>NC_140588.1:889016601-890468851 GCF_964204655.1 Triturus cristatus
GAGCAAGGGACCCACGTCTGGGAATACCCTTGGCCACTTAGAGTGAACATCGCAAACACAACATGATGATGGACAGAGTGCTGAAAGTTTTCAGCCACTCACCCCCAGTCACAGATAGTTTTTAATTCATTGTTCTTTTGCTCACTATGCCACCCCAGTTTGGACAGAGCCATATGCAAATCAGTCTTTAACCTGCTCTTCCTGGGAACAGTCCAGTTCGAACTGCCAGGCCCTCTCTGGATCAGAAACAGGCACCCTGGGACCGGTTTTGGGGTGTCACCCCTCATCAGCCAGGCTAGCTTGAATCCAGTGGCACAGTGGAGCAAGGGACCCACGCCCAGAGAAGGCAGTAGCCTAAGGCAGCCACCAGCAAGAACTAGTCTGTAAAACAAGGCCATTGGCAATTTAGTAGCAGAAAACAGCCTTTGTGGCAAAAGATATACTGCTCTATGTATTCAGCTTGGAATAAAAAGTTTCAGTCTTTTCTTTACAGGTCATATGATGCAGAGTTGGCAGTAACAAGCTTTAAATTGAGGAGGCAGGGAGGCATACACTAAGTGATTGGTGCTTGTTTATGGAAATTGAAAGGGGGAATAATGCAGTCAGAGCTCTATTTACTAGATAAATAAAATATGGATGCAAACAGAACCAGTCTGACAAGGATGGAAAACAAAATTGAGCAAGCTGAAGATAAAATAGAGGCTTTAGTATAACACTAACTCAACCAGAAGGTGCAAAACTGCTTGGTGAAGAGCGCTGGCTAGAGAGGAGGCAACAAAAATCTGATCTTTTACTGTTTTTTTTTACCAGTACACATACTATTTATTGTCAAGTGCTGATAAACTGCTCAAGAAGCAAAATGACAAATACGACCTGGGATAAATACATCATATGTAAGTACGAAGGGAAATGTAATCACCAGGTAAACACTGAACACTCGCGAAAACCTCGCACACAACCTGAAGGCCACTCCTTAAGATGGAAATAGTTGTATAAATTCTAGCTTTGTTGTCATGGGTGTTAATATAGCAAATGTTACGTCATTAGTTAGTGATCCATTTATGTAACTTCATTGCCCAATGCTAGGCTTATTATAAGCATACGAGAAACCCAAATCCTTGTCAACGAAAACAAGGATTTTAAAAGGTGCTCTAGTTAAATACTGTAGCCACATTTTCTGACAACCGCCACAGCACCAAAAGCCATACAGATGACTGCAACACTCTATAGCACAAGGAACACAGCTTTCTCCAAATGAAGAATATGCCTTATATACCATTACAAAAAGAACTATTGATGGACAGAATGCAGAACAATGTCATACATTCACCCCAGTACAGAGATCTGGGCCTAAATCCATCGTTTTTTTGCTCACCATGCCATTCCAGTTTGGACCCAGCCATATGCAAATCAGTCTTGACCCTGTGCCCGTATATACAATTGGCACCATGTTACCCTTCAATCCACAAACTGCACTTCAAAAATGTCAATATCAGGCTACGAGCAATAGACAAGCATATCAACTCTCCTCTGAAAACCAACAAACATCACCTCTTGTGCTATAAAACACCTTGCAAGTTATTAATGAGGCTCTGGCATATTGTTATCATAGTCTACAAGGGATGACTGACGGATTTATAAGGCGAAAACATCCACCCAAGTGGCCATCTTGGTACTGAAATAGGGAAATGGATGGAGCTGAAAGCAAAAGGAAAGAAATACAAAGAAGCACAAACATTTTTGATGCTTTTCTAAAAAAAAAAAAAAAAATTACTTGTGTTTTGAACAGTAGTTAAGCAACAGTTTGCTTCAGGATTTAGGTCCTATATAAGACAGTGAGCTTCCCCATATCAAGCGCATTTGATGCATGGAACACTGAGAAGATGTGATATAATGGCCAGAGCTGCCGACTTTGGATCTGGGGAACCAATTTTAGGTCTCGGCATCGGCTCAACATCCTGTGATTCTGGGCAAATCACTTATGGCCAGATTACGAGTTTGGCGGTCCATAGCACCGCCAAACTTATGGTGGAGGTGCTGTGGCGGTCGTGGACCGCCGCACTAATGGACCGCCGCACTAATGGTCCGACCATCATATGAAGAGTACGGCAGTCGGACCGCAACAGGACTGCCGCAACCGCCAGGGATCCGCCACACTGACAAGCATATCACGAGTTTCCTCTCATCCACCCTTTTCATGGCAGTTAACCCGCCATGAAAAGGTTGGCAGTGAGGAAATGTAAGAGGCCCTAGAGGGCCCCCCTTCCCTCAAGGTCATGGGATGCATGGAGGAGGGAACATGGTGTGCCTCCAGTCAACATGCACCCAGTTTCCTGCACGACATGTATAGTACAGCCCATGCTGTGCAGGAACAGGTTTTGGAACTCTCATTGCGGTGCCTTTTTAATAGGCACCGCCAAAGGACCGACCGCCGGCAGAAGACAAGACGACTCGTAATCTTGCGGGCAGCCGGTGGTGACTGCGCCACCGCTCCGCTCCCACACCACCAAACTCAAAATAGGCCCTTAGTCTCCTTGTGCCTACAAAAATTAATGTGTCCTTGTGTAATGCAACTGGTGTCATGTAAAGCACTCAGGCGAGTTTGCGCTATATAAAAAAACAAGCATTTGCAAATCAATTGGTCTCACCTTTGGGACCTTATATGTATTTAGCTATGCAGCATATTAGCTTGGGTGCTGTAACATCTACTGTTCTTTAACATGGAGGGAAAGTAAGCACCTAACTGTGTGAAAGGCCAGGTATGGGAACACATGGAGAGAACTATTGCCTTTCAGAGGGAAATGATAAAGTCCAAAGCTCTGTTTTTAATATAAAATCAGGGCCTACGGTGGTCATAGCACTAAAAATACAAGATTTGAAAAAAATTATATTGTCTAAGGGTGCTCGTGGAAGACCATTTCTATGGACTGGAATCTAGAAAATGCTAAAGTGATTCTGGTAGCTGCCAAAAAAATTACAAGAAGAAAGTCCCTCAGCAGAAAGCAATTCTGGTATTTTCCTGACCTCTGCTGGTCGGTTTCTATCAAGATAGTTAAATAGAGTCAGTTGAACAGACAAATAAAGTTCCTAAGCGGAAGCAGACAAGTCCTAGGGCTGATCTCCAGAGCCCACAAAGTACATACAAGTATATACTGAAGTATATACAAGAGGTCTCGAATGCTCGACCGAAACAAACGGAGAAAGAAAAGATGGCTAGGGACGATACCTTCAAGAATGTTTTTCAAAGTAAGATTTCTACCTGACATAAAAGGAGGGCCTTTAACTCATTCTTTGGTCCACAGAAAGCAAATGAAGCGGTTTCCTGGTCTCATGAATTTATGTGAACTGCAAGGTTTATAATTTTTTGTAGATTGTTCAGAGTGGCGTTTCGTAGAACATCATATACAATGTTGCAATAGTCTAACCGGGAATGCGCATAGATCAGGAAACCAGCTGAGGATGAAAAGTAGAGGGTAGGATAAGGTCACCCTTCCTACAGAGTCGTAAGAGTGAAGAAGGAAGCTGAGAAGAAGACGACATGAATATTTATCTAAATAAACTATCTGAAACCCTTGAAGAGCTCAAGAGCCGTACATGCAGGGGGTCCTCCCACGCTCCAGACCCAGTCCGGAGCTGTCAAGCTAGGGACCTCCCAGCGCTGGAGGGGGCCCGCATATCAGGGCTTTCCCCCACACCACAGGGGCTTTTGTTACGCCACTGCTCCAGGGAGGGAAAAGGTGCACCTGTCTGTAGTGATGTGAGGAATTATAAATGTTATCTATTGTGAATGTGAGCCACAGAAGCCAGTATTGAGGAGGGCAGGTGGGGGCAAGCAAGACTGGGCCAGCAAGATGGGCCCCGGAGGGAGGGCAGGGAAAGCAAGACTGGCCAGAGGAGGGAGGACAGGGCAAGCAACATGGAAAGGTGGGTGCAAGCAACACAGGCGGGCAGAGCAGGCAACACCGGCCGGGAAGGCGGGCAGGGGCAAGCAACACGGTCCGGGATTGGAGGGAGGGCAGGCGGGCGGGCCAAGCAACAGGCAGGGGCAAGCAAAATGGGGGGGGGGGTGGGGGGAGGAGGGCAGGCAGGGGCAAGCAACACAGGGAGGGCGGGCAGGGGTTGACACGCATTGGGCGGGCAGGGGCAAGCACCACGGGCAGGGTAGTGGACACAAGAAGGATGAGGGAGGTCGGTGGCAATCAAGACGGTTGAGGGAGAGTGGATGGTGGCAATCAAGACTGACGAGGGAGGGTGGGTGGTGGCAATCAAGACGGACGAGGGAGGGGGTGGTGGAAAGCAAGATAGATGAGGGTGGGGGTCAAGCAAGACGGATGATGTGGGCAAGCAAGACGGACGAGGGAGGATGGGTGGGGCAAGCAAGATGGACGAGGGTGGGTGGCTGGCAAGCAAGACGGACGAGGGAGGGTGAGTGGCTGGCAAGCAAGACAGACTTCTGGCAAGCAAGACGGACGATGCAAGCAAGACGGATGATGCAAGCAAGACGGAAGAGGGGGGTGGGTGATGCAAGCAAGACGGGAGGGTTTGTGGGGCAAGCAAGACGGACAAGGGAGGGTGGGCGGGGGCAAGCAAGAAGGACGAGGGAGGGTGGGACACTTGGGAACAAGCAATACAAACAAGGGAGGGAGAAAAATAAAGGGAGGAGAAGTACACAAGGGACCCAGCTGAAAAAGACACTCTAGTAGGGTGCCTAAACACCAAGAAAAAAGTATCACCTAAAGAGACAAACAGTGGAAGGCTACAAGTAATGCATTTATGCACCAGGGGAGGAACAAACACAGAGGAAGGAAGTCTGTGGTAGATGACCAATAAGAAGCAATACAGTAAGAGTGACGCCTCCCCCCCCCCCCCCCCCCCCGGGGCTTGGAAGAGGGGCCTTGGCTTCTGTATGGGCCTGGAGATACCTATATCTGCTGCGAGGGGCTGCCTCCAGAAATATCCCAAGATCTGGAAGAGGTGGGCGGACTTCCGGAGGATTTACTTGGAACCTATCCCAGCTCACTCGATAGATTAACATTGGACACAACTAACGTGTGGCGGGGTGAATGCGGGACTACTGGCTTTACTTTTCAATCTAGGGACGACTTGGCATGTACTGTACTATATATTGGATATATGACACTTCAGTTTATTGTTAATATGATGTTTGTATGCATGTTAACCCTCTTTATCCACCTGGCGACAACATGTCGACATCAATATGGGTATTATGTATATTGTACTGCCATGGTACCTGGCCTTGGGAGGCATATTTTGGCTGTTGACAATAAAAACATTAGTGGAAAAAAAAAAAAATCACGTTTCATAGTAGGCGGCCGCAATGGTCTAGCAGTCACTAGGGGTGTCCTTTGCAAAGAATCAAGGAGCGCCTCCACTAATTTCTGAAATGAGCTATGCTCATATTTGGTAAAAAAAAAGTGAAAAAATGTGGGAAACGCTGCAGCACATGCATGTGTGAAAACCTAGCCAATGCCCCACTAATCTTTCCTAGCGCACCACATTTCTTTAAGGACAATATCTTTGGAATCCATGGTCTTCATGGCCGCCAGATCTGACCTTCTATCAATCAGAATTAGGAAGTACGAAGGATCACTTTGGTTTCCTCATGCGGCATCCATCATTTTCTTCACTGGTGATGCTGATTGGCTGGTGCTTGTAATGTGGTCTTTCAGGGCTCCCTTAAAGGCTTGCTACAAGGCTGACACTCTCTCTTGCACACGGGTTTAAGCAGTCCAGATCTAGTATTAGACCGACGTGTGCAGGTTAAACCAGTAACTCATGCAAAACGTAGGTGTCATTCGATGACCGTTGGAACACAAAGGAATTTGAAAACCTGCCAAACCAGTTTTATTCGTGTTTACTCAACGCCTGTTTTGGCAACGGCAAGAGGAAAAAGAAACATACCGAGTCTTCCTTACCTGTATTAATTAATGTGTAAAGAACGAAGAAAACAAGTCTGGCATCTGTCTTCACCCACGCTTACATATAGTAATGTCGGGGAAAGTTGGACATTACATGAAGAACTTTTGCATCCAAACATAGGACTTGCACATTCCTTTGATGGTTTACCACGCTAAACATCCAGGAAATAATGGTTTGTATAAACTTTATAGCTTATAATTGTGAGCTGGGGAATTTTAAGGGCCAAGGATGATTTACCAGGGAGTTTGAAGAACTTTCCAACCGTCTCTCAGTGCTGCCATGGGTCCCACTGTATGAGCAGAAATAGGAGACCTCAACATGTTGGAAAGAAGAAAAGAGACTCCGATTGGGCAAATCCTCTGCTTGGAAAGCAGACTTGGGCAGCCTTTAACCTCATACTTAAAATGTGGACAGGACCAGGGGGTCTCCATTGACTATATGCTGCAGAACAGCATGGTCTGTCTATTGCTTGGGATTCCTTTTGTAACTCAGGCGCAAATGTTCTCCTCCCAAAGTACTTGGGGCGTAGTGGTCTACTATGCATTTATAGGGAAATGTACCTGCATATTTTAGTTTGGGAACTGCACGGACTACAGAGGAGTGGAAGCGCTGACTCCTGGACTGATTTCCACCCAACAAACACATATAAATGTCATATCAGTTGTAGTTGCTCATCTGAGCCGCAGTGCCTTTAAAAGTCTTTGCTTTTTATTCTCAGCCAAAAAGCTTCACTTGCTGAGCACCAGTTGACGCAGGAGCGTCTCCCCCATTACAGCAGAGTAGCTTCGTCCCACTTACAAAAATGCCCCCCAGAAAATAAAAATAAAATGGTAATAAAGTTTTTATTACCATTTTATTTTTCACCAACCCATCACGAACAGTGTGTCAGGATAGGGAGGGGCCATTGCTGCAGCAGGGAGGAGTGGTGGGCTGGCTGTGCACTTAGGTTTAAAGTGCGCATGTCTCTTTGGCTGGCTGTCTTGCGACGGCCAGACATGTGTATTTTAAGCCTCTCTAACCCAGCTGTCTTAAACAGCTTGGTTAGAGAAAGGTCAGGCCTCCAGTGCTCTTGAGAGCGGCTTCTCCCTCCAATCATGGCGCTTCTCTCATGCTGGTTACTAGCAGGAGAGCAGCACCGGGATTGGTTACGGAATGGCTGGAGTCCGCAGAGCCTGGGGGAGACAGAAGCAGAAAATAGACCGAACCGAGGAGGATATTGGACGTTGTGCAGCAAGTAAGGTGTAACGTTCTAGTTGTTCTTCGGACAGCTAGCAGCCGGAAGAGTGCACACACTATGTATCACTCTCTGGCCAGGCGTGGCCAGAGAGACTATAAATAAAAGGGCGGAGGTCGCTCGAGACCTTGCGGCCCATACCTGTACCAATGTCTCATGTGTCCTTCCTTACCGTAATAGGCCCCCATGTGGTCCCAGTCCCCGAGGTCCTCACACTGGCGACGAAGGTGGGATACCAACACTACCAGGCGCTCACAGTCAAACCGCAGCTAGCACCATCCAAAGTGAAGATCCTCAAGTACGGGAGCCAAATACCTCTCCCGCTGAAGGGAAAAATGGTAGTGACCGTTCAGTCAGAAGACCATGAAGTCACTACGACATTCCATGTCGTAGACAAGGAAGCGGACATCCTACTTGGAAGCCACACAGCTGAAGATCTCAACCTAGTCACGTTTGCCAATACAGTGAAAACGGTACAGACAGAAGACATTCTAGAGTCCTTCCCACAATTGTTTCAAGGACTAGGGATCATGAAAAGGGCCCCCGTAAAGCTACACATTGACACAGCGGTAACACCAGTGGCATTACGGCACCGACGGATACCATTCCACCTCAGACCGCTAGTGGAACAAGAGTTACTGAAACTCGAACAACAAGGTGTCATTGAAAAGGTCTCCGGGCCAACCCCGTGGGTGTCCCCGATGGTGATTGCCGAAAAGCCCCGCCAACCAGGGAAAATCCGGATATGTATCGACATGAGGATGCCCAACCAAGCAATCAAGAGGGAACGGCATCTGACGCCTACCGTTTATGACATCCTAGCTGACCTGAATGGATCGCAATGGTTTTCTAAGTTAGATTTGAACGCAGGATATCACCAACTGAAGCTGGATAAAGACAGTAGATACATCACAACCTTCTCAACACACCTGGGCCTGCGATGGTACAAGCGTCTGAATTTTGGGATATCCTCGGCCGCCGAGATGTTCCAGAACGCGGTTAAAGAAGTGCTGACAGGTCTGCACGGAGTGATAAACGTAAGTGATGATATCCTGATACACTCGGCAACACTGGAAGAACACCACCGCCGGCTCAAGGCAACGCTGAAACGACTGGTCGAGCATGGGGTGACACTCCATAAAGAAAAATGTCAGTTCTTTCAGCGCTCAATTGAATTTTTCGGATACGTGTTCAGTCCTGACGGAGTGAAGGTTGATCCTAAGAAGTCGAAGGCGATCCAACTGGCAACTGCTCCCAACACGGCCTCAGAGGTCAGAAGATTCATGGGTATGGCAACATACTGTGGGCGGTTCATTCCGAACCTGGCCACCATTGCGGAACCCCTACGCCAATTGACGGAAAAGGACGCAGCGTGGCAATGGACCCAAAGAGAGGAGGAAGCATTCCAGAAAGTAAAGTCAGCTTTACTGGCCAGCACGACGATGGCGTACTTTGACACCAATCGCCAGACAGAACCGATAGTGGATGCCAGTCCTGTAGGACTCGGGGCTGTACTGACCCAAGAGACGGAACCAGGGACCTGGGCGCCATTGGCGTTTGCCAGCAAGGCGCTGACGGCACTGGCTATCAAGTGGGCCTGCAGCCACTTCCACTTATATGTCAGTGGGCACCCATTCCGCGTCGTGACGGATCACCAGCCGCTACTACCCCGGTTTCGGGGGTCGGCGCCACATCCACCTCCTAGAATTGAACGGTGGGCAATACAACTCCAGCACTACCAAATGGAACTGGTGTATCGTCCTGGCACCAAAAACCCGGCAGACTTCCTGTCACGACATCCGGCGCAACCAGAAGCGTCAGATGCAGGCTCAGAACAGAGAACCGAGGAGTTCATCAACATGATATCTCAATGGGCATGCCCAGTGACACTCTCCAAAGACGAGATAACAGCCCACATGGAGTCAGACATGGTCCTCAAGAGAACGGTGGATGCAATACAAAGGGGATCATGGGATAGTTTCCTTCACAACGTCCAAGGGTGGAACGAAACAGAAATAGCACGATTAGGGAAAATATGGAGAGTCCGAGATGAGCTGAGCACCGCAGAGTGCGGCCTCCTACTAAGAGGATCACGAATCGTCATCCCTCAGAGTCTACAAGATCGAATAATTGCTCTAGCACATGAAGGCCACCAAGGGGCTGGAAGAATGAAATCCCGGATAAGGGAAAAACTGTGGTTTCCAGGGCTGGAAGAAGCAGCGGAGAGGGCAGTCAAAAACTGTCGAGCGTGTCAACTGACCGGGAATGCCGAATCACCAGCCCCAGTAATAACAGAAGACCATGCCCCAACACCCTGGTCGTGGGTGAGCCTGGATTTCGGGAGTTTCCCCGACAGGAGGGTAACAGCGGTGCTAGTAGACAGCTACACCCGATACCCCTGTGTCGAAGTTCTACCATCCACAGCATTTAATCATCTGGCCCCGGCACTCATGAAAATATTCGCACTCTTTGGTTTGCCTCATGCCATCAAGACTGATAATGGGCCGCCATTCCAGGGGAGCGAGTTTAAGGAGTTCTTATCGCAGCTAGGGATAAGGCATCACCGCATTACGCCACAATGGCCGCAAGCTAACGGCGAAGTAGAAAGGTTCATGCGAACCATCAACAAGATCCTACGCATAGCAGTAGCAGAACAGACGGATCCTGAAATAGCACTGCAAAAGTTTCTGCGAGAGTACCGCAGCACACCCCATTGCACTACCCAGAGGTCACCATGGTCGCTAATGCTAGCGGGCCCCAGGCGTGATCAGTTCCCGGTAGCGGACAGTTGGGAACCAGAACAATATGACGCATCAGCGACACAGCGCAGACGAACAACGACCAATGAAAAAGCAAGCCAACGCAGGCGAGCCAGAGTACGCACACTCCGGCCAGGATGCAGAGTACTTATACAGAACAGACGAAGTGGAGGAAAATTCCGAACACCCTATGAAGATGGTCCATGGTTGGTGCGGAAAGTCCGGGGAACAGCGATAACGGTGGAGCGGAATGGAGAGGTCATAACCAGAAACATCTCCTGGTTTAAAGAAATTCCTGGGTCTGGAAATGGGCCTCAAAACCTTGGGGAAAACACATGCCCAGACGTGACCTTCCCGGAATCGAGTCCTGTTCGCACCGATGGGCCACAACAGAATCCGACACCAACCAGAGAGGCAGCAGAGTCTGATTCGCCAGAGAGAAACTGCGAAGCAGGAGCTGCCAGTCCCACCAGAAGACCGAACACAGGGCGACATCAATACAACTTGCGTCCAAACCCGCGACCAAACAGCCAACTAACTGAATTCGCGTGGGGAGCGCAAGTTGGACAGAGGAGGAAAAAAAGAACTGAGTTGAAATCGGATGTAACGTTCTAGTTGTTCTTCGGACAGCTAGCAGCCGGAAGAGTGCACACACTATGTATCACTCTCTGGCCAGGCGTGGCCAGAGAGACTATAAATAAAAGGGCGGAGATCGCTCGAGACCTTCCGGCCCATACCTGTACCAATGTCTCATGTGTCCTTCCTTACCGTAATAGGCCCCCACGTGGTCCCAGTCCCCGAGGTCCTCACATAAGGTACGTGGCTATTTATTTATATTTATTATTACCCCTCAACTTGTATGCATGCACCTCCTCACCACCAATTTGCCGACCCCCCACGCTTCTGAGTTGCCAGCCACCACTGAGTGGCAGTAGTAAAGAGGATGCACAATGCTTGCACATGGAGCAGTGTTTAAATTCCATGTCGGCAGGGTACCATGTTTCCAGTTCTTCTAGGCTTTTCCTTCACAAACATTTGCTATCAGGTGCATCAAGCCAACAATGCATCTCCAACAATGCAATGGGTGTTGAATGAAAGCTCAAACCTGTAAACGCAATGTCCTGCCAATATGAAACAAGATGGCAACCCGAAGGTAAAGCATAGGATAATCAAATTCACACACCCCTCATAAAGAGCTGAATAGAAGAGCATGGGACAGTCCATTTTTAAAAGGACACGACAGGCATTGATATGTTGAAGGTCATACGCTACCCAACAGGAGAAGGTTGTGTCTATGCTACAGATTGCTCATAGTTCTGGGAACAGAACTAGCCCATGACGCTCATGTTGCAGAGTCCTATAGTCTCTTAATTCAAGTAGACAGGGTAGTTCAACTTATATGGCAGACCAAGCCTTGTGGCACTCCACTAGGATTAAAAACTCTCTAATACATTCAGATCCTCAAAGACCTGGTCTAGCATCGACCAGTAGACAAACCGAAGACATCCATTACATTTCTCACACAGTTACCAATGTCAATGAACTTTTTTAACTCCTTGTGAAAAAGAACTAGAACCAGTGGCAGATCCTCCGCTATGCCTGAGGAGCGTTGCCCCACTGCTTTCGAGCAGTGCGAGAAGCAAAAACATAAAATGATAATTACTTTCAGTTATTGTCATTTTATGTTTGTGCTGCTTTGCGGGCGGGGCTGCTCTGCTCTCGGAGTAGGGCAGGGGAGGAGTGGTTTACCCACTCCTAAGTACGCAATGACTGTTTGGTCGCCCTCTCGGGCTGCCCAAACCAGTCATGCGCACTTTCCCTGTTCTCCATGCAGCCTGCATGGAGAACATGCCGACCCCTCCAGCGCCTGGCTGAGTGGCGTGTCATGGTGCTCAGACCAATCACAACGCTGAGCCTGGCTGCCTGCTTCTTGTTCCTGAAGTTGGAGGCAGGAGCAGACACAAGGGACCCGGCAGCAAGGTAAGTTATATATGTTTTAATTATGGTCACTCCCTCCTGCGATTGCGCCCTCCTATGTCCCCCGGCAAGCCATACTGTCCCCCACTGGCTAGAACATGGACAGGCAATGACAAACCCAGAAAAGGTTAATACAGTACATGCACCGTTTCTGATACCAAATATTCACATCATTGTTTTATCATCATATTGGCCTTTTTTTTTTTTTAACATTACTTTTTATTGGTGACGTTGGAAACGTGCCTGTGCAATACAAGTGCAGGAGAGGTCAGGCTGAAAAAGGCTTACTAAGATTACTTTAGCTTTGAATCTTTGGCAAGCTGCTGATACTTTAGGGAAATGAAGTGCAATGTGAGATCCAGACAGAGGAAGGTACAATATAAAAATGATTCAACCAGATCAAACTAAAATGTCTGGGGTTAAAATTGGAGTAAACCAGTATATAGGATTTACGGTGAATAGCCCTAAAATACAGGTGTTCATTAAGGTCTTTCAAGGTGGAAACAGTGTTAAAATACATAGAGGTCTCAGAAGCGCTTCGCAAGCTGCCATACCATGCAGCCATGGGAGCATTTTGGGTCTCCGTTCACGTATTTTGAAGGGACTTGCAATTGATGGCCTAATCATGTTCTAGGGCCTCATCCTAGTCGATGACCATCTTGAAGAATACTTCTGATGAGGAAAAAGCTCTTGCTGGGAGAAGGTGATATTGAATACGGAAGACTAGGAGGTCCTTTAATCAATGAAGCATTCTTCCTTGACACAGTTGTTTAGAGTTGTGTTATTTGAAAGTTCATGGAGCCTTTGAATTATCTCCACATTTAGAATTTGGAAGTATGAAGATTAGCCAAAGCAAGCACTCTTTCAGGTACAAGCAGTGTGAAAGGCAGGTTGACGTTCAATTGAGTATCAATAGCTCTCAAGAGGCCTTCTGAACGATTCTTGTCCCAGTGCCAACGAGAATGGTGCTAACTTGACTATCCCGCTAGATTTCGAATACAGAATTTAGTAATTCTTGAAGCTCTACTCTTCTTGAAATACAGTGTGGGTGCAGCCAGTGAAATATTCCTTATGTCATGGTTACAGGACCTATAGCACGACAGATACCAGGCACTGCTTCCAAGGGGCGTGAAACTCTTGGCTTTCAACAGATAGATCAATGCTAGGACATCAACAACAATGAAGGTGTGGTGGGGAAATGTTACTAATGAGGGGCCAAGGAGCGCCAGGGCCGCTCTGGAAAACAACTTCATTCTTTGGCGGAGATTCCGGTTGAGTGATATCTCTGGCAGGCAAAGGGAAAGCTTACCCTCAACTATTGTTTTGCGATTTTTGCCCAATGCCTTCAGTTGGAAATATGCACTGACTATGCAACTGGTTATTCAATAGTTTTGAATGAGAATCCAATATATTGTGCTAAAATGTACTGCACATTTTTCCAAATGCAAGGGGAACTAAAAGATATCATTGAAGAGCTATCCCCCTTTGCACTAGGTTATCTATGCACTGCTTCTTCACGAGAAGAAATGTGCTCTTAAACGTTTAGTGGACTGATGTGGTTGAGAAGCAACTTTGAATCCAGTCCACTGAAGTTAGGCGCCTAGTATCAGAACCTTATTTACTGGTAGATGTAAATGGGAAAATACTTTAATAAATCTGCAATAGGGAACCATTTGATAGGCATCTGTGATAAAAAAAACAAATGCCAAATCGCCTGTCGTTATGATGGGAGTCATGAGATAGTTTTGATAATAATTAAACGGGTTACTGTGGGACCCCAGCTATTGGTAGATGTGCACAAGAAAGGAAGCTTTGAATATTACCCAGTGTTGGAAATGGCCCTTTTTAGCGGGGTGATCCCAAAACGTTTTGCTTCCCCCCCCCCTTTATTTTTCCTGAACTGTGGTTGTTGGCTATAGAACTCTTGGCACTTTACCACTGCTGATCAGTGCTAAAGTGCATATGCTCTCCCTGTAAATTGTTATAGTAATTGGTTATCCATGATTGGCATATTTGTTTTACCAGTAGGTCCTTAGTAAAGTGCACTGAGTGTGCCAGGGCTGGTAATTCAAATGCTACTAGTGGGCCTGCAGCACTGATTGTGCCACCCACCTGAGTAGCCCTAACATGATGTCTCAGGCCTGCCACCGCAGTGCCTGTGCGCAGTCTCTGAACTGCCATGTTGTCCTGGCCAGTGTACACACTTGCCAGGCCTGACCCTTCCCTTTTCTTACACATTGGACATGCCTATGGTAGGTCCAAGGTACCCCCCTGGGCAGGGTGCAGTGTATGTGAAAGGTAGAACGTGTACTAGTGTGGGTAACATGTTCTGATAGTGAAATACTGCCAATTTCGTTTTTCACTATTGAAAGGCTATAGGCTAGAATGGGGAATGCGGTGTATAATGTTTACCTGCATATCTTCACATAGGAGCAAGATAGAAAATTGAAATCTGGTATCCCTGAACTCAGAATTTAATAACATCTTTTAGGGAGGATGGTTTTTAAATTCTGTGTTTGAAAATGGCATTTTTAGAAAGTGGCTATTTTCTTGTTCAACCTTTGTGTGCCTCTGCCTGGTTGTGTATTGACTGTCTGGTTTGTGAGTGACAGGTGCTGGGGGTGGCTGCAGGAGGCTAGGTGAGTCAGCACTAGGCTGAATAGACCTATCTGCACTTAGAGTGGTGGGAGGAGTTGCACCTGGGCCTGAATAGGACTGTGCCTGCCTTCCACAATTCTGGCTCCACCTCCTGCGGTGCGTCTGATGGCCCTGGCCCACATTCACTAAGGACGAAGACATGCCCTGGCAGAGGGCACCTAGAACTGGTTTGGATTGGATCCTGGACCCCCTCACACATGCAAGAACAAAGACTTTTGGGGTATAAAAGTAAGAGCTGAAACCCCAGTAAAATTAGAACTACTTCTGCAATCAAGAGGAATCTCTGCCCAAGAAGATCAGCTGAAAAGACTGAGGAAGACTGCCCTTGCTGTGTGTTCTGGGGTTTACCTGCAGATTGCGGTTTCCACTGAAGGAGAGAAAAAGGGGACTTTGCTGTGTGCTGTGCTCCCCCCCATCTGCTTGAGGAGTCTCCAAGGGCCTGAGAAGAGCTGGCCTCCCGTTGGGACCACAGGGATATCAACGTGCCCAAGAAAACATTCTGCAAATAGCTGTGTGCGTGTCTCTGCCCACAGCCTGTACTCTTTGTGAAGACTGCCTGCCCATGTGATCCTGGGGCTCGGTGTGCGATCGGCACACAGCGGGCTGGGTGAGGTCTGCCGTGCCTTTTACTGGTTAATCCAGCGCTCGAGAGTGCGTGCCTGTGCACTACCCGAGGCCGTCAGCAGGGGGGCCGTAATCACCGCGCTGGCCCAGTACGACCAAGAAGTGCTGCGCCCCACAAGAACACTGTCCGTGTGCCACAACTCAGCATGTACCCCCCCCAGTCTTGCCTGCATTGTCTGGGCCAAAGTCTACTGCCATCGCTGGCCCGGGATCGGCACTTCAAAGCTCACCGCCACAAGCCCAGAGTCCCCGTAACGTCATCTCTCTGCCGTGCTGGGATTGGCCCAGCGGGAGAGTGTGTTTCCCCGTAACTGGAGGCTCGACCGAGGGAGCCGCGTTGTGATTGGAGGAAGCGCGAGGGGTCTCCTTCGCTCTTCCCCGAAGCTGCTACCATGGAAGCCTGAGACGCACACGGACTGCCAGACCCCCCTTCGCATCAACAAAGTAACTGAGGCGGAGCTGTACACCGCGTCCTCGCGCACCACAACCGAGGGGTGATTTCTTTTAATCCGGCAGGGCAATTACAGGATTAAAGCGGTAGCTGACCCACGCGCCCTTTGGGACACAGGGGAGATGTGCTGAATCCCGCATTGCCAAGTTCACAGTGTTACCGCTTCACCACGCTGTGCTGTGGTTGACACGCGCCCCCACAAACCAGTGCAGCACATTCCATGCTACAGCGGGGGCATTCTCTTTGATACGGGAACCATTTCCCTGATTAACCCACGCTGGCAACAACGGCTCACAGTCCATTGAGCCTACAAGTATTTGTTTCTTCAGTGAGCCACAAGGAACTGATTGAAGAGACAGAAAGAACACTAGAAGAGAACCTTCGGTTTTGCAACAACTTATTTATGTATGTTGGTTTGAGGATCTTTTTGACCATGCCTAAATTAGATAGACATTTATATTTTTATAAACAACTTGTGTGGTGTTTTACTGTGTTACTGTGCGTGTGAGTGCAAATACTTTACACATTGCCTTGGGGTTAAGCCTGTCTGCTCGTGCCAAGCTACCAAGGGGGTGAGCAGGGGTTATCAAGAGTGTGTGTTTCCCCTTTCCCCTGACTAGAGTGGTGGTTTCTGCCTGGCTTTGGCGCAAGCCTTAGCCAACTAGAAATCCCATTTCTAACACCCAGTAAGCAATCATTTGATAGATTTTTGCGAGCAAAAAAATGCCACGCCAATTCTCGTTAAAACCTTTATGGTGGAAGATGTTATGAGCTAGACATGATATTAATGAACCTCCTCCACCTGCAGGTTTCCCTGCGCCTCATCCCTGGTGGTCCAGTGGATCTCTATCTCCTTTCTCTAGCTTCGTTTTTCCACTCATTTTTTTCTTCATTTTTCTCCTGTTTCTTCACTAGTTTTCTACCCTCTTTTTTTCTTCTTTCTGCACTTTTCTGCATTTCTGCTCTATTTCCTTTACTCCTCCTATTCCCTTCTTTCCTGCCCGCTTTCCCTGCTGCTGCTGCCTCCGCTGCCCCTCCCCCCCCCCACGCGACCGGCCCAATCCAGCTTTCCTCCTGACCACCCCCCTCCCCAACCCCTACTTAATGGCAGCTGCGCTGCTGGCACGCCAAAAACAAGCCTGTTTGCGCCAGTCCGCGACCAGCGCCCGGAAGCCCGGTCCTCCAAACCGCCAATGCTATGACCCAGCAGCACTCCACGCACTCAACCAAGGCCGCAACAACAACTGCATGCTAGCCTCACCAGCTGACACCCATGGATCCTTCAGCTGTCACCGCTGCAAACAAACCTACAGCACCGCTAGGAACACGGACCCAGCACAACCCGACCGCAAGAAAACACCCTTACCGAAGACCTTGCAATGCATCCTCCTCAATGTCCGATCCCTCCACAAACCCACCCCCAAAATCTGGGACCTCCTCAATAGGACCACCCCGGACGTAACGTTCTTTACCGAAACCTGGACCAACACCACCTCGGGGCCAGACATCGCCATTCCCCAAGGATACAAGATCTCCAGGAAGGAAAGCCCACCCACCCGGGAGGAGGAATCGCCATCGTCCACAAATCTACCCTCCGCCTGAGCACACTCCCCGACGTAATCACAGACCTGATGGAACACCTTCACTTCAAGATACTGACCAGTCATAGCACCACCCTCCGAGGAACCCTCATCTACTGACCCCCTGGACCACGCAGACAGTTCACAAACTCCATCACGGACATCATCTCCCCGCATGCCATCGCATCCAGCAACTACACCCTGGTGGGAGACCTCAACTTCCACCTCGACAACCAACTGGACCCCAACACCACATCTCTCTTGGACAACCTCCACAACTTTGGACTCCGCCAAATCGTGACCGAACCAACGCACCCTCAACCCCCTCTTCACATCAGGAAATTCCACCACCTTCAGCCACACCACCGAAAAACCATGGACTGACCACCGATGCATCCTTTTCACCTTCAGAACACCCACCATCCACAGACACCAGCACCTGCTCCCACGAAGAAACCGGACCAGATTCACCGATGACCAGCTCACCTCCTCACTCAGCAACTCCACCCCAACCATCGCAGGAAACTATGACCCTAACACTGCAGCCCGAACCCTGCTCAGATGGATCTCTGACAGCGCCAACACCATAGCCCTCCCTCAAGAAAAACACCACCACCCACACCAAGAAAGGCAGATGGTTTACCACCGAACTTCGAGAGTCCAGACGCACTTGCCGCCGCCTTGACAAGGCCTGGAGGAACACCAAATCCACAGAAGCACACAACTTCAGAGCTGCTACCAACGCCCACCACCAACTCATCAGAAAAACAAGATAAAGCAATTGAAGACAGAATCTCCACACGCACACAACCGCAAAAAACTCTTCAACATCAAGGAGTTCGCCCAAACCACCAGCGAATCAATGGCCATTCCTTCCTCACAAGACCTCTGCGACAATCTCAGCACCTTCTTTCACCACAAAATCAAGAGAATCTACGACAACTTCGACGAAGACAACCAACACACTGAAACCCCCCCAACCACCCCTGACACCCTGAAGCCAACGATTGACAACTGGACAGCCCTCACCACCAAAGACACACTGAAGACAATGAAGTCCAATCCACTTTGGGGCCCCCACGGACCCCTGCCCCCACCACATCTTCAACAGAGCCGCCGAGACCATTGCACCCATACTCCTTTACACCATCAACCGCTGCCTGGCAACCGCCTCGCTCCCTGATGACTGGAAACAAGCCAAGGTCAACCCCCTCCTGAAGAAACCCTCAGCCGACCCCACCGACCTCAAAAACTACAGACCCATCTCCCTGCTCCCTTTCCCAGCAAAAGTCATCGAGAAAGCCATCAACAGCCAACTCACCACATTCATCGAAGAGCACAACATCCTCGACTCCTCCAAATCAGGCTTCAGAAAAAAAATCACAGTACAGAAACCGCCCTCCTAGCCACAACAGACGACATCCGCACCCTACTGGACAAAGGAGAAACAGTAGACCTCATCCTCCGACATTTCAGCGGCATTCGACACAGTCTCTCACCGCACCCCATTACGCAGACTCCTTGACGCAGAGGTCCAGGACTAGGCCCTCGAATGGATCTGCTCCCTCCGCTCCGGCAGAACGCAGCGGGTCAGACTCCCCTCTTCCCTCTCAGACCCTACACCAACCACCTGCGGAGTCCCTCAGGGGTCCTCCCTCAGCCCTACGCTCTTCGTCTACATGGCTCCACTCGCCCCATCGTCAGAACCTATGGACACAACATTGTTTCATATGCAGATGACACCCAACTCATCCTCTCCCTATCCAACGAACCCAACACCGCCAGACACAACTTTCGAGAAGACATGGAAGCCATTGCCAACTGGATGAAAAACAGCTGCCTACAACTTAACACCAACAAGACAGAAGTACTCATCAAGGGCCCAAACCCCAGCGCCTGGAATGACACCTGGTGGCCCCCTGCCCTTGGAAACCTGCCCACCCCCACGGATAACGCACGCAACCTGGGAATCATCCTGGACTCAGAGTTCAAAATGGACTGCCAGATCAACTCTGTCTTGTCCTCCTGCTTCCACACTCTGCCTCCTATGTAAGACCTTCAAATGGATTGCCCACGAATATAGAAAGACAGTCACTCACATCCTGGTCACCAGCAGACTCTACTACGGCAACGCACTCTACGCCGGAATAAACAAAAACCTCACCCGCAAGCTACAGGACATCCAGAACGCTGCCGCAAGACTGGTCCTCAACCTGCCAAGACACTGCCACATCTCCCAGCACCTGCACACACTCCACTGGCTCCCCATCAAGGCCAGAGTCCCCTTCAAGATGCTCACCCACGCACACAAGGCTCTCCACGACACCGGACCAGCATACCTGAACAGCCGACTCAATTTCCACGCACCCCAAAGGACCATACGATCAGCCCAGCTCTCCTACGCTGTGGTCCCCTGCACCAGAAAGACCAGATCGGGAGGCCGCTCCGTCTCCTTCCTCGCGGCCAGAGCCTGGAACGCCCTTCCGCTCCACCTCCGACAGACATCGCTTCCCATCTTCGCAATAAACCTCAAAACCTGGCTCTTCGACAGAACCCCTCTTTGGTGGACTGGAACCTGCACCCCCCGCCGCACCCCTACCCCAGCGCCTTGAGACCCTTACGGGTGAGTAGTCGCGCTTTACAAACGCCTGATTGATTGATTGAATTAAATGGGTTCTTGCAGGGTTTACTACTGCATCTATTAACAAGCATTGGCATAGCCAATAGGTCTCGCCTTTGGAACCTTATAAGTATTTAGTTATGCAGTACAATATCCTTGGTGCAACAACATCAACTGTTGCATGGCTAAACACTAATAAGGTACCAAAGACAAGACCTATTGGCTATGCCAATGCTTGTTATGTTAAGAGCTTGTGGGGGAAATATAAGCAGAGTTTGTAAATGGTACTATGATTTTGTAGACTGCAACAAACCTAAATACATAACATGCTTATTCAGTTGACATGTCCTAGGTGCATCATATGTATGAACAAGTAACATTTCTATTCTAGTCACATATTTTGACAAACGAGAGCAAGTGTTTGTCAACTTCAAAAAGTTATTGTAGACCTCGGGCCAAGCAGAACGTTCCCCGGCAGCTCCGCCAGCCAAGCAAAGCCTCTTCTGACCCCAGCAGCAGAGTTCGAGCCTCGCGCCCGACTCTGCCTCAGGTTTTTGTGATAATCGTACTCACGCGTTCCTGGCATCAGCGCTTGTGGGTTTTTGTGTTGTGTTCTTTACTGTGTGTGCTCGTGCTTCTTTCTCCTTTTCACTTACAGGTTGTGCCCTCAGTAATTTCAGCGCCGTACCGCCTTGCCGCCTCTCGCCATTAGCCCCGCCCCCCCTCCAGACTCCCGCCCACCTCTCCTTGATAACAGCGGACTCGCCAAAGGCAAGCCCCTCTGGGCCTGTCCGCGCCTGGACTGCACCCAGAGCCACGACTCTTGGCCTCTACCGCTACACCAGCACCACTCTCCTCGCTCTCAAACCCAGCTACCTCCAGCTGCTCCTCTTAACACTCAAGGAGCTTTCTCAAGCGCGCACTGCCGTAGCACTTTCTCCTTGACCAACGCAGACACAGCCACATGCACTACCCCTCAAGCCACTAACACCATCCACTGCATCCTCCTCAACGTCCGGTCCCTCCACCGACACGCCACTGAGATTTTGGACCTACTAGCCACACTCACTCCCGATGTCGCTTTTTTCACCGAGACATGGACAAACGCAAGCTCCGGACCGGATATCGCCACGGCTATACCTGAAGGCTACAAATTCAAGATATTGGACTGCCCGAACCGCCCAGGAGGAGGCATCGCCATCGCACACAAAACTGCCCTCAAACACTCCACTCCCAACACCAACACCACTCTTCCCAACATAGAACACCTCCATTTCCAGATTCACACCAACCCCAGGACCACACTCCGAGGCTCGCTCATCTACAGCCCACTGGGACCTCGCACCCAACCCACTACCGCCATCACTGAACTTGCCGCATCCCACACCATCACCTCCACGGACTACATCCTACTCGGAGATCTAAATTTCCACCTCGACAACCACCTGGACCCAGACTCATACGCTCAACTGGATAAACTCTCCAACCTGGGACTCCAGCAACTGGTACAATCCCCCACTCACACGGCGGGTCACACTCTTGACCCCATTTTTGCCGCAGGATCTAACATTCGGGTCACCCATACCTCCCAGCACGCCTGGACCGATCACCACTGTATCCATTTCACTTTCTCGTCCGGCGCCGCACCCAGAATAGCTCCGCGCCCTCCTCGACGAAGCTGGAGCAAGATCTCCGCGGAACTCCCCAACTCCACCCTCCTTCAGGACCACCCGCCTCCTTCACCGACACTGAAGCAGCCGCAGCGGAACTCCACAGGTGGATCACCAGCTGCGCAGATAAACTAGCTCCCCTGAGACAAGCTACCACCATAAGCCCTCCGAAAGCCGTCTGGTTCACGACGGAACTCCTCGAGTCCAGACGCACCTGTAGACGCCTCGAGAAATTGTGGAGGAACCAGAAGACCCCGGCAGCCCACGCAGACTATAGAAGCGCCATGAGGAATTACCACCAGCTGATGAGACACCAAAAGAACTTTCATCAACGAAAAGATCAACGCCAACGCAACGAACAGCAGCGAACTCTTCAAGATCACTCATCTCAACAAACCCACCTGCAAAGCCTCAGACATCACCCCCTCCCAAGATCTCTGCAACAAGCGAAGCACTTTCTTCCACCATAAGATCATGACCCTCTACGTCAACTTCAACAAACCTACGAATTCGTCCACTCTCACCACCACCATCTCCACTACGCCTACCATCACCACTTGGTCCCCTGCCTCCATCGATCTCATCACCACCACCACGAAAAAAACTCACTCAGGAGCCCCCACGGACACCTGCCCCCCCATATCTTCCACAGAGCCTCCTCAGCCATCGCTCCAGAGCTAGCCCGCACCATCAACTCCTCCCTATCCACGGGCACCTACCCCCCGGATTGGAAACACGCAGAAGTCAAGCCCCTCCTCAAAAAACCATCGGCGGACCCGACTGACCCAAAGAACTACCGGCCCATCTCCCTCCTTCCCTTCGCGGCCAAAGTAGCAGAGAGACTAGTCAACACCCAACTGACCACTTTTGAAGACAACTGCATCCTAGACACTTCCCAATCCGGCTTCTGGAGCAACCACAGCACCGAGACAGCCCTAATCGCCGCCACCGACGACATACGCATGCTGCTCGACCAGGGCCACACTGCGGCCCTCATTCTCCTGGACCTCTCCGCAGATTTTGACAGTATCGCATGGCATACTGACCACCAGACTCCACAACGCAGGGATCCAGGAAACCGCCCTCAACTGGATCCGCTCTTTCCTCTCCAACAGGACTCAAAGAGTTAGGCTCCCTCCTTTTCTCTCCGAACCCACGGACATCTGCGGAGTCCCCCAAGGCTCCTCCCTGAGCCCCACCCTGTTCAACATCTACATGCCCCCCTCGCCAACCTAGTCAGACGACACAGACTAAACATTGCATCCTACGCCGACGACACCCAACTAATCCTATCCCTCACCAGAAACCCAGAAGATACCAGACTCCGCTTTCAAGAGGTAATGAAGAACGTCACCACCTGGATGAAGGACAGCTGTCTTAAACTCAACTACGTGAAAACCGAGGTTCTCATCTTCGGACCCCACCCCACCGCATTGAACAACTCATGGTGGTCATCTGCCCTCGGCCCCCCCACACCCCCACAGACCACGCACGTAACCTCGGCGTAATCCTAGACTCCTCCCTCTCCATGAACCGCCAAATCAACGCCATCTCAGCCCCCTTTTTCAACTGCCTACGGACTCTACAGAAGACTTTCAAATGGATTCCCCCCCGATTGCAGAAAGACAGTCACCCATGCTCTCGTCACAAGCAGGCTAGACTACGAAAACGCCCTCTATGCAGGAATCAACAAATCTCTACTACGCAAACTCCAAACTATCCAGAATGCAGCTGCCAGGCTAATTTTAGGGACACCTCGCCAAGATCACAAGACCCCTCACCTGCAAGAACTCCTCTGGCTCCACGTCTAGAAGAGGGTCGCCTACAAACTACTCACACACGCCTACAAAGCTCTCAACAACATCAGACCCAGCTACCTCAACGACAGAATGAGTTTCCACGCACCCACAAGGAACCTCCGTTCAGCGGACCTCGCCCTGGCAGAGGTCCCCCGCATCCGCCGAGCCAGATCAGGAGGAAGAGCTTTCTCCTACACCGCTGCTACAGCTTGGAACTCTCTCCCATTAGGAATACGGCGCTCTCCTAACCTGCACTCATTCAGACGTGATCTCAAGACCTGGCTCTTCGACTGACCTGGAGCTGCCCTACCCTCCCCTCAGCGCCTGGAGACCCTCACGGGGGAGTAGCGCGCTTCACCAACCCCTGATTGATTGAGATAAGAAAGCATGTTTCTGTAGAGCAAGGAACATGTCGCAGTAATAGTCCGCGCTAGTAAACAAGACATTTTCATTTATAAACAAAAATTTCAAAATATTTAAGTGAATGACACAATTTTCATATAAATAAAAACACGCGTTTTTGTAAACAGATGAACCCGTTAGTGGTATTAGTGAATTCAAATCAACAAGAGGGCACAGTAGTGAAAAACATGGTCATTTAAACAAGAAATATGTTCATTGGAATGGGCTCGTATTTTCGTGCGAGAAAGCCACATGTATCTACAGAAAAGCATGTTCCTGAGCACGAGACAACATTTTCATGTAAATAGGAGGGCATGCTGTAAATTGGAGATAATGTTTCAATAATGAAGGTGCTTGTCAGTTTTAATAAGAACACGCGCGTGTTGAAAAGACATCCAAAGAGTGAATCAGACCATGTCACAATAACAAAAAACATTGAAACCTTTTCAACACAGAAAAAGGATCGCATTTTATGGAATACAGTAGAGTCTGTTAATGTTAATCTGACAATATGTTGATTTACATAAGAACGCCTGCTTGTGAAAATGTGAGAATGTGTTGACATAAATAAAGAGCGTGTTCTGCAACGCAACGAGGTGTAACGAATTTAACACTTCAATACAAGTTAAAGTGAGTTTATACAAGTACCATATTCTTGTAGTAAGTGAAGCTGTCTATGTAAATATGTGAGCCTTTACATTTAACGGAGGGTATTGGTATGGTCGTGTGCATTCTTATACGCAAGAGAGCTGCCGGTGTAAGCGAAAAGCTACACACAAAAAATGCAATTACAAGTAGGCAGGTGACAGCGTTCACGGTTAAAACATGACACGTCTGTAGATTAGAGAAATGTTTGTGTAAACAGATCAGCGTATTGGTGTAAACAGGAGAGCACGTTCAGGTAAATACAACACACAAAGCGGACATCAATTGTGCATCTCCACGTGCTGCGCGCGCCCACCTGCATGTGGATGATTTTGTGCAGACATTAGGTGGTGGCTTGTCAAAATCCTTTTCCGCACAGCGCGCCTTGCGCTGAAAGTTTTTAAAAAAAAACAGACCTTCTAAAAGCACGCGAGTGGTGCGCGAGCCACAGCGAGACATCTGTTTTGAATTATCGCGCACGCGTCTGGGCACGATAATTCAAAACAGATGGTGCCTGTGCGGGTAACCGCAAGCAATAGGCAGTGGGCGGGCAAAGGCGGGACATGCACCCACCTTTGCCCAATTGTGTGCTGTCTTTCTTAGAAAGTAACAAAAACAATGTCTCAACAGGGAAAGTAAGTCGGGGGACCAATCGATACACAATTTAATCAAAAGAACAAGGAGGGACAAGAGAGACCAAGAGATTGAAAAAGGAGACAAATTTTATGATTAAATACACAGTTGGTATGTACAATTTAGAATAACCATAACGAACATATGTGCACTGACAGTGAAGTGAACAAGTGAACGACGCAGTGACATAAGTGTTAAGATGACAACAAGGTGCGGCAAAAATAATTCGAATAAATTCAGGGTCGAGGAGGAATATATACAATGAACAATTTGCAAATAATCTTTAAGGTCACAAAAGACCCTTTAGCTAGCCGCAAATAATGCTGTCCAGTCGACGACGTTTCAACCTCCTTGCGTTGAGGCCATCATCAGGACTATGGTTATCAATTTATTTAAAAATACCTGTGTACGGGGTTAATTAATTCACCGCCTCATGGCTGAGTACAGGAAGGTATAGGACAAATGAATATGGTCCGTCAAAATAGGAGGGTATCTTTAGGTGTCTATAAAAGACACAGGAGGAACGAAGGCCCACAAAGAATCACCTTGAAGGGTATGAGTTGCTCTATAGTAATCGGCAATCGGGGTTCTAATTGTAAATCTGGAAATCAAGTATGGGAAAGGTACGGAGCATCCAGCGGTGGAAATCCGCGGCTTGGAGTGAATCAGCGATTAGGATGGGCTTGTCAAATAGCCGAAAAAACTGGATCAGTCCAGGAAGGGCCAAGCAGTCAAAACGAGCAAAACGTGAAAAACGATAAACATACTGATTTTAGAATAAAAGGTGTCATTCAGTTGTCTTAGTTTTCTGGTCATCTTATTTTTGTTCTAAGACTAAATTCGCATTAAAAAAATAGATCATTTGATAGTGAAAAGAATTATGCATTCAAAACGTACCCGCTGGAATTGTGCTTTACACAGTGAGTTGAGAGATCGCAATAGATCAGGTTATTAAGTGTAACAGGTATTCAAACATATTCAAAAACAGGATCGTTGAATCACCTGGACTTGCTGATATCTAAACGTACTCAAACATTTTAATTCAGGTACTATGTTGTACTTAGGTTTGATAGTTTTTCCCAGTCCCAAACATTCAAAAGCAGATAAGGATGCATGTAAAGCAGACAGGGATGCATGCGATTGCCTTTTATTTTCTGGTTATTATATTTCTCTAGCTTTTGGTTTCATCCAGCTAAACATTGATAACAGATGCACTGTAAATTCTGCATTAGAAAATCAAAACACCATTATTACAAAAAAATTATGAATTATGCTTTACTTCAGTGAAATTTGCTATCACTTTAAGTTAAGAGAAAACGAGTTCAATTTTGGCATGCAAGTATTTATTTTAATGGGCTGATACACAAGTTACATGCCTGTGTGCTCCTTTTAGACACTTCACCCTAAACTACAGGTGCAGAATTAGAAACATTCTAGGTTGGTCATGCCAGCTAAACTGATAGAATTCTGTCAGATTATGCCAGGTCAGAAATCATATTGCGGTTGACCGCTAGTCATGGAAAAGCTAGAAAAGATCGATTTCAGGAGATGTCCTACAGGTCCTGTGTTTTGTTGGATCCTCCACAAATTTTGCAATATCACAAACAATGAAGGTAACAATTTCAAAGTGCAAAAATATACAGAGCACGTGAAACCAAAAGTCCTAGTTGGGTTTTTAGCTCATTTTCAATTAAATGAGGAGGTCATTGAAAAAAGTGGCAATGAGGGAAAATGACTAAATGGCAGACTTTGGTGCCGCCAAAATGCATGGAAAACATCAGCGATGTAATGCGATGTATTATAAAGGTCAACGTATTGTATTAAATGCATGGTAACGTCAAGAGTTGTAGTGTCTAGTATTCGTCTTGGAATACCTTAGTGAAAACCACTCTGCTACTAAAACACCAGAACCACCATAAAATCCCACCTGCCATCATATACATTAAAGCTCTTGGTAAGCCAGACAGAAAAGAACAAGTGTACAAAAATTCACAAAAATTATTAACGTGACCAACATCTTCGAAGGTAAGTAATATAAATCATAGTAACAGAAATAATTTAAAACAGTACAAGATAATTTACAAATGTTTAAATCATTAAAAATACAAACACGCCATATAGAACCATACCGTTCTTGTAAATGTTCTACATATTGCTGGGCAATTTACAGAGGCTACAGTTGTTAGTACACTTGGCTGAGCAGGCTGTGCCCTGGAGGTGGAGCTCAGTTCATAACCGATGCCAAGGGCTTGATAGTTAGGTGCGTAAGGGGCACCCCCACTAATTATAAACACAGCCAATGCCAAAAAACAAAGATACTAACTTCATCGAAGGGTGAGTGTAGTGCTGATTGCAGTGTCAGTAACAAGTTGATCCTTTATGTTTTTAGGTGTGGCCTAGAGGCAGGTTATGCTGTTGCGCCAGCCTCACCTAGCCAAAAAAACTCATAACTAACAAAATTCATTCTTAGTTTGAGAAATCCGTGTCGGAAGGCCCAGAGGGGTCTTTTGTCCCAGGTGTCCTTGAACCTTTGTGCCATGGACTGCTTGACTGGTAACCTTGATCTGCTTGACTGGTAACCTAGAGCATGCAAAAGTATGCTACAAATAATGGGGGGTGCAACTTAGCCCAAAGATCGTTTCTTTTGGGCCTTTTTTCCTTTGGTTAATTTTTTGCTTTTTGGTTCCCTGAAGCAGCAACAGGTTTATTCTTACTATTTTCTACAGCTGTCCCTGCTAGCACAGGCGGGGACAGCTGCTGCTCTCTCACTCCCCTCGACACAGGGAATGGGTATGGTGCGAGCACTCTGGTGCACATGGCCATGCAACAAGGGCCCTCTTTACAGGCCTGGGGCTCAGCAGCTATCAGGCAGATGTCGCTCTCCCAGCCCACCTCCAGGGGGAATCGACAATACAGCACAACAAGGCTTCTTGTGAACAGGTTGCCGGATGTACTGGCCTACTAGGGGTATATACAAAGTTGGAAAAGTGGAGTGGAGCATATTCTTTCTTGGCTTGTCTCCTGGCCCTCCCTGGGAGTATAATCAATACAATCACTGATAGATTTTTCAGCCCAGGGGCCGCGGAGTCCCGCCAGGCAGGCTTCAAATGAACAGTCAACACAAACGCTGTTTTCTAGGCATAATGAGCTCATTCAGATGGGACTCATTTTGCATCACTCCTGCTGGAGTGCTCAAGCCACCATGAGTATTAGATTAGGACCTCTGGTCACTAAATGTTTGGCATCGTTTCACTGGTCAGCATTATTTCACTGGTCATTTTTCTGGAGGTCCCAAAACTGTTTTAACCTCCTTGAGTAAAAGCCCCCGATATCTGCCCCCAGGGTCTCTCAACAGTAGGGAATGGCCCTCATAGTTCAACACTGCTCCGCCTGCCTGTACTCCCAGGTCCCACAGCTTCCTGACCACCCGCAGGGCACCTGTGCCTTTCAGGATACTCTTCCTAAAGGCACCTTCAGCCAGTCCACAAAGCTCTCAGGAGTCCCTCTCCTCGAGGGTCCAGCAAGTTCACACCCTCCTGGCCCCCAAAGGGAGTGGGAAGGTCAATGCTATTAGCCCTGGAGACAGACTAGGTAGTCCAAGAAAGAAGTCTTGGAGCCCTCATGGTGGGTCCTTCCTTCCTCCTCTGAAAATCCCTCTTCTCACAAATCTGTCCCTTGTGTACAGGTTTAAATGTGGAGGTGGAGAGTTCAGGAAGGTGGGGATCTCGGTCTAATCCACAGATGCTACCTCTCACCTCCAGTCCTGACAGACTCTTCCTAGAAGTAGCCTACAGGCTGGTCCGCTCTCTGTACAACATTTTAGGTTATTTCAAATTGACAGAATCAAGCTGTGGTCTGCAAGAGCTCTTCCCGTGTGTATGATTTGCCCCTCACCAACACTGCAAAATTGGGTCATTTCCTCCAAGACTTCATAAGGAAGACCTGGGGTGACTGGTACCAGACTTCAGCCCGATCGTCTTTTATTCCTGTGAGATGGGCATGTCCATTCTCGTCAATATCAGCTACTAACTGCATGCAGATTTCCTTCCTTAAGCGGGAAAAGACTAATCCAAGTAAAAGGGGCCTATTGTCTGGATAGCAGAGTATTTACCTTGGTTCAGCCAGTTCAAATCATGAGTCATCTCATTCATTTCCTTATGTTGAACCAATAAAAAAAAAAAAAGGTGAATTTTTGCAGAGTGCACCAGAAGTGCAAATACAATTAAGCAAATAGACTTTAGTCAGAAGTAAAAGTGACGTTTCTTTTAGCATGCCAAATTATATTAGAAGGCCTGCACAGGCTACAATAAATGTACTGATGGTCCTGTATGCAACAGGCTACTGTGTCCAAATACCAGGCTGGGTCTGATAGCAGTCCTCCTTGTTCATCCTACACATCTGTATGCACTTATGCAAATGTTTTCTTGTGTAACCAGCGTAGAGAATCTTGGCCCAGCGACGCAATAGTGGGTCTTATTTTAAAAGGCAGGCACTGGTGGCGAGCACTCAAATCTAGTCAACAAAAACTTAGTGAGCGAAACTTGCTCATAACAGATCCAAAAACAGACGATCAAAAGTTTTAAAAAATCATAGTGAGAGAAGGCTACTCGGGTAAGAAACCACTTCGTATCACACATCTAATTAATTACAGGGGCTTTGAGTTGGCCGTGTTCATCCACTGGTTTGTTCAAATGCGATTCACATTTTGCTCCCACTCACCACAGGATACAGCATGGGGAATGGCTCAGCCCATGGCAGGCCTTTGCTCTCTTGCACAGTAAGCGATTGCCTTTGTGCACATTAGCTTAAAGACGAGTGCACTTTAATGCCAGTCTGTTTGCTTAATATGCTTTGGCAATTGCTTTTTTCCGATTGTGTATCTGTTTTAGTCGTCCTTGTGTATTTAAAGTAGATCTTCTGGTTACAGCAATTCAAAAATAAAAACTTTGTACCAAATCATATTTTTCTGTACTGTACATGAAGAATAAAACGTGTCCTTACGCCCGACCCATTTACACATGCCTGGAAGGCACCTGTACTGTTCCTTTAAATTGTACATTTATTTTCAGATTTTTTTTAATGCTGTTATGTTCAAGTGGGGACATTTATTTGTATTTTTGAGGCTTATGTTTACATATAAAATAATAAATATTTACCATCATACCCGCTTGCCAAGAACATACATATGGGTGGTGCGTTGTTTTTAGGTCTGGGCATGTCATGAGAGTACTTGTCCTCAGTCTGTGTTAGAGTCGAGATGCAGGTGTGCGTGTGTGGGGAGTGGCCTGCGTGGACTCCCTGTGTAAGTCCTAGTCATTCAGCGGCACAGGCGGTCCCGCATACCAGAAGTCCCCAACATCATAAGTCTAGTTCCCAGAGGGATGTTCAGGCTCCTGTAGAGTGAGAAGAAAAGGGAAGGAGCTGGTGCAGTATCAGAGCACGTGATGCCTCTTAGCCTGTGTTTGCAGCGTACAGCGAAGGTGAGTGGGTACCTAAGCTAGAGTCCAAAACAAAAGTAAGGCTGGCCCCCGTTTGGAACTAGTGGGAGCTGGCAGGCGAGGTAATGGAGCAGCCTCGGGATGCCTCCTGGTGGTGGTGCCAAGAAACATTAAAAAAAAATGAAAAATGCCCTTTTTTCTGTTCATAGGAAATGGTCCAGAGGCTAAATGAATTCATGCCTGGAGCACTGAAAACCCTTCCACTGTTCTTGGACGCACTGTGTGAAGTAAACAAAGGCCTCGGCTGGGAGCCCTGGGGCCATGACCTGCAGGGGGTCAAGGCAGGAGCTGCTCAAGTCCCTGCTCCCACCTGGGCCAGGGATGCTGCCAAGCACGCGTGCATTGTGCGCCATTCAAAATTCAGAGCTGCTGAGGATTTTATAGTGGTGTTTTTGTTTACTTTTTGCCTGTTAAAAGGAATATCCATTAACTACCCTGGCAATCTAAGTGGACAACTCGGTGGGTTTGTGATCTGGTAATATGCTGAATCGGCAGGCTGGCAGACCTTTAATGTTCACAGTTCATTTGGCCACAATCTCTGCACTTCGGGGAACCCTTGCTGAAAGTCCACGTTAATATCAAACTAAATATCTAGAAACAACAACTCTTCTTGGCGGCCTGGGGGCTCAGCTGATGTGTAGTTTTGGTATAAAGACCCTGCTGAGCCTCTTGGATTACTTACATTTTAATGTTCCTGAGGGCAGCCTTGTGAGGACGAATGAGGGGGCGAGATAAGAGCGAGGACGGGAATGAGATGGCGAAGAAAAGAGACAACAAACATCAGAAAAGGAGAACATGTATAGAAGCCCTTGATTGAGGCACTAAGTACGGAAAGGTTCTTTTTTTTGTGCAGTTTTCTATAGTGCGAACTCGACCCCAAGGTATCACAGCCTTTATACGAGTACCGGTTGCATTAGAGACGGACACATTCCTTTTTTGTTAGGCATGAGGAGATAAAGTGATTTGCCCAGAATCACAGGATGTTGGAGCCTCCCACCAGACTCGAACCCGGTTCCACGATTCAAAGTCCGCCACTCTAGCATTAAACTGTTGAGGGCGGTATTTTCCGGCGCTCTGTAACCTCCCTGTTAGGAGCTCTGTTATTCGGAATGGGGCTATCATGGTAACGGCGCAAGTTTTCATCCTTCAGAACTGCAAAAACGTGTACTCTGTGGTACTTTTCATGTAAAAATCCTGCCAGGTTGTACGTGGCTAAAAAGTGTGGTATTATTGTACCAGTTGTGATCTTCATTTGGGCACAAACCTTTCCCACAAACTTAGAAGGGCCTTAGCGCATTTCAGATTTGCCAGATAACATGCAGGTTTTACAGTTCATGTCTGGAAAAGCAGTGACATCTTTCACTCTGTTAATTTAAAAGATTCATCGGTGCTTACTAGGGTGAGAGATAACATGATGTGAATTTGTAAAGAGCCCGTTCACCCGTAGGCCTCTTGGCGCTGAATAACAGAGGTTTATTGTTACCCAACTCAATGGTACTCATTTTACAGTGACCGTGCTGCATGCTGGCGCAGGAGGCCTGGCATCACTGGCTAGGGTGGAAGGTCACAAGACCCACTACTTTATGGAGCACCCACGTGAGATAAGCCCACACTCTCCAAGCCACCCACCAATAGCAATGTGGATAACATCCGCTGGATGAATCACAACCGCAGGCCATAGTCTGCACAAGCAACAAGAGGCCGTGTAACTGGCAAATGCTGTGCTTTAAAAGTAACCACAAACATCTGGTCGCCTCCACTTGCTTGAAATCATGCGATCCTGGGTGAATCACTCCACAACCCGCCTGTCTCTTGCTACCTGCAGCTCTTTGAAACAAGACCACCTGTACTAGGAACTTTGTGAAATATTGGGCATTTACAGTCATTCTCGTCTGTGTCTGTAGATGGCTGAAGTGGATGCAGTTAGTTTTATCTTTAGAACACGAAAAATCACCCATTATGCATTTTTGGAAATGAGAAAGATGGCATGTGGGTACATAGTGTGTCAATGGGAGAAAATGCAACTCTGGAATCATGGGTCGAACTGAGGAAAGGTGCAAGGTTTTTTAGCAGTCCAGGGAAATGGAAATGGCGCATGTTCTGTAACCTGCATGGTCAGAGCCCTCCGTTCCAGTTTGCCTATGTACGCTGTGGGGCCAGTGCTTAAGTTATTAAAAAAAAACACATAAGAGCATGCATGAGAGGCCCACAGTTTTACTTAAGAGACTACCACAAGCAGTCCCAAATGGTGGGACTGCAGAATACCAAGGCTGCATAGACTTGATTCTGCCTCATGCTTCTTTCCTCTACCATCCTACACTGTCTTTTGCACAATCATCCAGGTTCTTGTTCACCCGTGCTTTCTCTCATTGTTTGTAGTTTCCAATCTGGTTCTTCTTTCTCCCTTTTGTGCCTTTCACTTCCTTTCTCTAGGTCAAAGTTAGGTGAGTAAAAATAAAGCTTGGCCCCCAAAAACAAGTAAGTGAGTGACTGAGTGTGTGTTATTTGAATAGCACAAACGGAGGCAAAAGCCAGCAGATGACTGTACAAGGTCAAAGCCAAGCAGACAGTCAATGATGGATAGGAAAGGTAGCTAGGTTCTGGAAGAAAAGTCTGTTGTGACAGCACTGTGATGTAGTGTTCTTTACAGAGTTGTGTTTTAACCCTTTCCTTTTTGGAGCAACATTGTGTTGTAAATAAAGATACATCCTAGTAGGTTATTTGATGTATAATTATTCAGCTTAGTTACAGGTTCAAGATAATGCCCCACCAGGAGAAGCATCCTTGCTGCTCAGCCCACTCTTTCCAACTGACATTCACCAGACACACAACAACATTCTGTGACCTCACACCCACACAGGCTTAGCAGCAGGGCTTGGAACTATGGAGAGGATGCATAGCAATCATGACAAGTTACAACACATTGGGGCGGTCCTCATGGCTATGGAGAGGTTATTTCAGGTCCTTGGATGGAAAAGGCCTGCTGCCTTGTTTTTTCTTTATTTTATACTTAGTCTCCAGTCTAATTGTGTCTTGGCTGTAGGTGCGCCAAGAACCACCAGAGATGATGAGTGTCTGCAAGATAAGCAGAGGTGCTGGTTTGTGATTCATTAGTAAATGATGCAGCTGGGTTTGAAGATGGTGCTAACCCGCAAGTGGAGCCAATGGAGTTCCATCAAGATAGGGGGTGATGTGATCATAATTCTTCAAGTCTTGAATGAGGTGTGCTGTGGTGTGTAGTATGCCCTTAAGTGTTGCCAGTGTGGGAGCCTATAGCGCAGGACATTACCACCATCCAGATGCGAGCGTATGAGAGCTTGAACAGCAATTCTAAAGTCAGTTTTTTAAAGAATAGGTTTTGCTTTCTTTAGAAAAGACAGCTGGTATTAGGCATTGGTTTTTTAGCATTGTGGTCCTCCAGGGTGAGTTTGGTGAATCCAGGTGACATGCCATTCTGTGAAAGAGTTCAAAGATGTCAAAGTTCATGTCATCGCGCTAGTATTGTAGTAGTTCCTTCCTGTTTTTGACAACTAACATGAATTCATTCTAGTTGGGGCTGAGCTTTAGTTAGGCGCTGGACATTCAGGTCTGCGATGCAGGCAATGTTTGAGGTGCTGGAGGCTTCCAAGTAGAGTGTGTATCATCAATATGTTGGGAAGCTTTGATGAGGTTACTAAGCAACAGAGCATTGTACTGACCTTATAGCAGCACAAGATGGTATACAAATAAGCAATATATGTACTGCCCAGGAAGCACTAGCTCCAGGTTGATAATGTAAAGAAGATATCTAGAAGAAGGGACAGTTTGTATAGCTTGACTGTATATTATTATGTACTATTTTTCTAGTCTGTGTGACTGAAGTGTACGCAGGTAGAGAATATTCCAAGGACAGCCAAAGTTAAGAGATTTGTAATGTCATCCGTAGAATGTTGTAGGATGTCTGAGCCCAGCTGAAAGGAGTGGTCATTAGAGACCAGGAACAGAGAGAGAGAACGAGTGCAGAGAGGCAGTGAACAGAGATTAAGCATGAAGTTTGGAAGGTGTGGCAGGTTTCCCCTATGGAGAACCTTTGTGGTAAATATTTCTCCTTTACCGGGACTGAATTTGATACAGGAACATTATAAAATAGCTCAGTAAAATGAGAGGCAGAATCCGTGATATTAGAGGTTCGGAATGGGCTTTATTCCAATAAGCGATTATAATCGGATGCCTCAAGTTCCATCACCACGGGGGTTCAGGAAGTGAAGTACATACTTTATTGACAAGCAGTAACTTTTATAATACATACATTATAATGAAGTGAATACAGTAGGCGTAACAATTGATAAGGACATTGACGTCTGGTTTGCGTAACCGAAAATGGGTGTAATAATGAGTAAAAAGGAACATGATTGGTTGTGATGTCATGTATAGGTGGATCTATAAGATAATACTTGGCATGGATGCGCGCGCAGCAGTATGACGTGTAATTGACGTGTAACTAGGGGGTGACGGGGACTTGACATTTAGCTCTATATGTGGAGACAAGAAGTCTGGGGGGTCAAGTCAACCTAATCCCAAATCATATCTAACATCCTATGTTTAAAGAACTATGTTATCCATAAAAGAAGGACTCTCGGACAGAATCTATTCTATACTGACTGTGCGTGCATGTACAAGCGTCTAGGTGTCTACACTAAATGCGAGGGGGTAGGAATATTCCATGGTAACAGGGCTATGAATTACTTGCATGAAGACAGAGAAGATGGGCCTTTTTGCTTGGTAACTGGAAGAATGTTTACTTAAACTACTAGGCAGGAATGCATCGGCTGAGGGGGAAGCAGATAATTCGAAGGTGAAATACAGTTCTTGGCAGAGAGTAAGCTGATGTCAGGCTTCGTGAGCCGCGCAGAGAATGAGACAAAGTTCATGGTCACAGATGCAGGCTCGGGCTGGAGCTTTCAGAGGCAGAAGGCAAGAGGAGTTTTGATGACAAAATCAGGGCCTACTTGCCTGGACTGAAAAGTGGCATAAGTGAACCATATAAAGCCGGTGGCCTTTCATATTTAGGAATGGAATATCCAGCCCATTCATGGCGGATCTGACAGAGGACATGTTGACGGTGGGCATACATGTATTTGCGTCTTCATAACTGGAACTGGAGGGAACATACATGTACTTGTGATATACACATGGAACCGTTGGGGTCCAAGATAGGGGACATAACTGACCAGGAAAATCCATATTTCCACATTCCCTCCTTGTCCCCTACTTGCCCTTCAAGAGATATCAATCTTCATTAATCCATTGATCTGTTCATATAGCATCATTTGTTCTTCTTTCTTCTTCCGGGATCTTGAATGAAAATCTTGATGTGGGATACACGATGTGGCACACAGACCACAAATTGCTGGTCCACATTGTAGACATAGACAGCAACTGAATAGTATGAGAAGGCCAATACCTAGGAAGGATAAAACTCTCCATCCCCAGGCTGATACCGCATTCCAAAACCAACTGGACCAAGTCCAAGTGCCTGGGTTCTGGTGTATCTGGCTTACAATCTTATGAAGGCGAGTGATGGCTTTATATACAGATGGCGAATTTTCTGGTATGAATACGCAGCAGCTTGATCCGATGACCCTACAAGCTCCGCCTCTATCAGCCAGGATGACGTCAAGGACAAGACGATTTTGAAGCACAACAATCCGCATAGCAGACTGCTCTTCCGTTAAATTGCCTAAGGCGGAAATAGTCTCATTCACTACTGCTTCAAGGGTTCTAGTTAATCTACGTATCAGCTTACTGTTAGTAACAGTACCTATATAGGGAAAGATGCCTTTATTGAAATCTACATACTTGTCCCATGCCGTCTCAGTGTAATCGACAATGGGGAGATTTCTCCGTTCTCTGTTGTGTACTAAATGAATATTTCTATAATAATCAGGAGGAGCTAGGAAAACAGGTGGCAAAAGGAATGCTATGTAGCAGGTACCATCCCAATCTAGAGGTAGACGCATATATGCAGTCTGACCACATATAAAGTAGGAGTGACGAGAAGCTCTGAATGAAGATTTGCCTTGATCACTGAATTCTACTGTAGTAGTGCATTGACTGTGGCCCATATGTATGGAACCAACCTTTCTTACACATAATTCACCTTTTGCTGGGAATACTGACATGGTGGGTAAGACTAGCTCAACTTCGGATACGACATTTAGAATCATGAGATTAGGTGTAAAATTACCTAATCCATACACTTCATTTTCTAGATCAGTTCCTGTTCTTTTGGGGCGACCCTCCTTGTCAGGATAGCAGACTTTGAATAAAACTAGGTTCAGGTTTCCCCATATCCAATGGTCTTGGTAAACTGCTGTGTCTGAGTCTATGGAATTAATTAAACTAAACCATGCTCCACAGGAGCCATTATGTGTAAATGGATGTGGAAAGAAAGGCAGGACTCCTTCATAATTCTGATAGGGAGGGAGTCGGCCACACACCCAACAATTGGTGGCGTTACTAGTCTGATGGGAATGATGTAACATACTAATGAAAGTGTTATTGCGCAGCGCAAGTCTATAAGACAATTCATGCGGAGGTAAGTCACTAAAAGAATGTTCAGCAGCAACATTATGAACATGTCTAGAAATAGGGTAATATATGTGCAACAACACACTTGTAATAATTATTAAAAGACTCAATAAAAACAAAATTAATAATGTCACTATGCAGTGGCTACGCAGTAATTTACAATACGCCTGTCGTTTCATCATTTTTCGCGATTGTTCATGATTCAGGTCTAGAGGATACATGTCAGAGACAGATTCAACCGCTTCACCTAGGGGAGGACTTAAACAATCAAACCGTCTGACGTCCTAGGCCTTAACTTAACTTTGTAAAGTTCGCTTTCAGTTTTTTCCACCAAAGGAAGTTTTGAATCAGTCTGTGAGGGAGTGCAGGGCACAATGTCTATATCCGAAGATAGTCCATGAAATTTCTTGATGTGGCTTGAATGAATCCAGCCCTTGCGGCCCTCGATCTTCACGGCTGTTCTTGTGGTCAACAGGACCAACTTGGGTGCTTTCCACCTGGGCTCCAGTTGAGTCTTTCGGTCGAAATTTCTCACAAAGACAAGATCCCCCGGAACCACGTCATGGGGTTTCACCTCAGTGTTGTCGGGAAAGGCTGCAGCTACCTGTGAACGAGAAGATTGTAGTGCAGACATCAAGGAAGCCAAGTAATCTGTCAGCATATTACAGTCAACATCAGTTATTTTGCGTGGTATAGGCGTCCCCCACATATTTGGTGGTCTACCGAAGATCACCTCATACGGGGATAGCCCTGTTCGAGAGTGTGCTACCATTCTCATGTAAAAAAGTGCAACTGGTAATGCTACTATCCAGTCGACCCCTTTCTCTCTGCATATTTTGGACAGTCTGATTTTCAGTGTCTGATTATGTCTTTCTACGAGACCTGCTGCTTCGGGGTGTCGGACACAGTGGAATTTCCACTGATAACCTAACAAAAGTGAAACGTGTTTCATTAATTCGGATGAGAACGGCTGGCCGTCATCTGAGTAGACAACACGTGGTAAACCGTATCGTGGGAAGAATTCTCGAACCAACTGTTTGGCAGTAGTCGGGGCGGTGTAATCTGAAACCGGGTATGCCTCCGTCCAACGGGACAGAGCGCAGACAACTACAAGAACATATTTGAATCCTCGACATCGTTCCATCTGGATATAATCCATCTGTAGGACTTCAAAAGGGTGATCAGGAGGATGGAATCCACCCTGTTCTACGGGAACACTTTTTCCTGGGTTGAACTGGCAACAGATCATACAGGTACGGACCTTTTGTTTTGCGGCTGCTCGTAAATGTTTATTAAACCAAATGTGTTGAATACTGTCTAGCATAGCTTTTTCTCCTAAATGTGCTGGACTATGTATAGTGTTAATTATGACTTGGACCATTGAATCAGGGAGGAACCATACAGACCTTTCCTTCATCATCCATCCTTGGTCCGTTTGGATCCCTCCTAATTCAGTCCATTTCTTTATTTCGTCCGGTGTAGCATGTGTCTGTATGTCAATTACGTCAAGAGTAGGATCTTTAACTGTCATACAATGTGTCGGTGTCGGGACTATTGTCTTTGTCATGTCGGGGGTCTGAGTTTGAGCAGTCAGTTTAGCTGTTCTGTCGGCTAGATCATTGCCTTGGGAAATGATATCAGTAACCTTCGTATGGGCCTTACATTTCATAATTGATATTTCAGTGGGTAGATGTATTGCATCTAATAATGCATGAATGAGGGGTCCGTGCTGAATGTGGGCACCGTGGGAAGTTAAATAACCTCTCTCTCGCCACAGCACGCCGAAGTCATGTACAACTCCGAATGCACAACGTGAATCAGTGTATATGTTGACTTTTTTATTCGTGGCTTGAATACAGGCTTGTGTCAGAGCGATGAGCTCTGCGGCTTGAGCTGACAAAGTATTTATACGATTAGTTTCAATGACTTCAGTATCTGTTGTGACTGCATAAGCGGCTACTAACTCTCCTGTACTTGTTCTCATGCATGAACCATCGACATAAAATGTCAAGTCTGGATCTGACAATGGAACATCGGTCAAGTCTTGTCTGGGTTTTGTCGTTACAGTAATAACTTCAATACAGTCATGGGCTAGTGGGTCTATTCCGATTACTGGCAAAAGTGTGGCAGGATTCAATGTGTTACAGCGTCTTATTTCTATATGTGGCTGAAACAATGTAAGTTCATATCCTGTAAGTCGTGCTACGGTCAAGTGTTGTGTTTGTGTTCTATTTACAAGAACCTCTACTGCGTGGGGTACTTGAACTGTCAATGGATGTCCTAACACTATGGCATCGCTTTGTCTGATTGCTAAAGCTGTCGCTGCTACTGATTTCAGGCACGCAGGCAAAGCCTGAGCTACGGGATCTAATGTACTAGAGAAATAGGCACATGGTTTGTGTGCTCCTGCTTGTTCCTGTGTGAGTACTGACAGAGCAGTACCTTCGCGTTCTGTAACAAAGAGTGTAAACTGTTTTCTGTAACATGGTGTTGCTAAAACGGGTGCTTGACATAAAGCTTTCTTTAGGTTTTCAAAAGCTTGTGTGTGTTCCTGAGTCCAAGGGAGAACAGTCGATGTGGCTGCCTCCTGTGTTGTTAATTGAATGAGTGGTTTTGCTAGAAATGCATACTGAGGGATCCACTGTCTACAGTATGAAGTGAGGCCTATGAAAGCCCGCACCTCCTTTTGTGTCTTGGGTATTGGCATGTTAGCTATCAACTGAATGCGGTCGGGTGTAAGCTGCCTTCCCTCCTTGTCCAGCGAGTGTCCAAGATAAACAACTTGCTGGACACAGAATTGCAGCTTAGAAGGGGACACCTTGTGCCCTTTTTCGGCTAGAAATTGTAAAACTGTCAGTGATGCTTTTTCACATTCAGGTTCGCTTCTAGCGGTGATCAGCAGATCATCGACATATTGAAGCAGGGCAGTGTTGACTGGCATGTGTATACTGTCAAGTTCTCGTTTCAGTGCTTGGCTATAGATGCTGGGGCTTTCTGTAAATCCTTGAGGTGCGCGTGTGAATTTAAAGCTACGCCCATTTAAACTAAATCCGAACAAATATTGGCTTTCCGGATCTATTGGGACGCTGAAAAAGGCGTTTTTGAGATCAATTACAGTAAAGAATGTCGCTTCGGAATCAATGGCTGTCAGTAATGACGAGATATCTGGGACCACAGGGAATTGTGGCACAATGCATTTGTTTAACTCGCGCAGATCAATAACCAATCGATATACTGGCGGCGCTGTAGGATCTGTTCGTTTAAGAATCGGTATTATCGGTGAATTACATATATTGGAGTCTGTTTCCACAACTACTCCTTGGGCAATGAGCTCGTCAATGATTTGTAGTAAAGCCGTTACAGCATCTGGTGGTAGCTTGTATTGTCGCATTCGTGGTAGCACCACTCCTGCCTTTAGTGTGACTCGATATGGTGTAATATTCATGCAACCAACATCAGTAGGGCCTTGTGCCCATAGATGTGTAGGTAAAGTCTGCAGTCGGGGATCCATGTCTCTAGATACGTAGTGACCTTTAAAATCACGTAAAAACAACCTTACTCCTTCCGGAGAACAACATATTATGGCTCCTAGGGCTTTCAACGTTTTTATTCCTAACAAGTTTTCTGGACATGATTTAGTAAGCAGTAAATCTGTAGTTCGGGTCAGAGGTCCTATCGTAAGTGGAAGAGGCTGTGACACTTCATTAACAATAGGTTTTCCTGAAAAACCAAGGGAAATATTCTGTGAGCCTGAGAGGGGTGCCCCTGGAACTTCACTACGTTTTATAGTTGTTCGACTTGCCCCTGTATCGAGTAAAAATTTTCTATCTTGACCTAATAATTTACTATGTACATAAGGTCCTTCTTGATCTACAGGAATCTCGATAAGGGGTAAGTCAACTTCCCTCTCTAGGCTAGTTCATGCGTAACGCTGATACTCGGGATATTCATACTGTGCGGTCTGATACATTTGTCGTGTTGTTGTCTGTGTGGCAGCAACAGGCAATGGGGGTGCAGCTGGCACAAACTGTATTGGCTGTTGTGCGGCTGGCATGGCCTGGGCATGCTGTATAGCTCCTTGTTCATTCTGATCTTGTCTGAGTGGCCGTGATCTTTCTTGTGTTTTACCTATGGCGATATTATGTTTTAAAACTGGACAATCGTGTACGTAATGACCTGGCTTTTTACAATAATTGCATGTCCCTTTTACAGGTCCTGCTGAATCGGAATGTGTCATGCCCCTTTTATGTCCTTCAGCTGGAACTGTCTGGGAAACTAGCATTTTCATTTTCGTGTCTTTCATGCGTCTGTGTTCATGTTCTTGTTCCTCTTTAATTCTATTGTGGTGGTACTGCAACATTTGTAACATTTGTGTTGGAGTGTTACCTTGCCAGGTACTTTCGAATTTTAATACTCTATTCTTTACTGGGGGCAGAGCATTTTCTACTAATTTTGTTACAAACAGATGTGGGTAGGATTCGCTACTTGCTTTTATGCCACTATTTATACCAAAACATTTTTCAAAACGGGCATAGTAATCACTAGTGTCTTCATCTTGCTTCTGTTTACAGGCTGAAATTGTACCCCAATCTTCCTTTTTCGTAGTTAATAAACGTGGCAGTACCTGTACTAGTAGACCTGGTAGTGCTTTAGTTTTGTCCCCAAGCCCCGAACCTGGACCTCGGGCCCTTTCTTCTGCTTCTAATGCTGACCATTCTATCTTTTGATCACCTACCTCCCACTCTTTTTCCTTGAGTTTCTCATAAATGCCAGCAGGCATCAACACCTTTAATATTGTCATAATGTCGGGGTAGGTATACTCTCCCATGAGTAACATATCTTTAATTTCTCAGTGAAACCCCGCTGGGTCCTTGTCATGACTGGGTACTACTTTCTTCATTTCTAACAATTCTATTTTCGATATAGGCGTATATACAAATACGCGTTTAAACTCGTTGTCCTCACCCTTTATTGGGTGCACTTCTCGTAAGGGATTCTGTCTATCTATGTGATACGTAGTTCTTTCCTTGACGGACAATGGAACATGTTCGGAACATACAAAAAGAATATACTGCTTTCTTGATTCTAGAATTTCTTTAATTAATTCAGTACCTGGACCTCTCCACTTATTCATAAGTAATTCAGTCAGTATGTCAGGCAAGGGACCAGGGTCCGAATGCTGACTCCGATATAGTATAATGAGTTGTTGAATCATATAAATCCCAGCTAACCTTTGTTCATCTGGGGTAAGATTCAAAAATGTGCGTACTACTGTATCATCACTATATTTTCCGGGACTGTCCATCCAATGGACAGCTGCCCTGGCTAAATCTGGTTCATCCATAGAATCGAGGAAATGATAACCCCTTCGTTCTCGGAGTAGTTTGTCGGCGGTTTGGAACGAATGCTCGTTAGACCTTATGTTAATTATAGGTATTTGAAAATTCCTGTTATTATCTGGACATATCGGATGTATTGAGTCAGTGTGATATCTAGTCTTACTCCTATTACAAGATCTTCCTCTACCTACATAGGCTATGGTGTCTGACTGTCCTGTGGGCAGTCCTGACCCTTCTTCCTCGTTTTGTTCGAACTCGTCTGTCTCTAATCTCTCTTCGTGTAGGCGTTCTATTTCTTTACGGATCTTTCGGCACATGGCTATTATACAATTTTGTTTATCATGTCTCCCTTCTGATATATTCTGGCTCCATCTTGTAAGAATTTTCATGGCTTCCGGGTCTACCCCCGGTCGGTCTTGATTTCTGATCACACAGTTTATGAGGAAACGTAACAGTTCCCCCTGTATCTCTACTTTCTGATATTCCATAGCTCTGTAAATACATTCTGGATCTCGCCCTGTTTGGACAAAATGATATATATTATCTAGATGCGCAGTCATTCCTGGTAACTTCGCTAAATACACTGCGGCTCGTCTGATACGCAATGATGCTAGGGTCATTTCGTCCTCCTTTCCAGGCACCGGGTCATATCTACAATCTATAAGAAGTTCCTTAAGCGTACGGGTACTAAGGAGTTTGGGTGTACGTGAATGCGCTGACTCTTGAAAAGTAAGTTTATTTATTCTGGGTGGCGTAGAAAAGACATTGGTAGCTCCTCCCGTGGCCCCATCTGGGGCGTCGGGTGTAAAAGGATTCGTCGAACGTGACACAGCAACTACAGGTGTGGACACAGCCATAGAAGTAGCTGTAGGAGCGGATACAGAAACAGATGTGCTTGCCGGAACTTGTGACTCGATTTGTTGCTGTAGGGATACGGGTACTGGATCTTGGCGTTGAACCTCCCTGGTATGCGGTCTATGTAGGGCAGAGTTAGCATACTCGGGAGCTGCGTCATCTAAATATGAGGAAAGAAAAACATCTTCTGCGGTTCTAGGATGCCCCTTAGGATGTACCTTTATTGGGAACAATGGGGTTGGCAAGTCTTTCGGTATCTCTGGAGTAGCCTTAGGTAATCCTTCGGCCAGAAGGGGATACATACCATTCATAAGGGCATTTCTTTGTCTGTCTACTTGTTCTGATTTCACTCGGATACCTTCCTCAATTAATAAATTCTCTCGAACTTTATTGGAACTCTCTTTACTCTTCTCTTCCTGTCTACGTGCTTTTTCTGTTCGTCTATGTGATTCTTTACGCCATAATTCAACGGCGTCTTTCTGTGACTGTCTGACTTTCCTTTTCCATAACTCTTCCTCGACTTTCATGATGCACTCTGCATCCCAGGTCCCTGCTGTGGGCCACCTCTGACTTTCTGGTAATCCCTTGGTATAGTCTACCCATAAATCAAGAAATAATATAGCGTCTAAGCCATGTTTGTGATACATAAAGTGCCCTGGAGTGTCCCTAGGAGGAATAGGGACGGCTTCTTCGAGAACCCCTTTTCTGGTAGTGATCTGTCTTAATTTCGAAAAGAGCGGCATATTGAGAACTGACCTTATACTGGATTTTGACCTGATACTTGAATTTGAACAGACTTAATACAATAAACACGATAATGAACAGTCATTCATACCACGATATACTTAAACACTTTAAACATTAAACATTAAACCTTTAACTGAAACAACAATGATGATCGTCTGCATAACTAATCACCAAGCTTAATTTCTCGACAATAACTAGACAATAACTAGACACTTCGGAATACCTCGGAATACTTGATATACTGCTAAACAGTACAGATACACTGCTGAAACAGTGCAGACCGGATTTGTGTACCCAAACCCGTCTTGACCGGCACACCCTATGTGCACGTCAGAAATGCCTCCCCAGCAATGGTACTCACCGGGTAGCTTCGGAAACGGAAGGCCTCAGTAACTTGAACTTGAACCGGACCGGACTCGACTCGACTCGACTCGTCGGACACTGGGCTTGACTTCGGACTGGTGGGTCTCTGTATACCTCGGATCTTGCTCTCTCAGCTAGGCTCTGGTCGGGATACTTCGCACTTCTCACCGCCTCGTCTGGGTGTTGATCGCAGTCTCAGTCGCCCCCGCTTGACCGGAGGGAGATACAGGAAATCCTGCTGGTACGCGTTATTGTCCGTCCAGCTGTGGCAGGAGACCGGGCCTGCAACGCACCGCCGGCGCGTGAGATGAGAAAGTGTCCCTGTTCGGGCGCCATCATGTGGTAAATATTTCTCCTTTACCGGGACTGAATTTGATACAGGAACATTATAAAATAGCTCAGTAAAATGAGAGGCAGAATCCGTGATATTAGAGGTTCGGAATGGGCTTTATTCCAATAAGCGATTATAATCGGATGCCTCAAGTTCCATCACCACGGGGGTTCAGGAAGTGAAGTACATACTTTATTGACAAGCAGTAACTTTTATAATACATACATTATAATGAAGTGAATACAGTAGGCGTAACAATTGATAAGGACATTGACGTCTGGTTTGCGTAACCGAAAATGGGTGTAATAATGAGTAAAAAGGAACATGATTGGTTGTGATGTCATGTATAGGTGGATCTATAAGATAATACTTGGCATGGATGCGCGCGCAGCAGTATGACGTGTAATTGACGTGTAACTAGGGGGTGACGGGGACTTGACATTTAGCTCTATATGTGGAGACAAGAAGTCTGGGGGGTCAAGTCAACCTAATCCCAAATCATATCTAACATCCTATGTTTAAAGAACTATGTTATCCATAAAAGAAGGACTCTCGGACAGAATCTATTCTATACTGACTGTGCGTGCATGTACAAGCGTCTAGGTGTCTACACTAAATGCGAGGGGTTAGGAATATTCCATGGTAACAGGGCTATGAATTACTTGCATGAAGACAGAGAAGATGGGCCTTTTTGCTTGGTAACTGGAAGAATGTTTACTTAAACTACTAGGCAGGAATGCATCGGCTGAGGGGGAAGCAGATAATTCGAAGGTGAAATACAGTTCTTGGCAGAGAGTAAGCTGATGTCAGGCTTCGTGAGCCGCGCAGAGAATGAGACAAAGTTCATGGTCACAGATGCAGGCTCGGGCTGGAGCTTTCAGAGGCAGAAGGCAAGAGGAGTTTTGATGACAAAATCAGGGCCTACTTGCCTGGACTGAAAAGTGGCATAAGTGAACCATATAAAGCCGGTGGCCTTTCATATTTAGGAATGGAATATCCAGCCCATTCATGGCGGATCTGACAGAGGACATGTTGACGGTGGGCATACATGTATTTGCGTCTTCATAACTGGAACTGGAGGGAACATACATGTACTTGTGATATACACATGGAACCGTTGGGGTCCAAGATAGGGGACATAACTGACCAGGAAAATCCATATTTCCACACCTTCATGGAAGTAGTCCCAGAGTAGAGTTTTATTTGACTCCACTTGCTAGTCATGGGGAAAGTCCCATATGTCTGGAATCAAGCCCCAGATCTAGAGCACAAACCTTACAACAGTAGGGCAGGGAGATTAGGACCCCATTATAGGACAAGGGTGAGACCCTCACCTTCAGTTCCCACCCTCCCCAATCTTCTTTCACTTTTTCTTGTCCTGGCCAGGCCCACTACAAGTTCTAGTGACCTCAATATCGCTTCTCAAATTCTGTTCACAGCTCCAAGTAAAATGCCAGAGACCGAAGTGCATTAAAGCTCTGTTGAGCAGTTTGAGGCGACATTATGGTTACAAAAATCACTTCATAAATAAGTAACATGTTTAGCTTTTGGTATGTCACCAGAATAAATCCTTTATTCATCTCTTAACAGCAGATTTATCATCAGCAGTTAAGGATTAATCACACAGATTTTGCTTTAAAACACAACAGTGAAGTTAGTTTCTGCTTCAGCACAGGTTAAAATCTTCGGGACGCACTCAGTCAAGTTGATCAGGCACCAGGATGACAGTCCAAAGGCATGCAGGGGCTTGTTTTATGGCACACGGTCATGCACCGTGGGCTGCACATTGTGCTTGCTCAAAATGAGGTAAAGATGTCATTTAACCTGAAAAGCTACTGCCTGTGGCTTAGAGGAGTTCTGAAAACTTTTGGCCCTGGTGCCACTGTACCTGCAGCTCCATTGAAATCATTGTCCTAGTGCCGGCTAGATAACTGCACTTGTGACTGCCTGTTTAGTAGGAACATTTAGCAATATTCAGCGTTTAGTGGGGTCCCTAGAGCTTTTGGCCCAGTTGCCACTGCACCTGCAGCACCATTCAAATCAAGGCCCTTTTAAATGCAAGATAACTGTGTTGGACTTGGCTCTTTTTGGCAAGTTCACCCCTAAACTTCTTACCTTTTCTCTGACATGGTATTGGTGGTTTTAGGCCTCTGGGCACTTTAGCACTGTGGTCCAGTGTAAAGTGCGTGCGCTCTCTGTGTTACAATTGTAAGGTTGGCCTGCCCTCCCATAGGAATGCATTGAGGATTCCATGATCCGTGTGTGTCAGTGGTAATTCCTGTTGTGAGAGGGGCAGTGTGGTCAAGTTTGGTATGTATGAAATTGTGTGAATTAATGCTGAGCAATGGTGTGCGCAGATTTATTGTGGTTATTTTAGAAATGCCACTATTAGAAGTTGGCATTTGTGTGCTATGTGTCTGCTTGCCTGATGGGAATTGCATGTTTGGCTTGTGAGTGACAGTAGCTGGGAGGTGTGTGTAGCTCCAGGAGGGGCAGGGTGAGTCGGCGCAGGGTGAGTCAGCGCTGGGCTGAATAGGACATCTGGGCTGGGAGTAGTGGGAGGGGTAATCCCCTGACTCTGAATAGGATGGTGCCTGCCCTAGTGAATGCTGGCTCCGCCCCCTGTGGTGTGTCTGATCACCTAGACCCCACCTGACAAAAGGGAAGAGGAGCTTGCAAAACAAAGTGCTCCAAATCCCCCCTGAACCAGTTGCCATAAAGGCTTGCCTCCCTGGGCCCTGCATTGCCCCTTCATCTCTAAGGACTTTTGGGACCCTTTTGCTTTTCTTGATCCCTAAAGGACTTACTCTTTTTCAAGCAGGACTCCTGCCTCTTGCGCCCTGTGAGCGCTACACCTTTTTTTTTCCTGGTGCCCTGGGAGCGCTGTATTCTAATGAGGAAGGGGAGCATTGCTGCTGTGGCTGAACCGCAGCGCGAAGCTGCAGTTAGAGGGATTCCCGACGTGGTGATTCCCCCCGTAGTTTGTCTCTTTTTGACGGGAGCCCACCCCGCATTTTGGATTCTTTATTGCCTATTTTTGGAGGGCGGGAGCCCACCCCACTCTTATGCTATTCAAAATACAGGTGCCAACCCCGCTTATGCGTTTATGATGGCGGGTGCCCACCCAGCTTGTGTGTTCTCAATTGCGGGTGCCCATCCTGCGTTCTACTTTTCAAAAATCACTGCCGCAACCCCGATCGTGAAGCGGAAGTCAGGCACGTCTGCCTGACCTGGGGCGGAGCCTGTACTGGAAGGAGGAAGTGCTGGGAGGCGGGCAAGGCCGCCGATGGCAACGCAGGGCTCCGATGGACAAGGGAAGCCCCGCGTGCAGAGGAAATGTTGGCGCTGGACAGCTGGGCTCCCGTGGTGCAGAGAGCCCCGTGCATTGCTGAGCTGCCAGGAGGGTGCAGAGATCGCCGCACCGAGAGAGAGAAGGAGAGCGTCCCTGAGGAGTGGGGGGCTCTCCTCAGCCTGCCGCCCAGACCGAAGGAGACCCGCGGCCTGAGCAGCTGCGAAGAAGAGAGCCGGTGAGTTGAGATGGCTGGGGGGGGGGGGAAAGACTAGGTCGGGGCACAGTGTCGGTGCCCATTTCATGAGCGGCCCCGCCTGGTAGAGGGCCGCTCCAACATTGGGTATCTTTAGTTTAAGAGCCCGTGTGACTCCAATGAGCGGCATAATGATTGTTAAAGGGCCCAGAGGGGCCCGTGATTTCCCCCCACGTGGCCATTTGTCTACAGCTGCCCCGCTTGCGAGGGGGCAGCTGCAACGTTAGGGGCATTTTGGTTGTGGAGCCCCAGTGAAGGCCCGAGGGAACAGGGATGCCAGGGATACTTACTGATTCTCAGCTGTGCCGCACCAGCGCGGGCAGCTACCACGTTTTTGCATATTTCGTCCGAGGGCACAGTGAGTGGCCAGGCCTTTCCCTTCATTTCCAGCAGCGGAGCAATTAGTGCCAGCTGCAACGATTAGGCCACAGGTATTTGAGGGCATTGTGTGAGATAGGAGTGAGATGCACTCCTCTGCCCCTGTACAGCACTTAGTGACAGCTGCAATCTTTAGGTCTACGCGATTGCGCACATGGATTCCGCTGCATTGGCAGCAGCCCTGACATTTTGGACACAGGGCATTTGAGCCCCTTTGAGAAGGCCAGTTAGCCAGGGGGACTGCTAGGTTCATAGGGTGCCAGGCCCTAATGTGATTTATGTGGTGCTAGGAAATGTGATGCATTTATTATGATTTACGCATCCTGATTTATGCCACTAATGTGGTTTTAGGATTATGAGATTGTGCATACTGTGTTTATGTTTGAGTTATTCTATACTGTGATATATGCTTCTAAATATGGTGTAGGTAGGAGGTTATTTGCATACTGTGGTTTATGCTAGTGAGATTATTCCCCACAGTGTGATATATTCCTAATGTGAGTTATGCTTAGGAGGTTATGGTCTAATGCGTTTAGACTTGTGAGAAGATTGCATAATGTGTTTATTCTTGTGAGGTTGGCGAAGAATGCATTTCACGCCTAAATGTGATACTGTGCATAATATGGTTTGTGTTACAGAATGATGCGGAGTACAGCGTTTGCCATTACTGGTTGTGTTCTACGACTATTATATGTTCTAGATTTACTTTCTTTACTAAGTGATGGTTCTGACAGTGGCCCTATCATGTGTATATACTCCCCTGTAAATATTGCCCAGTGCCAGATGGCACAGTGTATATTGTTCGATTACTATTCTAATGTGTTTTATGATAATACAAAGGCTATTTTTGATATAACCTTGAGTGGAGTTCATTTTGTGGTGTGCCTAGTATGTTGTTGCTGTGTGTGTGTTGCGCAAACGCTTTACACATTTCCTCCGGGATAAGCCGGACTGCTCGTGCCAAGCTACCAAGGGGGTGAGCAGGGGTTATCTTTGGCGTGTAACTCCCTTGCCCTGACTAGAGTGGTGGTTACTGCCTGGCTTTGGCGCAAGCCTTAGCCAACCAGAAATCCCATTTCGAACAAACTGCAATTGTGTCTGCCTGTATAGCATAATATGGCAATATTAGGTGTTTAGAGGTGGTCTGACAACTTTTAGGCCCATTGCCACTGCACCATCAGTCAAATCATGACCATGTTGTCTACAAGGCAACTACTCTTGTGACTGCCTGTTTAGTAGTAAACTATAGCAATATTAGGTGTTTAGTGGGGTGCCTAGAGCTTTTGGCCCTGGTGCCACTGCACCTGCTGCACCATTCAAATCAAGTCCCTTTAATCGGAAAGGTAACTGAAATTGTGACTGCCTGTTAAGTAGTCAACTATAGCAATATTATGTGTTTAGTGGAGTGTCTGGAGCTTTTGGTCCCCGTGCCACTGCACCAGCGGCACTTTTGAAATCATGACCCTAACGCTTCCAAGATAACTGCACTTATGACTGCCTGTTTAATAGTAAAATGGAGCAATATTAGGTGTTTAGAGTTCTGATAACTTTTGGGTCTAGCGCCACTGCACCTACTGCACCATGTAGATCAAGCCCATGTTAACTGCCAGGTAACTGCACCTGTGACTGCCTATTTAATTTTAAATTTGAATAATAATCTGGGTTTAGTCGTGTCCCTAGAGCTTTTGGCCTCAGTGCCACTGCACCTGCTGCGCCATTCAAGTCAAGTCCCTTTTAACTGCAATGTAACTGCAAATGTGACTGCCTGTTTAGTAGTCAAATACAGAAAAACTAAATATTTAGAGGATTTCTGTCAACTTTTGGGCCCGGTACTACTGCACCTGCTGCACCATTCAATTCATGATCCGGTTGCCTGCAAGGTAACTGCATTTGTGGCTTCCTGTTTAGTAGTAAAATACAGCATAGCTCTTGTAGATCAACTATTTTTAACGTGCAATGTTTATTACATTTTGAATTTGATCATAATGAATACATATATTAAGTTGAAAAAAATCAAGCCGATAATGCCTATTAAGCGCAAAGGAAGGTACTGAGGCACTGAATAGGAAAGGTCATAAAAGTTCCAAGGCTAAAGCATCTGCTTTACACAATTAAGTAATAAAAAGCAGGCATTCCAGCATACTGTTTTAAGTTGTCTGCCTTTTCTGTGGGAAGAGATCGTATCTTGACAGTGAATGGGGCTTAAACAGTGTGAACAGCTTTGGTAGAAGTATTATAAATGCATGCAGCCAAGGGAAGATTTTAAAAAAGAAGTTCCACACAAAAGCGACTGAACACAGTAATTTGGCGATGGAACTGATAAGAGCCCCATTTTAAGATATATTAAATACAAGAGATTTCACATGCACAGCACAAGCAAAACCTATCAAGGACACATTTTTGGAGTCAGAAGAGTGCAAGTAGGAGTTTAAGGACATACAAAAAGCAATTATGGATGCCCCAGTATTGGAATGCATTGACCCACAGCTAGAAAAAGCGGTTACTGTGGATGCTAGCAACAAGTGGTCAGGAGGAGTCCGGTCTCAAACAGATGTAGAGGGCAAAGAAATCATAGTTGCATTCGCTTCTCGTGCGTGGGCATAGGGAGGGGGCGGGGGGGGGGGGAGAGGAATTCTCAGTGACAGAGAAAGAGACCGTTGCTTTTGCGTGGGCACTGGACAACTTTAGATCTTTTGTCTGGGTTAAGCAGTGCAGAGTACGCAGTGACCACAAACCTTTCGTCAAACTATTGACTACGGAAGGCTTATTCATGGCTTCAGCTAGAAAAGCAACAATGTCAATGAAGTTGAAAGACTTGAATGAATGAAAGAATATTTATAGAGCGCGTGGTTACCCGGAGGCATCTCAGCGCTAGCAGGCACTCAGTAAGGAACAAAAGAGTTACTGGAAGGAAAGGTTTTCACCAATTTTCTGAACGGAAGATGATCTGGTTCAGAACGTAAAAGTAGTGGAATACAGTTCCACAGGTTGGCCCCATTATATGAAAACATTCGACCTCCACTGCGAGCACGTTTGATCCTAGGCACACCAATTAACCTTTACTCCCTGACCTGAGATTACGATTGGGGACATATCGTTGATTCCAAGAGCGTATTAGGGGCGGGCCCCTTCCTGCCAAGGATTTATGGATAATATAGAGTGCTTTAAATTGTACTCTTCGCTGGACAGGAAGCCAGTGAAGAATATCAAGGGCCGGCTTAGCTGAGGACCGTTTAGGGATGTTCACCAGCATGTGAGCTGCACAATTCTGTACAATTTGAAGTCTTTTAATTGTGGCCAAAGGGGCTCCAAGGTAGATCGCATTGGCGTAATCCAGCCGCGACAGTACAATGGCTTGTACAAGTAAACGTCTTGCTAGAAAAGGAAACATTGGCAGTACCTTTCTAAATCTTCTGAGCAATCTAACAGTTCGCTGCTACTTTACGCGATTGTACTAAGTTACAATCCATCCAAACTCCTAGACTCTTAACGCAGCTCTTTGGGACCGGGGTGGGGGGGGGGGGGGGGGGGGGGGGCACCCAAGCAACTGGGCCACAGATGGTGAATATCAGAGGGAGCCGATTTCCCAAAGAGCATAAGCTCAGTTTTAGAACCATTGAGCTTCAAGAAAGAGCTGCTCATCCAATCAAAGACCGTCTGAAGGCAAGTTGCCAGATCAGGGTCTAAATGATTTGGTTGTTTCAAGGAGACAATCAATTGAGTATCGTCGGCATAAGAAACCACCTGTATCCCAAATGGGAGGATTATATATGAGATCGAGCATGTACCAGGAAAAAGTAATGTTTGGCTGTTTTTTTACCACTCATGCCAAAATCGGACATACAGTAATGTGATAAGAATGGATGGATGAATTTCAAACTGCTTTAGTTCACGATCAAGGAGTATCAATAATGAGAGAAGAGAAATGGCAAATGGAATTCACTAAGGATGCAGTATTACAACAACGTATAAGGTTGGTGGAGCAAGGATGGCCAGGAGAAAAAAAACAAAACTTGCTTTTCCAAAAGATGAGACATTTTTGGGAACACGAGAGTGAATTATCTGTGGCTCATGGGTCTATGCTCAGGGATGATAGAATGATTACACCTTCCATGCGGAGGAAAAGCACTGTGAAACTATGCCATGAAAGTCACTGTGGTATTGTAAAAACGAAACAGAGTAAAAAATGGTATTGGTGGCCAGGTATGGACATTTGTGCGGAAAGACTGATGAGAAATTGCATTTGGTGGTCTAATTCGGATAAGTCCTGAAGAACATTGAGGCCTAATATGTGCAAGCCAATTTTTCCAGAGAAGCCCTGGCACACGGTGGACATTGACATGATAGGACCTATTGATACACCAACAAAATTTATCATAGCAATTATTGATGTACTCTCTAGTTGGCCTATGTAGGAGGCTGGCTTAGTACATGGTGCTCACTTATGTAAGCGTAGCAACCTGTACTAATCCAGACAACCCTTATGGTGATTTTAGTGATCTTAAACAACCTAAGTGGTAGTTGTGGACAGCAGCCTTCAGGGTTTACCAGTATTAATCATAGTGTAGGTTAAGTGAAAAAGAACCACAGTGCAGTTCTAAAAATATGCGTTTATTATAACCACTCACTAACGCATTGCAATATCTGCTACCCGGAGATATAATCACAATACTTTAGTAATAGAACACGCAAGTAGCACAAATACACAGTGGTCTCCAGGGGGAGACCAAACCATATACTAAGAAAGTGGAATACGAACCACAACCTAAGTCGAGACTGGACCCAGAAGACCTATAAGGGTCCCAAGGAACCACCCAAGGTAAGTACCCCAGAACCCCACGGAGGCCGTGTGCAGAGTGGAAACACAACCGCATGCTCAATACAAGTCAATGGGTAAGTCGCAGCTGCAGTTTTTAAGAAGGATTTTTCCCAGAGGACCCTGGAAGATAGAAGGTTGGAGAGTCACCCCACCAGGGTACACCCCGGAAACCAGGATACCTACACCAGGGAAGCCGGCTGCAAAGGTGCAAGGTGACGCCGAAAACCGCCGTATAACACAATGGAGGACTTCAGTGAAGTTATGAGAACAGGCGACGGTGTGGAAGACCAGGAGCCGTGCACGAGCTGTCCCACATCGGATTACAAGAGCCAAGGGGTTGGTGTCCACCTGAAGCACCAACAAGCCTTGGCAACAGCAACAAATGTAGTAAATGAAAAAGGTGCAGTGTCAGGACCTGCAAGGTCCAAGTGACTCACCAAGAGCAGGTAAGTCTGAGCAAGCAGGGGAGCCCACTGGAGCCAAAGAAGACCCTCAAGAGGACCCATGGGCAAAAGGCACAGGAGTCGCACGAGGACCTCCAGCAGCTCACCAATGATGATGGCCCACGGTGCAGAAGATGCGGTGATGACGAAGATCTTGATAGCAAGAGATGCTTGAGGCTGGAGCTTCTTGGAGCCGGACGATCTCTGGAAAAGAGTCAACAAGTCTTGGCAATGACAATTCAATGCAGTGCACAGGAGTACTGCTCCAGCGGTTCAGATGAGGGATACTGGCTTCAAACTTGCTGTGAAGACAGTGCAGGCCTCGAGGGAGTAGCAGGTCCTCCACCATTGCTGCTGAACCTTTCTGAGTCCGTAGGAGCTAAGAAACAGCAGACCGGTCAGCTTTGTTGTGGTGCCTGCAGGTGCAGGGGAGTGACTCCTTCACTCCAAGGGAGATTCCTTCGGATGTCATGGATGTCCACAGGTCTGTTGAAGAACCTGTACAGAGCACAGGCACAGATGATGCAGAAGACTGGCAGGACGACGAGACCTGGAGCAGCAGGAGCCTTCCCAGTTGCAGTCTCATGTCCCAAAGCGAAGTCCAGCGAGGTCCATGTGCCCAGATGGTTGAAGATTAAGTAGTTTCGGATCAGAATCTTGTTCCACAACAAATCTAAGGAACCATCCACAGGTGAGACCTTAAGTCCCCTAAGGAAAGGTTTGGGACAATTCAGGGGTCCCTCCCTTAGGAGGGGCTGGACAGTGGGGAGGATACTCCCATGTCCTGTTTCCAGTTTCGCGCTAGAGTGGGAACCAATGGTTCCCTGAACTGGTTCCCACTAGAGTATGCAAGGAGGGCACCAAATTTGCCCTTCAAAGCAGTCTAGTGGCGCTGGCAAGAGCTCCCATCCTGGCATAATACACCAAGTCCTGTCTGGGAGGTGGTCACAACTCCCTGTGACAGGAAACTTATAATCCTGCCTTCCCCTGCCAGAGCTTGGCTCAGCAGCAAGAGGGCAGAATCGTGTCTCTGGTTTGGCAGCAACCATAGTTTGCTGTTTGAGTCTGTAAGACTGGTACGGGAGCACTGAGGGCTTCCCAAAGGGGCCCTACGGTGCATGGAATCATACTCCAAACATAGTTTACGGTGTTGGGGTACGATTCCAACATGTTTGATACAAAACACGCCAAGGTTCGTTACAGCTAGTTTAGAGTTAGCCATCGCGTAATGACGCATGGCCACTATGTTTCGCAATAGCTGAAGCACTTACAATGCGGTAGAATGGGCTTTGTGGATTGCAGGGGTGTCCTGCTCATGCAGGGGCACCCTAACACTCATAACTGAGCACCCTAGCTTCATGATTGAAAGGCCTGCCTTAGGGATGACATAGGTTTCAAGTGCAGTGACCTCAGATATAAGAAAACGTATATCTGTCATAAGTGGTGCTGGCACCAGCTTACATAGGCTGCAATGGCAGGCCTTTAATCACAATTTGAGTAGTCTCCCATGGGTGGCATAATACATGCATCAGCCTATGGGGAACCCCTGGTGTACCTATGCCCTGGGTACCTTAGTACCATATACTAGGGGCTTACAAGGGTACACCATGAGCCAATCTGGGGTCTACCCAAGTACTCACCATGATCTAATTTAGGGAGGAAGCACAGAGACTGGGGTCCCGATTAGCAAGATCCCAGTCAGACTAGTGAAACATAACGACACCAGCAAAAAGTGGAGCTAACCATGAAAGCAAATCCTACTTTCCTAAAGCCTGTGAGTAAGGTCTGTAGAAGTTTTGAAATTCGTTGACAAGGTATTCGTGGCTGAAGGTTTACCCGTTCAAATTTTTTGTGACTATGGGGTACAATATATGTCCAATAAAGCTATGAGCTATTTTGAGAAAGTAATCGTAAAACACAGAATCACTCCTTGTATAATCCTACAGGAAATGGAATGATCAAGAGGTTCAGAGTTTTGAAGAACGCTATACAATTGGCTGTGAAGAATAGTTAAAATTGGGAGAATCAAATCTTTAAAACTGTGTAGATGTATGGATATGTACTCACAAAAAGAAGCGAAAGTGTCTGCATAGTACCATATGTATTCCGTTGGTAGAATTTGCAGAGTGGGAAACCCCAAGGGGTTTCTAATACCTCTCTCACACACTAAAAAGTGGCATGCTTCATCATAGGGCCACTGACACTCCCTGCTGTAGACCAACAAACAGGGTGGAGCGCAAAATATATATATACATATATATATTTTTTTTTATTGTGCTAGGGATCCACTTAGCATAAACAATAGTAAGGTAAAGCTATCTAGGAGGGTACCCTCAATTTTTATTCTTGGGTCCTTCCTGACCGGATTAAAAAGCTGAGGTATACCTATGGAAGTAAAGTCCCTCACACCCTCTCTGCTTTTATTGACATGTTTTAGCCAATTCTGTGTGCCCACAGGGAGCCAATACCATATCTCAGGATATAGATCCCTTCAACCAGCCTCCCAAAATATTTTGTACATGGAGGTCATTATTCATTATACTTGCCAGTTGTAGTAAAACGTCAGGAAACTACTTGAATGACAGCAATTTTGTTGTTAATCTACGCAATTTAAAAAACATTTTCATTAGTCTTCTGTACTGTTGAAATTTTCGCCTGAAGGATTTTATTCCACTCAAATCTCACCGCAGATAGTGCGAACTCGCACACATACACATGTTTTTGTATCAATGCACACATACATATCCCCACATGCCACCAACCATTGTGCAGTAGTAGTGATTCACCTCTCTTTTTAGGTCTCGCTAGCGTAGGCTGCGAACATGCGCAGTCTCGCTGGCGAGATTTAATGATATGGGGTATTTTCTGTAAGGGGCATTAAGCCCCGCCCGTCTTTTCCATTGGCTGGCGTCACTATTTATACTAAACGGAGGCCAGCCAATGGAAAAGAGCTGTTGGTGACGTATTTGCTCGGCTTTCTGAGCCGTCCCATTTAGACGGGCTTGTCTGCCTTCCTTGCGTCGCAAAAGGTTTCTTATCTTTATGGGGCCAAACACATGGCCCCATAAAGACAAGAAACCTTTTAGCAGGCGAGGCCGTCCAAGTGGGACGGCAGAAAAAGGCGAGCAAATACGTCATGGTGAGCGCTTGTTTCCTTCTTGCCAAAGTTCCTCCGAGTTTCCACAGGAACGAGTCATCTTTCTTTCTTGATGGAGGCGATTTAGGGGTCGGGGACGTTGTCGAGGATTTCTGCGGGGACGTTGCCATGCCTCAGCGGTAGTAGTTCCGGGGGTTGATGAGTGCAGTGGCACCTCCCGCCTGGTGGGATGATTGCAGAGTCAGATTTGGAAGCCCTGCTCCGTTAAAAGGGCTGTTCCCTTTCCAGCGGAAGCGGAATAATTTCAGGCATTCCAGGCAGCTCCCCCTCCCTTCGCCCATCCCGCGATGCTCCAGTCCAGGGAAGCCCGGCTCTGCAGATGGTGCACTGCAGCAGCAACCTGGAAGCAGAATCCGTCCTGACACTGGGCAGGCCTCTTCGGCGGCCTGGCCTCATTGACACGAAAAGCAAGAGATGATCAACGGGACAGAGCAAGTTCAATATTATCACTTCCCTGGGCCTCCGAAGGCCTTTTAGGGGCAGTGAGAGTGTGTTCGAATAAGGACCATGCATGCTTGCTTGGGGTGGGGGAGGGGTCCACGGATTCGGCAGCTGAAGAGGAAGAAGGGTGGGGCCTCCCAGGGCCAGTAGATCCCTTGGCGTTCCTACACATCTGGGAGGGCCGTGCCTGGCACTAGTCGGCGCTGCGTCCAGGACCGGGGGTTATTCACCATCAGGGGTGCCCCCCTTTTTCGTCCCCCCGGGCACGTGCTGCACTATAAAGTGTTTTGATTGGGGGACACCTTCAGGTTTCTTGCTACTAAAAGATGGCAGTGCCCGTCTGAAAGTCATCATGAGAATAGAGAGCAGGCAGCGTCCCCAACCCCACAAACAAAAACAAACAAAAAAACACATGTGTTGATGTTGTGACTGGAAGTTTATTTCCGTTGCAACAACGGGCACTAATTGGTTAATGGCGAACGAAATGACTGGGGAAGACATACAGGTAGAGCACCCTCCGGGCTCTTACTATAAGAGAGTCAATGCCCGTCTGTAGGTGTGCCCGCTGCCCCCCGGCATCAACATGAAACTAGAGAACAGACAGCGCTAGAGCACGTGTTGGCATAGTGACTGGAGGGTTGAGTCATTACAACAACGAAGCACCAATTGGTGTAATGGGGAAAAGTGGGGAAGAAATGACATGTAGAGCGCGATTGCACAATTATACACAATTCAAGGACTTATAAAATGACGTTTCACAAAATGCAACATGGTTAATTTAACTAAAAAGAAAAGGCTCAACGAAAGGGTTTTGCTTGTGCAAATAGTGAAACTAACATTGTACAGTGCTAGAGAAGTGAAGGCAGCATTGTACAATAAACAAGCATTTGCAATGCAATAGGTCTCACACTTACGAAAGTTTAAGCTATTGACATTGTAAATGACAATGCCTTTTATTTAAGTTCTGAAAACAAAAATAAAAGGCATTGTTGTTTGCAATGTCAATAGCTTAAACTCGTGTAAATGCAAGACCTATTGCATTGCAAATGCTGGTTACAAAAAACCAGAAGTGTAGGTGTAATCTCTTAACCGAGTTTCATATTTTTCGCTCTTAACGCGGGGTAAGGGTAGGATGACGTTCTACTGTCAAACTCTGTTAAGGTTGAACATCTTCATTTATTTACATTCTTCGTTTATTCATCATTTCAAAAAACTATACAGGTTTCTTATTTCCATCGGGTTTCCTTAGTCATCCATCTGTTTTTTAAGAGGATATCTGTTTTTCAGAAGTTAGTTCTCGATATATAATTCTCTGTTTTTTTAAATTTATATTTCTCCTGTATTTTCCTGTACAGTACTCTGTTTAGAAACCCATCCAATCTCATTTTGGCTTGCTGCCGATAATCTGACTTTCTCAGTTACTCAGTGAAAAAGGTCTAACATGCACTTTTCCAACCCATAGTTTGGACCCGTCCAGGCTCGGCACAAACTTCATCAAGGACCAGGCCAGTTGGTCCACTCCTCACCCTCCGGCGATGGATCTCAGGACCCTACGGACCCGCTTTGAAGACAAGGGAAACCATCTCGTTTCCCATCATGTGGCGTACGTCATTCCATAATGGATGGGACGTGCTCTCCGTCACGTGAACTGTGTAAGAGGCTCTTCTGGGCAGTGTTCTGTCACTGCCATCTTGGAAAGTGGTATAAACGGGAATTAATGTCTATAGTCTGGCTTGTCTGTTATATGCCCCCCCCCCCATTCATACCCATTGGTTCTGTATTACTTGTCCTCCTTCCTTGTTCTAAGTGGGATATTTGCATTTGATGGTTTAATAAAAATCATCATGTTAGTATGCCACATCTGTTATACGCTATAATGTTGATAGTTTTAATATAGGTTTCCAACAGGTTACCTATGCAAACATTATCCCACTGTCTGTTTCCCCTCCTTGTTTGCTTATGACAAGTGAGAGTACTTTATTCATTTGTTACATATTATTAAAATCTATACTAACTAGCATGCATGCTTCTGTATAATTATGTATCTATATATTTCTTGTATTGGATGCCTCCTCCAGATAATACTGTATTCTCTTTATGCATCATTGACAATGGTTACTTGTATTTAGGTTTCTGTACTGCACTGATTGCACACATCTATCACCTAATGGGGGGAGGGGATGTAATGTAGATTATTATTACTACTACTACTCCCTATGTCAGCAGGTCACTCAAGACTGTTCAGGTGGTGCCAAGGGATCGCATCATTCAATCCCTGGGTATCGCTCTTTAATCTATGTACCAATCTTTATTAACGTTTAAATAGAAATGTTTTCATGTCTGTTACACTCCTAGGGATAAAGGTTTTGTCAATTACTACTAATTTTATGTCTTTTTCTGTGTGTTGCAATTCGAAAAAGTGTGCTGTTAATCTGGTTATGTTTTTTGTGCATCTAAGGTTACTCATGTGTTCCATTATTCTCACATTTACCAGTCTTGTTGTCATGTCAACATAGAAATAGTTACAGGGGCATTTTATCATGTATATCACATTTTCTGAGTTAGAACTGGTATGTGTATATAGATTCCATGGATATTTGTGGACTAGATCAACAGTTTTGACATTATTAGTCAATGGGCAGGCTTTGCATGCTCCACATGCATAGTGTTTCACTACTGGTGGTATACCCCACAGATTAGGTTCTGGTCTCGGTTTCACCAATGATGGTCTTGTTTGTACCAGGGAGTCTCTAAGATTCGTACTCTTCTTAAATGAGAAGAGTGGCGTTTGTAACGTCAATCCTCCTCAGTTGAGGATGCACCAGTTCCGGATTACAATTTTTTAACACAGTTTGAGGCTGTGCTATATGTCGTCACACAAATATTTCTGTCCACCTTCGGTCTCGCATAGGTCTCCAGAAGGGATTTCCGGTTACTAATTCTACTTTTAGGGTACTTTTGTTCCGGGAGTTTATTGCACAGCTCTTTTGCTTGCACCTCAAAATTGTTAATCTTTGAATATCTCAGTAGGCGAAGGAATTGGCTATAAGGTAGATACTCTATTAAGGCTTTTGGATGGAAGCTCTGGAATGACAGCAAATTGTTCTTATCTGAGGGTTTGTGTTACAACCGGCTCATCAATTTGTCATCCACTGGTTTTATTTCCAAATCCAGGAATGGTAAGGAGGTGGTGGTGGTTACTGTGGATGTGAAGAACAGAAAGGGGTTCCTACTGTTCAGCCACCTTAGGAATTCTTCCAGTGAGTCCCTATTTCCTTTCCAAATCAAGAGGATGTCATTTATGTAATGGCGTCCGAGAAACCCACTTTTGGCAGGATTTTTCAATTTTTTGGTTTTAAAAAATAAAAAACTGTCTGCTTTATGAAAAAGAAACCATGCGAGAAATTGTCAGTTTAACAAGCGTCAAACATCCCTATTTTTGGTTAAGTAACTTTGCACATTATAAATACTTCAGATATTAAGTGATTTCCTCAAATATTATATGTTGTATGGTAATTCATCAGAGTTGGTCAAATCCGTAATTTCACCTTAAAAAACGTAATCATCTTTTATGGATTCACATGGAAATTATCACACCTATATTTGCATTTGCGGTTTTAGTCCTAGAAAGAGCTTCTTTCCCAGGAGAGCAGGCCACCTAACTCTTATGCTTAAGATTACCCAGGGAGACAGTGTGCCAGACCGAGATGCAGGTTGCTCATTACGATGTATACCCTCAAGCTTCTATAGTCTTCAGTTCGCTTGTTTTATAAAGGTTACCCATATTAGAGCACATTTTAGTGAAGTGTGGTGGGACCATATTGTGTTTGAGTAACCTATGCCTCTTGATGATTTGTTTACCTGAAAATACACCCTAAAACTAGAGTTACCAAAGGAATCAAAACCAGGTTCTCCACAAACAAACGTCAGTGAAGTTAAGGGGTAAGGTTTTACTGAATTTAAGAAAGTACAGCACAGGGCGCAGGAACACTCACAAAAAAAGAACCGATTCACAAAGACATGTAAGAGTACAGAAAAATGTACTTCTGTAGTACAATAAAAGGACTATGTAAATGTGCCCGAAAACATCTAAACTTGGAATAATCTGGGAATATTCATAGAATTTTTGGGTTTAGTTAGTACAAACAGAATGCTCTTTCACTAATAGGGAGTTGGACGTTTCATGGCGAATCAAAAAAGCGATAAAGAGCACGTAGAACCTTCCTACTTGATCATGTTTGTTTCAACGCTTCTGGGGTGGGATCAAGTGCCCTTCTATGTGTGTAGTGTGTAGGGGGAACTTGCACTTTGTGTGAAAGCATGTTTTATGCAAGCATTTGAAGTCATGTACAGTTGGACACACTCACTGCTCTTGCTCCTCCACTTCTCATACTTGCTTGCTTCCATTTATCTTCAGTGGAGGTGGGGCAGAAAACCTGGACAGCTGAAGTTTCAGGACCTTTGTTTTGTATCGACATTTAGAAAGCCCTATATTTTTTTAAAAAGCCCTATATTTGCTATTTTGCTCTCTTTTCCCACCCTCTACTTCAAGTGTTTAGGGAAGAAGAGTAACCGCAATAATATCACAGGTCTTTCCTCCCACCTTTCAGCCCTGTTCAATAACCCGGGAGAGGGGAGCCCTAGATAAGTGGCTACAGAGTCCTAGGATTTCTTCTTCGAATGATGAAGCAGCATAGAAAAGCCCAGGGGGGAGAAAGTATGCCAAAAAGTTCCACTGAAGTCGAGTTGGCACAAGAGTTAACAAGCTCCATCTGTTATACAAAACAAATACAGGTGTAGGACTTGGCCTTTTTGGCTAAAGTTCCCTAAACTTTTTGCTTTCCCACTAGACCGCTTTCCTGAGACAGTTGCCAATTTAGATGCTTGGGTACTTTAACACTGCTAATCAGTGTCAAAGTGCAAGGGTTCCCTATGTAAAGTGCAGTGGTAATTGTTTGGCCATGATTAGTAGGTTATTGTAAGGAACAGTGGTCCCATTCAAACAGAGTAAAGTAAGATGCCGCAATTAGTACAATGAGAAATTGGGTTTATGTATAATGACAATGCAAAATTACTGGTCAATACAATTAAATAGTAACTTGTGTGTGTCACTACATTTACATCGATTTCCAACACAGTGAAAAAATGTATCAATAGGCACTGGCCTACATTAAATGCTGGCAATCTCAAAATAGAACGCCCCCTTTTTGCCTTAAAAAAAAAATAAGAGTATTAAAGATCATCTAGTCAGGGCCGCACTACCGGAAATAAAAAGGGACTGCACTCTCAGAACTTTCTGTAATCTACCACCCCTGGTGGGCCACTTCAAATGTACAGGTTGCAGTGTATGTTGTCTCACATCGGACACCAAAACATTTGTGCATGGTAACATTATCACCTTGAATAATTTTTCTAATTGTAACACTAATGTTATATATGCCATAACTTGTCCATGTAACCTGATCTATGTGGGGCAAACAACGCAGAAGATTAAAGTCCAGATTTGCCAACATAGAAGCAGGATCCGCTGTAAGACCGCTAATGCGCCTCTTGTCGAACATTTTACGCAACTTAATCACACTGAGGACGACATGAAATGGCAGGTTATCAGTGTGATCGTACAATCTTCAAGGAACATGAACATAGCTGCTGTTCTCACCAAGGAGGAACTCAAATGGATAATCCGCTCTGACAGCCTCCACACAGGACTGAACCGACTTGAGGATTGGTCCAACCTACTGTAATCCTTTGTATTTTATACTGAGCCTGTTTCCATTCTTTCCTTGCCCATTGTACCCAACTCCCCTTCCATTCTTTCCCTTACTTTTCTTCCCTTGAATTTTAATCCTGCCTTCACTTATGGCTACTCTTATTAATATTATTATCACTCCCTCCTCTAGCTACCTCTCCACCTCCCCCCTACACTGATTCTCTGATCACCTTTCTGCTGCTCCCCATAATTTTTTCTTACCTTACCCTCGAGCAGCACTAACTCTGGCTCTTTATCGTTTCCCCTCCTACACTTCCCCTTCACTCTCTCCACCTCTGTCATGATCACCTCCTCCCTTCAGCGCACATAACATGACCACCATCCCTCCCTATTGATTCTCTACCATTCCATCATGGCCGCCTCCATCGTCTGTCCTGCTTGTCCCTCTTCTCTCGCAACTTCTGGGCGGCTCTATTTTAACCCCTGTCCCAGTTAGTCCCTCCCATTCGCTCGTACTCTATGAGCCTTCACATCTCCAATCACCACCGGCACTGAGGGAACTCATATCCTGGATCTCTGCTCCGACTTTTGGTAAGCCTTCGCCGCCTTCCTTGCACCGTGCCCGGTTGCCCCCCACCCCCTCTACCATGCTCACCTTAATTTCTCTCCCACAGGAACTTCGCAGTTATATCACGCCTCCCCCCCCCGGGACACCCGTAATGCTCGGGACTTCCAAACCATTCTCTTAACGTCCCACGAGGCTCCGATCCAGAGTTTACTTACCCTCCTGACACGTCCGCGCCTCAGACATACCTAGCTGGGTCCTTCTACACGCTCGTACTCGACGAGTCCTCACACATCGTGAATTAAATCGAGACCTCGCATCCAGGATCTTCGCTGTGACCTATCTGGTAAGCCTTCGCCGCGTTCACTGCCTCTTGCCCGTTGCCCCCCCCCCCCACCCCGACCATCTTGCTCATCCTACCCTCCCTTTCCCCGCAGGTCCTCCACGTTAGTATCCCTCTACAATCGGGACTCAATTACTTCAAACGAGGCACCGACCCCGTCACCGCCTACCCGCCGGACGCATTCGCGCCTCAGACCTTCCCCGCTTTGCGTGGCTTCTGTTGGATTTCCTTGCCTTGGTTTATTTTGACTTTTCGCCTCGTAAGTCCTCTCTCATTCCTTACTCTGTCACCTTATCGCTTGCACCACTCCCTTCTCTCGCTCACCGTTTGGATACTCCCCACTGCCGGGATTCACCATTCTTTTCACCTTGCACCTTCTCTATTATCATTCTCCTCAGACTCTTTATTCCTATGCTTACCATAGGACTGACTATCTTCACTCACTACCTTTTCTATCTACTCCCTTATACACCAACCCCTACCTTTCCCCCCTCCACCTTCTTTTCCCCCCCTCTTCTCTTTCAACCTAACCCCTCCTTTCCCCCCCCGCATCCTCCATTGAGCATGTTATACACCTCTTTCATCTCCATGATCCGCCTATGTTATATTTTAACCCTACCTCATTTTTTCCCACATTCTCTATTTTTTCTCCCCTCCTCCCCAGGCTACCTCCCAGGTAATCCTGTCATCCCCTGAAGAGATCCCATTATCCACACAGGGATCGAAACGTCGACAACCATTTCTAAACTCCCTTGTATCTTTATCTCAAATGTTGGAGTATGAAATGCCTTACTGACTTTTTGTTAATGCTTACTTTCATGCACTAAAAAGTCACCTTTTAATCACTTGCCTGGGTTCTGGAATTCGGCCGATTTCCCTTTTACCCTGCCACTGAAACTCACTCACTGGTTCGTTATTTCCTCGCTTACTATTTAATTGTATTGACCAGTAATTTTGCATTATTTTTATACATAAACCCAATTTTTCATTGTACTAATTGCGGCATTTTACTTTACTCTGTTTGAATGGGACCACTGTTCCTTACAGTAATGTACCTACCCTCTGTCACGTCTGACTCCTAGGGTCTCCTTGTCTCTTAACTCATGATTAGTATGTTGGCCTTACTAGCAAAGTCCCTAGTGATGTGCACTGTGTGTGCAGGGGCTAGTAATGCAAAGGTGCACAGAGAAGGGAACTCAGGCATTCAGTGTAGGGCCTGCGCGCAGAGTGCTAAATGAGTATGTTGCCCTGACAAGTGCAACCACTTCTCAGGCCTTACGTTCCCTTCTGCATACACATGGGGCACCCCTGTGGTAGGTTCCAGGTAACCCCTGGGCAGGGTGCAGTCTAGGTAAAAGGCAGGACATTTACTGAGGTGTTATGTCCCGACAGTGAAAAGCTCACCATTTAGTTTTTCACTGGCGAAAGGCCATTCTGCCCATAGGATAGAATGGGGGAGGCTGGGTATTGTGTTTGGTAGCCTAGTTTGCTGTAAGTTTATAATGGAGAGGTGAAGTTTAGTATGTATGAACTCACAGCGTCGTAACGCATCTTTCTGTGAAGGTGGTTTTGTCAGTGTGTGTTCATAAACCACTCTTTTAAAAAGTGGCGGAGTTTTGTGCTTCAAGCATTTGTGTGTCTGTTGAATGTGGATTGACTTTCTGGATTTGTGAGGTAAGAGGAGCTGGGAGAGGTCTTGACCCAGGGAGGGGTTGAGATGGCACCAGGCTGCCCTGCATCTGGAGAGTAGGAAGAGGAGAAACCCAGGAGGTGAAAAGGCCTGGACTGGTGCTATAAACCAATTGACCTATCTCCAGCTGAGTGATTAAGGATCCAGACCCCCAGTATCAAAGGGAGAAAGGGGACACTGGGAGGGACACACCCAGAACTGATTTTATGGAGGGGTCAGGGACCCCTGAGCGCAAAGAACTTTAAAGACATGAAGGGGTATAAACAGAGAACTGAAACCCCTAGAATTTGGTGTAGTTTTGAATGGCAAAATGGACAGGTCGAGTCTGCAAAGGCTTTGGCCTCTTTCATGATCAAGAAGAACCTCTGCCAAGGAAGGAGTTGCTGAAGAGACTGCTGGATAGGACTTACCCTTGCTTCGTGATCCGGGGCTGGCCTGCAGTTTGTAGCTTTTACTAAGGAAGACACTGATGGGACATTGCAGTGGGTGGTGTCCCCCACTTCTTGAGCAGGACTGTGCTTTGTGCTGTGTGCTGTGTCCTGAATCCCAAGGGCCCGGGGTGAGCTGGCTCCCTGTTTGGTACCACAGGAACATAAAAGTTTCCGGAGACATCCCAAGCAGCACGGTGTGCGCGTGCTTTTGCAGCTCGAGACCCTCCGAAGTTGTGCCTTGTGATCGTGGGCACATGGGAGTAAACTGACACGTGGACGTGCAAGGAGTGTGTTGTGCTGCAGCGAGGGCGTTGGGGAGGAGTGCCAGGACGTTGTGTGCACCGAGCGAGGAAGTGAAACACGGACACCCGAGGAGCGTGTCGTGGTGCAGCCAGGGCGTTGGTGAGGAGCGCCTGGTCATGGTGTGCACCACGAGAAGAAGTGAGTCTCTGATACGCATGGTGCGTGTCGTGGTGCAAGCTGAGGCGTTGGTGAAGAGCACCTGATCGTGTGCACCAGAGGAGGCGCGAGTCTCTGTCACGCAGAGTGCGTTTCGCGGTGCAACCACCGGTGCTGGTGAAGAGTGCCTGGGTGGTGTGTGCACTGAAATCGAAGTAGGTCTCCACAGTGCTGAGGGCGGATCTCGGTGTCTACTGAGACCACTGGAAGGAGGGCCATATCATCAGGCCCTCCGAGTGAAGCAGTAGCAGCCCGGACCGGCAGCCCCGGAGGAGCTGAGCGGCCGACCCAAGCCCGCCAACCCCATCTGACGGAGTTCTGGATCAAGGCCCAAGTTGCTGAAGGAGGAGAGGAGAGTGGGGTCGCGCCCCCCACAGGTAACGTGGATCACTACCTGTGGTGGGGTGCGGGCACTCTCTCGGCCTCTCGCTTCAATCAGCTGCGCAAGCCTGTTGCTTTGGCTCAGATCTAGGCCCGTGCTGGCCCAAGGAGGGACAGTACAGGGGCCAGAGTGAGAAGCGGTACTTTTGTGTTATCTTTGATCCATGATTGGGGGCAACTGTTAACGTAGCACCTAAACTGTCGTATTAAACTTTGCATTACTGCTGCTAACAAACTGTCATATGACGTCTGATCTAATTTGTGCCTGACGAACTACATGCTGGGGGCGCTACACACTGCATTATTTTTCCCTTGCAGAGTACATGACTAACGTGGCGCCTTGCACTGTTTTTCCATTGCACAAATATATGAATGTAGCATGACGCATTGCTTTGTTCATTCCTTGCACAGGGCATGCTGGTAGTGATACGCATTGCATTATTCCTTCTGTTGCAAAGTACATGATTGTGGCGTTACATATGACATTGTTTCTCTAGTGCACAGTATGGGGGAATATCGTTACGCATTGCAGTATTTCTTTTCTGTTGCAACGTGTGTGATTCTAGCAATACGACCTGCCTAACCTTTTGGGAACGGTTAGAAGTAAACGTGACTGTTGGTTAGAAGCTGTGGTTGGGATTTAACCTACCAATCCACCGGAAGGAATAATATCCACTATTATGTCGGTTTTGTAGCGTGTGTTCATATAGCATATCTTCTTGTATAAAGATTATACTCGTTTTATAAAAACTTGTGTGGAGTCTATTTGTGGTGGCATCTGTGGTTTGCTGTGGGTGTGGTTGCACATACTGTACACTCGTGCCTTGGAGATCAGCCTGGCTGCTCGTGCCAAGCTACTAAGGGGGAGAGCAGGGCTCTCTCAGAGGGTGTCCTTACTTAGCTTAACGTTGAAACGAGGGGTCCGGATTTTGCACCTGGCAACAGTGGTGCAGGACGGGGACTCCTGGCTCCAGCATTTAGTGGCAGCGGTGAGTGACTAGGACCCCCCCCTTTCCAACAACAGGTATTTCAAGATAGAGCTCTGCAGTAAACTCTAAGTCCTTTCCAGCATCATCCCGAAAGACGAGGCAAATTGCAGCTTCTCTTCACCCGATAAGCCAGCTTTAGCCTGTCAAGGAACATCTCTTCAAGAGCCCACCCCTGCCCAGACAGACCAATCCTGCAACCTCAGCATCATCGTGGACAGTAAGCTATCTTTGAAGAAACAGGTAAACATAGTTTAATCCGCCTGCTTCCACAGCCGGAGAATGCTTCTCAAGATATTCAGGTGGATCCCAAACACCAGAAGTACGGTCATGCAGGCTCTCGTAAAAAGCAGGCTGGACTATGGGAACACACTACGTAGCGATCACTGCACACCTACTGAAAAGACTACGGACAATTCAAAACTCAGAGGCAAGACTCATCCTCGACCTCCCCAGACAGACCCACATCAAACCCCACCTCAAGAAGTTTCCCTGGCTCCCGATCCAGAAGAGATGCTGGTTCAAGATATTGGCCCACACATACAAAGCCATAAACAACGAAGGACCAGCATATATCAACAAAAGCATAACCTTCCAGCAACAGACCAGACACCTACAATCCGCCACCCACTCACTCGCAGACACTCCCTGATCTGCCGAAGTAACAGCAGAGGATGCTCCCTCTCACATCTAGCAGTCAAGGCTTGGAACAAGCTGCCTCGGCACCTCGGGACCGCCTCATCGCTCCGGCAATTCAGGAAAGGGCTCCAGTCCTGGCTGATCCAATGAGCAGATCTCCATCAGCAGTCAGCTACTCCAGCGCCTTGAGAATTTCACAGTGATTTGCCTCGCTTTCTAAATCCTTGAATGATAGATGTTGGTATATTTCTCAGCCACACTTCTCCAAATAATTATTGTAATAGAGGTGAGTGTGATGTACTAAGAATTGCGTCATGGGGTTCGAGTCATTCTTGAAGTTCCAGAAGTTTTGGAACATAGAGGAGTATTACAGCTACACTTGAGAAATTCTTTTTGCATTACTCATTGGTCTAAGGAACACTTTGTTTCATGGGAATTGTTGCCCGAAGAAACAAAACTCTTTTCCATGGTCTGGAGTAAGCCCTCTCCTTCAACCATCGATTCAGACCAACCCTAGCCTGATTAGGGTTTGTACATGGATTTGATTCTTTTGAGTCAGCAAAGAACCGCTCAACCTTGCCAAAGCCCTTTTTGGAAGGATCCATCCGTGAATTGAGATATTGTCGAGGTTGCACCAAAGCCAGGGATTGATGCTGTTAAAATGTTTTACAATGAAAAGCAAATTCTAACTAGAACTATTTTTCAGGTGTTCCTGCATCCAGCCCACACATTCATAATGCAGCATCTTGTTCAACTGTATTTTGATAACATTAGTTTACTTTAAGCATGGATTACAGTGCTAGTAACTTTTGGGCTTAATACGTTTATTATTTGCAATAATTTACATTGCTGGGTGATAAATGTATCATCCCTAAGCTGTCTGAACTGTATTGTTTGATTAACCTTCCAATATCATCACATTAGGAGAGGCAAAACCAGTGCTTAATTTAAGCCAGTGGTTTCCAGTGCACAGCAACACCACTTAGTTGTGCACACTGGCACTTATGACAGTCTGCCACATGGTGGAGCATATGTTTAATTTAGAGAGAAGCACAGCAACGTTTATTATTTTAATATACATTGAAAATGACTACTACCTACCACCCAAGCCTTTCTTATAGTCTTGGGGGGGCTGGAATATTCAGAATGCTCACACTTGCAGGAGTGTGATGGTTAGTAGTTGTGTTGGTACTGTGATTGACCGTGCTAGCTAGGGCAATGGGTGGTGTAAGCTGCAATGGTCTCCTTACGAGTGCCCTGGCATTTTTTTTTTTTTTTTTTTAAGAATTAGGCACTGGGCAAACATAAGTCGTCCATTTTTTCTCAGCCAGTTACTAAAAAGCAATCTTAGCAACGTTAAAAGCCATTGTTCTTGTTTTTCGAACAACTGATTTTTGTGAGAACGTGGGTTGAGGGCCCATTGCAGTCGACTATAAAGAAACAAATGCTCCATGAACAAACATATCCTAAAATACTTTTACAAATCTATTTCACTTCATCCTCTGGATAACCCGAGTAAACTACATATCGATTTTGGTATTTCTATCCAAAAACAGCACTGTTATTAGTCTAGGAAGAACAGTTTATCAATTTCTACTATTTTTTAAAACAAATCACAAAATGTATTTTAAATAGAAGAAAGATACAGAAGCAAAAGAGAGGTGAAACAATAGGTGGTCCACAAAGATCAAGGACAAACCTTTTATTGATAGTGTCAGCGTTAGGTGGGAACAAATACGGAAAATGGTCACATAGATGGTTGCCGAAGGCACTACCGTCTGGAGGTATTTGGGGGTGCAATACGAGGAAAAAACAAGAACCTATTGAACGGAGGATGTAGCTACATATGTAGCAAAAAAAAAAAAAAAAAACAATCGGTATTGAAATTATACCAGTCCTAGGACACCAAAATACATCAAGAAATGCCTGACCCCCAGTATGCAAATGTTAAATTATTTAACAAAGTAACTGCAGAAGAACATGATACAGAAACAAATGGCAAACAGCACAGAGTTGGAATACGAACCAGCTTCCTGTTCTGTGCCCTTGTCAGCCTTAGCCTTCTTGCAGAATAGAAAATGAAGTATCCCACAGTTGCAGCTGTGACGATGAAGAAGGAGACGGAGACAAAGAAGATTGAATAATGATTCATCCAGGCTCCATGCTTCTTTGCGACTTCGATGACCATAGTAACTTGGATTCCACTCTTAATCAGGCCTAAGATTTCTCTACCTTTGTCGTTACCAATCATAATTGCAACTGTATTGTCAGTACCTACAAAAGAAGCAAAAGATGGATCATAAAATTTTCTGAAGTAAGCATGTTAATTTCCTCTGGCAAAGTATGTGCAGAAACATTATGACAATATATATCGGCTAAAGTACGCCTTGACATGCATTACAAGGACATTGCAAGTCACCCCGGAGTTACATGGTCATTTAAAGGAATGAGGCCGAAGGCAGAGTTTCATTACATGGATATGGAACTCCAAGGTGACTTGCAATACCCTTATCATGCAAGGCAGAGGGTACTTTATCCCTTATAATACATGATCAGACCATCACCCTTCTCACAAATAAATTACATCCTTGGTGCACAGGTCTTTCATAAGAAAGAGAGAGCTTGTTTGTTAACATGAAAAATACAACTAGAATCACTATTGCAAAAATTAAACATCAAATAAGTGGTTACCTAGTTGTTGAATAAAGATATTAGAAGCAGTTAAATACAACTCATTCAAAACAAAAACAAAAATGCAGGAGAAATATGCAGACAGATTCTAACTTTTCTATAATTTCTCAAAAGAGTGCAAAAAATAAACATGTTGCCATAAATATCTACTTTCTGCTTAGGAGTGTTGAGTTAAAAACACAGAGCAGAAGAAAGAAAAGCAAAGTTTCGTTCCTTTAAACTGCTGCTTTAATTGAGCTCGGTGAATTGACCTGCCTTTCTCCTCAGCTGCCGACTATGGCAGCAGGCACTGTGAAGTCTGAACTAGACTGTAATACGATACCTATTACATCTGAGTTTTTATGTCAAATCTTTTTAATCAGCAACTGTGTGTCACAAGTCGCCAATGATCAAGAAATTAGAGACGTTTATTTATAAAGAGATTGTCTAAGATGAGGCAATATCAGAGTGTTGATCAGATGAACAGTCAAAACAACGTATGTACTGCTTACAAATAATTGTGTTTATAAAAATCAGAATATTCTACAATGCAGTAGACCTTTAATAGTTAGGTTTACTTCACTTATGGGACTTTAAACACTAATTCGGTACAAAAAAAAAAAAGAAAAAAGTCAAGCGTACACAGCTCTGAAAGCACCTACTAGGATAACTTTTTGTATATAAAGGTGTGCACATTATTCTGCCACACTATCGCCACAATTATGATGCCGGTCGGACGAGAGTCCGACGGGCATTGTTACGGTAAAGGAACTGTCCGATAGGTAGTCGGCAGTCCCAACTGCCTAATTAGGTCAGAAACATGCCCTTTGGCATTGAGGCTTGTACAGCGGCTCTGGGCCGCTGTACAAGCCTCAATGCCAAAGGGCTGCAGCACAAGCCCCAATGCCAAAAGCATGATTTTAAACATCCCTGCACCGTGTGGGATGGGGCATGAATGTTTGTGGAGGCGCCTGTGGTGCCCCCTTGGCCTCATAGCGGATGTCGCGGAGGTATAGGGGCCCAGCTAAAAGCCCAAAAGTCAGTTTCCAACAGCCTTTCACAAGCGGTCGGACCGCCATTGAAAGGCCATCTGAAAGGGCCATTGTAATCCCTTTGAGCAGGCACTGCTATCCTTGTAGGGATTCCAATCTGACCTCCGGGCCAACGGGCTGCTGGAGCCGGTCATAACCAAAGTGGTCTTTTTCTCAGATGTGCGGTCGGACGGACCGTATTGTAATGCGGGGGTCTGACCACAGCTTCAGATGTCGGTCCCACCGACATCATAATGAGCCCCTATGTTGCAGTGAAGAATACAAAATGTGCACTTATTATCGCACCAACTCTACATTGTAAGAAATTTAAAGAATATCTTGTTCAAGGTCATTGGTACTTTCACATGTTTCTCGCTTCTGCAGGCAGAATGTCTAGGTATTCCGATATCACATCGGATTAAAAAACACAGTCAATTAATGCCATACAGAATATAATTACTTTAGACTCTAAAGGTAAAGAGGTTATTAGAAATGGCTATCGGACTCAAAATCCTAGACAAAATGTGGAGGAAGGTCTGCCACTGCCTATATATGGTTTGACGCTAAAACGTTTCGATCTTATGGTTGCCTATGTTAGGCCCGGAGGTGGTAGCTTCTTTCCAACAATAATGTTTTGCTATTAGGGGATGGACTCATGGGGGACAATCGAGTAAGCTGTATCCAAGTGGCGATTAAGGGTTAGGTGGTATATGGGGACCATAGCAAGGCCAATATGGATTGGTCCAAGCATTTTGGTTGTGGGCATGTCACTGTGATGTTTAGCCCCTGTATATAGGAGGATCTCAAATGCACCACAATTACATGAGAGTCTATTTATTATTGTATTTGTGCTCTGGATAGGACTGGACTCAACATTTGAATCTGACACTTCCTATTATTCTATTAAACGAAGTGTGTTTGTGTGTGCCAGGACAAAACATTGTAAAATGATCACGTGTCTCTTGGTCCAGCTCAAAAATAAATAAAACAGAAATAATAGGAAGCTCTGTAGTCAACGGTGGCGGTTCCTGCATAACAGTTTTGGGGCTCCGCCCCCTCCTAATTTATGGAGTCCTTTTTAGCATTGAGCCTGTGAGTGTACACGCTAGCACTGTGTTGTGACTTGTATGGTTACTTTGCATCCTTTTTAGTTACCTGTTCCCTGCTGCTCAGCCAGTATGAATGTGAGGTGTGTGGAATGATGGAATGCTTGATGAGTTAGTGGAATGCTGGAGTGCCTGTTGACAGACAGTTGGACTGTGTGGGCTGTGCAGAAACGATGCTGCTCCTGGTGGGGTTGAACTTCCCATCTTCTGCTTACCATATAAACCTGTAACTAAGCTTAATAAATCATCTACTTATAATCTGCAATATGGCTACCTCTGGAATTCTTTTGGAATACAACACTCAAGCATCTCGCTTGTAAGACTCTGTTATTTACAGTAAAGGGCTTGGACCCTGCCCATTGCTAGCCATTTGTGGGCTTCATGGTCACTCTTCTTTGTGGCCTCTGCATTGGCCAGCACAGACCCAAATGTAACCTCCATTCCTTGCTGTGGAGCATGGACCAAGCACAGACTGCTGGACTTATTCAGTGCCCATCTGCTGCCCGCGACGTAATTGAGGTACTATTTCTTCTCTCTCCCCCCTTTCCCCCCCCCCACTCTCCCTGCTTCCTCCCTTGAAGGTGCACACTGCAGTCACCATATCCCTCGGATGTGTTCTGCGCTCTGCTCTGTTGCGCCAGGCAGGCAGTCTTTTGCATGAAGTAAATGCAGTCCATTCTGCCCTAGTTAACAAAACAGGCCCATGCTCTCATTGGACACCAAATGTTGCATGTTGTTATCTGATGAGCTGCCTTAATCATTCCAGAGGTTATGAAAGTTCTGATCTGTGTGAATGAAAACCCGTGCTGTGCTCATATCTGCCCATAATGTCACAGCCTCGAACACTGCAGAGACATTTGTGTCACCGCCGGTGTCTCTGACAGTTTACAGAATGGACTTTTACAATACGTGTCCTTTGTGCTTCCTCCCTCGGCTGCCATGATAACCGTGCCAAAAAACAAACAGCGCCCTTGTCAGACTTCACAGAGCTATGCCTGCCTGGTACATCAAGTGTGGGACCCTGACTTCTGGAGTCACCCTCCCATCCTAGGCAGCTTCTGCTCAGCACAGTCAAGATAACGCTTAAGATTTGAAACCTCTGGTCGTGTAACACATTTATAACACCGTAAAACATCAGCCTCTTGTATACCTTTAACAACCATGAAAAGACTACAATGGATTCAGAACTCAGCTGTCAGACTACTCTTGCATATCAAACCATGAGACCACATCTCACCTGCCTTGAAAGCCCGGCATTGGTTACCGGTTCTCAGAAGATCCACGTTCAAGGTGCTTTGTATCACCCACGAAGCAATACATGGAATGGGACCGCTCTTCATCAGGAATAAAATCACCAAACACATTCAACAAAGGAACCTCCGCTCTAAAGTGGCACCTCGCCTCAAAATCCCAAGATACAAGAAAAAAACCATGGGTGGCACATCATTCTCTGTTCAAGCAGCCAAACTATGGATCTCTTTACCCCCCTACATAAGATCCAAGGACAACCACCTTATCTTCAGAAAACTTCAAGAATTGGCTCTTCCCCACATAAGCACCATACGCAAACAGAAATTTACAGCACATCCCTCTGTAAATAAGCATTTATTTGACTATATAGATATGTACCTATCTTTGTGTATTGCTTTGTATGAACATGTAGAATAATTATGTTAAAAAATAAATACAAATATATTTTTAAAGTACAGTAACACTTGAAAGCCAGAGTTTATCTAATGCATCTTTTTACTTCCTTTATGCATCTATATACCTTCCATGTACTTGGATCTATATATTTATTACTTTTCTCCTAAAAAGCATATCCAATGCACTATCCTATTTCTTATCCTATACCTCTACCAATATATTTAATCTATATATACCTACATTCTTTATGCATCTATATACTTTCCATGTAATTATGGATCTATATATTTATCACTTTCTTCTAATTCAGCATAGCCAATGCGCTACCGATTTCTCAACATATACCTCGATCAATATATCCTCTACATCCACTATCTAATTTATCCCAAACTCCATACCACTACTATGATCCCCAAAATAACCCTTTCTAGACTCTCCCATACTCTACCCCTCCTTACATCATCTGACACCTCTTACTATACAGATGCCCCAAAACAGGCCTTTCTAAACTCTTCCCTCTGACTCTTCCCCTCCACATCCCCTTTTTACTCATCCCAAAGCCTCTTACTACCACTATGACCTCCAAAAAAAACCAAAAAAAATTATATATTTTTAAATAAATCCTTAACTCTATCCCTCCACTATCCTTTTCAATCAAAATAACAGACTAACATGTTCACTTCTCAAATTTCATATTTCACTATACTAATTCACCACTAATCCTTTATGGGTTCCAGAGTAGCATGCTACTCACCAAAAAAGAACTTCAACACCTCATCAGAGGTAGCAAGCACTATATAAATGCAAACCTTTTTCCCTCTTCTATCCCTCCACTACCCTGCTCTATCCAAATAACTAACATATCCACCACTCAAATTATTTTCACATTTCACTATACTAATTCAACACTAATCCTTTGAGAGGAGCGTGCTACTCGCCAAAAAAAAGCTTCAAAACCCCATCAGGGGTAACAAGTGCTATATAAATGTAAACCTTTTTTTCTCTCTTGTATCCCTCCGCTATCCTTCTCACTCCAAATAACCGACTAATATCCACCACTCAAATTACTTTCATATTTCACTATACTAATCCTTTATGGGTTTCCGGACTAGCGTGCTACTCGCCAAAAAAGCACTTCGAGGCCTCGTCAGGGGTAGTAAGCGCTATATAAATGCAATTACAATACAATACAATTGTATAAACAAAACCGAGTCGTATGTCCAAAAAAGGCTATTTCACTGCTCCATACCCACGGTGACAAAATGTTTTCTCGAGCTCCTGCCTGCAGGAGAAGAAATGTTGCAAGAGATTTAAACACTCGCCTTTATGCCCGAAGAGAACTTTAGGCAGTGAGTTAAAAAGAGCATTTTTGAATGATCTTAAGGCACTGACAGTTCTCCCGGCGGCATTTTGTCTTTAGCCATGCGGAAGAAAGGTAGTCTAAATTACGGCGTCTGTATACGATGTTCCACTGTACTCTAGCCTCGGACTGAGCTCTGAACTTTGTATTTTTGATCTCCCTTGTGCAGATAAACAAGTTGTACAATTTCACAAAGTTCTGGGGAGAACGTTCACTTTTTACCCACTGTTCGAATCTTTCACTTATTTCGGCATGTCTTCTGTTTTTTTCTGGGTTTTTTTTTTTTTCAGGCTGTTAACTCTCGCATTCTCTCAGAGAATTACAGAAGACTGGTATCTTGTCTTCAGTTATTTCAAATAAAGTTATGAGGCAGCAGCGCTCTGCTTCACTGCGTACTTCCTTTAAACTTTCAGCCATGTTGCACAGCAGCTGCTGCACAACCCGGCTGAAAGTTTGAAAAAACAAAAACACATGATGACTGACGGCGTTGACCATGTCCAAGCTCTTATTTCCTTAACTTTCAGACATGCTGCACAGTGGCTGCACTGCTGTGCAACATGGCAAAAAAACCTTGACAAAGCCAACACATCTCTCACAGGCAAGACCTACTGGCTTTGCCAATGCTTGTTTAATAGGAGTAAATTAGGATACGTCAAAAACTAGAGTTTATTCATGCCGGACATCCCGACTCCCGCCCAGTGAAGCCAAGATGGTCAGGCACTCGGGCCCACCGCGTATGTGAGCGCTGCAATGTTGATGGGGCTTACCTACGTGCAGCCCTTATATTTGATCTTCCAGCAAGTGCTCTCCATTCATGGTCTCCGCCTCCTTCAAGGGCAGTGGCGGTTTCTCCCTTAGGGCGGAGGAGCGTCACCCCCCCACCTTCCATCCCCACTGAGTGCAGCAAGCATGAAAAATAAAATGGTAATGAAGAGATTATTACTATTTTATATTTTATTTCTTCAGTACCATTTTATTTTTTATTTCAGCTGAGCAGCAGAGTAGGAGGGGGCGTCGCTGCTGATAGGCAGCAGCGAGCAGTGTTGCTGGTTCCTCCAGTATAAACTACGCATGTAACTTTGGCCGGCTGTCTCGCGACGGCCAGACACCCCATGCACATTTTTAACCTTCTAGTGTCTTAGACAGCTGAGTGGCGAGCAGGCACAGGTCCAAAGAGGTTGATGGAGCATCGAGGCAGTCCACTCCGACTAACTCTTGCACTCATCTCAGCAGCATGAGAGCAGCGTCCAGATTTGTACAGGGGAGTTGGAGGAGGCTCCAGCAGGACTCGCACGGACTGCATTCCAGAAGAAACGCAGGGGATGAGGAAGCATGGGTAAGTACATTTAGTATTTATTTCTATTATTTCAGGGTGGGCACGTTAACAAAAAAATGGAATGCACAAGCTCCCAATAATCTGCTGGGTCGACCTAGCTGGCACTTGCTTCACCTCATGTTTTTCCTATGGATGAGCCAGTGCAGTGGGATGGAGCGAGGAACAGCCAGCGTCAGAGTTCCATTATTCGTTACGCTGTCCACAGGCTTAGCATTGCCCAATTTGACGCTGCCGAATATAATGGATAAAAAGTATTGCAGACTGTGCATGCATGAAGAATCACAGTTTACATGTGCCTTTCTCCAATCCATAAACAAGCACAGATTAGAGAAATAACCCACAGTTGTTTGCTGTGCTTTTGCAACTGATAGCAGGGTTTGAGGTACAAAAGCTGAACATCAAAGCCAAGTGAATAAACAAACACTTCATGTACCAGGTTCCTAAATTTCTCTTTTGCTTTCTTTCTACGCCGTACATTTTGACCAGGATTAATAACTGCTGGGTCGCCTTTATCTAGGCAACTCTTGGCTCAATTGAAGCGAAAATCACAAATGGCTCCTGGGCACACACAGGCCAGAGTCACAGGCCTCCCCTGCTTGCCAAACTGCCCCTAAACAAGCCAACCTCTTAATCATTGACCCTGTGGGAGGCTGTCCCAAGGGGCTAGTTTACTGTTCACCGAGGGAGCCGTGGAGTCTGGGAACGTAACGGCCAGGTGACTCACAGGGACTGGTGACGTATGTATGATATAACTAGATAAAAGACTCAAAGAGAAAAGAACTGGTTAATTGTGTTACATATTTGATGAATAGAACCTCTGGAAATGGGTAACCAGCTTCTCAGGGAAATGGTTAATAGAAACTGCTGCTTAATAGTGATTCTGAAGGAACTGGTTAATAGTGTCCTAGGGCACTAACTAATAGTCTGCATGTAATTGGTAACTAGTGCCTCAAGAAATTGGTGAATAGGGCCTCAAGGAGCTGGTTAATAGATACTAATGAATCTGGTTAAAAGTATCTCAAGAAACTGGTTGATAGTGTCTGAGAAAACTTGCTAATAGGGTCTCATGGAATATGCAAAAAAAAAGCCCTGCAGAACTGGTTATTAGAGTATCATGTAATTAGTTAATAGTGTCCCAGGGAATAGTTTAGTAGTGTCATAGTGTCATGGTTATGCTTGCAACATAACACTTAATCCCAACTTTTACGCCCCACTACTTTCAAATGTCCCTAGCCGCCACTGTTCAGAAGGCATCGATAAAAACAGTCTTGGGTGTTTTAATGTCATTGTCAAGCACAGGCTGAATGTCAGTCAAAACCAGTTACCACGCTCTTTCTTTTTAGTCTATTCACAGGGTTGGGTAGAATAGGAGTGCTTCACTGACCCCACCCAAATCGGTGACGGTAAAGGAAAGGGCGTGGTTAAAGGGCTTTGCAGCCCTACATCACAGAAAACGAGAACTCTTCATTCTGTGTGGTTAACTGACATCCAAATTCACATTGTACTGACTGCATTCTACTGACTGACAGTGTGTCCCAGGAGCTGGAAGAGATGTTCAGGATCTGGTCTACCCTAATTGCATAGCGAACAACAAGTGTGTGCTGGTGACCATAGTGGTTATATAAATAAGGATATAAAGCAGGGGTGGTTCCTCCGTTACAGTGGAGGAGCGTCGCCCCACTGCTTTCTCGCAGTGCGAGAAGCAAAAACATAAAATGGTAATAACTTTTAGTTCTTACCATTTTATGGTTTTTTTTTGCCGGCAGGCAGGTGGGTGTGCTGCGCTGCTTACAGAGCAGCAGGGGAGGAGTGGTTTGCCCTCTCCTGAGTGCACAATGACCGTTTGGTTGGCCCTCTCGGGCTGCCCAAAACAGTCATGCGCACTCCCCTGTTCTCCATGCAGGCTGCATTGCAGCATGGATAGAGAACATGCCCACCCCTATAACCCCTGGCTGAGTGCTGTGTTACAGCGCTCAGACCAATCACAACGCTTCATTTGAACGCTGGGATTGGCTTAGGGGTAGGAGCCTGGCTGCCTGCTTCCTGTTCTGACCTGGAGCCGGACACAGGCGAGCAGGAAAGACGCCGCAAGACCCTGCAGCGGCAAGGTAAGTTTAGTTTATTCTCTTTTATATGCAGCCCGCTGCTGCTCTGTCCCTCCCCCCCATGCACCCACCCCACCTACCCACGAGCCGAGTTGGCCGCCCCGATATAAAGACTGAGTGGCAGCATCTGGAAACCCCAGAGCAGGATATTTTGATTCAGAAGGTATTGGACTGCATTTTCCCCAGAGACTTGCTGTGAATTTAAGAATATGTAAGAGGAAAAAGTCAATAAAAGTTAAGGTGTGACAATTTTTTTCTAAAAAGAGAAAGTTTTATTTGGCTAGACTACAAATTCGATACACTCTGTTACGACATGTTTTAGGAGCAAGGAATTTGTAGTGTTGAGTGTATGCAAGCTTTCACTGCAGAGAATCTTCCATGCTGCTACTTGGTTGATATGTTCTTTTTGCCTGTGCGGTGCATATAGTGCTATGAGGGCCCACGGAGCGGGGTCCACTGGTCCTTGGTACGTGGTGTTGTAGAAGCCCGGTGTTCTGATGAGTGTATACCTGTCGGTAGGATGCCTTTGAGTAATGATCTCTGATCTGTGAGAGGGAGTGTTCCACTCTGACACTGCACTGCAGCCATGGGAGAAGGTTGGCACATGGGAGGACTCATTACTTGTGAATGTGTTCACTCCACACACTACAGCATTGTTGCTGCATAGATTTACACTGACTTTCATGTCTGCGCACCATGACACTGCATAGCCTATGATGAATTGTGTCGCTCTTTATTATACATGTCTGAAGGTGTTACATGTTGCACGTGGCAACATAGCATCCACTGTGTGCTTAAGTGGCCTGGCTTGTGTACGCGCCCTGACTAGCTACATTCCACGTATGTCTATTCTGTGCATCCTTTAGCCGGGCAGATGATGTCCTAGTCGAGAGGCCGCACCTTAAAATGCTTATATTTGATTTTATTGCAATGCAGTCTGTGTCATCCTGCAACCAATATCATGATGTCCTATTAAAAGTATACATATACTTGCTAACAGTGACGGATGCACCAGCAATAGGCCAAGTTAAGGTCACCAGACTAAAAAAGCAGACCCTTATAAATGGTTACTATAGGATATCGAGTTCCATCAGTTTCAGTGGTCCCTACGCGCGACAACCCCATCAAAAGTTGTAATTTATGGAAATGATTACAACACGTACCGGAGGCAGGTGATGCATTTGGTAGGCCACCAGATCTAAAAGTTATGCCTGTTTCCATTCGAAATGTGTTTGCTTTTCTGTCAGGATTGTGCGGGAGGTTATAAACAAAGCCCAATGTAAAAAGGGCCATGAATTTGGTTTTGCTTGAGGCAGCATTTGGTTGCGACTCCATGCTCTTTTACAGTGCAGTATAGAAATATTTAACAAGCACTCCTTAATAACTGCATCCTAAAGAATATAGCTTCTGAGCCAATTTTTGTGTGTGTACTGTGGCATAAAATGCACCAACTTGCTCTTCCCCCCCCCCCCCCCCCCAACACCCACCTAGGAATAGTACGGCTCACTCACTTCAGTTGGGGTATTTTCATCTCACCATTTTAAAATTTCAGCAGCTGCCACTGGTAGTCAAGCCATAATGAGTGATAGGACAAAAATTGTACAAGAAAAAAAATGCAAAGTAAACTGTCCCTAAAGCGGTTTTCAAGTATTTTCAGCAGCATTGCGTAGGTAAATCCAATTAATACAGGGAATCGCAGTCATAAACGCAGTCAGCACTATGAACAAGAAGTGCACCAAAGGGGAAACAAAATGGTATGTGCAATGGAAAAGTAACACCCAAAGAAGAACGTGTGAGTGAACATTCGAGACTCTGAGGAAGCTTCTGCATGAGGTGAATGCTCAGCATACAAAAGTGCTTCAGTGTGGTACGTATTGACTTCATGCACTGTTGGGTGTGTGCAGCCTATTGAGTAGATACATTGCTGGAGGCATGCGCTGCTTGTTGAATCAATACAGTGCTAGATGGATCTGCTACTAAGTGAGTTGATACAGTGGGAGATGTGTGCAGGGCCAGTTAAGTTGATACACTGCTGGGTATTTGCTCGGACTGCTTACTTGATTTATTACCAGATGAATGCGCTGCCTGATTGATGCGTGTGAGGTGCCTGTTAAGTGGATACACTGCTGAAGGGGCAGTCTGCCAGGCTCTGGAGCAAATGGATTTATGGAGTGGCAGCAAATTGTTGAGTCGAAGCTAGAAGGTATGTAGAAGAGCAACACTACCCAACGCAGGTACACATGCATGAGCTACCCACTAAAAGACCATCGGTCTAAGCCTATGATGCCAGTAGAAAAGAATATTATAAGTAATGTCAGCATTAGGAATGTACATCTATGATGTGATATTCGGGTACTACTTCAACTCACTGCACCTCAAAGAAATATGCAATAAATCCATCAACTATAATCAAAGAATGGGGACCGGGGTTTTTTTTGTTTAGAGAGGTCCAGTGTACATACCCCAAAAGACTAACAACGAAAAGGGTACAAAGTTCCTCGTGTACAGTTGAGAAGAGAAAATTAAGGTGGTGGAGAACCGGGGGGGGGGGTTCCTGGCGGTCTGGGTAGGTCTTCTGACTTAACGTGAATCCACGTTGGACCCAATCGGTGTCCTTTTATAGCCGCCAGCACCGTTGCTAGCAATTCTAGCAACCTTACTAGGACGTGGTATGCAGATGTCACCTTACCACTTAATGTAGACAGTCCTTTTTTGATCCTGATGAATTGCCAAGATCCTCCTGACACAAACGGCATGAAACATGTTGATCTAATAGAGTAGAGCTACACGTATAGACACCTTATTTCTAGCACCTAGCCACTCTACACCATTTTAATAGGGTAGTTTACCTTCTGAATAAAGTGTTAATTAGGACTAACTGACCCTTTTTACTTCACCTCCTGCTACATCCTCTTACACTAGGCCCCTCACCCCCATGCACCTATCGGCAGGAACAAAAGATCCCGATAAAGAGCCCCGGTTTCAGGAGCCCGTCAAGGATTGCAGCGCCGTCTTGACGAGGGGCATTGCTCATATGATGAAGCATGACACCTAGCTTGCTGGGTGTGTGAGAGCTCTAGTTCCACCAAGGGAATTCCCTTGTGTCTTCCCTTGGTTGCCTTCTGGTAACCTTTGGCTGGTTGAGACCCTTTCTCCACCACCTTCATTTTCTCTTCTCGACTGTACACGAGGAACTTTGTACCCTTTTCGTTATAAATCCATCAACGCCATTAACTCAAACAAAAGTGCTCCATGCAATGGCAGGTGCTTCACGATACACAACGGCCGATACAAGATCACGGGATGCTCTGGGAAGCTTCTTTTAGTTCATCTTTACCAGGATATCTCTCTAGCGCGGGTAGGACTAGTAAGCAGAAACCAAGAGGTCCAGAGTTAGAGATTTGCGGCAGAGAGATGTACAGAAATTCAAATTCCTCTATGTGGGTTGTAGTGCGGACAACCGCAGAAGAGAGAGAGGGTTCTCAGAATAGACCTACTATCTTCATTTGGGGTTGGTGCAGTAGGGACTGGTTTTACTGGAAACCTGCAGTGGTCATTTTTCCAGATCAGATGGTATCACCACACAAAACCTTTTCACCCTCCCCCGCCCCCCCCCCCCTAGTCACAGTAAATCAAAATTATGAACGTGTGTGCACTGTTACGCTTCATTCCTTCAACTAATTGGTCTGTCAGTGAGGGTTTGGACATTTAACAGAAGTGGCAGAGGCCGGAGATGGGCGCAGGCCACTCAGGCTTGAGTGGAGGTCACGGAAGAGCTGCAGGAAGTCCTTTGAATACTTTACAATAAGTAGATGGAATTCCATCAGGTCCACGCATATTTGGTTTGAGCTTATTGTGCTGTATTTAGAGTTTAGATTTGTTTGGCTAGAGGAAGACCACTGCCAAACATGCAGGGCTTCCTATGCCCTGGAGGGAAACATACAACAGTAATCATTCGTACATTTCAGCCTGGAAATAATTAAATGTGAAAAACACTGGCGCGTGAAGCCAGTCTGCACCAGATATGTTAGCACTGTATATTGCAAAGTGACACATCATTGAAAAAAAACACGAAGAAAAACATCATAGCAGAGTCTAGCTTTGGCCGCATGACCTCCAACCTGTTTGTACAAACTTTCTTCAAAATGGTAATTAAGTAATAAGCCCCAAATCAGAATTCCATTTGGATAACAGCTTATCTTCACAAGAATCATCTCTGTCCAAGTCCATGTTGCCAGTATTTGCTGCTTGAGAGAGGTTCGCTTGTTAGGCTCCCTTCAGCTGCTCTATAGGTTTATCACAGCTGCAAGGTTAGAACGTTAAGAGCTACATTGAAGATGGCCTTTTAGCATCACTATCATGGGCTATTACCGGTTCTTAAAGGCCCTGAAACAGAGGCAAAGCCAAGGGCCTGTAATGAAGAACAGCTTCTTTTACAGCTGGTATAGCCAATGGACGGTCTATAATGGTATTAAACACAGAGTAGAATTTTCAAAGTTATAAAGGGAGAAACAGAAAGGCAAATATTGGATTGTTGCAGAAGAGGGCCTCCACCAGCCATTAATGGACCCGAGACACTCCATTACGCAGTGGAACTGATGTGATTTGAATATGGAGGGGCGCCTCTTGTATGCTTTCATTGTATAGGAGGGTTTCACTTTAGTACATCCGTTCCTATCACTATTTACGAACAGTGTTAATAAATGCCTCTCAATATAGGAATATAAACTGATGTACTAAAGTCAAATGCTCCCGCGTGTTAGAAGCCTACAAGAGACTAGGGCACTTTTAAATACGTGAGTTCAGGATGTGTGGATCCTAAACTGACATTTAAAAGTGCTCTCGTGTGCTTTTAACACATGGGAGTGTTTTACTTTAGTACATCAGTTTATATCACTATATTGAGAGGCATTAACAGTTTTAATAAATGTCTCTCAATATAGTCAGGGTTTTAAGTGGGATAAAAAACTGGGGGTCTCTCAAAGGGGTGTGTCAGACCGGACTCACGTAGATTCCTTTTGGATTTCCAAGGGAGATCTAGGCAAAAGTTTATTACTTTTTCTGACACCACGTCATCTTCAAGTGGGAGCGACACGGAGAATACCTCTACAAGAGGTGAACCTAACAGACGAGGCAATTTTCAACAGAATTACCAGCCAAACTACCAACAACCGTCTTTTTTAGGACGGGGCCGACAGAGACAACGAGGCAGAGCAAGATTTACCAACCAGCCGTGGGAAATGTCCACGAGGCGCCAGAACTACAAGAATTAAATATACAAATGGCCTCGCCTCTACGGGAACCTCAGATACAAACCACCTCACCGATTTTCAATCTCTCAGACAAAATATTGTCACAGGATGAACTGGGAGTATTGGAAAAAGGTCTATCATTCGTGCCGTCTAAACCAACAAATTTTGTTCTATTAAAGACGGAATTCATTGAATTTTGCCGCAAGATACGCCTAATCACGTTTTTTTCAGACAATCCTACAGAACAGAGCAGTGAAACAACGGGCTTGAAGAAAAAATCTACTTTCTGCCCCCCCTCTGCTAAAACACCTAAAGAAGTGTTACTTTTTGAGAAAGTGGTGCTTTCAGCTATTGCTGAAACAGAAAACAAAAGGAAGAGATTTGTCAGACCTAATATTACAAAAGCACAGAAAGAAGCGCTGGTCTCACTTAAGAACGACCCGTCGATAGTAATTAAACAGGCCGACAAAGGCGGTTCAATTGTCATCTGGGCCACCGAGCGATACACAACAGAAGTCATGAGACAACTCTCCAACGTGCACTGCTATCGCAAATTAAACAAAGATCCCACTACCGAACTGCAAGGAAAACTCTTCAACATCTTACAAAAAGGTTTCGACCAAGGCTTCCTTGGAAAAAAGGAGTATGAGTTTCTAAGGAATAAAAATCCTCGGATCCCAATTTTTTATGTCCTCCCAAAAGTTCATAAAGATCAAAGGAGTCCTCCGGGTCGCCCGATAGTCTCGGGCTGCGAGTCTTTGAACGAGTCAATATCAAAGTTCGTTGATTTTTTCCTTAAACCTTTTATGAAGGATGTAAAGTCGTACATACAAGATACAACAGACTTCCTGACTAAATTAAACCTAATGGAATTTGATGAAAATGTACACATCCTTGCAACTTTGGACGTCACCTCGCTCTATACTGAGATTCCTCAAGACGAGGGTTTGGCAGTCTTGGAGTCATTTTTGAACAGTAGACCAAAACCAGAAAAAGTTCCGACGAATTTTATCATGGAGCTAGCCACATTTGCCCTCAAAAACAATTATTTTTGCTTTAAGGAAGATTTTTTTCTGCAAACCAAAGGAGTTGCGATGGGGTGTCCTTTTGCCCCAGAGTTGGCAGTGCTCTTCATGTCCAAATACGAGGACCAATTTGTTTATAACAACAATCCGTTTACAATCTATATCACAAATTGGGTCCGATACATCGATGATGTGTTTCTAACGTGGACAGGGGATGAAAGACAACTCCAAGAGTTTGTCAACTGGCCTAATAACAGAACATCAGACATAAAATTCAGTCTGAATTTTTCGAAATGTAAGATTTCCTTTTTAGACGTTGAGATCTATCCCAACAACGGCTGTCTGGTTACGACACTGTACAAGAAAAAAACTGACAGGAACAAGGCCTTGCACTATTCAAGTAACCATCCAAGGAGTCTAAGAGACAACCTGCCATACGGCCAATTTTTACGAATTCGTCGAAATTGCACCTTTAAAGACGAATACTTACATCATGCTGATAATTTGAAAAATAACCTATCCAGAGGTTATCCAAAAAAACTATTAAAGAAAGCCATCAAACGAGCATGGTGGACCCCACGAGATGTATTGTTGGAAAGAAAGGATAAATCAAAAACCAACAGGATTGTATGTGTATCGACCTATAGTCCCACCGCAAATTGGCTCAAGAAGACCATATCTCAAAATTGGCATCTCATTAAAAACCTTGATGCCTCACTTAAAGAAATCCCGCTATTTGCGTTTAAAAAGGACAAAAGTATTGCCAACCAGCTAGTCCGAGCTGCATTACCCAAAACAAAAAGTCCGGACATAAGAAGTCTTTTGAACTTACCCCCGATACAGGGGCATCACAAATGTGGGACATGTGTCTGTTGCGACTCCACAATCGAAGGAAATCATTTCACTCATAGGGATGTACATTGGAAACATGATTGTTTTTCAAATTGTAAAACAAAATTTGTTGTATATGGGATACTCTGTCCTTGTGACAAACTTTACATCGGGAAAATAAATCAAGAGGTACGGACAAGAATTCAGCAACATAAATCGAGGATACGCAAGAAGGTGATTAACGCTCCATTGGTGAACCATTGGCATCTCAATAACCATACAGAAAGAGATGTGAGATGGACTGTGATCTCAAAAGTCACACAGGATGACCGAGGAGGCGACCTCGATGTTAAACTTGTGAAGAGAGAGGCGATGCTCATCATCAAGTTTAATACATCAGTTGTAGGATTAAATGAGCTGTCCGAGATTTTCAATTTGTAAATATCCCTGTACACATTCCGATTGTGGGAGTCCAAAATGCTCCACTTTACACATGAGGGTATGTGTTGTCATACCCACTTTCTTATGGAATATGGGTCCCATTGGGCAACGAGTACGACCCGCCGTTGTACACTGCAAATGCTCGAGGAGTCCACCCTAAGAGTAATGCTCATGTGAGTCCAAACTGTACGTATCAATTATCTTAAGAATATGGGCCCCATTGGAATAAGAATATAATTTATCCCTGGCAAGACGCTGTCTAAAGACTGCAAACGTGCGTTTAAATCATCCTAAAAAGGAACACTGATGTGAATTTGTAACATCACATAGTTAAACGCACTCTAGTGCAATAAAGTTTTATTGACGGATATATAACCAACATTCTTGTGTCCAAAGCCAGTAATACAGCTGATTTCGGTGCCGTCTACATTACGAGCACCGCTTTCATAATTGGTCCCGATTTCCAGAAGTATGATAGATCCGGGTTCTCGTACCTTCAAGGGTTAGTTTTGAAAATAGACTACACGTCCCAGAATTCCCTCCAGTACCGCCCCCGTTTCGTCAACCTCGCGGTTTGTTAAAATGGCCGCAACCTCCGATTTTAATCACCCACCCAGGTGCACGGTTCACGTCGGCTCCAAGGACGCGGGTCTAAAACGAATTACCAGGTATTTTGCAAATCAGATACTTTACAGACAATACGATCGTGCGAGTGAGAATATCGAATAGAGTTAGGCATTTCAATTGTTTTACGCCGACTCTTCATTGATTTTTAGATTTTGGCCGCCGAGTTTGTCCTCGACCCTTTACCTCGCACTCAAGCGTCTCTACATTACTTTGATTAATCTAAGGGGCCCAAGACGTGTTTAGAAGACTATACACACATCTGATAGTAAGTACAACACAGTGTCTAGTGACCATACATAGGGACAGTAGTGCTTTTTCTTTTCTTTGCTCTATTCTGTTTTCAAAATCTTTGTCTAAAACGGTTTTGTCACTCTAATGGTTTCAGATCCTGGTTGCAAAGTCCTTCCACCATCCAATTAGAGCTTTTTCTTCGTCATTTTTGGTAAGGTTCACCATTGGAATATAGCGGCCTTGAATTGGTTATGACTAAAGGGTTGTTGGTCCAACTTAGTGTTCTTCTCCTTTCTCCTAGATTATATTGGTCCTGATGAGAATCCCCGGTGAAGGGATTCGAAACGCGTTGACCCACGTTGACTTGTCTTCGCCTTCAGCTTGTAAAAAACTGCCAAAACAGATCTAAAATATATGCTTTAGAAAGATTGCAAATGACTTTCACTTATGGACTTATTGTGTATATATAAATTCAAAAAATTTTTGTTGTTTCATTGTCTGAATGTTTGAGGTATGCTAGTGGTGTGATGTTTTGGATGTGTCTATGTAATGTTATGTAAATATTTGAAATGTACTTTAATGTTTGTCTTAATTTTCATTGATATTGTTTAAATGTTCTAAATACTACCGTGCAAAAAATTAAAAATGTGCATAAATATATTTTCTGATTAAAAATAGCCATTAAATGGTTTAAATGGATTTGATTTAATCTATTCATTTGACAAAATTTCTCCTCAAATTGAGTGCAGCATCGGCATCCCCTTTTGTTCTATTTATGACGTAATTAAGGGCGTGGCTTAAAATCACGTAAACTAAATATCTGTGCTTAGCAGAATGTGCCGCCAGACTTGTATTTTGCGGCCTGTCATTGTATCCAGATATAAGATACAACAAGTAACATCATACCTACAAGTCAGGGCTATTCGCTTTGTCAATGGTTGTTCGCTGCATAAGATAAAACAGCAACTATGGCTTGTATATTATTGAAAAAGCTTCTACTTAAAGCCTTGGTGACACCAAAAAAATGTTGCTGCTCCAGCGTTTCTAAAAGAGAAGGGAAATCCAGAGAGAAAATGACTCTTTAAAGGATTTCCCTTCGCCTACAAGGCTCACCTGGCATGACGTCATGCTGTAACTTCTCCACTAGTGAGCACGCGCACATCGATGTGCCTGCTGTCACTACAGTCCGGGAAAAAACGGACCGCCTGTGCCAGGGTACAAAACAGAGCCCAATAGAGACCAGTTTCGAGGGCTCCTTTAAAAAACTGCCGGTGCTCAGCACCGGTGAGACCCGGCCCACTTAAAGCCCTGAATATAGTGATATAAACTGATTTACTAAAGTAAAACACCTTCGCATGATAAAAGCACACTAAGAGCACTTTTAAATACCGTAATTCTGTGCTTTAAACAGACACCCTGTACATGCTGACCTCGAGCCACATGCCCTCTATCCTTCAGACTGCAAGCAAAACCCTTTCCCAAAAAGTCACATGTAACAGGTTAGGAAAGGGTGTTGCTTGCAACCTGAATGATTGACAGGCAGTCCCGGGAATACAGGGATTAAGCCCTAGACGCCCAGAACTGCTTGCAAATAGAATGCTGCTTCGCATCATGAATGTTCGTCAGACCCCCGAATATTGCAGGCCAGGTCTGGCACGCAGGTCAGCCATTAGCCAGTTTAGGGATTACAAAAAAGCAATGGCGGAGTTGCACATGCTCACTGGTGCATGTGTCCCTCTCAGTAGGCCTGGCTGCCTGACTCTCATCCCAGCAGGACGAGAGGCAACCAGACAGGAAGACAGCTCATGGCATGGGCGTAAAGATCTTTTTTTAAATAAAAAAATTATTTATGTGGATGGTAATTGCTCTTGAGAATTACCATCCACATAATTAGCAAATCGATGTGGGTGGCGCCCTGGCACACACTAATGGCAGAAACTGCTTCCATTACATTTAGTGAAGCTCTCAACATTCCAATGTTGTAATACAGCATTATTGCCCACTGCGGATGGCTGGAACGGTTGTTAAATGCCCTGATCCTGTAGTGTTCCTCTCACATTATTGCTGCAGTTCAACATCTATAGCAGGTTTATAGATTAACGAGTAAAGTACTCCATATGGAAGGGGTTTATGCAATGAAATAATCACAGTCATAACCGGCTTACTGGATCCTGTGGACTGCCTCCATCGACTCGTCCATAGGAGAGCAAATGAATACAACTTAACTGATTGATGCCCTTACAAATGTTTCCCAGAACTGGTTTTCTGATAACAGCATCTTCATTTAACCAGTAACTAATATGGATTGTAGAATAAACCAGTCATCTGCAGGAAAATGGACATGGACTTAACATATGACAGAACATACAAGTCTAAGTTTTCGGTTGCTAGGCTGCATGCCAATCAACCATGCAACTTCGGTGACTTATGTGCTTTGGGTAATCGTGTCAAAAGGTGTAGCAAAGATTCCCATCTGACACAGAGTTAATCAGCAAAGGTCTTGCTCCATAGCCTACCCTCTGTATCACTTTTCGTAAAGTAACTTTTGTTACTCCTCACTTTCCTGTTCAACTTTGCATAATTTGTCACTGAAGCCATTTACTCCCTTCAAGCCCTTCATCAGGTAAAATCAGGCTCATCCTACGGCACACTGTAGGCTATGTAAGCTGTGAACTTGGTTCATCTCCCCTTTCCATTGCTGGTTATGCTTGTTAATGCCATACATGATTACACAGTGACAAAGAGCACATCCCAGTGCACCACGGAAGGGTACACACTTCTAGCATGCACACAGCAAGTAAAATCTAAAAAAGAACAAAGTTGAACACAGTAGATTGATCTATAGAGGAGTACTGTGCAGGCAGGTTCCCAAATATTGAATTATTTAGGTGTAATCGAGAAGCTACAATAAACATTAACCAGTTAGTAAAACCTAAAATACACATTTACACAAATCCTTGAAGAACAATATTGATAATACATATCAAACACTTTAAGTGCGATGAAATTGTAACTAGGAAGGTTGACGGTGGTGCCTAGTACAGTAAGGCAACAGATATCTTCCCTAAAAATACCAAAGTCAATAGCGTAGTCAGGTAAATGTGTACCTGGATTCTTTAAAGATCAAGAACATTGGAGTACAAAGCTATAGTTGTTTTGGCTTTCCATGACCTTTGTCTATAATTATATGCAAACATTACCATTTCCAATCATATCTGGACATCTTCCAAGCCCCTTTCTTCTAATCCCAGAAAACCTTTTACCACCATCTTACGTATTGGCAGAAGGAAAATATTAGGCCTGGGCTAAAAATCCGTAACGCTCGCGGAAATTGCGATAATTTGACATTTTCGCGTTCCGCGGAGAGCGTGAAAATGTCAAAATTTCCGCAATCCGCATTTTACCGGAAATGTTTTGCTTGCTCACGCTGTAAAATACATTCTTGAGTGCGCGCGATCGCCTTACCTGAATCCCCGCGTTCGCCGACAAGTTTCCCCGATCCGGTCGCGTTCTCCACGAGATGTTGGATTGTTGGTAGCCATTTGCGCTGTCTCGACAGTACGCGCCCGCAGCAACATCATTCGTCGCGCGATCACATCTTTCTTCTCGCGATCATGCACCGCGCGACAAGTGAAAACAAGATGGCCACGCCCGCGAGCAACCGCATGGGTAAGTTGGCGAGCCGCGACCACGCAGAACATACCGCGAACGGGCGGGAAAAAAACTTCCGCATCTTCGCGACATTTCTGCGTGTTTGCGGATATTTTTAACATTTGTGATAATTTGCGAAAGTGAATTTCGCAAATTCCGCCCACCCCTAGAAAATATGAAACTAGTTCTGGGTCCCACTTGTCCATCACTGAATATACAACTATGTTCAGAAACCTGCAATTGATCACTTTAAAACACAGATTTCAATTTAACATACAGTATCTTAATCCATAATTTTATCAGGGACAGACTATACAGTAGCGACTCACACCATGCTCTTAGATGGAAACTAGGCCAAACGAAACCCATTTTGTAGGCTCTAGTGCAAACCAATTCTGTCTATGAACATTTAAAAACTCCTGTGCTGGCCAGATGAAGATCTATTTGTTGGTGTAACTAAGTCCACAGCAGGATAAGATTCAAAACAAAACTGGAGGTACCAAAAATATCACAATTTAACAATTTTCAAACAGATGTGGGTCCAATAAACCTATGAAGGGCACTGTGGCTTTTCCTTTTTGCTCAAAGCTTACCTCAAATCCTTACCTCTGCAAAGAAAGGTAAGTGATGCAGTAACCAACTACAACAATGCAATGCAACCAGCACATTTGTAATAAAATCTTTAGCGGCAGACTATATAGGCATTACAACAGTGAACTGGTTTGAGCTGAAAAGCACCAAATATCAAAAATGTGTTTATTTTAGATTTTTTTCACATGCTTTTCCCAATAGTTTCGTGATCAACTGTCTATCCCAGCAGCAAGTAGACCTGGGTGCTAAGGTTGAGTCTGAATGATGAAAGTCACTTTGAGACTTAAAATAATTGTGGTGCTCAAGTCAGTCAACGGGGGAAGCTGGTCACAAGAAGGATTTGATGCCAGTTGAGTGAATTCATGGACAATACTTACAGTGAAGCCCACTTGAGGAGATTAGAAGCTCTAAGGGGGGACAGGTTCATTTAACACCTAAGTAGGATGTGAGATCCAGAGAGTGAAGCAGTGGATAACACAGCCTGCCTTTCAAGCCAGGTTATGAAACACATGTACATACCAGTGACAACATTGATAAGTCACTTTTGTTATCCTCGTTTTTTTCATACTTGTGATAGGACTTTAGCACGGCCTCTGGTTTATAGAGACTAGTAGCTCCAGGTAGGTGGAACGCTTTGTGTAAGGACTAAGTAGCAGGTGGTATCTGTAGATCGCCCTAGCAACATGCCCTGCTGAATTCTCTAGAAGGGTTAAGAACATAGGTACACATATGACAACACTGACAAGTCCGTTTTACTAATTCATTTCTGCGAGAAAGTGGCTCTGTATATACTGTTCCCAAATAGGTACAGGGTGTACAGAGTCCACAGTCCCCAGAGGCTTGGCAGAGGCTAAAGTTAGATATAACCTTACTCTCTAAAGTGGTAGCTTGGCCGAGCAGTAAGGCAGTATCAGAGGACAGTGTAAAGCATTTGTTGTACACACCCAGTCAGCAAATGGTCTCACACACTCAATAACTGAACTCCAGGCTAATGGTTTATATATAAAAAAATATATGCTTGTTTTATTTTAGAACCAACAATTGGATTTAAAATATACTTGAATGAGATGCTTTATATAAATACTTTTGCAATATGCAATTGGCTTTTGTAAACAGTTACAAGTGGTTGCAATAGGCAACACTATTTTAAACACAATAATGCATTGAATTCAATGGGAGTTTCATGTTATTTGCCACAGATTACTTTTAGGATTACTTTTGGAATTCCAGGACTGGATCCTAGATTCAGTCCTGGGTCAGTACTTAGAATCAAGTGATAAAAGTCTACTTAATTACTGTGATGATTTTTAGACAATATTTTGCTATTTTAAAAGTTGACACTTAGAAAATATTTCATAGAAAACAGTCAATGATTCCCTATGGCAGAAAATTCAAGTTACAGGTATTGTATGCTCTCGTTACTTTTGTAATCCAGTACTGGGTGCCTAGACTCAGTACTGGGACCTTTATCCAAAACAGGTAAGTAACTACGTTTTCAGATATTATATGATTTTTAAAGAATATTTAAAGATTGCAGAAATTGACACTTAGAAGAAATTTCACAGAAAAACAGTCAATGATTTCCTATGGAAGAAAATTGGGTTACTGGTAAGTACAGTTGTAAGTAGTTTTCAGAGTCAGTGCTGGGCACCAAGATCCAGCACTGGGAGCTCACCTAAGAGCAGGTGAGTATTTTCGTTACTCGGCTGATTCTTGGTGAATATTTTTAGTTTTGAAAAGTCCACACATAGAAGAAATTTCAGGAAAAAGCCAGTCAATGTTACCCTATGAAGAAAATTGAGTTATCGGTTTAAAGGTAAGTACTCGACTGGCAGAGTTGAGGTTCTGGGCATAGGGGTCCCCCAGGGTCAGGTAGGTACAGTTGGTTCACTCCCAGCGGCACTAGGGCAGCCGGGTGCAGAGAGAGTTAGGCCCAATGTTATCCTATGGGGGGCCTTGGTTGGTGGCTGCTGACTAGCAGGCCACGCGGCTGTGGGAGCTGGGCTCCTGGTCACTTACTCAGGGCAAGTGGGGAAGTAGATAGGTGTAGAGGTTGCACTGCCAGGGCCACTCGGGCGGCTGGGTGCAGGGTGCTTTTGAGCCTTCGGGCACTCAATTGATTTCAATGGGAAATCTCCGGTTTAGAAAAAGACTGCAAGCTCGGGAAAGAGGATTCTTCAGGTGCCATCACCACTCCGAGAGGTAAGTTGGGTAGTTGGAGGATAGGTAGGTACCCCGGGATTGGGCACGGGGGCGCCGGGTTCAGGGGTGCCTTTTGGTGTCGGGAAATCTTACCCTCTGTTGATCGCGGTTGGGGTGGCACCTTGTTCTGAGGCTGCAGGCTTCTTCAGGAGTATCGAGGGAGGTCCTTGGGTGCCGGACTCGGGGTCACAGTCGCCGTGGGGTCGTCCTCGTGGTCTTTGTTCATTCCGGCACAGGCCAGGCTTGGCTGGTGCAGAGTGTGCTGGGTTCGTGGTTCCGGGCTGCTGCCAGGGATTGGAAGTAGAATTTGAGTAGAGCCTCTACTCATGGGAGTCCCAGGGAATTCGAGTCAAAAGGTAGCCAGGTCCTCCGGGGTTTGTGAGGTTGCTGGCCACATGAGATGCCGGGTTGGAGCAGGAGCAGGTTCGAGGGTCGACAGGCCAGTAGGGCTGGGGCCAAAGCAGTTTGTGTCTTCCTCTTCTTAGTAGCTGCAGGGCAGGTCTTCTTTCTTCTAGCTCTTCTTCGGATTTTGGGATCTGGAATCTGGGGAAGGAAGGTTCAGGGTGCCCCCAAGTACTAGATTTAGGGGCGTTACAGGTAGGTGAAGGGCAGGGACCAATGGGTCTATGTCCTGGGGTGGGTACACCCCCTATTCTGCCTCTCTCCTGTGGGAGGGGGGCAGTAGCATAGTCCTGATTGGGTAGGGCTTCCATCTTCAAGATGGCGAGAGCCTGGGGATGTGCTTCACCTCGCCTCCCCCACCTGAGGGGTGGGGTTGGCAGGCTGGCACATCCCCTGTCCTTATTTGGGGTTTCTGGCCAAGCTTCCCACCAGAGTGGGGGGTTGCAGTGGAAGCTTCCCCCTGCCCATCCTGGGGGAGGAGATTTAGCACCTCGCCCAGGATGTGCATTGTTGCAGGCCCAGGAGAGCAGGGGCTCTCCTACCCAGGGGTCCAGCAACAGGTCTGCTGTGTGGCAGCCTAGGCAGCCTCAGAACAGACGTGGGTTAGGTTTCAGGGGGCCTCTCCAAGATGCCCTCTGTGGCGCTTGGTACATTAAATCCCACACTGGCATCAGTGTGGATTTAATGTGCTGAGCAGTTTGATACCAAACTTCTCAGGCTTCAGTGCTGCCATTATGATGCTGTGGAGTTCGTGTTTGACAAGCTCCCAGCACCGTGTACTCTTAAATGGCAGCACTGCACTTACAGGGCCCAGGGATGGACCTGGGTACTGTAGGGGCACAGGGCTCCTGCCTCTGTGCCCACACCACTGGCATAGGGCACCCAGCTAGAGGGGTGGCTGATGTATGCCAGGGCAGTGTAGTTTGTGGGCCTGGCACACATGGATGTGTGCCATGTCGACTGTCTGTTTGTCCTGTACCCAGACACTCAGCCTGCCAGGGCAGTGTGTGGGTGTTAGGGTACAGGGCCTCTAAGGGTGGCACAATGAGTGCTGCAGCCCTTAGAGGCCTTCCCTGGTCACAAGGCCCTGGGTACCTACGGTACCATTTACCAGGGGCTGACATGTGGCCAGGGTTTGCCAATTTGGGCTTTGGCTGTTAGGCAGTTTTTAGGGAAGGAACACAGGCCCTGGGCACCTGATTGGCAGGAGCCCAGGGCACAACAAGGAAAAGTGCATCAGCTATCAGGTAAAAAAGGGGGGTGGGGGGTTACTGCAACAGAAACCCACTTTCTTACAATTTCCTTTTTTAAATTTTTTTTTTTAAGTATGATCTTATTTTAGCGCGGACTATGGATTGACATACGAGTAATTATGTCCTATCAAGGTGATCTGAGGTACTGTTCACTTATTTACAATAATAACAGGAGTTCAAATAAGAGCTAAATAGATAATGCCTCCATTGTCAAATCGGAGCACCTCACTTTGGTAAAGACTCACTGTACAAGCTGAAAACAGCAGAACATTAGGGCAAGGTGGCTCCCATCAGCTCTGGGGTTAATTGAGGTGGTGCTGCTGCAACATTAGCAACCCTTCAAATTCAGCAATAATCCTGCTGTGGTGTTCATGCTCAAATATGTTTCATAGAGAGCAGAGCGATATTATGGTATGCCAGGGTGTAAAAACGCTGTTCATTGTACTCGCAGGCTTATAAAACAAAGTAGTTTGTAGACATATCAGCAAGAGGTAAAAAACAGCAAAAATTGAATATTGACAGATCAAACAAACATCATGGTTGCAAGTTGCATTTATGTGTGGAGGAAGGTTCCTTTAAGGGAGATTAACTATTGTAATATACTGAGATGAACATTCTGAAACAGACTACTCTGTAGTTTGATAAATTACAGTGAAACACGTTTTGCTAAAAAAAAAAAAAATAGGTTTTGTCCTGTGTTTTTCCAACCACAAGAGTGCCTTCATACTTTTGCCACAAACAGGAGGTCGACAGTCCCCGATACAGCAGCAGGACATTCTTTTTTCATACAACGGTCTTTCATTCATCGCTGTTGGTTGGTTCTTGCGTCATTTTTGACACACGAGTCCTGCCTAGTTACTATACAGACTTTGGTTTATTTTCATAGAACACAACTCTGATGCTTTTAAAAAACAATCACCTGAACAGTGCGAATTCTGGTGAGCTTGTGTGGTTACAGTACCTACCCCTAAATGATGTGTATTATAAGTAGAGCTGATGGTTGGCCAATCATTGTGTACAATAAGAATTACATCAACGTAGGATTCGTGATGCGAGAAAAAACATACCAGAGCCTTATTTTCATACCAAATTGAAACACTCAAACACTAAAGGAACTGGGGGTCTTACAGTGAATCCATATATATAAGGGTGTATATATATGTGTTAGCGTGTATCAAAAATAGAAGTGCAAAAACAGAATGTCATCAAGAGACAACAAGAGCAAAGCAAAGAAAAATGGGACCCTTGAGCAGAGTTTGGATCACCATCAATTATCAATGTGATCAATCCCATCATTTGGTCATCCATCCTAATGAAAGATATGTCTCTTGATCATAGAGACCATCTTCTAAGGAAAAAGCTCTCTCAATGGGATCAACCGAGAAGCAACAGAGAGACAAGAGAGAAAAGATCATATATAGTTGATTATTAGTCAATTGAGGAATTTTTGCAGTGCTCAGAAAAGAAAAAGTGATGTGTTAAAATAGAGTTATGAGGAAAAAATGTTATTTAATAAAGAGAAAAGAAAAACTCAAACTCTAAATAAAAAACAACAGTGCAATAAGCAGTGTTCAACAAATGACTGCTATTTATCCAGGTCAACCTGATTTGAGAGACCTTTTTCCTTAGAAGATGGATGAGGAGAAACCCAGTGAAGTTGCACATTGACAAGCCCGTGAAACCAGTTGCCCTACGACACCGTCGCACACCTTTTCATCTCAGGCCACTCGTCGAGCAAGAACTGCGGAACCTAGAGCAGCAGGGAGTGATCGAAAAGGTCACAGGACAGACGCCATGTGTATCGCCCATGGTCATTGCTGAGAAACCGAAACAGCCAGGGAAGATAAGTCTCTGCATCGACATGCGCATGCCGAATCAAGCAATAAAGCGGGAGAGACACCTTACCCCAGCGGTTGACGACATACTAGCTGATCTAAACAGATCCCGATGGTTTTCCAAGCTAGACCTCAACACGGGGTACCACCGGCTGAAGCTGGTGGTGGAAAGCAGGTATATCACGACCTTCTCAACTCACCTGGGGCTACGCCGCTACAAAAGACAAAATGTTGGCATATCTTCAGCAGCAGAAATCTTTCAAAATGCAGTCCGGGAAATGCTGTCTGGGCACCAAGGAGTCCTCAAAGTCAGTGACGATATACTCATTCACTCAGCAACACTCTAAGAGCACCATCATCATCTCAGAGCCACTTTACAACGCTCAGTTGACCATGGTGTGACACTCCACCGGGACAAATGTCAATTCTTCCAAAAGTCCATTGAGTTCTTTGGCTATGTATTCAGCCAAGACGGAGTGCAGGTGGACCCCAGGAAGTCGCAAGCTATTCAGCAAGCACCAGCACCCATCACAGCATCAGAAGTTCAGAGCTTTTTGGGCATGACCACATACTGCGGATGGTTCATACCCAACCTGGCTTCGGTGGCTGAACCTTTGAGAGCTCTCACTAAGAAGAATGCAGCCTGGCAATGGGGAAAAGAAGGAGCATTCCAAAAGGTCAAGTCGACCCTGTTGATCAAAACCACCATGGCCTATTTTGACGCTATATGACGTACGGAAGTAGTAGTGGACGCCAGCCCCGTGGGATTAGGAGCACTCCTCGCCCAAGAAGTAGAGCCAGGGAAGTGGGTTCCCCTAGCCTTCGCAAGCAAAGCACTCACACCAACCGAGGCTCGTTACTCCCCAATTAAACGAGAGGCGCTAGCCATCAAGTGGGCTTGTAACCACTTTCATCTCTACATCTGCGGACATCCTTTGAAAGTTTTAACTGACCACTAGCCACTACTTCCACTGTTCAGAGGCACCGCTCCGCATCCACCTCCCAGGATTGAAAGATGGGCAATACAGCTACAGCATCACCAAATGGACAGAGTACAGACCCGGAGCCAAGAACTCTGCTGACTTCCTGTCTAGGCACCAGTTAGACGTATTCCCAGAAGTACTAGACCAGAACGTACCGAAGAATACGTATGCATGCTGTCTCAATGGGCCTGTCCGCGAGCCCTTACGGTAGAGGAGATAAAAGCGGAAACGGACAATGAAGCAGTACTTCAAAAAGTACTAAAAGCCATACGCAGTGGGTCATGGGAAGGTTTCCTCCAAGGCATCACAGGATGGAACGAACCAGACCGAATCCGGATGGGGAAAATGTGGCGGTCCACGACGAACTGAGCACTTCTGACAGTGGATGTACTACGAGGGTCACGAATAGTCATCCCGGTAGGCCTCCAGGAACGAGCAACAGTTCTAGCGCACGAAGGCCATCAAGGTACAATGAGAATGAAGTCATGAATGAGAGAGAAGGTGTGATTCCCTGGCTTAAAAACAGCTGTGGACACCGTTGTGAGAAATTGCCGGGCCTGCCAGCTAACCAGCAACCCAGAAGTACCAGCACCGGTGATAACAGAAGATCCAGCACCTTACCCGTGGTCATGGGTGAGCCTAGATTTCGGGAGCTTCCCAGATGGAAGAGTCACCGCTGTCCTAGTCGACAGTTACATGAAGTACCCTATTTTAGAGGTCATACAGTCCACATCATTCAACCATCTGCAGCCAATGCTCGAGAAAACGTTTGTTCTCTTCGGACTGCCTCAAGTCGTAAAAGCCAACAATGGACCTCCGTTCCAAGGAGGAGAATTTAAAGTGCTGTTAACGCAACTAGGAATCAAACACCATCGCATCACTCCACAATGGCCTCAAGCCAATGGTGAAGCAGAACGTTTTATGCGAACACTAAATAAAATCCTTTGTATATCGGTAGCCGAACAATCTGACCCTGAAATGGCGCTTCACCGGTTCTTGAGAGAATATTGCAGTACCCTGCACTGCACTACACAACGGTCGCCGTGGGCACTAATGCTAGCCGGTCCCCGGCGAGATACCATTCAAGTGGCCGATAACTGGAAACCTGAGCCATACAATCCTTTTGATACGCAAATTCGCAAAGCCACTAACAACAAAGCAAGCAGCCGGAGAAGAGCACGGTCGAGAGTCATAATGCCTGGATGCACCATCCTAGTGCGCCACCGTCGCAGCAGAGGGAAATTCCGCACAGCATATGAGCCTGGACTGTGGACAGTACTAAACATCAACGGAACAGCCCTCACCGCTAAGAAAGGAGAAGAGATCATCACCCAGAACATCTCCTGGTTTAAACAAGTACAACCGGACGATGCAGATCTGGTACACCATGGCAGACTAGAGGATGAGGACCCTCCAAGTGGCAGTCTGTCACCACGATTCGACAGCACTCAGGGCCCAGTTCCCCAAACTGTCACTTCGACCACGGATGGTGGACAACCCAATGTCAAGGAAACACCACCAGCACGATGAGAAGTCAACGAGATGTGCAATGCCGGTACAGCCTAAGGCCAAACCCTAGGCCGAGCCAGAGACTGGCAGACTTCGCATGTGGATTCGTCGTTGACATCTCCGTTGAACACTGATTTGGGATGGGATGTAGCAGTCTAGTTGTTTCCCTAAAGACGGCCTCCATAGCCCGGAAGGGCACCCACACATTGTAGCACTCTCTGGCCAGGCGTGGCCAGAGAGCTTAAATAAATGGGCGGAGGTCGCACGGGACTTCCGGCCCATACTGTGAACTAAGATTGCGCATCTTTATTTCTCTAGGTTCCACTTCCCAACAATATCGTAGTGCATAGACACGCGCTACAGAGGGCATGGGGGGTTATCCCCCCCAACAAAAACAATTGGGGCACAAATGACACATTCTACAACACATATTTCATTACATATCCAATTGTATCAATGATTCTCTCACTATCAACTTCCAACAGTGCCCTGTACCTCTCCATAGTCCCTTTCTCACATACTTCATTTGTTTTATAGTGCCTATTATACGATTGTAGGGTGTGAAAGCACTTTACAATAAACAAATTCAGAGCCAATGAAGCAATGTGTGTAAATCAATGGATAGAAAATGTTACATAAGAACAAGGTGTAGGATTCAGGTCATCCATACTGGTAGGCATTTTTTGTAAAGTGCTTGGTCTGGAGAACCACAAACTCAGGATTCAGAAGTAACAGTGGTTATGGTTAGCTTTACTATTAAAAATATATTTCTACCAAAATAAACCCTTTTTAGCAACATTAGGATAACTATCAAGCCTGTAAAGAAACAGAACTATCTAATCTGTACCATGAAGTTTGCATGCAGCTCTTTGCTGACACTTCAAAGCTCTCTGTAATAGAGGACTGTAAATTATGAACTGGACAGTAAATCTGTGACAAAAGCAGTCACCCATTTAGCTATTCATATAAACAGCGGCGTAGCAGGGGTGTTCAACTCTGGGCGGCACATGTTTTGGGGGCGGCGGGCACCCCCCACCCTAGCTCTTACCTGTGGCCATCGCGGGCGACAAGAATTGCCAGCACCCCTCCCACCCGCTTGTACATTTGGCCGCATCAGGCAGCAAGCGCAGGGGCTGCCACAAGCGGCCTGAGGCCTAGCTATGCCACTGCACATAAAATACTGTTCTGTGATCTGCATGGTACACATCCTTTGCAACAGGCATATTAACCCCCTGCACTAACTTAGAGGAGTCAAAACTGCCAATAATCAAAACTATGATCTCTCTCCAGCAGGTACATTAATCACCAGAGTTTTCTTGACCCATATTATTGCCTGAAAACTACTGGATATACAAGGAACACAACAGCAGGTGTTTTCAAAACTACTACAAAAACTGCCCACAGTAACAAAATAGGCCCCCGCCCTTCCAGCCTCCAAGGGAAATGCCCGATGCCCGGTATGGCCAGTCTGGCCTTGTCACGGAGGTAGTTTGTGTGCGTAACCTCAACGTGCAAAGCTCTTTGCCAGGTAAGTGGGGTTCACTTCAATTTGTACAATAAGTCAGGAGCAACTACTATAGAAGCAGGACTGAAACAAGATGCATAGTTTTTATATTGGGAATAGAAGAATTCTGAATAATACTGTATGCGATATGTCACATATAATGCACTCCCTGGTAATGCCAACTGAGCTGCAATACAGAAAACATTGCTATTACCGAACGAGTATCCATAATAATGGCAAATCAATCTATTGCACTGCTTCTAAGCTTTTGGCCAATACAATATTTAGAAGCACAAATTGCAAACTGATAAAAAAAAAAACCCCACACATGATGGTCAATACTGTAGCAATGTGTGAGCGTATATGTCGCACAGTTTTCATTTCATTTTCTAGACCAGGATGAAAATACACGTCACGGTAAGCATAGAGGGTTATTCATTTCATAACTTACACTTCTATGCTCCTTTAGTTCCTTGAAGTATTTGCGGATGTAAAAACATGCCAATTTGTTTCCTGCATGCATCATGACGATTCTTTGCGGAACCTGTTCTTAACATAGCGAGCGCCCTACGCCACTGGAGTCAAGCTATCCTGGCTGATAACGGCTGATAGCCAGAAACCGGTCCTAGGAGGCTTGATTCCGGTCCAGGGAAGACATGGCTTGGCAGTTCGGGCTGGACTGTTCCCATGAGGCACAGGGTAAAGACTGATTTGCATATGGCCATGTCTAAACTGGGGTGGCGTAGTGGGCAAAAGAACGATGGATTTAACCCAGATCTCTTGACTGGGGGAGAATGTCTGCATTGTCAGCATTCCGTCCATCATTTGTTTGTTGTAACGCTAGTTAAAAAAGGGGACGCAAGTGCACAAAGATAATTTATGTGCAAACTCGGAAATTCATACTTATTTTCCATTGACTACTTTATTGGTTTCAGGATGGCTAATTCTTCTACAGTCAGCTGTCAAATTATTGCATCAGCAAAGCCAACAGGTCTCACCTTTTGACGCTGCCAATGCAGACAGACTTACTACATTTGCCAATGCTTTTTTCCAATGTTGTTCAGCATCAGCAAAAAGATATGCTTCTTGCAAACACTGAACAGCACTGATGACAACAATGAAAGTGCGATGATTTGTACACACAGGTGTCACAATTGTACTGTGACCCCCTGCAGAATGATATATACATGTGAATCAACTCGGACATGTTTCCCATGTCCATGTGTGATGTGCCACTCCAATTTTTTTCTTTGAATTCCTTAGATCCAGAACTAGTCCACACAGACTCCTTGTCACTTCGTGACAAGCACCTCACTCTCTTACGGGGAACCCATACTTGCTAGGTCCACAGATAGGAACCTTAACTTACCTCAGCCCACCTCTAGCTCACAAAGAGCTTATTGGTCGTAGTCATCTGCAGAAAAATAGGAGTGTGGAGCTTCCAGGCGTATCAAGTCACACATAGCCGTGCCCTTCAAACTCGAGCTCCAGTAACTTGCTTTATCTTGGGACGGGCCATGCCCTCTATACCTTGACATGTGTCTCCTCTTTGACTAGGCCTGTGTCGCCAATATGTCCCATTGCCGGCACCTGAAGGTTGTTAATTACATAACCTTGTAATTAAGGCCCTAGTTGCAGACAATGGTGCATAAAGAGGAAATGGGTAATTTACAGACCTTATCCCCCTATGGGTAAAAATGGCAATAGGGATATGAACACCTGCTTTGTCCCTATGGAAACCTTCTTTCGCGCTGGTGAAAAGACAGCATGCTTAGCCCAAATAGCCACCTCCCACCACACCGTACATTTTGAACAACTCACCATGCTGAAGCTTCACCCATAAACAGGAATGAGGGAGCGCAGAGAGGAGGGAGAAGAAAATAGGTCTCCATGGATAAACGAAGAAACCAAACAAGTAAGAGGGCACGCCGGCGTGCACACTGCAATAAGGTAAGTTAACAAAGGCACACTGTAGAGATGGCAGTTTCAGAATGCTTCAAGAGCAGGCAGATAGGAGAAGGTATTACCCACAAATGAAGCATTCTGAATTACTGCACAGGTCCCAAAAAATCCATTGCAAGTGCTAATCAAACATCCTACCAAAACTTGCATACAGTAATGAGTTTGACCCTAGACAGTAATAAAGTTGTGTTTCTACAGTTTAAAATCTCAAGTAGGATACCACTGGAATCCATAATTAATAAGCCACACAATTCAGTGACACTGGCTCTTTCAATTAGTCTAATGCTTGGCCTTGGTATTTGTGGGGCTGTGTGCTGCTATAAAGCAAGAAAAATATTGACATGTACCATCCAGTTCAGCAGCATAAAGCGTTTCATCAATACAAAAAAAAGAGAATCATCTAATCCCCGGATAAGAAGGGGTTATTTTCATAAGTATAAGCAGGCCTACTGACCTCATGCAATTTATCTTTAACATGGTTACATGTATGAGCATGTAAAACGTTTTCAGACTGTGCTTAGCCAGACACCTAAGACAATTTATTCTGTTGACAATTACCCACAAACGATTTTGAAAGCCCCTGGATACAGTCCTGCAAAGTTAAAACAAATCCTTTTACTCAAAATGGGATTTAAAAATGTTTTAACTAAATATATTCAGTGCCAATATGCTACAGTTTGGTCTAATTTGCAATTTGTGAACGAACCGCACTCATTTGTTCTAAAAATGTTTTCGTCGAGCATGCAGTCAACACTATACCGAAATGAAGAATACATGTTAAGACACAGCACGTCGATCAAAGGAGAGGTTTCCAATCCACTTATTGTTACACACGCCTCAATTATCCACATGAAACGGGTTTCACCGAGTCATTCAAATGAGCAGTTAAGCCAAGCCCATAGTATCTCCCTGGTAAGGTATGCAATCGACAGACTGTTGCTGAACAAATGAGCCAGCTATATAAAGAAAACTCATCACAGCAAAGATATCCCAAAGTGCTTTCTATACACATTTGGTCGTCGGTGCCAAAAGCAAGAGACAGAAGTGTTGGCAATGCCAATAAGTCTCACTTGCCTTACACAGAAGTGAAACTAATTGGCATTTACAGTGCTTGTTACAGTAGTCTTCAGCAACTGACATGATTGAGGTTGTATCTCCCAGATTTCTGTTGCACTACTTCTAGTGACTGCTAGGTTGCAGTGAAATGGAGAAATTTGGTGTTTAAACGTGGCGCTGTTTTGTTAGATGCAAAGCTGAGTTTGGGGCAGTTTGAATGACTAATCTTCCGAGGGCAAACTCAAAAGACTGTGTGCCTGGCCAGGGCCGGCTTTAGGGTGGTGCCACCGGTGCGGCCGCACTGGGCCCTGAACTGGAAGGGGGGCCCTGACCTCGGGAAGCGCTGTGTTTAGCAATAACTCGCAGTTTAAAAGCACCTGCTGCAGCCTGCTTTTAGGCAGCAATAAAAATGTCAAGATAACTTGTGATTAATGTTCCTGCTAGAGAGAGGGATCAGACTTGTGTCTAGTGGCAGGTTTGACTTGCCATTAGGTAGCGCAGAGGGCTAATATGCCTGCTGCAAGAACAAATCTGCATTTTATGTGATTACCAGCGCCTTGAAACAAATGAAATGTATGTGAGAGAGGTGCTATGGAGAGAGGAGTGGCACTTATGCTGGGTGGTAGGGAGGGAATCAGAGGAGGTCATGGGGGCGGGGCTTGGGCACCCAAAAATTTTTTTGCACTGGCTGCCACCAGTGCTAAAGTCGTCCCTGGGTGTGGCAAGCACACAGAGAGGAAAGCAACTAATAAGACAAGGCAGCTGAAACGGACAAGAAAACCATTTCCTCTGGGGCAAGGATTGGCTCTGTAGAGCACCATATACAAAGTTGTCATTGACAGACCGCTGCAGCAGTCTGTAGAAAGACCACAATAAAAAAGGCTGGTTCCTCAGAATGCCAACTAGGGGTACTCCAGACGACACACCTCCATCAAAGCAGGCTTTCAGTAATGAACTTCAAATGAACGGATATTACATTTTGTAGTACGCAAAGTATTCCATAGCAATCTCACCAAGCAGCTAAGGCATCCCACTCTATAAAGCAGCACACTCTGCAGGAGGCTCTGAATTTCAGTACAATTCATTTTAATTAAACTAAAAAAAAAACTCGATAAAATGTGTTCCATGCACAAAGAGCGAGTACAGAATATTGATCCAAATCTGGACAGTTCACAGCGCAAAGAGTTCAGTAACACAGTAGGCTGGCAATATATTCATGAGTTTACAGTAGGTCTTATAAGTCAGTATCATGGCCCCAAGAGATCAACCAAAACAGTAGTTTATGGATGGTTTCACTTCACATCCTTTTTTGGCACTTAAAAAGGAGAAGACTGTACTGTTACCCATTACAGACTATTTCTCAAATTAACAAGTTTAAAATTACAGCATCTTAAGGGAAGTGGAGGTGCACAAAGTTGCTGTTTTTCAAAAAGGCAGAGAACTTATTTATGAAGAAGGGACCGGTCTGTTTAATAGAGACTCAAGAAAGCAAATTAAGAGGATTTCACAGGACATCTTACACCATTAGTGACCTCCTAGCCACATAGGCTGGGTAGAGTGAGAATGCAATAGCCTCAGCTCCAAGTTTAGTAGTTTTGATAAAATGGATACTTTGAAATGCCTTTCCTTTAACATTCTAGTTGCCCTTTTAAGGCTTGCTAAAGTACCATTTAACAAGCTGTGTAGCACAACAAATTTTTTTTTAAAAGGGTTCCATAAGATACTTTTTACATAACTAACACACGCACACAAAATTCCATATTTTAAGACTAACTAGTTCAATCCCATAGACAATATGATCCCAGAGAATATAACAATCCCCATTTGTAAAGGAACCTCAGACAAACAGGCGAGAGACAAAATGTGGCTCTTCGCAATGAAATATAATAAATTCTTTAATAAAAAATACTTCTTGAATCAAAATAGCCATCACATTAATAAATCAATTATTTTTGATATGCTAATTGTAGAAAATGTATATCTAGTCAAACTTCAAATTTAAGGCCACCCCCAAATATATTAACAGGAATATTCCGTCTTCCATCTCTCAGCATTACTTTCAATCCAACTCGCACCCAATATCACAATGCAGAAGGAGTTATATCACAAAACTAAGTGTACCCACTTGTTGACAGTTTGAAAAAGTGTTCGCTGTACGTTTGCATGGATTGTCATTTTTGTAAGTCAATCAACTTAAAACAATCATAAAGTAGGATACTCTCAATACATGTTTGAACAAACCTTGAATTGTGCGATTATCAACGTTACCACACGGACAGTAGGCGAAAAACAGGTAACAAAAGATTCAAAATCTGGAAGCAATCCAAATCATAATGCTTATAAATATGTTCATATGTATGCAGCTATGTAATTTTTTTTCCTTGTTTAATCGGTTTATTAAGTTTTCATGGTACAGTTACAATTTACAGTTACAATAAAAATACAAGGGCATTAATAACTGACCGACAAGAGACATGTGGGAGAGCACGTTACAGCTGGTCTGGTACATGCAGCTCCATAGATCCAGAGAATACTGGCATATACGGCAAAACACAGGGACAAGAGGTAAGTATTCAGGGTGCATTCATAGTGTCTGCAACACACTCCATGGCAACGACATCAAATATATTTAAACTACTTAACTGTGAGCAACCAATTAGCTGAACGAGAACAGAAATAAGCATCATGTGTAGGGGGGTGAGCTAAGGGGGCTGGGGACAAAGGGAAAACAGGGAGGGTTCGAGGTCTCTCAAAGCAATTCCAATTTGCCTCGATTAAGTTACTATCCTCTCAGTAAAAGCCTGGCATCACTTAGTAATCAAAAATGGTTTCTTGATATGCTTTGCTCCTCATCACCAAAAAAAAAAAAAAAGTTCAATTGATTGCTTTTTGTCAATTTAAATATGCTTATCTGGAGAAAATATTATGCATCTCCAAACAGCCACATTTTACCTTTTCCTATCACTGTTTGAGGCAGGGTCCAGCAAGTGATTTGCTTGAATTCTTAATACTTTCTTGTTGGACAGTGCTACAAGACTAGGACTGGATGCTCTACATTTCACACAATCCACTGAGGCAATAAGAGAATGGCTGCTCTTATAGCAGGAGCTTTGTTTTATATGCCACAACAGGCCTCGAGAAATCTACTTGTGCACTCAGATTTCATCAGGGTGAGCTATTTTTAGGATCTACTTGCCTGTTCTGGGGAGCTGACAAATAGCAGTTATTCTCACTTACAAAGTGAATGAGCAATAAAAATGCCTTTAAATCTTGTTTTTATCTGGTCACATTTGCTCTGCATTCAGAGACACAGGTCCAAAGTCGGTTTTCCTATATTTACTTTTTTTTCCCCTGACTGTGAAGTTAGAGGAATTTGTAAAGTGAACTGTGTGACAATGGTGCTGTGCAAAGCATATGAAATTAAAGGCTGTATGATTTCATTTTTTTCTAACATTGAACTAGCTTAGAAGTGAACTCTACAAACATAAAAATATATTACAGCAATTATGAAGGCACATTTTTGCGTTTGTGTGGTGAAAAGGTGATAACAAATCAGAAAACTTTACTTGGTGATGTGAAAATTATAAATATTTTTGCTAAAACCCAATTTCCGAACATAGTTTGTACACAATGCGGGTGATTACGATGTCGGGTGGCCGAGGGGGGAAACAGGACCAACCGACCTCAAGTCGGTGGTCCCGATCACCTAATCACTATGCGACCGAACACTGTTCGGTCGCATACTCCCATTCCTCTATGGGAGCTCGTGCTACGGCCATAAACCGGCCGCAACACAAGTTCCCATAGATGAATCGGAGTCTGTGTTCATCCCTGAACCCTATGCCAGGCACCTCAGGGTGCCTGGCACACGGTGCAGGAATGAACAACCTCGGCCAACAACTCGCTCTCAGACCAGCTTTCCATGTCGGAAAGCCCAACATGGAAAGCCTGCGGGAGACAGAGTATTGTAATCCAAAGGGCAGAAAGAACGCCCTTTCAGATTACGGGCAGGCCTCTGACTGGCCGATGCGGAAGCCAGCCGTAATGACTGGCCGGTTTAATTTAATTTTCGACAGCCAGCATCGTAATGCGGTGGTGAGAAATTAAACCAAGATGCGAGAGCCACCCACCGCATGATAATCGGCACTTGTATAGTTTTATCAGTAAAACTTCATGTTAGCGGGAATGTTTGTGGACATTTCAAGGGAAAATGTGTAGTATGTAAATGACATTGCACTAGCAAATCAAGCTTTAGTAATATATTTATTAAAAGTGAGTTTTTTAACTTAAGCTGAGAAATATTCCTGCCCTAATGACCATGCTATTAGGGAACTAAAAGGCAAAGTCAGGGTGTACCCTATATTTGGGCTCGATTCTTATTATACATGGAGAAAAATATTTTGTTTATTAAATAAAAAAAGGTTTTCTGTACAGTAGAAATGATGAACTCATATTTGAAGGTGCACTTATGTGATGATGCAGAAAAAGGCAGCTCCATAAAATGTCATATTTGACTAGCATCACAAAATGAGACCTGTTTACTGGTCAAGTACATTACAGTTAGGTAAATTATTCAAGTTACTAGACCTGCAGATCTAGTTACATAATTATGATTTTAGAGGCCTGTACAAGAATGAACCATTAGGGTAGTAAAGCCTTGACATAGCATCCCACTTTCCAAGCCATTAGCCCAGGTAAAAAACAGTGAGTTTTATCTACCGCTACAAATGCCCTAAAAGGTTATGTATGCTTTAGATTATAAGCACATATACAAAATGAGACCCGAAACAAATACTGGCATTTTGACTCAAAAATGTTTAAGTTTGTTAAACAGTTCTATTTTGGAAGGTAAGCAGCACATTCTATGAGACCACAGAGACTTAACAAAAAATTGACACCATCAGGATTATTTTGCCTCTGGCTATTCGATTTTGAATCACAACCTTTGCAATTAATTGATGTGGAATGGGTTTGGGGCAAAGGAACAGATTCTAGTAAGTATATGACCACGCCTCCACCGACATATTGTACAATAACATTTATTCACAACATTAGGGAAAGTCAACAGCTCGCAACAGTGTAGAGACTAGGACATACAGAGCTATTTAATGAGCCCTGTGTAACTTTTAAGAAAGTCCTGCAACTCTAAGTTCTCTGAAGCAGAGAAGACAAAGAACTTAGTAGTAGAGCAACACAAGAAAGAATCTAGCCAACGCCGTAAATAAGGGGGAAAAAATTGCCTGTCTCTAGGAAAAAGACATTGGCTCATAGGCACCATCAACCAGTATCTTCAAACCGAAAGCCAGATTATTACCTGCTTCAAGAATCAGTACCAAGAAGAAGGTGACAGATTCTTTATACTAAAAATGTGATAAACAGATAAATCTTTGCCTCTGTTAATACTGAATTGGATGCATTTGTCAACAAAAATGATATCTCTTCCTTATTAATAGATTCGCCCATTTTGAACTCTACATCAACCTCAACTTGCAAATATGTAGTCAGGCAGGCCCTCAGACCAAGGCTCGGGGTTGCTGATTGATAGGTCACAGGTGCGAGGGTGCCTAGCTAGCAGGCTAACGCTCAGGCAGGAAACTCTTGATCAATACCACTGATAGGCGCAGCAACACTACAAAGGGTTAAAGGTGATTGTCCCAATAAAGTGCACATGGCTGGAGGGGGGTACATGCGTTTCCAAAAACACCATAAAAGTCCGATACCACATGAGTTAGGAACACATAGCCTATCAGGGCCTAGCGCACAGTGATCACGTGCTCCCCAGGCCGGACATCTGGATAAGTTCCCCACTGATCACATTGTGTCCACACAAGGTAGAGACCCACCTGTGGTAACCATTAGACAATTAATTTAAGACTTCAAAGGCAGCAACCAACATTCCTCACTATATAGGGTACGCCGGAAAGGTTTACAACCTGCTAAAAAATTTGTATAAAAGAGAGATACCAACAGTATGTAAATTGATACAGTCCTCAGACTGTGTCTGTAACTGTTCTCCCGGCCGCAATGTTATGGGAATAAACTTTTTTGCCAAACATTTAGTCTTCTAGTTTTTGTTTTTTTTAAGGGATTTCGAACACAAGCATCACCTCCTCTGATTAAACCCTGTGGCAAAGGTTAGAAGTAGCTAATTCTGAAACAAATAATCTCACTGGGACCACCTTTATTTGAACATCTGTTTACCCAGAATTATAGCAACAATGTAGACAGTACTTTCTGAATCAATCCTTTTTGGACATCATCAGAAGATAGGCAAACACCAAATGAGCATATATGTCTGACTGGCCCCCATTCCCAATTAGAGGATGACAAAAGTTTAAAAGGGGTTCTAAAGCTGCACATCATAACTGGTTTGGTATATGGATGAATGAAAAATCTCAAAGCACATCACATGCATGCTTCAAAGCTGCTTACTTAGGGTACAAGCTCCTGTGCTTTACCAATTCACTGTTAAGCTGACATTTAGGAGTCTTGTAATGGGCACAGCTACTCAGAAGGGCTTCCCGGCGCAAAGCAGACGCAGGTAGGGTGCAAGTGTATTTAATTAGAATAGCCAGGTCTTCAGGCTTTCGCAAAAGGTCAGTAATGAATTACAGTTTTAGAGATTCAGGAAGAGTTTTACACAGTCCCGGGCCTAGACACGCAAAAGAGTGGCCTTTCATGCAAGTTAAACGGGACCCTGGCACAGTAAACAAAGCTTGGTTCGCAGATCTCAAGAAACGAGTAGGTTGGTAGGGGACTACCAGCTCCTGGATGTAGTGTGGCCTTAAGCCTGTTTGGCCATAAACGTATAGCACAGTGCTTTTAACTTAATACGCTTAATAATTATAAGCCAATGCAGTTCCTGTAACAAGTGAGAAACTGAGGCTGATTCGGTAAGTGAAAGAGCATCCTAGCACAACACTTTGAACAATCTGCAGACTGTGGACTGAGGTCTTATTGGCACCAGGTATAGAACATTACTAAAATCCAATCAAGATATGATTAAAGTCTGAATTACAGCCCTTTGAACCCCTAGGTGAATTAGCCAGATGATTTTTCAGCCATCTCAGAACTGAAAAACTGGTGGCACTTACTTTAGTCACCTGTGGTTCCATGGAAAGCTTTCCATCAATGAGAAAGCCCAGGTTTTTCACCTTCGAAGACAGGGTGGGCAGGGCCCCTAAGAATTCAGGCCAGGTTCTGGGGCCGCAAGGAGAGGCTTTCTTACCCAGTACCATGACCTCAGTCTTGTCACCATTAAGCTTGAGTGAGCTTTTATTCATCCATAAAGAGATTCTATTCAAGTCCAGGATCAAAATCGAAGTTTCATGGTTCTGTGCCAATGATAGAGAAAAGATGATCTGTGTGTCATCGGCATATGAAAAAAGGGTAAGCCCGCAACTCTCCAAGTCTGCCAGTGGGCGGCCGTAGATGTTGAATAGAGGGCTCAAGACAGAACTATGAGGAACTCCAGAAGTCACAGCTTGTGGCTTGGATCTCGCATTGGTCGAAATTACCTTAAACATGTGGTCTTTTAGGAAAGAAACGAATCATCCTAAAGCTGAGCCTTCAACGCCTAACACCTCCAGTCTTTCCACTAGGATGGGGTTGGACACCGTGTTGAAAGTTGCGCTCAAATCCAATAGAATGAGCATGGCAGTGCCACTTTCATCCAATTGTTGTCTTAGGTGTTCAGTAACACTCAAAAGGGCGGACTCAGTACTATGTCTGGCCCTAAGCCCTGACTGTGAGGGATAGATTAATATGCTTTCACAAAAGCATACTTACACAAAAGATAACTGCCACAAGGAGACATCATTTTGTCTTTTTTCTCCGTACTCCTGTCTCTCCACGGTCCGATCCCCCGGAACCAAGAAAGGCTTGAACTCCACTCTTCTCAGTGAAATTTTGAGTTTATTTTTTCAGGGCATGGCTGCCATGACGCGTTTCGAGCCTCCAAGGGTTCTTGATCACATGACCCACCACGTCATTTCTCCCCATTTTTAAAATGACAAGTGCATTTTTTTTACTCTCTCTCAAAGTGAAACTAGAAAACAGACTACCTGTGTTTTCTACATCCGCCTCAAACATCACTCACCTACATTTCCAATACACAATTCTGTTTACATTTTATATATTTGCATAAATGCACCATATTGTACAAACAAAAATGTTATTTTGGCACTGATTTTAGATATGGTCTGGTATTTAGTACCACTTCAAGCTCTGTGCTTTATCACCACTTAGAGCTTATTTACATACAAACATAATGCATAAAAATCATGTTAAGCATAACACATTATCAATTTTGTATAAAATAAACAATTGTTAAAATAGTATAAATACATATTTTAAAACAATGACATAATACCTGTGTATCTACATATTATGATTGTTATGTCTGTGCAAAATACGCTATTGTATGTAAACATTTCCTATTCATGTAAACAATCAATTTTAATTATAAGAGGAGTATCATATTTGTGCAAGATGTAAGAAAAAAAGTGCTAATGCAATAAATCTCCACCCTAAATTGTGCTTATAACTAACTTGTCTAAAAGTGTGTTGTTCACATGAGCCCATGTTTTTACAACACTTAAAAGAAAAAAACGAATCAGGGGGATTTTTTGTTGAGGTTTAGATAATTAAAATCATAATTATTATCAGGCGGGGTACCTCTAGGTTTTATTTGTGTACCAGTGTGGATTTCCAATTACCAACTGCCAAAATTATTATTAAAGCCACGTATATGTAGATCCTCCTTTGTATTAAGACCACGAGGGCTCTTGCTGTCTAATTCCAGAATATATTTTGTTTCTAGTCGCCTCAACATGACTTTCCTCCTCTTCTTGGAGGTGGCACACTGTCTACTGCGTAAAGTTTTAAGTGGTCCAAACTACTAGAGTGGACCTCCTCAAAATGGCGGGCCACAGGATAGGTGATATCTTGGTTTGTGATGGCCCGCATGTGCTGGAGTATTCTCTTGTGGACCTGCAATTTTGTGCTCCCCACATATCGCAGTCCACAAGAGCACTCCAGCACATACACAACAAAATCTGATTTACAGGTTAAAAATGTAATGACAGTGGGCTTGTCTTTAAAAGCTGTTAAAAACAACGTTCTGTTTTCCCCATGTTTACATGCCTTACATACCGCACAGCGGACAAATTCTTTACGATTGGCCAACCAGTTGGTACTTGAGGTGACCTCTGGACCTCTATGGACTAGATAGTCTCCTGTGCTTTGTGCCTTCCTGTATGTTATCATGGGAATTGCTGGCATTTGATGCCCTATGATCGGATCACTCTGCACGAAATGCCAGTTATCCTGGACTATTTTTCTCATGCTGTCCTTCTGTTTGTTGTATGGAAGCATTAAACGAGGACTACTTTCTGTGGCAGAACTTTTCATTTTTTTGGTCTTACTGGCCAATGGCTTGAAGAGTAAATCTTCCCGTGTTTTGGCCCTAGTTTATCTCATAGCGTCATCAACCACCTTCTCTTTATAACCTCTCGCTAGGAAGCACATTTTACACTCATTCTGTGCCTTGTTCAGATCAATTTCGTTGCTGCATATTCTGCGAATTCTCAACATCTCCCCATAGGGGATGCTGAGAATTGCGTGCTTTGGGTGAAAACTACTTGAGTGCAATATTGTATTTCCAGCTGTTGGTTTTCGATGTAGGCGAGTTTCCAGAATTTTATTTGAAATATATATCTCTACATCTAAAAAGCAAATGGTGCTCTCACTGATAGTATGAGTGAGCTGGATGTTGACATTGTTATTATTTAGACATCTTATAAATTCCTCAGCACTTTGTTTATCACCTTGCCAAATCAGAAACAGATAGTCTATGAACCTAATCCACTTAATTATGTTTTTAGACCATATCTATGCAAATTCTTTCTTCACTACCACTTCCTCCCACCACCCCATGTGGCGACAGGTGTAGCTGAGTGAAAAACTCGCACCCATTGCTACGCCTCTCACTTGATGGTAGACCTGTTGCTGAAATAAGAAGTAATTGTTATACAAGCAGAACTTGGTCAGGTCCAATAGCATTTTGTTGTGGCAGGCGCGTAGCTAGGGGGGGGCGGTGGGGGCGGACCGCCCCAGGCGGCACTGTTTTGCGGGCGGCAGCGGCCGCGCGGCACTGGCCCGTTGTGGCGGCCTTTATAATTTATTTGGAGACACTGACAGTCAGTGTACCCAAATAAATTATAAAGGCCGCCGCAACGGGCCTGTGCCGCGCGGCCCCCGTTTCACATACAAGCACTGCTCACGTGCTTGCAAAAAAGGAAAAGCAACAAATTGTCGCATGCAGCACACGCACCACGTTGCCAGATTAGGCTATTTGGGCGCGCGGTGAAACAAGCTCCGCCTCCAGCGCGTGCACCACGACGTCGAGCAGCCCACAACGCTGGTGCAGCCAGGGAGAGCGCGTGCAGGGGTTGGGATGGATTCCTGCACCCCACCACCATTCCCCGATGACGTGGATGAATCGGCTATGGTGCCTGACACCCCTGGATGGGACCCGTTTACCAATATGTACTTTTACTTTAAAGGTAGGAGAGCACAGTGTGCGTCTGCGTCTGAATGGGCAGTTTTTCAAACTGGAGTGTAGTGCAAGCCCGGTTCTAGGGGGTGGGCCTGGGCAATGGCAATGAATCTGCAACCGATGTACAACAATAATAAAAAAATGTTCAGATAACTGGTGATTTATAATCTTGCTAGAGAGCAATCATTTGTCTGTTAGTTTTTAAATGCAGATAAACTGTATTTTATGTGGGTAGCTCGGTGGGTTACTGCCTTTGTCACAGAGATCCTTGTGTTACTTGCCGTTCAGAAGTTACAATCCTAAAATAGGACAGTGAACTCAGAACTGTCATCAAAGAGCTGCATACAAACTTCACCTTTTTTTGTGTTGTGATATAGTTAGAACTTCTCCAGTCTTTCATTATTCTGATGTCGCTAAAAAGAGTTTGTTTGGGAAGTCATACATTTTTATCAGTAAAGCCAACCCCCAACCACTGGAGTACTCTTTAAATCCTGAGTTTGTGCTTCTCCAGAACAAAGCCTAGTAAAATATATTGCCCACCAGCATGGATGACATGTGACTCCTACACTTGTAATCCTCATTGGCCTATGTGACATTCCCCGTAGACTGATTCATTCTCTCTGTATAATGTGTGCTGTTATGTAAAGTACTGTGACACCTTACACTGATATGAGTAGCGCTATACAACAAATGGAATGCATATGAGAGAGGGGCAACAGAGATGAGGGGCACTGGTTAAGGGTGGCAGTGAGGGAATACGAGGAGCTGGTCATGGGGTGGGGCAACTACCGAGAGATGAGGGGTACTAGTAGAGGGAAGCCAAGAAGGAGGTCATGGGGGGGGGGGGGGAACTACAGAGAGATGAGCGGCACTAGTGTAGGGTGGCAGTGAGGTAAGCGAGGAGGAGGTCATAGGGTACGGGGGCTACGCAGCGATGAGGGGCACTGGTGGAGGGTGGCAGTGATGGAGTCTGAGGAGGAGGTCATGAGGGGGAGGGGCTGCGGAGAGATGAAGGACACTGTTGGAGGGTGGTAGTAAAGGTATCCACGGAGAAAGAGGTCATTGTTAGGGCCCCAAAAAAGACTTTTGCACCAGCACTAAATCCAACCCTGTCATGGCCTTTCTGTTTTCGTATATTTAATTAACAGTCGGGTGATTAGGAAAACTGTAAAGTGCATGCTAATTACATTTACTGCTATATTCAATGCTTCAAGTTTGAAGGTGATTTTACTAATGTTTTTTTACCAGGAATAATGAAAATGCAACTGGATGGTGGCTCATATGGGGCTGGGGCCCAAGGTCAGCTGTGAGATAAGATGCACTGAAGAGGGGTGGTAGAAAAGTGGATAAGCAAGCCTGTAAGGGAGCACGCTGCAGAGTCTGGGGTCAGGTGGAGGTAGTAATGAAGAGGGATTCTTCCTGAAGGTCACACGGAGGGAGCCTGAGTAGTGTCACTTGCCTGATACTCCCACCTTAGAAATCTCCTCTTCCCATCAAAGGGACATATCATGGAGAAAAAAAACACTTTTTGAGAGTAATAACATTTATAAAGAGATTTGGAAAAGAGTGTGTTTTACTGGGCCTTGGTAGACTAAGAAGAGCTAAAGGAGGGTTGGAAGCAGGCCTGGCTAGACATATAAGCGACAAATCGGGCCTGTAGTGGCCCACCCGAATGCACCCTTGGCCCACCCAAATAAAAGTTCCTGGAGCCGGGCCTGGTGTAGTGTGTGAGTTTTGGTGATATAATGTGAGGGTAGAAGGAGTAATTTAAAGGTTGGATAGTTTAAATATAGGATGGGTTAATAAAAGGCAGAGGTAGTAGGAGTATGGAGTAGTTTGGGTGTTGAAGGGGTCATTAGGTTTGTGTGCATTTACTGATCTAGCACGTTCTAAATTCAGAACACTTGTGAGCAGATTTACCAAGATTCACACTATGCAACTATGTGCAATAGTCTCTCTTGCACAACCAAAATTAGCATTGCATTGTATTTACTGCGCATTGTGCCACAATGATGGCATCAGCCACACACATGCAAATAACTCTGTTATTTGTGACAAATATGATTTTTAATTTATGCAAAGGCAGAGAAACAATACTTTGTATGAGTTTTGTGTTTTGAGTAAACCCTCGAATGTAATTCTTTTGTGCAGACAGACTCCTAAGGGTAAATTAGGCACTGTGTGTAATTTTAGCAAATATCACACCTAATATGCTTTGAAATATTTTGGCATTTCCCATTGTCTGTTGTTTGTACTGGGCTACGCTAGTTTGTATGGCTTTAGTTAGGTTGATATGGCTTTGTTTGGAGTTCTAGGCCTGTTGGTGTGGTTCCTACCCCATTACACCCACTTTACAAGAATTCTAAGGGGTTTTGTGCTACGCGACTAGAATTAGATTACTCAACATTATGTTGTTACATATATATTATAATTTATGGAATAATAAAATGTAAGAGGAGAGAGGGAGAATTTCAATATCAGTAAATAAGCCCAGTTCTAGAAATCCTTGGTATAGTGAAAGGGAAGGGGCATGGGGTATTGAGGCTGACTTTGTGACATCGAAGATTTGCTCAGGTAAAATGGGTCATGCTGAGTGCGCAGGGTAAGTTGATACTGGGAGACTGAGTATAGGAGTAGTAGGAAGTGGGGACAGTTTGAAAGTTGGAAGTATTTAGAGGTCAGGAGGGATGTGACAAAATATAGGGTAGCTTCGGTGCTGGGGAGGAAGTTGGAAGGGAATACTTTACAACTGGAGGTAGTTTCAGCATTGGAGGGGTAGTTTGAAGGTGGAGTTCGCATGAAGGTAGGTGTAGTTTGTTTGAAGGGGTGACATTGTTCTAGAAGGTAGTAAGTGGAGATACTCTGACTGTAGGCAGAGTTCTTTGACAATAGAAAGTAGTTTGAGTGGAGAGGTAGTCTAAAAGTATGGGGTAGCGAGAAGATGGGGTCGTTTTGTTTTTGGAGAGGTTGTTTTGGTGCAGTTTGGGTGAAGGAGGTTAGGTTGAAAGGGAGGGATCATTTGAGTATAGAAGTGCTAGATTGAAGGTAGAAGGGGACAGTGTGAGGGAAGATTGGGATATCTGATGGTTGGGATAGTTTAAGGGGAAGTATCGGGTAAAAGTGCATTAGCCCTGGCTGTGTATTAGTGCCATTTAAAATTAGTTTTAGCCACACTGCAAAGCATCTGCAATGCTGTACAGCATGGCTACAAAGCATTGCCAAATCAATAGCTCTCAGAAGCAAGACCTTTTGGCTTTGCCAGTGCTTGTTTTTGATTACAGCGTCAGCTCAGCAAAGTAAGTCTGTGCTGAAGTGGACATTTACAGCTGAAGAGTGAATGTGGCAAGCAACACCTGCGTGTTCTTAGTAACACACACAAAAAGAGCGCGGGCGATATGAAAGTGCAGAGACCTTGGCATTACTCATGTGCTAACAAGAGATGTTTGTGAGGACTGGCACATACCATGATATCAGGACTCACATTCAATTACTTTCCTTTCTAAACTTTCAGGAATATTGAAACGAGGCACCTTGGGTGCAATTCATTTTAATATTACATTGGGAAACTAAACTGTTATTAGTATACATTGCCACGGTTCCTTCTGCAGATTCCGTGGGTTGTCTCCTCCTAGTATACCCTTTTCCCCCCACAAAAATAGGAAAATATTTCTATAGATTTTTACATCTTTTTTGCGGGCATGGGGCTGTCTGTAGTGACAGGTGCAGGGTCAAGGCTGTCTCTACGCTGGGCCACGGGTCAGATCCCCCTTCTGGCCTGGTAAAAACGGAATTTTACACATTCTACTGCATTCCCTGGCCTGACACTCCAGCTTATTGAAATTCTTTCGGAGCACTGACAGTCTTTAAAAACTCACATTACTATACTGTAGTGACCGTAGGCGACCCTGAGTTGGTGTTGAATGCTCTCTGTTTGGCGGGAGGGAGGAGTAGAATGGTTACACTGCTCTCTCCTGGGATGGGTGGGGTCAGGGTATGTAGTTCTTCTGCGGCTGGGGCAGTGGATGGCTCCACTGCTCTCTCCTGGGAGGGGCATGTGGGATGGCGTCTACTGAGCTCTCATGGGGGGCTTGGGTGGAGTGAGAAGGCTTTCACTGCAGGGCTGGTACTGCCCCAACTACAGAACTCAAGTTAGTCTAGTGATCAGGTGCATTGGACTCACCTGTAGTATCCTGAAGGTCCTGCCAGAGGAATCGTGGTCAAACCCAGTTTGGTGGACCGGTCTGCAGACATTGCTGAGGTCACGGACGGGGTAGATAGGGGACAGGGGGACAAGGGTCCTGCACAAGCTGTGATTTTATGAGTGAGATGTCACAAGCAGAGTAGGTAGAACTGATGTAAGTTTTGGGTTTCCTTCTGCTTTTCCTTCAGCGGCGTAGCTAGGTGGGGGCCGTCCGCCCCAGGCGGCAATATTTTGGGGACAGGGGCTGTCTAGCCCTGGACCGTGTCATGTATGTGCATGTAACTTGCATGATCGAGGTAACTATTAGCGGCGATACTACGTGTGTCTCTGACCCCTTTCAGGTGCTCGCCATCCTTTTTCTCCAGCACCCCCCCAGGGGGGCGGCAATCTGAAGGATAGCCCCGGGCGCCACAAGCTCTAGCTACGCCACTGTGTTGTGGGTGTGGAATTCAATGGGTCTCTTTCCCAGAAAATGTTCCAAAGCTTTTATTCAGTCTTGATGATGGATAGACGTGTAGAGGTTGCTGACATCCATAGAGATCAATAAGAAATCTTGTTGCCATTGAAATCCATGTATTTGCCTCAAAACAATAACTTGTATCCTGTATATATGACGGCAACTTTTTCACTTGTTCCTGTAAAAATGAGTCGATGTATATTGAAACATTTTCTGTCAAACTTTGAAAAGCAGAGATTATTGGTCTGCCGGGTGGGTTGGTACTGTCTTTATGTATTTTCGGAATGAAATACATTACCGGCAACGTTGGCTAATCATTTTTTAGGAATTTCAGTTCATCTCGATTGATTAGGCCACTACTTTTCCATGCTAGTAGTTTTGTGTATAATTCGTTCTGCGCTCTCTTGGTTGTCATTTTGTTGCTGATCCTATAGCAACTACGATCTCCTAGCATTATATATATATATATATATATATATATATATATACATACATACACACACACATATATATATACATATACACACACACACTTAATGTGTATGTTAAGTTATATGAAAATGTAAGTTACAAAATACCATTTTATGACACAAAACACTAAAATTCACCAGTTATAGTTAAATGAGCTAACTATAACTTGTGTCCCCGCCATGCACTACTTATAACTCGTCATGTTACATCACTCATAACATGTTCAATGACATCACTGATGGCATCATTGATGACATCATTCAATTAGAAGCGTATAGCACTTTGACACTGAAAAGTATTTGGGGAGTTACATCTAGGGCAAATTTGGAGCTTTTGTACTGCTAACGAGTGGAAGCTTTTGCAGAATGGTTGACCTCCAAGCATGCACAGCGGGTGTGGGCTCTCCATGAAGAGTTGTCCAGAGGATAAAGGCTGTGCCTAGCCTAGTAGAGGCTTCACCACCTAAGATGGTTTGAGAGTGTGCAGGTAGCGGACCTTAATGTAAAGGTTTGCACTGGGTAACACCTGTACATAGTAAGGGTTGGCAATCTAATGGGGCTTAGTTTTCTGGAGGATGTGAGCTCTTGGTGGAGAGCCCTGCACAGGGTAAAGGCTATGCATAGTAGGGCTTGTTCACCTAAAGGTATTTGGGTGCCTAGAGGGGGTAGGCTCAGGGAAAACACTGTACATAGTAGGATTTGACCACCTAATAGGGCATGGGTGTCAGGAGGGAGTGGGCTCCACATGAAGACTTTTGCAGAATCTAAAGGCTGTGTGTAATAGGGGCTTGGGGACCTAATGGGGATTGGGTGTCTGAAGGTAGTGAACACTCCATGAAACTTTGTGCACATTGCAAATGTGTGCCTAGTAGAGCTTTGGCCGCCTAATGGGGCCTGTGTGTCCAGAGGGAATGAACTACAGTCAAATTATCCTTATATAAGCACATATGTTTATGTAATTCATGTTCTACATGACTGATATTTAGTACTCATTTTCATATTTCAAAATCAGTTCTGGTTTGTAGAGCAAATTGATCATGAATATGGTGGACGAGGTCATCAGTGATGTCAGCAATGATGCTATTTGATTAGTCATTGGTGATGTCAAGGAAAATGTCTTTGGTGATGTAATATGTGAGGTCATAAGCAGTATATGGTGGAGGTGCAATTTATAGTTAGCTGAGTTAACTAACTGGTAAATATCAGTGTTTTTACTTAGTTTAAAATGGTATATATCACTGATATTTTCACATAACTAAAACCTCACTTTAACCTTTGTTTTCTTCAGTGAATTTCTATGGTTCTTTAAAATAAAGTAAGATATTACCAGATTTAACTAGGTCACTTTAACCTGTTATTTTTTCAGCATTTTTTTTTTTTCTAAAGTAACAGACCTAACTATAAGGTCACTTTAACTTGTTTTTTTTCAGCGAATTTCTATTGTTTTTAATGTAAAGCAAGATCCTATTACAGGTAATTACGCCACTCCTAAATTAAGTAATTGATAGCTGTGCCTGGAATTTTTTTCAAACGTTGCCAACTATGTGGTTCACAAACATCACCAAAATCAAATTACGTTTCCAAAATAAAGCGTTACATAAGCGTTTTTTACTAATGTAATGTGACTAGGAGGATAAGTGTTCCAGAACAACAGATGCAGAATTTGCTATTTACTTTATGACGGCCATTGTTTTGATACAGGGCCGTAATTTGTAAGCCCTTCTTTGGTGCCCAAAAATCAAAGAAATAATTATATTTGTTTTTCTCGACCAGTTTTTCCTAAATCAACCTCAGATTAATGCTTCTGCTTGGTAGCCTGTGAACGTTGTCCCATGAGCGTAGGTCAGTAAGCGGGTGAGTTCTTTTGTACAGAGCTCACTTTATATTCAAGAAACAGAAACCTGCATTAATTCCATATGTGCTCGAGGCATCTGCAGAGTTTACCTCGCACCTGAAACGCTTTTTCAAACAAGGTTTTACAGGTCCGCGCTTTTCTTAAGACAAATATATCAAAGTGTTAACAATTCACCACATTTCAAGGCAAGAAAGCACTACTTTGAGCTTTATAACTTGACAGACGTCAAGAAATGAAAATGTCCTTTTATTAGAGTATGTTTATATTGAGATCAACATGCACAGTGCAGCTGTTGAATTGGTTTGTTTCATCCACCTACATTTCCACTGTAAAGGATGGGATTTTGAGCAACAGTCGAATACCTATTCTCGTATTCTCCCCCTCAAAAATAACTCCATGTATAAGCAATTTCCGTCTTTAACTCTTGAATTGAATTCACGTTAAAACAGACATCTAAAAAAAAACCATTAACAAAAAGACGGATGTGAAAAAAAGCAACATTTGAAAACGTTTTAGCAAAGCGCAGAATCTCCATTTCACAATAATCATATCTGGGAATGCAAATTTAAGAACGAATTGATAGAGGTAAAAGTACTTCCGGGTAATAGTGGTTGTAGGAAAAACACGAGTCCAGCCCCAGGTAAATAAAACGCAAGTAAACCAGTAACCATAAAATGAAGCAAGCAGTACGGTGGTTTCCCAATGCTTTCACAATAAAGGAGAGCACTGAGGCGACGCTGCCTAATGAATCCACTGACCCCAGGGGCACACTAATGGCCGCACACTCCGCCTTGTTGGGCTAGTCATGCTCTTGAACCCGCCTCGCCTACTAAGCACCATTTCTCATTTGATTATTGCCATGGCATCAAACAGCTCTAAAGAACAACTGGAAGCCGTCCAACTATGCCAGGAGCGAGGCTCATGCGTCTCTGCTGCCTGTAAAAACTAGCGCCCCTGCCTCAGTGACCCCCAGAACACGTCAATGGGGCGCTTTTAGGACGGGTGCTTAAAAGTAAAAGGAGAATAAAACAAACTACGCAGGCACCAGAAGAAAGGGTCACACACATCCGTGGACCTCCACTTCACTTCCTTAGGTGTTGTCCTATGCAGCGCACACTCCACCCTGCCGGGCTTCAGAGCGCTGTATTGCCATAAGTTTAAAACAGGGCAGAAGAATACAGCGGCTGGCAGCGAATGGGCGCATAGATCAACAAGGTAAACTAGGTAGCATCGACAACGGAAAGAAGCAGGGAATCCAAGGATATTAAGCGAGAGAGATACTTAGAAGTTGGTTGGAAAACAGCACCAACATTTTCTATATTTTGGGCCCAAATGTGAGGAGGGCAGGAAGGGTTACAGGGGCATAGAACAGGGAGGGCAAACAAGAGGCACACCAGCCATGCAGACCATCAGCAGCAGAAACAGGCACATGTTGGCAATAGCACTAAAGAGATGCGCTGTCAAGGAGAGCAGGATGAGCGATGGTTGAACTCATGTACATAAGGAGAATCATAACTGAATGGGAGACATAAGAACTTTTTTGAATATAAGCATTAAGTGAGTGAGTCACCCATGAGTGTGACGAGTGTGTCAGGAAACGAAGTTCACCCTGGAGTTGCAACAGGTGCTGCACCAAGATGGCGAGTAGAGCTATGAACAAGGTGCAGATGTTTCCATGCGAGCAAAACCTTAAATGTGGAACTTCAAGCTCCGAGGCCCTCAGGAGCCGCGTTTTTATTCATTTCGATGGGCCCGGTCATGAATTATAGTGGTGTCTCACGGATTTTGGTTGTTGAAATCAACTAAAATCCCTTTGTGAAACAATGGGGAAAATATAAGGGAATAAAAACAAACCTATTCCCATATGTAATCCACATTTTGCCCATTCCCAGATTGATCAGCAACTCCAAGAATGGGAATTCTGTGGGAAGGAAAGTAACGGGGGATCAGTCCAGCCCAATTTAATGAGTAAGTAAGACAGTTATTCTTGGTATGAGGAGCAAAGGTGCTCTAGATTCTGGGAGTGTGGCCACAGAGAAAAGTGAGAAATAAGGACTTCTTTATAAAGCGCGATTTTGAGAGAAAGATCTTCTGTTTCTGCAGTGAGCAGAGAACGAGTCTCCAAATATGGATGGTTCCTGGTAAGATGTTTGGGAGCTCGGAGGTTCAGAGTATTGTTCGTAAGGCAAGCAGGCCTTACACAGCATCGCTCCTGCCCTGAAGAAAAGCCTGCAACGGGCGCAAGTCATTTTCATAGATATAGTTAATGAACTGAGAGGAGAGACCTTTTTCAATAACTTAGGCATTAAAGTGGAGACCAGAGATGAAATAACAGTCCTAAAAATTCCAGAGATGAACATTATTCTTTAAGGCAGAGTCTGGCAATAAAAACAATTCAGTACAGCATCATTTTGAAAAGATGATTTGATTTAGACCAGTCAGTGAGGGAAAAAGGGTCAAACAAGGTCTGTAGCAATGCAAGGAGTTATCACTTAACTCTTGTAACAAGTAGAGATTCATTTTCACAACAGTGGAAGGATGGCCTCAAAGGTGAAGAAGAAAGAACTCCAAGGAAAGGGGGTCAGCTGCAGGATGCCATGAGGAAATATGAGAAGGGATATTGGAGAGGACTGGTCTGACTTGAAGAGATGTTATTTGTTAGAACTGGGGGTCTCTAGTTGGCTGAGGTAGGTACCTTAGGCCAAATAGGGAGCTTTGCTTCCACGTTAGGGAAAGGAAGGACACCTTCTCAGATAGCCCCTGCTCACACCCTCGGTAGCTTGGCACGAGCAGCCAGGCTGATCTTCAAGGCAAGTGTGTAAAATATTTGCAACCACACTCTCAGTAACCCAATGACGACACCACAAATTGACTCCACACTATTTTCATAAAAACAAGTATATGTTTATATAAAAAGATACGATGAGACCACACAAAATAAATCCAACATATGGGTATTTGTAATATTCCTCCTGGCCGGTTATTAGGCCAGCCAGCCCTTGTAGGTTCTAGTGATATTAATGAGCAATTCTACATGATCCGTAGCAGTCGTAATGCAATGCTATGCAGTTCGTAATGCAAGAATCAGGCACTTTGCAATGTAAAAATAATGCAGTTCTTTATGCAACAATCAAGCAGTTCGTAATGTCAAAATAATGCAATGCGTAACTCAATCAGGCAGTCCGTTATGAAGAAATAATGCAATGCGTAATACATTCCAGCACCGTTCACAGTGCTTTAGACGGTCTCTCCGCCACTCATACTGACTCGCGGTCAGCTTCCACCAACAAATGCCCCCAACACAGGCATGGTGTAAACCTAAGTGCAGCTCCACACTCCGGCACTGCCCCTCCTAGGCAAGTACGGGCCGCGATACGAGATGAAGCAGAGGCTCGCACTGCAAGAAGGGGAAGAGGCAGAGAGCGTCTCTCTGAGACCGCACCCCGCCCCAGGCGACACAAATTACCTGGGTGTACCCATCACTCTCCTCTCCTGTTCTCGCAACTTGGGCCTCCAATGCGCCTTTGTGGATTCTGGGCAGTGACGATAACGAAGATCTCAGGCTGCAACAGGGCACACAGCGTCTGAGACTCCCTTGAGCTTCGGGTGTGCACGATCAGAGGACAATCCGCACGAAGGTCTCAGGCTGCAAGAAGCACATGCACACAGCATCGCTGAGACGTGCTTGAGCTTCAGGTGCACATGATCACAGGGCAATTCTTACGAGGGTCTCAGACTGCAAAAAGCACACGCACACAGCGTCGCCGAGACGCACCTGGAAACGTTTGTGTTCCTGAGTTTCCACAACAGGGAGCCAGCTCTCCTCGGGCCCTTGGGGACAAGTTACTTCAGGACACAGCACACAGCAAAGTCCTTTCAAGCATGGGGACACGGCACACACCAGAATCCCTTTAGCTTCTCCTTGGTTAAATCAGCAAACTGCAGGCCAGCCCCAGAACACACAGCAAGGGTCAGTCCTTTCCTTCAGTCTCTTCAGCTGTTTCTTCCTTGGCAGAGGTTCCTCTTGACCATGAAGTAGTTTCAATCAGTTACAGTCTTGAGCATTTCCATTCCAATGTTCAGGGGTTTCAGCTCTCGGTTATACCCCTCAAAGTCTTTGAAGTCTGTGTGTTCAGGGGGGCACTAACTCCTATCCAAACCAGCTCTGGGTGTCTCCCTGCCAGGGACACCTTCTTCCTTTGATAATGGAGGTCTGGATCCTTAATCACTCAGCAGGAGATGGACCCATTGTTCTATGGCGGCAGCACAGGCCTCTTCACCTCCAGGGGCTACTCCTCCCCCCTACACTCCAGATGCAGGTCAGCCTGGGTCAAGACATTCCCCAGATCCTATCACTTTCAGATCCAGACAGTCATTCCACAACCAGGAAGAGACACACAGAAATGTTAGAGCACAAAAACCAGCCACTTCTAAAAAGCGTGGTTTTTAAACACACAATGCAAAAAACATCTACACAAAAAGATGCGTTATTGCATTGTGAGTTCAGGCACACTAAACTGCACCTCTCCATCTTAAGCCTTTGGGAAGATAGACTGGAAACATATTACACAGCCTTCCCATTCGGTCCTATGGGCAAGATGGCCTTTCAACAGTGAAAAACGAAAAGGAGTGTATTTCACGGTCAGGACATGGTACACACCCCAGTACATGTCCTACCTTTCACATACACTGCACCCTGCCCAGGGGGTACCTTGGACCTACCATAAGGGTGTCTGATGTGCATAGAAAGGGAAGGGTAAGGCCTGGCAAGTGGGTGCACTTGTCAGGACAACATGGCAGTTTAACAAACTGCGCGCACGCACTGCAGTGGCAGGCCCGAGTTCTCTTTAAGGCTACTTGTGTGGGTGGTACAATTAGCGCTGCAGGCCCACTAGCAGCATTTGCATTACCAGCCCTGGCACACATAGTGCACTTTACTAGGGAAGGGACTTTACTAGTAAGGCAATCATACCAATCATGGACAACCAATTAACATTACACTTTACCCAGGGAGTACCTGCACTTTGACACTGATCAGCAGTGGCAAAGTGCCCAAAGCATCTAAGTTGGCAACACCATGTCAGAAAAAAAGGTCTAGAGGGAAAGCAAAAAGTTTAGGAAACTTTAGCCAAAAAGGGCCAAGTCCAACATTATTACAAACATCAAATCCTTGTCTAAGTTTTAGATATTCGTTGCCAATTACACAACTAAAGCTATAAATGCCAGAACAAGCAAAGATCCAAAACATAAGTGGAGCAATCACTCTATAGAAAAAAGTTTAACAGCATTTCAATTCTGAATTTAATGCCAACACGTGTTTCATCCTGCACTGCTCTAATACTACTGTAATTACTCCAATTAATACACTATGACAATGAACATATTTTGATGACCAAATAAATAGTACTTGTTCCCTCATAACACTTCCAGAGTTCTATGTGTACCTTCTACAAACACCTGCCAATAAAATAGTGCTAACGATTGCCCGTTGTGGGCTAGTTAGAGAAAATTGCATTGCAATGAAAACATGCAAAGATAAACACATAATGAGAATGTTTTTGCTCCAGGTCAGTATTTCACAAAGTGAAGGACGACACAAGAAATAGTCTACACGGATTACAGCTGAGATCAGAAGGCCAGACAAACAATTTGTGAGACCAGTTTGTCATTCAACAAAGAAAGCCAATAAGGTGAATCACTTCATTAGCTAATAAACAGAAGTAACAGAGGAAACAGACAACCGAAGCAGACCAAAAAACGGACAACTGAAGCAGACCAAAAAACAGGAGCTGGTCACTTAAGGTAAACTCCAGACAAGACGGGAAAAAGAATCCGGGGGTGTAGAGCAGTGTATGTGCCCGTCTGTCTATGCTACCTACGGAGTACGAGGACGAGATTTACAGGTGCATTTACAGGCATGCAAGTAAGAAGTGTGATGTCTCCAGACAGAAAATGGAATTCATACAGGATCACAGCCAAATGCAATTCAGAGAGTTGCAGCAAACACTGCATGATAGAGAGCGGCACGGGGTTCTTAATGTTATTGTGACCTGTCCGTATCAGCAATACACAAGCCAGCCCAAAAGAATAGGGACAATAAAGATGGATTAGCATACAAGAACGACAGGGTGTCATCAAATGGTCTTCATTCTTCTAGAACACCCTCACTTCCCCTGTACACATCCTGCAAGCTCCCATGCCAAAGTAGTAATTAATAGGACGAGGTTCCGTATTACTCTGCTACCTTGACACATTCTCAACACAGAAGACCAGACTAGCAGGTGGTGGAGACATCACCTCCTGCCATGTTTAATTCTAGCAGCAAATACATCCTGGGGAATTTGAGCATTACCCCCCCCCCCCAAAGAAATTGTATCAAAAATGCATACAGAGTAAGCCAAATGGAAGCCATATCCATTTGCTTTGTTGTGACATGCAACTAAAAAGCCAACAACAAATCCCACAGCTCTGGTAGAAAGGATGGAACACTTTCGAAACGAGAATTACCCCAAGTACCAACCCCGAGAATTGAGTCATCAGGAAACGCAAACTCAGAAGCTTGGCATAAACATTCAGTTTGAGGTGATGAAAAGACATGGAAATATACATGAGGAAGGAATGGTCTATACGAAAGGGCGCAGAAGTGTATGTTTATCAGAAATGGGAAAAGGGCTTTTTTCACTACTGCATTTTAAACATATTGTTTGTCTGGTGGACTCTATGGCCCGGTGGAAGGCTGCTAGCCAAAATAATTCAGCCATTATTTGTAAATTTGCTACAAATTGGCAATCCCACCGCCTGCTGCACTGCCTTTCCTTACCCGCCAAAGTAAGCGCAAGCGAGTTGCTTTTATGTCTAGATACTAGCTCGCAGAAGGCAAAAACAATGTGATTCATACTGAAAGCTGCGTAGTAGCCGTCTACCAAAAGAAAGGATGATTTTCACAAACAGAAATGAAATTGCAACAGCTCTAACGGGAGCTCTTCTGAGCCAGAGGACACATCTTAGCCAAGTCTTGAGGTGGAACGTGTAATACAGGTACTGTGGTCCTTCAATATTTTCCATGCCAGGACCAAATCATACAAGCATTCAAATAATGTGGACCTTCGTAGGAAACAGTCATAGACTTAAGCAAAATGAGGGATGGAGGTAAAGCACAGCGTCACAGACTACACGGACACCCAAAGGAAGATCTAAGATGACTGTTTGCTCCCATGTTGTTAAAATCTGAGCTTACATGAGTTAGACCTTTTATAAGACTTGATAAATAGTGCAATAAACCAATTACTAGACAATTGATGCAGTTTGGGATGACTACTGAATGCAGCACTTTCTTGGGAGCTCTACCTTCCAAAAGTTGTTCAGCGTGGTGCAAAGGTTTGCACCACATTGCATTATTTAGGGAAAATGTTCCTTCCCGATTCACGTTTGACCCATCATTAAATCGTTAACCCCACTGGCCACTGAAGTAGGCGTTCCTTAGTTATCGAGTTACACACGTTATTTAAAACAGCACTGTAAAACAGCATTATATACAACCAGCTACTTTGTTGGAGAGGGTGTGTATAATGTACACACACACACACACACACACACACACACACACACACACACACACACAAAAAAGGCATAGGTTACAGGGACGTTATAGTTAGGGTCATAATTTACACACACAAAACATAGTAATTCAGCAGTTAGATTTATCTCAAGAAACTATAACTCATGCCCTAAAGGTAACTAAAACTCGCATCCCCACCATGCACAATTTTCTAATCAGCAAATTGTGCACTGATATTATCAATGATGACATAGATGATGTCATAAGTGATGTAATATGTGGGGTAATTAGCAGTGCATGGCGAGGGCGCAAATTACTGAGCAAATATTTTAGTGCATCATTAACTGAAATTTAAACAAACTGGACTCCAGCACACACCATACATGGTGGAAAAACTACGGCAAGATGGGAGAGCAGAACTCCATCTTTTGATATAGGCTCTATGCCTGTTGAGTCATTCTACTTCCACTTTTCTGTATTTTAAATACTAAAACCCCAAACTGAAGCAAAGCAGTAAAATGCTAAGGAAAATAAGCAAACTAATAAGATGGCTCTTAGTATAGGAGGAACACCAAGGCATATTGACTTATGCTAGGTCGACTAAAGAATTCTCTACCATCTAAACAAACACAATGCATAGGTCACCACTACAGCATCGGATGCTTTGATCGGTTTTGCTTCTAACATTCCATCAATTAGTCAGCTTCCTCTCACACTTATCTCTCTAAACATAAATCACTCTTTGAATACTAGATCCTTACACTTTGTTGTAATTATACGGTCTAGCCTCACTAGGTCTCTTGTGCTGTGGTGGTTCATGATGATTACTTAATTTGCATGGTTTCGGTTAACCATTAGACCGTTATTTTGTTAATCTATAGTGGAGGCATTTAGCCCAATGAGCTAATGTAAATATAGAACCAAGAAAAAGTCGAAAGGAAGGAGTAAGGCATTTGCTAAACAAAAAATAAGTACTAATGCCGATGATAAACGTTATCAAGAATTATGATATTTTAATTTTGCAGTTGCTTAAATATATTTCCCAAATACAATCCATGTTTTCCTGTCGACTACCTAATTTTATCCGGATGTGAAAGTATCAGTTAAAACAACCTAATTCTAATTATTTAATATAGTTCTTATCCTAAGAGCTAAACCAATCACAGCTGCAAAACATGAGGATGCTATATTAAATCGCTTCATGAAAAGGTAGACACACGCAAACGCAAAGTTATTATGGATTAACATTCAAGTTTCCATGATTATGATAAAAATAAAAAGCATGCAGGCAAATGAGTGATGTTAACCATAAGGAGGCTACTGAACAAAGCAACAATGCCCCCATTATTCATAGACTGAAATAGGACGGTAGTTAAAACAAGCATTGGTAATGCATCGGTTTCGCCTATGAATGAATGAATGAATGAATGGTAGGTTTATATAGCGCAGCTGTCACTCCAGACGGAGCCTCCTGGCGCTGAAAATAACCGGACTGACTGTTAATGTGCGAACTAAATAAGGGCAAGAGAGTAGGCATCAGAGAGACCAAAGATCCAGGTCTTAAGGGCACGTTTAAACGGATCTTGCTGTTGTATTGCCCTCAGTTCCTTAGGTAAATGATTCCATGCTTTTGCTCCCAGTATCGTAGCTGATTTTCCTCCCTTTGTTGACAGTTTAAACCTGCCCACTGCCAAAAGATTAGCCGAGCTTGATCGTAGTGTTCTGGCAGTAGTATATGGTTTAAATCTGGCGGAGAGATAGGCTGGGCCGACTCCTCGAACGGCTCTAAAGGTCGTCAAAAGAAGTTTAAAGAGGATTCTTTTGGGAATTGATTGCCAATGTAGAGTCTTCAGAGCAGCTGAGGCCGATGATTTACGGGGAAGTCCCAGAGCCAGCCTAGCAGCTGCATGTTGGACCACCGGAAGCCGTTTTAGGGAAGATTTGTTAATCCCAACAAGAAGGCTGTTGCAGTAGTCCAACCGCGACAGTATAAGAGCTACTGTTACAGTTTTCCTTGCTGCTGATGGAATGACATTGAAAAACTTTCAGTGTACGAATGTGGCTAAAGCAGGTCCCCGTTAGTTTTGAAACATGAGGCTTGAATGAAAGTGAGGTGTCAAACAGAACTCCCAGATTTCTGGCAACCTCAACAGTGGATGGAGGGGCTGCCGTAGCCTCTGGCCACCAGTCTTTGGGTTGGAACGTGTTGTTTTTACCAATGGGAAGAATCTCTGTTTTGTCGGTGTTCCAACAGAGATGGTTGTTAGTCATCCATTTAATGATCGCTGCGAAACAGGCTTTAAAATTCTCCTCAGCTAATGTAGATCTATCCTCTAGAGACAGAATGAGCTGTGTGTCATCAGCGTAGGATGTGGTCTCAATTCCGAAGGAAGAGATCAGTGCGATCAGTGGAGCCATGTATATGTTAAACAACAGGGGACTGATGGAGGCCCCCTGAGGGACACCCGTAGAGACAGTGCGTTCAGATGACACACAAGATCCCAAAGAGATGACTTGTTTCCTGTTGGACAAGAATGATGATATCCATGCCAAGGCCAGGTTTGTGATGCCGCATGATCTTAATCTGGCTAACAGGATGTCATGGGAAATGGTATCAAACGCGGCAGACAGGTCCAAAAGAATCAAGACTGCCTTCCTGCCACTGTCCAAGATGAACTTTAGGGTGTCAGTAATCTCAAGTAAAGCCGATTCTGTCGAGTATTTAGGACGAAAGCCCGACTGTCGAGGATGAAGGATAGATGCAGATTCAGTGAAGCTGGCAAGTTGTTGGCATACTATTTTCTCAGTGATCTTACCCAAGATGGGGAGAAGCGAGATAGGCCTATAATTGGATAAAATTGAGGACTCTACATTCTGTTTCTTCTTTAAAGGTTTGACAATCGCGAATTTCCAATCTGTGGGAACATTACCCAAGGCGAGTGAGGAGTTCACTATGCCATTGATAACTGGATTAACCACATCAATAATATGATGTAAAAATGTCAGAGGGCAGACGTCCAGAGGTGAACCAGATTTGCAAGCTAATATAGCCTCTTTTGTTTGGGCTAAGGTAGCAGCTTGAAATGATACCAAAACAGGAGGATTGGTACTGTGGTCTGATTCACTTGCGTCATTAAAATCTTCCAGTTTCCAAGTCCCAAAGTTCCTTTGAACATTTTTAACTTTGTCCTCAAAGAAGCATGCAATTTCATTGCAGAGTGCCACAGACGACGGTATGGTGGTAGGCAGGGCCTTAGGATCAGTAAAAGATTTTACAATTTTAAAAATTTCTTTTGTATTGTTCTTAGCTATGGAGATTTTATTGCAAAAGTATTCCCTTTTAGCAGTATTAATGGCCAACTTATATTTCTTCCTAAAGGCTTTGAAGATATGCAGACTGGATACTTCGTATCCTCTCCTCCATTTACGCTCCAGCTGCTTGCTATGTAGATGGAGATCCGCTAGGTCCTTGGAAAACCAAGGGTCATTATGGATCTTCCTTTTGGATATTCTAGTGGCTCTCCTAGGGGGTTCCAGTTTGTTTCCAATGGATGTGATCCAGTTATTCAGTCTGACTGAGTCCTCTTCAGGTTCCCCTATGAGATCCGGTACAGTGTTTAAGGCCGTAGCTGTCAAGAGGGGATTAGAGGCCAACAAGAGCCACTTCCGCTTACTAGTATGAGTGTGGTCACTGTCGTTTGTACCTATACTAACATTTAGGGGAATAGAAAAGCCAAAAGGGAGAAGACTGTGGTCAGACCAGACCTGTGGCAGTGATTTACTAGTCTGTAAGGATTCTAGGTTGGTGCAGACGGTATCCAGTGTATGTCCACCACCGTGAGATGGGCCTTGGACCAACTGTTTAAGTCCCAACATAGAGATAGTTTCTAGGAAGGATGACACTCCCGAGCTACTCTCGCATTCTAAATGAAGATTAATATCCCCAAGAAGTTTAAAATGTGCGTATCTAAGCACTGCCTCACTGAGGGCTTCTCCCAGGGAGTCTAAAAAAGTATTGCTATTGCCTGGCGGCCGATATAACAAAACTCCAGAGAAGGAAAAGAAATAGTCCATGGTACAACAAAAGCCCATGTGCTCTACTCCTTTAAGGCCTTGGAGGGAAAAAGTCTTCACCTGCACAGTTTCCCTATGTATAATGGCTACTCCCCCTCCCCTGCCCTCCTCTCTGTCCACCCTGCACATGGTGAATTCTGGCGGCAGAGCGGTTACTATATCTGGATTACAATCTTCCCTTAACCACGTTTCGGTGATAAATAGGAGGTCCAATTTATTCTCAACAATCAGCTCCTTTATGTCCAGGGCATGCTTCCTTAAAGAGCGAGCATTTATTAAGCCTCCAAGGATGGATACTGAATGGGAATGTGTGATGTCTGAGTCAGTCGTTATATGATGGTCAATTACATTAATTTGGGTCTAGCATTGTAGGCAGCTTATCGGACCTACAATACTGTTAACATCTAACGAGTGACCACATTGTTTACCTGTATTTAGTTCCTCCAACTGCCGAGTGGTCATGGTCAGGTTTGGGGGGCAACGGGCAGCATGGCTGGTGCTAGGCGCGTAATGGTCGCGGACGGGCGCAGACGGGCTTGCCTTGGGCGCGCCGCCGGCACGCCCGCTGCGCGCGTCCGCTGCACGCGTCAGCGCCATAGCCTGTTTAAATACTGTGTGAGAGGGAGTGGGTCCGAAGACTAGACCGTGACAGTGCCTAGGTAATGAATAAAGAGCTGTTTTTATCAATCATCATCCGGAAGAAGGAAAGAGCTCCCTGACAAATACCACTGGAGTGGAGAGGATGTGGCGCAGCAGCCAGAGTGGCTGACTCGAGAACTTGGTGGTGTCACGCAACATCCTGTAATTCTATGCAAATGACTTAACTCTCCTGGTGATCCATTGTTATATAAATAAGCTGCAATAGTAAAAGGCAAACCTTAATGAAAATATAGTTCCACCAAAGTGTATGTTAACCGTATTTCGGCGATGGGAAACTGATAAGAAATAAAGATGAGAAACAAGCATTGGTAAATGCGGGAAAATATGCTACAGCCAATAGAAATGGAGGAAAGGTAAGTGGCACGCACAAGAACCAATAAGAAGCCAGGAAAGAGAGGCGGCGGGATGCAAGTCCCTTTTAAGTTTATATTTAAAACAATAGATTTCTCAAGCAGGCAAAACCTAAAAAAGCCAGGACCGTGTCCATCACTAAAAAGTGATACACGACTGTATGCATCCTTGGTGATCACCCCAAATTCCACTATGTATATACTACTTTGTTCTGACGACCCTCTAGAAAGAACACTATGGTATGTCCATGTCTTGGATCTGAAGCTGGGTTATAGATGCGATTTGATAATGCAGGGGATGTCAAATGATCAAGAGTTTCAATCTTACTACACAAGGTAACTTTCCCTTAGATTACATTCGGCAGAGAGGAGCGTCAAGTTAAATGGTATTAAAATCCTCAATATAGATTATGAAATATTTGCTGCCAATTTAAAAAAGAACTTGAGTTAGCGAATCAGTAAGTAATTAGGGCAAAAAGGAGAATAGCAGATTCATTTTTCACTGAGGCATTTGACATAACCTATACAATTTCCATTTGTCCCATGACTTAAAAGACCCCTTACTTCATTCTGCTCTATGCTATTGATAGCCAATATTATTAATTAGCAGAAATGTGTGAAAATTCGGCTAGAATCGGGTGCTGAAGTTCTGCATTTGGCAACTCTAATCAGAGATATAGAGGAACATACACAGTTTCTCCTTATGCATGTTGGAACTTGCATGATTTAATGTAATCCTTGCAACATACAGAAAAGCTAAGTTAAAGATAACTTCTAATGATCTTGGTCTGGATGGAGAATTAAAAATGTGATTAAACGTTGCCAATAATTCATCACCATGACACTATGCCAGAAAACTCAAGCAAAGATCAGCGGTTAACATTCTCTGCTTACACGACAGCTTGTAATAGGGGATAGATTGTCTTATTGTAGGGAGATCAAATCCCACTGGGTGGGGGGGGGGGGGGTGTCTGCAAGGAAGAGGGAGGCGGAACATGGGTGTCAGGTAGGTTGGTGGAAGGTCAAGAGTTTGTGCCTTTATGCTGATCCTTTGTTTGCAGGGCTTTTTATGCAGAGTCAACATCTTGTGTGGTTAATAACCCTGCGTGGGAAATCACCTTGTCGTCATCATCATCACTACTACATTTGGGTAAAGGGTGTTACCTTTTTATTTTTAGTAAGTTTGAAAATCTTACCAACTATATTTTCCTCATCATAATTCTTAGTTTTTTTTTTTTTTTTTGAGTGTTACTAAAACAAAATTGCCCTCTTTGTAATCTTACTGAAATCAAATTCATGTAATATATCTTGTGACTCACTGGTAAAGTAAGTAAATTAAAAGAATCCAATTTTTTTTCAGCCATTTTTTTGCAACGTTTTGTTCTTGAAGAAAGAGCAGGGATAAATGCGGGTCTTACGTCTAAGTGGAGGAATAACAACATGTACCAATAAGCAGCAAATGGGATCACAGTTTTGCAAGTAAGAATCACTAGGTCTGATACCAAGTCAGTACATCCAGGAATTACACAGAAAACCATAAGCAAAAAGCTACTCAGTACATCAATGTAATACAACATGGGGTAATAAAGCAAATGGGTAACATGATGTGGTCTACTGAGTACAATCTATTAGACTGTTACGCTAAGGCCATCTGCCTACTCACTGCCTGGTAAAATATATTAGCCATTTATTTTTTAACATAGAATAGGCTATAATAAATGCTGTTTAAACTGCTTTATATCTGGCCCAAGTATTATGCATATAGAATTCAAATGGATCATTAATTTCAAATTCAATTTTGCACGTTTTCAAAAGCATTGACATTATTATTTACAAGCTCTAAAACACTCATTATTTCGGGTTTCTTTTTGTATCCTCAAGAGCAAATGCATAACATGGGTTTAGAGTTTAGTCACGCCATCTCATCCTGTATAAGAAACTGTACACTAAAATCACAATAAAGAATTACTAACAACTATCAAAACTGTAAATGGAAAGCTCGAGTACAGTGTCATATGGCTAGCATCACTGTTTATATTGTTGGAGGGTCCACATTCTATTCGATCACGCATAATTGTACGCTGTAAACACTTCCATCTAAAAGTCTCCCAGGCCATTATGGGCAGTTTTCAGAACATTAGTGATACTAGCCAACTGACAAGAGCATGACTTGATATTAATGAAATTAAATTCCTAGAAACAAAATTACAGTACATCCCCGTTTGGGATCCATGGTACAAGGAGATTAACATATATTCTTTATATTCAGGGTTTATTATTCTTAGTCAGCAAGACTCCTACCTAAAATCAAATCGTAACAATTTTTAGGGAATGCCCTAGGATTAGATTTATTCGGAGTTACTTACCGCAAAAAGGACGAACAATGTTAAAACAGCAACAAAAAGTATATTGCTATAGGAGTATTTCCGTATTTTAATTTCAATATTTTTATAAGCATGAACTGCACTGAACAGGACCCAAAATTATGAAATAGTCAACTGGGAAACAATAATTTACAGTTAAATCAGAATTCGTTAAGCTTCATCATCATACTCTTGAGAAAAAAAAAACGTATGAAAAATATATACTAAAGTACCCTGCTGTCCAAAGACTAGGGAAATACTTCAGCAACTCCAGATGTCTCTCAGGTTAAACTTGTATTCTAAACAGTGTGGTTCTGCAAAAGAACAATAGATGCAATTATCATGAACAGACAACTAAGAACATTTTGTCTTAAGTGGAATGTCTCAATCCTTAACTTTCCAGAACACTACATTCGTCATATTATTAGACTTGTAAAATGAAGGTTTTATATTGGATATAATACCCCCGGCCATACGTTATAAGGATATTGTAAGTCACAGTGGAGTTCCATGACCACAGAGAGAAATGAGGCACATAGTACCTTTAGAATGTCATGCAACTCTGAGGTGATTTGCAATATCCGTTTATTGGAGGGTAGAGGGTATTTTATTTCTTATAATTAATGATACTGCCAACGAACTGCTTCAATCATCTGTGTCTTGCTCCTTTATGTTCATTGCAGACGAAGAATAAAAGCAGAATCTGTAGTGCACAATTATACACACCAAAAAAATAAACTAATTTTGTGCAAAAAAATATATTCTAATCAGTTTAATGTAAGACTATTTCCTATATTAACCTACAGCTTGTAAGCATAATAAATACGTTGCCATAAATATCTCCTTTCTGTTGATCGTTTTTCATTTTATAAAAACGTATAGGAAAGATGAAAAGCCATTTCCTGTTTTTCTGTTTAAACTGTAGCTCTCATATGTTCTGTGACCTGTCTCCCACTTTGGCTGCTCGCTCTAGCAGCAGCTGGGAGGAGCAAGGCAGTGAGATCAGCACTTCACTGTAATAAATTGTTACAGTTAAGCAGCTCATCAGCTGACAGACATTGCAATGCAACTGAAATAAGAAAATTAGAGACAGGTTTTTTAAACATGCAGGCAAGCAACCATATCTTAAAAGGACATACACAAATATGGATAGTGACAAAATTCTATTCTATGCCACTATGTATTCAAAACAGCCGGACAAATGAAATAAAGTGGAAGCAAAAGATAAAACCAGAAAATGTAATTTCAAAAAGAAGCAATCCAGTCCATGACGAAATTCCCAGGATTGATGGAACGAGAAAAAATTATTCTGGCTGGGTATGAAGTGAACATTAGACTGGGTTTAACAATACCATAAGACAAAATATTGATACCTTTTTCCGCGCGGAGGGGGTGGTGGGGGGGGGGGGGGAATTAGTTTATCTTAAAACAGACCTAGAGGTTTAATGACATTATAAACATTTTATTGTGGTAAGATTGAAGAAGAACATCTAGTAAAACAGTAAGCACAATTACAAAAGTATACAAACAATGGCAATTGGTATGAAGTTGAAAAAAGAGAACTTTTGTCACAACCAGTAACACCCTGGTTAATTTCTACCTGTTCTATCTTTCAGTTCTTAATAAATCCCTGGACCTCAGGAGAATGCTCAAATATATTAGGTACGGCTTGAATAGTTGCCTTGAAAAGCAAGGATGGAAAAGGTGTTCTTTTTACTTAAGCTGATTTAGACTTGGTATTGAGACTCAAAAAGATTTATTTGCAGCAGTGGCTCTGACTAAATCCATCCTAATAACAGTGCGATTACTATGGCAATCCTGATTTTTCTTCTCTTCAGACCTTGCTTTATGTCTCACCCACAGACCGCTTCAGCAGCTCAAAGAACCAATCCGATGAATTCAATATATAAAGTGGGCTTTTGGTCTGACACTTTACTAATGATTTGATGTCTTTTCTGTCCACCTGCTCCTGATACTATGCCTTTTTCTCACTATTCTTATGTTTGCTTTGCTCTAGCCATCTGTCCAACTTCCATAAAAGACTTCAACCTGATTTAGACCTTGGTGGATGAGTTTGTCGATCACAAATGTGATGGATATCCTGCCTGAATATTGTAGGTGCATTATATGCTATGGCACTTGTGAGAAGGTAGACCAGCTATCTCTCACATTTGTACTGCAGTATCCATCCATCAACTCTAAATCAGGCCCTTAGGTGCCCTGTCCATATAGCATCTTGAGCAGTACAGGAAATAGTTAAGATTCAAGGGACAAGCAAAGTTAGTCACTCTTTTTGGAGTAGTGCCATTACTTGTAGCACACGCATTGCTGTGTTGCTTTGTCTTCCAATGCAGATACTCCTTTAATTTCAGTATGGAGATGTGCTCTTGGACATGCAATAAGGGATGAACTGCAATTCCATTAAATGCACATTTTAGCATATTCTCCTGTTCTTAAAAAAGAGTCATGAACTTATGATAATCAAGCTTATGCAAAAACACATTGAGTGATGGTTTTGTTTAGAAGTTATTCCAGGGATGTCAAACACTAAGACCGTTCCCTTCATAATTCAATCATTGTATTTATTTTAATCACTCGCTTTTATGCTTTTTTTTTTTGTCAGTTTAGTTGAATGTTAGGTATCGTTTTCATTTTAGTTAATCATGTTTGCACTTTAGTTCATAGTCAGCATTTTTGTTATCGTTCGCATAACTTGTGAAAGTGGTATTTATGTCTAAACAACCTTTAGCCTGAGTTGTCAAACTATCAGGTGCCATAAGTCAAGTACATCCACTGGATATCTATAGTTCAAGGTTTTAGAAGTCACACTTAGAGTAAACATGAGCTAAAGATGGCGCAAATGCTTAGGGGCTTTTCACAACGGTGACGTAGGTTGAATTTTAAATCCTGCTAGTTTATTTCTGTGAAATAGAGTCTTAAACTCCCAATTTGATTCTGAAAACATAAAATTAGAATCAGAGGCCAATACACTGACGAGAGAGAGAGCGAGAGAGCGAGACAAGCTTCAACCAGGGCGCAGATCCAGATGACGTGGCACCAGATTCAACCTTAACAGAGGCAGGTTACAGCGAGACTCTTCCAAGGCTCAGGCTGCACTGAATGGTGCCAGGGAGAGGTTTGTCCTTGAACAAGGTCTTTGCCCTCAAAATAACAGGCAAGCTATTCCAGATAACAACAAATCCCAGGTATGCGCATTACCTCTGAAAGTCAAGAAATAAGCATATTATTTATTGATTCTGCTAGAAATAGAATAGCGCCTAGACAGAGCACAGTTAGGGTGTAAGGGCAACAAATCATGATAATGATGTTACAATTGGTCTCCTATTTTGTCACTGTTCATGAAAAGCTTAGCTGCTGCTAAATTTTATGTTCTGTGATGTTACCCTACAATATTGGGTGCACTTGTTCAGGTGTTTTAAAATAGGTCAAAATGCACATTACGTTTCTAGTGATCCTCGAGTGTGTAGCTCATTAATGAAAGGTCATCTTGATTACCACTGTGCCCCTAAACCCTTTATGGAACTGCCAGCAACCCAGAAAGCACAAACTGAAGGAATGCTCAGGGAGTTGAGTGGGGCTGCAGAAACCCATGCCTCCTTACTTAGTGATGGTGCACTGAACTAAGTCCTTGCCCCCATGGGTTAGGAATCCAAATATTCTAGACCGGATCCTAGACCCCGGGATATTCAACACAGCTTGGTATACTAAAAGCCATTGTGAATTTGCAGAAAACTGAGGCTTTTAAAGGCTGAACCTCTAGCTCCAGCTATTACACAGAAATAATGCTGTAAAACATACGATTAGAGAAGAGGAGGAAATAATCATTGCAAGAAGAGAAACTGCCTTAATCCCAAGGTTTAACACAAAATTATGGCCAGTCAGCCAAAATATGCTACTACTTAACATTTGCAGAGCTTTTTCCAATATCAGTTATATAGGATTTAGCATTTTTTTTATAGTGCACACCATACCAAAAGTACCACCAGGCGAGCAATGTGTAGTGTTATTCATTGAGCAGCAGAAAATTTAGCAATGGGAGGGCAAAGTACACAACTCAAATAATAACAAAAATGAAGAACTATTTACAACTCTATGTTTCATCTGGATTGCCGATGAAGTAGTAGGAGAACCTAAATAACATAAAATAAAAAACATACAATAGGTGGGAACAGCAATAAATAAAAAAATGTGCATACTGTACAAATAACAATCACACTTTATATAAAATACATCTAAGGTACTAATATTATAGGGAAAGATACATCAGTAGGCGCGGATGTACAAGTAACAGTTTTAAAACTTTCATCCGAAGGAAACATATGTGAGAACCTGACTATTAAACTTATGTACATTAAACAGTGAGAAAAAATATAAATTCAAATGCAAGCCAAGGAAGGACACCAGTACTACACTGCAAGTAGGAATTTTTACCAGGACACTGGTTAAAACATCTGGAAAATGTAAACTCTATACAGAGGAAGTGCAGAGTTACACAGTTAATGTCCATGATGAAAATGCAATACTGTGGACAGAAGTTGAATACAAGGAGGAAATAAACACCAAATGAATAATCAGCACCAAACTGTTACTGGTGAATAATATCCTCAAAGATCTGCAGAGTATGCTCATTTGACAAAAGCAAGCCTCTGCAGCAGGGTTCTCCAAAGTCAGTCCTGGATGGCCAGATCCATGCCAGATTATTAAAATAACCACATTTATCCAAATGGGGACATGCTAAAAATCAGGCATAGATCCGGCCCTCCATGAATGACTTTGGAGAACCCTGCTCTACAGAGTAATGAGCACATGCCATCTACTGCTGCTACATCATAAAGGAAGGAATTCCAGGTTGCTCTGAGAAGGTACAGAGGGTGGTGGGATGTGTGGCTGAAGGCCAGTTATATTGCTACATTTGGGACAGGAAGAAGAATCTATGTAATATCAAATCAAACAGTATTTATATAGCGCAGTTTATCACCCCTGGGGATATCCAGGCGCTGAGGTCCCGCGGGCCTTAATGAAAGAGCTGGGTCTCGAGTCCCTTTCTGAAGTCGGCGAGTGAGGTCAGGTTTGAAAGTGGAGGGAGAGGAGGTGGTCATTCCAGGACTTGGTTGAGAGGTAGGAGAAAGAACAAGCACCTCTGCGGCTCCGACGGATGCGGGGGATGTGTGTGAGGGCAAGGGAGGCGGAGAAGAGTTGTCTGGTGGGTTGGTGGAGAAGGTGGTCGATATAGGTGGGTTCGATGTGGAGGACTTTGTAGGCACAGGTTAGCAGCTTGAACTAGCTTTTCTTCTGGACGGGGAGCCAGTGAAGACTTCGGAGGTGGGGGTGATGCAGATCCATTTGGGGATGTTGAGGAGGAGTCTGGCTGTGTTGTTCTGTATAGTCTGGAGTCATTTGAGGAGTTAATTTCCGTTTCAAGTCGGTTGGTGATGAGGGCTTGAGTGACTGTTTTCCTGGTGTTGACGGGGAACCATTTGAAGATCTTTCGAACCATGCGGAGGGTGTGGCAGCAGGAGGAAGATACTGCCTTGATCTGTCACTTCATGGTGAGTTTGCTGTCTAGAACGATGCAGAGGTTGTGGGGGTTGGAGAAGGTCCGAATGTGGTGAACCACCACGTGTCATACCATGGCGAGGTGTTCTTCCCAAAGATTAGCACTTCCATCTCGTCTATGTTCAGATTCAGACAGTTGGACCTCAACCGGTCGGTGATGTTGGCCATGACGTTCTGGTAGCTGGGTATGGTGGTGGTGCGGTCTTCAGTGAGGGAGAGGATGACTTTGGTGTCATTGGCGTATGAGATGTTGAATCTGTGGGTGCAGACCTGTGTCAGCCAGTGAAGTCAGGTAGGTATTAAAGAGGGTGGGGCTGAAGGAGGAGCCTTGGGGGACACCGCAGATGATGCTTTTTGGCTCAGAGAGGAAGTAGGCGGATTCTCTGCTTGCGCCCTGTGAGGAAGGAGGTGATCCATTTGAGGGCGTTTCCCCAGATGCCGATGTGGTGGAGTCTGGTGATGGTGTGGTGGAATAAGGGGTCTAAGGCCGCTGAATGGTCGAGGAGGATTGGGGCTGCTTTCTCATCTCAGTCATGGAGGGCTCTGATGTAGTCTGTTGCAGCGATCTGCACGGTCTTGACGCTGTGGTCGGGACAGAAGCCGATTGAGAGGCGCCAAGCAGTTTTTCTTCCAGGTGTTCGGTGAGCTGGCAATGGCTATCTCCAAGACCTTGGCGGGAAAGGGGAGTAGCAAGATGGGGCCGTAATTCTGGAGTTCATTGGGGTCGACAAAGGGTTTCTTTGGAGGGTTTTAACCTCTGCGTGTTTCCATGCATCTGGAACAGTGGCCAAGGTGATGGTTGAGTTGAGGATGTCGGTTAGTGCACAGGTGGCGGTGGTATCCGTGAAGGGCTGATTTGAAGTTATTAAGGTCTGTGGGTTTCCTGCTGGAACGCCATCATCTCTCCAGTTGCTTGCGTTCACGCTTGAGGGGCCAGAGTTCAGGTGGTGAACCAGCTGGCGTGCTTGCTCTATCTGCTGGCTATTACAGAAATGGGGTTACCCTAATACGGTACTGGACCTGGGTATGATGCAATACAAAAAACAGTGGTCCTAGACCTACTTTGAAAGAGCATAAGTCTATTCTTTTTTGGTTTCCAGCATTTAACAATTTTCATGAGCATTCTCAAGTGCAGCCGCACCCGCTCAAAGTATTGGATACATTATTCAGACAACATATGTAAACAATAAAAATGCAATACCCAATGTTTACTCAACCATGCATTTAATTCTTCATGCCAATGGTATACAGTTCTAATATATTCGTTTTCAGAGAACAAAGCAATTTAATCATTAATTATAGAAGGTTGCTCCAGATGGAACGTGCGTAAAGAAAAGTGCTCAAGTGAAGAGGAATTGTGAAAAGACTTCAAAGTAGTGGCATAAGAGAGATCGAGATTGATATTTTCTGAACAAAAGGACCGGTTGTAATTCACCGTCCCATCGGGACTGGCCACATGTATGGTAAATAATCCACAATTTTCAATTTAAATTAACACAAAAATGCATTCTTGTGTTGCACGTTTAGAGAAGCGTGTGTGGTCCAGATCAAGTTATAGGGGTGTCGACGTTTCGATCCGTCTTGTGGCCACGAGGGTAATTTAGAACCTCGGCCTTGCGGATCTTCCTCAGGACGGAAAGGGGCAACCAACTCCTATATTGATCTAGGTCATGAGCCCGTCAAGGTCAATGAGATATGGGTCCTAATGAATAGGGGTCCGTCGCATTTTAGGCCCGGCAATCGCTAGATAATTGTGCGTCAATGTAGAGGCCTTGCTGAAGTAGAAAGGTAAACAGTCTCTCACTGTAGTCGACCGTGTCGGGGGCATTCAAGGCCAAGTTCATATCTTGTGTACGGGCGCGAACGATTTCCAAGTGGTGTGGCCACAAGTCCGAGGTTCTAAATTACCCTCGTGGCCACAAGACGGATCGAAACGTCGACGCCCCTATAACTTGATCTGGACCACACACGCTTCTCTAAACGTGCAACACAAGAATGCATTTCTGTGTTAATTTAAATTGAAAATTGTGGATTATTTACCATACATGTGGCCAGTCCCGATGGGACGGTGAATTACAACCGGTCCTTTTGTTCAGAAAATATCAATCTCTATCTCTCTTATGCCACTACTTTGAAGTCTTTTCACAATTCCTCTTCACTTGAGCACTTTTCTTTACGCACGTTCCATCTGGAGCAACCTTCTATAATTAATGATTAATGATTAAATTGCTTTGTTCTCTGAAAACGAATATATTAGAACTGTATACCATTGGCATGAAGAATTAAATGCATGGTTGAGTAAACATTGGGTATTGCATTTTTATTGTTTACATATGTTGTCTGAATAATGTATCCAATACTTTGAGCGGGTGCGGCTGCACTTGAGAACGCTCATGAAAATTGTTAAATGCTGGAAACCAAAAAAGAATAGACTTATGCTCTTTCAAAGTAGGTCTAGGACCACTGTTTTTTGTATTGCTCTATCTGCTGGTCCTGGCTATTTTCATGGGGGGAGGGTGGGTGAACTGTGTGAAGACCGTTGGAGATTTAGTCAGAGAAGTTCTGGACGGCCAGCTCGAGATTGCGGATGGTTGTGAGGGTGGTGGTCCATTGGATCTTAGCGATTTTGTTCCAGGCGTGAGGGTGGTGATGGTATCCCAGATTTCTGTGGTGTTTGCAGAGGAATCGTACGTTAGGCAGCATGCACTGGAGCTGTTCCAAGGGGTAGGAAGTCGGCTGTGTGGGAGTGACGAGGGTTTTGGTGTTGCAGGTAAAAAGGAAGCAGTGGGAGCTTCCCATTACTGCTCTGCCCCTGTGCAGCACGAGAAAGCACAAGCAATTGGTTTTGGGGCCAACAGATAACAACATCTTACATGGGTAAAAAGCATGACCAGACTGGCCAGCCGAGCAAGAGGGCAATCTCCCGGGAGTACGTTTTTGACACTTAGAGGCCGGTTTCGGACTGCAGGAGGGGTGGTGTATCTTGATCCTGGCGGCAACTTGAAAGATTTGCTCTGGTTCTAGTCGCATTAGCACGGAATTTACAATTCTTGCCAGGGCTAATTAAGTTCCCAGTCCGGCCTTGATAAAAAGTGAACGGGGAGGATTTTTACCTTGGGATCTGAGCAACAGACAACTTGGGCTTGCTCTGGTTTCCTATTTGATGGAACTCAGGACCTCCAAGTGAAAAGCATGCCCATTATTCACAGTTACCCATCCATAATTGAATGTTATTCTGAGAAGATACAGAACACTGAGAAATACATGCTGAAAGTTAATATTTCACAAAGCTGGTTGTAGTATCATGAGGAAGACAGACATTTAGAAAACATAAGTTGCCTTTAAGTAACTTAATGGTAACCATTTTGTAAGTAAACAGCTCCACAGCGAAAGAAAAACACAAGATTTTGCAAGTGGTGAAGACTGCTCTGCAGCATGTGGTATAATGTCAATGCTGCAAGACGTATATCATTCCCAAGGCCTCATTTTACTTAAACAGGGAGCCGAAAACTTACCTGGTGCCCTGCCGTTTCTGCTGCCGCCACCGCCAAGAGAGTCATTTGGGCGTCACAAGGTCCCGGGCCGCGAGAGAGGACGCCGGCCTGGGACCACAAGCCCAAACAGCCCCAGCGGCGCAAACGCCACCCACGCGGATTCGGAGCGCCGGGAGGCGCTTAAGTAGAACACAGGGCTCCCGCAGCACGAGACGCGTGTGGGGCGTGCCCGGGCTAAGCGTGGACCAAGGGCGGGCCCGTCTGAGCCCATCAGAGGCTGGAGGAGGCTGGGCTGGGCCGGGCCACCCCCCATGTGGTCCCGTGCAGCAAGTTGGACATCAGTCGTTAAATAAGGTACTCATTTTGATTTTGTGCATCCTGAGGATCAGATGGCAAACAAACACCAGACAGAATGAGTAAACGCACGGTTGTGGGTTTATTGGCAGGGGGGGAGGGGTCGTGGGGACCCTGGACACATTCCTGACTAGGGCAGAGTCAGTCCTGAATCATCAAATTCAGCTTACCAAAAAAAGACTCTGTATACCTTTGCAGCTCAAAAAAGGTCATCGATGGGAGGCATAATCACAGCTAAATCTCCTAGGGGGCGCAGAAAATTGCGGATCATTCATGTTCTGACACCCCAGTTCCAAGCAATAAGGGGGAACTAGCTGACTTCCCAGGTATATTACCAACGGCAGTTGAGGTGACTACAGTTGCACAGATACATACCACCAACTCTGTCCAAGACCCTGTGGTGGACCAGGATCCGGATCTCTGAGACACTCCATCTATACTGACTATAGAGTCTTCCGCACCATTGGTCCCCCCACCATGGCTCACACTGCAACTACGCCCAGCTCGTACTGAGGTGAGGTGATCACCAGATCCAAAAGAGTCACTAGGGAAAGTGCGGTAAGCCTATCAAAATCTCTGGCATCAGGTAGTGGAGAGCCACCTGCAAAACGCACGAGGGGGAAGTGACTTACAAAGGCAAAAGCAAACACCCAGATCTAAGCAGCAAGCAAATAGGCATCATGAGATAGAGGACCGACCACGAGCCAAGTCTCCAACAATGGTGATCACATCCCGGTGGACTGTGGGGACGGCCCTGATCAATGGAAAAGACTGGAGACTCTGATGACTGTTCTCTTGGGGCCTCTTCTATGTAAATTAGGGTCAATTGAAGAAAAACTTTTGCAACTCCAGAATTCTAGTAGCGCAACAGCCAATCAAGGGGCATGTGGGTGCACATGCGGAGCACACAGGGCAGCTGATGCTTCCAAGGCTACGGCCCCACCTGCAGTGAATGGGAGTGCGGGGAGGAAAAATGGGGAAAGGGACCACATAATAGAATTCTGTACTTCTTGAGGCAACTGGACCTGATGGGAGTCTTACAAACACGGGGCTGAGGGAATCTAGGACAGGGACCATAGGTAATTCCATAATAAAGCAGGGGGGCCATGCAAGGATAAAAAAGGGGAGATAATGCGCAGCAGCAATCAAAAGAGATCCCTGCTCGTTGCACAGAGCACCCCAGATCTACCAGATAGACTTGCCCCCAGCTAGCTTCCCGTAATACAGTTTTTCTGACTGGTGTTCCAGCAAGTCAAAAAGAGGAATCCACGACACAACTGATTATTAAGGTGGCACATTGGATGTGTAGGTACGCAGGGTTTAATATCAGAGAGCACCGGCACATTTTGATGGCAAGGATGGTGTCCTGGATCGGTAGAACCAGGAAAGCCTTTCCAGGGCACAGCGTGATTGTTACGCTTAGACACCCTGATCTTGTGCACAAGATTCTTTCCCAGAGCAGCGGGTTTTTATCCAGCTGAATTAGAATCAGGTATCAAACCGCTCCAGCTGGGTTTCATTTACAGACCGCTGGCCAACACCAGCCAACGATATTGTCATGTGGGTCAACAGGAGGATGTAACTTGGTGAGCTAATCTAGTACCGACAAATAACGCTTTTGTCCCATTAAGAGACCTAAATAACATTGATTGACTACATCTGACGGAGGAAGAAGACAGTCTGTGATACTCCCCGGACCAAAATAGATAGAAGGTGGAGGGGAGAGGAGATTAATCCGGGGCTAGCTGTAGCCCAAACCACCTGTGAGCACAAGGATTCAAATAATCACATAGAAGATTATACAGGCAATACAATCATTAGGACCTCAGAAGGGCTTAATGGGAGAGAAATAAAAAATAGTCTCCTGGAACATAGCAGGCCTATCCACCAAATTTAAGAATGAGCAATGGCTCCTGTATATAAGGGAATTTCATATAAAATGTTTGCAGGAAACATGGGAACCAGTAAACAATTTCTTCCTAGAGGGATACAAAACCTTCTTTTGCCCGGCGCACAAGGCAGCTGCAGGGAGAGTGAGGGGAGGGTTGATAATATTTTTAGACCTAGCATTTGTGGAAATATGGATTTTTCTGGTCAGTTATGTCCCCTATCTTGGACCCCAACGGTTCTATGTGCATGTCACAAGTACATGTATGTTCCCTCCAGTTCCAGTTATGAAGACGCAAATACATGTGCGTCCACCGTCAACATGTCCTCTGTCAGATCCGCCATGAATAGGCCGGATATTCCATTCCTAAGTACAAAAGGCCACCGGCTTTATATGGCTCGCTTATGCCATTTTACAGTCCAGGCAAGTAGGCCCTGATTCTGTCATCAAAACTCTTCTTGCCTTCTGCCTCTGAAAGCTCCAGTCTGAGCCTGCATCTGTGACCATGAACTTTGTCTCATTCTCTGCGCGGCTCACGAAGCCTGACATCAGCTTATTCTCTGCCAAGAACTGTATTTCACCTTCGAGTTATCTGCTTCCCCCTCAGCCGATGCATTCCTGCCTAGTAATTTAAGTAAACATTCTTCCAGTTACCAAGCAAAGGGCCCGGCTTCTCTGTCTCAAGACAAGTAATTCATAGTCCTGTTACTATGGAAGATTCCTGCCCTCGCATTTAGTGTAGACACTTAGACGCTTGTACACGCACGCACAGTCAGTATAGAATAGATTCTGTTCGAGAGTCCTTCTTTATGGATAACATAGTTCTTTAAACATAGGATGTTAGATATGATTTGGGATTAGGTTGACTTGACCCCTCAGACTTCTTGTCTCCACATGTAGAGCTAAATGTCAAGTCCCCTTCACCCCCTAGTTACACGTCAATTACACGTCATGCTGCTGCGCGCGCATCTATGCCAAGTATTATCTTATAGATCCACCTATAGGTGACATCACAACCAATTATGTTCCTTTTTACTCCTTGTTCCACTCATTTTCGGTTACGCAGACAACTCGTCATTTTTCTTATCAATTGTTACGCCTATTGCATTCGCTTCATTGTAATGTATGTATTATAAAAGTCATTTCATATCAATAATGTGTGTGCTTCACTTCCTGAACCTTCGTGGTGACGGAACATTGGAGCAACCGATTATAATCGAGTATTGGAATAAAGCCCATTCCGAACCTCTAATACCACGGATTCTGCCTCTCATTTTACTGAGCTATTTTATTATGTTTCTGTATCAAATTCAGTCCCGGTAAAGGAAAATTATTTACCACATGAATGGCGCCCGAACAGGGACACTTTCTCATCTCACGCGCCGGCGGTGCGTTGCAGGCCCGGTCTCCTGCCACAGCTGGACGGACAATAACGCGTACCAGCAGGATTTCCTGTATCTCCCTCCGGTCAAGCGGGGGCGACTGAGACTGCGATCAACACCCAGACGAGGCGGTGAGAAGTGCGAAGTATCCCGACCAGAGCCTAGCTGAGAGAGCAAGATCCGAGGTATACAGAGACCCACCAGTCCGAAGTCAAGCCCAGTGTCCGACGAGTCGAGTCGAGTCCAGTCCGGTTCAAGTTCAAGTTACTGAGGCCTTCCGTTTCCGAAGCTACCCGGTGAGTACCATTGCTGGGGAGGCATTTCTGACGTGCACATAGGTTGTGCCGGTCAAGACGGGTTTGGGTACACAAATCCGGTCTGCACTGTTTTAGCAGTGTATCTGTACTGTTTAGCAGTATATCAAGTATTCCGAAGTGTCTAGTTATTGTCGAGAATTAAGCTTGGTGATTAGTTATGCAGACGATCATCATTGTTGTTTCAGTTAAAGGTTTAATGTTTAATGTTTAATGTGTTTAAATACGTTCTGTATATTGTGGTATGAATGACTGTTCATTATCGTGTTTATTGTATTAAATCTGTTCAAAATCAAGTATCAGGTCAGTTGGTCAAAATCAAGTATAAAGTCAGTTCTCAATATGCCGCTCTTTTCGAAATTAAGACAGATCACTACCAGAAAAGGGGTTCTCGAAGAAGCCGTTCCTATTCCTCCTAGGGACACTCCAGGGCACTTTATGTATCACAAACATGGCTTAGACGCTATATTATTTCTTGATTTATGGGTAGACTACACCAAGGGATTACCAGAAAGTCAGAGGTGGCCCACAGCGGGAACCTGGGATGCAGAGTGCATCATGAAAGTAGAAGAAGAGTTATGGAAAAGGAAAGTCAGACAGTCACAGAAAGATGCCATTGAATTATGGCGTAAAGAATCACATAGACGAACAGAAAAAGCACGTAGACAGGAAGAGAAGAGTAAAGAGAATTCCAATAAAGTTCGAGAAAATCTATTAATTGAGGAAGGTATCCGAGTGAAATCAGAACAAGTGGACAGACAAAGAAATGCCCTTATGAATGGTATGTATCCCCTTCTGGCCGAAGGATTACCTAAGGCTACCCCAGAAATACCGAAAGACTTGCCACCCCCATTGTTCCCAATAAAGGTACATCCTAAGGGGCATCCTAGAACAGCAGAAGACGTTTTTCTTTCCTCATATTTAGATGACGCAGCTCCCGAGTATGCTAATTCCGCCCCACATAGACCGCATACCAGGGAGGTCCAACGCCCAGATCCAGCACCCGTATCCCTACAGCAACAAATCGAGTCACAAGTTCTGGCAAGCACATCTGTTTCTGCATCCGCTCCTACAGCTACTTCTATAGCTGTGTCCACACCTGTAGTTGCTGTGTCACGTTCGACAAATCCTTTCACACCCGACACCCCAGATGGGGCTACGGGAGGTGCTACCAATATTTTTTCTACGCCACCCAGAATAAATAAACTTACTTTTCAAGAATCAGCACATTCACGTACACCCAAACTCATAAGTGCCCGTACGCTGAAGGAACTTCTTATAGATTGCAGATATGATCCGGTGCCCGGTAAAGAGGACGAAATGACCCTAGCATCATTACGTATCAGACGAGCCGCAGTGTATTTAGGGAAGTTACCAGGAATGACTGCGCATCTAGATAATATATACCATTTTGTCCAAACAGGGCGAGATCCAGAATGTATTAACAGAGCTATGGAATACCAGAAAGTAGAGATACAGGGGGAACTGTTACGTTTCCTCATAAACTGTGTGATCAGAAATCAAGACCGACCGGGGGTAGACCCGGAAGCAATGCAAATTCTTACAAGATGGAGCCAGAATATATCAGAAGGGAGACATGATAAACAAAATTGTATAATAGCCATGTGCCGAAAGATCCGTAAAGAAATAGAACGCCTACACGAAGAGAGATTAGAGGTAGACCAGTTCGAACAAAGCGAGGAAGAAGGGTCAGGACCGCCCACAGGACAGTCAGAAACTATAGCCTATGTAGGTAAAAGAAGATCTTATAATAGTACGAGATGTCTTATTGACCCGATACGCCCGATATGTTCAGACAATAACAGGGGTTTCCCAACACCCATAGTCCATATAAGGTCTAACGAGCATTCGTTCCAAACAGCTGACAAGTTACTCCGAGAACGAAGGGGTTATCATTTCCTCGATTCTATGGATGAACAAGATTTAGCCAGGGCAGCTGTCCATTGGGTGGACAGTCCCGGAAAATATAGTGATGATACAGTAGTACGCACATTTTTGAATCTCACCCCAGATGAACAGAGGTTAGCTGGGATTTATATGATTCAACAACTCATTATACTATATCGAAGTCAACATTCAGATCCTGGTCCCTTACCTGACATACTGACTGAATTACTTATGAATAAATGGAGGGGTGCAGGTACTAAATTAATTAAAGAAATTCTAGAATCAAGAAAGCAATATATTCTTTTTGTATGTTCAGAACATGTTCCATTGCCCGTCAAGGAAAGAACTACGTATCACATAGATAGACAGAATCCCTTACGAGAAGTGCACCCAATAAAGGGCGAGGACAACGAGTTCAAACGCGTATTTGTATATACGCCCATATCGAAAATAGAATTGTTACAAATGAAGAAAGTGGTACCCAGTCATGACAAAGACCCAGCGGGTTTTCACCGAGAAATTAAAGACATGTTACTCATGGGAGAGTACACCTATCCCGACATTATGACAATATTAAAGGTATTGATGCCTGCTGGCATTTATGAGAAACTCAAGGAAAAAGAGTGGGAGGTAGGAGACCAAAAGATAGAATGGTCAGTGTTAGAAGCAGAAGAAAAGGCCCGAACTGCAGGAGCAGGGCTTGGGGACAAAACTAGGGCATTACCAGGATTACTAGTACAGGTACTGCCGCGTTTATTAACTACGAAAAAGGAAGATTGGGGTACAATTTCAGCCTGTAAACAGAAGCAAGATGAAGACACTAGTGATTACTATGCCCGATTTGAAAAATGTTTTGGTATAAATAGTGGCCTAAAAGCAAGTAGCGAATCATACCCACATCTGTTTGTAACAAAATTAGTAGAAAATGCTCTGCCCCCAGTAAAGAATAGAGTATTAAAATTCGAGAGTACCTGGCAAGGTAACACTCCATCACAAATGTTACAAATGTTACAGTACCATCACAATAGAATTAGAGAGGAACAAGAACATGAACACAGACGCATGAAAGACACGAAAATGAAAATGTTAGTTTCCCAGACAGTTCCAGCTGAAGGACATAAAAGGGGTATGACACATTCCGATTCAGCAGGACCTGTAAAAGGGACATGCAATTACTGTAAAAAGCCAGGTCATTACGTACACGATTGTCCAGTTTTAAAACATAATATCGCCATAGGTAAAACACAAGAAAGATCACGGCCACTCAGACAAGATCAGAATGAACAAGGAGCTCTGCAGCATGCCCAGGCCATGCCAGCCGCCCAACAGCCAATACAGTTTGTGCCAGCTGCACCACCATTGCCTGTTGCTGCCACACAGACAACAACACGACAAATGTATCAGACCGCACAGTATGAATACCCTGAGTATCAGCGTTACGCATGAACTAGCCTAGAGAGGGAAATTGACTTACCCCTTATCGAGATACCTGTAGATCAAGAAGGACCTTATGTACACAGTGAATTATTAGGTCAAGATAGAAAATTTTTACTCGATACAGGGGCAAGTCGAACAACAATAAAACGTAGTGAAGTTCCAGGGGCACCCCTCTCAGGCTCACAGAATATTTCCCTGGGTTTTTCAGGAAAGCCTATTGTTAATGAAGTGTCACAGCCTCTTCCACTTACGATAGGACCTCTGACCCGAACTACAGATTTATTGCTTACTAAATCATGTCCAGAAAACCTGTTAGGAATAAAAACATTAAAAGCTCTAGGAGCTATAATATGTTGTTCTCCGGAAGGAGTAAGATTGTTTTTACGTGATTTTAAAGGTCACTATGTATCTAGAGACATGGATCCCCGATTACAGACTTTACCCACACGTCTATGGGCACAAGGCCCTACTGATGTTGGTTGCATGAATATTACACCATATCGAGTCACATTAAAGGCAGGAGTGGTGCTACCACGAATGCGACAATACAAGTTACCCCCAGATGCTGTAGTGGCTTTACTACAAATCATTGACGAGCTCATTACCCAAGGAGTAGTTGTAGAAACAGACTCCAATGTATGTAATTCCCCAATAATTCCGATTCTTAAACGAACAGATCCAAAGGCCCCGCCAGTGTATCGATTGGTTATTGATCTGCGCGAATTAAACAAATGCATTGTGCCACAATTCCCTGTGGTCCCAGATATCTCGTCATTACTGACAGCTATTGATTCCGAAGCGACATTCTTTACTGTAATCGATCTCAAGAATGCCTTTTTCAGCGTCCCAATAGATCCGGAAAGCCAATATTTATTCGGATTTAGTTTAAATGGGCGTAGCTTTAAATTCTCACGCGCACCTCAAGGATTTACAGAAAGCCCCAGCATCTATAGCCAAGCACTGAAACGAGAACTTGACAGTATCCACATGCCAGTTAACACTGCTCTGCTTCAATATGTCGATGATCTGCTGATCACCGCCCGAAGCGAACATGAATGTGAAAAAGCATCACTGACAGTTTTACAATTTCTAGCCGAAAAGGGGCACAAGGTGTCCCCTTCTAAGCTGCAATTCTGTGTCCAGCGAGTTATTTATCTTGGACACTCGCTGTCCAAGGAGGGAAGGCAGCTTACACCAGACCGCATTCAGTTAATAGCTAACATGCCAATACCCAAGACACAAAAGGAGGTGCGGGCTTTCATAGGCCTCACTTCATACTGTAGACAGTGGATCCCGCAATATGCATTTCTAGCAAAACCACTCATTCAGTTGACAACCCAGGAGGCAGCCACATCGACTGTTCTCCCTTGGACTCAGGAACATACACAAGCTTTTGAAAGCCTAAAGAAAGCTTTATGTCAAGCACCTGTTTTAGCAACGCCATGTTACAGAAAACAGTTTACACTCTTTGTTACAGAACGCGAAGGTACTGCTTTGTCAGTACTCACACAGGAACAAGCAGGAGCACACAAACCATGTGCTTATTTTTCTAGTACATTAGATCCCGTAGCTCAGGCTTTGCCTGCATGCCTGAAATCAGTAGCAGCGACAGCTTTAGCAATCAGACAAAGCGATGCCATAGTGTTAGGACATCCATTGACAGTTCAAGTACCACACACAGTAGAAGTCCTTGTGAATAGAACGCAAACACAACACTTGACTATAGCACGACTTACAGGGTATGAACTTACATTGTTTCAGCCACATATAGAAATCAGACGCTGTAACACATTGAATCTTGCCACACTTTTGCCAGTAACCGGAACAGACCCACTAGCTCATGACTGTATTGAAGTTATTACTATAACGAACAAACCCAGACAAGACTTGACAGATGTCCCATTGTCAGATCCAGACCGGACGTTGTATGTAGATGGTTCATGTATGAGAACAAATACAGGAGAGTTGGTGGCTGCTTACGCAGTCACAACAGATACAGAAGTCATTGAAACTAATCGTATAAATACTCTGTCAGCTCAAGCCGCAGAGCTCATCGCTCTGACACAAGCCTGTATTCAAGCCACAAGTAAAAAAAGTCAACATATACACTGATTCACGTTATGCATTCGGAGTCGTACATGACTTCGGCGTGCTGTGGCGAGAGAGAGGTTATTTAACTTCCCATGGTGCCCACATTCAGCACGGACCCCTCATTCATGCCTTATTAGATGCAATACATCTACCTACTGCAATATCAATTATGAAATGTAAAGCTCATACGAAAGTTACTGATATCATTTCTCAAGGCAATGATTTAGCCGACAGAACAGCTAAACAGACTGCTCAAACTCAAACATCCGACATGACAAAGACAATAGTCCCGATGCCGACACATTGTATGACAGTTAAAGATCCTACTCTTGACGTAATTGACATACAGACACATGCTACACCAGACGAAATAAAGAAATGGACTGAATTAGGAGGGATCCAAACGGACCAAGGATGGATGATGAAAGAAAAGTCTGTATGGTTCCTTCCTGATTCAATGGTCCAAGTTATAATTAACACTATACATAGTCCAGCACATCTAGGAGAAAAAGCTATGCTAGACAGCATTCAACACATTTTGTTCAATAAACATCTACGAGCAGCAGCCAAACAAAAAGTCCGTACCTGTATGATCTGTTGCCAGTTCAACCCAGGAAAAAGTGTTCCCGTAGAACAGGGTGGATTTCATCCTCCTGATCACCCTTTTGAAGTGCTCCAGATGGATTATATCCAGATGGAACGATGTCGAGGATTCAAATATGTTCTCGTAGTTGTCTGCGCTCTGTCCCGTTGGACGGAGGCATACCCGGTTTCAGATTACACTGCCCCGACTACTGCCAAACAGTTAGTTCGAGAATTCTTCCCACGATACGGTTTACCGCGTGTTGTCTACTCAGATAACGGCCAGCCGTTCTCATCCGAATTAATGAAACATGTTTCACTTCTGCTAGGATATCAGTGGAAATTCCACTGTGTTCGACACCCCGAGGCAGCAGGTCTCGTAGAAAGACATAATCAGATACTGAAAATCAGACTGTCCAAAATATGCAGAGAGAAAGGGGTCGACTGGATAGTAGCATTACCAGTTGCACTTTTTTACATGAGAATGGTAGCACACTCTAGAACAGGGCTATCCCCATATGAGGTGATCTTCGGCAGACCACCAAATATGTGGGGGACGCCTGTACCACGCAAAATAACTGATATTGACTGTAATATGCTGACAGATTACTTGGCTTCCTTGATGTCTGCACTACAATCTTGTCGTTCACAGGTTGCTGCAGCATTTCCCGACAACACTGAGGTGAAACCCCATGACGTAGTTCCGGGCGATATTGTATTTGTGAAAAATTTCGACCGAAAGACTCAGCTGGAGCCCAGGTGGAAGACACCCAAGTTGGTTCTGCTGACCACAAGAACAGCCGTGAAGATCGAGGGCCGCAAGGGCTGGATTCATTCAAGTCATATCAAGAAATTTCATGGACAATACTCGGATATAGACATTGTGCCCTGCACTCCCTCACAGACTGATTCAAAACTTCCTTTGGTTGAAAAGACTGAAACAGAACTTTACAAAGTTAAGTTGAGGCCTAGAACGTCAGACGGTTTGATTGTTTAAGTCCTCTCCTAGGTGAAGCGGTTGAATCTGTCTCTGACATGTATCCTCTAGACCTGAATCATGGACAGTCGCGAAAAATGATGAAACGACAGGTGTATTGTAAATCACTGCGTAGCCATTGTACAGTGACATTATTAATTTTGTTTTCCTTAAGTCTTTTAATAATTACTACAAGTATGTTGTTGCACATATATTACCCTATTGCCAGAAATGTTCACAATGTTATTGCAGAACATTCTTTTAGTGACTTACCCCCGCATGAATTGTCCTATAGACTTGCGCTGCGCAATAACACTTTCATTAGTATGTTACATCATTCCCATCAGACTAGTAATGCAACTAATTGTTGGGTGTGTGGCCGACTCCCTCCCTATCAGAATTATGAAGGAGTCTTGCCTTTCTTTCCACATCCATTTACACATAATGGCTCCTGTGGAGCATGGTTTAGTTTAATCAATTCCATAGACTCAGACACAGCAGTTTACCAAGATCAGTGGGTATGGGGAAACCTGAACCTAGTTTTACTCAAGGTCTGCTATCTTGACAAAGAGGGTCGCCCCAAAAGAACAGGAACTGATCTAGAAAATGAAGTATATGGATTAGGTAATTTTACACCTAATCTCATGATTCTAAATGTCGTATCCGAAGTTGAACTAGTCTTACCCACCATGTCAGTATTCCCAGCAAAAGGTGAATTGTGTGTAAGAAAGGTTGGTTCCATACATATGGGCCATAGTAAATGCACTACTACAGTAGAATTCAGTGATCAAGGCAAATCCTCATTCAGAGCTTATCGCCACTCCTACTTTATATGTGGTCAGACTGCATATATGCGTCTACCTCTAGATTGGGATGGTACCTGCTATATTGCATTCCTTTTGCCACCTGTTTTCCTAGCTCCTCCTGATTATTATAGAAATATTCATTTAGTACACAATAGAGAGCGGAGAGATCTCCCAATTGTCGATTATACTGAGACGGCATGGGACAAGTATGTAGATTTCAATAAAGGCATCTTTCCCTATATAGGTACAGTTACCAATAGTAAGCTGATACGTAGATTAACTAGAACCCTTGAAGCAGTAGTGAATGAAACTATTTCCGCCTTAGGCAATTTAACAGAAGAGCAGTCTGCTATGCGGATTGTTGTGCTTCAAAATCGTCTTGTCCTTGACGTCATCCTGGCTGATAGGGGCGGAGCTTGTAGGGTCATCGGATCAAGCTGCTGCGTATTCATACCAGAGAATTCGCCATCTGTATATAAAGCTATAACTCGCCTTCACAAGATTGTAAGCCAGATACACCAGAATCCAGGCACCTGGACTTGGTCCAGTTGGTTTTGGAGTGTGATATCAGCCTGGGGATGGAGAGTTCTATCCTTCCTAGGTATTGGCCTTCTCATACTATTCAGTTGCTGTCTATGTCTACAATGTGGTCCAGCGATTTGTGGTCTGTGTGCCACATCGTGTATTCCACCACCAAGATTTCATTCAAGATCCCGGAAGAAGAAAGAAGAACAAATGATGCTATATGAACAGATCAATGGATTAATGAAGATTGATATCTCTTAACGGGCAAGTAGGGGACAAGGAGGGAATGTGGAAATATGGATTTTTCTGGTCAGTTATGTCCCCTATCTTGGACCCCAACGGTTCTATGTGCATGTCACAAGTACATGTATGTTCCCTCCAGTTCCAGTTATGAAGACGCAAATACATGTGCGTCCACCGTCAACATGTCCTCTGTCAGATCCGCCATGAATAGGCCGGATATTCCATTCCTAAGTACAAAAGGCCACCGGCTTTATATGGCTCGCTTATGCCATTTTACAGTCCAGGCAAGTAGGCCCTGATTCTGTCATCAAAACTCTTCTTGCCTTCTGCCTCTGAAAGCTCCAGTCTGAGCCTGCATCTGTGACCATGAACTTTGTCTCATTCTCTGCGCGGCTCACGAAGCCTGACATCCGCTTATTCTCTGCCAAGAACTGTATTTCACCTTAGAGTTATCTGCTTCCCCCTCAGCCGATGCATTCCTGCCTAGTAATTTAAGTAAACATTCTTCCAGTTACCAAGCAAAGGGCCCGGCTTCTCTGTCTCAAGACAAGTAATTCATAGTCCTGTTACTATGGAAGATTCCTGCCCTCGCATTTAGTGTAGACACTTAGACGCTTGTACACGCACGCACAGTCAGTATAGAATAGATTCTGTTCGAGAGTCCTTCTTTATGGATAACATAGTTCTTTAAACATAGGATGTTAGATATGATTTGGGATTAGGTTGACTTGACCCCTCAGACTTCTTGTCTCCACATGTAGAGCTAAATGTCAAGTCCCCTTCACCCCCTAGTTACACGTCAATTACACGTCATGCTGCTGCGCGCGCATCTATGCCAAGTATTATCTTATAGATCCACCTATAGGTGACATCACAACCAATTATGTTCCTTTTTACTCCTTGTTCCACCCATTTTCGGTTACGCAGACAACTCGTCATTTTTCTTATCAATTGTTACGCCTATTGCATTCGCTTCATTGTAATGTATGTATTATAAAAGTCATTTCATATCAATGTGTGTGCTTCACTTCCTGAACCTTCGTGGTGACGGAACATTGGAGCAACCGATTATAATCGAGTATTGGAATAAAGCCCATTCCGAACCTCTAATACCACGGATTCTGCCTCTCATTTTACTGAGCTATTTTATTATGTTTCTGTATCAAATTCAGTCCCGGTAAAGGAAAATTATTTACCACACATTACAGGGAAGATGGTCAGACTTGGCTTGGGACTCAGAGGCTCACATTTTTTAACAAAGGTTACAGGCTATTTCTTATAAAAATTTTATAATGCGACGGCACATGCACAGGGTTCCGCCAGCCTGTACGAACTGAACACTAGACTTACCCTGACACAGGAGCGAGGGCTGACGGCGTTACAGTTTGTTTTAGTAGGCGACTTGGTCCAAACGTGAAGCACACAAAGAAGGGCAGGGAACTCAGTGGTCTATTAGATATGCATGCGCTAATACATACAATGGATCTGATTGTTGTCAAACAGGATAAAACGGTTCACCCCACCTTTAAGGGAAGAGGATGTTCATTTATTGACTGCATCTTTGTTTCTGCCTCACTTAAAAACTGTGTATCTAGTTTCAATATCGGGTACAGCACCTTTAGTGATCATAATCCTCTGGCCTTACTGCTTGCCGACGCATGCAGCCACCCAGTACCCCACGTAAAAAGTATAAGTAAGCTGTCAAGGGACACACGGGTCAATTGCAAAAGCAAGCCTGGGAAGACTTGACAGAGGCAGTGGTATCAAAGGACTCTACTGCCTTTTGGAGAGTCATAAATAATCCCCGTTTTCATGATGCAAATAAATGTGGGTTAAGCAATAACATCTTGCCGACGCAATGGCAGGTGCACTTCCAAGAGCTTTATAATTATCATCCAAGTTCGGACCAGATACAGGAGCAGAATTTGGAGCAGAACACACCCCCACTCATATTTTCTCTGGGCGAGGTGAAAATGGGAATAGAGGGCATAACTAGGAATAAGGCCCCAGGCCCAGATGGAATACCACCGGACCTTTTCCGCAGTAATGTGGATTTATGGGCGCCCCTCCTAACAAGGGTCATAAATGCAGTAGTGGACACAGTAATGCCGGCATCATAGTCCACTGCCACGATCGTCCCCATTTGTAAGAAAGGTAATAAGGACAGCCCACAATGTTGCCGCCCGATCTCTTATTGACTTGTCGGCGAAGGTTTTGGGGCGGTTGGTTTTAAGTCGGCTGACAGATTGAGCAGGGGAGTATCAAGTTAGAACAGATGCCCAATTTGGATTCAGACCAGGGAAATCGACCACTGATCAATGTCTCAATTTATATCTTATTACAGCCAAATATACAGTGGTCAATGCAGGGACTATGTATTTGGCATTTATGGATCTGACTGCGGCCATTGACGAAGTAAACCGTGAGAAACTATGGGCAATTATGGGCAGGCTCAGGGTGGATCCGGGGTTTATTAATATCTTAAAGTCCTTACATCTTAATAACACGGCTGCGGTTAGATACACCCAGGAGGGGGAAGATAACAGAATCCTTTAAGTGCACCAGTGGGGTCAGACAGGGTTGCATATTAGCACCCTTTCTGTTCACCCTACATATAAACGGCCTTGAGCATGTCCTGAGTGCCATACAGGCAGATATCCCCAGGGTAGGTACCCGTGGGGTTCCCGTTCTGCTTTACGCAGATGCGGTACTTCTCGTTCGTACCCATAAGGGTCTGCAGCTCTTACTAGACGGCTTTGCGACATTCATGGAGAATTTGGACTGGTCACACAATCTCGCAAAATCTTATGTCATGGAAGTGGGGAAGAAGCCATGTAAATCTTATAACTACACAATCGGTTCTCATCGCCTGGGCAAAGTACAGTCCTTTTCATATCTGGGGATTTTATTTGATGGCTGATTACATTTTAAATATTCATTAGAGGAGAAGTGCCGAGTTATCACCAGGTGTCAATATCGAACTTTGCACACAGGCTAGGGCGTTGGACTCCAGAGCAGATTTTAAAATTGTATAGCATCAATGTGCTGTGCTAAAGTGCTATATGGAAGTGAGGTATGGGTATTCATTGAGGCTAACAAACTGCAAGTCGAAGAGAACATGTATCTTAGGCGCCTGTTGAAAGGCCCCCAGAGCATGCCAGCGCATAATATTCATGAAGAGCTGGGTGTCAGATATATCACTGACATGATGGCAGTCAAACCTCTAGCCTGTTGGGTAAAGATCTGGGCAAATGAGGCGGCGGCATTGAGGAGGCTGGCTATACAAGACACTGTCCCTCGACCACAGGCTTAAACTCCCTTAGCTAAGATATGTGAAGGAGTCCTTTGAGAAAATGGGGTGTGCAGATTTATTTTCCAATCCTTCTAATATGAGTACGCAGGATAAGGCCCTGGTCAAGGATCGTTTAAGTATTCTTTGACACACCGTGAGGACAGAGTTTGCCAAGCAGTCGGTGAGAGAAGATCTAGTAGTTAAGTCTACCGAGGGCATTGAACCAGATCGGTCCTGTATAAGCAGTGCTCATGATAGATTTTTAATGCCCCGGTTTAGGTTAAACCTTTTGCACCATGCACTAGCGGAACCCGCAGGGTTTACACCGTCCATAGAATTGAAGGGGCCCTGTGGCTGCGACAATAGGTCTCCACAGGATACTCTTCATTTCGTTTTATTGTGCCCATTTTATTCACATCCCAGAAGCCTTTTCTTGAAGGGCTTCTAAAGAAAGCTAGATTTAGACAGGCGCGTGTGGCATTGTTATTTTTAAAATTGGCATCTGATGCTTTTACACTTTTAGGTATTACTAACTTTTTAAGGGCTGCATTTAGATTAAGGATCACAAGGGGCAGAGGATGCCCATAGTACTCCCGCTTGCCACATTTTTATACTGTTTTAAATTGTAGTAACTTTTACCCATGGCATGCCATAGGCCTGAATCAGGTTTGAAGATGAATTAGATGACAGTGACATGAAATATGAGATGAGCAAACTTCTTATTTATCTGCTGAAGCTGTGCTTTGTAGAATTCAACATGCTGAACCTTTTATAACACTTGTATCTGTAACCTTTTCCTTTTTAAATTCATTGCATCTTTTATGGTATTTTTACATGCCGAATAAAGATTGTATTACTTAAACAGTTTGCTACATTAGTACAAAGGAACCACAAACAAAAAGTATATTACTGTAAAAAAGGCCGCAAATTAGTGGTGCTACCAAGCTTCGCTGCGAGAGATCGTACAATTGCAAAATTCTCTAAAATAGCACAAGAGTGCAGTTTGAAACCCATGACAGGGCTCGATTAATCAATATTTTTGCGAACCTTAGAGGAACACTGATGCACACAATATGTTACATTCACATAGAATCAGGAAGTCTAAAATGTTACTCTAGTAATTTGCTTTTATGATGGACAGAATGTGGTGGGTGCAACACTCCTGTAAATTTAGGGTCCACGCTATGGAATGGGATATATAGAGAGCTAACATAGCAAACTCCAGTGAACAACTCTAAATACAAAGGCTGGATGCAGGTAGCTTGCTACCCTGGATTGACATGTAAAACTACTCCAGTTAAAGACAGGAGATTGTGTCTTTCCAGCGTGGGAAAAGAAAGGATACATCCTCATAGATCCTGGGAGTACAGGGAAAGGCGGCTCTCCATGGCGAAAATATTTTCCCTTTTAAGCGCAAAGCAAGGTTTTATGTGAAAGAAAATCACATTTGCTTGTTATTTGCCCATGTAGATTTTGCACTGGAGTCAATTTTGCCAAGTGCCAGTACTGGAAATTTATGGTTGTTGTAGATTTAAAGGCGTGCCTTAAAGATTCGTAGTGAATCCAAAAAAGTCAGAAATCTATTCATAACAGAAGAGAACAAAAGTATTAGATTATTCAGCTCATCCTGGAGATTAAAACCCAGACTTCCCATCCTTGCATCTGGCCACAGGACATCCGATTTTGATACGAAATCTCCACAGTGGCTGCATCTAGGAATCAAAAACTGTTGCATTGCTGGAGTAACACCAAAGCTTGCCACAATACTACTCCAATGCTGGAGCGAGGCCACCCAATGTGTTACGTTTTACAGCCACATTTCCCCCAAATAAACCTGGTTTGCGATGGTGCAGTTATTTGATTGACGGCCCCAAGATGGAGGAGACATTCCACTGGGCATCACCATTCAGGCATCCTGAAAACACCCCTCATATGAGCACCCATATTAACCGTCATGTAGGTCGGGCATGAATTTATAACTGGCTAGTTACGAAAATGCATTTTCTTTGCAATGACATTAACTTGCACCCCAGCATTGAAAATGAAAATGAGTAATAAAATATACAAAAGTAGGCTTTGCGTTCACTCTAGCAGATCCTGAGAAAGGCAGTGCGACAGATAAGCCATTTTCAGGTCATTAGTAATTCATGGCTACCATGGTTCTCCCACTGGCACCTGGTGTTGCCCTATCTAATTCAGGTATCACCAGCAGAGGACCTTTTGCAGAAAAGACTGTTTTGAACTTTGTCCAGTGAATATTGAATAGGTAGGATTCATCCTCCTGAATTATGAAATCAAAATAAATTTTAATTAAAACAGTACATAAAGGTTATGAGCACAAAAACCTAGATTGCCAGGTACAGTGTAAACAAACCTTAGCAATATTATTGTTGGAAGACTTCCGAATTATTTTCTATCGGGCAATAACTTGTAGACAGGTCTGAGAAGGACTGTGCGGGAAGAATATACAATACATGGGAACCTGCAATCTCTGTATAAAAGGCGGTCATTAAGTTCCTTATTACACTGGAGTTGTGACATCTCCAGTCATCTGTACGAATGAAATGACAAAGCTCCTCTACCGTAAAGAGTAATTTCAGTTTTGTTGTGATGCCAGAATACTTGCTGCTGGCTTTTAATTTTTCTGATCGGTTTTTCTAAAATTAATAGTGATCAGCATAAAAGGAGCGGTTTATGTCAATATATTTTTTTGACAAGCTACAGGCAATTACAGGAAAGCCCGAATCTCTCTGCATGTTTCAACACATTCCGAGCTAGAATTTATTTTTATGTGACATTCATTAAACTGATTCTAATGTCTATCTCCAACAAATTACTAAATGCTTTTTAAGTGTGTTTAATTTTGCACTACAGGAGAGTCCGTTTTTATGCTTCATATCTGCAGTCATACTATATATTTAATTTTAAAGCACAAGGCACTATGGATATAAGCAGTTTGTGAGAAAGGCAATGGTCTGACCATGTATTATAAGAAATAAAGTACCATGCATTTACAGGATATCACAAGTCACCCTGTGTCCATGACCTAGTTCCTCTACTTATTCTCGCCACTGCTTGGTGATCTGACAAACAGGTATGATGTATGGCAGGGGGTACTTTATCCTATATATATATTGAAGTTGTAGTAGTGTGCAAACCACAGCCAGTGCTTAGTATTGGAGTACTATCTGGATTCGTGGTATAATGCATACTATCAACTCAGAATAAATCAGAGGGCAGAAGGCAATTGGATTGAAGCAAGTTTACACAGTAAGATGAAGATTGAGTTTCCACACAAGGATTTCTTGGAGAAACAGATGGTCTATGTGTGGGGCAGGATATTATTAAATTTATTATATTTCAATCATTTGCATAATGTTACTAAAGGATACTGTGTGGAAGTATAATTATTAAGGAGACACTAGCCAGAGCAAGCATGGTTCCAATTATGTTCCTTTATTTGACTGTATATATTTGTACTAGTGTAAAGAAGGGATTTTAAATATGGAATGCTGGTCTAAAAAATAGGAATGCAACATGCGTCTATGTAGTTGTGTAGTTGCATGATAGTGATGTATTCAGATTTTTTGCACCTCACCCATTGCATGAATGCTGCATTTAGTGGGCATTTTATGGATGCTAGTGTTGAATCTAGACCTTCAAGATGCTTCTGTAGTCCAGTCTTAAGAGCCCAGGGCAATGGTCACAGCCTCTGGTTAGGTAGGAAATATTTTATCTTGCTTAGCAACATAATTGCCCTACAGTTGGGGGTGGTTGATTTAATAATTTGTTGGCCCATGTGAAGAACTGTCATCTTGTAGGAAGGCCAGGGTTAAGGTTTTGTACCATTTTCAGATTGGGTAGAAAGGAATCTCTTAGGGAGATACATGTACATCCCCAGACAAAAAATACAACTATAGACTGGCCCTTGAAATATGGCTATAATCATAAAATCAAGTTTACAAGAAAGTCTATAAAACATTTGTTATTGACAGTTTATGTCAGTTTGTATGGACTGTGCAGTCTAATAAAAAATATTTTGATTATTGCATTCATCATCCAAATCAAAGGCACTCTTTGCATCATCATAGGAATTCAAATGTGTGGCCGCAAGGTGCATGTGGATGTCAGCAGCAGGTGCCAAGCATTGAGTTAGCCTTTTTAGCTACTGCTAGGGAGAAGTAGGTTCATCCACAAATGAGGTAAGGTGGAAGATTATTAACTCATCAGAAAGGCAGGCAAATTAGGAGTCAAGAATTTGACAGATAGTCAATTTGTGTGTAATAGTGTGTGTGTGTAATAGTGTGTGTGTGTGTGTGTGTGTGTGTGTGTGTGTGTGTGTGTGTGTGTGTGTGTAATAGTGTGTGTGTGTGTGTGTGTAATAGTGTGTTTGTGTAATAGTGTGTGTGTTTGTGTAATAGTGTGTGTGTTTGTGTAATAGTGTGTGTGTGTGTGTGTAATAGTGTGTGTGTGTAATAGTGTGTATGCGTGTGTGTAGTGTAATGTGCATGCGTGCGTGTAATGTGCATGCGTGTAATGTGCATGTGTGTAATGTGCATGCGTGTAATGTATGTGTAATAGTGTGTGTATGTGAGAGAGTGAGTGTGTGTGTGTGTGTGTGTGTGTGTGTGTGTGTGTGTGTGTGTGTGTGTGTGTGTGTGTGTGTTGGATGTGTCAAGTAAGATGCCAATATGGACAACCATCAATGGTTATAAATGGCAGAGAGGTGCCATTTTGAAACCACAAAGATGGCATAAACAAAATGGTTTAAAATTTAAGGAAGGATGGTCAATAAGATGTGGTCTAGAAATCGAGTTGCAACAGCGTTCAAGGGCCTGGGTTAACTAATGAATTGCCATTTGTGACGTGCAAACCGCTGCTTCAAAGAAAGCGCCCCCCGCGCTAACCAACAGCAATGATCCAGCCTTACACTATATTAAAAAGAAAGGTCTGCAACCTCTTTCTAAACAACACTTCGGAGCTGGTCAATCTCAATTATGGAGACAGCTTGTTCCACAGCACAGCCACTAACAAAGAAAACAAACAAATGCCCCTCCTAGCTATGTAGTCTCTACGCACTCGGAGCAGTCCCAGATTGGAAGAACAAAGGTCTCTAGATGGAGAATATTCACAAAGTCTGTTTCTGAGAAAGAGAGAACCCCGTTTGTGGACAGCTCTAAAAGGTCATTAACAAGGTATTGAATGTGATCCTTTCATTGACTGATAACCAGTGAAGTTTCTTCAGACACAAATTAATGGCCTGCTTCCTAGGGCAACTAAGAGTCAAGTAGGCACCAGCATTTTGAATCAGTTGGAATTTATTTATCCCATATGTAGGGTCCCTAGATGCAGAGAGTTAGAATATACTCTAATCTTATGGTCACTAGCCCCAACACAATCGTTTTCTGGGTATGCACTGGCAGAAATAATAACTATTATTTTTTTTTAACTTTCAGTCAGCTCGCAGGTATTGCCCGAATCAGTGGTTAAAAGTCCTGCTCAAACTTGCTCTGAAAAATATGTACCACCGAAGGAGACCAGAGGATCCCCAAGTTCAGTTGGCTGCCATTTCAACAAATCAAGTGAGGGTAGTTGCCAACAAAAAAAAAAATTATTAAAAAACACAGCAGCTCTGACTTAATGGCATTAAGCTTCAGACAGCTCCATTTCATCCAGGCAGCCACAGCCTTGAAACCGGTTACCAGAGAGTCAATCTACAGAAAAGAAAGCATCAACTGTGCATCACCTGCATATAACACAAGGCAGAAACCCCAACGCTTCGCCACCTTGGCCAAAGGAGCCATGTAGATATTAAATAAGGTAGGGCTATGGGCTGAACCTTGAGGGACACCATGCCTCAGCTCTTTGTAACTTGAGGTAAATGGGGAGGGGGTGTGGAGATAGACGGTCAGCAGCTGATCCATTAAAAAGGATTGAAGCCATTGTTGGTCTCTGCCCACAACTCCAGCTGCCTCAAGAAGCTTTAACAAGATAGTGTGGGAGACAGTATCAAAAGCGGCCACAAAATCTAAAAGAATTACCACAAGTCTAACAAAATTGCTCCTGCTCTAAATTAGGTCTTAAAAAAAATCTGAGACATCTAAAAAAGTCCCATCTCAGTACTAAGCCAGATCAAACCCAGATAGAGTCAGATGCAGAATGTTATTGCTCTCTATAAATTTGTAAATCTGTTCATTCACAAGTTTCTCCAACATTTTCCCTAAAGCTAGGAGCAGAGAGATTCAGCTTCTTCAGCAGAGGGACTATTTGCGCCACCTTCCATACACGAGGAACGGATCCTAATTCCAAAGATTCAGTCTATTGATAGTTAGATTCACTGTTGGAGCCAATAATTTTTTAATTAGATGGGGCAAGGTTCCATAGAACATCCCGACGATTAAGAATACCCAATTCAGATTAACCCCAAAAAATGGGCTCAAAAGCATTCAGTACAGGATCAGTCCTCACATTCTGGTTGGAAGGTACAGTCCACCACACAATCACCAAACTGATTAATCTTTTTTTAGAAAAACTCAGAAACTTCCACATAGTGATTGTGAGGTGCTGATCCAGTTTCCGCGTTTTCACGCCAACCGCGCAAGCTAGCGTGCAAGCTAGGAAGACGCCGAATTGCTGCCTCGCGGCTCCCGGCTTTTGGCCCCCGCTGATATTTTGCCTCCATATGAACCACCGAGTCACGGGCAGTCAAGTGCGCCCCCCTCCCCCAGTGCTCCTGTCAATACTGCTGTTGGGAGCAGCGCGTCACATTGATCTAGCGCCGGAGGAGCGGCAGGTGGAGCTGGGGGTTTGTGAGCCGAGAGCTGGGAGTTCAAGCAGCAGTGTGCAGCTGAGAACAGGGAGTAGCAAGTGGAGCCAGTGACGCCGAGGAAAGAAGGATGGCGAATCTCTGCCTCTAGCATAGGCCCCCCCCGTCCCTCTAGCCTCGCTGCATTGTAGCCCATAGCGTCGCATGTTCTGTTTTTTCCGGCCGACGGTGCTGGGGGAGCGCAGAACAAGGAGCGAGGAAACTGCAGGGATTGAACACCGTCACCTTGAAGCTCCTTAGCATCTTAGTACTCTCAGCGTTCCTGACGCCAAGTCCGGCCTCGCCAGTGGTTGGTGCACAGAGGAGCCCTCGGTCAAGGGGGGTGGCGGAGGATTCCTTAGCAGATGTTCTCCCAGATGTTCTTCCAGCAGTAACACTTTCAGCCACCTTTGGGCTTTACGCATCAGCAATGAAGGCAAAAAGATCGAAATTAGTAAAGTTCAAGGAAACGCGAAAAAAATCGAAATAAGAAAAAGCTTAAGGATAAGCTCAAAGATGGTTAAAAAGCGATGCCCGGGTAGAGGCACGGGCAGGAAGGGGCAAACTGGCGAAGCAAGAGAGTGTCCAGGCGTGGCTGAAGGGGGGCAAGGCAGCCCAGTTCCAGACCCCCTTGGGCACCACTCACAAACACTTACAAACCCACCCATCAACGCAACCTAAAATGGAACTTAAAACAGAAATGGAAACAGATACCTATCTGAACTGGAGTCCACTTAAAGATGGACCGGTAACCACGCCAGTGCGTCTTCCCACACAGGGAAAAATTCAAAGTTTCTTTCAAAGAATTACTCATTCTTCACATTCTACCGTTAACTATAAACGCAACTGCAACAGTGAGGAGGAACCAAAGGAAAAACCTATGTGCTCTCGATCTTTAAATAGGGCAGCCTCACTGAGCCCAGAACTGACCCAGCCCAAGGACTTATGGAGATCAATCTCCCATCCTACATTACAAGTCGGAGATTCACTCAGGCCAGCAGGGGGAGATACCCACACCGTAATAACAGCTCAAGTTCACACCCCAGCACAGGGAGCGGGCATTCAGCTAAGCCCGCCAATCCCCCCAGAAGTAAAAGTCCCGGAAGAGGAGCAGAAGCAAAGGATCTCACCCCAGTTTCAGTCCAGGAGGGGTCTATCACAGAAATTTCTAACAACTCTAGAAGCCCAATTAGATGCACAAATGGAAGCATCTCTATCTCAAACACCAAGGCCAGGCATTATGTGTGTGACTAACACTAACTACCACTCGTCGCTCCCTTTACACGAAGAGAGTAACTACCAATCCAGTATGGGAAGTCCAGCAAACTATAACCAAGAAGATTTTTGTCTATACAAACAAGGCAATAGCCAAAGCTCTACTCTCGTAGTTAAACAAGCAAAAAAACATGGAGCTCCAGATCGATCAGATTCAGACAATAGCAAAAACACTAGTGGTTCTAGTGAATAGGTTAAGGACGATCTAACATAAATTATACCAGACGGAAATGGGCCAATCGTGCTCTTGTACTCAACTAATGGACAAACTGACCACATTACCGGAAATTGTGTGGGCCTTAGACAACACTAAGAAGAACTGCCCACCCGTAATTACATCAAAGGATACCTGCCAAATAACACCGATAAGGAAACCAGTATATCAGGCGACAACTTCTCGCATCAATGAATGCACAGATGCAAACGTCCACTCCATCGCCAGTCTAAGCTCTCACACAAACTCTGATCTAAACGAGAGCCACAATAAGCGAATTCTTAATGCACATGCTCCGGAAGAGCCTTCTCTTAACCCGCAGCAAGCTCCTACCATTTATGTCTTAGGGGAACCTCCCAACTCCTATTTTAGGGGAATCTAATCTATCGAGAAGAGCAATAAAAAGCTGAAAAAAAACTCAAAAAGACAGCACCTACAAAAAAGGTTTCAGGTGACAACAGGTCTAGGACAAAGAGTAGACACAATCACACAACAAGGAATGCCGGTCAAACTTTTCCCCCTTCAACAAAAGATCTAATTCAGGTTCTAACTCGCACGTCAATAACTCAGTCGCTAACATCTAGCAAAAGGAATACTCCCCGACACAAGGAAACACCCAGAGCATCCAAAGATATCAAACACAGATGAACAAGTAAACGGCACGCAAAGTGATTGCCCATCGATACCAACACAATCAACGGTAAGGCTTGGACCCCTGGCTGATACTCCAGCAACACATCAGGCTAGCATAGGAAAATTAACAAACAATGAGAGCGGAAATCATCCTATAAATAGGCATGTGGGTCAAATGATGCCCTCTGGCATCCCCTTTAACGTAGGGTCACAGAACGGTATATATACCGTCACCACTTTGCCTTTCACTTCTACCAGCTCATCATCAATGACTATACAAACAAACCCCCTCAAGGAACACCCACGTGCACAATGGTCAATTCTACAAGGGACGACGAACAGGTGCAGGAAACGTTGCTGAGGTGGAATACAAACACTCGAGACCGCACAAGAAACCCTAGTCCACCCCAATCCATGAAACCATCTGTGGAGAAAAATGTTACATGGAAGCAAAACCAAAGCCCCTCGCTAGACAAACAAGGAAGGACTAGCTGGATCCCAGCGTTAAGGGACTGCGAAGAAACAGGCCAGCAAGTAAGCAAAAGCTTAGCCCTCCAGTCTCATCCATTGGAGCAAGTTTTACATCGCCACATCAAAGGGGGATGGAGAAAAGGAAGAAAAGTCATCTGCCAGCCTAATACTTATCCCTCACTACGTCTCTAGCGGACCGGCCGATATTCTGAATAGAGGTGAATCTATTAAAATTATTTCAACACATACCATCCCTCAGGCACCTAACTTCAGTGAAACTACACTCAGTAAAATTCGACCATATAACGGGGACAAGGGAACCTGAATCCACTATCACAAGCTGGGATTCAATTGCCACCAGAGATGCCATTCTCAAAGAATCCTCCACTTTTGATGAATGGGGCATAGAATTAGGGCCGACCAGACCAAGAGAAAAACCCTCATGTCCTAATAGAGGACTACAGATCTCCTGCCAGAAAATGTACACTGAAGGGAGCCTAGGGTGCAACCCAGGACTGGCTAGTAAGCACAACACAAGCATCCAATCCATTAACGATCCACTGTGATGAAAAAGACCGGACATTCAGCTGGCAACACGTAGCCCAGTATTCCGAGGAGGTTACAACATACTCTGCTCTCAAGGACAACAACTTCCTTTACGCTACCTAGTATAAGTGAAATTTCATTCAGGCCAACTGTAGTGCCCATTCAGCATGGGAAAATCGGTATTAAAAGACCAACTCTCTATCATTTCCTGTAACGTGGCGGGGCTGGCCTCAACACTCCGTTCTAAACAAGGGCGCGACTTCTTAAACAACAACGACATTATCTGCCTCCAGGAGACATGGTCACTTACCCCAACAGCAATCTATGGGTACTATGAAAGTTTTCAACCAGCAACACAAACCAGCTTATTTGGGTGGCCACCGGGAGGCTTTTCGATCTTCTTAAAGCAATCTCTTACAGTTTCTATCTCTGCAGTTATGCGGGCTTATAAGAACACACAAGCCTAGGCCTAAAAAGCAGTCAGAAGGCTCTCTCATTGGTCCTCATAAACTGCTACTTTAACCCCCGTAAATCGTCAAAAGCGCTCGCAATGAGCAATTTGTGTTCGACCAACAAGACAATCATTGAATCTTATCCTGCGCAGGAAATCCTGTTGGTAGGCAATTTTAGCACCAAAAATTTGGGCCGTCGACATAATGTTAGACAGAGTAACAGTGAACACGATGAATTCAACAACCTACTCCTCACATATGGTATAAAATCAGTAGACCAGACTTCGGACACCAGCCCCACGTTCAAGAAAATCTCCACAATTGACTACATCTTCAAGTCAAGTGGCTTGATTAATCATCTTCAGAACTTTGCCAGCACAAATCGCACGGAGGGTGACCACAATCCCCTGGTAATTAATCTGAACTTAAATCATCAGACAGCAGACACAGGCCAAGAGTTAGGTTACTCCACAGAGGACAAACTATCGAGCATGGTAAAGCGAATAAAATGGCAACCTTTTCACTCATCCCAGGTGGCGAATTGGTTCAATGAAGTGAACCTCCGATTACAGGATCATCCGGGGAATCTTCTTTTAACAAACTGGGATTTAATGACTAGAGAGCTGGGATCAGTTCTTCAGGGACATAAAGGCCTTTCAAAGTGATTTCAACAATTGTCAAGTGACACTAAAAAATCTGTCGGAACGAACTATTAATTTAACGCGGAAGAACCTGAGGAAGAAATCCCGTCAGTTTAAACTAAACTCAACACATGGAAACCTACTGGCAGTAAAGGTAGCACGGAAAGACCATAAAAAAAAAACATTTGGGCCCTGAAACGCGCTCAGCAAGACAACCCCACTATTTAACATTGATTATACCCTCGGAAAAACCCCAGAAGCTTGGAAGGGATCAATACTATCTATGCCAGATTAATAAAAATTGAGATCGGCTCAATCTGAACAACTATCGCTTAATAGCCCTGTTAGACCTGGAAGCTAAAGCATATGCATGCATTCTCTTTAAAAAAACTAGAAATTTGGGCCGAAGAAAATGAGTTGCTCCCTTTCTTTCAAACAGGCTTCCGAGGAGGTGCTGCAATGGCTGACAATATAATTACATTATCTGCCCTTTGTCACTATGCAACCCAGCGGCATCAACCCCCACTCTTTTGCTGCTTTGTTGATCTAACTGCAGCCTTTGATAAGGTTGATAGACAACTGTTGTGGCAGAAACTAGCCAACTGGGGCATTCTTTCCTCACTTTTAACAGCTATAATGTCCCTCTATTCAGAAACCTGGGTGCAGGTGAAAACAGGCCCCTCGTTTCTCTCGGCCAAAACCTACACTACTGGTGGTTTGAAACAAGGTTGTGTGCTCGCTCCCCTTCTTTTTAACCTGTATACTGCCGATCTGGGAAAAGCTCTCGTCAATAAATGCCTGGCTCCACACCGACTAGGAAATCGCCCTCTACATATTCTTCAGTATGCAGATGACATAGTCATCATGGATCATACCAAAGTGGGCCTCCAACGAGCACGGACCATTTTTCATTAATACAGTACATCCAACTACCTCACCATCAATCCAGCTAAAACCAAGATCATAGTAAGAGGCCGGCTAAAACACAAAAAACGTACTACATGCACAATTGGCCTCAGGACAATTACCACAGTGCAGAATTATAAGAACTTGGGTATATGGTTCACAGAAACAGCAAAACCTACCACTCACAAAAAGGTTTTGCCTCAGAAATCGACGGCTATAATGTATGGCTTAACACAATTGAACAACAAGCTAGATAGCCCATCAGCAGAGGCCATCAGAAAGGTAATTCAAGCCTCACTTCTCCCAGCACTCTCGTAAAGGCACCAAGCATTTCTGGGCACTTGTTTCGAAGCCTTAGAGCGGGTTCAGTGTGTGGCCTACCAAAGAATCTTTCAACTACCAAATCATCTTTCAAGGGCGAGAGACTGGAGTTTGGGTTAGTCAAACAATCACTAACCTTCGAGGCCGACTTTTTAAAATATGAATGAAATGAGGATTTATAGAGCGCGATAGCTACCCTGAGGCGTCCTAGCGCTGGCAGACAGGCGTGTGACGGGAAATTAAGATTAATCAGATTTGTTAAAAAGCAGAGTTTTTAACTGTTTACGAAAGAGGAGCGAATTGGGTTCGGATCGGAGATGAAGGGGCAGGGCGTTCCATAGTTTGGCCGAATTGTAGGAAAATAGTTGGCCTCCACATCTGACTCTTGTGATCCTGGGGATAGTGACAAGGAAAGAGGAAGTTGATCTGAGGTGTCTGTTTGGTATATAGGGAGTGGCCAGTGGATGATTTATGAGGGCACCGGCTTTCCAGTAGGCTCGATGAAAGATGCATAGGCTCTTAAATTCAATTCTTTGCCTCACTGGAAGCCAGTGAAGGTTTTTCAATCCGGATTTAATTGAAAGTCGGCGGGGGGTTTGGAGGAGAGTACGGGCTGCGCAATTTTGTATGACCTGGAGTTTGTGTATGGTGGCCTGAGGGGCTCCCAGGTAGAGGGCATTCCCAAAATCGAGGCGTGACAAGATCAGACCTTGGATCATGGTCTGTCTTGCCTGAAAGGGTAGTAGGGGGAGAATTTTCCGAATGAGCCTGAGCAGGCCAAAACATGTGGCTGAGAGTTTGGCTGCTTGGCAGCTAAAGTTAAGAGATTTGTCAAGCCAAATGCCCAGGCTTTTGATGGAATCCTTGTTTGAGGGGCCGGTTCCAAGGCAGGTGGGCCATAGGTGGTCGATGGTAGGGCTGGGGGGGGTTACCTAAGAGCATTAGCTCGGTCTGGTCTCCGTTCAATTTGAGACAAGATGATGTCATCCATAAATGCACTGCTTCCAGACATTCTCTCATATGATTGAGAGACGTGTGTGGCTGGTTGAGAGCCACCACTAGCTGAGTGTCGTCTGCGTATGTAATTATTTTTATTCCAAAGGGACGCACAATCTCAGCTAGGGGGCTCATGTACACGTTGAAAAGTGTAGGGCTCAAAGAAGAGACCTGTGGCCCTGCGCACCCGAGCGGCCTGCTAGGGGAGATGGTTTCACCCTCAAAGACCCTGAATGAACGACCTGATAAGAAGGAATTGAGCCAGTCCAAGGCGTTCTCGGAGATTCCTAGGTTTGAGAGTCTTTGCAGTAAGATGGTGTGATTTACAGTGTCAAAGGCGGCACTTAGGTCAAGGAGGATGATGGCGGCAGATCCTCCTTGGTCCATGATCTTCCTTGCCTCCTCTGTAACTACAATGAGAGCGGTCTCGGTCCCATACATGGGGCGGAATCCCGTCTTGGAGGGATCGATTAAATGGTTGTTTTCTAGGAATTCAACCAGAGTGCTGTTGACGTATTTGTCAAGAATCTTGCTTAGCCACGGTAGTAAAGAGATTGGCCGATAGTTCAATGGGTTATCTGGGTCCAGGTTGGATTTTTTAAGGACGGCTTTCACCATAGCCTACTTCCAGGGGAGTGGAACAGTCCCGGTGGTCAGTGAGGCATTAAGCAGGTTGAGGGTGGTGGGTATAATGTGATTAATTACTGTCAGCAAGTTGCATGGGGGTGCTGGGTCGTTGGGGGAGCCGGATTTGACCTGACGCACGATAGTTTCAAGCGAGGTGGAGTCAAGAGGTGGAAGGTTCCTGAGAGTTACTAAGATACAAAATTCCGGCTCACCCTGCTTGGCAGGTGGAATGGGGGGTTGGATGTGGGGGAAGGAGGTGTAGATGGTTTGTATTTTTTGGAAGAAGAAGTCAGCCAGGTTGTTACAGCGGGTTTGTGAATTAAGGGGGTTGAGGGGTTTGTCTGGCAGCTTAAGAAGGGTTTTCACGATTTTATATAGTTCCTTGGGTTTAGAGGTGGCTGTGTTGATTTTGTTTTCAAAGAAGATTGCCTGGGCGATGTGGATTTCATTTTTATATGTTTTTATTGCGGCTCTGTAAGCTGTTTTCGTGGAGGAAGAGTAGTCTATTCGCCACTTCCTTTCAAGTTTTTTACAGAGGCGTTTCTTTTCCCGTAGGTCGGGGGAGTACCAGGGGGCCGTTCGGGTGTTACGTTTAGACTCCGTGCATTTTAAGGGGAGCGCGGCATCGAGTGAGTTCGAGATCCATTTGTTATAGTTTTCATTGGCTAGAATGGGGTCGGGTGTGTAAGGTGGTGTGTAGGCCTCGAGACTTGTTACCCAATCAGATTGGGAGAGTTTTGGCCAGTTGCGTTTCATGTGGGTAACTGTAATGGGGGAAGAGTGGGGGGGGAGAGTTTGACCAGGAGAAGGGAATGAGAAAATGATCTGTCCAGGGCAAATGGAAAGGGGGGCTTACTAAGAGCTCTGTACAATTGCTAAAGATGGGATCCAAAAGATGCCCTTTGGAGTGGGTTGGTTTTTGCACTAGCTGCTTGAGCTGAAGCGCAGCGAGGCTAGTGGACAGTTCTAAAGCTGTGTGATCGGTAACATCGTCAAGATGGATGTTTAGATCTCCGAGGAGGGTGAAATTGGATGAATTACAGGCCATGTTAGCTAAGGTGTGAGGCAGGCAGTGAAGAAATTGACCCACGGGCCCAGGCGGTCGATAGAGGAGTGTCCCCGTGAACGTGCTTGTTGGTGAGAAGTCAATGGAAAAGGAGAGGCTTTCGCAGTCAGGTATGGGGTTGGGTAGGCTGCGGCACCCAAAGGAGTCTTTATAGATGACTGCTAGGCCACCACCTATTCCTGAAATACGGTCTTCACGTAGGATTTGATAACCTTGGGGTAGAGCCTTGATAAGGTCAGGTTCAGAATCGGAGTGAAGCCAAGTCTCAGTTAGGAACAGAATATCTGGTTGGAGTTCTTCCAGAAGCATAGATGTCTCTAAAGTGTGCTTTGGGAGTGACCTGCAGTTAAGGAGGAACATGTTCCGCCGTAAGATTTTAATAGGTGGGTTAGGGAGAGGTAGAAATCCACAGTGTGGACAGACTGTGTATTTGTATGCCGGGTTCCAAGTAGAGAGGCAGACAGGGAGTCCCGGTACTCAGTTTCAATAAAGTGTTGTGGCTGTAGCTTCTGATGTGAGTGGGTGTCCGAGCAGGGGTTAGCGCCCCAAGCCCCGAACGGCCGCGGACAGGCTTGCCTTTGGCGCGCCGTCGGCGCGCCCGCTGTGTGCGTCCGCTGCGCGTGGTGTATGGCATTCAGCTTTTATGCAAGTGAGTGTCAGGGAAACCGGATGTGACGTTGCGCCCTCCTCCCCTCTAGCCCGGATGTAATTAAGACCGCGTCTCCCTCCACATCAATCGGGATGATTTCCCGTGGTGGACCGGGGAGAATGCGGGTATCGGGTGTCCAAGGGTGCAGGAGTGCGGGTAAGTGGCTAAGTGGAGTTCACAACAATTTTACAGTTCAGTTTAAAATTGTTTCGGCGATTTTAAAACTAGCAACATATACATATTACATTTGAATCTTAAAATCCCCGGGGGATACATTAAAAAGCTGCCTCCGGGATATATCTGAAAAAAACCGGTTCCCCACAGAACATGCAGCTAACGAAAGCCATGGATTCCGTTGAAGTAAACAAATCAGCACATGCTCTGCCTTGCATTTCCTATACCACCTGGAAAAAGCGTATCAAAAAACAAGTCCAACAAGTTTCTTGTCAGCAAGACCAGGCATCATTAAAAACATCACCTTTCCAGATACTGCTGCATGATTCATATTTAATAAATAAACCCCAGCCTGATCTTACTGCCCTGCTTAACCGTAAGGCCAGAAGAGAAATCATGTACATGCGACTTCTGGAACTTCCAATCACGGACTTCAGCCGAGCTTGGGCAGATCAAAATACGGGAGAAGCATGCCGACTGTGTAAATACAAACGAGAGTCTTGGCTGCATCTCCTGTGCTGCTGCCCGACTTTAGCAACCGAAAGGAGGATCCTTCGTAGAGACCTTTGCATTAGAGAAAAAGTAACCACCTGCCAGGAAGCCTCCACTTTATGCTTTACACAAAAAGAACCTTACATCCTAGCACGTTGTGGAAGATTTGTACAAACTATTAGGGGTGCTATGTACCCTGGCCTGGACGCCCGACCTAGCCCCCGAAGTGTTCAAACGCGGATACTGGACTATTTTAAATACAGGCCAGCGAAAGTCTATTCCTCTACACAGTCGCCAAGTACAAGTACTTGATAAGAAAAAGAGCATCAGCAAAAAGAAAAGAAATTAAAGCAAGCCTCGAAGCCAGCAAGGTGACACTTTCCTATGGGACTACCCAAAAAGTAACGCCCAATTTAAAACATAAGCCCCTAGACAAATGCTGGCATTTTAACTACTGCACGTTTCCAGATCCTGTTTTACTTCTATGAATTGGGATGTCTTTTTGTTTCTTATGTTTTATTGCAATGCAATGGTTTTAATTAACTTATGCAATCAAATAAATAAATACCAAATAGTGATTGTGATGCAATGGTTTTCTGTTGTCAAGCCACCAGAGACAGAAAAAGATTAGACAATCTTAAATATATCCCTTGCTTGGTTATTGCAAATTGGCTTGAAAAGGCCCTGGTCTGTGCTCATGTAATACTTTTCCTAATGGCCTTCAGGGCACTTTTGTACACTTGCATCACCTCACGATCATAGTATTACCTCCATTATTGTTCAAGCCGTTTACAACACAGTTTCTCCTCCTGAAGAACAGGGGAAATCAAAAAGCTCAAGGTTGCTGTCTTTTTGCGGACAGTTTCCTCAATGGAGCAACTTTTTCAAATGCTTGCAAAAGGAGAGCATTAAAAGTCTTATCAGTCTCCATGCTTCTCCTTAGGCTGATTTTGGAAGCCCCAAGGGCACTACTAAATTATCTCTGAAATTGTATATCAGGGTCACAAAGGAGTAACTGTTGTTTGCCAGGGAACTGTCCACAATGGACAATAAAAACAGTACCTTAAAGTGGTCAGACCATGCCACAGGTTGCAGTCTATCTACTCTTAATGTTGGGTAATTAGTTAAAATTAGATTCGGTGTATGACTCTGCTTATGTGTGGGACGAAGATAAAAGTCCGCCACTGTATCAACCAGCAAACTAGCTGCTTTAGAAGATAGAGCGTCTATATGGACATTAAAATCAACCATCACCGTAAACTTGCCATACTGCAAATAAAAAAGGTGCCACTGCTTATGTAAAGTGCCTACGGTCCAAATCCATCTCATGTAGGACCCGACTCAATCTTAGTTCACGAAGGCTGTCATCTTCCTTAACTTAGACAATACAGGCCGCCATATCATTGTCATGTCTGCCTTTTAACACAGATTTCACCAGAGCCAGACCTGATCTTTTTAGGAACTGCGATATCATCAAGTCCTTCGATTAATGACAGATACAATATCTAATGCTACGCTCGTCTGGGTCAAATGTCTACTCATCATGTCATGGTTAAATAAGAAAACATATAATCAAAATAATGTAGTCTAAATTGATGCAATTTTACCTTATATGTTCATAAGGAAACGTCTAGCATGTATACATTGATGCGCATAATCTATGTCAGACATTTCTGACATAAGTTTAGTAATTCCAATTTCTGATAAGATTTAGAATTTAAGGACTGAGTCTTGACCACTTTTTAGGAGGGGTCCTTTGCCCAGATTCTGCCAGAGATGGTCGCACCTGCTGCCAGCGCACTTCACACATGATACATCTCCCACGAAGAATAAAGCAGATAAAGCCATGACCCACAGAAAGACCAATTAACTGCTACCGCAGTAGGTGTTGGCCCTTCGTGGAGGATATTGTCTTCATGCCTCTACTGAAAAAGACAGCCTTTGCTGTCAACAAGGTATGCAGTGCATCTCTTCTCCCTTAGGGACTCTGGATTGCAGGTTGCTCTACCTTTCATGCCCTCACAGTGTAGCACATAGAAGGAGGCATTGAGGTGCAAGTTTCTAGATAATATTTTAAATAACATTTTCATAATGCTGGAAATTTTCATTTTAGTCTCGTTCTTTAGAATGAGTCTTGTTGCTATCTTTATAATATTCGTTGCAATTGTTTTAGATGTACTGACAAACAGATTGTCGCGGTCGTAATAAATAGTTTTAACGTAAAAGTGTTAATTCTTTTAAATACAGTGCGAGTGATACTGTGAAAAACGAAATATGATTTGTTGCGGTTTCTTCTGTGCCCCTGATCCCTTTATGGGGATGTTTGTAACTCAGAAGCAATACTTCTATGTCAATTACACATTAAATATTGTTTTGCGGGGCTACAATAACTCTTCTTTCACATTCATCGCTGGTGTATTGAACCAAGGTCACCAGTGTCACTCGTGGATGGGAAGGCACTCCTTGCACAGTTACGCCAAAGTTGTAACTTACGCAACACTGCATTAGCTAGTACCTCAAAATTTGCCTCATAACCTTGGGGGGGGGGGGGGACAGATTAATCAATGCTCCCGAAAGAGAGAAAGTGTATAACACCTCAATAGAAAATACTAATCCCTCTCCTTCACCCAACTCCTCTAATTTCCCCACCCTACACTGATGGTAAATCACTGCAACACCCCCTCCCATTCTATTTTCCTGATCAAAGTGTAAAATAGTGTAGCTCTCAGGTAGGGCTTGTGCAATTTCCAGAACAGAAGACATCCCAAGCCAGGTTTCTGTCATGGTTTAAAAGAGCCCAAACATCCAGAGTGCTTAGGGAGGGATCTAGCATTAATCAAACCCATCTTAATCAGGGCTGGTTCCCCACAAAAGCCCTGTGTCCTACCACGATAGGGATTGTTTTCCCCCTGTTACTCTTCTATCATGCCATTTGAGGGCTCAATGATACACTGACACGCTTTGAACTTAATTGTGCTACTACTCTCAGAAAGGCTTATGCGATCCACACAACCTTTATTAGTATCAAGTGCCGAAAGATATTCTCTACTTAAGGCAATCCTTAATTTGTATGAGCACAGGCAGCATAGCAGGCACTGGACATGCAGACATCAGACGAGCGCAGACCGGTTTGCCAGCAGCCCACCCACTACAAGCATCTGCACCGCAGAGTGATTATATGGGCGTGTAGCTTAATTATTTCTGTAATGTATACATTATTAGACTGCAGATTAATATAGCTGGCAAGCCATCAACTGAACACTTACTCATGACATTATTAGTAATCAAACTAACACTATTAAAAGTATGTGATTTTTATTTGCCTAATTGGCTAGACATCACTACCAAAGTCTAAAACAAAATAATAGCACTTGGACAGGCTGATTTTTTAGAACACCAATAACAAAACACAAGGCAGAAGTTTAAATCAAGGCCTAGATTTTACTTTACACATCACTGTGAGCAAGAAACACCATATGCTGCCTTCATCATTAGTCCTCCCTTTTCACCAGACCAAATGTTTTCTGCCCACTTACCGAATTTGACACCTCCCACCTTGTCCACCGCTTATTCCACGACTCCTCAGAGACTACCACTGACCGAACTCAGCACAAGCAGCATTAGTCTGATTGAAACAGGACAGTCGTGGGCAAGGGACACCAATCATCCATAAAATGAAGAGTCACAATATTAGTGTTAAAATGACCGTGTCGTCTAAATTCATAAATCAATATACGAAAGTTATAAAATGGGCCAGCAAAAGCAAGTACAGCTGAAAACATCCAGATCAAGCTCTTTGCACTAGTCCAAGAAAGGGGCCAACTGTACTACCTTGGTTTTAGGCTGGACACAGAGCTACAGATTAAAATTAATATGGGCCTTCTTCCGTGCAAGACAGGCGATTAGGCATTCAGGAAGTAAAAACATCCAGACGTGATATTTTACACTTTTGCAAGAGATTTCAGGTCGGAGGTGAAGTTATTAACCAAACCAAAGTTTAGCGACTGGCAGTAAAGCTTCAGTTCCAAGAATAAGGGCCAGAGAGTACAATGTTCGATACCACAGACCGCCCTCTCAAAAGATCGGAAAAGGCAAACCCATCTGAAAGTCTTGGTCCTTGAAGCTGTATTGGACATCCTTACCACAAACACGTCACAAATGTCAAATAAGACAAGGATAAAATGTTATCATTTTACTGACCAACCATGACTGTCATCTCCAACTTACTAATAATGATAACATTGTAGTACTATGGACCTCGCCACAAGGAAAGCAAACAGTTTCATATAAAACATATTACAAAGAACTATACAACAACAAATGTATGTACGACGTATTGGTGCAAAGACCTATTAAGCTAAACTCCAAGAAAAAAAGAAATAAGAATGAAACACACAGATGCAGCAGAACAAGGAGAGGCAAATAATTATCTGGTTTCAGGTAGAGTTTGAAAAGGGGAGTCTTCCAGCCTTACAGAATGTTAGGAAGTTTGAATTGCATCCAAATTCTTCAGAGAGGCAATTGGAAATTCTGGGAACTAGACAGGCAAAACCCTGGTTGAGAGATGGCTGGTCATGGGGATGAACATAAATTGTGTTGATTTGTCTTTGGTGTTTCTCTGACCTCTGGTGTTTTGAAGATGCATTTTGCATGCAATGTCAGACCGAGGTGGATTGCCTTTACCGTGAGACCAGCTATTTTATAGTCAATTCTAGCAGCAAGTGAAGATCTTTTGAAATGGGAGAAATGCAGTTATACGTTTTTTCCTTACCCGTCAGGAGCAGGAAGAAAGTGCTACAGCAGGCAGACAGAGTGACGAACATCTTGTGCATTGGCCTGCAGGAGTGGCAGGGCTGGACTAAGGACCAAAACCAACCCTGGCAAAGTGCACAGCCAGCCCCCCCCCGGGTGGGGCTGTGCGGTTTGCCTGGGCCGGTTTCAGCAGCTTTTGTTACAGGAGTCGATATTGCAGCTATGCGGCAAAAACGGTCCTGTAACAAAAACGGCCGCCCAGTGGCTCAAAACCGGCCCCAACCCTGGCGGCCTACCAGGGAAACGCCCGGTGCTCGCCACGGCCAGTCCGGCCCTGAGGAGCGGGTTACTGGCAGTGCATACTCTGAGTCACACAAGGCCACCCCCTGTTGGATGAAGCCCGTGCAGAAATTGGGTTTTTGCATGCAGGAATCAGGAGGCGGGAGACTAGCTGTCTAATCGGTAGTCTCCCATCTGAATCGGGAGGGTTGGCATGTACGGTATCCCAAACCACAACCTGTATAGTCTCTTCGTATTTAAATAATACATTAATTTACCTCCATTTTTCTGCCGTAAAAGGATGCATGGCTGAAAGGTCTCTTGGCAGGATTTGTACCAGTTATATGCAGGCTATTTTGTACTCCGAGAATGTAAGCACTTTTCCATTGTAGTGCATAGAGGGTCCCCAACATACCTAGTTTAATGTTAATGTCACATAATATTTTGTAAATGGGCACAGGGTCAAGTTCTGAATTAATGAAACACTTATATTCATTTACAGGACCCCAGTGCATAATTAAATAACTTATTAGAAATTGATTGCCTTAAATAATGAACACAGATCCAGCAAAAATGGATTAAAATCTCATGTTCAAACCAATAACAGGCAGGAAACAACTTAGAAAATACCCTCAAATGGAAAACTGCTTCACAAAGCCTAAAGCAGATGATGCAGGAACCAAAGAGCACTAAGTGCTCCAGGCACCTTTGGTGTCTATATATGAAGAGAAATAAACCGTGAATTTCAGTTCTCCCAGAGTGTCACACAAGACTGCCAATGCCAGCTTAATATACACTTATCTCAGCTATTATTTGGGATCAGGCTTAGATAAATACAAAATATCCTCTATTTAGGCGCGAGAGAAAAACAACCTAAAACATGCCATATTTCTCTACTGTGAAACTCAGTCCTTAACAAAGTTCGGGTTTTTAGGTTATTACTGCGTTTGTCTATATCAATCTATTTAGCTATTTTCATTCATGTCACGAGTTATTTTCCTTAAGTGTACAAAAATGCCTCCCAAGATATGTTCAGCCTAGTGTGAGGATTAAGGAACTGCCTTTGAAAGATTCTGTAATTAAATTGAGAAAGAGTACAAAAAGAGGTCTCTAAATTAATATGATTGTTCTCCAACTTGAATTAACAATGATGCTAACAATTTAGAATATAATGACAATATGGTCTGGCATCTCTCCAATTCTCGAACCTATGCATCAAAAATGATTGTAGCGTCAAATTACTTAACAACCTATTATCACAGTTTGCACAATTTGAGCAAAACCAGAGGTTGCTGGACGATTAATGTTTCAAAACTATTTCCACTTTTTCATCGGGTCATTTGTTGTACCGTATTACAGCAGTCTTGTTAAAAAACTTTGAAGAAAAAGAAGGCCGTCGAAAGGCTGCATAGAATTATATTGTTAAGCGGAAACTGTTTTCCACTTTGTGAAAATTTACTTTCAATTCAACTAATGTATAATCCCAGCTAAATGTGCTTTTGGTTGAACTGGGCCAGTTGTTTCTTTCCAGAGGTGTGCCAATGTGCAGGTGTACATACTATGTTAAAAAACATCCGAAAAGCTGGGTAAGGCCCTATTGAGCTTAACGTTTCTTCTCGTGTGCCTAATAAAATGTATATTTTCTTTTTTGCATTATTTCTGAATATCTCCGAGGTGAGGTTGAATGTAATGTTAGTGCCTCTGTAGTGCCTAGAAATGTAAGGAAGTATATGTAAACCTAACAGTCTTATAAAAGAAGCAGCTGCTCCTCTGCTGAGGAGAATGAACATTGCCCCACTTGCAAAAATAAAAATAAAATTATATTAATGCAATGTTATTATCAGTTTATTTTTCCGTACTGCATCAGTTTGGTTTTTAGTACTAGGTAGGGCAGGGCTGTCTCATGGGGAGGAGTGGTTGATGCACCATAAATGGCAATGACTGGTCAGCTGGCTTCGGCCGGCCAAACCGTCATGCGCACCTTAGCATTTCTCCACCTGGCTGTGTTGTACAGCCAAGAGCGGCAAACTAGGCTGCTTACATCAACTATGTTGCTGCGGTCAGGCTGGTGACAGCAGGGTCGTAATTGGCTAGGAGAGTCTGGGAGCCTGTGTGCTTCCTGCTTCTGTGCACCGTGGACAGAATGACGGGGAAAGGCGGCAGCAGGGCCGGACTGACCTTAACAGGCACCGGGCGAATCGCCGGTGGGCCACCAGGGTGGGGGCTGGTTTTGGACCTCTGGGGGGGCTGTTTTTGTTACCAGTGGCCAATATTACAGCATAGCTGCAATATGGTCCCCCAGCAACAAAAGCGGCACAAAGCTTTCCACTAGCTTGCCCCCCCGGCCTGCTGAGCTCTTTGCCAGGGCCGGTTTGCCGACTGGGAAGTAATTTTTTTTTTCTACATCTCCAGCCCCCACCCGTACTATTCAGTAGCAGTCCACACCGAAAAAGCAGCCATTAAAAACAAATATTGTGCAAACTTGTGTAAGTCTCTGCAAGGTACTACTGTTCCACACAAGAGCTCAGAGGAGAGACGCCAACCCTCCTACTGCATTAAACCCACCATTCGGGAAAACGAGTATGGTACCTGGCTGCTGAAGTCTGACTTATTTCACCTGGTAATTCTGTCAAACGGAAGCGGATGATTTTTTGTTGTTTGAAAACTTGCTTATTTCAAATAAAATATATCCCCCACACATATAAACTGTTGTGGCAAGACCTGAGCTGGATTCTAGTTTCATGAGGGATGTGTATGAGGTTATATAAGCAGGCAATTGGCAGTAACCACTAAAATGGGGCATAAAACTGAGCTATTAAACTACGAAACTGAAAACGTAAGCAATGCTAAAAATGATAAGTGTGGCTCAACTCAATTTAGCATGTGTGGGTGCATTTGGGCTTATATTTTTGATGGCCATCAATATGACTCTCAATGGTTAGGTGAGATCGCCACTCGAATCCTAACTGTGGGTAGATCTCAGCTGCTCAGGTTGATAGTGTAGAAAGGGCAGGACAAGCATAAAAAGTCACTTCTTGATCCAATAATCCTCATCAAACCGGAGATTTAAAAAAAAAAAAAAAAAAAAAATCTAGAAAACTAGAAAAAAAAAAAAAAACATAAGAGTGCAATTCCACGATCTAAACGGAAACGTATCTGTTGAGACAAAGCAACACTAGCTTCTTTCCCAGGAACTTTGACACATCAACAGGTGGGCGAAACACCACTTGGGGAGCATTAATCTGAACGAATGCCAAATGAAAATCTATTAAGAAATGTAGGCATCACATCAAGCAACTTAAAATATCAAAGTAAAAAAAGGGACCTAAATAAAAAGAATTACTGAATACACAAGAGCAATGTGCAGGCCGCGGGATCTCTTTGGTGATATCTCTACATATTGAGAAAAAATACCATTCCAGGGACAGTTACCATTGAATGCTAGATAACAAACACACCAGTGCGGCCAGTTAGTATTAAGAATTCTTTCGCGAAACATTCGTAAATCAAAGCAAGTTCACTAAGTTCTAACTCCAAGCTATCCAGATACAGAAATTATGCCAAACTGACAAAATACCTACGATGTAAAGACCAAATGAAAAACTAGGTTTAAGAAATCAGCTCTAAGAAAAGTGCTAATCGTGAAATACTGAAAGAGTTATAGATTTGCATTATGTGCTTTCCTGTACCAACCACACTACAGTTTCACAAGGAAGGTCAAGAACTGAACTTTGTTACGTTGGTCAGCCTGCCACACAGAGGTACCATCTTTTTCAATTGGTGCAATAAACCAACAAAGCTTTTCCTTCCGATAAGATTAGAAGTTCTTACAAAACCTAGGTAAATACTGAAATGCTTCCGTGAAATGGTGTACTTGGTGTTCAACACCTTAATAAGTATGAAGAACATTTGCACGTTGAAAAACAAAATCACAACTTCAGTGCTGTGTAACTGCTATTCTGTATGGTAAGATACGAATGAGCAGGGGGTCCGCAAATGTATATAATGTGGTAGTGTACATATTAAGGTTCATCAAAACGGCTCATGCTTTTTTTGATCGTGTGCATTTAGGTTTGCTAAATTACAGAGGGACCAGTTCCAGTTCCTGCACAAAAGGATATACCCGCTACAGACATTTGAGAAAAGCATACAGTACCTAGGATGTTCTAATGGAAAATGTTGTAGTATTCTAGAGTGGACAAATTTAGCGCACAAACAGGCCAGCAATAAATATGAAACAAAAATCTATTTTTTAATGAGCAGACTACTGAGGAGTTGTTTAGTCCTCATTCAAATGAGAAATTAGTAAAAGGCTTTTTAATGGGAAGGTCACGGGATGATGCGAATAACTCATAATATTTTAGAGCTGCAAATAAAGTGTGAAATGTAATCACAGTTTGACAGCTTCATATGGCATGGTCTGATAAAGAACTGGCTTAGAATTCAGTACAGGCAAATGCAAAAGGCATATCTGTGTAGCTGTTGAAATACTTTAGATGAAGGTGGTTCTGTTCAGCAGAGACCCTCTAAGAAGGAGTCTATGGCATCCATGCATGTATCAGAAATTTTGGGGGCGGAAACATGGCCTTTAGTTGGAGACAATCCTCATATTTTAAGTAACCTGCAGCCATATTCACAAATGAGTTTCAAGAGGGGACCAAGCCTGTGTCAGAAGCTATGTAGGTCATTTTTGTTCGATGAGAAGAAAAAAAGATGGCACTCGCTTAGATAAGCTAAAACCTTTTACATATGTCGGAACTGATCCATCTGTAGATCAGGGACAAATAAAACCTTGGCCCCTACTATAAATGACCAACGACAACTTAGCAAAGAGCGGATAAATTGTGAGAGCTCTTTATTCATATATGTAATCACTTGTCCCTGCAATAAAACTTATATAGGGAGCACAATCTGACCACTTAAACAGAGGATTCAAGAACACTATGGAAACATTCAGAAATCTGACTGTAAGCTACCATTGGTTGAACATTTTGAAGGACACCAACACCACCATACATTTACGGGCTAGAAAGGCAAAAGACAAATTCAAGCGAAAGAAACCAAGAGCTGACTCTTCATAAATGGGAGAGTGAACTCTTCATGAGATTTTAACACAGTCAACGAAGGCTTAAACAAGGATGCAGAACCACATTACTGGCTATTGTTAGACAATGATATAGGCTATGTTCTTTCCCTAGGGGATTATAATATGTCCTAGGACTCACAATAATTTATATTTATCTCTTTGTCACATACCAATATATTGTTGTAATATAAAAAAATAATATTAATTGTACTAAAACTAACGATTCTATGATACCATGTGCCATAAAAGGCAAGCTGAACCTAGCATGTTCATCATTGCATATTGAGTAGCAAGTATACATTTGAGGATTCACTTAACATTGACACAGTTCACCTTATGTCACCACAGATCTCCGAGTTGTTACTCCTTTGATTTAATATGTGGTTCTAGCTTTATAACTTCTTTTGACTAGAAATATGAATTTCTGTTGTATACAGTTATACAGCAGTGCTACACCGGTACATACACTTTTACCTGTGCCTACATATAGAGATCGACCTTTAGTTCTTAAGTTTTTTCTTTCATGATTACTACACTTTGTTGTTTGTAGATGATTTAATGTTAGAACTGACCTGTGTAATAATGACGGCTTTTTCCTTTTTGCTGTTATGACTCATGTAACTGTTAGTAAATGAACCATGTCACAAAAAAGTGTGAAGATACAGATGACAGGGCAGACTTTATTTGTTATTGTACTGGATTCTCCGGACATCCCGCCTACGATATTTGATTCATTGTCATTGTAATGTCAATGTGGGATTATGTTATCATGCAGATGTTAATGATATGTCAAAATTAATAAAAATCATTCACAAAGAAAAAAAAAAACAGTTGTGTTTATTGTGAATCCCTATAATCTTTAACCTCCAAAATTACAAGCAGTTTCAAAAGTACAATCTATTCCAGAAATACCTCTTGTGCAACAAAAAAATAATCGTTCTTCTTACCGTTTATTCCCAGATTACAAAACCATCAAAATATGGCAGCACCATTCCCAATTTAGCCATGCATAAGTCAGATAATGGTAATCTTTAACAATCCTGCCTTTTAAATTGTTAAATTTACATAAGATAGTCAGTATTGTATTATAAACTAAAGAACGATTAAAGCAGCAGCTTTTCCTACCCCAACCCTTAGCATTCTGGTATGCCCCTTTCGATACATATACATCTAGATACCGCAAAAATTGTGATATGCTCTGAACAAAGCCATTCAAATATGGTGGTGACTTTTTCCTATCTTATTTTGTACAACCTAGAAGATGGGGACTTTTACCAGGCCCCCTTATCTATTAAATATTTTTCGGACAGGAATGCAACAATGGGGACCACTCCGTTGACAAGTTTTCCACACCATACATTCTACATCTTTTAACTGCGTATTTCCTGATATACCTAGTATAATTTGCATAGCTTCTTTGACATCTAAGGCTCCATTATGATTTCTGGGTTTAATTGGTGCGTATGCTTCTTTGGAACTACCATACAGGTTTTCTAAAGACAAACAAGGGGCTGTTCACTATATACAGCCTTCAAAATGGTGTGGTCTTCGGACACAATTCGTACCTTATGGCGTGGGCCACAATGACTTTCATGAAAAGGCTTTTCTCTTGTTCCTGGTAAGTCTCTCTACATCAGGTGTGCTCTTCTTTTCTATCATTATCTCCATCCACTGTTTAGTTTCTTTCCTCAATACGGGCAACTTTTCTTGATTTTTTTATGTTAAGACTCAAAAAATCAGCCTCCTATACGACTTCCTTTCTTTATCCACTCAATATTTATTTTTAACTGAACAGTTGGTTCTTATATTTTCTTCTTAAGATATTGGATTAACCTCCATGGCAACTGCCTACATTGAACTTGTTCCACCTCTGCCCCCTAGTGTTTATATCATTATTGTACTTGGTGGAGAGCAACACCCACACTTATTCACATTTTTCGTATCAGAATTTGATAGGAGGTCAACTTGTTAAAATGTCCTTCATGTTTCAGTTCCAGATTCCTATTTGCAGGATTAACAATCAGCATCTATAGAACTTCACACAAATACACTTAAACTTATGCTTGGCATGTACAATGCGAAGCTTCAAGGTCATGACTTCTTCATGAAAAACAATGGCGGTAACCTTCTATTGCATGTTAATGAACTTACTGACCATGCATTAATATATACTCACCTAGTCACATTAGCTAAGATTAACTCTGAGAACACATGTGCAGGGTCTCATCACAAGTGCAATGTCTCACCAATTGTGTGGCATAAATACAATTGTATCTAATTTTGAACATGTTTATAATACTCCCCAAAACTATTTTGTATATATTTTTGTATCTCTATACGTTAGCTTTGAAAAAGCGCTAGGCTTGCGTGGCTTGTAACGGAGAAACACGTGTAAGCTACTTTGAGAACAATCCCCTTTGATGTAACACAATTGCAAAGCACATATGTGGAACTGGCTAATTGTGAGATTAATCTTCTTTGATTTAACACAGAACTGCAAAGCTCTTATGCGAGACCAATCTATGTGACATTTGGGGATAATTAACAGAAAGCATGTTGAGACTAAACTCTCTGGATGTAATCAAATACTGTCAATATCCTTATCTGTAATTGAAGATAACAAATTGAAAATAAACTTTTCAAGATTCCTAAAGAATGTGTTGATAAAAGACATTCATTTTTTGACTGCATCTTTCCCAGAATCTAATTTGCACCAATACTTATATATGCAATAGGACTATACATTCTAGGGGATACATTCATCCTGGCAAAGATTAGAGTCTCGTGAGGAGATTTGTTGGACCAACCCTAATCGGAGTGCAAATTTCCCCCCCAAAAAAATATTCATGGGATTAAACAGGGGTATTAGCCAGTGGGTCATAAGTGTGTCAGGCTTCTTAACAGGACTAATCTTGAATAAGAGTGGGGTCCCAGAAGAGGAGGATAGTTGTATCGTCTTCTCCCTCCTCCCAAAACACAGGCATTTGGAGATAGACCAAAAATAGGCACACCTCGTCTATGAAATAATAGATTCCATCTCAACACCACCACCACCACATTCTTGCCACTAACCAAGCAGATAACCAAGTTCACCACCCTCTTTCATAATCCAAGGTCAACTAGATTGTACACTTGTGTATGGTAAAGTTTGAGAGGCTTTGTTGGAATCCAATTAGATCACTTCACATTGACTCTAACTGGATCTTTTTCTTAAATATCTACACAAGCACACGGATTGCTTTAATTGTTGGTGTTGATGATTTTCCATCGTAATAAAAATAGAGTACAAATAACATTTGCTAAAATTGCTCAAATTGGCGACATCTGGGACCGCAATAATTTAGCACAACTATGTATTAGGGGAAAGATGTTAACTAGGACAGTAAAAAAGCAGAGCCCTCATTGGAAGTAATCTATACCCCACCAACATTCTATACGTCGAGCAGAAGATTTGTCTGCCATTTAATATGCAATATCGAGATTAAGGGAATAGCTTGGTTTCCTGAACCTCACATAGGTAACATGCAAAACACTGGTTGGAAAGATCATATGAGAGACTTCACTGGAAGCCTTTATGAGACTATGGAGAGTAGAATCTTCGTACAGTTAGAAAGTGTGCACTTTCTTCAAATCAGGCTCTGGTAAGGGAAGTCTGTGCAGCCAAAAACAGAGGGGGCTCTTATAATCAAGCAGGCATTCACAAACGAGTACTTGTGCAATAAGAAATCTTGAGCCAAGAAAAATATATTGGTACAATCAAGCATCTGCTAGGAATTGTCCATGGCAAAAACACAGAACAGGTTATTTTGGATATTGTTGGTCACTGGTTGAAGCGATCTGTGCCTCCTCTGTGGAAGGGGCCCAAACACTTTGAAACATGTAATAGTCACCTGGCCTCTGCTGACTTGAATGATCTGGACTCCTAACAACTGATCTTCAATTCATCCCTCCTATCAAATAGTCCAGAGGGAGAAGATTAGAGAGTTACAACAGTAAGGAATGACAGACATCCCTTTGTTATAGAACCGACTGTCAGACAGCCCTACCCTTAACTGATAAAGTAGTTGTCCCCGATTGAGTACATCACTAGATGTTTTGCCAAATTGTTTGAGCGCGTGCAGGAATGCCTCACACTTGAATAAACTGAAATCTATTTCTCACAGCAACACATCAGAATGGACTCTGTGATCCAACAGTGGCCACCTAATCTATACTGGGGAAAAAAAAATGGGGTGTGGCTTGTGATCGAATGGCGGCAGTTGCAAAGGAGACTAGCTCCAGCGCTGTTAAACTTGCCCGCAACCCTCCCCCTCCCCCCCCAGCCCCGCGAGGCCAATGTCGGGGGTGAAGGGCGAAGTCTGAATCATCTGGGCGGTGGAGGGTGCCCTCTTTAGGCAGAGCAGCTGGCAAGAATAGCCGGGGCCAGCACCGGGAGAAATTAAAAATGGCAGGGCCAACACTGGGTTGGCAGTAACTAGCTCGGCCCTTGCACAGGAGTATGGCAGTGCAGAGAAAGCTCGCCAGAAGGGCCCGGACACACGGGGGACTGAACTTAGACCCAGCTGGAGGCATGGGCCTCCAACTGTAGGAGTGGGAAGTGGAGAGGCCAGAACCTAAGATGGTTGAATCACGGAGGTGCTAGCAGTGCCCGCACACCCCGGCTTGGGAGGAGTGCAAAGCAGCGAGTGATTACCAGGAGTCACCCTTATTAGTGGAAGTACAGTGGGGTGTCCAGAGCCCCCTTCATTCGTGGTATGGTGGGAGAGGTGAGGGGCAGTCATGCCCGGAGGAATGGAGCTGTGGAAGTGAACGCCACCGCCCGCATATCACAGAAAGGCTCGATACTGGACAGGAGAACCCAGGTGAACCACGAACGACTTGGCAAGTGACCTGTTTGAGAGAGGCTGGTGCAGAGGAAAAATTGAAGACGAAGAGCCCGGGGTGGAGGAAGACCCGTCCCCCCCTTGTTTTGTGCTGCCGGCAATGTTCAAGATGAGGTCAGGGAGAAGTAGGGGTGCTTGTGCCACGGAGTGTGGCCACAGAGAGCCATAACAGTGCAGAGTTGCTGAAGTAGCTGCACCCAGGGGTGGTGGCCACAGTGATCCTTTGACAGCCATAAGTAGGCCATTGAGAGGATTGCCATGAGAATCCACGGCCAGTGGCTTCAGGCGGGGGAGGCGTCGAGATGGTGAGGCCAAAGGCGACAGCACAGCGATACCCGGGGAATTAGAGCAGAGTGAAGGGGCGGGGAGTAGACAAAGGCCTTAATAGCGGTGATGCAGACTTGGACTTTAGGGAGCATATAGCAATGGTACTGGTGGCATTACAAGAGACAAATATTGCCATGCAGCGAAAAATTGGTGCAGTGGATTAAGACGTGGTACTGCGGAGGGCGGATCACCACAAATTGATGGAGTGTGCATTTGAGACAAAATACATACTCACCCAAACAAACCAGCAATGTCAGTGGAGAGAGCTTGTATCGAGACACTGGAAAAACATCATGACAACCGTAGAACACAAACTGCATGATGCAGAGGGGAGCTCCCACAACAACAATGTGCAACTGGTTGTCGTCCCAGAGAAGGCAGAGGGCCCCTGCATGAAGCTCTTCCTTGAGGACCGTTTGTCCTCAGTGGTGCTAGAGGGGGAAACGTCCAAGTGGTTTATGGTGAAGAGGGTCCCTAGTTGTCCATGAGGGCGACAGTAACCCATCTGCTGAATTTCCGAGACGGAGACAATATACTGCAGGTGGCACAGTCGCATGGTCCATGGCCGCTAGAAGCAGAAAGGAGTATTAACATATACCCAGACTACACAAAACAATGCAGAGACGGCGGGAATTCTTTCTGGGGGTCAAAAAGCACCTCCAACATCATGATGGTGGAGGAGACCTGGGCCTTGCTGGAGGCCCGTGGATACCTGATGCTGAACAGGAGAGAGGGGTTCCGAGTAGAGTGCTGCCGGGAACCCTGTCAGTGCCTTATAGTGCGTGGATGCCCCTCATTGGCCCCTGCAAAGGACCAGACCGAAACGGAAAGGGCCAGAGTGGTGGATGTTCTGCAGCAGTCAGGCCCAGGAGGAGGCTAACTGATGGGAGGCTCTGGTGGTGGACACGGGAGAATCAGAGATTGGAGCAATGTCCCAGAGAGGCTCGGAAGGTGTGCCACCACTTACCAGTGTGTCACTGATGACAGCAGATGAGGTAATCCAATGGAGAATACGGACTGCAACCTGAAAAAGGGACAAGGATTCTGACTGTGCAAGGGTAGGGGCGGAGTGGGGGGGGAGGGGACGGGGAAGAGAGGGAGTTTGTGGAGGCTCCTATGCAGGTCGACACAAGCCACAAAATGGCTCTCATTATGGTCGAGTGAGTTATTTGTGTTAAATGTGAACATGGAGGGGGGGGGGTGGAGAGACAGACACCTCAGCACTTGGGAAAGCAGGTAGTTTCAAGCCTGCAGCACAAGCGTGTAGGGAGGGGGAGATCCTACGGAAGTGTAAGGGTGTTTGGGTACAACACCACACCCGCATGGAGGGCCACCATATCCAGGGAGCAAATGGAGAAGGAACATTCCCCTAAACAGGTTATAGCGGAGTCCAAGATACATTGAAATAGGGAGGGGAGCCCCTTATAAATAATGCCCTGGAATGCTAATGGCATGGGGAGCAAGTTGAAATGAAGTATAGTGACCAAGTACCTGACAAGACACAATACAGATGTGATCCTGCCGCAGGAGACGTATTTTATGGGAAATTGTGGATTCTTCAGCCGGCAATGTCATCAGCTCCTGGCCCAACATAGTTTCTCTAGGGGATTGGGAAGAGTGGGTGTACTGGTGCGCAAGTCGCTAACCTTGCTGGTAACTAAACACATGGGTCAACGCCCAGGAATGCTATGCAGCAGTCACTGGTAGTGGCCTTCTGGTACCTACCACTCAGAATGAAAGGTGATTAGCTGGTGAAACTTGGAGAATGGATAACAAATGCTCTGGAAGCCCTGCTACTAGTGGGGAAGAAGGAACCTTAATTTGACCCTTAGGGGGTACATGGACCGGCTGGCCAGTTCTGGGATCCCACGAAGGGAGGATACCCGCCTGGGAGACTTCTTAGATGTGAGAAGAATGGCTGATTTGTGGAGGGTCCATAATTTCAAAGATGACAGTACTCCTATGCCTAACATTCTATGCAGTCAATGTCTAGGTTGTTGGACTAATGCTGGTGAGGCACCACCTGATGTGAGCCTTTGGGAATATGGAATACCTGCACAGGGAGATATCAGATCGTGCTCCAGTGGCGACGTCGCTCTGGGCAAGCTGCCTAGACCTGAGAGGGAGTAGAGATTAGAGATTAGACTCCTCGGAACTGACATATGAGCACGCAAGACATGATTAGGTAAGCCACTGAACATTACTTTAATGATAACGTGGGACAGTGAGCTCTGATGTGATAGTTTGGGAAGCATACAAAATGGTTCTTCGGGGAAACCGGATAACCCACGCCACAGGAAAGAAGCCGGAAAGGGAGAAGTCATGACGAGAACTTGATGAGCTGGTGCGAGGGGAGACTGAATGTGTCTCCCACCTTATGAGGGAGCGGGCATGGGGATTGGAGGTACTGAGAGAGGAGTACCAAAGTTGAGCCCAACAGGAGTAGAGGCGGCTCTTCAGAAACAAACAGGGCCGGATGTATGAAAGGAGAAATAAAGCTGGGAAACTGCTGACCTGGTTGGCCAAAAAGGAGGAGGGCCAAAGATAGGTACATGGGGTGTTCACCCCAGGGGGTTCCGAATGGAGACACCAGACGAAATAACACAGGCCTTTGCAGAGCACTTGAGAAGCCTGACATGGGGCCATTTGTTAGGGACATTCCAGTTATCCACCTCCAGGAGGAGGACAGTAGGGCCATAGAGGTGGCAATATCGGAGGAAGAAAGCTCAGCCGTGGGGACCCAGCTTAGGAGCCGAAAAGTCATGGGCCTGAACAGGTTCCCCTTCTGAGTTTTTGAGGGCGTGAAATCCCACATCGTGCCCCCCCCCCCCCCTCTCCCCCCCCTCTCCTCCCCCCCTCCCCCAATGAAAGCAATATTTGAGGAAGCATTCTGGGATGGCATCCTACCTAGTGATTTGAGACGGACAGACATAATACTCATCCACAAGGATGGTAAGCACAATGAAGACTGTGCCTCCTATAGGCCGATCTCCCTACTGAACCTAGAAACCAAAATCCTGGCGATGGTGCTAGCATCCAGGCTCATGTAGGTGATTGACACAAAAATAACTACGAACCAGTCGGACATTATGCCATACAGGGCCACGAGACACAACCTTCGTTGCTTGCTTGGTTGTCTAGCCTGGAGGGACGGGTTTGGTGAGCCCACAATACTTTCATCACTGGATGCAGAAAAGGCATTTGACTCAATGGAATGGCCATACCCGATGGCAGTTTTGCGTAAAATGGGCTTTGGACCATTGTTTTTTTCTAATAGGTCGGGCTGCTATATTAGGAACCACTGGCCTGGGTCCACGTGAATGGGGCATGGTCAAGGGAATTTTGGCTTGGTAGAGGCCCCAGACAGGGGTGTCCCCATCATCGCGCCTCTTCGAACTTAAGATCAAGCCTCTGGCAACCTGGATTTGGGGTGACCCAACTCATGGCCCTAAAATTGGACCCAGACTGAGAAAATGTGATCTCGCTCAACGTGGACGATATTCTTTTGTACTGACCCAGAATGCTCGATCCCCTGTATCCTGAACAACTTGGAGGTGTTTGTGCATAGATTCTGCATTAATTGGGACAAATCTATAGCGTTTCCCAAGACAGAATGGATCCCACTTAATGGGGGAGGTTGCCCTTGACATGGGAGTGGGTGGGATTTAGGTACCTAGGCATCTATGTTACCATAAGGCCGGAAATCTTTTTCCGAGAAAATCTGGAGCACATTTTGCACGACTATAAAGAAGAATCCAGATTTACGAACTAGGCCGAACGGCCCTTTACAAAATGGTATTCCTCCTAAGTTTCTAGATATACTGCATAATACACTGTGTAGAGTTCCTGGAAAATTCTTTAGAGATGTCGAGCCGATGACCAGACAGTTGATTTGGGAAGAAGGCCCGCCGAGCATTAACCCATCTGCATTGACACGGAAGGCAGAGAATGGGTGACCCATTTGCAGATCATTAAGGACTGAAGCACGAAACATCAATATATGCAGACAGGAGGGCAATGGATCCACGGGCTACATCCTGGGCTTGGCGGCCATCTAAGGAAACCTACCAAACCGACATTTCTGAAAACTAGAGACCCGGGGAAATCCAGGGAGGTATGGCTTGCGTGGATCCCCCAACGTTTCCCTACCCAGAATCCCCTGCAAACATCACATTTTACTGAAAAGAAAACAGTTTTTCCACATGTGTGTGGGATCACCGTGCCGGCACAAATGTCTTCCACCAAACGTTCTCCTTGTTCACCAGAGTAAAAGGATACCTCACTTGTGTGGGTGGGCCAAAGGCCTGTGACTGGGAAGGGCCAAAAACATAGGGATTATGGGTAAAGCACTGCAATACGTTTAGGGCCCTTGCCTGTTGCCTGTTGCGGGTACTTGACCCACCCACACGAGTGAGGTACCATTTTTATTGGGAGACTTTGGAGAATGCTGGGTGGGTGGAAGTTTGTGGACCAACGCATGTTCCAGAACTTTCCATCACAAAAATATGGGGAAAGTGTGTTTTTAAGTTTGAGGTTTGCAAGGGATTCTGGGTAACCGAACCTGGTGAGAGCCACACAAGTCACCACATCCTTGATTCCCCTGGGTGTCTGGTTTTCAAAAATGTATAGGTTTGCTAGGTTTCCCTAAGTGCTGGCAGAGCTAGGGTTCAAAATCTACAGATAGGCACTTTGCAAAAAAGGAGTTAGTTTTCACTGTAAAAATGTGATGTGACCACGTTGCGTTTTGGGCCGTTTTCCATCACTGCCACTATGCCTACCCACACAAGTGAGGTACCATTTTTATCGGAAGACTTTGGGGAACGCGGGTTGGGTGGAATTTTGTGGATCCCCGCAGATTCCAGAACTTTCCATCACAGAAATGTGAGGAAAATGTGTTTTTCTGTCAAACTTGGAAATTTGCAAGGGATTCTCGCTAACACAACCTGGTGATCACAAGTGCCCCCCCATTCTGGATTCCAATGGGTGTCTAGGTTTTAAAAAAAATGTATAGGTTTGCTAGGTTTCCCTAGGCACCGGCAGAGTTAGGGTTCCAAATCCACAGCCAGGCACTTTGGAAAAAAGGGTCAGTTTTCACTGTAAAAAAGTGGGGTGTTAACATTGCGTTTTGGGCAGTTTCCTGTCACGGGCACTAGGCCTACCCACACAAGTGAGGTACCATTTGTTTAGGAAGACTTAGGAGAACACAGAATTGTAGAGCAACTGTTAGCTATTAACTTTCGAGCATTTCTGCCTTCCAAACGTAGGACAATGTGTAAAAAAGAAGTCACTTTGAAAAATGTCCTATAATTCACATGCTAGTATGGGTACCCACAATTTTGAAGATGTGCAAATAGCTACTATTTCTAAACTATATATTTTGTTTCCATTCCACACCCCTTTTTTTTTTTTTTTTTTAACAATTCACCCACAGATAGTGAGTGACATTTTTACTTTTGATGTGGTTAGACCAGTTCTCTTGCATCCAGGTAAATTCCTCATTTTTTTTCCACCCGGGAGTAAGTGATGCACGCTCTTTTACAGTCAAGCTCCTGAATGTGTTAATGGTTAAGTCGAGAGTCAACATACAAACGTTGTATTGTACTAAAAAACAGAACAGTGTATATACACAGTAACCATAGGTAAGGACCCACTCCTTAGTTTGCCAGTCTGTCACAAAGAGCTCTTTGTGTCAAAGATACTTAATGCCACGTTATGCTTAGTTTCACCCTAGTAAATACCTTATAAACAAATGGCAGTGTAAACAGCGATAAGAAGTTATGAATTACAGGAGGCGTGGTGGTGTGTGGCTTGGAATAAGGACACTACTCTTGCGACTCAGCCAGCGCCTGTTTTCTTGGAAGAGGCCCAGTACTCGACGAGAACATGGAGATATTCTTAATTTTCCAGGTGATGGTCACTGAAAGGTAGTCTGAGACATTGAACTCAGAGAGGACAGAAATCCAAGAACCCTTTTGGAGTCATTCAGAAAATAAATAAATATAAATAAATAAATGTAGCACTGTCAAGACCCAGCCTAAAACAGGCCGTTCATCCCGACAAAATAACTGAGAAAAGATCAGGCTGATCCGAAAGACTACCAAGAGCCCAATGGCAACTTTGGATTAGCTACAGGTTCTAACGTGGAACTACTGAATCAGGTAATGTGAAGTAGTAAGAGGCAATATTAATTTTAAGAATTTTTTGCCACATAATATAATTCCCTCTACAAAGCAAGATTATACTCTGCACAGGAGAGGTCAAAACAAATTGGGAATGATCTGCTGATGCTGCGACTGTCAAGAAAGAAGAGGCAGAACTATAGGATACGCCACCTGAAGAGGTGTTAGCAAAGGCGATCTCAAAGATCCAAAGTAGTAAAGTGCCAGAGCAGAAAAATTTGCTGATAGGAAGGGGCCTCTTAAGTAGTTCTAACTAGTGAGCCATCTGTTGAATATGCATAAGGAACCAAAAGATGCAGTTCTTGTGCCAAGATTTAAGGATGACATCACTTATCCAGACAAACAAAGAAACAGACACCATATCATCATATAAGCCAATATAGTTAACTAAGGCTCCGATTATAACCTTGGCCGTCGTACCGCCAGGTCAGCAGCATCCTGGATGCTGCATTCGGAGTCTACTGCCAGGCTGGTGGTGTGCTGGCGGCGGTATGCTTCGGCTCAGAGAGCGCATGAAGGCAATGCTGATGCACTGCAGCACCTGCACTGTCATTATGCACAATGTAGTGCATGGCACACATTGTGCGCACAACCTTGCAGGCATAGGAGGGCAGAACATCTGCCCCCAGCCAGAATGCCCAATAAGCAAAATCACCTAGGGGCCCTGCCTTTCTGCCGACCCTTTCATGGCGTGGCTTCAAGACTATCGATACAACTTTAAGGACACTCGTCTGAGACTTGAGCACTCTCCCCGAATATCCCAGAGTATCACAGGGGGGATAAATGACAAATACTGGAAGTATTACTGGGCATCACACCTAGTGCTCCTGAATAGGATAACCTCTGCTACACTCTAGAAGCTCTCAATAAATATTGATAGGTAAGCAATGTGGTGGGGAAGTGGGCACATTTCCCCGCAGTAATGGCCACAAGAATTCAGCTGTGGAGGCAGTCCACTAGAGATATATATGATGTTTAGTAGTATAAGCCCTTTCTGGACGAGTACATCGGTACTTGGTCAGTTTGAGAAATTTCACGGAAGGGTACAAGCATAGGCATCTCTGAATGCTGATATGGGGAAAAAGGAGGCCATTGTTCATCCAGAAACTGCTAAAGGAACCTGAAGGAGCAGAGACAGACCGAAACAGTTATTTGTGCTTTAGACGCACCCTGTGTAGACGTACACAGATTGTAGGGCAAATACTAGATGACACCCACGTGGAGTTTAGACTCTTCATGCCCAAGACCATCTCCCAAATTGATAAGATATTGATTAATGCTTTGTGGAACTGCACTGGTCTTCAGAGAAGGAGGAGTAGGGGGGATTTAGGGGAGGTAGATGACTCAAATTGGGAAGAGGTAGTCATGTAACCTAGAGAGGTAGAGATGCAGCCAAAATGCAATACAAACTCTTACACTGAATTCTACTATACATGTGCCCTCTTATAACAAATGGGAGCAACTCGAACAGCTGTCTGAGATGCGGCAACATGCAGGATACCTTTTACCACAGTATTTGGTGCCCAGGATTGTGACAATGAAGAATACCAGGAGGGAACTTCTAGGAGACGTGATGGGACAATCAGGATAGTGGCGAGGAGTGAAAGGACCCCCACCAAAATATGCTCAGATCCTTCGGAATGTGGGTTTGGTAGTAGCTAGGCGAGACATGGTGCAGTTATGAGGAATGCACGAAATAACAGGGTTTGAAAACCCTTGCCAACATATTACTTGGTGTAATGGGGCAGTATTTAGGAAGCCAGAAGATGCCCGCAAAAAATGCTGGTTGTGAGTGCTTGGAGACAAGATTTTAAGCTGCCATGAATTGTGCAAGTATCATGACGTACAACAGATTTACAAATGGAAATACTGACAATTACAGGTTTTAATGATCTAAAGGTCATGTGTTGAGCAATGAACAGGTGGGAAGGTAACTGAGCTTTTATACAGACGGACCGAAAGTTTTTGTTACTAATGTTGTTGAAAGAAACAAAAATGACAACTTGATTTTTGTTTTTGTTTTAAAAGCAGCGACCGCGCTTCCCGGCTCCTATTTGTAAATAAGTTCCGAAATTCTGCAGCCATACTGGAAGAGGCGTCTGGGCTGACAAAACGAAAACAAAAGATTTCGGTCTAAATACCTATTGGACCACTTGGCACAAACCCCGAAGAACAACAAACTACCCAAAGAACAACATTCCTCCTGTGTAGCCGGAGACGACGTCATGTCATGGAGGGGTTTCCCATTGGCTGGGACTTAGCTAGGAGATAGGGGCATCTGAAGGGATCAGCGTTTAGGCAGGCCCTTATGGAAACGATTCTTCCGGTTTATCAATAGGGGGGGGGGGGGTCCTTAAACTGCTTTAAATGGATATGCATTGCGGTGTACTTTTTTGTGGCTGTGAGAGATGTTTACTTAACAAAGGGCACTCAAAGTAAACACAGGCGGTTTTGTCACAGCATTGTACAAAGTCTGCAGAAGCGGAGTTTCCTGTAATGCTAGGACACCCCACAGCTGCTCTCAAGTCTTGGGGCACCTGCAGGGTTGCTGCAAACCATGCATAACTTTTAATATGCACCTAACATGAATGCGCAGGTAAGACCCCTTGAAATAGGGGCCAGGAAGTTGCCCTAGTACAGCAATAAACTGAGGTCCCATGTTTTTTTTCCCAAAGAATTCTTGGTAACGAGGGGGTGAATGTAAATAAGTATGGCAGATTTTACACCCATCAATAGCAACTGCATTTTCAAATCATCACTAGTTTGACTGCAATATCAGCCAGGTGGAGTTAACAGTCCTCGTGTCAATGAGATGTTGATCTGCTGTGCTCAAGGGCTGTGCGGCTTACTAGGTCATTTTACGCTCCAGGTACTTGCATGCGTTGCTAATGTACTTTGTTTTTTGGTACTATTTTTTGTCTTAGGGTTTGTCTTACTAGGGTAGGCTTTTGTTTTTCATACGATGTGTTCCTACTGTTGGCGTTGTACTCTGAAGCTTGATTTGCTCAGGCATACTAGTGCTACATAAACAAAACCAACTAAATATTTAGTTAAAACATTTTTGACTTACATTTGCCCCAAATGTATCTGTTTAATAGCTATAGCGCAATTTTGTATGCAGCCCATCCATAAGTTCCTGCTTATACTGGTAACTGTTGTAGATATCATCCCCATCCATCACCAAAGATCCTATTTGAAACAATGTGCTGGGAAGGACGTCATTTATGGCCCCCTTGTAGCAGCCATAACTACTGGCTCATATAACATGCATTTGTAAAGCATATGTTCACTCAGAAGGGTATCGTGCCGCTAAATAACATTGGTGCAAGACGTGCTCAGTTTCAATCGGGGTGCTCCTCCTGGGTTCTTGTGTAAGGTGGCTACAGGGCGTGGAGCAAGAAATATCTTCCAAGCCTAGCCAAGGTTTCTTTCAAAAGTCAATCTCCGGTGAAGTATCAGTCAAGAGTTCTTGCATTGAATGAGTAATCTAGGAAAGGGTGTTCACCAGAATGAAAACTTGCATAGCTGCACCCTCCCTCTGCCAGACTACTTTGCATGAAAAAGTTGAACAGGTGAATGTAAGAAGTACTGGAAAAGGGTTCGATATTGGCGCTACATTACATTTCAAATAGGTAAACTTTATACTTTAGACAAGATGTAGGTTGCTAACAGGTAAGCTTCAACGGTGCTGTCAATAAGGCAAACCAGCGTCTTGGAGGAGATATTAGAGGACAAAGCTTGTGTTGTGTTGTAGAGTCAAAAAATGACTTCTGAACATGCTGCGATTCTTTGAATAATTTACATCTGAAATAATTACTTTTCCAACTAATAGGTGTCCAACTATTTCCTTAATGCTGTGCTAGAGTTTATCCCCAGATCCTGAGGTATATACTGTTCAACTCGTACTGTAATTTTGCTGTTGTGTTTGGGATCTCCCAGAATGGAGTTTAGTTTTGGCAAGATTTATACTGATTTATACCACTTTCACCATTCTTGACTAAATTTGATTTTCTTTCCTTTCATTGATTACTGGCGAGTCTGATATTCAGCTTTAAACGGAGCTACTCCAGTCAGTAACTGGTTTTGGTTGATCTCAAGTTGCTTCAAGTTATTGGCAATGAAAGAGCGAAATGAAAATAATAAATGAAGTTGAGAGGCCAACTCAAATTACTAAGCCTTTCAATACATTTGTAAAAATTCAAAAGCACACAACATAACTAGGGCTAAACATGGGATTTATACTACAAACAAATGAGAGGTACTAACACAAGTTGGTTGAAGCAGTGGGTTGCGAGACCCAATTACCATGTAAAAATAGAATGTTTAAGAGTCGACCCATAATGAGGCCTTACTAACACCATAGGTACCCACGCCGATCATTACCCTGCAATGAACTCTAACACCAACAGCTTAAAAACTTACGAAACATGACAGCAGTATCATACAGTCACATAATGAAATCAATTACAGAAGATTCTTCTAAATACTCAGCGTGTAAATTGCTTGGGAGGTGCTCATAACGAACCTCGTAAAGGCATAAAAAGGTTACTATGCAGATATGATCTGAAGCTACATACGTAGAAACTCGCCAATTAAGGAGGTATTGCTGCTTTATAGGTATTGTAGCCATTAAGTTTCACCTTCACACAAGTTAATAAGTGCACACTTCAATCACAAACATAGGGTGTGCTGTCAAGAGACAGTGGTGGTGGTGTGCATCACTCCGCCAGAAATAGAAGGCTCAGGTCCAGCGTATTTGTAGGTTGGCTAAAGTATATAAAACATTGGCCCTTTGGTGGAGTCGACTCATCTTGCCATTGTGTTACATTTAGAATCACTCTACCTATAGGACTCCGGACATGGCAAGGCGACGGACAATTACGGTACATGAATTCACAACGGTCACAGCAGTAAATACGCCACTGGAGAGATGCGTTTTGCAGCACTCTGCTCTTCCTTCTTGAATGGTGCTCGTATCTGGGTCATTTTCCAGACATAAAACATTGGAGGATTGGGCATGCAGGGCAGAACTGTACAACAGTAGCGCCTTCTAAATTCTACCTCTATGACTGAGGCAATGTCTTTGCAGTACTTTTCACTATTGAAAGATTGCCTCTTCTTCCTTCCTGTGTGTTCTGAACACTCGCTCTATTTTTTTTTTGCATGTGCAGCAATCTGCCTGTAAGTGATAGAGTCTAGGTAACCTCGGTTCCCAATCCCACCATACCACTGCCATCGGGATTTTCACTCTAATGCGGGTTCCTCAACGTAGCATCCACTGGGGAGGTGAGAGGATACTCTACTTACAGTTTCTTCACCAAATACTTCACACCTGCGGGCTTGCATTCCAGTGTAAGGTACTAGTTGCCCATGTCTTGCCTCCCTAACCCTGCATTCACCAAGCCCACTCCCATAGCGGGCTGCCTTATGAATAACCTATTCCCCTCCTTCTTTCCCAGTTTCTCCATTTATTCCTGACATGCTCTGCACAGATAATGACTCTTTATCTAAAGACACAGCAAATAGAGGCTTAACATGCCAAGTCACATGCTGAGCAAGGGCATGGTCGCTGAGCATATACAATGTGCCAAGTCATTCCTCTCCCACAGCAAAACTCTATCAAGCATCTCGTTATTTTCTCACCAGTGAGTAAGTGACAGCTGGGTACACTTCTCACGGGGAACAACCTTTACATCGCAGTTAGTACACCGCGATGCAGTTACATCGCAATCGTTACAACGACTGCATGTTACCACGCCATGCCATTACAACGCAAGTCTTTACATCGACTTGCGCTACATGGCGTGCCAACATTACAAATAGTGTAGTTTACTATCCCAACACCTTCCCTACTGTTAAGTGGACTGGAGTTGGAATAGTAAATTACGCTTTTCTAATGTTAGCACACCATCTAGTGCAAGTCGATGTAAAGACTTGCGTTGTAAAGGCATGGCATGGTAACATCGCAGTCGCGATGTAACGGTACGCGTTGTAAAAACTCGCGTTGTAACATCGTACATCCCTACTCACTCCTTAACCAAGGTACAAACTCTACCTATGTAAATAACAGCCCTACCAGATTTATATGTGACCGATTGTATGTCCACCCAAAATTTGCTTTTAAAAATACATCACTATTGGATAGCTTATATTATAGTTTCTAAAAAGTAGACAAACATAGGGGGTTCTATCTGCAGACCCCATCTCTGCAACCCATAAGAAAACCACTCTTTGGGTCAGTTTTACCCTTCATCAAAACAACAAATGCTCCCCAACAGACCTGATAGCTTATTTCAATGCACAATCTTACCACGCTGCTGCCTGTACTCTACCAGTACTCTTCCAGCAAAATATGAGGATCAGCGCCATCAGTAGAGACAGCAGACAAGGAGGGGGTTTTACTTTTATAGTTTCCCGATTTGAACGGACGCTTGTGGTGAAAAATCTGCCATTTCATGTACGAGAATTTCTAACATCAATTACTGCATGGGTGGCATTATCTAATACCCGAGCTCAAACATTTAAAAATATTTTAAAATGATTTACCTGCTTGGAAATAGATAATGAATAGGAATTACTTTTTTTTTTTAATTCACATAAGATAGTTTTGCTTTGAACTCTCTCTTAATTGTAGGGGGGGAGCATAAACATAATAAAATCCTTGTCTGAAACATTTGGACTAAAGAACCACAAATTTAAAAAAATCAGCCATCTTAGACACTTTCACCGCTTTCAAAAATAACACCGCCCCAATTGCAACCTCCTAACCACTGTCAAGTAAAGAACACACCCAAAGCTCAAACTCCTAACAACTGCCAAAGAAAATTCGTTAGCAACCTTCCAAGGATAGCTAACTCCACCATACCCTGATAATCCAGCCCCATCTTATGCTTTTTACACTACGGTCCATTCTCACACTTCAGATTAGGCACCCATCAAGCCTCTATGCATGAAGAGGGTGGGAGGAGGGAGGTAAACCTGCTGGAATGAGGTAGGTGAGTATTGAGTACTAAACAACTCGACCGGTGGACTACCGAAAGCAAACTAGAGTGAGTGGATATAAGAATTGTGGTTTCGCATAACAGGCTAAATGCAGACGACCGCGAGCTTTTCATCCAGCCAGATGCTTGATTTATTTGGTTTACAGGGCATTCTCAAATCCTTCATTCATTCAAAGCCTTGAATGGCTGGAAAATAATTAAATAAATATCTATTCCAAAATAAGCAGTTTGTAAATCAAGCCATGAAATAGATCGTTGAGCCAAAGTTTTTAGTCAGTTACATACAGAACGCCTAAAATCTATCATTAATATCAAAGTCCAACAGAAGAAACACCATCAACAAGCAATAAGGCAGATGTGGTAGCAAAAAACCAACAACTGCTTCGCCGAATTGCAAACACCAGCTTCCTGGCCAAGAGTCTGTTTACAAGACGAGACACTATGTTTATAGGAGTTAGCAAACAGAGGTGGACACCTCACAGGCAGCAAACATTCAACCCACCTGTGAACGTTTCAATCAGTCCTTCAGCGGCTTCCAGGCAAAACCATCTGTGAATGCACAAAGGTTGCACTTCACATATGCCAGATCATCGGAGTGCCCCTTTTCAATGTTTGCTCACCTTTACTCTTAAATAATTTTTCTTTGCACAGAAACACCTGGAGGGCATTTGCAAAGCAACCCAAGACACTTTACCCAGTAAAAGTTCAATTGCGAGTGTAGCAAATTTGCCTCTTAGCACACTATGTCCCACTACCACTCCTCAGTAAATGAAGAGGTTACACAGCAAACAAAATGCCTAGTTGGGCTGTAACAGGCACTTCTTTATGGACGCTCACAAGGCCACACTACTGACCAACACAGAATCACTTTATGCAATTTGTCCTAAAAATAAACTGAAATATAACATCATGAACAAGGAAACCCCTATCCCAGTACCACAGGCTATTGAGAATGTTAGAGAAAAGCACAACACTCCCTCCACAAATGCCTACCACGTGCCAAAGGTCAAACTAAACAGCTGGCCAAGCATTATTTGTGACACTCTCTAAAGTCATTACCTCAAGATTGGAAATTGAAGTCATTCAGTCAGCAAACAGGTATTTGTAGGTCATGCATCAATTTTTATTTCCAGATGTAAGTAAGAATACCTGGAAATGTAACCGCTACGCTTAGAAGTTCAAAAGCAGTGCGCAATTTGATGGTTTAATGACACATGGCCATACTTTCCTTTCCGTGTACCTCACAACTTTCCTGGAATAACCAATCCATGCTTTGAAACATTAGCTAGATCTTCAAACACCACAATTCTTGGTATGATCATGGTGATTGGTTCTAATGAACACAATTACAGAGTTGTGATTTGTTCTTTTTGGCGATGTGGACAAAATTAATGCAGATATGCTCTAAAAACTGAATGCAAATATAATTTGCTAATGACCCAGCACCAGCTAATCTATACTTTCTACCACTCAAGATCTTGGGAAACGATCAACCAAAAAGATGTGTGAAAGCATAGAGAGAATGAGACAAAATCTTTCAAAATTTGCTCCAGTCCCAATAAACCATAAAGAATGGGGTCAGTATTTTACCCAGTAACTACTCGTTTCACGCTGAGGAGTAAATTGGTAAGTATTCTTGATTCTGAGACAAAGGAATCGGTCTAGTGATATTTCCTACCCAAGGTATTTTGAAATATGGTCAAATGAAAGGCGTGAGCCATTCCATCGCTTTAAAGTTGCTATCGATGTGATTGTGAAATGACAATAAGCATGATGCAGCCACTATAATCAGAGTTATGTGCAATGGGAGTTCTTCACATGAAAACAATGGAGCAGCCCCAAATTATTCAAGCAGACAGATAAATGCGAGGACAATACTAGACTAACCAGTTAATCTTAGTACTCGTCTAACCTGATATCTACTTTTTTGTCTTAGACAAACTCACACCCATTTATTTATCCAAGCTAATAAGTACCTATAGAAATAAATAACATGCTGTATATGTTAGCACAAATTAAAAGAAGGCACAGTACATATTACACAAAGTCCATTAGGAGTTTCCGTCCACGTGCAGGGTACACCCTCACTAATACCATGAACTTGTGTTTATGCGTTCAGGTTTATTTGCTTCCATTTTGAGATGAAAGGGATAGGTGCAACAGGCTCGTCACTGCCTACACTGGTGTCAGGCGGTAACTTGTCAACAGCCCTTCCTACACTATACACTCGCACATTCAACCCTGGCCAATAATTCCTGAGAAATAGCAGTTACCGCCCCTTGCGGGCCATTAGCCGAATATGCACTGACAAGTACGGTTAGAAACAATTTTCACATTGTTTCAATCTCGAACTTGAAAATTGCAGATGAATTTGAATAAAGGCAACCCTCTGTTCCTAGCAAGCGCGACCTCCATGGCGGAGGGAGAGACCAGATGTCCTTTAAAATAAAATGTGGTAACCAGTTAATGCTCCCATTTTCCAGTTCTGTGCTTTACTTTAATAATGTGGAGCAATTGCACCAACATACCAGAAAACAGTGATTGGTATATTTAAAGTCCAGGCCTGGGATACCCGAGGACACGGAGTCATCAAGTGACATTAAGAGCATGGAGCTGCTGACTTTGGAGCTGGGGAACCAGGTTTGAGACTCCGAGTTGGCTCAGAATCCTGCAATACTAGGCAGATTACATTGGGCCTGATTACGAGTTTGGCGGACAGGGTTACACAGTCACCAAAGTGACGGATATTCCATGTGCCGTATTACAAGATCCACTGCATATAAGGGAATTGTAATTTGGCGAATGGGATATCTGACACGTTTGTGTTGGAGTAACCCTCTCCGCCAAACTCTTAATCAGGCCATCAATCTACCCATGCCTACAAAAAATTAATGTGTCCTTGTGTAATGTAACTGGTACTTATGTAAAGCGGTCCAATACCTTCGGGTTGAGTTTGCGTTATTCAAAACTGCAACAAAAAAAGTGTTCACCTAAAGGGCAACATCTTGAAAAAAAAGGCCCAGGTTAAAACGATTGTAGCCCCAGTGCTAACGTAAAGCTTCAAAACAATACACAAAAATACCACCTAAGCAAGTAATTTCCTCATGCCAATACGGTTTTTTGTAACAGCCTTTATGATTTTAAGAATCTGGTCCGCAAGATAAGAAAATCTCATTTAGGTTATATTATATTCATTAAATAATGAAGCACTGTAATCTGGTGGAAATTGCACTGGAGAGAAGTAGACCACAGTGTACAGCAGGAGCCCTAAAAAAACAGACAAAAAGCTAAAACTGGTCAAGAAGAAACTTAGGGCCAGGTGTATGAACATATTTCATTTGTGGAAACCAGTCACATATTGTACAAAGAACTTTTGCAAATTAAATTAGATTTTGCGAGCTGATCTATGCCCCTATACGATGGATCGCAAAATAAGGATTTGTAGTGGATCACAATTTGACCTACATCATTAAAATGCATGAGATAGGTTGTAAATTGTGACTCATGTCGCTTGAAGGCCATCACAGGGATGGTGATGTCTGTGATTACCTTTAAATAAAGTATTCTGATTTCATATAAGTGAAGTCCATTTTCCTTAAAGAAAAACGGGCTACGCATAGAAAAGTAGTATTTTTTTAAAATTATTTTTTACAAGCATTCTTATGAGTTAGCAGTGTACTCCCGAACCACCGCCTATTACAAAACAAACCTTTTCAGTCATTCACACTTTCACGCTTTGCAAATGCGTTGCCTCCTCCTTTGAGGAATCAGCAAGTTTTCAATGGTTTGACCATTAATATACTACATACTGAATACAAGGGGCGACCTGAATAAGTCTATTCAAATTAGCAAATCAGTATTCATTTTTAAAACCCATTTTCTGATTCAGTAATCCTTTATGGAATCGCAAACGAATTTAGTGAATATCAAGACCCCTTTTGTGGTTGCAAACCCAGTGATTTTGCAAATTGTAAAGTTTGCAACTACAAAATGGATTAGTACATCGGACCTTAAATTATTTGAACTTGTAAAGTGTGCAGCTGTTTTCTTATGGAACATTAGGACCAGCTTCAAAAAGAAGCCACTGATTATCCACTTAATTTCTGGAACAGCCATAGACCGGTTACCTAATTGGGCAGTAAAACAACCCGAGGCGAGTGCCAACAGTCCGCAACCTATAGCTTCCTGCACTTTAGTCGCACTGTGCAACCTGAACGACTAATGATCATTGTAGGACATCAAACCCCATCTCTCCTTTTCAGTTTGAGCAAATACTTTTTCAAAGCACGCTTTTTGGGTTATTTGGCAAGATGAAGGGAAATGGTGAAGAGTACAACAAGTACAAATGTCTCCCGTGTGTTTGCAGATTTTACATCTTAAATATTTATAAAATATGTTCAGCCGTCTAAAAAAATTCACGTTTAAGGAGATGCTCGAGGGGGTCATCAAGTGGTTGAAAAGATAATGGTATCTGCACTGTTGGTGGGCGGAATTTGCGAAAGTGACTTTCGCAAATTATCGCGAAAATGTTTCATCTCCGCAAACACGCGGAAATATCGCTAAGATGCAGTAGTTTTTTTCCCACCCGTTCGCGGTATTTTCGGCATGGTCGCGGCTCGCCAACTTACCCATGCGGTTGCTTGCGGGCGCGGCCATCTTGTTTTCACTCTTCTCGCGGTGCAGGATCGCGAGAAGAAAGACGTGATCACGCGACCAATGAGATTACTGCGGTCGCGAGACAGCGCAAATGGCTACCAACAATCCAACATCTTGTGGAGAACGCGACTGGATCGGGAAAACTTGTCGGTGAACGCGGGGATTCAGGTAAGGCAATCGCGCGCGCGAATGCATTATTTTACAGCGTGAGCAAGAACCAAATTATCGCTAAGCTGCGGAATGCGGAAATTGACATTTTCGCGCTCTCCGCGGAACGCGAAAATGTCAAATTATCGCAATTTCCACGAGCGGAACGGAAATGTAGCCCATGCCTAGTCCAGATATACTCTAATGGGCTACTTTACAGGGGACTAGCAAGTTGTGGATGACCAGACCCATAACAATATGTGGTGGCAGACATTACAGAACTCCGAGACATGGTCCCTGCATCCTGAAAATGAATTATTTATCCGTTAGCGGGCATGGTTAGCACACCACGTGGGGTGGTCCTAAAGGGAACCCTGTCTTGATTGGCTGGGCACAATATTGAGAACATGTTGTGGTAGCTACTACAGGGCTCTGGGACAGGGTCCCTATTAGAATGCATTGTAAATTTTAGTGCATGTCACGTTTTGAGGGTCACAAAATGGTGCACATATAAAAAGGACAATAGAGTGAGTAAAATCTATCATCTTTTATATGTGCACCTTTTTGTGACCCTCAAAATGTGCTATGCACAAAACTTTACAATAGTGAGTACAATATAAATATGTTATTGGTGATAGCATAGCAATTTTAGAAATGGTAGGTTGCTCCAAGGTGATTTTACCCTGAGAAAATTGCTGACTGTCTGCTGGATTTGATGAACCATGTTTGAAGAAAACAGTTTTCGTGGAAGCTTTTATCAGAGGTTATGGAAGGTGCTGCAGGAGCTAAAATGAGAGCACATTTTCTATTCGGAGTAAAACAGGTAGCTCTAATAGTAGTAGCCTGTCAGTGGATTCACTAGGGTTCTATTGCAGCTTTAGGTTTTCTGATGAACAACTAGTGTGTTAACATTCTGTTTTCATGACAAAACTGTGGCACACCTGAATCTATCTAAATAGAACCAAAACTGTAAAACATTTCCTTTAGAACAAAATGAGGAGGTTCATTGTGTCATAGAAATTATGGTTCGTGCTCTAGAACGCTAAAATGAAGACATATTCTAGGAGTTCTCAATATCTTCCTTGTCTATTTCAGTAAAACATTCTGACATGCTACAAAACATGTAATTTCAATTCCAGCAGCAGGCTGTCAGTCAACTCTTATGATCAACTTCAATTTTACCACAAAGTTCTGATTGAGCAACTAAAGTGCTAACATTCTGTACTTATGATAAAAGTGTAGCACACACGAATGGTATCTTGCTGAAATCAAAGTTGCAAAACAAAGGATTTCCTACAGAGATACCGCAGTTAATGAAAAAATGTGGGAGGTCATACAAATTATGGTAAGTGCTCTATAAAGCTAAAATGATCTCACAATTACTTGGAGTTCTCCAAATATCTTCCTCATCCCTTTCAGGGAATGATTTTGACATGCAGCCAAACATGGACTTACAACACCAGCAGCAGTCTGTCAGTTAACTCCCTAGTAATCAACTGCAGCGTCATCACACAATTCTAAAGAACAACAGTAACGCACTCCTTAATGCCAATTTTTGGAATATGAATTGTTGAATGTAAAGCATTTACTGGAGAGCAGGCTGACATGGACGTCAATTAGGGACCGCCAGGGGTCGTTGGCCTCAGAGGTGGTAAAATCAGTACCAAAACAGGCCTCAAAAAATGTAATTGCTACCTCGAAAAATGTACTCGCTACTGCGCTAGGACGAGGGAGGCTAAAACATCTAGTCCACACAGATTAGGTGCTCTATCACTTTACCAGAGTCAGGGGAAAGCGGATCTGCAAAAAATACTAATGGCCAGTCCGTAGGGCTCAGAAACAGATGTCTTGATTAGCTTTTTGCAGCTCTGGCTCAGGCTGGAGTGACCGCGCATTAATAAGGCAATCAGAGGGCTACTCACTACTGTGTTTTCCACGTAGTGTCTACATATTTGAATATACCGCTTTACGACTGGATAATTCCACCAGCAAGGGCAGGCAACACAGCCTGGCGACACACAAGCTACCCCAACTGTTTAGTGTGCGCAGCAAGTCGGTGCTTGGTCCTACACTAACTAATGGTGGTGGCAGAGTCGCGCTGCAGCTCGTATCTGTAGCGCATCAATTAAGCAGAAGTTGAAAGCGGGAATTGAAGAAACCTGTTGCAGCGATGGTGGGGTGCTTGGCAGAGTTTCTGTATCACACATTGCCTGCCCCTGACATTTGTGGGTCCTGTGTAAACTGCGGCCTGAATTAGTAAGAACTGCCACCCCCCAGGGGCTGCAAGGATGATCGAAATTATAGAGGCAGTACAGATGCAGAGTTACCCGCATCTGTAAGAGCAGAGCCCGGAAGCAAAACTACATATACGAACTGTGCCACTAGTGTGCAACTTCAAAGCTGGAAACGAGTCTTCTACACCACCCCATTCCACCCCCCACCAATGTCTAGCTCCCGGTCTCTCACTCTCCTAGCTCCACATGCACATGTCCTCGTCTTCTTCAAACTGCTGCTGTCCTCAGAATGCCTTCTGCCAGCCATCCACGCAAACTTGAAGGACCCTCATACACACAGTCACTTCCACACAAAGACTGCCCTCCATTTGGATTTTGCTTTACGTACACTCTCCATGCCCGGCCTCCACTCACTGCCCCTGATAACCCAGCACAATGCTCCTTCCACCCCACGCTCTGCCTAATATCCTACACACATTGCTCTTACCACTCACTGACCATCACACACACGTACTTTCCAAGCACTGTTCACCTTGACTTGCACCATAAACGTAGCACCTGCCCTATAAGCAGTGCCAGGTATTCCTGTGCAATAAACTCCAGTCCAGTTGGCCTTTGTACACAATGTAGGATCTCTGCCACTAACTTTCTACCCACACCTTTATATATCCTGCCCCATGTGCCCTAAACATACAATCTCTGCTCAGGTCATGTGAAGGATTTGCTTTTTCAGCACCTTTGAGTGTCCAGTGTCTTGCCCTCTGTCCCTTCCTCAGCTGCTTCCTCTCACCTTCTAGCATCTCTCTCCATCTCGCTTGGCCTCTCAGTGGCTCCTTCCCTACAGCTCCTCTGCACCCTCGGCCTGCGCCCGCAGCCTTTCCTGGTGTAGCACCGGTGCCCTCTGTGTGCTCTCCTCAGCTCCTCCTGCCGCCACCTTCTTGTCTGCTGCCTCACCTAGGTGGGTTCACTGAACACCGGGAGAGGACAGGCCGTTGAGGGGGGCTCAGTCCCTTTCTAGTCCCGAGCCTCAACCATCCGTGCGGCCGCCATTTATTAATAATACCTCATCCCTTGCAAGTAAGTACTGGCTGAGAATCTCAGGACAGCATTACCCGGGTTCGCAGGTAAGGAGAGAACCTACAGCCCGTTATTCAGCTATGCTATGCTGCGATTTGTTATACTACAGTAAGAGAGGCACTGCGGTGCAGTGAAGATATATTTAGCTATGCTCTGCAATCCTATGTTATACTATAGCATGTTATTCTCCGATAAGCTGTGCCTTGGCATGTTTTGTCGTAGTGTTGTGTGACATGCTAGGGTGTACTATGATAATGTGGTACAATATGGTTTGCGATATCATTTCATGTCATAGCATGCTTTGATGGTATGTTAAAATCAATTAGGTTATAGGACGTGAGGCTATGCTGTAGTGTGTTTGCTATTCACTGCCATGTTGTGTTGTACTATGGCATGTTATTTTAATGTGTTGCTTTGTTCTAGCATGGCGTATACTGTGCTACAGTGGGCTATGCTGTTCCATTTTATATGCCATGGAATGGTATGCCATGTTATGTTACACGATGTTGAGCGATGCTGGTATGTTATGTTGTTTCGTTTGGTTGTGGTATTTTCAGATACAACATCTTAGTCCATCCTTTGTTATATTGAACTTCTCCTATATTATGCTTTGTTATGATTCTTCCTACAAAGTTTTAAATCGTCAAATGTCATGTTACGTATAGCGTGCGACCAAGTGGTATACTAATGGTATGTTGCCAGCATTTGTCTGGTGCATTGCTGCTAGCTGGATGGCTTTGTAGCACTTTAAGGAGTTTGGGAATAGCATGTTATGCTATTGTGTGTTGTATTGAAGCATGCTGCTTGGACTTGGTATGCTCGGTCCTGAAAAGTGGAAGAGTAGTTTAAAGATAGAGGATTCTAAAGGGTGCGCATGTCTGGGTCAGGAGGCGGATAAGTGCCAGGGATGCCCAACTCAGTCTCTCATTCTTTTGTGAAGATGCCCTTGATTGGACACCAGTAAAAGTGTTGCCACTCCACGATGGACAATATGTTGTGCTGTTGGGGGGTGGGGGCTTGGAGGTTAACCCTGTTGGTAACCATTTTGATATGGAGTCTGTGCTGGACTCAGTGTTTTGCAGCATGTGGTTCCTCACTTCTTCAAGGTGTCTCCACTTTTTAACTGCCCACAAAATGATGAGATGTGCTTAGAGAAATTGAGCCAGGCATTGTGCCCACATGGGAGGCATTTAGACAGCCTGCCCCCAAAGAGAATGATGGCCGCCCCCCCCCCCCCCCTAAGAGAGGCTTGGTTTGGTACCCGGCAGATTCGGTATTCTTTTCACGCTCACAGGCTCAGGTTGGTACTCATGTTTCCATTTCTCTAGTGGTTCTGCGCCAGTTGTAGTCTCCTTTGCCTTATGTAACACTTTCTATACAAGGATTTGCACATGTATGATTCATTGTATATGTATGTGATGGATTTGGAAAATGTTGCTTTAGGAGCAGTGATTAATGGAGTCATTTTCAAATGTGGACTGTAAAATCTGCATTTGTAAAGCAAGCATTCATGCCTTTGGGCGTTCTGGCTGTTAAATAAGATGTTTGTTGCTGGTAAGGCATGCTGATGCAGAACAAGCATATTATTGATCAGAAACAAAAACTAATGCAGCACACCCATAGTCTGCGTAAATAGGTCCTACTTAATAACCAGTAATATGGACCATTAGTCATTTGAAGTCAAATAAGTAATTTAACAGCTTATGAAATCATGTATGGCAATCCAAAGTCCAATAAGATATGATGCAAGGTCCACAAGATGTCAGTAGAAGACGTTCTTTTTATTTCTTTAAGAAACCAATATTGCAGATAGAACATAGCCAACACGTGTTTCGTCAGTACTGGTCAGTACTAAAGACTTTCTCAAGGCTAACAATCAATAATGTACTCTTTATTATAGATCTTGTAAACTGGTGAAAAGTTCCTGAAAGATCAGTACATGTATCGTGTAAGATCCACACCATGTAAATGCCTGAAATCAGGGCGATCTTACATATTGAACAAGTATAATGACCAAAAGTAAGGTCAGAAAATAAGCATCGCGGTCATGGTGCGTCAATAACTGCAAATCTTTAAATTTACAAGAAGTAGTCAAACTGGCCGCGCATGCTAACGCTCGCAGGTGAAATGAAATAAGATATTATTGATCAGCACAAGTACTGTGCCAGTGATGTACGATTTTCTGCAGAATGAATTAATGATAGTAAACCCCAAAAGGTTCAATGGATCCACAGGCTTAGAAGTATGTATACCATGTCATTGCAAGGAAGGTTGTTTGGGGAACTTGACCTGCACTAAACAGCACTGTTATCTAAGTTTCAAGATACCCTTGATTAGACACCAGTGAATGTGTAGCCACTCCACAATGGACAAAATGTTGTGCAACGTGTGTGTGTGAGGGCTTGGGGGTTAACCGTGTTCGTAACCATTTTGATACGAGCCTGCGCTGGTCTCAGTGTTTTTGCAACATGTGGTTCCTCACTTCTTCAAGGTGCCTCCATCGTTTAAACTGAGATTTAATGACATGGTACTCTTAGTATCTAAAACAAATAATAAAAGGGAACTTGTTTTGAACATTATAGGCCCATCAACCATCCCATTTTATAAGTTATTTGATAATGGCTGATTTCAACTGGACTAACGTTTTTTCCATTATTGTACACTATTTGATGGGTTCTTAATCAATGCTACATTATCTTAATTGTATACCTGAAGATACTACCTGAAACAATGCATGTAGTTGCATTTTCAATAGAATTTGAAGTATGTCAGGATACTTATTTTGTATCTGTAGAGATTTTCCAGCCTCTGTGTGTTATGCAAGTAACCAAAAGTTAGATGCATAATCCTGTGATAGCACCGAGCCAAAGGTCATGGAATGTCACTTCCTTTGATTTCATGGGGTCAAAAGGTCACATGACATCACTTTCTGTGATGTCATCAGGTCAAATGCCTTGAGAAGTCCCTTCCTGTGACATCAGGGTGGGTAACATGATGTCACTTCCTGTGATTTCACAGGATCAAAGTCTGTTTGATGTCACTTCCTGTGACATCGGAAAGGGGGGGGGGGTTACATGGCATGTGATGTCAAGAGTTCACATTTTGAGGAATCAACATCCAATTAGGCTGAATTAAATGAGCATTGAGATGTTAATGTAGGCATGTAACCACAGGGGTTAAAAAAATGTGAGGGGAGGTTTGAGGTATTAGTGGTTTAGTCTGCATTTAGATACATTCTGAGATTAAAGCAAATACATAATCCCTTGTTCTTTTTGGGCAGAATATAAAAGCTTGTGAATGGCGGCTCTAAGGGACATTTGTACACTGGGTTATGGGAGAGCAGTGAATCATTATACAATTGTGCCCAGAGTATTTTTTAAACAGGACACTATTTGGTAAGTGCCACTCATTTTGGGAGTTACAGGAATGTAAAAAAAAAAAAAAAAACTAATGGCATAACCACAACTTCTTGTTTTTGCCCATCTTCAGATTTAAAGTAAGGAAATATTTCCACATCGCATCAAAGAAATACAGTGAATGATCTCTTTGTGAAGATACTGTCACAAACACACGAGGAAACGCTTAAGGTCACAAGGTTACCACATTCCACACTTGTTTCTTCCACTTGAATAAATGCAAGTCTGTATAAAATACTAATCATTAGTGTCAATTAAGTAGCACCTCAAGAGCTTAACCTACTCTCTAAATAAGCCTAAAAGCTCAGAAGAACAGAAAAGCACTGGCAGAAATCCATTTCAGAAGTTCATCTGAATGACAGGGAAGACTTAGCGTTCAATTCTTCCTAAAACAATAGGATCAATTACTGGACAGTTTCTTCCTCTCTGGGGATTACCCACAGCTCTGGTCATTTATGGGTAGTACTTTGGTAGTCTCGATAGGGGGCTCGGCATTGCCGAGCACCTGCAGCCAAGAGTGACAGAATTAGCCTGGCTATTCTGCAACACGCCAAACCAACTTTCAAATATTGGGCATATGGTAGGTGGAAACTGTGCTACCGGATCTACCAGCCCCCCTAGTTTTACACCCGAGTCGCAGAGACTTGCAGCTGGAAATGAGACATAGCGAGCTATAAACCTTATAGCGCAACGTTGTGCCAATTCTTCCTGAGAAATTGGAACCAGCATTTTGCCTTTAGCAACTTAAGATATTTTTTGGGGGGTGAGATTTTACCGCGCCACGGACTAACAAACTGCAAAAACTCTGCACAAAATGGTAACATTTGAATTAATTGGGTTTTCTCACTTCTTTTACAGTTTGCTTTTGGGGTCTACATGGCCTGTTTACTAGACCTAAAATTAAACCGTTGCTTACAATTAATTCTTCGAAAATGTCACAAATGTCTGATTCCCGAGAAAAAGTATTAGCCGAACTGGCCCCCAAGGCACAAGCACCTGCTTGTTCCTGTGCCTTTCTGAAGCGGAGGGCATAAAACCAGCAAGTAGCCCCTCTACACGTCGTGTTTTGTCCCACCACCAACTTCTCAAGATACAACACCCACACACTTTGTGTAACCAACCAAGCACCTATCTATCACCACAGGTGCTGCTCAACCACTATGCGCAGAACCTCTGCTGGAAGAGGTCAACGGCTACAAACTGGAGATGTGTCCAAACAATGACTGACATAAAGGCCGTTATTAAAAAACACTAACAAAGTCACAAAAGCCAACATGTCCACAAGGAAAATAGAAGGAGGAACAATGACACAGGGCTGGTTATAACATGTTTCCCCTCTCCTAAAGGACCCGTTTCTGAGGGGTTTCTTACTTTTCCTGAACCAATCGTCCCCTTTTGGCTCATATTTCCAATAGTCAGGATCCAGCATAAACTGCAGTTTGTGTACAAATCAGAACGTGCAGACACCAAAACAGAACTTGTCTTTTTCCCTGGCACAATTTTCACCATGACAAAATTTGTGTGGAGAGAAAAAGTTATATTCTAACTTTCATGAATAGAAACAAGGGAAAATATGCAGCGTTCCTGTGTAGTAACCATTTCCCCAACCACAATATTTCCTTGTAATAGGGCATTTATATGAAACAAGCGTCTCCAACTTTGTAATTCTGGCAGCACCTATAGGTCACGACTAAAAAGCGTTGGGAACGGATTCTCTCTCTCTCTATTCCCTTTAACTGCACTTGCATAAGGCATGTCTACTCGGAGGCCCCCAGCTGTCGGCGTGCGCCTGCTCTTCCCATACTTGAGCGGGGGAAGGCCTCAAGCAGCCATTTTTAAAGTTCCATGCAGAGTTTTCGCCCAGGAACATAATGGGGGTGGGATTAGAGAGCGGGCAATCTGTGGCCCTAACTGAAAACACTACCCTTGACAGATATCAAAAACACACCATGCATATTTCAGTGAGTAACCGAATGTCAGGTACATACTACATCAGGCATCTGCTCTGTGTTCAGCACTCTTAATTTGCCTCATAATTAGGGCTCACAATTGTATGTTTTTTTTATTATCATTTCAGTCTGCATTTATCTTATTAGTATTTATTCATATGATGTGTTTTGAGAATAAATGAGTTCTGAAATGGTACATTTCCACATTTATTGAACTTCTAAACATGCACTCATTTTGATGCCCGTCACGTTTTAGCAAATTAATCAGCCAAATATAGTGAGACACTACACCCAGAGGAAAATATTAGCATTATACCAGAAATATATCTCAATATAGGTCTATATTTAGAGAAGTAGCAGCCTATTTTTAACTCTCCATGCGGTCTATGTGCCGGACAGACACTCACAAGAAACACAATTGCCCATATTTTTCCACTTTTAAAAATAAATACAGCCAGGAAAAACATTGTTTTCTGTCTGTATTTATCTGTAAAAATCAGTAAAAGTGTAAAACTGGGAGCCTTATTTATAATACACGGGACCCGCAAGGCCTGTATAAAAGCCTGTCTTTTAATTTATAACAAAATGACGTAGAGGCCCAACTGCAATAAGTTATTACAGTGGAGTTCTGACCCCACAATGCCTACTGCCAGAAGCCAGGGTGAAATGCAGGCCTTGGGGCACAACTACAGTTGCAGATTAAATCAGGAAAGGGGGAATTAATAAAATACCCTCTGCCGTATACTGAGAGGATACTGCAAGTCCCCTCGGAGTTCCATGACCACATAAATGCACTCAGCCTTCTGCCTCGTACCTCCATATGATCATGAACTTCTTGGTGACGTGCAATAGCCTTATGATGTAGGGCAAGGGGTACTTTACCCATATATAATACATAGGAGCTCCTAATCTCCCAAAAATGTAGATTACATTTTCTTATTATAGGCACGCTCTGACGTCGTAACAAGTCTATTACAAAAAAATGATACACTAAAATGCTTGTAATGAGTTATTACAAGTGACTCATGACGTCACAGTGCTCAAACAGCGACCTTCCCTCTGCGTGAAGCAATAGCCGAAGCACTGCGAGCACAGCAGCAGTTTTTAAAATATACCGTCACTTCACAGAGAAAGTACTTGGGACCGCATTCCAACTTCTCCCATTTCCTCTGAAATGGGATGCATTGCGGGCTGTCTAAGGCAGGCTTCAGGAATGAGGGGAACAGGTCCATCTAAAAAACGATGCATCACTTCTTTCGGGGGCGAAGGCTAAAGGAACTTGTTTGTTTGCTCCTCTACTACCTTTCACTCAGTTAAAGTAATTGTTTTTATCTTTTGGATGAGCCAGCACTGCTAATTCATGGAGGTTGCCTTAGCATAGTTACTAAGACCCCCACACCATCATCTACGTCTTTCTTCGTAGCCGGCTGCAGATTACACTTTGGGGCATGTAGTTTTCTATCAAATTGAAAATCTCAACATGCAAGGCACTGTGGGTGAAAGGCAGGACCTGAAGTAGGTGCCACGCATGGCAACTTGTTGGCCATTTAATGTCTTCAAAAGGAGGCAGCAAAGCCAATTTATTATATGGGCTACAATATTACCTTACTGCATACACATTATAAGAATATTGCAAGTCACCTTTGAGTTCAGTGACCAATAAAGGCGATCGACCCGAGGCCTTGTGCCTCTGTCTGAGCACTTAAACTCCTCGGCGACTTACAATAGCCTTACAATGCACAGAAAAGGGTATTTCATCCCATAGATTAGAGGCCTCGTGTGAATGTATAAATTACTGGGACACAAAGGAAACTACCATCCCGAGCTGTAAAGTACTCCTGTGGCAGAGGGGACACCCAGAACCAGTCCTGGCTGAAGAGGTGACAAAACAGCATTCTGGAACTTGCCGTTTAGCTGGGTGTCCCACATAGGTGAGGCTTTTGGTCTGCAGGTATGGCTACTGGATTATATTTTGGGCAGCTGGTCATTTACCACATATACACTGACACTGTTGCAATAAGGGTTTAGGTCGTGTAGTTTTGGGGGTTAATCTCAAGCCCCTGGTGGGCTCGTTGCCTTCAGTGTGGCTCGTCAGCAGGATGGATGACCAGCTGGTGTCAGGTCCACACTCACCTGGGTGGTACATGGTGGTGACGCTGTTTCCGGGCTCGGAATTGAACACCACCACCCCCATAGCGCCCCTGTTGGCTGCGTTCTCAATCTTCTCCCGGAAGGTGCAGACGCCCCGCTGAATTAGCGCTATCCAGGCGCCCTCTGCCGGCGCCGAGAAGTTGGCGCCCAGCGTGCAGGCAGTGTAGCCTTGATCATCCTCGGGCACCGCCACCAGCCCCTGCACCCGCGTCCTCGGCGAGTGCTGGCCGAACATCCCCACCTCCCCCACGTCGGAGCGGGTGTGGTTGTCTATGGTGTAGGTGCAGTTCACGTAGGCCGTCCAGATGGAGGCGTCCGCCCGGGAGCCCGGCAGGGTGCAGGCCGCCAGTATCAGCAGGAGGATCGCCCACATCCCCGTCGGGTGCATCCTACCCGGCGTCCACTCGCTGCCCCGGGGACCGGCTCAAACCAAGAGGGCGGGCAAGGTCCCACTCCCGATCCTGCGCCTCGAACTCGGCTCGAGCTCTTCACACTCCGCGCGCTCCTTCACCTGCTCCAGACTCGGGCTGCGCCGCCTGAACTAGGTGTGGTGCTGCCGCGCGCTCGCTTTCACCGGCAGTCACCTGGCGCTCCCCGCCTCCTTCCTTGCACGTGTAGAAGAAACACCTTTCTTGCACCTTTGAGGAGGCGGAGCCAGTCTCACTGCCTTCTGCTCTAGTGCAATCTTTCACCAGTGCTGTGTGGAAAATGGGGTGAGGGTGTGCGCATGCACCCCCTCCCTTTTTTACAGCTTCTTGACATTTACAGGAAACGTGTTTTACAGGATTGGTCACTTCTGGGGAAACCACAGTTGCGAGTTCCCAGCTTTCCCCCTACATGACAGAAAGTGGCTCATTTTCAGTTCACTTGTTTTACAGAAGGCCAAGGCTTTGAGCGGGAAGTATAAATACCCGCGACATGGGCTTTGCATCTAGACTGAAAAGCATATCCGTCCAACAGGGCACCCCCTCTTTAGAAGATGCGCAATTGTACACGTACGTATTATATTTTTACTTCTCAACACGTAAATTACTGTGAAAGTTGCGATTTTTCATTATAAGAGAACGGTTGTTTGTCTCCCGTTTTCTCGTCTTTTTTTTCTGTAATATTTAAAGGTTTGTAAACGAAGCACCAGAAAAACAAAACCCACCAACTACAGGGGCAAACCAAAGATTAAAACAAATATTACCGAGCTACTACTAAAATAATGATGCCACTTATCGCTAAAACACAACTCGAGTATGTAAAAAGTTTTCGATTATATTTCCATATGACCGAGCCTCAAAATATAAGGTCTTTTGATTTCCGGGAAAGCATTACAAGTTTGGAAGTCAATGCGCCAAAGGACTTTTAGAGAAAAAATATCGGTGAGTTCAGCCTGGCTATACAAATGTTCAGTAAAGGTTGTTTGTTTTAATGGTTATATACGCTTTGGCCAACACCGCTCTCATGAACTCATTTAGAGTAATATCAGAATGCAATGTTTTGGGGAAAATTAGCGGTAAGCCAAACATCTGCTCGATTTTGACCTCAAAATATTGACACTCATTACGAATAGCCCAATTTTTTATGCGATAATTGTCGTACACAATAGGATTCAACATTGATGGGTATTGGATTTATCATGTGCAATACTTATCGCCTGTTTCCAATTTAAGCCCCTGAAATGGGACGTTGACGCTTACCACATCAAAACGTGCATGTCACAATATTTATGACCATCTGTCCCTCGATATCACCAGGTTTGACCTGTCAACGCACCTAGTATATATGACTGTGATTTAAAACAAAACATATCCTAAATGCAACACAAGTGGCAACAGAAGTAATTGCTTGCTGTAATTACAGGATGCAATAAAGTTCACACCCTCTGTTTAATTTTAGCAGATCAAACCTGCTGGAGTTTAAATGGGGACAAAGGCCCAGTGTTTACTGTCAATTTTGGTATGGTAAGCACCAAAATTGGACATGTTATTCCCGAGGCCTAAATTGGGGACTTATGGTAGCACCTGCAGTTTGCAGTCCTGCAACATCACTCAAGGTGCAAAGCGCCATTAAAAACAAGCATTTGCAATGCAACAGGTCTCACATTTGCGAGAGTTTGAGCTATTGGCATTGCATTGTATTTTGTTTGGAAAACCTGCAAGCGGTGCGTAAACACGCACTTTGTACTTATAGTCCTTGCTTACGAGAAGCAAGGTTGGCAGTAAAAGGGGCGCAATAAAAAATAATAAGCATACAGGCAGCAGCAACAGGAGGCTCGTGGCCGACATGGGTCATTTGATTGGGGAGTGGGTAAGCTGCAAAGTGGAACGGTGTTGGGAGTCTGAGGACAAAGCAGGTGCCCTCAAAATCAGAGCCAAGCCATCACAAAATGAATACACTTGGCGTGCTGCATTGTATAAAACATTATAAATTAAAATGGAAGTATTTTGGCAGGACGCGCTATAAGGAAGACTCACGGCCACCATTATTGAAGTTTAAACGCAGCATGGGAGAGAAGAAAAAAAAAAAAAGAAAGGCGCATGGCCGCCATGAATATCAAGCTTGGCGTGCTGTGCTGCATAAAAAAAAATAATATTAATAAAAAAGATTTGGGCGAGCCGTGCTATAAGAAAGTCGCATGGCCGCCATTATTGAAGCTCCAACACATCATGCCACTGTGCTTCAAAAAGAAAATACTGCTCAAAAATGGCAAATAACAGATTCCAAGTAACAACACATGTAACAGGGGGTGTCCTCATGGGAGGTTACAAGAAGAGAAAAGGAGGGAATACTAAGCCTATTGACCAAGCAAAAGCCACTATTTACAAAAGCCAGTAACAGGAGTCCATTAAAAAGATGGGCAGGAAATGAGCGGAGCTTAGTGCACATATCCTGAATACAGCATATCTCGAAGAGACAGTGCACGTGCTGCCTAGGCGAAACCTAAAAACAGCCCATTATTACCATAGCCACAGGAATTACATGATTCCAAGGATACAGCTTTTTATATCTGAATGTGAATGTGCCACATACTCCACTCCCTCTACATAATTTCCAGATTTTAACAAAAATATTGTTTCTAATTCAGAGGGATGAAACTTTATATAAATGCTGCACATGGGGTGCAACACTGTACCTGGCACTTTGCAAAAGTTAACAGATCACTTTTCGGCTGTTGATTGCTTTATGCAGGCATTTAAAGTGGTGCTCATTTTGGTTAGATTATGGACCATTTCAACAAGTGAATATTTCCGTTGCAGCAGAAAACAAAATCCTTACATAGTTAATTCTAATTCAAACAGGAGAGAACGAATGATTCTCTTTTGCCATGAAAATGTTTTGTTTCAACTTTGAAGCAAATCCATGTTCATGTTTTGTCAAAGCAGCAGTCATTGCAAATAGCCTTTCTCAAAGCAGCAGTTATTTGAAGAGAACACACAGACAATATCCGAAACATGTTGCATCTCTTTTAAAAGTCTGGTATGCTGAATCCTTTTGTGTATTCAAATATACGTAGACAATGAATATGTAGTGCACAATTCTGTTCTGCAGGGCTCATTTATTTAGGAAAAATAGCTGCTGGAGCCCCAATCACACATACACAGTGCACATTAGGAATTAAAGATACATTTTAAAAGGTCTTTGGCTGCACAAAATAAAAGAGGCGTACCTTTTTGTTACAAGAAATCTGTAGGTTTAAAGTTGTGTTCTGCTAAGTGCCACACTGTATACATTTCAAATAAACTATGTCACTCTAGGAGGTAATAAGGGCAGTGTGAATGACACTGCATTCCTGTGCTTCTGCACAAGTCAAAATACTCAATTGCTCTTGAATAACATTGTGAATAGGATCTTATAGCTATGTATAGTTTTGTATGATCATATATGTTATGGTACAAGAATCCACTTTGTATGAATGTCTTAATGTATCAAAATAGATACGTGCCCTATAATGCGATGGGCAATTTCTTTTTGATAACATAATACCAGCATAATTTGGTTTACTATGCCATATCACTTTATTCTGCCATATCATTTTGCCCTCATTGCTGCATAATTCCAGTTGCCCTGATTCCTGCTATAAATCCAGAAGAATCACTGAAATATAAAACTGCAAATGCTGCATGGCCACGACATTTGCCAAATCTCCTTCTACCGTGCCAAGGTATAGAACATTTTCCTGTAAAGTGTTGATCCATCCCTTTACCTTCCTGTGCACCTACCGCCAATGCGGCTGGTGACTTCTCACCGTGGTGGGTTGTGACAGTTGGTGATGAGTTGGACCTAGCGTGCATGCCCATCCAACAAAGGTGGTTCTTCCTATGAGAACATTTAAAAAATAGATGGCCAAATGGAGAATTTTAAATCACAGTTTAATAACAAATTTGATTCCCAAGCAATACAATTCATAAGGCAAATCTGAGGGTGGACTCTTCAAATAGTTGAAAAATTGAGAGTGCTCCCACCTGCTGTCCCTGATAGTAGGAGACGTGTGGACCAGCACACTGTGTAGGTCTGAACTTATTTCACTCCTCAGTGAGAGAAAGAGCACACTTCCTGATTGTTATACCACAGGTGTGTACGTACTGCTACACTTTGGCACGAGAGGCAGCGTATTCTTGCACTGCAGCCACAGTGCCTCCACCCATGTCATGAGTGACACTTTTAGCCAGCCCTTACTGCATTTTAGGTAGCAGCTGGATGCATTGTACGGGCTAAAACAAATCATAGCACGAAAAGCGCCGTTGGCTAAACAAACAGGATCGGTTGAAGGTGTCACGCATTACATGTAGCCACCGAGCAGCTAGCTGCAGCCGCCTTTATCTTGTTATGCTGCATTCTTTACAACGTAAGTCTATACGTTTCACTGACGTCATGTACAAAGTTGTTTACAAACTGTGCATGCACACATTCAGTGCTGGTGCAGACGAACAGTGTATGTTAAACGTCACTGCTTCTGGGTCACGTCACAATGCATACTGTTAGATCTGGGGGTCTCTAGTTGGCAGAGGTAGGTATCTTTGACCAAATAGGGACCCTTGCTTCTAGTCAGGGTAAGGGGGATACACACTTTAGATAACTCCTGCTCACCCCCTTGGTAGCTTGGCATGAGCAGACAGGCTTATTCCATAGGCAATGTGTAAAGTATTTGTACCAACACTCACAGTTACACAGTGAAAACACCACAAATGGACACCACACCATTGTAGAAAAATAAAATCTCTTTATCTAAACTAAGCAAGACCAAAACGACAAAAATCCAACATACAGAAACTCAGTAGAATGTCTTTAAAATGGTTGTTGCAAAAATAAACTTGTAGATGATCAAATGCGACACTCAGTCTCAAAGTACCTGGGATGCGTCACGCAAAACAACCAAAAGAGGCGCAGAGAAGGCGATGCGTTGGTTCTTCCTGTGCTCCGTTTCCGATGCAACAAGATGGCGCCTTGATGCATTGCGACGATCCGGTGCGATGCGACAAAATGACGTCTTTGTTGCGTTACGACAAAGTGGAGGCGATGCGTGCACGCCTGACGGCCGTGCGGCATGCTCAGTGATTTTCTGAGTTGCGACAGGCCTTGCGACACGCTTCTCCGGTGATGCAACAACACCCTCGGTGACGGCGACACGCTACTCCGGTGTTGCGGCGGCGATCAGCGGCGCCGCGCTTCCTCAGCGATGCGACAGCCCTGCGACAAGCTTCTCCGGTGATGCGACGGCACCCTCTGTGCGGCGGCACACTTCTCCGGTGATGCGACGGCAAACAGCGGCAGCGGCGACACGCTTCCTCGATGATGCAACAGCGGCTGCTGCGGTGGCGTCACGCTTCTCTCTCATTGCGTCGCGCTTCCAGCTTCCAACAACAAAAAGGCCTCGCACACAGTTACAGGCCCTCCTGGTAGACTGGAACTCCCAGCGAGGAAGTTCAGTGAGTTGGGGTTGAAGTCCTTTTGTGCCTGGGACTTCAGAAACAGGAGGCCTGCTCTTCTCAGGCCCTTGGAGACTTTTCTCCAGAGGGACACAGCACACAGCAAAGTCCTTCTTCAAGCAGGGGACACAGCACACAGCAAAGTCCTTTCGATCTCTCTTTAGTAGAAACGGCAAACTGCAGGCCAACCCCAGACACACAGCAAGGGCAGTACTTCTCCTCAGTCTCTTCAGCTGATATTATTTGGCAGGAATTCCTCTTGATCACAAAGTAGTCTAACTTTCAGGGGCTTGAGCTCTAGTATTTATACCCCAAAAGTCTTTGTTCTCCATGTGTGAGGGGACCTGGACCCAGTTCAAACCAGTTCTGGGGGCACTCTGCCAGTGCACAACTTCTTCCTTTGTGAGGGTGGGCCATGGCCATCAGACACACTGCAGGGGGTGGAGCCAGCATTGTGAAAGGCAGGCACAGCCCTATTCAGGCCCAGGTGCTACTCCTCCCACCACTCCAAATGCAGATAGGTCTATTCAGCCTATTGTTGACTCACTCAGACTCCTGGAGTCACCCCCAGCCCCTGGGGGGTGTTCCACCGTAAAGTCCATTCCCTCTAGGGAGATGGACCACCTCAACAGTTTTGGGTTCTCACCCCTCATCTGCATTAACCATCTGAGGGGCCTGTGGTCTGTCTGAACCCGGAAGCAAGTCCCAAACAAGTAGGGCCATAGCTTCTTCAGTGCCCAGACCACAGCAAAAGCTTCCCTTTCAATTGCACTCCACCTCTGTTCCCTGGGAAGTAGCCTCCTACTAATGAAAGCTACGGGTTGGTCCAAACCCTCGTTGTTCAATTGTGAGAGTACTGCTCCCACTCCATGCTCTGAAGCATCTGTCTGCACCACAAAATCTTTGGAGAAATCAGGCGCCTTGAGCACGTGTGCTGAGCACATGGCAGCTTTCAGGACATCAAACGCGGTCTGGCAGGCATTGTCCGGATCACCTTCCTGGGCTGCTTCCTTGAAGTCAGCTCTGTCAAGGGGGCAAAAATGGTGCCATATCCCTTGACAAACCGTCTGTAATACCCGGTGAGTCCTAAGAAGGCTCTCACCTCTGTCTGGGTCTTGGGGGGCTCCCAAGCCAGAATGATATCAATCTTCGCTTGTAGGGGCGCCACCTGGCCGCTCCCAACTTGGTGTCCCAAGTACACCACAGATCCCTGCCCTATCTGGCACTTACTGGCCTTGATACTGAGGCCTGCCCTTTGCGGAGCCTTCAACACTTCACAGAGGTGTTGCAAATGTTCTTCCCAACTGGAGCTGAACACAGCAATGTCATCCAGGTGTGCGGCGCTGAACTCCTCCAGCCCGGACAGTACCCAGTTGACCAGTCTCTGGAAGGTGGCAGGGGCGTTCTTCAACCCAAAGGGCATGACACCGAACTGGAAGTGCCCCTCTGGTGTTGAAAATGCTGACCTTTGGCCCCCTCAGTTATGGCAATCTGACAGTACCCAGATGTTAAATCAAATGTACTGAGGTACTGGGCAGCGCCCAAACAATCCACAAGCTCATCAGCTCGGGATGGGGTGTGCGTCAGTCTTGGTGACTGCATTGAGCCCACGGTTGTCCACACAAAACCGGAGTTCTGGAGTGGCACCGGGTGCAGCAGCTCTTAGTACTAAGACCACTGGGCTGGCCCACGGGCTGCTGGGGGGCTCAATTTCCCCTAGCACCAACATCTTGGAAACTTCTTCCTTGATGCTGGCCCTGACCTTGTCAGCTACCCTGTAAAATTTCTGTTTCACAGGTAGACTGTCCCCAGTGTCCACATCATGGATGCACCAATTGGTGACTCCTGGTGTCAGGGAGAACAGGGAGGCTAACTGACCCAACACATGGCCACAGTACCTCTGCTGTTCTGGGTCAGTGTGGTTGAGAGGTTTACCCCATCCACTGACCCATCCTGCTTCTCTGCTGACAGGAGGTCAGGAAGAGGGTCACTTTCCTTTTCCATTCCATCATCTGTAGCCAGGAGCCTTGTGATATCGGACCTCTCAAAGTGTGGTTTGAGACGGTTCACATGTAGGACCCTCAAAGGGTTCCTGGGAGACTGCAAATCAACCAGATATGTTACATCGCTCTTGCGCTCCACCACCTCATATGGCCCAGTCCACTTGTCTTGGAGCGCACAGGGCTCCACAGGCGCCATCACCCACACCTTCAATGTCGATGCCCACCCGCTCAAAAGGGGTGCTCACCACGGGAAAGGGTTGGCGGGGAGCCTTACACTTCCCTCCACTCTTGCCACTTGCCTGGCAAGTCTGGCAAGTCCCACAATGTGTACCAGCGTGCGTCATCATTTGGGGCTAGTAAAAGTGGGTGACAAGCCTCTGGTAGGTCTTGTCATGCCCCAAATGTCCTGCGAGAGAGACGTAATGAGCCAGACCAAGTAGGAAGGCCCTGAAGTGCTCGGGTACCACCAGCACACAGGCTGCACCTGGTTCAGCAACCTTAGGCTCACTAAAGTGTAACCCATCCGTCCAGTAAATGAGATGATTCTTGGACTCGCCACCTACTGCCTGGTCTGCGGCCTGTTTCCCCATACCAATGAGAGAGGGGCATTCTCTCTGCTCCTTGCAGAACTCTTCCCTGGGACCTCCTTCCTGCTACCAATAGGTCAGCTAAGGCAGGTCTCCCAGTTCGGCTACCTGTTCCCCTGTAGGTTCCAGGGCATCCCCCTCATGTTCTGCTTCCTCCTGGATCGTGGGAATGGCTGGGGCTGGTTTGCCACGCCCCCTGCTTCTTCTCTTCCTGGCAGGCACCTGGGCCACTGTTTCAGTCTCCAAGTTCGCTTGGTTACCCCTACTGGCTGCCATTGACCGAGTGGTCACACAGACCCACTCAGGCAGACCCAACATCTCCAAATGAGCCTGGCATGCCATCTCCCTTCATGGGGAACTCTCCAGGTAATTTCCTAGCAGACAGTTTCCAGGTATGGAAGGACTAACAACGACCTTCAAGGAACTTGAACCCCCCCCCCCCACTCAAAGGGAACTTGCGCCTCTTTGCAGAGACGCACAGAGTTGTCTGCTGCAACTACAGGGTGAAGTGCATTGGGAATGACTTGCTCCTCAGACGCCCACTAACACCTAACAGATGTCACACTGGCTCCTGTGTCTCTCAGCGCCTCAACCCTCCTCCCATTGATGGTCACCCACTGCCTGCACGTTTTAGTATTCTAAGGCAGGTAGGTCTCATGGACTCTGTCTCCTAAAGAGACAAGGGTCATCACTGCTTGCTCCTCCTCCTCACTGAAAACAAATTCCTCTCCCAAAGCTACACTAACTAAACCCGGTGTCTGAGCACCAGTGGGTGCTTGGGATTTCTTGGGGCACCTAGGGGTAATGTGGCCCTTTTCACCACAGTGGTAACACCTGGGGGGACCCTGAAAGGTACACCCGCCCTTAGGGGGCTGCGATGCCTTAGGCTGGGGGGGCTGTGACTCCTTTCCCTCTGAACTGTTTTGGGCCCTTTAGAGAACTCCTTTTGATTACCTTTGCCCCCCCACTCTTCTGCTGAGGACCCTACCCACCTTTGGCTGTGGTACCCACAATCCCCTTGCGGACCCTGGAGCTGGTCCAGCGGTCCGCCTCTTTAGCAAGCTCACTGGGATCAGTTAACTTACTGTCCAAAAGATGCTGGCGCAGCTCTGAAACACATAGACTGCTCAAGTGTTCCCAACTAATTAGATGGCACAACCCCTCATAATCAGTAACTTTGCTGCCCTTCATCCAACCTTCCAGTCAGAGGCATAGCTAGAGCTTGTGGCGCCCGGGGCTATCCCTCAGATTGCCACCTCTGGGGAGGGGGTGAGAGGGGGGGGGGGTTGCTGGGGAAAAAGGACGGCAAGCACTTGAAAGATGACCGAGAGACACGTAGTATCGCCGTTAATAGTTACCTCGATCATGCAAGTTACATGCACATACATGACACGGTCCAAGGCTGCACAGTTGAATACACCGGTGACTGGCAGTACAAAAGAGAACACACAGACTGCATGATCTATCTGGGGACTCAGAAAAACAGCATGTGACATCCATCAGAGAGCTGCGTGAACAATTACCTGGTAATCCCCTCAGCACAATGCAAACATGCACATACACAACACTTTTCAGGGATCCATCATCTACAGCTGACATTAAATGACCATTCATCATGGTCCCCCCATTATAGCAGTGCACTTTGTGATCTGCATGGTACATGTTCTTTGCAGCAGGCACATTAACCCTCTGGGCTACCTTTCCAGGAGTCAACCCTTCCACTAGACAAAACTCTGATCTCTCTCTAGGAAGAACATTAATCACCGAAGTTATCATGACATTTTTATTGTTTCTGAAAATTGCTGGAGGCCAGGAAGGAGGCAGCTAGTTTTTAAAAAACCATAATATACTTGCAAACACTACGCACCCACCCGTAATAGGTACCCAGTGCAGTCACACCATTCGCACTGCCCTAACCTGCTCAAGGTTCATGTGACCTCAGTGACAGAGTCACAGTGACTGGATCACTGTTGCTCTAGGGTGTGCTGCTTCGTAGGCCTGCCCGCAAGACTGGAGATGAACTTCAGTATGGATTGTGGTGGAGAGGCCTTCAGGTTTAACCCACAATTGACACCACTAGGTTACACCTGCTTGTGCTAAGACATCAAGCCTTCTAAGGTCTAGTGGGGGGGGCTTCTAAGGTCTAGCATGGGAATATGCTCCCTCAGTAGAGTGGTCTGGTGGACTGGTCATGAAGGCTGAACCCAGTTCCCCAGTTCCAACTTCGACAACTCTGGCCATAGTGCCACATCCTCTCCCCACTGAACACCATACTGCCCCACTGAGAGAAACTCGCACTGCCTTCAGCTACAACCTAACTGTGCCCGCTATAAACACTTGGATGTGGCTCAATTCAAATTATGCACTTGACAAATAATATGCTGCCTAAAAAAAAAAAAGTAAAAGCAAACACTCATAGGGAATGCGATTAAGTAAAGCATGTGAAATGTAAGCAGAAACAACATGGTTACCTTAACGATCTCTCACTCACTATTCAGAAATCAGCAAGTTGTTTTACCTGAAAAGTTAAGGACATGACTACAGGGCCCTGAAGGGAACCGTTTCAATGTCCATTGCTTATATCCTTACAAAACGTAAGCAGTATGGTTTAAAAAGACCACATCCATAAACACAGAGCCATGGTACACATTTTGTTTTCCAATCTAACCATCAACCAGGTATTGCCGTACCTCCAGGAATGGTACACTTTCCCACCTGGAGACAACAATGCTGTTCAAAGAAAGACTAGAAAACAAAAGTAGCGCTTCACTGGCAAACTCTGTAAAGTGAGGCTGATGTATTTGGATGTGAAAAAAAAAACAATCTGGCCACTTTGCAACCACTCTGTCTTGCTTTATTTAGTAATGTATTTATTTTTCATATTTAAAACCTTCTATTTCTCTCCATCCCGCTCACTTTGGAATAGAAATATGTCAGAAAAAGGACATTTCCTGCAACAGTGCTTTTCTTTTTTGGATCCATTTCACAGGGAAGCAACTAAATGAAAGAAGGAAAGAGAGCTTGTGAACCGTTTCTTCAAGTTACGGTTTTCAGTAAGTGAGGAGCAAGACAGAAAGAGAGGGAATAATAGGAAGAGAGGGGGGGGACAGCTGCCAGCACAAAAAAGAAGAAGACATTGCCTGAGTCCTATTTCTTCTCTGCCCATCCCCGAAGGTCCACAAAAGCAAGCCAAGCCTTAGCTGAATGCCTTTGTCCGCCCCCTAAATAGTTCCGGCTGGGGCGGACCGGCCCCACCGCCCCCCCTAGCTACGCCACTGCTTCCAGTGCACTTGTGTACACTCTCACACATTCAACCCAAGTGTCTGAATCATTCTTCTTTGAGTTCCTGAACCTTACTCTGTACTGTTCTGGGGTGAGCCCATACTTGAGGCATAAAGTCACGGCATCCTCCTCTAACGCTGTTAAAACCGCCATCCCAGACATCTCAAAATGTTTCCACAGGCCCGCCCGAGTTCTCTTCAGGCACCTCATGCATCCTCAAAGCAAGCTCTCATGATTCAAACCATGCATAAATATCCTCACCCTTATGGAAATTCTGCACTAAATCCTGGGGTATGTACACCTTACCCCCTTACACTGTCTGTACGCTGCCACCATTTGAACTGGACTCCAACTGTTTGGCTTTAATGTCCAGTTCCCTCATGCTCACCTCATGAGCCAAAAGTATTTTTCTTTCTTCCAAGGCACAAGCCCTCTCCTCTGCCTTGCTCTGGATTTCTTTCTCAATTTCCAATTGCTTCATCTTGAGCCTCATGACTTCCAGCTCATGTTCTTTGATCCTTTGGTTCTCTTCCCGCTCTTCGCGGGAGAGACTCCCCGCGGAATGGACGCTGACAGCCCTGGAGGCTGCTTTTGGCCCATGCAAATCCTGTAGCCCAAACCCATTCCCTTGCTCATCCTCATCCACATGTGTCTCATCTCCTTCTTCAGCCCCTTTGGCCTCCAACCAGGCTTTTAAGACCTTCTGTAGCTCATCCTTCTTAGCGCTACTCCTTGTGGGACATACCAAAACCTTGCAAAATTGTTTGAGTTGATCTACCTTGTAGGAATACAAATCCTCAATGTGAAACTCCACTTCAGTCTTTTCACTTGCTGCTTTACCATTCTGAACAAAAGGGGGTGGTGATGGACGGAGCATCAGAACCAATCAAACACTCACACCCAGTCAACAGATCTGGGTTTGATCCATCACCGTTCTTTAGCCCACTCTGCCACCCCAGTTCAGACATGGCCATATGCAAATCAGTCTGACCCTGTGCCTCATGGGAACAGTCCAGCCCGAACTGCCAAGCCATGCCTACCCTGGAACGGAAACAAGCATCCTAGGACCGGTTTCTGGCATCTCAGCCGTCTTCAGCCAGGCCTGCTTGAATCCAGTGGCAAAGTGAGCAAGGGACTCACGTCTGAGCATACCCTGCCAACTTATGGCGAACAAAGCGGTACAAAAGGGGGTGGTGATGGACGGAGCATCAGAACCAATCAAACACTCACACCCAGTCAACAGATCTGGGTTTGATCCATCACCGTTCTTTAGCCCACTCTGCTACCCCAGTTCAGACATGGCCATATGCAAATCAGTCTGACCCTGTGCCTCATGGGAACAGTCCAGCCCGAACTGCCAAGCCATGCCTTCCCTGGAACGGAAACAAGCTTCCTAGGACCGGTTTCTGGCATTTCAGCCGTCTTCAGCCAGGCCTGCTCGAATCCAGTGGCAAAGTGAGCAAGGGACTCACGTCTGAGCAAGCCTGGCTGAAGAAGGCTGAAATGCCAGAAACCGGTCCTAGGAAGCTTGTTTCCGGTCCAGGGAAGACATGGCTTGGCAGTTCGGGCTGGACTGTTCCCATGAGGCACAGGGTCAGACTGATTTGCATATGGCCATGTCTGAACTGGGGTGGGAGAGTGGGCTAAAGAACGGTGATGGATTAAACCCAGATCAGTTGACTGGGGGTGAGTGCTTGCAATGTTCAACACTCCGTCCATCATTTTCTTTGGTTTTTGCTTTGTTCGCCATAAGTTGGCAGGGTATGCTCAGACGTGAGTCCCTTGCTCACTTTGCCACTGGATTCAAGCAAGCCTGGCTGAAGAAGGCTGAAATGCCAGAAACCGGTCCTAGGAAGCTTGTTTCCGGTCCAGGGAAGACATGGCTTGGCAGTTCGGGCTGGACTGTTCCCATGAGGCACAGGGTCAGACTGATTTGCATATGGCCATGTCTGAACTGGGGTGGCAGAGTGGGCTAAAGAACGGTGATGGATTAAACCCAGATCAGTTGACTGGGGGTGAGTGCTTGCAATGTTCAACACTCCGTCCATCATTTCCTTTGGTTTTTGCTTTGTTCGCCATAAGTTGGCAGGGTATGCTCAGACGTGAGTCCCTTGCTCACTTTGCCACTGGATTCAAGCAAGCCTGGCTGAAGAAGGCTGAAATGCCAGAAACCGGTCCTAGGAAGCTTGTTTCCGGTCCAGGGAAGACATGGCTTGGCAGTTCGGGCTGGACTGTTCCCATGAGGCACAGGGTCAGACTGATTTGCACATGGCCATGTCTGAACTGGGGTGGCAGAGTGGGCTAAAGAACGGTGACGGATTAAACCCAGATCAGTTGACTGGGGGTGAGTGCTTGCAATGTTCAACACTCCGTCCATCATTTCCTTTGGTTTTTGCTTTGTTCGCCATAAGTTGGCAGGGTATGCTCAGACGTGAGTCCCTTGCTCACTTTGCCACTGGATTCAAGCAAGCCTGGCTGAAGAAGGCTGAAATGCCAGAAACCGGTCCTAGGAAGCTTGTTTCCGGTCCAGGGAAGACATGGCTTGGCAGTTCGGGCTGGACTGTTCCCATGAGGCACAGGGTCAGACTGATTTGCATATGGCCATGTCTGAACTGGGGTGGCAGAGTGGGCTAAAGAACGGTGATGGATTAAACCCAGATCAGTTGACTGGGGGTGATTGCTTGCAATGTTCAACACTCCGTCCATCATTTCCTTTGGTTTTTGCTTTACCATTCTGAGACATAATGGGTGGATAATTCAGGGATCAGATCAAAAATAGAACCAAAAATAAAACACAGTATGTGGTTGCATAGTGGTCTGTACTAATCTAGTGATGTACACCAATCACTGTGGGTCAAGTACAAATACCAATTCAAATCCCCACAGCTGACCACCAATGTTAGATCTGGGGGTCTCACGTTGGCAGAGGTAGGTAGCTTTGACCAAATAGGGACCCTTGCTTCTAGTCGGGGTAAGGGGGATACACACTTTAGATACCCCCTGCTCACCCCCTTGGCATCTTGGCACGAGCAGACAGGCTTATTCCAAAGGCAATGTGTAAAGTATTTGTACCAACACTCACAGTAACACAGTGAAAACACCACAAATGGACACCACACCAGTTTAGAAAAATAAAATCTCTTTATCTAAACTAAAGACCAAAACGACAAAAATCGAACATACAGAAACTCAGTAGAATGTCTTTAAAAAGGTTGCTGCACAAATAAACTTGTAGATGATCAAATGCGACATTCAGTCTCAAAGTACCCGGGATGCGTCACGCAAAACAACCAAAAGGGGCGCAGAGAAGGCGATGCGTCGGTTCTTCCTGCGTTCCGGGTCCGATGTAACAAGATGGCGCCTTGATGCGTTGCGACGATCCGGTGCGATGCGACAAAATGGCGTCTTTTTTGCGATGCGACAACGTGGAGGCGATGCGTGCACGCCCGATGGCCGTGCGGTGAACTCGGTGATTTTCTGAGCCACGACAGGCCTTGAGACACGCTTCTGTGGTGACGGCGACACGCTTCTCCCGTGTTGCGGCGGCGCACATCCTCAGAGATCCGACGGCCCTGCGACACGCTTCTCTGGTGATGTGACGGCACCCTCTATGTGGCGGCACGCTTCTCCGGTAATGCGACGGTGGGCAGCGGCGACACGCTTCCTCGATGATGCGACAGTGGCTGCTGCGGCGGCATCACGCTTCTCTCTTGTTGCGTCGCGCTTCCAGCTCCCAACAGCAAAAAGGCCTCACACACAGTTACAGGCCCTCCTGGTAGACTGGAATTCCCAGCAAGGAAGTTCAGGGAGTTGGGGTGGAAGTCCTTTTGTGCCTGAGACTGCAGAAACAGGAGGCCAGCTCTTCTCAGGCCCTTGGAGACTTTTCTTCAGAGGGACACAGCACACAGCAAAGTCCTTCTTCAAGCAATGGACACAGCAAAGTCCTTTAGATCTCTCCTTAGTAGGAACAGCAAACTGCAGGCCAACTCCAGACACACAGCAAGTACTTCTCTGTCTCTTCAGCTGATCTTCTTTGGCAGGGATTCCTCTTGATCACGAAGTAGTCTAACTTTCAGGGGTTTCAGCTCTAGTATTTATACCCCAAAAGTCTTTGTTCTCGATGTGTGAGGGGTCCTGGACCCAGTTCAAACAGTTCTGGGGGCACTCTACCAGTGCACATCTTTTTCCTCTGTGAGTGTGGGCCAGGGCCATCAGACACACCGCAGGGGGTGGAGCCAGCATTGTGGAAGGCAGGCACAGCCCTATTCAGGCCCAGGTGCTACTCCTCCCACCACTCCAAATGCAGATAGGTCTATTCAGCCTAGTGCTGACTCACCCAGACTCCTGGAGCCACTCCCAGCCCCTGTCACTCTCAAACCAGACAATCAATCCACAAACAGGCAGAGGCACACAGAAAGTTTGGACACGAAAAAAGCCACTTTCTAAAAGTGCTATTTTCAAACACTGAATTTAAAAACCATCCATCCTAAAAGATGTGTTATTAAATTCTGAGTTCAGGGATACCAGATTCGAAATTTCTATCTTGCTACTAAAGGAAGATATGCAGGTAAACATGTTACACAGCATTCCCCATTCTGTCCTATGGCCAAGACAGCCTTTCAATAGTGAAAAACGAAATTGACAGTATTTCACTATCAGGACTTGTTACCCATACTAGTACATGTCCTACCTTTCACAAACATTGCACCCTGCCCAGGGGGGTACCTTGGGCCTAACATAGGGGTGTCCTATGTGTAAGAAAAAGGGAAGGGTCAGGCCTGGCAAGTATGTACACTGGCCAGGTCATCATGGCAGTTACCAAACTGTGCACAGGCACAGCAGTGGCAGGCCTGAGACACCATCTTAGGGCTAATCCTGTGGGTGGCACAACCAGTGATGCAAGGCCACTAGTAGCATTTGAATCATGGATAACCAATCATAATTACAATTTAACCAGGGAGCACTTGCACTTTGGCACTGATCAGCAGTGGCAAAGTGCCCAAAGCATCTAAACCAGCAAAAACGAAATCCAGCAGTGTAAAAAATACAGGAGGTAGAGGCAAAAAGTCAGGGGAAACCATGCCAAGGACGTTGGGTCTAACATATACCAACATTTGTTGGGGAGCATAAGCGAACAGGCGTTTGAGATGGTAAGCCAATAAAGTGTTGGGCATGAGAAACGTTAATACGGAATTACACCAAATTTGGCAAAGAGGTAGTCCTCAGTTCAGACGCGTGCCTTTTGCTTAAATGGTGTCAACCTGTTCAGTAGTTCCTGAGAAAATTACAGTTAAAAGTACATATATATCTATGGGTGCGGTGGATCCGCGCACCCTGAGCGCACCCTCCGTCCGGTTCACACGCTGAATGCTAATTGGCTGTCAAGTGGTTGGCAACATTCAAAACCAGGAACTGTTGGCAGCCATTTTGTGCCTCAGTAGAAGCGAGGCTGAAGAAGTCTGTGGAATAAGTTTGCAAAACGTATAAAGGGGCAGGGTAGAAATACCCTGACCCTCTAGACCTGCTTAGGGGGTCCCAGAAGGACTCCCAGGGCCCCCCAAATTATTATATATATTTTTTTTAAACCCGCAAAGTGCGCGCAGGGTGTGCGGATCCTGCCGTAAAAAAAAATATATATAAAACAGAGTTTTTTTTATAATTATCCCTCAGGGGGCCAAATCCCGGGGGCAAAATTATTAAATTTAAAGGGGGCCCAGAGGGGCCCCCCAGCCCCGGGGACCGCCACCCCCCTGGGGCTTCAAAATAAATTGGGAGGGGCTATCATTTGTGGGGGGGGGCTCAACGGCCCCCCCAAGCCCTGGGGACCACCACCCCCGGGTCTTTATGTATTGAGGGAGGGGGGCTGCGTGGCCCTCCTCCTGGAGCCCTCGAGGGCCCTGGGGACCGCCACCCCCCAGGGCCGGCTCCTGCAGTGTCCTGGGGTGCCCACCCCCAGGACACTGTTGTTTGCTATGAGAGGGCGGGAGTCTCCCGCCCTCCCATAGCAAACTTGGTTTGGATTTTGAAAGAGAGAGCAGGGAAACCTGCTCTCTCTTTCAAAATCCAAACCATATTGCTTTTCCACACGGGGAGCTGCATGTCAGCAGCTCCCCATGTGGAAAAGCAGTGCCAGCTCCCGAAGGGACCATGGGGGCGCCCAACGTTTTTTATAAGCCCCGGGGGATGGGGTCCCCGGGGATAATAAAAATTAGTGATAGGGTCTATTTTTTTTTTTACTGTAAAATTAGGAGTCACGCATCCAGCGCGGCTCTCAACGCAGCCCCGTGGTGTGCACGCATTGGATGCACGACTACTAACCTGTCGGGTGCGCGACTCCAGCGCGTTTGGTGCACGACTTCTACGCGTCGGATGCACGATTCTAACGCGTTGGGTGCGCGACTCCAAGCAAAAAAAAAATTATATAAGTATATTTAAAAGAATATAAAATACAAAAAAAATATATATTTATTTTTAAAAAATATATATTTTAAAAATGTGTAGTGTAATTAAAAAAAAGAATATAAAAAAAGTAGATTTAAAAAATGTAGTTAAAGAATATAAAAAAATTAGAACAAGAAATACATTTTAAAAATATCATTTAAAAAACCTTTGATATTCACTGAAAAAAACATAGGTTTCAGACATGTTATAGTTGGGAATTAGCATTTTAAAAACCTTAGATATTCACTGAAAAAAACCATAGGTTTTAGGGGTGTTATAGTTAGCTGGACATTTCACTTGTACAAAACCATTGAAATTCCTCCGTTATAGTTAGTTCAGCTAACTATAACTCGCGCGCCTGCAATCCACTGCTGATGATGTCACATATTACATCATTCATGACATGGTCAGTGACATCACTCATGACATCACTGATGACATCTCAAATGACACCACTGATGACATCACTGATGACATCATCTAGTAGATGTAATATGTGACGTCATCAGCAGTGGATTGCGGGCGCGCGAGTTATAGTTAGCTGAACTAACTATAACGGAGGAATTTCAATGGTTTTGTACAAGTGAAATGTCCAGCTAACTATAACACCTCTAAAACCTATGGTTTTTTCAGTGAATATATAATATATATATATATATATATATATATATATATCACATAGGCTCATATATTTAGAATTAGGTATAGAAAATCTAGACTTCCATACCGGTTGATATTTTATTTTCGATATTCTGTCCGCGATATTATGTCCCATCGATATTGTTGATTTAATATTCAGGGGCACGCCAGAAGGACAGAAGTATGCGTTAAACGTCCATTGTTGACACCTGGAGGAAGGGGTTAAGACCCAGGGTAGTCTAGCAAGATGTAAATGTGTATATAAAGGACACAGAAGTAGGAGATTGGTGGTTGTTTTGTGGAGAGAGGAAAGCAAAAAAGAAGGCATCCAGAGGAGAGAGAGAAAAAAGCCATGGATTGAGAGGAAGAGCTACCAAGAGAGGGATATTGGAAGAGAATCACAGAGAGGGAGATGAGAGGGTAGAAAAAGAGATAAAGAAGAAAGAGAGCGAAGGGGGCTAGAGAGGAAGAGAATAAGAGCCCTGGAAACAGAGAAAGAGGGGGACAGAAAAAGGAAGAGGGAAAGTGAGTGAGCGATCAAGAATGACAGATTAAAACTGCGAGAGTGGAAGGGAGAAAGAGATAAAGGAGTTTAGAAAACATAATACAAAAAGAGACACGCGGGAAACAGAGAAAAGTATACGTAGTTAAAAGATAGAGAGACAGAAAGAGCAAGAGAGAGAAAGAGATGGTGGTAGAGACAAAATGATATCTCTATATAACAAACATTGGCATAGCCAATAGGTCTTGCCTTTGGGACCTTATAAGTGTTTAGCCATGCAACACTTGATGTTGTTGCACCAAGGATATTGTGCTGGATAACTAAACGCTTATAAGGTCCCAAAGGCGAGACCTATTGGATATGCCAAGGCTTGTTTTTATTTATATTGAGATCTAGGCAGCTTTCCCAAGAATAAAGTTTAGCAAAAACCATGATGAAAGAAGCATTGATGCAGCCAAAAGACTGGCTTTCAATGCCAGACCTGCTGGTGCTGCCACTGCTTGCTGTTTTTAGATGCAAGTAACTAACTCAGGGTTCTCCAAAGTCAGTCCTGGAGGGCCGGATCCATGCCAGATTTTTAAGATAACTATATTTATCTAAATGAGGATATGCAAAAAGTCTGGCATGGAGCCGGGCCTCCAACCGACTTTGGAGAACCCTGTACTAACTGATGCTGTTGGAAGCAGCGTTAGTGCTGCAAAGGTTTGTGGAAGTACAGAGGCTGCTTCCGGTCTGTTCGGCCAGTGATCCCCCACATGCTGCCGCCAGTAGGGCTGAATTCCATGGGTTCCCTGTGAGGAAGCCTAGCAAACCCTCCGTGAGGGAATGACATCTGCAGGAATGACATCTGTATGAATGATTGTATTTTGACACCCGTTGAACTCCTTTGCCGTGTTTTCAATGAGTGCTGCATATTTATTTAGGGAGGTTTATGTAGCTACATGTCGCCTGACTTACTTCAGAGGGCTGTGCTGTTCATGAATTAAAGTTCAAGATATTTGGGTAGGAGAAGTCTAACCAAATATAAGCAGCGACCTCCCCCCCATACTATCCGATGTTCCAGGCTCACTAACCGAATCAGTCTCCGGGTTCGTGCCCTACTCTGCTGTCACCAAGTTTTTACCTGAATGTTGCCTTTAAGAGTTATGTTTTTACGAATTGCCCGAAATGATGGTAGTTTGACTGCCTGTTAAATTAATTCTCGAACCAAGTGAACACCAGACAACCCCAACTTGTGTCTGGTGTGGTCATATATGTTTTTTTTTGCGTTCTATTTCTTGTTTTTTTTGTGTGTTTTTCTTTTTTTGCGCTTGGTGCCCGCTTATGCCGTGCTCTAAATTAAAAGCCAAGACTAAATGACGTCCTGGTCTGGACACCTGAAGATCACGGAAATAGAATTGCGATGTTTATTTATGCTAAGCACTAGCCGTGGTAAAACTACCATTTTAAAGTATGCATGCTTTCCTTCAGAATAATCATTAAACAAAACAGTCTCAGCAGAAGGAATCCCTACAGTGATAGAAAGGCTCACTGTACCTACTGCAGAAAGTAAACAAAGTGCCTTTCCTAGTTTGTGTAGAATGTTCTTTTCCAGGGTAGGCAAGGACGGAAGCACCCCTCTCTTCCCCCAATTGTTGCACATTAGTCGCAAACACCGCAAAGAGCCTAATGAACGCGTAATTGCATTAGAAACACAAATTACCAGGAGTGTATGGAATGCGTGTCTCGCAGTTGAGGCTCGACACAGGCTTGAAAGACAACTGGCAGGCGCTGTCCTGCTGTGGGTGGTCAACTTGCACAGACCCTCCAGTGTTCCTTACACTCCACACCGCCCCCACCCAACAACATTCTCCAGGCAAGTCCATCAACTTCAAAGACTTTGCAGTGTGTGTTGGATTCTCCGTAATCTGCGAATCACTGGCAAGTCACCAGTCAGTGTGGGGTGTGGCGTACTGTACGTGTATTGAATTAAAGTGCTTCAAAGCCTCATCAGGGGCAGTGAGCGCTATGTAAATGCAATTACTGGTAGAACAATTCTGCTTTTTTTCTGCCATTTTAACATGTACCGTAACTTCGGTCTGCGGATGTAAATTATAAAACGAGCACAAGCGTGCGCCTCGCGCGTCAGCAGGGGGAGGGGAGAGAGGAGGGGGCTGCGCGATTCCCTTGCGGGAGCGAGCAGCAAGGCACGATAATTGATAACATATGCTCGCTCCCACAAGTGAATCGCCAGACGTGCACGCTTTGCCATTGGAAGCAATGCAACGCGTGCACGTTTTTGCCGGGAAAGCCGTGCCGATTGCTAAAGGTCTCTTTCTTATGCAGGAAGAAAAAGAGGGATAAGTGTAGGAGAGCGAGAGGAAGAGAGTGGGGGAAAGAGATACAGAGGGAGAGATGGAGAAGAAAAAAGAATGGGACAGAGGAAGTGTGAGAGAGGGATGCAATGATGAAGAGAAAATAGAAAAGAGAAGTAGAAGAAGGGGTGAAAGGGAGAATGTGTGGAAAAGAAAGTAGGAAGTGTTGAAAAGAAAGCAGGAAGAAGAGATGAATAGATGTCAGCAGGTGAAGAGGAAGCATCATTTGCGCCTATCTATGATGAGAGCTTGTTGTATCCCTCCAGCAGGTACCAGGCACCTGTTAACATACCCGGAATGGTTTCACTTATTTCCATCAGAAAGGAAGACCACACTCTATAAGGACTTGAAAGGAGGAGAATTTACCTTATCCACTTGTTAGGTTCCCTTAGACTCGGCTCTCCCGTACCTTTTAAACATATATTATGAAGCCTGATATACCATACAAAGGAGTGCATTCTTCTGCTATATGAGAATGGCACAAAAGACGCTAATACCTCAACTTGAGCATGCTATGGTCAGTTAAGGAACTGTACAGATGCTAGCTGTCTTACTCTAGACAATGATAAATAAAGAGCTTATGCTAGCAGGATATACAGATGTCTTATCCAACGTAAGACTGCAAGCAATTTATGATTGAAGATACTATCATAGGCCCATTAGCAAACCTTAAGACGCTGGGCGTTACCTTCGACCCTGTTCTATCCATGAAAGGCCAGTTAAATCTAGCTGATAACAATTACTAGTACCCTCCACCAAACTCTACCTCCCAATACCACTGGGAGTGTTCCCGCCGAGAAAGAAAGAATTTGGAAGAAGGTCATTGTTCAGTAAAGGAGGCTCCTCTCTTTATAATTCACTCACTCAGTAGCGCTGCACGTGAAGGGAAGAACACACAGCCAAACAAACAGACAGAAATATGACCAACCACTTTGTGGTTTCAAAATAAAGCCACAGTGATCTGCATTTTGTTTAATCCTCATCCTGCGTGTCTGTAATGAGTTGCACTCTGGACTCACGGGGACTATGCACCACCCATCCCAGCCAATCCAAACACTGCTCTCATGCTGTTTCTAATAGTACTCAGAAAGAGAGCAGGTCCAGGATTGGCTGGAGGCTCCCCGCAGCACCCTGAGAGATCAGTCAAACGGACATGCGCACTTCAGTTACACAGCCTCGGCTCATCCTCCCAATAAACCATGGCCTATTTGACTCCTGGTCAAGATTGTAAACCATGGCCTACTTGACTCCTGGTCAAGAGTGTAAACCATGGCCTATTTGACTCCTGGTCAAGAGTGTAGACCACATCGCCCGGAGAAAGAGAGTACCACTGTACCACCCCATAAAGGATACAAACAACAAAATGGTCCTAACAGCAAAGATCCAAAATAAAAACAAGTATACGATCTTAATTACCGTATCTCGATCATAATAAATTAGTTGATAAAGGAAGAAAAGAGAAAGAAAATAATCCGACACAAAAGGCAGAATTTATGCAAAACAATTCCAAATTGTATTCAACTATTAGTAAAATATACACATATTTTTGTTGTAACGGTTGCTCAATTTTGAGCATAAACAGTCCTTTTAGAAGTGCTTGTGTATGGGTGATGAAAGGTAAAGAAGAGTCGAATAGAATACAATTAAAAAAAAACTAACAGCGCTATCAGACCACTGCAGAACGCCTGTCTTAGGTCATGTCATATGATTCAATTTTCATTTCACCCAGGTCCTTTGGCTTTTTGGGTTACCCCATTGTTTTGTAACAGAATGAATGTCGGTACAAGTATTTTAATTGGAAGAAATCTATACATGTAGCGTATATGCAGATGTGTAGAGTGTAATTAACCATAACACGAGTGTAAGGAATTAAATCAGTGCAGTGAGATTGGTGTACAGTAACTAGAAACTGTGGGTCTGCCATAAACTGTTTTCTTCTTTAAAGTGATTCTAGAATGGAATATGTGAGGAATTAAGCAGCGTTTTCTCAAGGCTGCACTGTCAAAATAAAATAGAATTTGACAGTGTGAGTTAATTACTGCACTTGTTGCCCATAACATATTATTTGGCCACAATTATTTTCACTAGTAGGACATAAGTATGTATAATCTTCACACATGTGCATTCCTAGAAGAAGCACTAATATAAGGAGAGAGTTTAGTTTCAACAGACGGTACTTACTACAGGGCACAACACAAAACTCAAGAGAGCAAATTTCACAATTGAATTACTGCCTTAAACTTAACTCCCAACCACCACTTGTGAAAGTTAGAATGAAATGGGAAGGCAATACTGAGCATGTTGATGAGTGAGTACAAGTTTGTATGATTGCCTAAGCAGCTACGGTGACACTAAACTGAAATTGTAATTGTGCATTTGTTTCTTTGTGTGGTAAATTATTTGTATTTTTAAAAATCATTTAACTTTGCGGACATGATTGGTAAGTTTGTTTGTTGTAGTCATGAGGTGTTATTGTAATTTCTCACATAATTCTTATGTGCCTGGTGTCAGAAATGGGGTTATTAATTTGGGAGAGGGCCCGGCCTTACCAACTCAATAAACCCACTTTGGTTGGGTCAGAACACAGTTCTGAGAGAATCTCTGCTTAACTCATGGAAGCTATGCTACGAGCAGCAAGCAATCCAGAGAGAAGTGTGTGTTAAAAGAACACACTAAAATTCACTCACCAAAATAGAAAAAAATGGCAAGCAAAAGACAATAAGATAATCAAATTAAGTTGAGATCAAGAGATAAGGACTTTTTTTTATTCAAGGCAAAAAAACACACTGTGAGAAGCTAGCCTGGTTTATGATGTTCACTTGTGTAATTGGGCACTATGCACCAGTCCAGACAACCCTTTTGGTGATTTAAGAGGTCTTAGACAACATTAGAAAGCTCTCTAAGTGATAGCTGTGGAGAGCAGCCTTCAGGTTTAGTACAGAAGGTGTGTAAAGCAACTTGTTTTACCAGAATGCAATCCTATAGTATAGATTAAGTGAAAAGGAACCACATAAAGTATTTATTAAAAAAAAGTATTTATTATATAATACTCTCTAACACATGGAAATATCTCCTACCAGGAGATATGCACAATGCACACAATACTTTAGCAAAGAAATACTGTAAATAGCGCAGAATACAAAGTGGACCCCGGGGGGGGGGGACCAAACCATACACTAAGAAAGGGGTATAAGAACCACGGCTCGGGTCAAGACAAGGTCAAGAGGACGTAGAAGTGCTGGGGACCCAAGGATCCACCCAAGGTGAGTAGATAGGGACCCCACGGTGAGCGTGTACAATGTGGGAACACAACTGTGTGCTCTATACAACTCTATGTGTAAGTTGTGGTTGGATTTTTAAAGATTAAGGACCCTTTCCAGTGGACCCTGAAGAAACCCCATGGAAGACAGAAGGTTGGAGAGCCACCCCACCTATGGATACCCTAGTACTCACTTTACCTATACCAGGGAAGCCAGGTGCATACGTGTAAAGTGGTGTCAGAAACCGCTGTCGAACCTAATGGAGAACTTCAGGAAAGTGCCGCTGCTGAAGAAGGAGAAAGTGTCCAGGGGAATCCAAAGTTGGATTCTAGATGAGAGATACCTGCAAGCAGAGGGACAGAGTCCATGTCACTCAGGGGTGACCAGGAGACTTGGAAGACGAATGCCCTCCGATGTCTGGTGTTACAGGCTGGGTGATGATGACCTTGACTCTGCAGCTGTGAGAACCAGGCGACGCTAAGGAGGACCAGGAGCGGTGTATGAGCTGTCCCATGAAGGATGTCGAGTGCTGAGGGGTTTGTGTTCGGCGGGAGCACCAACAAGCCTTGGCAAATGCACCCAACGCAGGAATTGAAGAAGGAGCAATGTCGGGCCAGCAAGGTCAAGGGGACTCACCACAAGCAGGGAAGTCAGGGCAAGCCCCGAGCAAACAGGGGAACCCAAGAGAAGCAAAGGTGACCTTCAAATGGACCCACAGGCCGGAGACACTGAAGTCGCGAGAGGACCTCAAGCAGCTCACCGAAAGATGCAGGCCACGATGCACCCAATGCGGTGTGGCCCAAGATTCTGGTCACAGGAGCTCAGCATCAGCAGACAGGTCGACTTAGTTGAGGTGCCTGTGAATGCAGGGAAGTGACTCCTTCACTTTAAGGGAGATTCCTTCAGGTGCCTTTGATGCCCACAGGCCTTGGAAGGTTCCAGTATGGTGCAGTGGCACAGACGATGCAGAATACTGGAAGGGGGACGAAGTCGAGCCCAAACGAAGTCCAGAGTGCCCAGATGGTGGAAGAAGAAGTGGTGTCTGATCTAAATCTTATCCCAAGAAAAATCTAGGGAACTACACCCAGGTAAGCCCTTAAATAGAATATATAACTTTTCTTCGCATGTGTTTACTTCGCATGCCGTTTCTACGCGGTCGTTAGTACGACCGCGTTGTTATTTAGCATACCTTTACTTCTCAATTCGGAACTACGAATTGCAGTAAGGGGGTGCTGGATGTTGGAATAGTATAATTTACTATTCCAACTCCAGTCTATGCGGACACTAGGGAAGGTGTTGGATTTTAAATCCAACACCTTCTCCCCCTTACTGCACTTCGTATTTCCGAATTGCGTAGTTAAGGTATGCTAACTAACAACGCGGTCGTACTAACGACCGCGTAGAAACGGCATGCGAAGAAACGCATGCGAAGTAAACGCCGCTTCCCCTTAAATACCCTAGGGAAAGGGTTGGGATGATTTAGGGGACCCTCCCAGGGGAGGGCCTGGGCAAAGAGCAGGTTACTGCCATGTCTGTCATCCAGTTTTGCACCAGAGCGGGAGACTGGCTTGAACATGACTATGCATGGGGACACCAAATGTGACCCTCATGGAGACTGAGTGGCGCAGGCAAGCGCACCCATCCTGCCCCAATACACTAAATCCTATCTGGGAGGTGGTCACACCTCGCTGTGACAGGATGCCTTTTTTCTGCTTTCCCCTGCTCAAGGTTGGCTCAGCAGCAGGAGGGCAGAATCGTGTCTCTGGTCGGCAGCAACCATTTTGTGCTGTCCAGGTCTGGAGGACTGGTACCGTGGACACGGAGAGCCTAACGGAGGGCTCTTTCAGTGCTTGGAATCATATCTCTCAAAACCTTTTATGGTGTTACACCATTTACAGTGTGGGGGTATGACTCCAACATGTTTGATACCAAACATGATGGGATTCGTTGCAGCCGTTTTCGAGATGGTTATCGCATAATGACGTGGTGCCCCTCTATATAGTATGTGGCTGCTTCACTGACAACCTGGGAGAATGGACTCCGTAGGCTGTAGGGGTGTCCTACTCATGCAAGGGCACCCTCTCACTGAGAACCAAGCACCCTGCCTTGAGGATTAGAAAGGCCTGCTATAGGGGTGACTTATAGGTTTTAAGTGCAGTGACCCTAGATATACGAAACCTATATTTTAATAAGTGGTGCTAGCACCAGCTTACACAGGCTGCAATGGCAGGCCTGTAGTTCAATTTTGAATGGTCTCATGGGTGGCATAATACATGCTTCAGCCCATGGGAGACCTCTGGTGTACCTATGTCCTGGGTACTTTAGTACTATATACTTGGGACTTATAAGGGTACCCCAGTATCCAATCTAAGATGTACCTGAGTACTGGACACAACGATTTAGGGAGAAAGCAGATAGACTGGGGTCCTGATTAGCAGGACCCCAGTCAGACTAGTCAAATACAGCTTAGTACCAGGCAAAAAGTAGGGGTAACCATAGAAGCAAATCCTACTTTCCTACACACCTAAAAAAAGGTCAAGCACTATGGAAAACAACAGTTCATTTTGGACCAGAACCTTGGCACACTTTCAGTCTGATCACGATGTAATGGAGGTCAACCACATGACCCTTGGAGAAAAGTTCCAGTACATGGTTGCGAGCATGTTTCAGGGGTCGTTTTAGTGTTTGAGTCCTCAAGCAGTCCACAGCATGAGTCAGAAGTCAGGATTCGTCTTTCAGCATTGCCCTTTTTCAGAGGGAGTCTTCCCAGGTCCAGGAATGTTCTCAGGAGGTGGAGATGCCAGATTTATCCTGTGTATTAGCCAGTGATTGGAGAAATTCTATTACCCAATCCTAAAAAGTTTCTTGCAGTCCTCTTACTCCTTTCACAGTACTTCCTCTTTGTCTTGCAGCACTTCCTCATTGCCAATTACCTTCTGTTTGAAGATGGTGGTTACCCAGCTGCAATCAGGCAGGCCTGCCTTGAGCTTCCTAGCAACTCCCTTGCTTGACAGTGTCAGTCCTGTCTTTTCCTCGTACTATGGCTGAAGCCTGTCTAGAAGGGTCCTGGGGATTAAGAGAAGAAGCCCTTGTTGGCATCTCCAAGTCAAAAGAGGTAATAACAAGGCTGCCCTTTGTTTTGCCAACTGTTCCTATGCACTCCCAGATGCCTAATCCCTACTAAGTGGTTAACAGTTAAGATTCATTTGACATTACTAGGCCCAAAGGCACGACCTTGTCCTCTGAGCCACAGTTGTTAATTTCCCTGTCAAAGATGTACTCCAGCACTAGGGATGTGACAGGTCTTCCATGGGCACAGAGGTAAGCCTTTGTCCTCTGAGCTAGAGTTGTTAACTTTCCTAGACAAAGATATGTATTCTAGTTCTGGAAGTGTGATGAGTTGCATAACAGAGTTCAAGTCTGTTCTGGCTCATGTACATTTTTACAAAGTTACTTTTCTGCTTTTCAGCCTGAAAAGTTTAGCCTGGTCTACCTAATCAAATAGCTTTGGGTTTTATTTCAACATGAGGAAACTTTGACCCCAATATTTAGTGTGCTCTGTTTTGATATATTAGTCCCCTGACATGTGGACGTACAAGGTGCACTTTAGGGGTGATTAATGAATAAATAAACTAGGCTTTTCCTACATAGCAAACACAGTTTTCACTGCCATGTGTCATTGTAGTTCATTTACACACTGTAACGGGCCCACGTGCATGTAGGGGACTCAGGATTCAGTAGTCCAGGGACTGCTTAGTAATTAAGTATCATAAACTCTAGTGTGCAATTGCAAACCCTAGGAGTTATTGACCCCTCTTTACGGTTTGTATGTAAAGGTTGAGGATAAAAATGGGAATGTCTGCATTAAGAATTTAGAATTTTTGCCTGTAATGCCTAATTAGAGTAAATATTAATATCACAAATCATTACATACAATAGAAAGAAGTGACTATTAGGCTTATGATTTGATGGTTTAGTTCTTTTATTCTTGTTTTTTCTGTACCAGAGGATTACAGCCAACACATGTTTCACCTCCTCGTGGCAGGCATGCCTGGGGATTTTTCAATGCTACAAGATATGGTTACAACTTTGGATTAAGCCTGGGCAAAGCACTACGCTACGCTCGCGTAGTTTGCAAAGTTTGCGCTACTTCGCACTACGCGAATTGCACGTAGCACAGTGCAAGCACGCGTAGCGTAGTGCAGCGGTCATTTTTTGCTTGCTCGCGGTCCTCAGCGGCAAGTTGGCGACCGCGAGCAAGCAAAATGACATCCCGGCGAGACTTTTTCCTCGTTCACGATCAGCAACATCAAGTTGCCGATCGCAAGCGTGGAAAATAAACCTCCCGGCAAGATTCTCAACGCGGGGAGGTCAGGTTTTTCATTGCGAGTGGTCGCGTATGCTCACGACCGCTCGCGATGAGAAACTAACAGTCCACGTTGAGAAAGCTGCCGCTCGAGTAAAAATCTACTAGAGCGGCAGAACACTACAGCTCGCACTGTGCAAGATGCCATTTTCAATGATTGCACGGTGCCGGATGCTTGTCCGCACTGTGCAATCATTGAAAACGGCATATTGCACAGTGCGAACAGGTTACTACGCAGTTCTCAAAGTGCTACGCGTAGCTCGCGTAGTGCGAAGTGCACTTTGCGTAGCTACGCGTAGCACTACTTTGCGAACTACGCCCAGGGTTACTTTGGATACAGCAAAACCATAAGGAGTCAGGTGAAAACATACACAGCATGAAGGTGATAAATCATACTCTTCATGTGGGCACATGTCGTGCTTTGGTCCTGATTGAAACAGTCAAGGCACAACAAACAGTAAGACACTGCAAACGTGAAATGTTGGCCTGAAACAAAAAGTACAGGCACCAGGTGAAGGCATGCTAGGGTTGGAAAAAGAGGTGAAAATATACATATAAATATAGCGCACATGAGCACACATTATAATAAATCTCTTTGGGGTGTTAGGCGCCTGTGGTCAGTTGTAGTCAAAAAGGACCAAACTAGCTTATTACAAGTAGTGTAAATTTAATTTTCAGTTAGGAAAGAATGATCGAAGGATAATGATGACTTGTCTAGGTGTTTTCATCAATCTCCGGGAGAGAGAATGAGATTTAAAGAGAGGCTGTGAAAAGGTAGGTTAAAATAGGCCTCTTCCAGGAGACGAGTGGTCTTTAAATGGACAATAATATGGGCTATCCAAGGTGAAGTTGTTTAAAAGTTGCGGTCCGATTTATGTGGTCGCAATTGAAGTGATTGACTATTAAGCAGAAGTTGTTTTGCACTTGACCAAAGGTGGTTAGAGTCCGAATAAAGTACAACGAATTCGCTTGGGCCACTCTTAGGGTAGTAATGGGCCAATTCCGAAAATATTAACTTAAAAAGCAAATACGGTACTTTGAAACTCATGATGACATCTATGAAGTATTAGGGCTATAGAGGAAGAAAAAATGTCAAATTGTTAGTTTAAGGAATACCAATGATGAAACAGAGCATAACCGCTTAAAGGGTATGGGAGACGTTAACCCTAAGGGATAGACGAGATTGTACTTTTATTGTCCAATTGGTATTGTCATGCAGTTATCAGCATTCATGGCGGAGACCCAAATGGTGAGTACAATCTGGACGGCTGGTCAGCAAGGAGTAGATTTGTGGAATTTGAGGAATGTTTGAAAGTTAAGGGACATTGACATTTTATGAGGGAAACATTTTGTTAATTATGTTGTTAGAAAATCTGTCATAAAGCTACCCTGATAGAAAAGAGATAGTTAGTAGGCTAGTCGGGGCTAGTCCCCAGAGGTTAAAACTATACTGATCAAACTGATAGATAAGTTGTTAAGTGGCTGTTAGACTTGGGGGTCTCTAGTTGGCACAGGTATGCACTTGTGACAAATAGGGACCCTCGGCTCTAGTCAGGGTAAGGGGGTACACTAATAACCGCTACTCACCCCCTTGGTAGCTTGGCACGAGCAGACAGGCTTATCTCAGAGGCAGTGTGTAAAGCATGTGTGAACACATACAGAGATCAAGTCACAACACTACAGATGGACACCACACAGATTTTATATAAAAAATAAGTATTCTTTATATAGATTTACCACAAGACCATTAAACGACAAAAATACACAATACTGTTACTTTGGATGGTAGAATTTTGCTTAGTTCTCTTTAGTTCTTAAATGCGACACTTTAAGTCAATGTACCTTTTAGATGCGACACGCAGGGCAACGAAAGTGTTGCAACGATGTTGATGCATTGAAGATTTTGGTGCAAAGAAATAAAGACGTGAAGATCTTCCAGATGCGATAGGCTTCTCCGATGTTGCGAGAAGACTCGATTCGATGCTTCAGCTGCAGCGGCGACACACTTTACGTGATGCGACGGCAGCGGCACTCTTCTCCGACGTTGCGAGACGCTTCCGCTCGATGCGATGCTGCAGCGGCGACACCCCTTTACGCGATGCGACGACAACAGCTCCGACGGCGGCACGCTTCTCCGTGGATGCGAGGCGCTTTTCTTGATGCGGTGCAATGCGACAACTACGATGGCTGCGATGGCGACACGCTTCTTCGGCGTTGCGAGACATTTCCTGGATGATGCAAGACGCTTCCGCTCGATGCGACAGCTGCAGCGGCGATACACATTACGCGATGCGACGACAACAGCTCCGACGGTGGCACGCTTCTCCTTCTCGAGTCGCGCTTCCAGCTCCTTGCGACACGCAGTCCCTCAGAAGGCCCAACAACAGCAGCAGGCACTTCCAAAGAACTTTAGGGAGCTGGGGGGTGAAGTCTGTTGTTCCTGAGACTTCGCCAGGAGGCACGCTCTTTTTCAAGCACTTGGAGATCCTTCACAAGTTGAGCAAAAGTACACACACAGTTCCTTTCTCCTCTCTTTGGCAGTAGGCAACCACTGCAGGCCAATTCCCCAGTTTCAGGGATAGTTCCTCCTCAGCTTCTTCTTGGTTCCTCTCCTCTCCTTCTTGTTTTCCCAAGTGATCTAAATTCTAGGGAGCAGGGTCCCAATACTTATACCCCCAAATCCTTTGCCCTCTGAGGGCAGAGGAGCCTTTGCCTTGTTCAAACCGGTTCTGGTCAGTCCTGGAGCACTTTGCTTACCTGACTCCTTCTTTCCTTTCAGAGTACAGGGCAGAGACATCAGACGCACCACAGGAGGTGGAGCCAGCATTGTGGAGGGAAGGCACAGCTCTATTCAGGTCCCAGGTGCAACTCCTCCCACACATCTTGATGCAGATCTCTATTCACCACTGGGACACCTCACCCTGTCTTCTGGAATTCCCCAGCCCTGTCACTCAAACTCCAGACAGGGAATACACAGCCTAACAGAGGCAGGTTTGAATGGTTAGACAAGAAAATGCCTACTTTCTAAAAGTGGCATTTTCAAACACAGAATGCCAAAACCAACTTCACTAAAAGATGTATTTTATCATTCTGAGTTCAGGCATACTAAATTCGAATTTCTACCATGTTCCCGGAGTCAGTTAGGATTATAAAATGTAATAACCAAACTGCCCATTCTGGCCTATGGAGAACAGGTAGCCTTGCAATAGTGAAAAACGATAATGGCTGTAATTCACTATTAGAACATGCCACACACACCAGGGCATGTCCTCCCTTATCCTTACAATGTACCCTGCCCTTGGGCCTACCATAGGGGTGTCTGATATGAAGAAAAGGGAAGGTTTAGGGACAGGCAAGTGGGTGCACTCGCCCAGTCAGCATGACAGTACCAGACTGCACGCAGGCTCTGCAATGGCAGACCTTAGACACACTTTTACAGGCTGCTTCTGTGGGTGGCACAACCAGTGCTGCAAGCCCACCAGCAGTATTTGGATTTACAAGCCCTGGGCACTCCTGGTGCACTGTACTAGGATCTGACAGGTAAACCAAACCAACCAATCATGGAATCACAAATCATACATCAATTTACAATAGGGAGCACTTGCACTGTGGCACTGGACAGCAGTGGCACAGTGCCCTGAGCAACTAACACCAGCAAAAACACATGAGGCAACAGCGAAAAATGGAAGGGAGACCCACGCCAAGGTGCCAGGTCTAACAGTGGCCATGCTGGAAATGGATCAGATGATTTAAGGAAGTTGTAAGGAAGTGTGCTACACTAAGTCGTCCTGATGGTAAAGATATGATAAACCAGTGGTCAAACTGAAATTCAGTCTACTGATGCAATATATAGATGAATTGGGGAACCTGCATCCGCCATGCTGGATGTAGATCAAGCTGAGGCAAACTATATCTAGCTGCAGTGTACTAACTACTTTAGTATCATAGGACATAAGGTGCAAGCACATGGAATATTAGCAGATGTGGTAGTGAGAAATTGTTGGTCCTGTGTGCAGCGTGAATCATGCCATATTGCATTTGTGATATACAAAAACAGACTGAGGGGTCATAAAGTGTTCACAAACATATTAGTTAGGTGAATTGATATATGATTGGCCCTTCAGTGTACTGTTAAACCAATCGGACTTCATTCATTAAGTTAGTCAAGGAAAGTAATAACATTGTGTTAGTATCATTGTTACATTGCTGTATGAAATACAGTTTGCAGTGGCGGCTGCTAGGGAACGTTGGTGAGGGGAAGGAGGTGAGGGTTAGAAAACAATAAGACTTATATTCCGAACGCCGGCTGGCGCTTCTCCGCCAACCTTTTGTTAACGACACATGGAAGCAGTCACAACGCTGCTGTCACCAGCATGACAGCAGTGTTGTGATTGTTCTGAGCACTGTGATTCGACGTTCAGATGGAATGTGAGCCTATGCATGTTCTCCACCCAGGCTATGCAGTACAGCCAAGTGGAGAACATGCTAAGTGCGCATGACTGTTTGGCCGGCCCAAAACGGATGGCCAAACCGTCATGCGTACTTAAGTGCCCATCACTCCTTCCCCTGCTGGCTGTGACGACAGCCCCACCCAGCCCCGTAAAACTGCCTCAGTACAGAAAAATAAAATGATAATAACATTGAGTTAATAACATTTTTCCTTTTTGCACTGGTCAAAGAGTAGCGGGACGGCGCTCTTCCGCCTTAGTGGAGGAGCCGCCGCTGACAGTTTGTGTACATATACATATGTCATTACAATTAGATCCCATTGCATTGGCACATGATGTATACATTACAATGTTTTTGTTTATTTTCACATAAGGTGTTGCAAACAAATCGCAAGGTATTGGCATATATTAGAGATAAGGTAGTACTTGGGTGTAGATTAATCACTTATCTAACAAAAAATAATTAGTATATAGACATGGGTTACATCAATTGGTATGTATGGATAAAAATATGATCCATAGTGGCTGGAACGTCAAAAATCAGTTAAGCAGTGGGAGGAGCCTAGCGCTTGACCAAGATGGCCGCGTGACTGAGCTCCCGAGACCCTCGTGCCCTCCGTCGACTATCCTGTCTCTAATCCTGTCGGTATGCATGGCATCGTGTGGATGACCTGTCAGGGAGGCGATTGATGCTACCCGCGGTCGGATCGCCCACCGGGAACCGGACTTATGCCTGGCGGAAGATTGCGGCCTATCTCCGAGGGATGCCAGGCGCTAGAGTTGGCAGGATGCCCGACTTCTAGTTGAACAACAACGGCCAGGCGAGGTGTGAACAGTCGGACGGAGGTCCCCGTCCTTTCACTTTCGCTTTCTCTCCCTTTGTCAGCCCTGCCCCTGGAGAGCTCTTGGTGGCTTTATTACCCTATGGACGCTCTGCAGGCTACTCTGGTGGCCCACTGCAGAACTGATCACCCCTGATTCCTTTCATTGAGAGGGACCCGTCTTATCTGAACCGACCTGCTTGGTATCAACCATGTCGGGCAAAGCAGAGGTGGATCGGCTGAAGGCTAAGTCTACTAGGCGGGGAGCCTATACCCAAGTCAATAGTATGGACCGCTATGCTCTGCAGAAGGGATCACCGAGTGGGTCGAGCCAGTCGCCGGATACCCAGAAGGAGGCCTCGCCTTTGGCCCCGGAGCTCTCACTACAGGATGTCATGGGCGCGCTCGAAGGGATGCAGACCTCGATTGGGAGACAGTTCGATGCCCTGGCGCATAAGGTGGATGCCATCTTGGTGGATGTTAACCTGATCCGTGCGGACTTGGGCAAAACGAATGAACGGGTTAGGACCCTGGACCTCAAGACCACGGGCCTCACCGAGGACGTCACGGAACTGCAGATCGAGGTTCATAAGCTGAGGACCGAGAGTGATCTCGCCGCCCGCCGGCTGGAGGATTTTGAGAGCCGGGCCAGGCGCAACAACGTGCGCGTCATCGGGGTCCCGGAGTCCTCGGATGAGGCTTCGGTTGACCTGCTTGTCGAGGACTTGGTGCTTAATCATCTACAGCCCAAGGGTCTTGGAAAGTTCTTTGCGGTTGAAAGGGCCCATAGAGTGCCGGGTGGGAGGCCCAAGGTGGGTGCCCCACCGAGGCCGATTGTCGCTCGGCTCTTTCATTTTCGAGATCGGGACGCTATCCTGCAAGCATCGAGGGTGACGGGCCCGGTCCCCTTCCAGAACGCGTCGGTGAATTTCTACCCGGACTTCACCCAGCAGGTGCAGAGGCAGAGACAGGGCTTTCTGGGGGTGAAGAGGCGGCTTCGGGAGAGGGATCTGAAGTATGCCATGCTCTTCCCTGCCAGACTACGTGTGGTGCACGAAGATCGGACATTTTTCTTTGACTCTCCTGTTATGGCCGATGAATGGCTGGACGCTTTGCCCCGACGACGGACGGGGGAGGACATTGCCGAGGATGGGGACAGTGGCCGGGATGGGCAGGGCTGATTTTTCGGAGCCGGTCTGACTCGATTTGGCTATATTTGAAGACTTGAATAGAGTGCAGTCAATGCGGAGGGCGGCGGGAGGACGAGGGGTGCTCTTTTCCTCCCTTAGGGTACTTTTTGTAGATTTTTGGGGGTTTTTGTAGGGCGACAGGCACACTGCAAGTTGGGGGGACTTTGTAAGCTGCCGCAGGGGTGCAGGGTGGGGGGGGTTCCTGGGATTTTGGGTTTGTTGTTGGGGGGTTTATTTCTACAAGGCATGATGATTCTTTCCAGGACTGTTCCATGGTGGCTCTTCGGGAGTGGGGTGGGCCTCTTTACGTTTGAGGATGGGGGGTAGGGGTTTAAGTGTTATAAGCTGGAATGTTAATGGTTTGGGGGATCGCATTAAGCATGGGATTGTTTTGCAATTCTTGAAACGGTCAATGCCGGATGTTGCCTTGCTGCAGGAGACGCACCTTATTGGTAATACGTGCTATGCTCTGAATAGGAAGGGTTATAAATTCATAGCACATTCGGGATTCTCCTCTGGGTCCAGGGGTGTGGGCATCCTAGTCAGAGCCTCGCTACCATTTGAGGTGGACTCCACCATTGTTGATGATAGGGGGAGGTTTGTAGCGGTGGCGGGGCGGTGGGAAGGAAGAACTTTGGTTTTAGTTTCGGTTTATGTCCCGCCGGCCCTGCAGGCCTCCACGTTCACAGATCTGGGTAGGGCCCTGCTGGATCTCCCGGGGGGTATGCTTGTGGTGGGAGGTGATTTCAACGCTGTTGGCTCTGGCCTGCTGGATAGATACCCGCCCAGAGACACAGGGGGGGCTCAGAGGTGGCTCCCAGACTTCCTAAACACGCTTGGCCTGATAGACTGCTGGAGGCTCCGGCACCCCACACAGAGCCAATACACGTTCCACTCCGGGGCACATGGTAGTCTCTCCAGGATTGATTACCTACTCACTCTGGCTGCGCATGCCTCATTGGTCTCCGAGGCGAGGCACATGGCGCGTGGTATATCTGACCATTCGCCAGTGTGGATCCGGCTGGATCTAGGTCGGGAGGGAGGAGGAAGGGTGGCCCCTATTAACCCGTGGTATTTCCGAGACCCCAAGATGCGCAGCACGCTGGTAAAGAAAGTAGATAATTTTTTCAAGGATAATCAGGGATCCGTGGACTCGGCAGTGTCGCTGTGGGAAGCATTTAAGACCGTGCTCCGAGGGGAAGCCCTCTCCCTAGTAGTAGCTGCCAAGCGGCGGAGAGATGGCGAGGTTCTGCAGGTTGAGGAGGAGATCGCGGCTCTGGAGGGAGCGCTGGAGGAGGAGGTTACAGAGTCCTCACTGCATGAGCTTTGCTTGAAGCAAGCTGAGTATAAGGACCTGGTGACGAACGCCGCTAAGACCCTCAGCAGGGAGCAGCAGGGCCGATTGTATGATGTTGGGGACAAGGCAGGGAAACTCCTGGCTTGGCTGGACAAAAAAGAACGGGTCAATAGAGTTGTGCCAGAGTTGACGGGAGAGAGGGGAGAGGCGATTGTGGAACCTGAGAGGATTGTACAGTGTTTCTCGGACTATTTCTGTAGGGTTTATGCCTCAGTGTCGGATAGGCCGCCCGAGGACTCGTCTGACCTCCTCCGTGATATCGAGTTGCCCTGTCTCTCCGACATAGATAGGGACGATCTAGATGGTGACATAACGGTTGACGAGGTGGCGGGGGCTGTCCGCGCGTTAAACTCGGGTAAGGCCTCGGGACCGAACGGTTTGCCGGACGATTTGTACAAGCTATTTCCGGATAGGGTCGCCCCTCACCTGCGCGTCATGTTTATGGAGGCGCCGGGGAGTGGGACCCTCCCGTTGGACCAGCGACTGGCGACGATCGTGGTTATACACAAAGAGGGCAAACCCCGAGATAAGTGCGCCTCATATAGGCCTATCTCACTTCTTAACGCAGAGCCGGAAATTCTGGCTAAAATCCTGGCGACCCGATTGATTAGGGTACTCGGTGACTTGGTCCACCCGGATCAATCCGGCTTCATCCCGCACCGAAACACGGCGTTAAATCTTCGGCGCCTTCATGGTGTAATCGCCAGGGCGGACACACTGCGTGAACCAGCTATTGTGGCGTCTCTTGACGCCACGATGGCATTCGACACGGTGGAATGGGCATATTTGTGGGCCGTGCTGATCAAGTTCGGCTTTGGCCACGGTTTTGTGAGTTGGGTGAGGTTGCTGTATGAGGGGCCACTTGCGAGTGTGGTGGTGAATGGTCGGGCGTCGACTCCGTTTCAGCTTGGGAGGGGTACCCGGCAGGGTTGTCCCCTGTCGCCTTTGTTGTTCGCCCTCGCCCTTGAGCCGCTGGCTGCGTGGATACGTTGGCACCCGTATATACGGGGCCTTAGATGGTCGCCTGAACACGAGGACCGTATTTCGCTTTATGCCGATGATATCCTGCTGTATCTTGCCTCACCCAAGAAATCACTTATAGTGGTCTGTGACGTACTCACATCTTTTGGTAGGAACTCGGGCCTTGTTATCAACTGGAGTAAATCATATTTGTATGTTCTTAGTGGCGAGGTTCCCCCGATCCCTAGAACATGTTCGATACAGGTCGCTCAGCAGGGCTTCGTGTATTTGGGGATTTTTATCTCCATGGACTCTGCTGTGCGATATGAGAAGAACCTGCTCCCCCCCCTGGCACGCCTGAGGCGGGATGTTGAAGGCTGGCGGAGGCTGCCGCTCTCCCTCGTTGGGCGTGCGGCCCTGTTCAAAATGATGTTGCTATCCCGCTTCCTCTACGCACTGCAGAATACTTTGGACTGGGTTCCGGCCAAATACTTTCGGGAGGTCGAAGGCCTCCAACGAACGTTGCTTTGGGATGGGCGGCCGCGAATAGCTATCGCAAAGTTGACGCTTCCATGGTACGACGGGGGCATTGCGCTCCCAGACATCCGTCGGTACTATTGGGCCACCCAGCTGAGTGCGATCAATCATGGGTTTTATGGCCCTGCCCTCAGCCCTGGGTATGCCATGGACAGGTGGTTGCTGCGTGGTGGTAACTATTACAGGGCGTTGTATTCGCGGTCATTGGACTCGTCCCTCACGGGGCCCACTGCGGTGGCGGTGCGAGTGTGGAAGATGGCAACTGACTCGCTGGGCTGGAAGGATAGGCTCACCCTCGCTACCCCGCTATTTGAATCTGAGAGACTGGGTAGGCTTTGGCACACAAAAGGCTTTGACAAATGGGACTTGATCGGCATCTCCAGGGTCGGAGATGTCCTGATTAAGGGGAGGGTGAAGTCCTTTGAAGAGTTGCAGAAGGAGTATGAACTGGGGCCATCTGAGTCTTTCCGCTATATTCAGGTGCGTCACGCCCTCCGATCAGTCCTCATAGAGGGTGAGAAGGTGCCTGAGTCCTCTCCTTTGGAGGACCGGGTCCTTGATGGCCATATTCCCGAGAGCACGATCTCGCTCATCTATAAGAAACTGATCAACGTCCGGGCGGATATGCTTCTGGGGTTGAGGGACCAGTGGGCTAGGGATGGCCTCGAGTTGGATGACGAGGATTGGCAGTCTGCTGTTTCCTCTCCTAAGGAGGTTGCGATCCCGTCGCGTCTGAGGCTGGTGCAGCTTAAAATACTGCATCGAGTGTATGTGACGGGGCCAAGGCTGGTTCACATGGGATTCTCGGAGGACGGCCTATGCAGGAGGGGTTGTGGTATGGTGGGTACTTTCCTGCATATCATTTGGGAATGTGGTGTCATCACGGAATTTTGGAGGAGAGTCCATGCAGTGATGGGGGAGGTGACGGGCATTGCTATGCAGCCGGAAGCGCGGTGTTGTCTACTGAATGTCTGGGGGCCCACTGATCATAATGCGGCGCAGACCCAATGGGTTACTCTGGGCAACATGGTCGCTAAGAGAGATATCGCGCGATTGTGGGGCTCTGCGGGGCCCCCCACATTGACCGCGTGGAAAGAAAATATGGACTGGAGTATGTTAAGGGAAAAGACGGTCTATTGCGCTAGAGGCCGCCCCCGGAAGTGGCACGCCATATGGGGGCGGTGGAATCAATACAGGGGGGGAATATGTCTTGCCCCGGATCTGGATCCTCCCGAGGAACAGCTTTCCTCCTAACCTTCTTTCCAGCTCAGTATGGTTTATGGACTTTTTGGCCTCTACAGTCCCTCTTCTTCCTCTTTACTTTGTACTGTAACTGTTAGATGAGTGGGGTCCGGCCTCCCCTGGGGGGCTCATCATGGGCTTTCAGTGTTCTTGCCTTGCTGGGGTTTGTTGGGCGTTTTTGTGTTTAATTAAAATTGAACCTTTGCACTTCTCCTTTCATGGTATTGGGGACGCATCTCTGTTTCTATATATCGATGCTGCCGAACCTCCGGGTTGTCGGCTGAATAGCTGTGTCCTGACTTTTGAAAATAAAGGTTTTTAAAAAAAAAAAAAAAAAAAAAAATCAGTTAAGCTTCCCGACCCCAGTTCTCCTTTTGTCAAGCATAAAACAACTTTGTTATGTGTATTTGTATAGCACACAACTCACCCGAGGGTATCCTGGTGCTGAAGCAGGAGCTTTTTGGGTTATGCCAAGGTCGGGGTTAGGTGAAGAGCCAAGTTTTCAGTTTCTTGGGGAATTCAAGAGCTGTGGAGGAGGCTCTGATATGCATTCGCTGGTTGCTCTATGCCTTAGGAGTGGGGAAGAAGAAGGCACGAATGCCGTAGCTTGTTCCGCGAATGCAGGGTTATGGAGTGTGAGTAGGTTTCCGGCTGACCAGAGGTGTCTCGTAGGTTTGTAGAGGTTTATGCAGTTGTAGAGGTATGTGAGGCTAACTTTGCTCTGGTTAATAGTCAATCCCTCCAATCCCAGGCCTATTTTTGAACCACTTCACCTCCGATATCCCGTATCATTGTCCATTTAAAGACCACTCGCCTCCCAGAAGTGGCCTATTTTAGGCTATTTATTTGACAGCCTCCCTTTACATCTCCACAGATTGACAAAAACGCCTACACTGGACATCATTATTGTTTGATCATTTTTCCTAACTGAAGGGTAAATTTATGCTACTTTTAATAACACTTTATTGACTACAACTGACCACAGGGGCCTGACACCTTCAAAGAGTTAATGACTCTGATGTGTGCTCATGTGTTCTATCTTTATATATATGTTTCTACTTCTTTTACCAACACTAACTTGCCTTCACACTATGCCCATACTTTCCGATTTAGACCAACATTTCACATTTGCAGTGTTTCACTGTTTGCTGTGCTTTGACCGTCCCAATCAGTCCAATTGGGACCATACCACGGCATGTACCCACATAAAGATCATGATTTATCACCCCCATGGTCAAAATTATGTTTTTTTGCTGCTGAACCTTTTTGTTTTGCTATATCTAAAGGTGTTACAATATCTTGCAGCCTTAAAAAAGCCCAAGGCCTGTGCACGTAGGGGCAAACCAGACGTTGGTTACGATCCTCTGGTACAGAAAAAAACAAGAATAAAATAACTAAACCATCAAATCTTCAGCCTAATCATTCCATCTTTCTATCGGATATATCAGGGGTACTCACAAACTTTCTGTCGGGGGCCAAAATTACAGTGTGGTTAGTGGCCGAGGGCCGCACTGGTAGGGGTGGAGTCAGTGGGGGCGGGATCAGTGGGGGCGGAGGTATTTCACAATCGGATGCAACTCCAAAGAGCACATTTTGAGAATACATTTTTATTTGACGGCATTTAGTGAAAGTAGAACGGCAAGTACAAAGGCAAACATAATGGGGGAAAAGTATTTCCCAAGGCACAGAGTTTATCCACCAATTTTACATTTCATGTCTGCAATTAACTTCTTGTATTCTGGAACCTTTTCAGAGAGTGCAAGTCTCATGAGATGATCCAGATGTGCATCAGTCAGTTTGTTCCTTAGTTTATTTTTTATAGCACCCATTGTAGAAAAGGAATACTCGCATACAAATGTGGAGCCAAACATGCAAAGTATTCTCTGTGCCAAGGTAAAAAGAAGAGGGAATTTTTCAGGTGGCACACTTTGCCAGAAATCTTCTGGTTCCTTCCCCAAGAAAGAGGAGTCAAGCACAGAGCTGAATTGCATGTCAATTAGTTCCATTTCAGCTTGTGCCCTTTTCAAACCAAGAAGTTCAACAGCTTCAAGATTCCTTGCACTGACCATCCATGGATTCAGTGGCGTAGCTAGAGCTTGTGGCTATCCCTCAGATTGCCGCCCCCCCCTGGGGGGTGGGGGAGTGGCATGCACTTCAAAGAGGTCCGAGAGCCACGTAGTATCGCCGCTAATAGTTACCTTTATCATGCAACTTACATGCACATACATGACACGGTCCAAGGCTACACAGTTGAATACAGCGGTGACTGGCAGTACAAAAGAGAACACACAGACTGCATGATCTATCTGGGGACTCAGAAAAACCGCATGTGACATCCATCAGAGAGCCGCGTGAACAATTACCTGGTAATCCCCTCAGCACAATGCAAACATGCACATACATGACACTGTTCATGTAACCTTCATCTACAGCTGACATTAAATGACCATACATCATGGTCCCCCCCATTAAAGCAGTGGGGACCTGCACAAACGTGATGTGCTCTGTGGACCCAAAACTAACTTAACAGTGTCGAAGCCTGTGATTCTTTATCTTTCAAAAACAGCAAATTAATTATTCACAGGGAATGACTCACTGTGTGCCCTTAAAACTAAACGCAGCACAAAGGGGTCAGTCAGCTCCACCTTGCCAACACAGACCGGATACAAAGCCCACTCTGGTGGCCCAAAGGCAACAACCAGGGGTCGCTCCCTGTCATTACTTTCAAGCAGAAGCAACCAACTCCCTGGGAATTAAAAGACATGTGCTCTTGGTACCCAAAACCAGCTTGTAATAGTGCATCTCTCCTTCACAGCAGCCTGAGGCGGGGGGACGCTGACGTCACAACAGAAAGTGATGTCACAAAAGGTGGTTTGCACCATCAGACTCATTGCCTCCCCTCGCTCACCCCTTAGATGCCATTACATCAGAGAAGCCAGCGCGTGAGCAGCGTTCTGAATGAGCTCCGATCTCGCCCCAGAGAGGCCAAAGAGTAAATGTTTGGCTCCATTTGCTCCAGTAATCGATCTCCCATTAAAATAAGTGAGGGACGCCATCCACCCGCCTGGTACCCCGACTCGAGCCCTGCAGTCACCCTCCACCAGTGCCCCTCATCGCTCCACAGCCCCTCCAACTACCTCCTCCTCAGATTCCCTCACTGCCACCCTCCACCAGTGCCCCTCATCGCTCCGTAGCCCCTCTCTCATATGCATTTGTTGTTTAGCGCTACTCATATCAGTGTAGTGTGTCTGCACTTTACACCACGAACACATTATACAGAGACAACGAATCATACAAGTATGTAAATCAGTCTACAGGGAATGTCACATAAGCCAATGAGGATTACAAGGTGTAGGAATCTGCTGCATACTTAGAAAGAGGACACAACAACCATAAATAAAGATTTTTCTCCCCTTTGTGCCTCTGGTGGGGAGGCGTACAATTCTGATACATTCCCAGGTCTACTAATGTTGGTGAATCTGGGAATGTGTCAGAATCTATGGTTAAATGTGCTGGAACACCTACACTCCACCTGAGGCATGCCTCCCTGCTGCAGATTAACGCAAGGCAGCGATTGCGCTGCCTTGTGTTACTCTAGATTCCTCAAACCAAGGTGGCCTTGCGTGACTAGATAAATATAATTTAGGTTTTGTGACGCCGTTTTGTGCCCTTGCGACGACGCAAAACCTTGATAAATATGCCCCTGTTTGTCTTTTCTTGCCTCTGCAAAGCGTTCACATTTGAATTCATCCACACCCTCTTTCATCTTGTTTCATTGCTACAGATACAATGATTTCGTTGTAATGTTAGCAAAAGGGAATTAAACATGTCGAGGAGGGAAGCAAAAGTGTGATTTGTTATGAAATGTCTCTAAAAACCTCCCCAATAAAAGATTATTCGCAGCAAAACACTCCAAGTGTTGCTTTATGTGTATGCTATTTCAACTGCATACACTCCTGCTAGCTGCAAAAACCTAATACCTTTTTTCTTTTTCAATTTATTTTGAAGCCACATTTAATTATTAATTTGTGTGATTCAATGTGAACTGTACCTGACCAGCTACAAACGTATTTCATTGAATCTATTACCCTGCATTATCCTAGTAACCAGAACAGCATCATCGGTGATGGCTGGGCAGCACCTGCCAGTATGGATAAACATCATACCAACACTTAAAAACTCATGCTAAGTAGAGGTGTGTGTTCACACTGGTCGATTTGATGGGGACATGGATTGCTTGCTGTACTTTGTACTGTTTTCACCACAGTGACCAGAAGGCACACTTAGACCTTGCCTTATTTCCTCTGAGTCATGGTATTGGACTAATTGCCGTAACCAGCCGTAACATGCCATGAAGGCCAAATAACATGCCCTGTACCTTCTGGGGATGCTGTCTTCTCTGCGTTCATCTCATCTCAGGTGAGGGTGGTATGTACGACTTTAGGAATTAAATTGTTTGCCGCGGGAACAGAGTTGTTACAGATAGACTATGGGTATAGTGGATTGTTTGTTACTGAACCTTTCAATATGCACGTTGCCATCCAGTCAATCCATGGAGTTGACTGGTGACAAGGGGCTGTGGGGAGCTGCTCGGTATCATCTGTGGGAGCAGTGGGTGATGGCCCATGATCTTCATGCAAGGCAAGGGAAGTGCTCGTAGGCTGGCTTCTGCTCTACGAGGATGCAGTCTCGTCCATCCCTCCCACCTAGCCTGTGTTCTTGCTGCACACCCCACCAACACGTGGGCTATGAACCAAAGGCACAGCATTTTGACAGAGCAGGTGATGTTGCAGGAAGCTCCTGTAGTGCCGCTTCTTCCTTATACCCCTCTTCCTTTTGTTACTACCCACTGAAGGGGATGTCCAAGTGATACAGGGTCCACGTGCTTAGAATACCAAGTGCTGAATGTTGATGCTGCTAAAAGAACATTTTTACTTCTCTCTAACTAAGAGCCATGAAGCTCATTCATTAAAGGCCCACATTTGTGACCAGTCATGGCATTGTACTGAAAGTCCCAACTCACCCAAAGTTGGGATTTTCATACTAAAAGCAATGAGTGCAAATCTCCAATGTAAGACCACATATGTACCCACATGTGTCTGTTCTTGTGTGTGTGAGTGAGTGCGCAAAGATGATCAAGCAATGTCCATGCTAATAGGCTTGTAACGGAACGTGCCTCTTCAGTCACTAATTAGTTGAGGCACTCAATAAGTCATCCCACTTTCACTTTGTGCCTCATCCTTGCACTCATACATCAACACGCTGACTTATTCGGTGACGGATTCATTCAAGTATTTCCGTCGATTTCCTAAGTGAGACACCTAAGTGTCGTAAGCATGTCCTATTTGGACCCCGGCCTAGTTTGCTCTGCTGTTGGACTCAGGCTGCACCCACCCCACCCCACTGACGAGGCCCGCCGCCCGACAAGGCCGAACCGAACCCAGGGGGTGCGGCGGCTCGTGTTCCCACTCAGTGGGCTCTCTCTAGTCTGCTGGAGCCAAGTCAGCCCTGCACATGGCTCGGCTCGTTCCGTCTGTAATGGCACAGGTGAGGAAAAAAATAAAACAATGGAATCGAATAACCCCGAGTCAAAGCACTGGCTAGGATAAATGCAACCATTATTTGCAGTCACCACTTATACTAATACAAATCACTGTATCCCAGCCCTACAGACTTTTTGGTGGCAACTTGTTTCTTGTTGCAGGGTCTGCTAGAAACCCATTGTGCGAGAGGAGCATGAAACCTTCAGTAAAGGGAAATACTATCCGCGTACAGTCTTAGAAGGCACCCCTTCAAACCATCAGGATTATATTGCCCAATAACCGCGATGCGCGGCTTATTAGGACAGCCCAGTTAGTCACGAGAGGCATATATTTGGCCCACATCTTTATTTTGTATTTTTATAAATCGTGAGATGTCGGTGCCCTACACAAGGTACAACTTCGGAGAGGAGTATTCCCTTTACAGAGAATCCATATAAATCGCTAGTTAATTATATAATAACGGAATAAAGGAAAACTACTGAATTCAAAGACTTTAAGAATTTCTTGCAGCATCTCTCCCTCTGATTGGTGGAGGATGCTTATGTTCCAAACTAGGACCATAGGACATAAAAAGAAACCGAGGTGTGCTCCAGGTGCACTCTGGCATCGGCGCCACTTCACTTATATCTACTATGTAGTCCCCTGAATCAGCAGATGGTCACTTTACTTCGGACTTAACTGGTCATGCCCAGCTCTTCTGAGTGAAGAGAAACACTGATGTTACCTTCTATTAACAAGCTCGGCTGAGGAGGCATGCCTACCGATGAGACACCCCTGTGACATGAGCATTTTAAAACAAATCATATATAGCTACAGTCATCTGGCGCATTCATCTTAGGGCTCCTGTTGCATAATCTTTTTATTGCATGGTTATTGCTCCATTTTGCCTGTACTAGGGATTTCACAGTTTGTCTTTGGTTGGTCAGCATCAACAGAGTGCCTATGATTTTGACAGTAATGCTACTGCGCGCACACCAGTAAAGGCTTTATCAATATATTTTTAGGTCTGGCATGAGACAGTTTTGGGTGTCATGCTAAATACACAAAGGGTCCTTGCATCAGCTATCTTTATCCGCTGGCCTGTTCAAATGTCATTCCCATATTTCTTCCGCCCTCCAAAGCATGCAGCAGGGGCAATGGCTCACACCAGTTTTGCCTACTCACATAGGCACATCTGCCTAAAAAGAAGTCTACTTCAGTGCCAGGGCTGGTGCTAATACTTTACTTTGCTGATACTTTTTTCTTCACTTCTTTATCCCTTTTTCAATAGTTGTATGCGTTTCTGGGTATTTAAACAACCTTCTGGTTAAAGTACTTCGAAATAAATAGTACCTTTTGTGTGCACCTAAATGTATGATTTCCCTTTGATGTGCATTAAAACTAAAAAGCGTGAGTCCTGTGCTCACTCTGCCACAGGACTCAAAAGGACCTCACTGACGACGAGGCCCAGGTGGGGTGCGGTTGCGGGTTCTGGTGTTCCCTCTCAGAGGGATCCTTGCTAGACTTTTCTTATTGGAGCAAGACAACAACGCCCGAGTTGCAATCTGTCCCGAGAGGCACAGCGGAGGAAAAAACAATGGAATGCAGCTTGAATAATTTCAGTTTCAGAGACTTTCTGGCTCTGCATGTATTCCCGGGACACATCTCCATCGACTGCTACCAATTCTCTAAGGCAGGCGCAGCAACCCACTGAGCTTCCACTCAAAATACAGTTCAGCCAGTTATTTGAAAACTACTAACAGACAAATAATTGCTCTCCAGCCGATCATTAATCACCAGCGTTATTTTGGGGCATCTTTTAAATTTATTGTCTTATTGTTGTCCTGCATCGGCCATGATAAATAATGATAAAAACTGTTTAAATGAAGCGCACAGGAAGTACGTGTCCTGCTGGGCCTGCGCATATTTTAAAAAAAGAAAAGAAACACATTCTCTTATAGACTATTCTTATTGGAGCAAGACAACAACGCCCGAGTTGCAATCTGTCCCGAGAGGCACAGTGGAGGAAAAAACAATGGAATGCAGCTTGAATAATTTCAGTTTCAGAGACTTTCTGCTTGTATTCGCGGGACACACATCTCCATCGACTGCTACCAATTCTCTAAGGCAGGCGCAGCAACCCACTGAGCTTCCACACAAAATACAGTTCAGCCAGTTATTTGAAAACCACTAACACAGACAAATATTTGCTCTCCAGCCGATCATTAATCACCAGCGTTATTGTGGGGCATCTTTTAAATTTATTGTCTTATTGTTGTCCTGCATCGGCCATGATAAATAATGATAAAAACGTACCTACTACTGCAGAACTGCACTGTCTAAAACGAATTTTCCACGGTGACGCAGCAGAGACTGCCAGTGCCCGTGCCCCAGGCCACAAGGTCGTCACGAGAGTGCGTAGCGGTGAAGCGCGTGACGCGTCACCGCTACGTTCTCATCGCGAGGGCCGGGCAAAAATGTAGCCCAGGGCCGTCATTGGTAGCGCTGGCGCGCGCTCTCCAAGATTGACGGCCCTGGAGTAGGCTGGGATCATGGGCCAGTCAAGTCAACGTTACGTATACCCGCCGGGGCGGCGCCGCGGGCAGACTCAAAGATTAACGGTCAGTCATCATCTGATTCATGTGGCATTGGTTGCAAATTGCAAGTGCAGCAGCAGCAGTGCGCGCAGTGCACTGCTTGCACTCAAACTTGGCCGCCCGGCCGCGCGCGCCGTTGCGGCCGCGGCGGACTTTATAATTTATTTAGTGACACTGTGTCCCTAAATAAATTATAAAGGCCGCCGCAGGCAGCCGCCCTAAATATAGTGCCGCCTGGGGCGGTCCGCCCACACCGCCCCCCCCCCCAGCTACGCGCCTGCATGGATTTTCTGCAAGCCTGAAAAGTGGGGTGAGAGCTCTGAACTGAGAAAATCACCTCTTAATGTCCCCAGACATTTCCTCCAGATACGCACATAGATTGAGACTGAACAACATTTCCTGAGCTTTTTCAACCCTCTGTGTTAAAGCCTGCAACTTAGGAAAGTGTGTGAGATCACCATCGCTCATCTGCTCTCGGAACAGCTCGAGTTTACTTTCGAAGGAGTATATGGCACTCATCATTGAGGACACAAGTTTCTGTCTGCCTTGAAGTGCCAGATTGAGTGTGTTGAGATGTGAGAAGATGTCACACAGAAAATGGAGCATGGTGAGCCATTGCAAGTCATATAATTCTGGGAAGGACTGCCCTCGGCTGATTGCAAATTGTTCAATTTCTGGAAGCAAACTAATAAATCTTTCTAGCACTCTACCTTTGCTCAACCACCTAACCTCAGTATGCAACAACATATCTGCATATTCACTTTCCGCATCCCTCGGCAATAATTTAAAAAGTCTGTGGTTGAGTGCTTTTGCTCGAATATAATTAACAATTTTAACGACTTGCTTCATAACATCATTTAGTTGCCCTTGTTTTATTTTTGCGCATAATGCTTCCTGATGGATTATACAATGATAATCAATTAAAGTGGATGATTGAAGTTTTTTTCTTAACAGAGATACAAAGCCCATCTCATGTCCAATCATGGAGGGTGCCCCATCTGTAGTGACACTTACAAGATTGTTCAATGGCAGGTGATGCGATTCAAAGAAATGACACATGCTGGCCAATACATCCTCTCCACTTGTGTGACCATGCAATGGCAAAAGGCAGAGAAGCTCTTCCTTTGGAATGATTCCTTGTTCCAAATACCTCACCCAAATCATTAACTGTGCTACATCACCTACATCTGTTGACTCATCCACAGCAATGCTAAAGAAAGGGGACAGCTTGACTGCATTGATGACCTGTGCTAGAACATTGTCACCCATTGACTCGATTCGACGTGTGCATGTGGAATCTGACAGTTGCAAAGCACCGATTTCCTTCATAATGTTTGATTTATTAGGGTAGTTGGCAAATAAAATGTCTGCTGCCGAGAGAAAACACTTCTTAACCAGCTCTGCTTCTGCAAATGGCTTTTTATGTTTGGCAAGTAAGTAACAAATTTGGAAGGATGCCTCGGTTCCTGCCTCGGATTTTTTCATCTGGCACAGAAAGAGCTTTTGTTGGGATAGAAGGGCTTCCTTTAGTGATGCCACCTTCGCAGAACGCAGTTTGGAGTTCAGTGGAAAGTTTGCAGTGTATCCAGAGTGCCGCGTTTTGTAGTGCCGTTCCAGATTATAACTCTTTAGCACATTTACTTTCTCTTTGCAAAGCGGCTTTTTCTTTTGGGCATTCCACAAACAAGTACTCTTCTTCCCATGCTTCCTGGAAGGTCCTGTGTTCGCTCTGGATCGATCTGGGTCGTTTGCAAGGCTTGGAAACTGGACTGTAGGCCATTGCGGAGGAATCGGATTTTCCGCGCGACAGCACCCTGTGACTGATAAACCGACACACCCCACGACCGATACTGCGTCACGACCGATGGACCAACACCACTTCTCGCAACAGATCTGTGAGCAACAGCAAAGTAATGTTTTGTTTAAACATACAACATAATGGGTAAACCTGCACATGGCACTCAATAGGGATTTGAAATAAATGGCATGCACACGTATCTAAAACCCACGTTCACGAGCAGGTATCTTGGCCCTAAATAACAGATGTTTGTTGCTACCCAACTCATTTTATCGACCTCAGATGGATGAAGGGCAGGACCCGCCGGGATTTGAACCTGTGACCATGAGGTAGAACGCAGGCCCCTGCAGTGGACAAGGGGAGGGCCCTGGTTTCAGGTGGGGATTAGTATGGTATGCAGTTTCTGTCATCAGTACTTCTCACCCCTTTCCCCACAAGAGCAGTTTAAACATGCATGAGAAAATATCCTAGTTTGCAAGTACTATGAGTAACCCTGCACTAGACAAAACACCATCTCGCTCTACTAAGAACAGTAATCACTGGAATTAGCAAGACATTTTTATTGTTGCCCAAAAACGTTGGAGACCAGGAAGGAGGCAGCAAGTGCTTTTAAAACCATATTATACATACAAACACTTCAGCAGCTCTGCCCATAGCACCACATCCTCTCCCCCACTGATCACCATACTGCCCCACTTAGAGAAACTTGCAGTGCACTGACCCGCTATAAACACCTGGATGTGACTCAATTCTAATTACGCACTTGACAAGAACAATATGCTGCCTACAAAAAATTAACGTCCTAGAAAAGAACACTCATAGGGAATGCAAGATTAAGTAAAGCATGTGAAATGTAAGCAGTGAGTGCTTTCGCATGAAAAGGTAAGGCCATGAATACAGGGCCCGGAAAGGACCTGTTTCAGTGCCCATTGCTTATAATTATATCCTTTCAAAACATAGGCGGTATGGCATAAAAAGACCACATTCGTAAACACACAGACGCTGTATACATTTTGTTTTCCAATTCACCCATCAAGCAGGTATTTCAGTACCTCCAGGCAAGGTGCACTTTCCCACACAGGGAAAACAATGTTGTTCAAAGAGGGGAGAAAACAAAAGTATCACTTCACTGGCAAACACTGTAAAGTGGCGCTAATGTGTTTGGGTGTAAATAAATTAATCTGGCCACCTTGCAACCACTCGGTCTTGCTTTAATTAGTTATTTTTTACATTTGGGATGTTTTATTCCTCTCCACCCCCGAGGCTGCACTGGTGTCAGAAAAATACGTTCCCAGCAAAAATGTTTTCTTTTTTGGATCCATTTCCCAGGGCAGCAAATAAGGAAAGGAGGAAAGAGAAAGTAATACCCGTTTCGTGGAGTCTTGGTTTTCACTGAGGAGCGAGACAGAAAGAGAGGGAAGACTCGGAGGCTTAGAGGCCGTCACCGGGGCATGCGCTCACAGTTTAATTTATAGGGGCTTGGGGAGGCTGCGCGCAGGAGCCATATGGACCAAATGTGCACTTAATGCTAACCAGTTAACATAGGGCATTTTATCAACTCCAGCCCATTTTAACGTCAATAAATTAGATTTCAGGAGCATTCTGGTTCAGTTACTCAGTATGGGATGAGGCACCAAACGCCGCTGAGAATTAGCAGAGACTTCCGGAGTCAGCTTCGTGTTCGAAGCTGGTAAAGGGCGTTTTGTAATGTCAAATACGACAATGAGCCTGGATAATGCGTGTTTCTCCGCTTCCACTATCGCTGTTCCAGAAGCAAGCTTCACGAGGTGAGCCAAGTGTGCTTTGTTGCCAGCAGACTTTCATTACTACTGTCGCTTTTACCATAGTAGTCCCATGTCCCATGAGCGTAGTATGAGCACGTTGCACGTTGCATGCTGGAAACACCCATACCTGAAGTAGAAGATATCAAAGTACCACAAAGGTGACTAAAAACATGGACTGGGCTATCTCGCGCAGGAGCCATATGGACCAAATGTACATAACGATTAAAAAAACATACCTGTGCAGGCGCTGCTGCGAAGGTTCTCCGAGGCTGGAAGGACGTCGTGACACCAGGGGCACAGGAAGCTCACCAAAAGGTCCTTTAAAAGTCAGCTGTAACTAGTGCTAGTTACCGCTGACTTTTAAAGGGCCTGAGCTTCGTGTGACGTCAGAGGTAGGCAGGCCAATCGGAGGAAAGCAGGAAGCAGAGACGATGGCCGCAGGAGGAAACGTTGTGATTACGTTTTAAACGCGTATTCACAACGTTTGCTCCTGCGGCCATCTTCCCTGCTTAGAAGTGTACTGTACTCGATCTCGATCAAGGTCCGCGGGCCGCCAATGAAGGCCTGGCGGGCCGCCAGCGGCCCGCGGGCCGTACTATGAGGAACACTGGTATATATCGATTTGCGATATTAATATTTACTTTAATTGGGCATTACATCAAATGGAAAATTCCCAGTGCAAGCATTGCCATCCTTATCCTCAACATTTACATAATGTAGCTATCCAGAGCAAACTGATGCTCCTGGTAGAAATATATTTTTGTCATACATGTGGGAAGTGTATACACACATGGCAGCCCACATATGACAGTTAAAGTTCCATGCCCTAGTTGCACATAAGGCACCATGTACAAAGGACTTATAGGAAGGTTAAATATGCCAAATATGGAGTTCCAGCACGTTTTAGGGTAGCACAGGCATGTCACTACTGTTTAGCAATGGTAAAGTGCAGAGAGTACTAAAGCCAGCAAATCCAGGCATGCAAAAACTTGGGGACCACAAGAATTAGGTAATTTTCAACACAAATGACCCAGAAACGTTGGGTTTCATTGATGCGTAATCATCATAATTCCTGACACTGTAGATTGTGTAATGAGGTAGTGTGTGTGTAAAAACATATTTGGATAGGGTATGCTAGTGCAGGAGTTACAGTTAGAAGGTTTCTTCTTTCCTAGATATGTTTGAGTGTCCAGGCAGCTGCTGTCTCAGAAAACCAGCTGCAGGAGAAGCTTTAGCAGCATTGAGTCATTACATGTTCAGAGGGATGTGCTTCAGGCTTTGAACAAGACCTTCCATGATTATATAGTGAAGCTTGTTATCCACCGGGAATTTCAGCTCACAATTTGCTATGTGGTTCACTCACCTGCCAGGATGTATCACACTGCAGTTCGGTGTAAAAAGGATGGGAGTAAAAATATTGGGCCTTTTGTTATAAGGTTGGTGTCTTCGAGACCCAGTAAGAAAGAGAAATTTGGGAGTGTAGCACATTTTGCACATATTCTTTTTTCTTGCCATTTATATGTCAATAGCCTTTATTCTGAAACTGCCAATACATCTTTATCACACTAAATGTAGGAAGGTGAAAGGGTATAGTATACAAAATAAACAGTCAACAGAAAGCGCATGCCAGTGCAAAGTTATACGAGTGTGCTTACCAACAAAATCCCTCACTGTAGTCAGCCATAAGGTTTGTAGCTGTATGGTTTGCTAAAGACATCTTGGGGACTTTCAGAAAGTTGACCTAGGAATGCATTCCACTAGTTGATTACCCTTGGCTTTGTGGTTTGTAACTCACACTTTCTTGCATTCTATTTGCTGACTTTATTTGCTTTAGGCTCTCCAGGTTCAGTTTGTCCCTCCCGTTGCATAAACCATGTTTACTGTATTCTGCCACAAACTCATTGTCTTTAAACATGCCTTTAAATCTTGTGCATATCTTGTCACATTTCCTGTGCATTCAAAGACTGAGGTCAAATGTACGACTCTCTCTTCCATGGAACTTAGTGTTTATTTTTCTTTCTCTGACTTCGAAGTGAGATAATATATGTAATTATGTAAATTATGTAACAATCCTGCTCAGTACCCATGTAAGAACAAAAAAAAATAAACTGTGCTGATGTTTCAGAATATATCAGAATTAGTACAAATGAAGAACATTTTCTTTGTAATTTTGATTGTGGTGGAAACAAATATTTGAATACGATCAAAACATATCAATACACTGGATGATGACATTTGCACACATCTTTTATGTGCAGTAAAACCGTATTTCGTTGCAAATGTAATGGCCATTTCAATTTAAATGTGTTTCTGGACTGGCAGTGCGCTACTACATCATGCATGCTCCGCATTACGCCACTTCACTCAATCTTACCCAATCAACCTCATCCCACTCCAATCTCATCTACTGCTCCCCGATCTACTGCACTCCACCCCACTCTGCTCCTATCTACTACAGTCTACCCCACCCCAAACCACTGCAATCTATCACCCTCCAATCTACCCCAATTCACCCCACTCCAATGTACCTCAATACAACCCACTACACTCCAATTAACCCAAATCCACTCCAATTTACCACACTCCATTCCAAAATAACCCACTCCACACTCCATTGCAATCTATCCAACTCCTCACTACTCTATTCTAAACTACTCCACTCCAATCTGCCCCACATCTACCCCACCCAATCTACCACAATCTACTACACTCCAATCTACCCCACTTCACTCCACCCAAATCTACCTCACTCCACCCCACTCCACTCCACTCCAATCTACCTCACCCCACTCTACCCCAAGCTACCCTACCCCAAACCACCCTACTCCAATCTACCCCACCCCAATCTACCCCTATCTACTCCACTCTAATCATCCCTCTTCAGTCCACCCAATGTCAATTTACCCTGCTCTAATCTACCCAAACGACTCCACTGTACCCCACTCCACTCTTCCACAAGCTAACTCCGTCCACCCTACTTCAATCAATCTAGCCCCACTCCACCCCACTCCAATCTACCCTACTCCAATCCAGCCAATCTAACCCACTCCACGTCACTCTAAGCTACCACATGTGTCTCAAATCTACTCAACAACAGTTCAATATAACCCACTCCACCCCAATCCACACTCCAATCTACCCTCCACCCTCCACCCCAAACTATCCCACTCCAACCCGATCCACTCCAATCTACCCCATACCAAACTATCCCACTCCAATCTACCTCACCATACTCCACCCAATCTGCCCCACTCCAATCTACCCCACTCCACTCTGATCTATTCCTCTCTACTCTACCCCACTCCACTCCTGTCTACTCCTCTCCCCTCCAATTTCCCCCACTGCACTCCAATCTACCCCAATTCACCCCACTCCAATGTACCTCAATACAACCCACTACACTCCTCTACTCAATCTACTTGAGCTGAGTTTATCCGCTTGTTTAATCTAGCAGGAATGAATATATCCCTTTAGGAAGAGAAGAGGGTATGGCATAACTAGAAAATAAGTGGCAGCTACTGATAAAAGGGCCATTCGACTAGGAGCAAAAGTGAATAATAAATTAATGAAGTACGTACAAATGAATATAAGGATTGTACAGCATGTGTGAAAGGTAATGCATAAACTTTGCATCAATTTAGTTAGTTTAGGAAGAACAGAGAACAAGGAACAGATCACGCGTGGTAGTGAAGTCAGGGATGGTGTAAACACAGGAAGGGTGGTGCATTCAGCCAGCTACTAGCAATACAGCAATTCTCATAAGTCACATGTGTCTTGCAAAGCTCTAGGCGAAAAGATTGTGGGAGGCACTCTAAGAAAAGAGAGTGAAGCAGGTGCCGTTGGAGCCTTAATCATGCGATGGGATAATGTCAGTGATTCAGACAGCTTTAAAACCCCAAAAGTTTATCCCAACAACTTGTAACAGGCAATAACTCAGGTGGCACGTCATAGCTGTAGATTAGTTCACAAATGCGAGGAGAAAATATTTCTAGAAGACAAGAAGTACAAAAAATCCAAAATCATAGTAAAGAACTCTACAGAGAATGGAATTCTATGTCGGTCCCGCAACAAACTGGGAATTCTGCCTCAAAGGCAAGGGGTTTGGATGGTAATCAACATTGTTTATATATGCGGCCACCAGATGTGTTCAATACAAAAGTGTGGCTGTAATGACCAGTATCTTTCAGCTGTGTCTTATAGCCCCTCGCTTCACACATGATCTGGAGTGCAGGAGAAGGTAGACAGATTCTGGTGACTTCAAGATGGTGGCCTCGAGGCTCTAAATGGGCCCAGTGGGAAAGAGCAGCCCAAATCGAGTGTACCTACAGCCTTCAATTAGTCAACAATTAGAGAAAGATAAACTACATAACACAGTTCTATTTAGACATCATTGCTACAACACAATATTTTGCCAGAGGGGCAACTATCATTTCCAAACATTTTTATATTGCAAGTCAGTGTGAAAGGAGCTATAAAATGCAATAAAGTGTCACTAAGATCATTTTCACTTCTCTTTTCTTGTTCGATGTGCAGAGGTAGTTATGGTGCTGTGCCTAATTTGCCAGTTGTTCCGGCACAATATCATTTATTGGGACAGACCATGTTTGTTAAACCACTTTTTCTACTGCCATACACCAGTCCACGTTGTGAGTTTGTTCGGCCATCACCGAGGATACGACGATATGAAGATACTGCTATCATTTTTGTAATATGCCTTTTGGCCATAGTGAAGACTTGGTTCATGAGCGCTTATTGGTATCTGGATAAGTGAGTTTCTTTCCAAATCTCCAGAAACATACTGGATTATCTCAAATTCAGGCCTACTCTGCACTTCCCCACATACTTCTAACCAAGACATTTCTGTCACCGGACATCTCCACAGTGTGTGAGGCAACTACAGGAGCCTTTTGCCCCCACCCTGCAGACACAAATCATCCCCTGCGCATCCAGATTTATACAGTTGATCCCTCATGTAGCAGAACCTGAGAAGAAGCTTGATTTAGACTAGACTGAAGCTGGATTTTATTGATACATCTCTTGGGAACCTTAGCGTCTCCTTCCATGTCATCTCAACCACTCCATATCATGCTTGCACCTGACTCTTAAGCCTGCTAGCTCTCTGTGTATGTTGAGAAATAGGGTGGTGTACATGTGGAACACTGCTCTTGTCACCATACTCTTTCCAGTAATGCACTCTCCAAAAGAAATTACTCTTGCCCACTTTTTTCTACTATGCATGAAGTCAGTTTGTGAGTTGCAAATACTCAAAATAGGTGACTCAGATCGTATTCGGACTCCAATAGTGTAGCGCTCCAATCACATCCCATAGCTCGCATGAGTCCTCATAACATATTCATTGCCTTCTATACATTTACCCAGCAATATGCTCTTATTCCTCCCAATTTCTACGTCAAATTTGTGACATAACTTTACCAATTTGACATGAAAGTAGCCTTTACTACCCTATAAAGTCTATTCATTCTAAGGGTAGGGGTGTTCGAACAGGCGACCACCCACCCATTCACAGTGATTAATTGTGCTGCTTCATTGTCCTTCCTTATGTTATGGAGTGTGTTTCCCTCTCTTGTGTGTGGATCTGTGAAGTGTTGTCAATGCAATCCTTGGGGGCCCATCTAGATTTATTATAGCATATTTGTACCTTGATGATATATATCGTCATACATAGACGCGGAACTAAGAATAGTAAATTTATACCAATTTATATAAATTTACCTTCATGATTGAGAGGTAGTTGATATTCAGAATACGATAATATTGAGGGCAATATTTTATCACTCAATATTATGTTGTACATTCTTACGGAGTGCCCCTAAATGGGCGTAAAATATTGTCTGCATATATTAGGCGCTTGTTCATTGATGAACCCTTATGTACTTCCAGTATGTGCTTCTCATCCCCTATCTGACAAGATGGAAGTTCCATTTCTATTGTAGGCAAAATGAGTGAGACCGGGTGATGCTGCTCATTTCTCTCTACAGGAGAAAGGTTTGCCAGGCGTGGTACCAGTGGCAACCTTTTCTTGAGGGTGGCAAAGCTATTGATGCGAAAAAAGTCTTACAAAAGCATAATTTCTGTAAGTGTTTGTGGATATAATACATGGGAACATGCAATCCTTGTGCAGAAGACAGTTTCTAATTATCATATTATAAGCAAACTTCTCACGTCTCTAGTCACCTGTATTCAAAAAAGACGTAGCTGCTCATTTGTAATATTTTAATATTTATGGCAACATGTTTGCTTTTTGCACCCAATAGATTATTTCGGGAAAGATGGAATCTCGCTGCGTGTTTCTGCACATTCTGAGCTACAGCATTTTAAAAATCTGTTTTACATTAAACCAATACTCCTATTTTCTTTGCAACAAATGTGAAAATGCTTTTTGGTGTTCCTAATTTCTCACTATAGTTTCCCATGTCTGCAACCACACTATCTTTCTCCTATGAAAGAGTAAGACACCAAGAAGTTACGTTTGTGGGAAGAGTACCCTCTGCTGTACATTAAAAAATATATTGCTAGTCTCCCACAGTTCCACAACCTTAACAAGGAACTCAAACCTTGAGTCTGGTTCCTTCATAGACTCATGGAACGTTTCAGTGGCTTGCAATATCCTTATAATGTACCACAAGGGTTAGTTTAACCCAAATATTAAGGCAAGATAGACCCACACTACACAGAGGCCTGCCAGAAGCTTTTTCAATGTCCAGGGTAAAATGTACATACATAAAGTCTGATCTGACTACCGTTGCATGCGCCCTGGGTTTGTTAATAAGTGGAACTGCTGGCTGTCAATCACATCAGCATTGCAGTGCCGCACGTTGTACTGACAGAGCCGACATAACAACAATCTCACCCCTGTTCAACAGCACATGTTCCTTGCCACATTGTCTGTCCTATTGCTTGATTACAGTAGTGGGTGCCAGTTAATGTTCAATAATTAACACTCTTACAACCAAGTACTCCTCCACATTGTAGCATGTTACCAGCCCAAAAGGGTGCTTCGAAGCCTTGCAGGGGTATATAAAGCGCAACGCAAAATGCAATTACAATTCCAATAACCTTATTATTGTGTGGACTCTGCTGTCTGCTCTACGAATGCGCCGTTAATTTCCATACGTTTTAGTGAAATATTTCTCCAATTTCCTGCTCTAACCACCTAAAATTTGAAAAAGTCTAATGGATTATAATAAAAAGTTCAAAATGAAGAAACATTTCAAGACCTGCAGAACTAAATTGAAGATTTCAGAGCTATGAAATTAGGGGCTTTATTTAAGCCCTTCACCTGAAATTAAAAATCTTATTCAGCATTGATCAACTGACTAATAATTTCAAAGAAATTAAATTCTTTTCGATTTAAACCAGTGAAGTAAACCGTCTGGAATCTCCCATCATATTGTTGCTACTTTTCGGGGACACGTCCAGGTTGCTGGGGAGGTGGTGACTTCAGGGTTATAACGAATGGGCACAGGGCCAGCTGGCGTGGCACTCCCTTCACCCTCAAGAAGGCATAATGAAGGCAGCAGGGCCTCTCCTGGGCTGTGTATACTGGCTTTCTGCATGAGAGTTCTTTCGAGGTGGAGTGAAACGAGTTATGCAGCTACAAACAACAATCACAATGACCTCTACTGCTCTCCCTGAGCAGAACGCATGCCTCCGATGTAACCAACCATTAACAAAGTCAACACTCAGAATTCATGTGACTAATGCCAATGCCGCGTTACCATCAGTGCCAGTGCAGCCTGCTCTGTCCTCACTAACTGAATCGCCATGAATGCCAGGTCATCACTACAACGCTTAGTAATACAGTGTGAGTACTGACCGTCTAAGCATAGTAAGTCACTCACGATGAGTACTAAGCCTTAGTAATCCATTCACCATCAGCATCACCTACCAAATCTTGCTAATGCGGTCACCACTGGTGCACGGCTTAGCAATTCAGCGACTATCAGTGCCTCAGGACGGACGTGTAAGGCTTAGAACTCAGGCCTAATTCAGAGTTGGATGATAACTAAAATTTCACTATTTTCTCTGAGAAAGTAGCAGATCTGGAGAAGTGTACAATGCTAGAATGTCCTTCCCTATCCTATTCATGTGGTGGAGGAACGTTTGCTGGTGGATTCTGCTCTCTATGGTGGAGGAAATTCGCCCTGAGGGTTATCTCCCAGTTTTAGCATTTGCTCGAGAAATCAGAGGGTTTTCCATCACAGCACAACTCTAAATAAAGCTCTCATTCTTCACCGGTACCCCCTTGTGCAAGCCTTAGGTACGCAGTCAGCATCAGTGCTGGCACCAGGGTGTACGTCATAGTAATCCAACCACCATAGCTGCCCGCTTCGCTAGTGCAAGTATAAGCCACTCCGTCCCCATCAGGACCATACAATCTGTGAGAGCCTTAATGCATAATCCACCATGAGTACCGGTAACCGAAGACCAAGACACAGCAGCTCAGTTACTATCAGTGGTTATAATACGGATGCAAGCCATACAACATAGTTACTATTACTACCAGCACTATAGTTCATACCCTCGTAATTCTGTTATCATCGCTATCAGGACCATCAGTGCAAGCCTCAGTAGAACCCATTTACTATGAGTGTCAGTGCTAAAATGCAGTCCTTATAAGTCAAGTATCGCGGTTCCCGTACCACCAGCGTTGGCCTTAGTAACAAAGACCTCATTGTTGCAGATGCCTCAGTGCAAATAGCTAGGTTAATGACAGTGCTAGGCTAGTAACTCAATCAATATTAGCAATGCAGGCCTCAGTAGCTCTGTCACCATTTTTACTAGTACCTTTGGTACATTCCTTGGTAGCTTAGTCATCATCAGTGCCAGCACGAACAAGGCAAGTATTATTAACTCCATGGTCCTTTGTGGCAATGTCACCAAGGAAAACCAATATAACAATCACCATCACTGGATGTTGTCTTTCGATCTGTAACTTTCATATCTAGCAATGGATCACTCAAAGAACTGATTTAAGGACAAATATTTTTTCTTGTTTTTATGACGCAAGGTTTTAAAAATCATAATACACGACACATTTACTGATTAAAAACACAAAAAGCTGAAAGTGCACTTTGCTCACGTTAGACACAGTGACACATGAAACTGAGAAGTTTAGTAGAAGCATCGTAAAAGTGTGCTTTAAAATGCCTGATGAAGAAAACATATATACAAAGCGTACAAATACATATAAATGAGTTACGCTACTGAGAATTTCCTATGAACATGTTGTTTATTAGCATTTATTGATCACAGTTTTGCTATTTATAAAGCTGTCTAGTGTTTCTAATGTCATCTGTTTCACTGCACCATTTAGAAGTCAGTGCAAAAATGTGTAGAAGCTAGGTATGATCTTGAAATTTCGCATAATAATAGTAGAGATTCTATAGTTTACAAGAAGTGGAAAACGTATTTTGTAGTGGGAATTTAGAAAAGGATATACTTATATGAATATTGAAAACACTGTGATAGTTTGGTATTTTTAACGTTAGTTATTTCCATGTAATAATGGCTTGTGAAAGTTCTACATATTCTTTATTTGAAATGATTTATTGCATTATATTTGACATTGATTTAGAGTTTATTTCATTTCAAATGTCTAATGACTATTTAAAGGCTTTTTCGAAAATGCTTTTTCTCTAATGATGATCTTTCCCCTGGCCTAATACAATGGTCCTTTTACAACTAGGGAAATGCTGCTTTATTTGTTCTATACATGTTTAACTTTCAACATTACTAAATGTTTCTTCAACATTCACAGTGAATTATTCCTGTGGGAACAGAATTTCAGCTGTTGCTATAGATAGTTACTTTGTATTTCTTTTCCATCGATGTTAAGCCTATGTGGACTTTCAAATGTTTTGTTTCTCACGACTAGTATGCAAAAGCATCTCACTGTTGTGAGTGTCCTAGGTGAAATTATGTGAATCTGAGCATATGACAGTCTTTCGATGGTGGTGTGATGCTACTGTACTGGGACCTTATAAGAGACTTAATATAAGAAGAAACCCCGAAGGAGGGGCATCGCCATACTTTTTTCCCCCTTTGCGAGAGGTTTGCTATGCTGATCGTTTTTTGATGATTACTAAGAACTATCCTCTTACGTTTGGTCTACTTTGCTGATGTTACAGTCGGTAGCTGATGGACTGAAACCTTTTTTGCCGCACCATTTTCATTTTCCTTTATTTCTTTTGTTCTATGCTAATGGACTTGACCTTAATGGACTTTAAATCTGAAACATTTCCTCTTCTTCTTAGGATCTGAGCTGTTAGACAAACAAACGATTATTCTGCCTTAACCCCTTCGTTTCGTCAGACGGCACCGAAGGGGTTAAGGCAATAAGTTTGCTAGGTTTCCCTAGGTGCTGACAGAGCTAGTGTTCAAAATCTACAGCTAGGCACTTTGCAAAAAAGGGTCAGTTTTCACTGGAAAAAATGATATGTCCATGTTGCGTTTTGGGCCGTTTCCTGTTGTGGGCACTAGGCCTACCCATGCAAGTGAGGGTGGGTGGAATTTTGTGGATCCACGCAGAGTCGTCCAGAACTTTCCATCACAGAAATGTGAGTAAAATGTGTTTTGTTTTTACAAAGTTTGAGGTTTGCAGGTGATTCTGGGTAACAGAACCTATTGAGAGGCACACGAGTCACCCCCTCCTGGATTTCTCTGGGTGTCTAGTTTTCAAAAATGTATAGGTTTGCTAGGTTTCCCTAGGTGCTGATAGAGCTAGGGTTCAAAATCCACAGCTAGGCACTTTGCGAAAAGAGGGTCAGTTTTCACTGTAAAAATGTGGTGTGTCTACGTTGCGTTTTGGGCCGTTTCCTGTCACGGGCATTAGGCCTACCCACACAAGTGGGGTACCATTTTTATTGGAAGTCTTTGGGGAATGCGGGGTGGGTGGAATTTTGTGGACCCACGCAGATTCCAGAACTTTCCATCACAGAAATGTGAAGAAAATGGTTTTCTTTACAAAGTTTGAGGTTTGCAAGGGATTCTGGGTAATAGAACCTGGTGAGAGCCACACAAGTCACCCCCTCCTGGATTCCTATGGGTGTCTAATTTTCAAAAATGTATAGGTTTGCTAGGTTTCTCTAGGTGGTGGCAGAGCTAGGGTTCAAAATCCACAGCTGGGCACTTTGCGAAGAAAGGGTCAGTTTTCACTTTAAATATGTGGTGTGTCTACATTGCGTTTTGGGCCATTTTCTGTCGCAGGAACTAGGCCTACCCACACAAGTGAAGTACCATTTGTATCAGAAGACTTTGGGGAACGCGCGGTGGGTGGCATTTTGTGGACCTACACAGATTCCAGAACTTTCCATCACAGAAATGTGAGAAAAATGTGTTTGTTTTTTACAAAGTTTGAGGTTTTCAGGTGATTCTGGGTAACAGAACCTAGTGAGAGGCACACAAGTCACCCCCTCCTGGATTCCCCTGGGTGTCTAGTTTTCAAAAATGTATAGGTTTGCTAGGTTTCCCTAGGTGCTGGCTGAGCTAAGGTTCAAAATCTACAGCTAGGCACTTTGCAAAAAAAGGGTCAGTTATCACTGAAAAATGTGATGTGTCCACATTGCGTTTTGGGCCTGTTGGACTTGGCCCTTTTTCCCTCATTTTTTTCGTTTTTGTAGTGTTAAGGTGCAGGTGCTTACTTCGCCCAAGATGGCTGTCACAGACCCCTGCTACTGCAGGGTGGTCGTTTTTCATAGTAGCACCCTAGCTGCCAGGAGCTGGCTGGGACCCACAACAATGTTGCGATACCAGCCCGCCTTTTTGTCCCATAGTTAGAGTGGGGAAGCTCCTGGAAGAAGCTGGAACCTTCTAGAAGGGAGGTGGGGTTTTACTTTTGCCGCCTTGGCTAGAGGTCACCTGACCTAGGGCTACTTAAGAGTGGGAGGGAAACTTTTGTGGTGAGTTGGCCATTGGGGTGAAGCAGAGCTGGAAGAATCCACCAGGAGTGTAGGCGGTAGGGCCTAGCCAGGGACTTATGCCTCTGAGAGTGACAGGATTTAGGTACTGCCTCTTAAGTGAGTGAGGTGCCCTGTGAATCCCACTGATCTTGCCCAGTAGTAGGAGGACCCAGAGACTCTCTGCCAGCCTGACTAGGAAGGACCTAGTCGCCCTCTCCATCCCTACCCCTGTAACAGAACCCCTTAAGGGCGCCAGATACATCTGCGCCAAAAGACTTCATCTGTCAACTGAGAACTGAAACCTAACTTTAAGAACTGAGACTGCATGACAAGAGCGAGCTGTAAGCCTTGAATGCCAGAGCTGAGACTGCGTGTCCAAGCTACCCTAGTGAACAAAATACTAAGCCGATTGCCAAGTCACCGGGGATCGACCAGGTACTAGCGCTGTGACCCCCGCGCTCCCTGCCCTGGTCTGGGACCCCCGGCAGCGTGCTCCGCTGAGCACTTTACCCCATCCTTAATTTGAGCCCCCCCTGCGACGACGAAGCCAGCGCGCTCACCGCCGCGGCCTGGAGGCCTGGAGGAGTGCTCTGCTGTGTCGCGAGGCCCAGGCGAAGTCCGGGGCCCCGTCGCTGCCGTCGCAGCCGTGTGAGGAGAAGCGCAAGGTCGGGGCCGAGTTCCCCCAACGTCGTGAGGACGGACGCCTGCTGACGCCGAGACGGAGGTAAGCCCGGAGGCCGAGATCCCCCCTGGTGCGCCCCCTGGTGGTCTGGAAACCACACCGCACTTGGCCCGGGTTGTCCCCTCCGTGGGAATCCCCTCCCCTGCCTGCGCGACGGAGAGACCCCGCCGAGGGATCCTGTCCGTGTCCCCCCTTCTGTGCTACTGAGCGCGGTGCCCTGTGAACTGCACCGGAGCATAGGGACTCGCTCCTCAAGTCCAGTAATCCTCCCCGCTGGAAGCCGTTCAAAGTACTGACTGACATTGCTCTCGTGTGGCGCTTCACGCCACCGACTCTGCTTCCTCAGCCGGAGAGACCGGGACGGCGAGTAACCCCATGTGTTATATGCACTGCTCGAAAGAAATTACATGCCAGGAATGCGAGTAGCGCATTGTGTATATGCTCTGCTCGAACGTAATTACATGCCCAGGAATGCGAGTAGCGCACTGTGTTATATGCTCTGCTCGAAAGTAATTACATGCCAAGGAATGCGAGTAGCGCATTGTGTTATATGCTCTGCTCGAAAGTAATTATATGCCCAGGAATGCGAGTAGCGCAGTGTGTTATATGCTCTGCTCAAAGGTAATGATATGCGACTGATTACGAGTCACGCGTTGTATTAAATGTTCTACGCAAACGTATCCACATGCAACTGATTGCGCGTAGCGCTATGTTTATATGTCTTGCTTCACAGTGCTAGGGGCCATTGATCACGAGGAGCGCTCAGTTCTACCGGCGCCATGTTAGTGAACCTAATGTGTCCCCTTTCAAGTATTACGCTTAGTTAGACGGCCGGTTCAGGGAAAGACTTTACGTAAGCGCGCACAGCGCTAGAACAAGGTTAGGCACTGCATAGATATCACCCAGAGTGTCGAATGTAATGTTACGATGATATTATGATTCATGTATTACCTTGTTATTTCCTGAACTGCATCTGACCAGCTATACTTGGATAAACTTGAAGTATTTGCATAATTTTCAATTTGCATAGTTTCGTTGGTCCAGGAAGGTTTGTTAGGGAACCATCGGGTTCCAGAGCGGAGGAGAACCTGCGGGTGCTCCTACCGTTGCGGGCCTGCGTCCACCTTTTCTCGCCCCAAGCAGGGAAGACCATCAAGGCATTGATCGGTCTGTAGGAGAGTAGGGTCTGCAATCCTATGATCACCCAGATTTTTTGCTTTTGCTTCATTGGTTTACGACTTTCCCTGGCTGTGGGCCTGCCAATCAGACCCACAGCCTAGCTGTTCTCTCTCGAAATTAACACACATGTACATTAGGTGCATCCACTAATTGGAACTGGGCCGCCTTGTCAGTCCCTGTCTCAGCATACCACAGGTATCCAGGGCATCGGTGTAACCAGGGCCTACCAGGGGATGCAGCATGTATTATGCCACCCCTGGAATGGCCGCCCAAATCTGACACAACTGGCTGCACGACAGCTGGGGCAACGTGGTGTAATCACCCGTTGCTGTAGGCGTAGTATTCCTACACCTAACCCTAAAATGGACGCATGGATTCCTATCAGTCACTCCTATGGCAGGCCTTATCAATCCTGAAGGCAGAGTGCAGGGAACCATGTGGGACGGTGCTCTGGCGCGAGCTGAGCCCGTCGACGGCTTGCGGAACCAAGTCCTAATAGCCGTTCCATGGTGACGCGGGCCAACTACTTTTTAATGCATTATAATCCTCGCGGTTATTTGCTAACTTTGGCATCGCATCACCTACACATGTCGAGTAAGGTGTCATACGAATTGGAATACGAACCCCTCGCCAGTTCTGGCGACGGGGTTAGCATTCCCCCCTTTTAGAGGGGCACGACATGGAAGTAACCTTGAACCCCGGTTAAAGTTGACTCAAGCCTCAGCATCACAAAATGGATGCTGCCACCAGACACAAGTCTGACCTCCTGCTGCTGGGAGACCTTCCAGCGAGGGGAGCTTGGACAAAGGGTTTCCTGTCGAGGGCGGTGTTAGCACCATCCCAGACAGGGTTTGTGTATCCCAGGTAGGCAGGGCTGAAAGGAAGGTGATTGCAAGTGGCACCCCGGTGCTCACTGTGCATAGCCCGGCTCAAACCAGTTTCGGGGGCACACCAGCCCCTGAGCTGGGGCGAAGCCGGACAAAGGATAGGGGTGTAACCACCCCCCTCCTGGCTCCACCCACGATCCGCTGCCCCATTCCTGGGCCCAGCATCATCGACAGCAGACACCTTCGTGGGACAGCTCGCCCTCCATCCTGGTCGCCGCCGCGCCTCCTGGTCCGAGGAACAGCCAAGTCCGACGTCATCCACTCACCTGGTCGAGGTGACTTCAGCCGGTACCCTCCTGGTACCCACACGATCGCTGGCTAGCGGTTGAGAACTGAGTCCCCTCTGCTTTCAGGTTTCCTTCATCACCGATCCAGGCTTGGATCTCGCTGAACATCGACACTGGTCGCCTGCCAGCAACTCTTCTTTCAGGCTCCTGAGACTACAACGAGGACTTCCGACATCTTGCCGAACCTTCCACAGCCGCAGCCTCTGGGCTAGGTAACTCGAGCATTTCGGTGCTCCATCGCAGGTTCGCTTTACAAGTGTCCAGTTCCTTTTTCGTTTAGTCCCACTGATCGGATCACTCCGGAATCAGTTAACTTTAGACTTTCTAACCTCTCCCCTTCCACTTGCAGTGTAATGGTTTCGTGCCCACGGGCATTTGTGTAAATTGTGCAACCAGAAGTATTTTCCTAAGAGTTTTGTATTGTGCTTAGCTCCCTGACTCATAAAGAGCCAGGGTAGTCTTGTTATAAATAAATATCCTTTATTTTCATAACAACTTGTGTGGTGTCCTTTCACTTGGTGTTCAAGGGGTATATGTGATGGTAAACAGCCGGCTTAACACGCCCTCTAGAGTTTAGCCTAAGACTGCTCGTATCCACGCTACTAGGATAGCTGGTCTATAAGGTTGACTTACAACCAATCATCAATAAGGGTCGTTTGGAATGATACACAGTGATCACTAGAATAGTGAGCACTACATATCAGGCCAACTTCTCGCATTGGTGAGCAGCGGTTGGGATTTGAGCTTGCTGTTGTTTTACCACACACGTATCCTAAGAATATCGAAGTGAAAGATCACATAAGTACCCAGGTACATATAACTTAACTTAGAATACTCCGAGTTCTACTGAACCGGCTGTTGTAGTGTAACAGGGCTTAGCACACCCTGACTACAACTCTTAGCAAGGGATCAGTAGGTAAACACATAGTGTAGGTAGGTGCATCACTTACACCTCACTAGAAAAGCATGTCGGTCCACGGAGAGTCCTCGCAGACTCCCTTAGTGGTCAGTGACCCTCCACAGGTCGTGTCACGATATGCAACTCTTAGCTTCAAGGAGATGAGACAACTGTGTGCCTCCAGGAAGCTAAACCAGGGTTCTAACCCTACCATCGCAATTCTGATAGGTCTCTTAGAGGCGTACGATGCTAGGAGGTCCTCTAATACAGGTCCCCCCAGTGCAGATGGGAACATGCCTCCCTTAGAGGGAACCCTCGGTGACCCCGACCTCCACCTCCACACCGAGGAGGAGGACGAGGAGGAGTTATCAGGAGACGAGGCAGACAAAGGTCCAGTGGTAGTCGGCAGGCTTACAAGGACCAACTTAAGCAGGCATGAGAATGGAACTGGGGGAGCCCCGGGCCCACGCTCAAGCAGGCCTAACATTGGGAACGGACGAGCTAGGTCTCTCTCCAGAGGCTCTGGCAGATCGATTCATACACATGTCTCTCAGGCATCTTCTCAGAGAGGAATGACGTCCCCTCAGAGAAGGGAGCATGAAGCGAAGATGAGGGAAGTCAATCTGAGGATCGAGCGGGAAGAACTTGCCCTCGCCAAAGAAAGACTTGCCCTGGCCCGAGAGCAGAAGTTAAGTGGGTTAGATCCCACTGGTGGCAGCATTGTCAATAGAGAGAAAGACAGGGGTATAGACACTAGACACCTGAGTAAAATAGTGCCCCCCTTTAAACAAGGGGACGACATCCACAAGTGGATAACTGCCTTGGAGAGGGCCTGCACTGTCCAGTGCGTCCCCCCAAGTCAGTGGGCAGCTATACTGTGGCTTTCCTTTGAAGGTAAAGGAAGGGACAAGCTCCTCACTACGAGAGCTGAGGATGCTAACAACTACCAAGTCCTGAAGAACACACTGATTGATGGGTTCGGCTTAACCACGGAACAGTACCGGGTGCTGTTCCGGGACACCCAGAAAATTCAGTCTCAGGATTGGACTGACTTTGTCGATTGTGCCACTAAGGCTTTGGAAGGCTGGTTGCTGGGTAGCAAGGTTACTGATTACACAGGATTGTACAATCTTATCATGCGAGAACAGATTTTAAACAACTGTCAGAACCAATTGTTGCATCAGCACCTTGTCGACTCGGATCTGACCTCTCCCCAAGAATTGGGAAAGAAGGCAGACAGATGGGTCAGAACAAGGGTCAAGCAGAACCAGAACCAGAACCAGGGTGGTCAGAAGAAAGCAGACCAAAAGGGTAGTAACAAGAACGAACAGAATGACCAGAAGTCTTCGACAGGTCCCCAACAAACCAAAGAGGGTGGGGGTCAGGCTTCACAGAAGAAGAAGACTCAAGAAGGCCAGTCAAAAAGGTGGTGCCAATACTGTAAAAGTAAGACTCACTGGTTTAGTGAGTGCACCAAGAAAGGAGGGCAAACTCCTGCCACTGCAGCCCCTAAGGCACCTGCACCCCCTAGTACAGTCAGCAGTGGTAGTGCGCCTCTCAAGGCATTAGTTGGGTTAACCTTGGGAACCGAGGGGAGTGACGACTTAGTCGGCACGCTCACTCAGGCCGTCCTTGTCTGTACAGGGGATATGGATATGTCCCCTGATGCCAGTCCCAATACTTTGGGCAAATACAGACAGACACCTTTGATTAATGGAAAAGTGGCTCAGGCCTACAGGGACTCTTGTGCCAGTGTCACCATGGTGACGCCTAACTTTGTGGACCCTGGACAGATCATGCTAGGTACCAGTTACCTAGTGACCAATGCCAGCAACGTCACTACCAATCACAGTATGGCAGTTGTTGATTTCTCCTGGGGAGGGGTAAGTGGCCCGAAAAAGGTTGTGGTTAGTTCAGACCTCCCCGTAGAATGTCTGTTGGGCAATGATTTGGAAACGTCACAATGGTCAGAAGTGGAGCAGAGGACTCACATGGAAATGTTAGGCTTGCCAAAACATGTCCTTGCTGTGACCAGGTCACAGGCCAAAAGATGCCCCACTGAACAGGTGCTGGATCCTGGAAGAACGGACCAGACACCTTCCAAGAAGAGGAGCAGTAAGGGTAAGGCTTCGCCTTCCCCCTTGCCCCAGGTCGTGGATCAAGTCTCTGAGGAGGCTGACCTTAAAGAACTGAGGGAAACTGAGCCGAAAGAGCTTGAACCTGGTCAGGTTGAGTTTCTGGGCTCAGGGGGACCCTCCAGGGAAGACCTGGGGAAGGCAAAGTTAGACTGCCCCTCCCTTGAACCCCTCAGACAGCAGGCTGCTGCTGAGGCTGCAGGGAACGCCACAGGTACCCACAAAGTGTACTGGGACGATGGACTCCTGTACTCCGAGGCAAGAGACCCCAAACCTGGTGCGACCAGGAGGCTGGTCATCCCCTTGTCTCTGAGAGGTTTCCTTCTTACCTTGGCCCACGAGATTCCCCTTGCAGGTCACTTAGGCCAGAATAAGACTTGGGACAGAATTGTTCCACACTTTCACTGGCCCCACATGTCCGAAGATACGAAGGAGTTTTGCCGCTCCTGTGTCACTTGCCAAGCCAGTGGTAAGTCAGGTGGCACGGCAAAGGCCCCCCTCATACCACTACCGGTGGTGGGGGTACCCTTTGAACGAGTGGGGATCGACATTGTCGGACCAATGGAACCCCAGACAGCATCAGGGCACAAGTTTATACTGGTGGTGGTGGACCACGCCACTAGGTATCCTGAAGCTATTCCACTTAGGACCACTACAGCACCTGTGGTGGCACGGGCCCTACTTGGAGTGTTCTCCAGAGTGGGCTTCCCTAAGGAGGTTGTCTCAGACAGAGGTGCAAACTTCATGTCGGGATATCTGACTGCAATGTGGAAGGAGTGTGGTGTCAACTACAAGTTCACCACACCCTATCACCCACAATGCAATGGGCTTGTTGAGAGATTCAACAGGACCCTAAAAGGGATGATTCACGGACTACCTGAAAAGCTTCGGCGGAGATGGGATGTCCTGATACCCTGCCTCTTGTTCGCCTACAGAGAGGTCCCGCAGAAGGGGGTTGGCTACAGCCCTTTTGAGCTTCTGTTCGGACATCCTGTAAGGGGACCCCTTTGTTTGGTAAAGGAAGGATGGGAGAGACCTCTCAGAAAGCCGGCATCGAACATTGTGGACTATGTACTCGGTCTCTGCTCGCGGATGGCTGAGTACATGGAAAAGGCGTCTAAAAACCTTGAGGCGAGCCAAGAATTACAGAAAGCTTGGCACGACCAAAAGGCTGTCCTGACTGTGTACCAGCCTGGACAGAAGGTGTGGGTGCTGGAGCTAGTGGCCCCGGCAGCACTCAAAGACAAATGGTCTGGGCCCCACACAATCATTGAGCAAAAGGGAGAGGTCACCTACCTGGTAGACCTGGGAACTCCCCGGAGCCCCCACAGGGTGCTCCATGTAAACAGGCTCAAGGCATATGTCGACAGGGAGGGCATGGGCTTGCTCATGGCCACAGATGAGGGACAGGAGGAGGAGAGTGACCCTCTCCCGGACCTGCTCTCTCAGAACCCTGACGATGGGTCAGTAGATGGTGTTGTCTTTTGTGGCAGCCTCTCTGGACATCAACAAAAGGATTGTAAACAGGTTCTTCAATCCTTTCGACATATGTTCTCTCTGACGCCCAGTCAGACCAATTGGTGTACCCATGAGGTCGACACTGGGGACAGTCTGCCCGTAAAGAGTAAAATCTATCGGCAACCTGATCATGTCAGAGACTGCATCAAGACGGAGGTGCAGAAAATGTTGGAGCTGGGAGTCATTGAACCCTCGGACAGCCCCTGGGCTAGTCCCGTAGTTCTCGTGCCGAAACCTCACACCCAGGGCGGTAAGAAAGAGATGAGGTTTTGCGTGGACTACAGAGGTCTCAATGCAGTCACTAAGACTGACGCCCACCCAATACCAAGAGCAGACGATCTTATCGACCGGTTGGCTTCGGCCAGCTACTTAAGTACGTTTGACCTGACAGCTGGGTATTGGCAAATCAGGTTAGCTGAGGAGGCCAAGCCCAAAACAGCATTTTCTACCCCGGGTGGGCATTATCAGTTCGTGGTAATGCCCTTTGGTTTGAAAAATGCACCTGCCACCTTCCAAAGGCTGGTGAATCGAGTTCTCACTGGGTTGGACGACTTCTGCGCGGCGTATCTGGACGATATCGCTGTCTTTAGCTCCACCTGGGAGGATCACCTGGTCCACCTGAGGAAAGAGTTAGAGGCCCTGCAAAAGGCAGGCCTCACTATCAAGGCCACTAAGTGCCAGATAGGGCAGACACAGGTTGTATACCTGGGCCACCTTGTAGGTGGAGGCCAGGTTCAACCGTTGGAGAGCAAAATACAGGCCATCCAGGACTGGGCTCCTCCAACCACCCAGACTCAGGTTCGAGCTTTCTTGGGCCTGACTGGTTATTACCGGAAGTTTGTCAGAAATTATGGATCCATTGTGACCCCGCTAAACGACCTGACAAGTAAAAAGATGCCAAAAAAAGTTCAGTGGACAGCAAGCTGTCAGAAGGCATTCGATGACCTAAAGCAGGCCATGTGCACCGCACCTATCCTAAAGAGTGCAGACTACTCCAGACCATTCATTGTCCAAACAGACGCTTCGGAGCTGGGTGTGGGAGCTGTTCTATCTCAACTGAATTTTGATGGTCATGACCAGCCCATAGCTTTTATTAGCAGGAGGCTGACCCCCAGAGAGAAGAATTGGTCAGCTATTGAGAGGGAGGCCTTTGCTGTGGTTTGGGCCCTGAAGAAGTTGAGGCCATACTTGTTTGGCACTCACTTCAAGATTCAGACCGACCATAAGCCCCTCTTGTGGCTAAATCAAATGAAGGGTGAAAACCCCAAACTACTTAGGTGGTCCATTTCCCTACAGGGGATGGACTTCACAGTGGAGCATAGACCTGGCACTGATCATGGCAATGCAGATGGGCTCTCCAGGTATTTCCACTTAGAGCAAGAAGACTCACCTGGTCAAGGTTAGCTTATTGTCCCAAAGTTTGGGGGGGGGGGGGGGTCATGTAGGAGAGTAGGGTCTGCAATCCTATGATCACCCAGATTTTTTGCTTTTGCTTCATTGGTTTACGACTTTCCCTGGCTGTGGGCCTGCCAATCAGACCCACAGCCTAGCTGTTCTCTCTCGAAATTAACACACATGTACATTAGGTGCATCCACTAATTGGAACTGGGCCGCCTTGTCAGTCCCTGTCTCAGCATACCACAGGTATCCAGGGCATCGGTGTACCCAGGGCCTACCAGGGGCTGCAGCATGTATTATGCCACCCCTGGAATGGCCGCCCAAATCTGACACAACTGGCTGCCCGACAGCTGGTGTAATCACCCGTTGCTGTAGGCGTAGTATTCCTACACCTAACCCTAAAATGGACGCATGGATTCCTATCAGTCACTCCTATGGCAGGCCTTATCAATCCTGAAGGCAGAGTGCAGGGAACCATGTGGGACGGTGCTCTGGCGCGAGCTGAGCCCGTCGACGGCTTGCGGAACCAAGTCCTAATAGCCGTTCCATGGTGACGCGGGCCAACTACTTTTTAATGCATTATAATCCTCGCGGTTATTTGCTAACTTTGGCATCGCATCACCTACACATGTCGAGTAAGGTGTCATACGAATTGGAATACGAACCCCTCGCCAGTTCTGGCGACGGGGTTAGCATTCCCCCCTTTTAGATGGGCACGACATGGAAGTAACCTTGAACCCCGGTTAAAGTTGACTCAAGCCTCAGCATCACAAAATGGATGCTGCCACCAGACACAAGTCTGACCTCCTGCTGCTGGGAGACCTTCCAGCGAGGGGAGCTTGGACAAAGGGTTTCCTGTCGAGGGCGGTGTTAGCACCATCCCAGACAGGGTTTGTGTATCCCAGGTAGGCAGGGCTGAAAGGAAGGTGATTGCAAGTGGCACCCCGGTGCTCACTGTGCATAGCCCGGCTCAAACCAGTTTCGGGGGCACACCAGCCCCTGAGCTGGGGCGAAGCCGGACAAAGGATAGGGGTGTAACCACCCCCCTCCTGGCTCCACCCATAGGTAGAACCTAGTCACGGGCCAGCCCCTTTTCTTAGAATAAAGGTAGGAGCGAGTCCCCTTCCCAAATTGGATAATCAGATAATCGGATAACTCTGAATCTTGAACTACTTTCCACGAAAGGAACTCTTGACTATTTCTGAAGACTCTCCCTTGTGGCTAAGGAGTAGCCACCCTGCACCAGCAGGCACCACCTAAGTGCTTGCGGTTTGCTGTAAGTCTCTCCTAAGGATCAAGACTGCCCAGCTCGACGAGACCCGAGTCCCTGCCATCTTTGACCTTTTACCTGCCTCATCAGCCCAGCTGAGAGTCGTAGGTGTGACGAGACCTGCGGGACCGGCCATCTTTCAGAACCGGCACGACGCTTATCTAGCACGCCCACCGAGGGACCCTCGAGTGAGTGCACCTAGGGTTTGAGAAGCCCTAACCCTGAGCAGCTCCAGCATCGAAGTCTGCCTCCCCAGCATCCCCGAGATCTGCGTGGGGGGCCCTTCCGCTCCTTGCTGTTCACCGCGTTGTTTGACCACTTGCCGACCGGCTTGTGGCCCTCTTCACGACGCACCACGATTGTTTCATCACTAGTCTGGTTGCTCCAGACTGGCTCTTGCTCCCCTTCAACAGAGGAGTACCACGGACCCTCCTGGTCCACTCCAGACGCCATCTTGACTCCACCACGTGGGCTTGCCACTGCCACGATCCGCTGCCCCATTCCTGGGCCCAGCATCATCGACAGCAGACACCTTCGTGGGACAGCTCGCCCTCCATCCTGGTCGCCGCCGCGCCTCCTGGTCCGAGGAACAGCCGAGTCCGACGTCATCCACTCACCTGGTCGAGGTGACTTCAGCCGGTACCCTCCTGGTACCCACACGATCGCTGGCTAGCGGTTGAGAACTGAGTCCCCTCTGCTTTCAGGTTTCCTTCATCACCGATCCAGGCTTGGATCTCGCTGAACATCGACACTGGTCGCCTGCCAGCAACTCTTCTTTCAGGCTCCTGAGACTACAACGAGGACTTCCGACATCTTGCCGAACCTTCCACAGCCGCAGCCTCTGGGCTAGGTAACTCGAGCATTTCGGTGCTCCATCGCAGGTTCGCTTTACAAGTGTCCAGTTCCTTTTTCGTTTAGTCCCACTGATCGGATCACTCCGGAATCAGTTAACTTTAGACTTTCTAACCTCTCCCCTTCCACTTGCAGTGTAATGGTTTCGTGCCCACGGGCATTTGTGTAAATTGTGCAACCAGAAGTATTTTCCTAAGAGTTTTGTATTGTGCTTAGCTCCCTGACTCATAAAGAGCCAGGGTAGTCTTGTTATAAATAAATATCCTTTATTTTCATAACAACTTGTGTGGTGTCCTTTCACTTGGTGTTCAAGGGGTATATGTGATGGTAAACAGCCGGCTTAACACGCCCTCTAGAGTTTAGCCTAAGACTGCTCGTATCCACGCTACTAGGATAGCTGGTCTATAAGGTTGACTTACAACCAATCATCAATAAGGGTCGTTTGGAATGATACACAGTGATCACTAGAATAGTGAGCACTACATATCAGGCCAACTTCTCACACGGTCTACCCTGGCTTTCGGCTGGAAGGGGGCTTTCGGGTGGAACATCGGGCCGGAGTTGACCACGCCAATGCTGACGGTCTCTCCAGGTTTTTCCGCCTTAGTGAAGAGAACTCCCTAGAGGTTGGGTAGCTCTCCCCTCTTTCGGCTGGGGGGGACGCATGTTGGACCTGTCAGCCCTAGGGTGGTCTCCCCTTCTATTTTTGTATCGTGCCTCATTTTTTCCACCCTCATTTTTATGTTGGACTTGGCCCTTTTTCCCTCATTTTTTTCGTTTTTGTAGTGTTAAGGTGCAGGTGCTTACTTCGCCCAAGATGGCTGCCACAGACCCCTGTTACTGCAGGGTGGTCGTTTTTCATAGTAGCACCCTAGCTGCCAGGAGCTGGCTGGGACCCACAACAATGTTGCGATACCAGCCCGCCTTTTTGTCCCATAGTTAGAGTGGGGAAGCTCCTGGAAGAAGCTGGAACCTTCTAGAAGGGAGGTGGGGTTTTACTTTTGCCGCCTTTAAACGGTGTGGCGTCCCTTATTGTGTGTGACTCTAGTCCATGAGAAGCGTGTGGTGTATGGTTGCTTAACACATAGCCCTCTGGTTGCCCGACCGGCTCGCGCCACGCTACCGCCTATAGGGCCTGGTGACCCCAGGTTCCTACAGGGCCGTTTTCTGTCACAGGAACTAGGCCTAACAACACATGTGGGGTACCATTTTTATCGGAAGACTTTGGGGAATGCGGGATGGGTGGCATTTTGTGGACCCACACAGATTCCAGAACTTTCCATCACAGAAATGTGAGGAATGTTTATTTATTTTTTTACAAAGTTTGAGGTTTGCAAGGGATTCTGGGTAATAGAACCTGGTGAGAGCCACACAAGTCACCCCTCCTGGATTCCTCTGGGTGTCTAATTTTCAAAAATGTATAGGTTTGCTAGGTTTCCCTAGGTGCCGGCAGAGCTAGGGTTCAAAACAACAGCTAGGCACTTTGCGAAAAAAGGGTCAGTTTTCTCTTTAAAAATGAGGTGTGTCTACATTGCGTTTTGGGTAATTTCTTGTTACAGGCACTAGGCCTACCCACACAAGTGAGGTACCATTTATATCGGAAGACGTTGGGGAACACGGGGTTGGGGAGAAGTTTGTGGACCCTCGCAGATTCTAGAACTTCCCATCACAGGAATGTGAGGAAAATGTGGTTTTTTTTAACAAAATTTGAGGTTTGCAAAAGATTCTGGGTAACAGAATCTAGTGATAGGAACACAAGTCACCCCATCCTGAATTCCTCCGGGTGTCTAGTTTTTAAAAATGTATAGGTTTGCTAGGTTTCCCCAGGAGCCAGCAGAGCTAGGGTTCAAAATCCACAGCTGGGCACTGTGCAATAAAGGGTCTTTTTTCAATGTCAAAATGTGGCGAGTCCCCGTTGCGTTTTGGGCCATTACCTGTCACGGGCACTAGGCCAACCCACACAAGTGAGGTACCATTTTTATTGGAAGACATAGGGAAACTCAGAATTGCAGAGCAACTGATATTACCTATTGACTTTCTATGCATTTCTGCCTTCCTAATGTAAGACAATGTGTAAAAATGAAATCACTTAGAAAAATGTCCTACAATTCACAGGCTAATATGGGTACCCACAATTTTGGAGATGTGCAAATAGCTACTGTTTCTAAACTCTATATTGTTTTCCCATTTTGGAAATACATAGGTGCCTCTGATACCTATTTTTCACTCTTTATATTTTACCAAATTAATTGCAATATGCCCGGTACACAATGAAAAACCACTGCAGGACGTTGCTCAGTTATTGGCTCTGGGTACCTCAGGTTTTTGGTGAACATACAAGTCCAATATATCCCCACAACCAGAATGGTCCAGCGGATGTTACGGTATATTGCTTCCAAACATCTGTCATACTTAGAAGAAGTTACAGGTGAAAACGTTGGCACAAATGGCTGTTTTTTTCACCTCATATAAAATTTTCTTTATTTTCAACTGTTCGTTTCTATAACAAAACCTAGAAGGATATACACAAATGACCCCTTGCTGAATTCAGAATGTGGTCTCCTTTCCAGAAATGTATAGCTATCCGGGATCCATTATTACTTTCACACCCATTTCTACCACTAACTGGAAGGAGGTTGAAAGCACAAAAAGTAGCAAAAATAGGCTATGTCCCAGTAAAATGCCAAAACTGTGTAAAAAAGGTTTTGCTTTTCTGACAAAAGTCTGCTTGTCCCTGAAAGCTGGGAAGATGATGATTTCAGCACCACAAACCCTTTGTTGATACCATTTGCAGGGGAAACACCAGCCGCTTTCTTCTGCAGAACTTTTTCCCCATTTTTCCCCAAAAACAATATGTAGCTGTATTTTCGCTAATTTCTGGGTCCCCTCCAGGGGAATTCACAAACCCTGGGTACTTTTAAAATCCCCGTGATGTTGGAAGAAAAGGGCGCAAATTTGGCGTGGATACCTTATGTGGACAAAAAGTTACAGGGGCCTAAGTGCAAACTACCCCAAAAAGGCAAAAAAAGGCTTAGCACAGGGGGTAAAAGGCCTAGCAGCGAAAGGGTTAATGCTAGTGGGGCTTTGTACCTCTGTTGAAACTGATTTAAAAAAAAAAATAATAACCATCCGATAAAGCCTTGCATTAATGTTTGGCTATGGATTTTAAATCTTTAATACAATAACCAAATTAATCTAATACCTGCGGGTTTTTTTTAGTCTTGTTGGTTCCTCCATTTAAACTGTGTTATTTTACAGATGTCTTCAATGCGTTGTAGGGAGACTCAGCGAGCACTGTAAGAACATCAAGTATTACTTCTTTTGTTCTCTTTTGCTATTGAAGAGCTTTTGGTCTTCATAATTCTAGTCCGACTTAACTTCTTCAGGAGGTTAGGTCTTCCCGTTGCTATTCTTTATTTCCACAGTATGGTTTTGAGAGTGGTGTACCTAAATTTGATCTCAGATTTGTGAGTTAGCTGACAATTAATGATCCTCATTTGACAGCTAACGGGGTGTTTTGGCCACCCTAATTTCCACCGCTCCTATCGGCGGTGAAAGATTCATCAGAGGATCATTGCATATGTAGTAACTGGAAATGCTGCAGATTGTCTATTCGTAAAGGGCCCAGTACAGTTAAAACAGTAAGGAGAGTAAGTGTATAATACAATTTTACTACGCTTTCGCTGCAACATGTTTTTTGATGGCTGATTTAGGGAAGCAGAGCAGGAGTCTTGTAGGGCTGAGCGGATTACCATGAGGGTACAAGGACTTTCACCTCAAGGACTGTGGGGCTCAGTGAATTGGCAGAATATACAGCAAATCAAATCTTCGTTTGGATGGTCTCAAGAAAGTGATGAAGGAACGAAGTATAGGTGAGCTATGGCTGGTTGACACATGGATTAGCACAGAGATACAGTGCCGATCACCCCAAGGGCTGCATTTATTTCTCAGGTGGACCGGAGAATGTATATGGAGTCCTTTAAGGCTGCATGATTTAGGGGACCCAGACGCTATTCTCTAGGCTCCATTAATTTGGTTTGGCTTGGAAAATTGCCATACGGATGCACAGCCTGGCAACACAGCTGGATGTTTTAAGGGGGTGTACACGTGCTTGCAGAGCCGGTCATCTCTCTCAGTAGACAGGGCAGGGGTTTAACATAGACACTTCACTTCTGCAGTTGAATGGGTACAGAGGCTAGAACTAGGGTTGGGAGCCTGTCGCCAGGAGGGCTGGATGGTTTATAGGCCAAAGGATTAGCAGAGGTTTGTACAGCTGAATCCATCCAGGGTTGTATGACGCTGAGGATTGATACTGTAGGCATACCTTAACAAACATAATTTGGAGGGGACCAGTTCAACCTGAATACTACCCTATGGTCATGGGCTAACCGCAGACCCCCGTGGTGGCTATATTCTATCACACTACCCCTAATGACCATTGCCTGTCACCTATAAGGCTGCACGGGCCACAGGCACTGTGAATACTCAGTTTCTAACACTTTATGGCCTGCCCAGGGTAACAAAAATGGCAGATGACAATATTCCAGTTGTATTAAGAGGGTAACGCATTCAAGCTAATGTTCTTTTCCTCTATATATTTAGCTGTCTATTTTGAACTTCCTCAAGGACCATTTACTTCCTGCTGCTCCTGGCACCTCAAGGAGGAAGAGAACAAGCAGGCAGGTGAGTTGGCAGGGCTGCACTGCTGAGGCACAGCCGCTGCCCAGCATGCAGTGGTGCCAAGCGGGTGAGGAACGCTGCCCAGTGAAGCGGCAGGGGTCCTCGGCGGAGCAGGGGCACCCGTCTGAAAAGCACATATTCGCTGCACAATCGATGGCTGTTTGTACAACATTCCTTGAATCAAAAAGGAGAAGCGTAAAAAAGATACCATAATGTAAAGATTACAAAGCGCACTATTTCTTCAAAGAAAGCCCTTTAGTTTTTCAGAATTGCATGCTGCAGTCAAAGACGAGTTCCTGGTGATATTTAGCACATCTCTTTAGTGTGAGCACTCGTGGAGGCTTCATTTTTATGCTTACCTAAAGTCTGTTTTAGGTCTCCAGAGGTAGAGACCTTTTGGTTTTGTTAAAGCCAGTAGGCTACGGGTTCATTTATTGTGATTTGCATAGGCTGTAGCTATTTCTTTTTGGGTTGTCAATGCCTTGTGAACTTTGCAATAAGCAAATAAGCCTGTATTGGGGTATTGCTGTTTTTCGGGGGTAGGGTCTGCCAGCATGCAACTTACCACATTACGCTGCAGATAACAGGCTCAGACAACGTTTTTGGGGTTAGCTGCGCCAAATAAACACGTGAGGATAAGTGAGTGGTACCGTGGTCATTCTGAAATACCCCACAGCAACATTATCCATCTGTATTAAGTCACGAGCAGGCATTGCAAGCACCATTATCTTCTGACCGTTTTTAAAAAGGGGTAACCCACTCCTCACCATGTCCCACAGCGGCACAGAATCTCCAAGGACACCTGAATCATTGTACTCCTGGCTGGACTTCAAAGACTTTCTACTAAGGGCTCATTTAATCGATTCCTGGGTGGGCACCACAGACTCCCTTCTGAAGGTACCTTTCATTCTGCTCCTTCGTGCGCGCCATAGAACCTCAACTGAGGGCCTAAGTGGCCCTCACTGATCCTGTACTGATGCTTTCTTTACTCTGGCTCTTGCTTGGCCCTCATCGACCCTTTGCTCTGTGCCGCATCTACTCCACCTTTGGCAGACTGTATTGGCCGCTGAAGGGACCATTTAGTCCACTCCCTCCTTTATCTCACAGTACATTTTTGTTTAAGGATTTTTTATAGAGCTCGGTATACCTTCAGAATGTCAAAGGCTTTACAAGCAAACAATTTCCCCGAGAGAGGGTACACAGTGAGAGAACAACTATGACTGAAGAGAAAAACATTAATAAAATGTGGATTATCGATGATATGGAGTAGAAAAAAGAGGGAGAGAAAGTGGCAGGAAGCAACGTTTTGCACCAAGGTATAATCCAGTCTCTTCATAGAGCAAGCTGGATGATACAGATGTGTAGACACTGAAATGCAGGTTGAAGAGTAGAATTGTTAGCTTCTTCTAGAAAGTCTGAATGTCTCCCGAATGCTCCGAAGTCCTCCGAAAGAGAGTTCCACATTAGAGGGGCAGATGCAGAAAAAGAATTCGATGCAGAAGAATTTGAATTGAATTGTTTGATTTAGGACAAAAAGTCTTCGGATCTGCATCCCATCTGAGATCATTGTGATAATTGTGTTGTACTATACTTACGCTTGTCTATGTCGCTTCCCTTGCGCTAGGCCTTTACCACTCATCCACATCTACCTGGAGAGTCAAGGAGCTTAGAGAGAAGAGCATTCCACTGGAGATTTATTGCTTGGAGCACTGGTTGCCAAGAACCCCCAGAATTCTCACTTCTTTAGTGCTTAGTGACTTCCGCATATTTCTGCCAATGAGTAATCCTGACACAAGCTCTATTTCTTGCTACTTTAAAGTGCCACACGGAATGACCTTTAGAACGGCTGATGGAAAACCAAGATACCATATTATTGTGTAATGGGATTCCAGTTTACTTCTGCCTCTTTCCTCCTCCGCCTCCTTCCCTGTGTATGTCAATCATAAGCTTACAGGAAAAGATAGCGTATCGCTTATAGATTCGCCATCTGCAACCAGAACACGGCATTGTGGGAAATCCTTGGTGGATTGTTGAAATATTATGACTTTAAATGTCACAGAGTTGAGTCTGTAATTGATCTTTGCCTCTTCATGTAACCGGTGTAGGTCTCTCAGCATAGGTGCTTTGTGATCAGATATTTTTGTGTTCCTACATGAGCAGAGCGACAGAGGGCTTGTGGAGGTGCTTACGTCGTTTTTACAGTTCTAGTAAGTAACTGATTTCCATGAAAAATTTCCAAAATGACCACTGCTTGGTCTGTGGAATGGAAATCCGATTTCTTAAGATCTGGTTTGATGTGTTTCAAGGAGAAAGGAGCTAATCTACCCATCAGTCATCTAACAGAACGGCAATTAAACAATGTATTTAATTTTTTATTTATTTATTTTTTATTTTCAAGGTTTTATATAGCGTGAACAAGGCCCTTGCGGTTATCAGAGCGCTTTACAATGTAAAATATAGAAGACACATATGCATGTAATAAATAACATACAGCTCTATACAAAACAAGAATGGTATAGTCACGGTAACCGTGGCTCAAGTGAATTTGGCCATGAGAAGAGATTTCTCTTCTTTTTTAAAGGAAGCAGTGGAGGGATTCAGTCTAGTTTCGGGGGGCAGGGCATTCCAGATCCTGGGCGCCATCCCCAAGAAGGCTCGATTGTACGTTTTCTTCTTGCAGAATCTTTGTGGTTTAAGTGAAAGGTTACTGGCACTTCTGGATGCTCTGTTGCCACATGAAGGCACCAATTTTTTTGCCAGTTAGCTAGGGGTGTTGTGATGGATGGCTTTATGCGTTAGTTGAATTCTGGCTTCAAAAGGTAGCCAGTTAAGGGATCTGAAGTCCGGGGATCTGTGAGAGTTTCTTTTGGAGCCGGTAATAAGTTTAGCTGCTGCGTTCATTGAAGCTCTTAGAGGGGCCGTTGAGGATCTAGAAAGACCGCAGAGAGAGATACTCCCATATTCCACTCTAGTGATAACTAGTGCTTGTACTGCCAGTACTGTAGGAAAGGTTTTAGTTTTCTCAATGTGTTCATCTGAAAGTTTGCTCCTTTTTTAGCGGTGAGGATTTATTTCTGCATATTTAGATTTCTGTCCAGCGTTAATCCCAGTGATTTCGCTGAGTCGACAATAAGAGGCTGGCAATTTAGTGCTGTTAGGTGTTTGATCCAATATTGAATTATGGTTACTTGGGAGGGTGGAGCGATGAGGAAGAATTCGGTTTTGAGGGTATTCAATTTAAGATGGTTTTCGGCCAGCCATGTCTGAGTTTTTTCTAGCTTTGTGTTGAGAGATTTGACGTCTTCTAGTGAATGGATCTTTTAAGTGTAGCTGAGTATCATCTGCGTACATATGATACTGCACGTTAGAGGAGTTGAGAATTTTGGTAAGTGGTTCCATGAATAAAATGAAGATGTCGGAGAGAGGGATGATAATTGTGGGACTCCTAGGGTGACAGGGACGGAATTGGACAGGGAATGATTCACCTTGAATCGTTGATATCTGTTTTGGAGGAACGAGGTCAACCAGTTTAGAACAGATCCGGATAGTCCCATTCTGTGTTTCAGGAGGTCTAACAGGTTGTCGTGTTTGACGGTGTCAAAGACCGAGGAAAGGTCGAGCAAGATAAGCAAGCAGGCTTCGTTTTGGTCTAGGGTTTGTAGGGCATCGTCTAATATGTGGGTCATAGCTGATTCAGTACTGTGTCCTGCATGGAAGCCAAATTGATATTGGTTGAGGAGGTTGAAGTGGTCTATGTGTTTTGCAGGCTGAAGGTGTAGACATTTTTCTAAGAGTTTGGCCAGGGTTGGGATGTTGGATAGTGGGTGGTAATTCTTTAAGTCTGCAGGGTCGAACATTGGTTTCTTTAGGATGGGGGATACCTGCCCGGATTCAAGAATTTCAGGGATGAATCCTTGAAGGAGGATCTTGGTCCAGAGAGGCAGTAGCAGTGAGATGAAGGCTTTTATGCAGTTTGCGGGAAGAGGGTCTGTGAAGAAATTGGCGGGCTTCAAAGCCATGAGCATTTTGAGTACTTCTTCTTGCCCATAAGTATTGAAGGAGAACCACGATGCATTGTTTTTGAGGTAGAACTTTGATGAACTCCGGTGTGGAACTCCTGGCAGGAGTGATGAGGAGTCAATGTGTGTGTCAGTGTGAGTGGTTAAATCGTTGAGTAGGTCCTTCTTTATGTTTTCGGTCTTCAGAGTGAAGAAGGAGGCAAATGCTTTGCAGTTGGGTAGTGGACCTGTGTTCGCTGGGGGGGGGCTGGGGTGCATCCTTAGATTGTGTTTTGATGAACTCGAATAGTTTTTTGGGACGATTCTTGGCTTGGTCTCATTGATAGCAGAAAAAGTCTGCTTTAGATCATCTGATCTTTCTGTAGTAGGCGTTTCTCTTCATTCTTAGCAGCTTGAGGGGGTTGGCGGATGGTGCAGATCTCCATCTTCATTCTAATAGTCTTAAGGATCATCATTGAGTCTTCCATCGTACCAGGGTTTTGAGTCTTTAATGGAGACTCTCTTCAGTTGTAGGGGAGCAACCTCGTCTAATACCATGTTCATGGAATTGAAGTAGTGATCGGTGAGATCTTGGACATCGGATGGCCCTACTGGGGGAAGAAGGATGTTAAAGCATGCAGTTGTGATTAGATCAACATTGATATTTTTCATATCCCTCTTCCATATTTTAGATCTTGTGGGCTGATCAGAATTAAGTTTTACTGTTTCGTTGATGAAGAAGGTGATGATGTGATGGTCGGACCAGTCGCATGGACGGATCGTATCGAATTGAATGGAATCGGTCTTAGAGATGACTAAGTCTAGGATTGACCCTTTATCGTGTGTGGTGCTGTTACAGATTTGGGTGAGGTTGAGGGCCGAGAGGAAAGTTTTGAGACTGTTGACCGCAGGGTCGTTAGGGTCATTCCAGTGGAGATTGAGGTCTCCCGGGAAGATTTGGGTGTTTTGTTGTCCTGCATTAGTAGAAACAATGTCCATGAGATGCTCGATGAAGGTTAGGTTATCACCTGGTGGATGATAAAGAGTGTGCAGAGAGCAAACCGGTTTGTTATTGCTAGCAATGTCTAAGCATAGGTATTCGCAGGAGGGGAATACTGGAGACTGGGATTAGTTCACTGAAAGATTGTTCCGGTGTATGCAGGCAATACCACCCCTGGCTTATCAATTCTGTCTAGTCTGATGATATCATGGTTAGGGGGTACTAGTATGTCGAGGATGGGCGAAGAAGATTAATTTAGCCATGTTTCTGTCAGAATTAATAGGTCTGGTTGCATCAGTATGAGGTCAGCTAAATCAGCTGCATGTGTTGAGGCAGATCTATAATTTAGCAGTATGCATTTAAGACGGGGCTTGATGAGGGTTGAGTTGGGTTCTTGTATCAGGGGAACTAGTCTGAGGTTGTTTTCGACTATATCTCTGGGATTATGCTTTGTGCGTCTGTGGGTATTGGAAGGGATAGTTTGGATTAGGGAATGTTTGTGGAGGTTATCTGCAAGCACTGTGTTGAAGGTTGGTTGTGGGATATCATAGGAGCGTAGTAGGGAGAGTAAGTCTTTATCCGATAGAGGGTTCATCCTACGGATTGGGCGGGTGGAAGTATTGAGGTGAGGAACTGATCTCCACCTGGGGGGCAATCGTTTCCAGGGGTGTTTGGGGCGATCTGTGTGGAAGATTGTACTGGTTTCTTGTTCAGCTCTATTGGTCAAGGGTTCATGTAAAAACAATTCACGTAAAGCTTGTAGGTCTTCTTTGACTTGCCGTAAAGAGAGTAGAATCTCGTCAAGCCTAGGGTCTGGTGCGTTAGTTAGCACGTTTAATGAATGGATTGTGGGTATAGGAGGTGAGCTTGTGTCCCTTGGGTAGTAAGAGGGTGAGACGTAATTTGTGTCATTGTGCCCTCCCCTCCCCGTTGCTTGTCCGGAACGGGGAGGGGAGGGCTGGTGAGGGGTGTCACTGTATGTATGGCAGGGGTGTGAGGTGTGGATGGGGCCGTGGGAGTGTTGGTATTGCCAGGGGAAAGGTTGGAATTGGGTGGATGTATGTCAATTTCAGGGGGAGAGTGCTGAATCTGGGATGGTGTAAATGCTGGTAGTGTAATAAGAGGGGTGTGTCTTGTGGGGGAGATGGGAGGGGAGGAGGGGGTAGCACTGGGATTGGGTTTAAATGTTGATGGGTTGGAATTGGGGGTAGGTGTGACATTTCCAAGGGAGTCTGCTAAATCTGGAATGGGTGTGAATGCTGGTGGTGTAGCAAGAGGGGAGTGTCTTGTAAGGGAGTCAGGAGGGAAGGAGGAGGTAGCACTGCGAGTGAGTGTAAATGATGATGTGTCGTCCGACGAGAGCGATTGGGGGGGTTAATGGGTGTGTTGGGGCTGGGAGCCGCTTGGGCAGAGGGGTAGGATTTCTCCACTTTTTCCTTGATTATGGGGAAGATGGTTTAGGCTACGGTCTGATGATTGCATGAGAGTGATCCCATTGTGGGAAATGGTGATTGTTGCTGCGGCTTTGTATATTGTGGAGGGGGAGATAGAAATTATGAGACCATGCACAGTTTTCCTAGTTAAGGAGAGCGAGAACATGGTGAGGAAGGCTTTTCTCCATTGTGCTCGTTGTTTAGTGTAGAAAATAATATCCGCGGTTATGGACCCTTTGTTTGTTGAGAAGTAGGGGTCTGAGATAGGGGTGTCAGGGTGTGATTTTAACAAATTGTGGTTAAAGCGTTTGGAGGCTTTTTTTGATAGTTTGGGGGGTAATTAATGGAGTAAGTGTGTAGGCCCGTGTGTTCCATAATGGAGTTGGCGCTTGTTCATGGGAATAGAGTGGTATGGGGCGGTACGCGGGTCGTGGGATTGGGCCAGTAGCGGGCGCCTAAGCTGTGAGGGGGATGGATTTGGAAAGGTTGAAGGTAGGTGAGAGAATGGGAGGAGGTGTTGTAAGTGATCAATACACAGTGATACAGCAACACAAATGCCTAACTATAGAAAGACTCGCTCCACTCCTTCAAACATTAATCTCAAGTGCTAGCTGCCACCAGTCAAGAATCTACCCACCAACCCTTGGGGTAACTTGTTGCTGGTTTGTGCTGCTCCAGACTCTTTTCCACGTATCCCAGAACATGGGATTTGAAAGAGATTCTGTTAATCAGTAATCTGCTCACCAAAGCCTATTGTTCTGGCGGCCCAGCTTTGGTTTCACCAGATTCCTTTTTCATTAACACATTACAAAGTTCTGCCACGCTAAAAGACGAGCTGTCAGATCTTAACATTATAAGTCAGGCATAATCCTCAACAAACTACTCCACACCTCTCTGATTAGGAACCTTCAGAGGGTTAGATACACCGCCCATACAATTATGTCCACCTCCAGATAAAATTTGACGATGACTGTTTCAACAGGTGTATGAGAAAAAGCTACCCATGCTTTCTGCCTCACCCTTCATTGCATGTCCAAACCAGCCTAACATCATTTCCTTCTCCCAGCTCTTTACCTTCATCTCCTCCAGACCCTAACTCTACCCTAGCTACATTATCTAATCTCTCCCAAACGTAGTCGCTTGTATCACTAGCCACCTAATTTGGACTCCTCTAGCCCCCGCCCCTGCCCACACCCAGTATATCTCCCGGATCCATTATATGTAACCGGTACTCAGCCTACCATTTAAGTCCTTCTGAAAATACTTACCTCCACCTCCTAACTGCAAAAGCTTCACTCCCCGACTTTTACTCATACTCCTACTCTCCAACACATTAAGCCTTCTTCTTCACACTGCTATCCTTCTTTCTCTACTCATCACTCAGTTTCCACTCAGCAGCTCTTTCTGCTCTACAGCTATTTCTTCGTCCTTTATCACCACCTCTCCCCTCTACTCATCTCGCCCAACTTCAGATCAGCCACTATCTCTGATGTCCTTGGCACTTATTTGTCTGATCGCTTCTTTTCCCTATTTCCTAATCGACTAAAATCACCACTAAGCATGATTGTTTCATTATCTATGACTTCTTCTCCTCAACCACCCTACCCAACCCACACTAAATATATTACACCCACCCCTCAAAACCTTCTCACTCTCTCTCCTGCAAACTCTGAATTGTATCTCAATTAAAAATTCATCCCTTCATCCAAAACCCTTTGCTGGAATGTGACCCACTATTCGTAACTAAAGTATGGGTTATCAGCTACCGTGCTTGAAACCATCCCTACTTGAAATAACATACTTCAAAAGAACTGTCCTGACAAAAAGACCCAAGGTGGACAAGCAATTGTCCACAAAGAAGCCCTTCAATACAAATAGAGCACATTCTGAGTCACTATTTATTCAATGATATCCGGTACTCACTCTCACTTATGCAGTCCACCTTATCTACTACAAGCCTCCTCCAAAAACTACAGCCCATAGTCCGATTCATGATGGATGTAATCCAACATACAGTTCCAAATTACTAGAGCTAATGCAGCAAAACTGCGAACTCTTAAACTGCTCTTCTGCAAAGTTGGAACCATAAATCGGTTGGCAAGATCTGATCTTAAATTGTGAAATGGAATGTGCTTCACCACTTTCTTAGTCAAGAACACATAGCAAGTTTTGAACTGTATACTTTGCTTCACTGGCAGCCAGTGAAGTTTTTGGAGGATGGGGTGGAATGCACAATTCTAGGGAGGTGAAATATCAATCTAATGCCTTTGTTTTGAAACACTTTTAATCTATGGATAGTGGTTTTTGGCAGACCCACGTAAGCAGCATCGGCATAATTAGGCCTAGAAAAGACCGCTACCATTACTATCAATTTCTGGCCCTCTACTAGAAGTAGTGGTACAAACTTCCTCAAGATTTTCAGTAAAAATGTGCATCTGGATACCACTGATCCAACTTGTGTTTTCATTGTTTGGTTGAAGTTAAAAATTACACCCAGAGGGGGAGGAGCCTAGCGCGCAACCAAGATGGCCGCGTAGGTGCGAGGCTCCCGAGGACCTCCGCAACCTCCTACGTTTATCCTGTCTTCATCCTGCATCGGTTGAGGGGACTGTGTCGGTGAGCCTGAGCCGAGGTGGTACCCGTTTTCCGTTTTTGAATCGGACCCCGGGTGCCGGGGTGAGCACCGACTGAAGTTTGCGGCCTACTTCCCTCCTGACCCCGGATTCGAGTTTGGGGGTAACCCAGTGGCGAAGTGAACAACAACGGCGGGCTGGGCCTGGCGAGTCGCGTACCCCGCACTTTCACTTTCGCTTTTGACTCCCCTTGCCGTCATCGCAAGTGGGATTACGGCATCTCTTTGTGTTGGGGTGGCCTCGCTGGGAGACCCTGCCTGCCTGCCTGCGGTGGCCCGCTCTGCCGTCCTGGGGTGACCCCCGGGGCTCTCGGCCTTGATTGATTGCTTGCTCTCCACTGCGTACCTGGTGAGGTTGCGAGTCACACGACGATGGCCACGAAGCAGGAAGGGGATCGGTTGAAGGCCAAGTCTACCCGGCGTGGCACCGCGCATCAGGCCAACATTATGGACCGCTACACCCTCCCGAAGGGGTCTCCCGGCGGATCGCACAAGTCCTCCGAGTGCCCCTCGGATGCCCCGGATTTGCCTGCGGATCAGACTTTGCAGGATGTTATGAGCGCCATTGCTGAGATGAAGACCTCAGTGGGCCAGCAATTCGACACCTTGGCACATAAACTCGACGCGGTCCTCATCGATGTCAACCTTGTTAGAGCCGATCTCTCTAAGACAAATGACCGGGTCGACTCTTTGGCCCACACCGCGTCGGGCCTCACGACTGAGGTAGCGGCCCTTCAGACGGAGGTGCATCGGCTCCGTCAGGCAAGTGCGCTCCTGGATCGGCGCCTGGAGGACTCCGAGAGCAGGGCCCGGAGGAATAATATCCGCATTATTGGAGTGCCCGAGGGACGGGAAGAGTCGGCGGCGGATCTCTTTGTGGAGGACCTGATCTCTACCCATCTCCAGCCTAAGGGGCTGAGTAAATTCTTTGCGGTGGAGAGGGCCCATAGAGTTCCCGGAGGCAGGCCGAAGGTCGGAGCCCCTCCGCGGCCTCTTATTGCCCGTATTTTTAACTTTCGGGACAGGGATGCGATTCTGCAAGCTTCCAGACTACAAGGGCCGATTAAGCTGGAAAACATGGAGGTGAACTTTTATCCTGACTTCACGCAGGCGGTCCAGAAGCAGAGATTGAGTTTCCTGGGTGTCAAGCGGCGGCTTCGGGACATGAACCTAAAATATGCCATGCTCTTCCCGGCCAGGCTGCGGGTGGAGGCGGATGGTCGCACTCACTTTTTTGACCGTCCTGACATGGCCGGGGACTGGTTGGACACTTTGACTGGGGGACATGGTCGGGATGGGGGGGGGGCGACGGGAGGTGAGCGCTCACCGGACCGGGTCTGAGGTACTGACACCGTGGCTCACCCCCGATGATGCCACTTTTGGCCATGCTTAGGGTCTTTTGCCTATTGTGCCTTGTTTCCCCTCCATGGGAGGTTGTGCTGGGTCTCGAGGGGGTTCTCCCTCCTCCTCTAGGGGGTCTTAGTAGTTCCATTTACATAGGGGCGACAGGCACACTGCAAGTTGGGGGGCTGTTTGGGCTCATGCAGGGGTGCAGGGAGGGGGGAGTTTTGTTGGGGCTGTTGTGTTGGGGTTGGGTATTGTTTATTTGTACCACAAGGCAGATGTATTGTTGTGCTACTTCTACAGTGCTCCCTGGGGGGAGATGGCTCGATTTCGGCTATGATGGGGGGTAGGGGACTGAGTCTTTTGTCCTGGAATGTCAATGGACTGGGGGACAGGATAAAATGGGGTGTGGTCCTGCAGTTTTTAAAACGTATTTCTCCCGATATAGTATTTCTGCAGGAAACGCACCTCATTGGAAACTCCTTTCGTGCTATGAATAGACGGGGCTATCGCCTTATAGCCCACTCGGGCTTCACCTCTGGTTCGAGGGGCGTGGGAATTATGGTTAAAACTTCGCTCCCGTTTGAAATGGATGAGGTGTTCCACGATGACAGGGGACGATACACGGCTCTGGTGGGTAGATTGGAGGGTAGAGTGATTGTTTTAGTTTCTGTTTATGTACCGCCAGGGTTGCAAACAACTACTTTCGCTGATCTGGGACGCCTCCTCCTTGGCCTTCCGGAGGGGATTCTAGTGGTTGGGGGAGATTTTAACGCTGTAGTTTCCGGTACTGAGGACCGTCACCCTCCTAGGGAACTCCCCCGTGCCCAAGCGTGGCTGTCCGGCCTCTTGGATACATTGGGGCTGGTGGATTGTTGGCGGCTGAAACACCCGACGCAGATACAGTACACCTTTCATTCCGGGGCTCATGGCAGTCTTTCAAGGCTTGATTATGTTCTGATGCCGGCGGCACAGGCGGGGAGGGTTGGGGAGGTACGACATTTGGCGCGGGGTATTTCGGACCACTCCCCGCTCCTGCTGCACTTCGACATTGTCCCGAGGGGGGAGGGGAGGGTGGCCCCGGTCAATCCCTGGTATCTGCGTGACCCCACAATTCGCGCAGATTTGGTTAAATCTCTGGAGCGGTATTTTGAAGATAATGTGGGGTCTGTATCGTCTGCGGTCTCTCTGTGGGAGGCGTTTAAGACGGTAATCCGGAGGGAGGCCCTGTCCCTCATTTCCCATTCCCGGAGGCGCGGGCGGGAGGAGGTGACCCGTATTGAAACTGAGATAACTGAATTGGAGGGTGATCTGGAATGTGGGGTGACGGATGGCAAATTACATGCTCTCCGACTCAAGCAAGCGGATTATAAGGCCCTCGTCACGGAGGCAGCCAGGGGCCTCAGTAGAGAGCAGCATGGGAGACTGTATGATGTGGGTGATAAGGCTGGTAAATTGCTTGCGTGGCTGGATAAAAAGGAGAGAGCGAGTCGAGTTGTCCCGTCGATTGAGAAATTGGATGGTGTGTGTGTCACTGATCCGGGTGAAATTGTTGATTGCTTCGCAGACAATTTCCGTGGGGTGTATTCCCCGGTATCTTCCCGCTCGGAAGAGGATTCCCATGCCCTGCTCAGGGACATTGCGCTGCCTTCCCTTTCGGAAGAGGATAAAGTGTCGTTGGATGCCGCCCCTACATCTGAGGAGATTGCCCTCGCCATACGTTCGGTCGCTTCCGGCAAGGCCCTGGGTCCTAATGGCCTTCCCATCGAATTGTACAAGCTGCGACCGGATACGCTGGCGCCACATCTCCGCGCTATGTTCCTCGCGGCCCGTTCGGCGGGCTCCCTCCCGCTGGACCAGCGTCTGGCCACTATCGTGGTTATTCATAAGGAGGGGAGGCCGCGGGATCGGGTCACGTCCTACAGGCCCATTTCTCTGTTGAATGCGGAGCCCAAAATTCTCGCCAAGGTGCTGGCTAATCGGCTGGTTAGCGTGGTGTGCGATCTGATTCACCAGGACCAGTCCGGCTTTATCCCTCATCGCAACACCGCGCTTAATCTGCGGCGTCTGCACGGGGTGCTCGCGCGGGTCCCGTTCATACGAGAGCCAGTCATTTTGGCGTCCTTGGACGCCACTATGGCGTTCGACACGCTTGAGTGGCCATATATTTGGGCGATGCTGGCGAAGTTTGGTTTTGGCCCGGCATTCATTGGCTGGGTGAAACTGTTATACTCCGGACCTCTGGCGCAGGTGGTGGTGAACGGTAGAGTGTCGGCTCCGTTTGAGCTGGGCAGGGGTACGCGGCAGGGCTGCCCGCTATCGCCGCTCCTCTTCGCGCTTGCCTTGGAGCCCCTGGCGGAGTGGCTGCGGTGGGAGCCTTCCATTCGTGGTCTCCGTTGGACCCCTGAGTATGAGGATCGCGTATCTCTTTACGCAGATGATATCCTTTTATACCTTGCTTCCCCGCGTAAATCGCTGATTGTATTAGTGGATGTTTTGCATTCCTTTGGCCGTAATTCTGGCCTAGTCATCAACTGGGCTAAATCCTGTGTGTATGTCCTCTCCGGGGAGACTCCTATCCTACCGCGGGGCTGCCCTATCCAGGTCGCCTCGCAGGGATTTAAGTACCTGGGTATCTTTATTACCCTGGATGCTGAGGCCCGATATAAACAAAATTTGCTCCCCCCCCTCCAGCGCCTGAAGGAGGACGTGGCGCGTTTGAGGCGCTTGCCGCTCTCGTCGCTTGGCCGTGCGGCATTGTTTAAGATGATGTCGCTGCCACGTTTCCTATATGCTTTACAGAACACGATGGATGTTGTCCCGGCGCGCTACTTTCGCGAGGTAGAGAGTTTGCAGCGCCAACTATTCTGGGATGGGAGGCCGCGTATCGCCCTTGCGAAGCTGACACTCCCGTGGTATGACGGGGGGGTCGCCCAGACATCAAACGGTACTACTGGGCCTCCCAGCTGGCCGCGATAAACCACGGCCTTTACGGGCCCGCTCTAAACCCGGCCTTTGAGATGGATAAACTATTACTGCCGGGTGGTGACTACAATCGGGCGCTTTATTCTCAATCGCTCGACGCGCGTCTGACGGGCCCTACGCGGGTCATGGTACGGGTGTGGCACGCGGCAAACTTGGCGATGGGGTGGAAGGATCGATTGACCCGGGCGACGCCACTGTATGCCTCTGAGCGGCTGGGCTCCCTGTGGACCTCAAAGGGCTTTGAGAAGTGGGACATGATAGGCATCAGCAGGGTGGGCGATCTCTGGACGAGGGGGGGATTCAAAACATTCGATGTGCTGCAGACGGAATTCCAGTTGCAGGACAGGGAGTACTTTCGATATCTACAGGTCCGTCACGCGCTGGTCTCCGTATTCCCGGATGTTGCCTCCATCCCGGAGTACTCCCCTCTGGAAGATAGAGTGCTAGATGGGCATGTGCCGGATGGCACAATTTCCTTGATTTACAAAAAGCTCATCAACGATCGCTCGGGACTGTTGACTAGCCTTCGTGAGGCGTGGGTCGCCGATGGATTGGAGCTGGACGACGAGGACTGGGTGTCTGCGGTGGCCTCCCCGAAAGAGGTGGCCATACCGGCCCGCCTTCGCTTCGTCCAGCTCAAAATACTCCATAGGGTCTATGTTACGGGGCCGGGTCTGATGCGTATGGGATATTCCGTGGATGGGTTGTGTAAGCGTGGGTGTGGTTCATTGGGGACCTTCGTCCATATTTTGTGGGAATGTCCGGAGGTGGCGCGATTCTGGCGTGGTGTGCATGCGGTGTTGCGGGCGGTCACACATGTGCCGCTGCTTCTTGAGGCGAGGAGGTGTCTGCTAAATGTGTGGGAGCCGACTGATTACTCAGTGCCGCAGACGTGGTGGGTGACTCTGGGCTATATGGTGGCAAAGCGTGACATAGCGCAACTGTGGGGCTCCCAGAGGTCGCCAACGATCTCGGCATGGAAGGACAACATGGATTGGTGTATGTTTCGGGAAAAAGTGGTGTATGTCGCGAGAGGTAAGCCTGGGAAATGGGTGAAAGTGTGGGGCCCCTGGAACTCCTACCGTGGCGGAATTTGTACCCCGCCGCTGACGCCTGAACTGGCACTGGCCCCGTCTCCCTAGTCTCCATGTCTCCTTGGTTCTGGGTACGGAGTCCACTTTGTCTCCGCTCTGGCCTGTCCCCCCCCCGCTTTTCCTGTGTATCGGTAGGGTCCTCCCCGGGGGAGCGCATACTGCTGCTTCGATTTCTTGCTGCCTTGTGGATTTGTTTGTTATTTCTTACATAAAAATGGAACCGCCATCAGGGGGGTCCGGACGGTGTGGCCGCCAATGTTTTTTCTCTCCAACTCCTGTGATCTCTCTCACGCTGCAGCGTGTGTTTCCCACTTGTATTCTATGCTCTTATCGTTTGCTAGCGGCCGGCCCGAAGGTTGTAGGCCCATTTTTGTAACTCTTTTGACTTCTGTAATAAAGGTTTCAAAAAAATAAATAAATACATAAATAAATAAATTACACCCAGAATTTTTGCTGATGCTTTAGGCACCATACCCATTTCATTGGGTCAGTATGGCCGATTCCACAAATGTCTATTATTTGTCAAAATGACACACTACGTCTTGTTTGTATTCAGTTTTACATAATTACTGCCTGTCCATCCATCAAGGATCAGCATCAACAGTAGCTCAGTAGCACACTCCTAACTCATCATCTGGACTGATCGTCACATGATTTCTTACAGCCTCTCTACTCCAGCAAGCCTTTAAGTCAGTCACCCTTGTAAAAGCACATAACCATCAGATCAGGGAAGAAACTAGACATCTTATTCTTTGGCTCCTCCTCCGTAACAGCCAGCATGCCAACAATAGTGCAGCAAATCTACAATGGTTGTACAACCGTCTTTGATAAACGTTAACCTTCCAAATCCATCTCAATAACCAAATCATCCACAATACCTAACTCGCTGACAATAGAACTGAAAATCACTTAAGTGAAACAGAACAGAAGAAAACTCGACACACCCTGGAAGAAACTTACAGAAAGAAAGAGAAGGTGACATTCCAATGCCACCCCATACTCTGTAAGGCTATTGTATAGATAGATAAAAGAAAATACTATTCTCATATGGTCGAGGACATTCTGGTCAAAGATCTGTGGCCATCCATACCAGGGCCATAATCAATCCTTGTTTAGAAACAAGGACTTTCTCAATTGAACTCAAAATGACCAATATCACAGCTCTTGAAAAAAGGGGGGATTGAATCGCACTGACCCAATCAGTTACCAACCAATAGCATGTGCTCCCTGTGACCAGACAAATCACATTTAAAGTAATATGTATAACTCACATAGCAGTGGTGCCACCAACAGGTCATAAGGTACCTAGGTAGCTAGTGAATAAGTGAGGTCGACATGTTTCGTGTCATCTGAGCTCCAAAATCGAGCGACACTTCTTCAGGACCAGGGTAGGTAATAGTGATCCCCAATGTAGGATGTGATTAGAACAAATGTAGGTCCCAATAAGGGAACCTATCATGTCTCTCCACCTTACTGGGTGGAAGATTCGGAAGCGGGGGAGAACGTAGATGAGCAGGCAGTGCCCACCTTCTAATCGTTGATCACCCATGAGTACTTGGGCCAACTTCCCCCACCTTCCATGAAGTGAATCTTTCCACCCAGTAAGGTGGAGGGACATGATAGGTTCCCTTATTGGGACCTACATTTGTTCTAATCATATCCCCATAATTAGGGTGTGTCTTTTTTGGTGTTCTCCATTGGGGATCACTATTACCTACCCTTGTCCTGAAGAAGTGTCGCTCGATTTTGGAACTCAGATGACACGAAACATGTCGACCACACTTATTCTCTAGCTACCTCGGTACCTTATGACCTGTTGGTGGCACCACTGTTTTTACATAGTCTCAGCCCTTTTTTTCGAATTAAAATATTCATAGGTCTGGAGCCTATTTTAAAATCACCTATTCACTTTAACACATACCCAGCACCTGTTGCCCACATACACCCTTCACATACGGCGATCTCAGATCTAAAGAACTCGGCCAAAGAAGCCACCAGGCCCGTTGGACATTGCATCGCCGGTCTGATGAGGAGCGCCCTATGATGAAGCATGACACCCTAACAGGTGTGTGAGGGCATTATGATCTGAAATTCAGATCTCCCAGCGACAATTTTTTCAGCCATACAGTGACATCTATCACATACTTGCCACAACAGAGGAACTGATTACCTTCAGTGTCTTATGTAACTCACATAGCAACCATGGTCTGAACTACTTTTCCTTCAACAAAATCTCCATATTTAGCATGAACGCAGACCGTTGCATTCAAGATCTACCTCATTAAAGTCTGAGACTGCACTCAAAAAGACTCAGATATTTGGAATTTATTTTTGTGTCCATTCTACAAATGTAGAACCCAATACCTGCTAGAATAAGGAGAATTGACAACCCGACAAAATTCCACAAAACATTTAAACATGTCTCTTTCTAAGATTAACCACAAGGTACAGAGTATAATCCATGCAAATAAATTAATAAGCAGGTATGTACAGCAGTCTTGCAACACTCACTGCACAATGTTTGGCGCTTGTCGCTTAGCCTCACATGCTCAGCCAACATCTTCTACGTGGGTCAATTTACACCCAACACCATGTGAACCATCCACTCAGAAATTGCACCTATGAAAATCGGAGCACTTGGAGGTCTCATTAACGGCATGAAGTGCTACACACATGTGACCACGCAATATAATAAAATACTACCTTACTGACTGTTTAATCTTTACATGGAGCCTCTAAGAGTGCTGCATAGTCAGGACAATGCCTTTTGTGAATGTGCTGATAACATTCAATTTTACCTCCCATTCTTTTTGGATAGTCTATATTCATAAGCACTGCCCATGCCAACATGCCAAACCAACATGGATGACTGCTATTCCTCTTATCTTAATCCAAACTAAAGAGGGATTAGTAGGGGCATATTCCATTCCAAGGTCCGTGCCTAGCTTAACAGCATAGAACAGGATGGCATCCGGTCCTGCCTCTCAAATCGGGCAGAATCCCTGAGACCTACCCTTTGTGGTTCGTGAGAAGAAAAATCTTATGTAGCTTGGTTTCAACTCAACCATATCCCTGAAATCAAGCTGTTCTTCTCACAAACCAGCTTCCTCTCCACAGAACAAGTCCTCATTTTGTATTATATCGATGAAAGCAATGGCTTCCATTAAAGTATGATAACATCCAGCTACCTGCTTTATGTCATACAAAGGAAATTACATCATCCCAAGTCGAAAGCAACAAGGCATTTTCTCACTTTCAGCTTACATCCATGTTCAAGACCTGTGTAATTTTTGATGTTCTGCAATTAAACACACCGTTCTACCTAGAAATACAACTCACACATCTAATGTGAAACTTTTTACGATCAAATGTAACATTTGGAAATCCAATAAAACGGACCCAAAAACAGACATTTCATTCACATAATTCCAAGCTACAGAATGACCTAAATTGCACCAATGATTTGCTCCCTCCTTACAGTACTTCAGAAAGGATCTCAAGAATCAACTTTTCACCATCTCCATTCACATTGTTTGCATCTCTTTCTTTCTGTCAAAGTAACATACATGCCTCTTCATACAAATGTCAAGTCAAGTTTTATTTCAAGGTTTGGAACTCGAACATGATACACATGAATAAAAACAGTACAGTTATAAAAGTGTATAATAGTGATACCATTAAAAATAGAGAAACAAATCACATCACATCATTACACTCTCCACTTTCTCTGTTTGTACTAGTTTTTTTCATTCTCTACTCTCTCTTTGTGCCCATTCTCCATTCTCTTTGTGCCTCTTTTGCCCGTTTTCCTTATGCCTGCTTTTCCTTCATGCCCGTTCTCCCCTGGTTCCTCCCCCGCTTTCCCACCTCCTGCACTTTTCCACTTCCTGTCTGCCCCCTCCTTACCTGCTTATCCCTCGTGTGCCTTCTCCCGCCTCCTATGCTCTGCCCTTCCCTAGCCCCGCACTCTGTCCCCCTGCACCCTCCCCCCCAGGATCTGCTTAGTGGACGACATCACCACTGGCATGCCCAGGTGAGCCCATCTGCGCCCATCCACGCCTGGATCACGTCCAGCACCACAGATCCTGCTTCGACCAAATGCCACCACTACATAACCTCCCTGCTGCATGCACTCAACATCCAATGCCCCAACAGCGGCTGCTTCCACGCCTCACCTTGTTCCAAAATAGTACCTTTCTCATGCACGCAATGGCATTTCACCTGAAACAACATGCCAACCCCATGCGTCACAAATGCATTGTCCCGTCTGACATGCATGCTTCTCAACTCCAGATCTCTCAGCAAACAAGCCACCGAAATCTTGGACACCATCGACATGCATGCCCCCGACATCCTCTTCTTGACAGAGACCTGGCTTTACTTCACTTCGGCACCCACCTTCACCAGAGCCATTGCACTGGCTAAAAGATCTCCCACCAGGACAGACCGAACAAGCCAGGACGAGTATTCGCTGTCATCCACAAGGACTCCATTACCTGCACCACCTCCATCGATGAGAGCACAACCTTCATGGAACATATGCACTTCCGACTATTGTCCGGCAACCACATCACCATCAAAGGCACACGAGCCTGTCGACCCCTTGGACCATGGGCAACATCCAGCAATCTCCTCACAGACTTCATCGCCCGATCGCCATTAGCTCAAAGGACTTCATCTTACTCAACGACCTCAATTTCCATCTCGACAACCAGAAAGATCCCACCTCCACTGCCCTACTCGAGAACTTCGAGATCCTGGGACTCATCCAGACTGTCTAAGGCTCTACCCTCAATGCAGGACACACCATTGACCCCATCATCACAGCCAGGAACAAGGTCATGTTCAGCCACCTCACTCTGCTCACTTGGACAGACCACTCAATCATCTACTTCTTCATCGACGCACCCCAACCTCCCACATCCAAGCCTACGAACATCCTCAGATGTAGCTGTAACAAGATAACGGACACAGGCCAGCCCAACACCGTCAATGTCCACTAACCAAACCTCATTGGTGAACTGCATGCCAGCATCAAGCCCTTCAATGGCTGGATCACTACTGGCGGAAACACTCTAGTCCCTTTTAAGAACGTCAAGACACTCAAGAACCAACACACGAGCCAGCTGCTACACTGAAGACCTTAGAAACTCCATACACAACTCCAAACAGTTGGAGAGAATATAGAGAACCACCCATGACACCACTACAAGAAACACTGACAAGTACACACTCAGGAAATACCACACCCACCCAACTCTACGAGGCAAGATAAACAGCCTTAGCTCACAGACTAGAAAACAGCTCCAACAACTGCAAAGAGCTCTTCAACGTCGTAAAAGTATTCTCCAACCCCCTACTGCCACCAACTCCATCACCCCTTCACAAGACCTCTGATGTCTTTCACAACAAAATTCTCAAGATCTAACGCAACTTTGACCCCAATGCAAGACACAAGAACTCATCAAACAGCTGCCCACCACCACCAGATCACAAACTGGAAACCCTTCAACACAGAATACACCACCAATATCATGAGAACAATCCACTTCAGGCCCCCACGACCCCTACCCCCACCATATCTACAACCTCGGAGGAACTCTGATCAGCTACCACCTCATCACCATCATCAACACCTACATTCAAAGTGGAACCTTCCTGGACAACTGGAAACATGCAGACATAACACCTTTCCTGTAAAACCCTACAACAGACCCAAAAGAGCTCAGCAACTACAGATCCATCTCACTCCTAACCTTCCCATCCAAAGTCATAGGGAAAGCTATCAGCAAACAAATCTCCAACCCTCTTGTTCCACAGCACCAACCAGCATTTGCAATCTGGATTCTGCAGCACCACAGCATGGAAACTGCTCTCATCACAGTAATGAACAACATCTGGGCCCTCATGGACAAAGGGGAAACCGCAGCACTTATTCTACTTGAACTCTCTAAAGCCTTCCACGCCATCTCCCACAGCACCGCCAGGATTACATGGCCCCACCCTGAGATGGCTGGTCTCCCGTCTCCCCAATAGGCCCCAGCAAGGGAGGCTCATCCCCCACACTTCTGAACCCAAGAACTTCATCAGTGGAGTCCCTCAAGGATCATCGCTGAGCCCTACGCTCTTCAACGTCTACATGGCGCCACTCACCCACATCATAAGATCTCATGGAATCAATAGTTTCTCTTATGCAAACAATACCTCATCCTCTCCCTCACAGACAACAACCACACCACCAGGACCAACTTCAGTACCCGCATGTTAAACATAGCAAACTGGATTAAACAGCCTAAAACTTAATACAGATAAAACAGAGGTCCTGATCTTTAGGAACAGGAGCTGTTGGCCACCTGGAGGTCTTCCTGTTGGTGGCCAACAGACCTGGGACCCATGCCCACCCTCACTGACCATGCCAAAAACACTGGCATCATCTTGGATGACAGACTTACGATGATCAAACAAGTAAACGGTTTAGCTCCTCCTGCTTCTTCATCCTATGTATGCTCCACAAAATATTCTGATGGCTCCCCACTGACACCAGACGCAAGATAGCATAATATAACATAACTAGAGAACAAGAATTTTTCTTTTTTATTTCAAAGATCTCTGTATGCATATGATTCCTTGATGTGTTCATATTGCATCTCAAAAGCCGATAACCCCATTGAATCAATGCCATGAGACCTTGTACAAATGCACTTTTAAGCCCGAATTCTAATCTTAGGGCACGAATAGCCTCAAGGGTGTTAAAACTCCAGAGCTTCCTCAAAATCTGCACTTCATATTTATCTAGAAAATCCCATTTCGCCACATCAATTAATTCTAACGCTTACAGTAAGGTGGCAGGTATGTTGTTCTGATATACTGACAGTACAAGAACAAAGTGCCTTTGACCAGCTACTTTACAGAAGGCATTTAATCCATTAGCCTTTGATTTGGCCTTACATATGCTTAGAGATTTATGTTCTGCATAATTTAGGCTACTAGACTAAATTGTCCGCAAACATGTATAAGATTTTACTATCCCCAGTTTTCCTTACCAAGGTATCAAAAGGTACCAAGAGTAACTAGAATAGTTATGTAATCTTTTGTGGGTGTCAGCCTACTGTTGTAATGAAGTGAGAAGACTATTCAAACCTTTTGGAGTCAAATCAAAAATCACAATATCGTCGGTGTACAACAGACAGGACACCGGGCGGCTTCATAATACTCGGGTTCTCTAGACCCATTACTCAGACGAAAAGGTCAGTCAGATAGATACAGGAAAAATAACAAAGGGGCAAGCTAACAACACTACTTCAGGACGCTTGTTTGTTGGAATTACAGCAGGTAATACCTGAGCCACTTCCCAACAACACTTGTCACCAAGTGGATGAAATACCCATCAAGACAAAAATCATTAGAACACCGGGTTTCCTGGATGCAAATCATAAACTTTCAGGCATTTGAAAAATCAATTTTATCCGGCTTAGTTAGCAAACCAGCCACATCCCAGGAAGCCACTTTTGAGTTATTATTATCTAAAAGTTTTAATCATAAGGCCTAAAGCATAATTACAATTAAGGGTAACGACCAACCAACTCCATTTACTCAATCCGTCCTCTACCCTAGGGTTTGGTCCCACTCCCTTAGTATCTAACAATGCAACCTGCCTCCCACCTTTTTTTAAGGAGATCAATATATGTTTTGTATTCCTACAATATATCTCTTTCCCAGCCAAGGGGAATCACTCATTGAAGGAGAGATTGATATCTCTGAGGAGGAGATTGTGCCTTTTGTTTTTTCCTAAAACTGGAATACATCAATATCCCCCTGCATAAAAAATAGTCACTATTTTGCAGAATCAAATTTCTCACCACCATAGAGTCGAACCGGACTCTTCATTTATTTACCAACCAGGAATGTAAAATGTTTACAAGGGAATATTGCTGCTTTGGACCATCTTAAGGTCCTCATTGTCAGCTAAACATGATAATAAAAAGGAACGATTCTAAGTTATTTCATAATAAAAAATTGCCACAAAATCAAGTATAGTAGTTGCCATAGGCATGGAAAAGGAGAGACCTTTTCCCACCACGGACTCTTTGTGATTTACATTTACTTCAGCAACATGGTGGAAGGGTTTAGCGGGGGGGGGGGGTTGAGGTCAGATGACAAAAGTCCTGAGGCATAGGATCTATTTATTGAGTCATATGCTTCAGACTTTACGAGCTGGGGGAGGGGAAAGCAAGACTGACCAGGTTAGAAGATTGTGCATCTACCAACATGGTAACCTCTGTCGTTCTTATGCACCTCATCCACCTCTGATACAGACTTCCTGGATGCTGAGCTTTCTTTTGTGTTTTTTAGAGATTCTATGTATCTTTTTCTGCAGGTTGCAAATGTTCGATTTTCCCCCTCTTTAATCTGGGTGATAACAGGGATGTTAGAAATTCCCCCGAGCTGTAAAAACATTTGTAAAGAATAAAATAGGACTAAACTCATTCTGGGGACTGTTAATGTTATTTTTCAACTTCTTAAATTGGGGTGTACCAACTTGAGTGACCTGTTCTCTGAAGGAAATCTTTGCCAGCACACTACACTGAAAGAAGGCAAAAATGGGGTTAGGGCCCTTCAATGTATTAAATTGGATAGATTATTTCCTTAGCGGAGTAGATTTGGTCTTTTCACAGGCCCTTGCAGGGATCATTCTTTCAGAACGGGGCTTTCTTATTGTCATATCTGGGTAAGTAAATCAAATACAAATGAAAACTAGGCCTCACAGAGGGTCTCAGAGATAGATCTCCATGCTGTTTGATATGATAGACTTTAATGCTTCCTGCAACAAAGTGTTGAAATAAAGAAAGAGTAGGGGTGACATCATGCTGTGCTCGCTGACACAGTGCCATACTGCTTAACGTGGGTGGGGGTATTTTTTTAGGGTACTCGCTTGGATACCGTTCTGAAATGCTGCATTGATTAATACTGGTTATGTATGAAAACTTCAAAAAACTAGTGAATGATTTGACCCCACTTAGCTGCTGTAAACTTTTTTCCATGGGCAATGGAACCAAACTCATAATCACAGTATTAAACCAGGAGCTGCAAAAGGGTGAAAGTCAAAAGGTTCACCCACTAACACCTAATAAAGAATGTCAGTGTGAGCCGCTTACGCATGGAAAGCTCTCAGCCCTTCCAAAGCAGTGGCAATAAAACTATATGTCTCTATTTGCCTTGCAGCAGGTACTGCCCCAGATAAGACTCCAAGCTTCAGATAAAACCCGGTTACCGTAGGTTAGTAAAGAAGTTATGAAATCAAAATCAACACAACATTAGGGCTTCACAAAGGCCAAATTATCACCTGACTACTTAGTGCAGAAGTGCAAAGGTTTTGTAAATAAGGTGTTTTGGTTTTAGTTCCTGTTGTTCCCGATAGACACAAGGCACGATTGTGGGCATCTTATATTCTTGCTTCTTCCGCCTCACTTTACTGTTAATTATCTATGCTTGCAAGAAGGGTCCGGAATTGTGCAAGGATTTTAGCACTGTTGGAAAAATGTTTTTTCCCCTTCTGGAGCGCTCCCCAAGCACGGATTTTTTAAAAAATTTTAAAGGCTCTTCTCTTTCTATCACTTCCATTGGAAAGAGTGGGGCACAGGTAATACCAGCACCTCACGTCCCCTTGCTTCCCATCCCATCCATAACCACAGGTGTAAACTCTTCCCCACAGCTGCTCGGTAAATTCGACTCGAGCTACATTAAATTGCACGAGCCAGCCTCGACATTTATATAGAGGTCACCACTATCGAGTCTTCTATTAAAGCACACAGTCAGTCTTCTGAAACGATTAGTTGCCCCTGAAGACAATGTCATGCGTGATGAAGGTTTCCCAAACACTGCCATACACTAACTAGACCCTCTACCTGCTGCAAACTGACTCTGAGGGGCAGAAGCAGTGCTTAATGTAACTCCTTGAATAAAACTGCACCAGAAATCCGAGCAAACGAAGGCACAGAGGGCAGCACACTTCTGTTTCACCCAATGCATGTGGCAGTGGCGTAACACCAAATGACGGGTTCCCTTACAGAATATGACGAGCCCCATCCCTTCCAAAGCCCCACCCCGCATTCTGTTTCTGTGGCATCTGGGTGAATAGGGCCCGCTGGAAGGGTTGGGGGCACGCAGGAAGGTTGAGGACCACCCCCTGCACCGCAGGGGCTGTGTTACGCCCCTGGCACCTGGTATTTTCCGCGTGTACTGGCCCCTCCCATCCAAGGTGGCTTACAGTCAAGTGCTGCAGCCAGGAAGGAAAGAAAGTTCATATTTTGCCTTCCTAGTTCCGTTTTTCTCTTTCACAATCCCTCGCCAACACAAAGTCGCCTAGACACAAAGCAAGCGACAAGCTGCCCACAGCGCTTCGGGGGCTTCCGGGTGACCTACCCAGGTGCAAGGCGGTGGTTGGTTGCACCTCGAGCCTCCGCAGTCAAGCTTGATATACTGCATTGATGGATTGCGTGCTGCCAGGTGCGGCTGTATCACCGCCCCAAATATATTTCCACTGACGTCCAACGAAGACGTTGACCTATATGAGCCAGGCTGGTTATTAGTATGTTATGATGAGTATTATTATATTACACTGTGATGTGTAATCCTGTGCATGATGTATGTGATGTATATGTGTTTGATGTATGTGATGTATATGTGTATGATGTAGATGAATGTGTATGCTGTGTATGTCCGATGTGTACGTATGATGTGTAAACGTGTGCCTAATAAGAAATATTAAAACACAGTCTGTTAAGTACAATGGTTAATGCAATGAAAAAGCTGGTCACCATTACTGAGCATTTTTGGGCTTTTAGAAATCTTTCTGTACAAGAAGAACATAGTCTCCCTTGTTACCCTAGTGCTGTTGTATCTTCTGGGTGGTAAAGGGGCAGAAAATAGTAAATAAAGATAAAAGTAGCCCACACATAAGAACAGGAGAGTAAAAACAAGTGGTCCACATTTTAAATGGCGCAATTTTTGACTTTTTAAGACATGCTGTCTCTGTGGTCTCTGAGGGGAGGTGAACAGTATTTGTGATTCCTGCAGGCATACATCGGACTGACCGGGACGGCATCCTAGTTGGAAAGCAAATGTGGTGTTTGTTGTGGGGGTAGGGGATCATTGCGGTGTGATGGGAGGAGGTCGATGGGGTGCTAACAATTACGCTGAGCAGGGCTTTAAGTGCGATGAAAAAACTGGGGGGGTCTCTCAAAGGGGCATGGTAAATGTAATTAAGGGCGTCGCTTAAACACACGTAAACTAAAAATCTGTGTTTAGCACAGTGTGCCACCCGACATGTATTTTGCTGTTCTTGTCATTGCGTCCAGCTACATGATACAAGTCACATCATATCTAGAAGTCAGGACTATTGGCTTTGTCAGTGGTTGCTAGTTGCATAAGCTAAATAAGCAGCAACTATGGCTTGTATATAATATTGAAAAAACTTCCATTAATGCCCTGGTGACACCACGACAATGTTGCTGCTCCTGAGTTTCAAAAAGAGAAGGGAAATCCAGAGGGAACATGACTCTCTTTAAAGGAATTCCCAACGCTCACCTCGTGCACACCAATGTGCCTGCTGTCACTGCAGTCCGGGGAAAAAAACGGACCGCCGGTGACAGGGCACAAAACAGAGCCCGAGAGAGACCCGTTTCGAGGCCCCCTTAAAAAAAATGCCGGTGCTCAGACCCGGTGAGACCCGAGCCACTTAAAGCCCTGACGCTGAGGTATATTAAGGGCCGATTACAAAGTCTTTAACAGGAACCGACTAAGATAGACGAGCTGCAGTTTGCACGACATTAAGTCAGGCAGCTTCCTGCTGTGCCCCTCGGAATATTGGCACCCCGGGCATCGGCCCAGCTCACCCATGCCTATGACCGCGCCTGCAGGCAATGTCTGTGGTAATATTTGAGAAATGGGTACTAAAGTTCACGATAACCTTCCCTATCAAAAAGATATTGACACATTCCTGCTCTTGTAAACATAAAGTGTGATTGGTCCATCCATGCTGCAGGCGATAAGATACCAGCAATCACAGCCTGCATAGCACACCTTGCTACTGCCACCCAGTCATTATTTAATGATGTTTTGAACACCAGCCCAGACGGCGACAAAACAGCCTCACACACTGGCCTGTCAGACTGGCCCATCTGGCACTGCCAGATTGCTATAATACATGCCAGCCTTGAGTCTCTTAGCTGTGGCTCCTGTCTCCTTGTGTCAAAAGTAAACAGCCACACAATCGCATCATAATAATTGAACCAGGAAGATTGAATTTACTTTTCTCTGGCAATTTGGTTATCAGAAGTGATGTAGAAATCACGTTGCCAGTCAATAATACTCAGATTGCCCATGCTGAATGCACCAGAAGTGCACACTGTACACGCCACTTGTCATCCTAAATCTTTAAGTACAAAGGGTGCCTCAAGCTCCCTAGAGACCTTCCAGGCTAGGAATAGCCCTACATTAGAACTGGAAACTGTTGATATACTGTAGACTTTGCACCACAAAGTATGCTGCCTCACTTTTAATTTTAAAGCAGACGGTCAACAAGGAAGTCCAATGTGTGGAATGGTGTCATTTACCAGGAAAAAGTATGCAATATATGTAACCATGGTATACACGGCTTGTCACTTGTTATCTTTGTGGGTCCAGTGTTAACACTTGCTAAGAATATAAACAACAAAGTACCTCTAACACCATCGATCGGTTATTCATTCTGCCCAGGGCCGGACTGGCTGTAGCTGGCACCGGGCAATCCCCCGGTGCGCCGCACGGGTGGGGGCCGGTTTTGGGCCCTTGGGTGCCGTTTTTGTTACAAGGCCGTTTTTGCAGCATAGCTGCAAAATCGGCCCTGAAACAAAATCGGCAAGAAAACCGGCCCTGGCAAAGTGCTCGGTGGCACCCCCAACCCCCCGCGGGGGGAGGGGAGGGGCGGCAGAGCACTTTGCCCGGGCCGGTTTTGGTTCCCAGTCCGGCCCTGATTCTGCCTCAGTGGTTATCTCAATTGACCCTGGGCTACCATTTACTTATGAAATCATTCAATATTTTTCAAATGCAAAGGAGAGGTTACCATCACATAGTATTTTCAAGACATATGACCCCTTCTATTTTGAAACAAACGGTGTTTTGAACACAAATACAAAAACACATATATACTATTTACATTGCAAACATTATTGTGACCTAATACTTAGACAGAAAACATACAGACATCCATGTTTCAGGTTACAACCGTGCCAATACACATTTCTTATTGACACCATTGCATCTTTGCATTTGAAAAATATTGAATGATTTCATAAGTAAATGGTAGCCCAGGGTCAATTGAGATAACCACTGAGGCAGAATGAATAACTGATCGATGGTGTTAGAGGTACTTTGTTGTTTATATTGATTTTGATTCCATCCTCTATCTCACCTGAACTGAATCACTCCCCCTTTGTTGAGTAACACTTGCTAAGAAGGTATTTATAAAGGATATCTTTTTAGAAAAAGGGAACACAGCCGAAATATGTAACTTTATGCACTCAGTCCACTGCCAACATGTGTTTTAGATTGTACAACATTTTGAAAAACTATTTAAAAAAGTCAATCTATAGAGTTATGGTGGGATTCGGGCTTGGTTTCTGTGAAGACAGAAGCAAAAGAGATGAACAAATATATTTATATAGCAATAAAAGCCTGAAGAAGGCTTCTTGGATGTCTGGCGGTGCCAAAAATTCTACTTTCTTCATTGATTGGTCTTTTGCATCATATGTTGAGGTGTCTCACAGAGAAAATGTATCCTGGTTTGATTGATGGATGCTGCTGACTTGGCTTGGCACTTACCTGGGTAATACCATTAGTGATACAATTATCAAATTTAATAAGGTTAAGGTCAGAAAGGTTAAATTATATGGCATTTAAAAAACCAACAAATTAAAATACCCTACATTTTTAACTAAACCTCTGATGACTCAAAGCAAGCAAAGCAAACAAGCCTTACCCTCAGCTTGAAGAGCTTCCTTGTCTCTTCCATGAAGCATCTATCCATTCATCCTTTCAGCCTTCCATCCACCCGCTGATATCCACTATTTCATCTTTTCATTCAGCCATTCATTAATTTTTCTTCCATCATTCAATCTATTCCATCCATTCATCAACTCTGCCATCCATCCATCCATCCATCCATCCATCCATCCATCCATCCATCCATCCATCCATCCATCCATCCATCCATCCATCCATCCACCCACCCACACATCAATTCATCCATACGTTTACTCTGCCATCCATCCATCCACTCTGTCATCCATCCTACCATCCATTCCTTCTTCCATACTCTCTGCCATCATCCACTCTGCCAGCTATCCATCCACTTTGTCATCCATCGCACCATCCATACCTTCTTCCATCCATCCATCCAATCTGCCATCCATCCACTTACTCTGCCACACATCCCTCCATACTGCCATACCCTCTGTCATCAATCCATCCACTTTGCCATCTATTCATACCCTCTGCCATCCATCAATCCACTCTCCCGTCTATCTAGTCTGCCACCCATTCTACCATCCATCCATCTTGCCATTCATCAATCCATCCATCATACATTCATCCACTCTGTCATTCACACGTCCATCCACTCGGCCATAAATTCACTCGTCTTTCCCCCTATTCATCTATCAGTCCTACTATTCTGCCATCCTTTCACCTGTCCATCCATCCCTTTACTCTGCCATCCTTTTACCTGTCCACCCACCTATCCATTCACTCATCCTTTTACCTACTCATTCCTTGATCAGATCCATCCATCCCTTCACCCTTCCTTTCATTCAATATTACTCCCATCATTCCCGCTTCTATTTACCCATATTTTGTTATTCCTTGCACTTGCTTGCTCTTCTACTAACCGCTGAATTCCTTTATAATGGCAATTAGCAGCTTTTGTTTGCTGAGCTGCAGAGAGAAGAAGTTCATAAAGAACCCCACCCCCGCTGTTGCTGCTAAAGCGGGGAGTTCATGACTCCTTTGCAAGGCATAAAGAGGGTTCATTATCCAGGCAAAAGGAACATTTTGGTGAGACGTACAGGTTAGATGATCTTCTAGGGCATAGCTAGTTCGTAGCAGTTGGCTCCAGGCCCCCAACCCTTGAAATAATCTTGACCTGCCTCCGGCTGTCGATATTTTTAATATTGGAAGAGCTTCAGCTGTTGAGAGACCCAGAAGTAGCTCTGCCTTCTGAAAGGTAAGGATAATCCTCGTTCAAGAGCTGATGAAGACAGAGCATGCCTTTGTGATTTGATTAACATGAAACTCTCTAATGAGCGAGTTATCAAGTCTTACCTCCCACTTTCTCACCTTAACGTAGAGGGTGATAGCACATTCCCTAAAGGCCAGGTGTTACAAGTCTCATTCAGCTTTGCAGCTCAAACCCTGGAGACTGCTAGCATAAGCTCCATCTTAGCTGAATGAAACAGAAGTCACATTTCTTGTATTCAGTGCTGGAGTGCTTGAAAAACACAGGGGTACTCACAAACATTTTCCCAGGGGCCACAAAGTTTGGTCTATGATGTGACCGAGGGCCGCATTGATGACAGCAGGATGGCGGTCCAGGGGATGGGGGGAGCAATCATACAGCCAGTGGATGAATTTCACAATGTGAAACCAGAAAACCTCAGATTAATTCCAGCAACTTCACATTCACAAATTGTGTGATCCTTGGCAATTGTTTTATTTCACTGTATCTCCTTTTTCTTCATTATCACATATAAGAGGAGCTCAAAAGACTTCAGGATGTGTGTTGTCAAAAATCTTCTCCTGTGTTTGATTTTAATAAACTATAATGTTGTTTATGTAGAATAGGAACCCAGGTCACCCAAACAGTGCACATAACAACTGACTTGCCTCTTAGTTCACCATTGGCATTGTTGTCAGTGTGGGGAGGGGGTGAATACAGGTTTCTAAATTCACATTTGAAAACTATCAATTAAAAAAAATACTTCTCAATATACTGATATTATCTGATGTACTAAGATGAAATGGTTCGTCTTGTTAATGAAATACACATTGTTTGATTTTTTTTCAGGTTTAAATCTTTTTATTGATAAGTTTAGTTTATGCATCAAACAGTGCCACCAATAATGAGCCAAATAGATCATACATATACAGCAGGGTACATAACGAAAAACCCCAACACAATCCCCACCCCTCTCCCATCCCTCCCAGGTCCCTCCTCGGGGCCCTTCCAACCCAACCCCTATCTCTGTCCCTTCCTAGGCCGATTTAGTATAAGTCAATAGAACCGAATCGGGGATTTCCTGGTGATGCAGGTTGAGTGGTGTCCTGTGGGGGCGTCGTGAGACGTAAAAGATGCAAGTATTTGGGGCAGGTAAGTTCCCGCATTTCCATGCTAAGTAGGGAGAAGAATGGGCGCCATAGATCTGCGAAGGAGGTATTATATCCCGGCAGTGAGAGGGCTATACGTTCCATACCCAGCACGTGCCACAATCTGTATAGACACTTCTGGTGTGTGGGTGTCCGGTCTGTGCCCCAGTGAGATCATGTTTTTCAGTGCTGCACCCAGAGCTATTCACATTTGTCTGCCTTTGCGCGATCTAAGGGGAAATGTGATCGCGTTGTTTGAATTTTTTTACAGACCTTATCGCATTTTTACACTTTTGCTGAAAGGTGTCTTTGAAAACGAAGGTGTTTCTAAAGTTAAGTGGTGCAGGACTCCCTAGTTACGTCCTTTCTTTAACTTGAATGAATCTTTAAATATAGGCTTTCCTGTTTATTCAGCATTTGTTTAATGTTAGTGCTGAGTGAAGTGAACAGCAGCCCTGTGCTGCTCTTGTCCAGGGGGCCGGCTCAAATTAAGCAGTGGTTCACCCTGAAGGGGACCGTGGCTATTGCTTGAAGAGGTTTCAACCTTCCCCTCCAACCAACAACCCAAATTTCTCACATTTTTCTAAAATAACTCACAATTTAAAGACAATTAGAAACAATAAATTGAAAAAGGAAAAAAAGTATATGGGAAACGTGATAATAAAAAATAAAATATGTGACTAATCGTTTGAAATATCAAATGTAACGGAAAAGAAAGACGTTTTGTGCATGGCTGCTTTCAAAGAATTCATATTATATACAGTAGCAGAAATTAATCGATGTGTGCGCAACTGAGATTGTGCACATGCAGGTTTACAGTGCACACAATCTGATGCAGGCAAGACTGGCCGGTTTAGGCATGAGAGTGCCGGGCCCAGGCCCAGGGCGCTAAATATTGCGAGGGGCGCAGCAAGAAGCAGCCTGACTTAATGTCATGCAAACAGCAGCTCGTCCATTCCACTTGGTCTCAACTGGGTCCCTCCTAAAGACGTTGTAATCAGCCCTTAATGTACTTGAGCGTAATTGTAAGCACCCATCAACCTCCCTGGCTGTCCCAAACTCCCCACCCCTTGCCGCTCGCACAACAAACACCCCATTTTCTTTCAGCCCAGGGTGCTGTCCCTGTCAAACGGATTTAGGGCCGGCCTGGGCGCACGGATGTGTCGTGCAGGGCAGGAACTACGCTCTTCATGAAGGGATACGTCAGCCTCTGTGCCCTTCCTGGGATCTATTCCTGTAAGTCCAGATCTGGTGCCTGACTCACAAAGGGAATGCCGCAGTGCCTCCATTACCTATGTTTGCTCACACAAGTGCAATCTCTTAATTAGTTTTAGATATGAAACCTATTTAATTTTCCTGTAATGCGTCCAGTCGTTTGAACTTCGGAATGAAAGTAAGTTGTAGTCCCCTGGATCAAGCGGAGCATGCCCAGAATAATGCCCGCCCTCACCCACATTGGAGGTGGGTTCGGGGCCTCGGACATGAGCGGCTGACTCAGCTCCCCTGCATGGCTCGCGGTCAATGGAGCTATAGCATGTCTTCAAGAGTGAGACATTAATATTCAACACAGGCGACATTTGATCCTCCAAGTTACATTACATTCTCCACCAGAATCGCAGCGGGCCGGCAAAACAGTTGACTTCCCTCAGTAATGTTTTCGGGGTGATTCCTCCTCTGAGAATATCTTGAAACTAAAAGTTGTCCCAACCCCGCCGTGCATGTTGGAGCACAAGTCTAAGAGACTGGCTAAAAAGCGTCTATTCAGTTCGGAATGGGTCAGGATAAATTACATTAAATTATAGTGCTCTGAATAAAAGATCTTTAGGGCTCCCCCAAAGCCTACTATCTGGAAAGTTCTGAAAAATTGGTACCAAGTATCTCCACTGGCAATTGACCGAAACTATAGTTTTCATGGCCTACTCAAATGCTTTTGTTTTCCAAAATGTGTAAACAATCTTCTGATAGTTCTATATTCCCAGGGCCGGCTTTAGGGCGGTGCGACCGGTGCCACCGCACCGGGTGCTGGCTTCCTTGGGGCGCCGTGTTTGAAAGTTTAATATGCTTTTGAAGCACCTGCTGCAGCGTTACTTTCCCCCGGCAATTGCCAGGCCTCACATAAATGTCAAGATAACTCGTGTGATTAATTATCTTCCTGGAGAGAGATGGGCATTTTGTATAGTTGAGGTTTTGACTTATGTGAAGTTAGTGCAGAGGGTTAATATGCCTGCTGCAAAAACCGTGTGCCAATTAGATTACAGAGTGCGTATGATGTAAACAGATCAGCAGGTCACTGCTTTCAAAAGAGACATCTTTTTTGTTACTTGCAATTTATAACTTAAAGTCCTAAGATAGAATAGTGAGCTATTAACTTTCATCTTTGAACTGCATACACACAGCAAAGTATACATTATTATAACATTGATTAATGTTGCAAAAAGGGTTAATTTGGCTAGAAATCGATTATTATTATTAAAGAAAACTCCCAACTATGTTGTTTCTATTTCGACTCCGAGTTTGTGCTTCTCCACACCAAGAACTCTTAAACTATACTGCCTACCAGTATTGATGACATGGGACTCCTACACTTTTAATCCTTTCGCCTATGTAACATTTCCTATACACTGATTTACACAGGTATGATTGATTGTCTCTGTGTAATGTGTGTGTGATGCAAAGTGCTTGGACACCCTACACTGGTATGAGTGGCGCTATATAACTAATTCAATGCATCTGAGAGAGTGTGGTTATGGAGACTTGGTCACTGTTAAAGGGTGCTAGTGAGAGAATCCGTGGTGGAGGTGGTCATTGGGGGGGCGCCAACAAACATTGTCGCACAGGTCGCCACCAGCACTAAAGCCAGCAACCCTTTACTTTTTCGTCAGCCTATGTTCAGGTTGATTCTCAGGCCCATGATATGCTTACAAAGCTGGGGCGGGCAGGAAGGAAAAAATAAACGTTTTAGGTGCTAAAATGTATAGAGACTTTAAAGATATAGCCACTAGATGTGTGCCTTATATATAGGGCTCCCGGTTTTATGGTATTTTTTTTTAACATTTCCGTCTTTATTTATCCATATTTAATTTTTGGCCATTTTATCTGTATTTATCCATATTTATTTTGTGTATTGCGTATAAATGTAGTTGTAAAACTGTACATTTCCATATTTATTTAAATGATAGACGCGCACTCATACTTTGATGCCTGTCGTGTTTTAGCTATTTAAGTTGCCAAATATTACATAACAGTACATCCACTGGCAAATATTTACCTTTATACCACATATGTATGTTGGCAAATGCAGTTATTTATAGAATTTTCATCCCATTTTTTAATTTCCCATGCTGTCCATCTGCTCAGCTGTTGGCCTAAATTCATGAAAACAGCACGGAGAGTCACTGAAAAGAAGCACATTTTCTGTATTTATCCATTTTTAAAAATAAATGCAGACAGAAAACACATTCTTTTCTGTCTGTATTTATCTGTAAAAATCCGTAAAAACGGAAAACAGGCAGCCCTACTTATATTGCACCAATGCTACATATTCAGAAAGCAGTTACTTGAGCTGGCATGGGAGCAGTGGTGGTCACCAGCTGAGATGGTGGTACTGTGTCATGCCCATGGGATGTATGAACATGAGCCTAAGGAGAGGGGAGAAGCTATTCAGTGGCAGTTGTTATCCCCTGTAACCTCTGCATATAGTATGGCCCGCATGACAGGGAACTGGATACATAAAGGTGCAGCATTGTTGTCGCCTACTGTTTTGTTTTGTGTTTGGTTTGTGTTTTGGGGAGGAACGGTGTGCCCGTGGGGTCCATGAACATGAGTATGGGAAGAGAAGCGACACCATGTGGCGGGAGTGGTTGCCCTAATGCGACCTGTGCACTCCACAACAAAGGGATCCACGACAAAGCCTTGGACTGGATCACCTCCTTCCTCTCCGACAGAACCCAGAGGGTCCACCACCCTCCATTCCAAAGCCACCAAGATCATCTGCGGGGTGCCCAAAGGATCATCCCTCAGCCCTACCCTTTTCAATGTCTACATGGCACCGCTCGCCAACATCGTCTGCTCGCACAACCTCAACATCGTCTCCTACGCCGACGACACTCAACTGATCCTCTCACTTACCAAGAACCCCGCCAAAACCAACCTCCACCAAGAAATGAAGGCCGTCGCCTGCTGAATGCAGAATAGCCGCCTGTAACTTAACTCAGACAAGACAGAGGTCCTCATCCTCAGCTCCACCCCCTCTGCCTGGGATGACTCTTGGTGGCCAGCAGCCCTGGGAGCTGCACCCACACCCACCAACCACGCACGCAACCTAGCGTTCATCCTGGACTCATCGTTCTCTATGACCCAGCAAGTCAATGCCGTCTCCTCCTCCTGCTTCAACACCCTCCGCATGCTCCGCAAGATCTACAGATGGATCCCCACTGGAACCAGAAGGACGGTCACCCAGGCCCTCGTCAGCAGCAGACTGGACTACGGCAATGCCCTCTATGCAGGAACCACGGCCAAACTCCAGAAGAACGCCTCCGCATGCCTAATCCTCGACATACCCCACCACACCCCCATCACCGCCCACCTGAAAGACCTGCACTGGCTCCCAGTCAACAAGAGGATCACCTTCAAGCTCCTCAACCACGCTCACAAAGCACTCCACAACGCCGGACCACCATACCTCAACAAATGCCTCACCTTCTACACCCTGAACCACCAGCTTCGCACTGCCGACCTCACCCTCGCCACTGTCCCTCGCATCTATAGGGCCTCCACCAGCGGCAGATCCTTCTCCTATCTCGCCTCCAAGACATGGAACACCCTACCCACACATCTGCAACAGACCCAGGACCTGCTGAGATTCAGAACACTTCTCAAAACATGGCTGTTCGAGCAGTAGCTGACCCCTCCCCCCCCCCCTCTCAGCGCCTTGAGACCCTCACGGGTGAGTAGTGCGCTTTACAAATGTTGGTTGATTGATTTATTGATTGTTATGACAAAAGAAAGTGATTAAATAAAGGTGCAGGAAGCTCGTACAAGTCAGGTAACAGCAACACAAGGTCCGAGTGTACGCATGTGACTGCATGGCCTACTCCTGTCCAGAGAAGACACAACAATGGTGGTACCCTTCCGTGGCTCCTTGGCAGCGTGTACTCTTCTGTTGAAAAACTATTCATGGCTTGTGTGGGGATGGTACAGGGCCAGCATGTAAACAGTGGAAGGAGATTGACGGCTGCCAGTAGGCAGTGCCTATCCAGGAGGTTGTAGTTTGCTACTCCCAGGAGGTTGCAGCCAGGGCCGGATAGGGAACCGAAACAGACCCAGGCAAACTGCTTGGCCGGGTCCCTCTGGGGGTGCGGCCAAGCTGTTTGCCCGGGCCGGTTTCAGCTGATTTTGTTACAGAGGGCTGAAATTGCCAGGCCCCGGTAACAAAAACAGACCCGCAGTGGCCCAAAACCGGCTCCCACCCTGGTGGCTCACCGGGGAAACGCCCGGTGCCCGCTACAGCTATTCCGGCCCTGGCTGCAGTGGTAGCTTCTCTGGCCACCGTAACTAGGGTTGCCATCTGGTCAGTTTAAACTTCAGGACCGGTGCCGGTTATTATTATATACCGGCAATACCATGGCGGGTATATCTTATGCCTCATACTGCCATAGTTTAGTGTCACTTCCAAGGAGATGCCTGTCGGCAATAATCAAAGTCAGTCTGTCTGTGATTTACCTCTTGAAGTAACACCTTGGGATAGCGTATGCATTCATCTGTAAGTAGGGCCTTGTTTGCAGTGTCTGGTGGGGATTGGGTCTACCATAGTTGTAAGCTTTCTTTCACTCGCTGCAGTCTATACATCTGCACACACCACCCCTAAATGTAGGGGCTTATTTACGAGCCTCCTGCAACGCTGGCTCCTAACTTATTCTGACGCTCTGGCGGTGCAAATTACAAAATCAGATCTATGAGGCCTCAAAGCCACTATCCGTGGCTTTGAGGCCTCGTAGATATAGAGTGAGGCAAGGCAAAGTATATCGCTCCGTTGCCTTACTTTGCGCTCAGGAGGCATTCCATGGGGGTTGCAGTCGGTTTTCCCATGCAACGCCCATGGATTTTGACGCTGTCCCAGATTTACAAGAGCCTGTAAACCTGGGGATGCGCCAAATCCTTATGCCTCCGAAGGTGAGGTGTAGCGAGGAGAAATGTCTTTATTTCTCCTCCTTATTTCCTCTTTCTATGTGTGCTGCAGAGGAAAATAGCTCTTAGGATTGTTTCTGTGCAGGAAGGTGTCCGTTCCTGCACAAAAACAATCCTGCCAACAACCCAAGCACCCCTGCACCATGGGGCAAGGGTGTCTGCGTTGCCGCTAGGCAGCCAGCCAAACGGCGCCAGCGCAAGGAGAACGGACAAGAATGCACAGTTTTGGATAAATATGGTGAATTCCTGCACTTTTAAGTAAGGCAGCACAGCAAGATGAATCGCTGCACTGCCCTACGCCATATCTCCGTAAATAAAGGTAATATATGATTTATAATTTACATTTGAGAATTAGAATGGTTAGTATAGCCAGTATTTTTTTCACAAATGTGAAAACCCTACTTCAAAAAGTCTCATATTTGTTCCATCAGAGTAAATAAGTTACCATCATACCACTAAGTCTATGCAAGTTTTTGACAGAATGGAGTTCTGACATTTCATGACCGCCAAGTTCGATGCCTTCAACAGGAAACAATGAACTTCCAATATTTTAAGAATCGAATTCATTGCTTGCTATTTGTGAATTAGACGGGAGTCTGGCTCCCTCTACAGGCTTGTGGTCACATCAGCTGCAGGTCAAGTTTGAAATGGAATGCTAAATTAATTCATCTCATAACACATTTACGCACACTAACATCAACGTCATTTAGGCATGAAGACATTTCAAAAGTAGTATCTGCACAGCGCTGTTGATTAAAAGTATACTGGGGCTCCCTGCACATACTATTTATTTCTATAAGGTTTCTTAGCAATCCAATTAATGGTCTCACTTGTGCACAAAAACTAAAAATAATAATAATAATAATGATGATATATATATATATATATATATATATATATATATATATATATATATATATATATATATATATATATATATATATATATATATATATATATATATATATATATATATATATATATATATATATATATATATAATGTTTTAAAAGGTTATCACTATAATCTTCTAAAAAACGCGCATATGCAAGAGGCCAAGGAACGGAAAAACAGAAGGGGGGGGGGGGTGTAAAAAGGCTGGATGGCGGATTGAAGATTGGAGAAAGTAATGGAGAAAGGTTTTGTTTTTCTAACGTTGCTATGATTTCTAGAGTGCAACAACTGCCATCCTGGGGATTCTCAGCGCAGTATATTGGCTGTATATAGATAGGTGCGATTTCCTTAAGATGTCGCATCACTATTGTGTAGGTATAAGTCTTGCAGCCAATCATAATAATTTGCTATCTTTCTTAACTCTGTCTTTAGGGAAAGATGTATTGCGCCTAAACCAAGATACAACAGGCCCCATGTTGAGTTCCCCGTTCACTCGGCAGGGAGATGCTGCCGCTGGAATGAACAGTACCGGGCATTATCTCCCCATGAGATAGCTGAGGTTACAAGGTCTCTCCCCGGGAATGGGGAATAACAGGGGACACATTAAGACCGGATCCAGCTCTGCATGTTGTTCGCCTCCCAGAGGGAAACAATGCGCCCAGATCTGCAAACATTTACCACCTGCTTGGAGTAAGTGGTAAATGGGCGTTCCTTTCACTCTTGGGGGATGAAAGGGGGCAGGGAGCTTCATTTTTTTTTAAACATATTTTTTATTGGTTTCCTTTACAGTGAAAGCAATCGAGAGTCATGTAGAGGGGCACGGGGATATGGTTACACGCCCCATTCAAGTGACATTCATCAACCAACATGCAAATTAGTGAAGGTTCAACATATCATCAGACTACGGTACATATCAACGTCCGCACAAACTCATTAGTATCCGAGAAGGGTTCCGGGTCTTGATACTGGACCGATAGGACCGGTGCACTTCCTGTGGGATTCCTAGTCTAATATTCTGGGTGGAGCCCTGAGTAAGGCCTGCGCCAGTGTACGGAACCAAACATAACTTAAATGTGAACCCCAACTCCCCCAGAGGCAGGGAGCTTCACGAGGGCAGGTTCCTTCCTTTGAGGGTGCGCACGGGCTGGGAGCAGCATCGGCCCACGACCCCTGCAGCTCCGCAGGGAACTCCAGACTGATTCCTCCAGGCTCGGGGTTACAGGTTTGCAGATCCGATAATTCTGGGGGGGCGAGCATTTTCTTCAAAGGATTGACACCACTGTAGGAGGCTATATCATACCTGGATTTCTCCGTGACTCTTGGCCCGCGCACGCTGTCTGTTTCCCTCCCGCCGCCGCAATACAAACGCGGCCGCTGTGCGGAGGGGAACTACGCTTCCCAGCACCCTCAGCGCTGGAACAGGAAGCGGAACAGGAACCCGCCCACCGCAGTTTCGCGCTTGGAGCCCTTTAAAAACAAACTGTGTCACTGGCAGAGCGGGCGAGCATTTTCTTCAAAGGATTGACACCACTGTAGGAGGCTATATCATACCTGGATTTCTCCGTGACTCTTGGCCCGCGCACGCTGTCTGTTTCCCTCCCGCCGCCGCAATACAAACGCGGCCGCTGTGCGGAGGGGAACTACGCTTCCCAGCACCCTCAGCGCTGGAACAGGAAGCGGAACAGGAACACGCCCACCGCAGTTTCGCGCTTGGAGCCCTTTAAAAACAAACTGTGTCACTGGCAGAGCGGGCGAGCATTTTCTTCAAAGGATTGACACCACTGTAGGAGGCTATATCATACCTGGATTTCTCCGTGACTCTTGGCCCGCGCACGCTGTCTGTTTCCCTCCTGCCGCCGCAATACAAACGCGGCCGCTGTGCGGAGGGGAACTACGCTTCCCAGCACCCTCAGCGCTGGAACAGGAAGCGGAACAGGAACCCGCCCACCGCAGTTTCGCGCTTGGAGCCCTTTAAAAACAAACTGTGTCACTGGCAGAGCGGGCGAGCATTTTCTTCAAAGGATTGACACCACTGTAGGAGGCTATATCATACCTGGATTTCTCCGTGACTCTTGGCCCGCGCACGCTGTCTGTTTCCCTCCCGCCGCCGCAATACAAACGCGGCCGCTGTGCGGAGGGGAACTACGCTTCCCAGCACCCTCAGCGCTGGAACAGGAAGCGGAACAGGAACCCGCCCACCGCAGTTTCGCGCTTGGAGCCCTTTAAAAACAAACTGTGTCACCGCCTCGCGGGGACCGCACGCGGGACTGCGCCGGGCTAAGCCCGGGACAAGGGCGGGACCGTCTGAGGCCGTCCGAGGTTGGACTAGGTTGGGTTGGGCCAGGGACCCTGCCTGAAAATCTACTTTTACTATTCTTGTACATATGAGCAGCTTGGTCCAATTAGGGTAATTATAACCTCTATTTGAATCTTGTGCTACAAGTGTATTGATCATCTCAGCCACCTTATTTACCTCACTCATGCCTGGAAAAAAATAAACCCCAGTTAATAATACTATAGATAATTATCTTATCCAAGTTGTGGCTAAAATTAACAGCGACAGGAGATCCTCACTGGGATTAGATTCATCCAACCAATTTCAAATGGCCGATAAAGAGTATGGGGATTCCTCGGCTTTACATAATAGTAGTACATCTTGTGTGGCTCATGACCCTCTTTACGATACAAACCCCATTTTGCCTAGTGGCGTAGTTGTTCTTACTGAAGCCAACAGTGATAGCGAAGGGGTGTCAGTGACATCCACTAACATTGAGTCCCCTTTTTCTACTGCCCCTGTTCCAGCTCCGAGGGTTACTAGGGGTAAAAGTAAGGTTATCCCAAAACGAGGGGGTCTAAGATCTGGCAGAAACAAAATTGCAACCCCTTCGAGGAAAATACCAGAGGACGAGGAGGAGGAGGTTGATCTGCTCAGTGAAGCTCATGTAACCCTTTCTAACGCTCAATTTACTAAACTATGGAGCATGATGGACACAAAAATTAAAGGTATAGTTAAACCCCTGGTTAGTAAAATTGATAAATTAACCGCTGAGGTTAATAGACTAGGCGGTTTACTAGAGAAAACTTTGGTGAAGACAGGAAATATTACTGAAGTTGCTGTATCTAGGGTAGAGCCAGTAATGAGTAAAACATCACTTGTTGAGAATAGTGGATCTGACTCTAATCCTGTACCACTGTCTAATGTACCTAGGGGTGCCCTTGTAGATATACCCCCTTTCTCTGCCACTAATAATTCTAACATGGGGAAAGGGTCTTTCGAGCTTGTAGTTGAAGCCTCTCCATTAGTTCTTGTCCTTGCAAATGTCCCCCCTTTGGCTTCTGGGGAGGTCGAATCTGCCCCTTCTTTATTAAATAAATCTTTATCGTGGCTTACTAACAACATGGTAATATCGCCTTGGGGGAAGCAACAATTATCTGTAGAACTTGTTAATGCCAGAAGGGTTGAGTGGATTGGTAATAGCGTTAAGAGGTTCAGAGGGGATTGTGTTGTTCTTAACTTCACTGACCCCGAGGTTTTATCAAACATCTTGCCTAACATCTTGCCTCCTCAGCGAAGGTCAACCTCAATTGTACCATTGACCCTGGACTTTTTTTATCCTCGGAAAGGACGAGGTCCGAATCCTAGTATTCTAAGAACTAAATGGAATGTTGTGACCAATAGGAGTAGTAATGATGCTGGATTTCGCGAATGGGGTCTATGTGTGGAAAATAGATTTTCTGCCCTGTCAAACCTGGATGCTTGTGATTGACAACCATTTCACCATTCATCTGAGTCACGCTTTATTGATGAGCTAGGTCAACGAGTAGGTTCTCGTCCTGAGACTGTTAACATGGAGGCCATAGCTGGTTCAATTACCGAAAATGTAAAATTCAATGGTTTAAACGATACTGTGATGAACGGGCTTGACTCTAGCCCCAAACCTGTAATGGCACATGATATTGGGAACTTATTATCCTGGAATGTGGCCGGGCTATGTTCCAAGCTGGATTGTGGTGATTGGTTTAGGTTTGTTAGCAAGTTTGACGTTTGTATTTTTCAGGAAACATGGGCTTGTGACCCCGTTTTTGCTTTGGGGTACCTAAATTTTCACGTACCAGCTTCCAAGGGCCCTAAAGGGCGTCCGATGGGGGGCCTTACTATATGGGTCAAACAATCTTTAAAGGTTGTTGTAAAAAATGTGGAGACTGATCAAAAAGATATTCAGCTCATTAGACTTACGAGTAATTTATCTTTATCCATCGATATTTATAATATTTATGCCAGAGGTGGAAATGTAGGAAAATCTGAGGTTCTTCTTACCCTGTACAATCTCCTTGAGACACATTCTAGTGGGAAAAACATAATAATTGCAGGGGATTTAAACCGTACGTTTGAACCTCTAGATACAGGCGAAGCCTTTTTAGGTGCAGAGGAAGACAAACAATGGGATATCCCCTTACTAGATACTATCCCAGTAACTCGTTGGACTGAGGATATTCTGGGTTTGAATGCAATGTGCCTTGAACAAGGGTTAAGAGCTTTGAATGGAAGGACAAAGTCAGATAGAGTACCAGCTATGACCTTTAAGAATGGGAGAAGCAAAAGTCGTATCGACTATATTATTTGTAGCCTTTCCCTTTGGCCAACTGTTAGAGATATGGTTGTAACAGAAATGCTAGAGAGTGACCATAATCCGCTATGTGTTACTCACAAATGGTGGTCGTCTGAATCCAATGCTTCTATTCCTCTGGATGATTCCCTACCCCCGCTTATTATTCCAACAAATGATATGCGTAGGTTAAGATGGACAAGTGTTAGGACGGACCAGCAAGCTATAGAAAATATAGGAGTTGCGACCGATAAGGCCATTATGGCCCTAGACGATGAAGCAGGGATCACTTCAGGTCAAGTCAACACTATTGAAGTACATGAGTCTCTTTTCCAAGAAATTAAAAGCTACTTTCTGAAACCAGTGAATTCTAAGATGACATGTGTTCATAGAGCAGCTAAATGGTATAACCATGCTTGCAAGGTGGCACAAATTTCTTTGGGAGTTGCAATCAAGAGCAAAAACCTGGGGGCCATCCGCTCTGCCAGAAAGTTATACAAAAATTGTATTGCCAAGGCGAAAAAAGATTGGGACGAAGCCCATTGGGACAAGTTGAAGTGTGCTAGTGATCGAAAAGATTCTAGATTATTTTGGCATATTGTCAAATGGGGGCAAGAAAGGCCTGAAGAGGCTTGTAATAACAACGTCCCACAGGACGCCTGGATAAATTTTTTTAGTGATCAGTATGCTATCAGGGATCAGATTGTAAATAACACCTGCCCTATCTATACAACCTTTGAGGACAACGTCTTCACGAAGGGTGAAATTCTGTTGGCCCTCAGAACCGTACATAGTGGACGTACTCTTGGCATTGATGGAGTCCCAGCGGACGTTTTTTTAAATGACACTGGGAGGTGGTGTAAATATATTCACTTGTTAATAAACCACATAGCTAGGGGTGCAGCTATCCCGGTATCATGGCGGGGTGCTGTTATTATCCCTGTGTATAAAAAGGGTGATCGTTCCCAGCCTTGTAACTACCGCCCAATTAGCCTAATCGATACAGTCCAAAAAATCGTTGGGCGAGTGATTGTTAATCGATTGCTCGATTGGCCGGAAGAATTTAATATTCTATCTCCCTTTCAGGCTGGGTTTCGCAGGGCCACTAGTACTGTGGACCAAGTTTTTCGGTTCCAGCTGATCCAGTGGAGGACTGTGGTGCTAGGTGGGGGCAGCCTTTATGCGGCTTTTGTCGATTTGCGGGCTGCCTTCGACCTGGTACCAAGGGCGAAACTGTGGGAAGTACTTGTGGCCCTAGGGGTCCCAGGAGTCTTGTTGACTCTGATCATGAGATTACATGAAGGCACCTATGCTAAAATCCAATGGGGTGGATACGGTAAAGACACAGCCGAATTTCCTGTTGAGCGTGGGGTTCGGCAAGGGTGCTCAATGGCACCAACTTTGTTCACCCTTTTTATTAATGGCATTGTCCCCCGCATTCAATCACAGGCAGTGGATGCTCCCTCTCTTGCAGGTGTAAAAGTTCCGATTTTAATGTTCGCCGATGACACGTTAATTTTATCTAAAACTCCAAGTGGACTGCAAAAAGCATTGGACATTTTCGATAAGTTTTGTGGGGATCACGGACTGGAGGTGAATGCGTCTAAAACAAAACTCATGGTTTTTAATCCGTATCGAAATTTTAAACCTAACATTACCATGAGTGGACGCACTCTTGAGGTTGTATCATCATTTACATACCTGGGGATCCTCATCTCTAATGATAATAGGTGGAACCAGCATTTAAATATTGCAATTCTAAGGCATAAGCAATTAGCTGGAACCATCATAAAGGAGCATAGGAAATCATTGACTAAACCGATCAAACCACCCCTGATTATATATGAGGCAAAAGCAATTGGGTCAGCATTATATGGGGCTGAGTTATGGGGGCATGAAAATCTACAGGAGTTACAAATCTCAGAGAACAAGTTTTTTAGGAAACTAACGGGTACTCCACAGAGTAGTCCGTTATTGCCTCTGAGATATGAGCTTGGCAGGAAAGAAATCTCGGAAATGGGCAAACTACGACCAATTTTATATTGGCGCAGATTATGGACCACACCTGAGCTCACTCACTATGCGGCCGGGTTCACTGACGTTATTAAAGCAGATTGCTTTAATAGAATTAGATGGTTCAAATTATTAAAACTTGCACTATCTGAACTAGGCCTAAATGCACTATGGTCCGACCCAGCTGGGGCATCATTTCCTAATAAGACAACCCTAAAAAATATTTTTTGGGAAAATGTTGCTAATAAGAGTTTGCTCAGTATCAACTACGGGTCCATGACTGCTAGTTATCTTGAGGTTAAACTGTACCCCATGTATGAACTGTATTGGGATTATATATCCAAACCTTTGGATAGGAAAGTGCTTTTTCAACTAAGGGCGGGCTCTCTTCCTCTTCGTAACCTAACATCTAAGTGGAGGGAAGGAGGCCCTGCTATATGCCCAGCTTGTGGGGAAGGTAATGAAACACTTGGACATTTTTTGTTCTCCTGCAAACCATACTCTACTCCAAGGCGTGTTTGGTTGGCACCTATGTGTAGGAACCTGGGTACTAAAAGTGGTATGATGGCTTTGCGCATAGTTAGATCGACTACTTTAACTTGGATCATAATTGCCACCGCTAAGTATCTGGGGTGGGCATGGATAATCAGGCAGAGATTGCTAGTTCGGTGACTACTCTCTGCCTAGACGCTCAGAGACTGCTAGTGTACTGTCTATTCTCTGTTTAGTGTATTTTATCGTGTCATCTGGAAAAAATTTTAAACGATTCTCTTTTAGTATAAAGATTTTACAAATTATACTCAATTGTATCATCAACATCATGAACTTTACACCTGTGAAATTAAATTTTAAATGATTATTTTTTTAGTATAAAGATTTTTATAAACTGTACTTAATTGCATTATCAACATTAATGAATTTTACTCCTGTGATTATGTATATTTTTTAGAAATGTGCGTATGTCAATATGACATCTCAGATTTAATTGTTTTTTATTATATGTTTTTATGTTTGCTTTTATGAGTAATACTCGAATAAAGCACTTTTGACTTGACTTGATAATTCTGGGCCGGGACACATCGCGAAGGACGTGGGTGTCGGAAGCAGTGTTATTCCAGGGATACCTCTCAAGGCAACTGGTAATGTGGCCAATGGTGCTAATGGAATCGAAGGTTACATGTATGTACAATGTAAGGACAGGCACCAAGTAGATTTAGAAATCAAATATACTTAGAAATGGATGATGCCTTTTACTACAAGAAGCCAGACGTGTAAAGCTTTTTGCCACCACAAACACTGCAATTTTCAAACTCATGGAGTTTGTGACTGAAAATGGGTTTTTCCAATGTACAATACTTTTGTGAGTCACAGAGGTCTTTCTGACACGTAAAAGTTTATTCTTTATCCTTTCCAATAGGAGGGGCATGGGAGGGGGGTCCCCCTTCTATCTGCAAATCAGAATGGGATGTTTCAATGGTTTGTGACCCCCAGCTGTGGTTACAAATCACTGATTAGTTACCAGTCTCCAATGTAGTAAGCTGTCCCTAGGGAATCATGTTGGTATTCTCAGAGGACTAGGCATGTGACCACTGCCTGCTCTCTAGAAGGCCGTTCTAATAGAAGCATTTAGCCCCTTTAATGAACACGATCTGCCTTAAAAAAAAATTTTGTTTGGGAAATAAAATGCAGGGACAGTGTTCTGCTATGTCTCGAAATTCTCCATCACTGCATTGACAGCCATCGCATCACAGATTGCAGCTTCTTTTTTAGACAGCTCCTGAGAATGGACAATTAGCAATGTGACCTATTAGTAGATATGTTTAATTGAAAATTGTATTCCCGCTCATGGAGCAGTCAGTGTGCAACCAGCACGCCCCTGGTTTGTAAATGGGAATATTATCTGGCCCATTGTTTGGTGGTGAAGAGAGCATCATTTCTCTTGTCTATCAATAGCACAACATGCAGGGTCTCCAGAGATCAGTGCTGTCACTGACTATATTTAATGTATACTTATCTCAAGTGCACAGACCTTCAGCAGCTATCACCAATGCACTCCTATGCTTACTGATGATCTCTATCTACATCTGAAGGTCCAGGGAGGCTTTGGGGTCCCTCAGCAAGCTGCCATTTGCCTAAGCCACGCCCAGCTCTGGATGCATGCCATCAACATTTCCCCACTCCATCATACAACAGAGGTGCTACTCGTTTGCTGGGTAGAGCGAACCTTCTTCCACCTTGAATGACTTCCCTCCATAGCTTCCCGCTGAGGCCCTTGGAAAAAGCCTGTGCGTCAATTTTTTTTAAAGATCTGTTTTTTCTTAAACAATCAGCTCTATCCCAAACAGCACATTCCACCACCTGCATCAATGCCCTGCAAAAATATCTACCAATTGAAAAAGATGAAAATTGAATCTTGCAACATCCACTTCCCAAAACCCTCCAACCACATCATTGTGCAAAAGAAGTTTCGTCCCTGATTTCAGATTCAGAGTCAAAGAGCATACACACCTCAAAGAAAGCCCCCTATCCTAAAGAGATTTAGAAGAAGGAATTTCTGACAACCTCAAGATGTCTGGTCACCCCTTGATTCCTATTGCAATACTGCCCTAGTTGCTAGGCTCACCCCTTATGTTGCCCTACTAGAGTACCCTGGTCTCTCTCAGGGATTCTCCCACAATTTGTGAGTCACATACCTTTGACATTATTCACTCATGGCCTTGCACTTGCCGCCTCTGCCTTTACTTTGTGATGTATTACCAACAGCCTGCTCAGTTGAGTTATAGTCAGTGTGTTTCTGACAAGATACTGGACCCCTAGACTCATGGCATGCTGTAAACTATTCCATTAAATGGTGTTTCTTTTGAAGAACATGGCATATTCTTCCTTTAGGCTTTTGAGAGAGAAGAACCCTAATTACATGCCGCCATGTTACAAAGGAAATGAGGGGTGTAAACCATCTCAAAATGACTTCTGCTTCCATTCATGGTCTGGGCCACTACCTGATCCAACAAAGCCATCAAGTACTTCTGGGGAACAAGAGGAAGACCTGCAGGGCAAAAAGGAAGCTGTAGCGTGGCTGAACAGCAGAAAGAGATGGCTGCACTTTCCGTGCTCTCCCCCATCATAGTTGGCCAGGATCTACACATTTTGACATGTGTAAGATGAGCACATGGTAAGAAACAGGAGACCCTCTAAAGCAGAATAATCCACCTGGACTGACAACACTGTGGTGTATTGTTGCTCATATCCCCAGTGCCTATTCCCCAATTTTAATCATCAGGACAGGGTTTGTTTTTGCACTGCCCTTCCCTTTTTAGCTAAGGCAAAGCCCAAGGAAACCTGGTCATGAACTCAGTACTCCTTCATGTGCTCAATGTAAAAACTGAGAGCTCTTTTTGGGTCCAACCAGTGAAGCTAATCCTTCTCCTTAGAGTGATGCAGCAGAAAGAAACAGGCAGTAAGGGTAAGTAACTGGCCCACGCAGAAGGACAACATGACATTCAGCAGAAAAGAAGTTCGAGTGCACAGCACCTAAAGGTTAAGGAAGACTGGCAGCACCTGCAGCTTACTGAGATAAAGTGCAGTAATTGCAAAGAGGAACATCGTTTTTATGGTTAGCAGCCACAGAGAGCAGCTGTCAGTGGGTTCATAAGGCATGCACATCAGGAACATAAGGAACACATTAAGGTCACACTGAGGCATAATGAAAGGTGTTGGTGGAAACATGTATGAGCCCTTCTAGAAAGCACATCACAACTGGTGATGTGTTGGTGAGGCAAACATAGAAAGATTGAAATCAAACAACCAAATAACCTGTGACTGTGCGACCGCAAAGCCTTGCTGGGCCATAATTAACACAAACAATACAAAATCAGATAACTTTGTTAAAATGTAAAATCTGATTCTCTTGTTTTTTGATTAAGCTATGCCTCATCCATTTTTCACCCCTGCCATACTTCCAGCCCGGCTCTATCCTTAACACCGCATCTGTATAAACATGAGTAAAGAATCTAGATTGGGGCATTGTAGGCTATGTATACATGCAGAGTCATCACAAAAGAACAGCTGACGTCTCCTCTGGGTTTTTCAAACAATGGTAAAGCCTCAAGTAAAGTTTACTCAGATAGCATATCTTGTTGTGCAGCCTTAGGACGTGGTGATTGCACAAGTCACCAAGGCTGTCGATTCTTACCGTTACCTCATTTGTGTGTTTTTCCCAAAGCTCTATTTACCTCTGGGCGTCCCTTGTTTGTGATCATTTGCTATAAAAACCCATGTAACCATCGTTCAGGGTCTTTCCTCCTTGAGTATCTCTATGGTGCTTGTCGGACGAGGCCCCATTCATGAATGCTAATAAATGATCATTGGTTTATACTTCAGTCCAGTGTCGAGCCATCCTTACTTGCTAAGAACCCGTGGACGAAGGCTGACCCTGCACCAGTGGGTTATCAATAATCCGCTTCCACAAATTGGCGCCCCATCAAGGGCTTGCAGTCGGACCGGGGAAGGAGATCGTGTCAGTAATACGAACTTCACTGAGGAGCGCTCCACCTGAGGAAACTAGTTCTCGTGTCCAAGGTGATTTTTCAGCTCTTCGACTCGGATCTTCCTGGCGGTTGCTAACCTTGACTGGGGCCCTCGGACGGTCATTCTTTTGGGTCAGGGAGAATTGACAGGTGGGAGTTGAAGACTACGAATAAGGTAGATTTGTATTGAATCGGTTCTTTTGGTTATTTGAAATTTGTTTGGAATCTGTTTGGAATTTGTTTTGAATCTGCTTTGGAACTTGCTATTTGGTATTGATTAACATTTCTTCTTGCAGGTAATGTGAGAATATTTGTTCATTTTTCTCTGTTTATAAGTTTTATATATCTTATATAACATGCCTGTATGTAGTACTCTTTGGAAGTTTTGTTGCTGCTGCTGCGATAAACAGAGCATTTTGTAAGCAAGTCAGCCGGCGCCACCAGAAGGCACGCCGAATTTTGAGATGAACATCAAATATGGTATTTGTCCCATCATGTATAATTAGGGCTCCCGGTTTTATGATATTTATATTTTTGCCATTTCCGTCTGTATTTATCCATATTTATTTTTTGGGTATTTTTTCTGTATTTATCCACATTTATTTTTGCCACAAGCAAAAGACGACGCTACAGCTAGTATTTTTCCACATTTATTTAAATTGACAATGCACACATGCGCTCGGTTGTTATTGGTCAACACTATACATTCATCTGAAAACCTTGCCATTTGCAGAATGTCCCAAATATGCTTAAAAGTGCTATCACAAGCCATTTGTCTCAGAGCCTTGCAGTTTCTGTCATCTGCAGAGTGCCACATCCTCTCCCCCACTGAACACCATACTGCCACACTGAGAGAAACTCACACTACCTTTTATGTGCAACCCAATTGTGCCTCACCAGCGCTAAAGCTGTCCCTGGCCATCACTATGAGGATTGATGTTTTGTGTGTGCAGAAGAGAACAAGCATTTGCAATGCAATAGGTCTCGCATTTACGCTAGTTTAAGCTATTGGCATTGTAAATGACAATGCCTTTTATTTATCTGTTTTAAAAACCAAAACATAAATAAAAGGCATTGTCATTTACAATGCCAATAGCTCAAACTTAAGTAAATGCGAGACCTATTGCATTGCAAATGCTTGTTTTTTAAAGTGAGTGCTTCAAGTAGGAGGACAGAAAAACAGACTCAACAAAGAAAAAACTGTGAAAAAGGGTAGTAGAAGCTGAGGTTCTGACATTTGTCGTTTCTCGATCGTACCCAGACTCCATCTTGTGTTTTCCGCCATCTTAGGTTGCCCTCACTCAGGCAGCTGGTAAACGAGATGTTTTTGTCATTTCTGCCCTTGCGTGTCAGGTAGCTTTTCGTCCCGTGTTTATTAACTAGTGTCAGGGTCTGGCCGAATACACTAATTCATGTCTGAGCCGGATAATCCCCGCCCGAACTATCTGTTAGCTCTCACCATTCTTTCCTCCCGCTTATCTTATCTACTGTCCTTCGTTACACATCTCATGCATTCTCTGGTCTCACGACTGTCCTTCTAGAACATACAACCATGTTTTCTTTCGTTGTAAACTGTATCATGTGGATTCTCTTTGCAATTTGCTTAAAGGGGCCAGCAACAAACATCACCTGGAACCCGAGTCAGTTTTTTAGCTTAAACCATTGTTGGTAACATTTGTCGATGTCTGAAATTCTATATGTGTTTGGGTTATCCATTGTATCCATTGTATTTCACTGTATAAAAGCTTTTGCTCCACGGAGGTCAGGAGCAGTCTCTTGTGAACCCATCCCTGTGTGACTTCACAGACAACTGTACTAGCTGCAGCTAATAAAATTCGATCTTTTACGCCAGACGGAGTGTCCAGTGTCTCTGTATTGCAAGGCAGGAGAACTAGAGGATTTCAGGCGTACTCTGCGCCGCTTGGCCCTTAAAGGTCAGGTTCCTCAAAGCCAATGTGTAGAAAACCAAGGGCATACTCACTCACACGGTAAACGGGGCAGATCAAATGCTGTAAACATTTGCAGTGAGCACGGCAGTGGTCTCAGGCTTTCCACGCCGCAACCATCAGGTCAATCATATGTCTTCGGAGCCCAGTCCCAGGTGGTACAACAAAGAAAAGTTGATTTAAAAAAAGGAATGTAAACGAAGAGCAGAGATCAGAAATATTTGGAAATTTTCGAGTCCTGATTACCAAACGTTAAATATATGAGAAACTTTTTTCATGTTTTCCTGAATATCTTAGAAATGGCATTGGTAAATTAGTCTAAGAATATGCAGATTCTGAAACATCTGAACATGGAGCGTCTCAGAAATAATTCAAAAAGTTTTGCTTTGTCTTTTCTGTACTTTCTCTCCATTCCCCCCTTCCTTCAAGCAGATACTAAAATATCGAGGGACAGAATATCGACTCCCTATCTACAAACAGGTAAGTACTAAAATATCGATTCCAAAATATAGACTGTCAAAATATAGTTTGCCAAAATATCGAATTTTTTAAATGTATTAAAAATAATATAAAATTAATTAAATATTAAAAACAATTAAATAAAACATACATAATATAATATAAAATAGCTTAAAATGTAAACATAATATAAGTAATTTAAAAAAGTCGAGATTTTGTTGGATACTGAGAGCGTAAAAATTACTATTCCCACTCCAGTGAGTGTAACAGTAGGGAAAGTGTTGGATAGCGTAGGGGTAAAAATTACTATTCCCACTCCAAAGAGTGCAACAGTAGGGAAAGTGTTGGATAGCGTAGAGGTAAAAATTACTATTCCCACTCCAGTGAGTGCAACAGTAGGGAAAACATTGGATAGCGTAGGGGTAAAAATTACTATTCCCACTCCAGAGAGTGCAACAGTAGGGAAAGCGTTGGATAGCGTAGGGGTAAAAATTACTATTCCCACTCCAGTGAGTGCAACAGTAGGGAAAACGTTGGATAGCGTAGGAGTAAAAATTACTATTCCCACTCCAGAGAGTGCAACAGTAGGGAAAGCGTTGGATAGCGTAGGGGTAAAAATTACTATTCCCACTCCAGTGAGTGCAACAGTAGGGAAAACGTTGGATAGCGTAGGGGTAAAAATTACTATTCCCACTCCAGAGAGTTTTGTTATGTTATGTTATGTTATTTATTCTTTTGTATAGCGCAACGGTTACTCAAAAAGAGTGTCCCGGCGCTTTTTAGGTAAGGGAAACAGATTTCAGAATAACACAACACAGCTAAAAATAGGTTAAAAGATAAACAAAAAGAAAACAAACAACTGGGAGACCTATTGAGAAAACAGCCAGGTTTTGAGACCTCTTCTAAAATCAAGGAGAGTAAACGCCCCCCTCAAAGGGAGCGGTAGTGCGTTCCACATCTGTGGGGCCAACAGACTAAAAGAGCGGCCCCCCAGGCGAGCCCTCTTCACACGCGGAACAGCCGCCAAAAGTAGAGATTCTGACCGCAACGAGCGAGTCGGATGGTAGAAGGTCAGTCTCTTTTGAAGATGTTTAGCTCCCACCGCATGGAGCGCCTTGTAGGCCAGGGTCAAAGCCTTAAAGACGATCCGTTTGCGGATGGGTAGCCAGTGCAACGCCACCAACAACCCAGAGGCGCTGACCCGTCTACTTAGGCCAAAAATGGCCCTGGCCGCCGCGTTCTGTACCACTTGAAGCCTTTGTAGCAGATACTCTGGCAGGCCCAGGTAAAGAATGTTGGCATAATCCAACCTGGAGCCTATCAGAGCCTGCACCGTCAGCCTCCTGTGCTCCTCGGATAAGAGAGGCAGAAACCTCCGCAGCATTTTTAACAGGCCAAAGCAAGTGCCGGTTACCCCCAAGATCTGGGCTTTCATCGTCAGCCCCTTGTCCATCTTAACCCCCAAGTTTTTAGCCATGGGAGAAGAGCCGGACGGAGGGAACATGTCGATGGGCCACCAGGCCTGCCAGCTAGGCTCCGTCTCGCACCCAAAGAAGAGTACCTCCGATTTGTCGGAATTGCACTTGAGGCTGTTCCGTTGGAACCATGCGAACACAGCCCCAAGGCAATTCTGGATACTCTCCCCGTCAAAGTCGGCCCCTCTCTCGCAAGAGAAGAGGAGCTGGGTGTCGTCGGCATACGACACGATCCGGGCACCAAATGACTCCGCCACCGCCGCCAAAGGGGTCATAAAGATGTTAAAAAGGGTCGGGCTCAATATAGAGCCCTGAGGGACCCCGACTCCCAGAGGCGGCATTACGGCGGTGTCAGACGATGTCCAGATCGTTTGCCGGCGGCCGGCCAAAAAGGAAGAAAACCATTTGAGCACCGTCCCCCGCAGACCAATCTCAAAGAGTCTTGCGAGCAGGCCCTCATGGGGGACGGTGTCAAAAGCCGCCGACAAGTCCAACAACACCAGCATGACTTTGCCCCCGGAATCCAACACCCCTTTAATGGTTTCAGAAACCTCAAGGAGCGCGGTCTCGGTGCTACGATGAGAACGGAAGCCCGACTGGGAGTCATGTAATAACTCATGAGACTCCAGAAAATTGGAGAGCACCGACTGAACGTGCTTCTCCAAAATTTTTACAAGGGCCGGCAACAACGAGATTGGCCTATAATTGGCTGGGGCTTTCGGGTCAAGTCCCGGCTTTTTAAGCAGCGGGATGACCATTGCCTGCTTCCATACTGGCGGAACCTCTCCCAGACTCAACGACAGGTTGAGAAGAGGGTGCGCCAGCGGATTAACCACCTCCGCCAGTTTACCCAGGAGCTTAGCAGGGCAGGGGTCAAGCGGAGACCCAGATTTTAAGTTGCCCATAAGCGCTAAAGAAGCTGAGGCTGGCAGAGAAGGAAACTCAGCCAATAAGGCACCCTGCGCAACTGAAGGAGGCGAGGCTGCCTCGGGTAGCGGCAATATAACCAGTTCACTCGATAGAAAGGAGTCCTGGATAAGTTTGATCTTGCCAGTAAAAAAACATGCAAGATCCGCCGCCCAAGATTCTGCGGGCCCCTCTTCCGAAGCAGTAGTCCGAGGGGAGATGAATTCTCGAACGATGGTAAAGATCTCCTTACTGGAGTTCGAAGCTGCTTCGATTCTCCCCGCAAGATAGGCTTTCTTTTCGAGGCGGATGTCTCGGTGGTAAGCTTTCACCACCGCCATGTAGGCAGCCCTGTCCTTGCTGTCATAATGTGCCCGCCAGGCCCTTTCGGCTACCTTGCACTGCTGCCGCGTAGCCTTCAGAGCAAGGGTAAACCAAGGGGCCGAGACCCGCTTAGATGTCGAGCGGGGGGGCGGGACTGGGGCCAGGTCATTCAGCCTCTCCGTCAGCCATTCTTGCAGGGACTCCAAATCTCTCTCTAACTCGCCAGACAGAGAACAAGGGTGCTTCACAGCAGCCAGAGCCAGCATCTCAGGGGTCACCCTGCTGAATGCTCTAAAGGCTCGTCCCCGCTGCTGTGCGACAGGGTAAGGCGCCCTGGCGTTGCCACTGATTACAAATTTGGCCAGCCAGTGATCCGACCACAAGACCGGGAGAATCTCTTTCACCACTAGAGGCGAGGTCGAGAAGACCTGGTCTAGAGTGTGCCCCTTGTCATGGGTCGGGCCCTGCAAATGCGGGGTAAGACCCAGCGGAGTCATAGCCTCCAAAAGCTTAATAGCGGCGGGGTCCGACGGATCATCCATCCGGATATTAAAGTCCCCCGCCGCTAAGCAGTGTTCTGCTCTCAGTGCTAGGCCCACCAGCACTGAATCAAGATCAGCAAAAAACGTCCCAAGCGGACCAGGGGGGCGGTAGACTAACAGTCCCTTTAGAGATTGATGCGGCGCTAGCACAATTGAAAAAGCCAGCGATTCCGAGCCGCGGATGTCCTCAGTGGGCAGGATAGTGCAAGGCGTGCCCTTCTTAACCATCAGTGCAACCCCGCCACCCCTGCCCTTAGCTCTATCCTTCCTGAAGACATCAAAATCCGGCGGAATGGCCATAGCTACATCAGGATTGGAGGCTTCACCCCACCAGGTCTCCGTCAGCATTAGGCAAAGTGGCTTCTCTGTCTCGAGGAGCTCAAAGATGTGTTGCGCATGGCTGCGTGCAGATCTGGTGTTTAACAGCATGCAGGCATACTCTGCACCAGCACTGACAGTAGGAGGGGCTGATGACAGAAGCCGTGTCGGACGCCAGCCACAACCCGGACATCGCGACTTACCTCTGTAGCGGCCCGGGAAGACAGTACAACAGCAGCTCTCCCTATGGTTCAAGGAGCGCAGCTCCCTAGAAGAGTACCGCACCAAATGAGGGCCCGGATTACTCATCCTCGATGAGCAGAGCCCCGCCCGCCGCCGAAACGCCTCCGGGACGCTGACGGGCAGGACTCTGGCAAGACTCCGGCAAGCGACGGCGTCCTAGCAGCGCGTCCCGCTGCGCGGGTGAGAGCGACTTTAAATAGGCACCGAAGTGGAGGGAGGAGCGCCTGGACGCTCCAAGATGGCGCCCGCCACAAAAAGCCTGGACCCAATCCAAGATGGCGCTGGTCGCCGATGAAAGACGATCCCCGAACCACCCACAAAACCCGGGCCCACCAAAACGGTGGTGAGTATTCCACAATTTAAATGCAGGTGTGAGGGGGGGGGAGAGCCCAGCCAGTGCGCAATAAATAAAACAAGGACAAGTGCAAAACGCGCAAAAACGCGCTAAACGCGCTAGAAACTGCCCCAAGTAAAATATTAAAATCTGCAGCCCTTACAAACCGCAGCACGGTAGAACGGGACCTTTCAGGCCGATCACCAATAAGAAGTGCCTTAAATAGGCACCGAAGTGGAGGGAGGAGCGCCTGGACGCTCCAAGAGGGCGCCCGCCACAAAAAGCCTGGACCCAATCCAAGATGGCGCTGGTCGCCGATGAAAGACGATCCCCGAACCACCCACAAAACCCGGGCCCACCAAAACGGTGGTGAGTATTCCACAATTTAAATGCAGGTGTGAGGGGGGGGAGAGCCCAGCCAGTGCGCAATAAATAAAACAAGGACAAGTGCAACAGTAGGGAAAGCGTTGGATAGCGTAGAGGTCAAAATTACTATTCCCACTCCAGTGAGTGCAACAGTAGGGAAACCGTTGGATAGCGTAGGGGTAAAAATTACTATTCCCACTCCAGAAAGTGCAACAGTAGGGAAAGCGTTGGATAGCGTAGAGGTAAAAATTACTATTCCCACTCCAGTGAGTGCAACAGTAGAGAAAACGTTGGATAGCGTAGGGGTAAAAATTACTATTCCAACTCCAAACAGTGCAACAGTAGGGAAAGCGTTGGATAGCGTAGAGGTAAAAATTACTATTCCCACTCCAGAGAGTGCAAAAGTAGGGAAAGTAATGATTTAAATTAAATATAAGATGACATTAATTATCAATACTGATAAAAAGTTAATTAAAAATAATTACCAATTAATAACAATTAATTACCATTTAAAAACGATTAATTATCAATTGATAAAAATTTAATACCAATTAATAATAATTAATTACCAATTACAAATTAATTATCAATTATCAATACACATAAATAAAAAATTAATTATTAACTTTATTAAAATTAATTTACTTCCCACTCAATTCCCCTACAAACCCACAACCCGCTCCTATTAATAGCAAACACAATTAACATAATTATCAATTAATCAATTAATATAAATTAATTACCAATTAATAAAAATAAATTACCAATTAATAATTATTTATCAATTAATTAATTATCAAAACATATAAATATAATTAACATTTAATTAACCATAATTAAATTACTTCCCACCCTATTCCCCTATAAACCCACAACCCGCTACGGAATTAAATTACGCAATAATTAAATTACATAACATTCATTTGTTTAAATAAATTATTCATACATTACAACAATAATACATCATTTTAACACATATACTACCATACATAACACACAAAAAAATTCGATATTATGGTAATCTATATTTTAAAATTCGATATTATGGTATTCGATATTTTTAAGGTCTATATTTTGGTAATCTATATTTTTAAGGTCTATATTTTGGTAATCGATATTTTGTACCCCAATTTCGATATTCTGACCTATCTATATTTTGTAGAGTCGATATTCTGTCCACTCTATATTTTAACTTCGATATTCTGGTCAGTCGATATTTTGGAATCGATTTTTTGGGTGTTTACCGATACCGCTGTGCTCTGGCGCTCTTACGCTTTGAACTATGCGCTGATGTACCACAACTCTGTATGTATTTGGGAAAGTGAACCTCACTTTTAATCGTACTTTTGGATTTAAATGCCAGCTTTCGTGTTCCGAAATTTGCCAGTCTTGAAAGGATATATGCTTTTAAATGTTCACGGAGGCTCAGGAACCCAGTCCCAGGTGCCCCAGGGTTTAACGCCCTCCCTCCAAGACACTTCCCAGAGCGAGCTGCGTTTGTCCAGTCTCGAACTGACTCACCGACCCACTGGGAAAGCAGGTGCGCAACAATGGTGTGAATAGAGGCTCCTAATGGGACTCTGGCAGGGGCTCTAAAAGGGGCGAAATAACAACAAAGCCTCATTAACAAGCGGTCTTTCAAAGACCTGTGAAGTACTCGGGTGCGGCTGGCAGCTCTGTGTGAGCCCAGGAAGCTGTCTCAGCCCGGGCTGACACGTTTTGTGTTACTGTAGGCAGGTCTGCTGGAGCACGTCAGCACAGCAAAATGCACTAGTATTTTCCCGTTTTTATATATAAATACAGACAAAGGAAAACTTGTTTTCCGTCTGTATTTATATGTAAAAATCCGTAAAAACGGAAAACCGGGAGCCCTATGTATAATGCATTGTGGAACAAATATACAAAAGGGGATCCCCAGTTGCAATAGCCATTAGAGGGAACAATGGACCCTCACAAACTCGAGTATTTAGAGAAACAATTGTTTTTAAAGAAAGTTAGGCCAGCTATGTTTGACAGTTTGCGTATGTGGAGGAAAGATGTAAAGAAGCGGTAGCTCAAGGCGGAGAAAGTACAAAGAAAACAAGAAAGGAAGACAGAGTATCAGAAGTATAAGGAATTAAAGGATAAGGAAGTTCAGGAGAAAAAGGAATGTTTAGATCGAGAGCATAGATTATTAACAAATAAGGAATATATAGTTAGACTGACAGTAGCAGTTCAGGTCCCCCAAGAAGATGTGGATTCAGATATCAATGGATTATTGATTGAACGACCCCCACCCCCATATGTACCTTTAACACCTATTCCCCCTGGACCACCAAATGGTGTTGCCCCTGTATCTCAGGTTCCACCTCCTTTGCCCGCGGTTGTCCAGCTCCCTATTTTCCAACCAGTACCAGTACATCCCTTACCCCTCTCATCCCAGGCCACTGTGCCTGAAATGACTAATAATACCGTACTTTCTGTATCTGTCTTGACCCCTCGACTTCTTCATTCTACTGTATCTCAATCACGTCAGGATCCGATAAGGTTGATAGTATTAAATTGGTTGAGTGATCTAGAAATAGAGGTAGGAGAAATGATAGATCAGATACAGGATTTTTCTGAGGGCGAGCTTCTTTGTCTGGTAAATAAGCTTTCCCATCAACTCATAGTTCAATGGGAGATGACTACAGGACAAAATAGTCCTGATGATGTTAGAGCTATTAATCAACAGTATCAGAAAGGAGCCTTCCCTGTAAGTAGAGTTAACACTGCTATAGCAACAATAATTGGATATCGTAATTAACTTTCTTCCTCTCCTCGAATAAGACCCGCGAGGGAAGCCGCGCCACAGTTCATTCCTGGAAGAGGGAATGCAGATAATGATGACCCTAATAGTCCCGATGCTGGAGCCCATTTTTTGTACAATTGGATATATACGCCCTGGAAAAGGACGGATGTACTCGCTTTAAAAGCCTCCTTACCAGACATACGGAAAAATCCTAGAGGATTTTATAATGATGTACAGGCAGCCATTGATTCCTGTATCATGACCTTAGCAGATATTGATATGTTTATTGGTATGATCCTGCCACCGGATATGTGGCGACTTACTCGGAAGCAGGATCATGCTGTTGATTTAGGAGGAGACTGGGCTGCCATCATAGCAGCCGACAGGGATAGGAAACCTGGTCAGAAACCTAGTCAGCTCATACTGGATCTTCCTGGTAACATACTTTTTTTTTTTTTTTTAAAACCTTTATTAACCGCAGTTGCATCAATTTACAATGTACTTCCATTTGCCAAAGCGTCAATTCAGCAATACAAAAATACACATGTTCAGATGGTGAGACACAGCCATTTAGCCGACAACCCGGAGGTCCAGCGGCGGTAAACAGTTGAACATATGCATAGGAATCAGGTATGTACAATGTGTGTAAGTGGGTCTATGGTGCTTTTCTGTTTTTCGTCGTGTCGCATCTGAAGCGCATTGCCTGCAAGAGAGGAGGGCGCTGTGTTCCAGCCCTCATTGCGGCGCCGTCGATTAGCCCCTAGGCCCGCAGGGGGAATCGCGCAAGGCACCAGGTTCCCCACCAAATACCCAGGTCTCCGGGCAACGGAGCCCTGGTGTCCTACTCTTGGCGTAAGCTGGAGCGCGACGAGGAGGTTGCAGTATAGCTCACAAAGACACACATGTCAGCGTGTGTATCCGACGAGCCCAGTGTGCCGTTTCGCAGCTCAGCTCTATGCGCGCGGCGCATGGCGCTCTATCATCCCTTCAGCGGTGTGCTCCCCAGGCCGCCGAGCGCTTGTGCAAGCCTGGTATGGAACTCTGCGCGTTTCGAGTGGATCATTCCGCGTTTGCCAGGCATAGCCGCCGTCTGCGCGTAGTGCTGCCTCATCAGTGCTACACAGAGCGCGCTAGGTAGAGCAGCGCCTCGGGGGCGTCGGGTAACACATCCAGCAACTGTTTCTGTGGTTGGACACGGGTTCGGTCAGGGAGCGTAACCAGCAGCCGAACTGCTCCCCGTGTGCGTGCTATGAATGGAGGGGTCAGGGTTAGGGTCAAAAACTCGGGTGAGGTCCAGAGTAAGAGGGGAGGGGGGGGTGGAGATCGTTCTGCATGAGAGTGGGAGGAGACAGTAGCTGTCAAGTGGGGCATAGCTGGGCCATATGGGAGGCGTGGCGAGCAGCAGGTCGTGGGGGGGAGAGAAGGGGGGTTGGAGGGGGGGCAGGAGGCCGTCGAAAGGGGCCAAGAGCCCGCTGTGTCTGCGTCCGTAGTCCTAGATTATCCTCTCGTACGAGGGAGGTGCTCCTCCATGCCTAGGAGGGGGCTTCTGAATGGGGCGGAGTGGTCATATCTTCCCGGGTGTGTCCGTATCCCAGTATCGCGCGCGCCCTCTCAAACTGCGGCGGCAGCAAGCCCCGCGCGCGCGCCATAGACGCACTGTAGGCGATGTCTGGCAGCAGCCCCCTGCAGAGTAAAGAGCGAAAGGCGCTAGGGGGGCAAGCAAGCAGAGGGGGCCGGGAGCTATCTCCGTCATGGTCTCAGGGATGTCGCCATCCAGCCAGCAGGGCAGCGATGCCCTCCAGAGGCTCAGGTTATCCCTCGGTTTCGGCAGGCCACCTGAAAGGCTGTAAGGAGGTCATCCCAAATTTGGGCGATGGGGAACTTCCGGAGCCCTGCAGTTTCCTCACGTAGAAGCACTGCTTCCTGGTAACATACTTATATAAAAACACTGGTTGCGGCCAGGAAAATAGATTGGGCACTTCTCACTGCTTGTAAACAAAAACAGGGAGAGGCCGTCCCTGATTTCTTCACTCGCTTTGAGGAAGTGTTCCACGATTTAATGGGCAAGATACATCTACACCTACGGGTGCACATTTATTTGTAGATCGATTTGTGGGAAATTTACTTCCCGAGATATCTGTTCGCTTAAAGAATTCTGAGAGTACATGGGCTTTGGTAACCCCAAAAGCCATATTAGATATGGCTCAGTATTATCAGAATCAGGTGACCACTGAGCAAAAACGGAAAGAAGGAAAAAAAAGAATTGAAAACTAAGGTAATGATGGTCTAGGCCTGTGGACTCGAAGGTCGAGGTGGTGGTCTAACCTATGGTCAGAATTTCAGATAAACACCTGATGGGAGAGGAAGGGGACAAGTGAATGAGAGCCGGGGGACATCAGCTCCCTGACAGCAGCCACAGCAAGTACAAGCTCCAAAGAAAAATAGGTCAGGAAATTATTTTGATCAACAAAATAATCAATATTCTATGGAGGATTGGGAATCAGAGGAAACTGTGGGAACACATTTTGCCTAGGACAGCGTAGGACAAGGAGGACCAGTTGAGATACCTGTAGACCAGTCAGGGCCCTATATAACAGCCACCATACTTGGGCAGGATCAGAATTTTTTTGTGGATACAGGGGGACATGCAATGCGATATCTCAAAAATTGGTCCCTGGGACACCCTTGTCTGGCCAAGTAATTACGTCGATAGGATTTGATGGAACACTTACTCCTAGCCCTTTGTCTCAAAAACTACCTGTGCAGGTTACAAATTTCATCACTTCAGCCCCCTTTTACTTCCCCACATGCTCCAGATAATTTGATGGGACTTGATCTTTTGAAATATTTCCATGCTACTATACATTGTTCCCCATCTGGAGTACGTGTAATTTTTGGTAAAAAGACATTTATGTTCGGATCTTGATTCTGTCCCTTCATGTGTTTGGGCTACTTACTCGCAAGCAGGATCATGCTGTTGATTTAGGAGGAGACTGGGCTGCCATCATAGCAGCCGACAGGGATAGGAAACCTGGTCAGAAACCTAGTCAGCTCATACTGGATCTTCCTGGTAACATACTTATATAAAAACACTGGTTGCGGCCAGGAAAATAGATTGGACACTTCTCACTGCTTGTAAACAAAAACAGGGAGAGGCCGTCCCTGATTTCTTTACTCGCTTTGAGGAAGTGTTCCACGATTTAATGGGCAAGATACATCTACACCTACGGGTGCACATTTATTTGTAGATCGATTTGTGGGAAATTTACTTCCCGAGATATCTGTTCGCTTAAAGAATTCTGAGAGTACATGGGCTTTGGTAACCCCAAAAGCCATATTAGATATGGCTCAGTATTATCAGAATCAGGTGACCACTGAGCAAAAACGGAAAGAAGGGAAAAAAAGAATTGAAAACTAAGGTAATGATGGTCTAGGCCTGTGGACTCTAAGGTCGAGGTGGTGGTCTAACCTATGGTCAGAATTTCAGATAAACACCTCTAGTAGGGCCACTGCGTAGACAAACTCACTAGGGCCGGATCAACGCGCTTATTGTAAGGAGAGAGGACACTGGCGTTCCGAATATCCCGTTTTAGCTTCTGATGGGAGAGGAAGGGGACAAGTGAATGGTAGCCGGGGGACATCATCTCCCTGACAGCAGCCACAGCAAGTACAAGCTCCAAAGAAAAATAGGTCAGGATTTGAGAGAAGTAAACAAAAGAGTGATTCCTCAATATCCTGTTGTTTCTGATATTACGACCCTATTGACATTAATCCCACCTACAGGTCAGGAAATTATTTTGATCAACAAAATAATCAATATTCTATGGAGGATTGGGAATCAGAGGAAACTGTGGGAACACATTTTGCCTAGGACAGCGTAGGACAAGGAGGACCAGTTGAGATACCTGTAGACCAGTCAGGGCCCTATATAACAGCCACCTTACTTGGGCAGGATCAGAATTTTTTTGTGGATAGAGGGGCGACACGCAGTGCGATATCTCAAAAATTGGTCCCTGGGACACCCTTGTCTGGCCAAGTAATTACATCGATAGGATTTGATGGAACACCTACTCCTAGCCCTTTGTCTCAAAAACTACCAGTGCAGGTTACAACTTTCATCACTTCAGCCTCCTTTTACTTCCCCACATGCTCCAGATAATTTGATGGGACTTGATCTTTTGAAATATTTCCATGCTACTATACATTGTTCCCCATCTGGAGTACGTGTAATTTTTGGGAAAAAGACATCTATGTTCGGATCTTGATTCTGTCCCTTCATGTGTTTGGGCTACTGCTAACACAGATGTGGGAAGAATGGACATTTCGCCAGTGTGCATACAGGTTCGGGAGGGTGCTTCCTTACCAAGGGTGCGGCAATATAAAATATCGAAAGAAGGTAAGGATGCGCTAATATCTATCATTGATGACATGATACGTACAGGAGTTGTTCAGGAAGTTTCCTCTAATGTATTCAATAGCCCCATTCTCCCCATCCCAAAACGGGGAGATGGAACAGGGGACAAGATTTACCGATTCGTGATTGATTTGAGAGAAGTAAACAAAATAGTGATTCCTCAATATCCTGTAGTTTCTGATATTACGACCCTATTGACATTAATCCCACCTACAGCCACTGTATTTTCGGTTATAGATCTCAAAAATGCTTTTTTCTCCATTCCTATACATGAAGATAGTAGATATTTGTTTGGATTCTCACTACGGGGCCGCTCATTTAGATTTTGTAGGGCTCCACAAGGCTATACATAAAGTCCTAGCATTTCCAGTCAGGCACTTATACGACAGTTGGATGAACTCCTCTTGCCACCTGGAGTTACACTTGTTCAATATGTAGATTACATTTTGCTGGCAGCAGACACAGTTGAGCATTGCAAAGAGGCCACTCTTTCCCTATTGCATAATCTTGCTGTTAAGGGACATAAAGTCTCTAAGAATAAGTTGAAATATTGTCAGTCTGAGGTCACTTATTTGGGTCACCTCTTGTTTAAGGAAGTCTGCACTCTGACTAAAGACAGGATTCAAACTATCCTAAACATTCCTATTCCAAGTACTCAAAAAGAAGTCAGGGCACTTATTGGTATTACTTCCTATTGTAGACAGTGGATCCCCAACTTTTCTCTTATCATCAAACCTTTTTTGTCCCTTGACACTTCCTTTCCCCTACCATGGTCATCTGAATGTCAAAATGCATATCAGCAGCTTCATGCATCCCTTTGTCCTGCTCAAGTGTTAGGCACTCCAGACTATGCTAAACCTTTCATATTATATGTACACGAGAGAGAAGGATGTGCACTGTCAGTTTTGACACAACCGTATGGTAGTAAACATCGTCCATGTGCTTCTTTCTCGGCTGTATTAGACCCAGTGGCCAGAGGACTTCCGGGCTGTCTCGGGGCGGTTTCCGCCACAGCCATTTCTAAACAACAATCTGAGGGGATGGTGTTGAGTCACAAACTTATTGTTATGGTACCACATTCTGTAGATGCACTCCTGAACCAGACTAAGACACAACACTTGACTAGCGCCAGACTCACAGGATACGAACTTACGCTCTTGGCACATCATATCACACTCAAGAGATGTTTGACATTGAACCTAGCTACATTGTTACCTTTGCCAGCTGAACAAGCTCATGATTTGCATGACTGTATTTTCCTAACAGAAGAACAAACTAAGGGAAGAATAGATCTTAAAGATACACCTTAGTTAGATCCTGAGGGGGTGTTATGGGTGGATGGTTCTTGCTTGAAATTACCTGACGGCACCACCTCTGCATCCTATGCATAACCACATTACAAATGTGGTAGAAATAGCCCGTATTCTGCAAAAATCTGCTCAAGTAGCTGAACTCATTGCGCTTTTAAGGGCCTGTGAACTTAGTGAAGGGTTATCAGTGAACATTTACACAGTCAGTATGCCTTTGGTGTGGCACACCATTTTGGCAAGCTTTGGAAGGAACGGGGATTCCTAACCTCCCATGCTCCTAAAATACAGCATGGTGAATTGGTAAATAGTCTTCTTACTGCCTTGACATTGCCAAAGAGTGTAGCCATTATCACATGTAGTGCCCACAAGAAAACTACAGATAAAGTGGGACAAGGAAATGCCTTTGCAGACGAAGTTGCAAGGAATACTGCAAGTATACACACAAGTAAGATGTATGTATTACGATCCCAAGCTGAAAGATGGGAAAATATCTATACAGAGATTAAAGAAATACAGCAGTTAGCTGTGGGACAAGAAAAGATAGAATGGAAAAAGGAAGGAGAGTTAGATGAGGAAGAATGTTGGAGGTCAAAGGATATGTCAAAATGGAAGTTGCCCTATGCTTACTTATTACCTTTTGTAACCATGGCTCATGGACCTGCTCATGTTAGTGCCAAAAACACCATCTCCCAACTAGAACAGGTTTGGGATAATCGGCACATTCGGGAAACAGCTGAGCATTTGGTTAAGCATTGCATATGTCTACAGCACAATCCTGGGAAAGGAGTATCAACCCCTACTCGTGGATTTTCTCCACCCCAAGTTCCCTTCGAAGCACTTCAAACTGATTATATTCAGTTAGAGCGCTGTAATAATTTGAAGTATGTATTAGTAGTGGTTTGTTCCTTTAGTAAGTGGGTGGAAGCTTATCCAACCAAAGACAACACAGCCTTGACAACAGCTAAAATCCTGCTAAAAGAGTTCTTCCCCCGTTTTGGGGTTTGTTGCGTCCCATGGAGTGACAATGGCCCCTACTTTACTGGCCAGATAATAAAGTATCCAATGATGGGTTTAGGGGTAAAACAGAAGTTTCATGCTGCTAATTATCCCCAGGCAGCGGGTCTAGTAGTAAGGTACAATGCCACATTAAAATTAAAACTAGCAAAGATACAGGCAACAACGGGCCTTAATTGGCCAGATGCTTTGCCCCTAGCTTTATCTGTTCGTTCCATTCCACATAGTAAGATTGGACTTTCTCCCTATGAAATAGTTTTTGGCAGACCTATGAATGTATGGGGACCCCCAAGGCCAAATGTGATAAAAGAAATACAGTACCCTGTTTTGAGTGATTACCTGAAAAATGTGACTGAAAGTTGTCTCTGATTTACCAGCAGGTGCACAAAGCTATACCAGACAAATCAGAAGGTCCGGCCTATGGTCTCCAACCCGGTGAATTTATCCTGATCAAAAATTTCCAACGTTCTAAGTATCTGGAACCTCGTTGGAAGAATGTAGAACAAGTTCTGCTGGCAACCCGAACTGCCATCCGTGTCACCAACAGACACAATTGGATCAATGCTGCACACTTTAAATGAATCCCAGCAACTGTTCTCCAGCCAGAAGGCAGAAACGATCTGAAAGACATCTTACAGACTCAGAAAAGTGTTGCTCCTCTGAACGAAGACACTTTGTTTCCTGATCAAACTGTGCCATCGGCAACAAGGTAACATTTATGACCAAGGAAGGGAAGGAGCAGATAGAGATACCAGAGGACCAGTTTCAATTAGTGGAACGGTTTGGCTTTGACACGGTAGGTTCAGAGTGGGTTGTGATACGTGTTCAGTGGTGCCTGGATCTCTCTCCGACCTGTGGTTGTATCGATACCATGAAGGAGAGATGCAGAAATTGGGATCTAAGTTGCGAAGCAATGACAAGACTCTGTGTATGGCGACTCTGAATATATTATTGATAATATTGGCAGCATTTTTTTGGATAATGGAGAAAGTGATTCCGGCTCAAAACCTATTGCCCACTACTACTCTTGTCCCCATGGAACATTATTACTTCACTCTTCCCTATCATGAGAAGAAACATCGAATGTCATACCTCAATAACACTTTCATAAAAATGTTACATCATACTCATAATGCTACGAACACTACCAATTGTTGGGTATGTGGAATGTTGCCAGCCCATCAGAAGAAGGGAGGAACACCTCTCATTCCCGTGCCATTTTCGCATAATGGCTCCTGTAGAGCCTGGTTCGCACTTTTGTGGAACTCTGCAATTAATAATATTACTCCAGATGATGTAGGAAGACTCAATGCCCAGCTAAGATAGGCTTATGGTCTGTCTGAACAATGAAGTGAGTGCCAAACAAGTATGGCCTCAACTTCTTCAGAGCCGAAACCACAGCAAAGGCCTCCCTCTCAATGGCTGACCAACGTTTCTCTCTGGGGGTCAGCCTTCTGCTAATAAAAGCTACTGGTTGATCCTGACCTTCAACATTCAATTGTGATAACACAGCCCCAACCCCCAACTCAGATGCATCTGTTTGAACAATGAATTCTTTGGAGTAGTTAGGACTTTGCAGAATGGGAGCAGTGCACATGTCCTGCTTTAGGTCATCACATGCCTTTTGACAGCTGACGGTCCACTGAACTTTCTTGGGCATTTTCTTAGAATTAAGGTCATTCAATGGGGTCACAATGGATCCATAACCTTTTACAAATCTTCTGTAGTACCCAGTCAGGCCCAAGAAAGCTCTGACCTGAGTCTGGGTGGTTGGAGCAACCCAGTCCATTATGGTCTGGATTTTGCTCTGCACTGGTTGAACCTGGCCTCCACCCACAAGGTGGCCAAGGTACACAACCTGACTCTGCCCTATCTGGCACTTAGTGGCCTTGATAGTTAGGCCTGCTTTTTGCAGGGCCTCCAAAACATTCCTCAGGTGGACCAGGTGATCCTCCCACGTGGAGCTAAAGACAGCAATATCATCTAGATATGCTGCACTATAGGCTTCCAGGCATGCAAGGACTTTATTCACCAACCTTTGGAAAGTGGCAGGTGCATTTTTCAAACCAAAGGACATCACCACAAATTGGTAATGCCCACTAGGGATAGAAAAGTCTGTCTTTGGCTTGGCATCATCAGCTAGTAGCCAGCTAGTAGCCAGCTGTCAAGTCAAATGTGCTCAGAAACTTGGTTGAGGCCAAAGTATCTATAAGCTCATCTGCCCTTGGGATTGGATGAGCATCAGTCCTTGTGACTGCATTGAGACCCCTGTAGTCTACACAAAACCTCATCTCTCTCTTGCCATCTTTGGTGTGAGGTTTGGGCACTTAGACCACTGGACTAGCCCAAGGGCTATCTGAGGGTTCAATGACTCCCAATTCCAACATCTTCTGGACTTCGGCCCTGATACAGTCCCTGACATGATCAGGTTACCTGTAAATCTTATTTTTAACAGGCAGACTGTCCCCAGTGTCCACTTCATGAGTGCACCAGGTAGTCTTACTTGGAGTCAATGAGAACAATTGTCTAAACTGGCTGAGAACTTTTCTGCAGTCAGTTTGTTGCTGGACAGTGAGGCTGCCTGCCAAGGCTACACCATCTACTGGCCCATCATCAGGGTTCTGAGAGAGCAGGTCAGGGAGTGGGTTACTCTCTTCCTCCTATCCCTCATCAGTTGCCAAGAGCAAGCCCATGTTAGCCCTGTTGACATATGGCTTGAGCCTGTTAACATGGAGCACCCTATGGGGGCTCCTGGGAGTTCCTAGGTCCACCAGGTAGGTGACCTCTCCCTTCTGCTCAAGTATTGTATGGGGGCCACTCCACTTATCTTGGAGGGCTGCTGGGGCCACAGGCTCCAACACCCATACCTTCTGTCCTGGCTGGTAAACAGTCAGCACAGCCTTTGCGTCATGCCAGGCTTTTTGTAATTCCTGGCTAGCCTCAAGGTTTTTAGTTCCCTTCTTCATGTACTCAGCCATCCAGGAGCGGAGACCAAGTACATAGTCAACAATATCCTGTTTAGGGAGTATGAGAGGTAACTCCCATCCCTCCTTCACCAGACACAATGAACCCCTAACTGGATGTCCAAACAGAAGCTCAAATGGGCTGTAACCAACCTCCTTCTGTGGAACGTCCCTGAAGGCAAATGGAAGGCAGGGCAAAAGCATGTCCCATCTACGCCTAAGCTTTTCTGGGAGACCTTTAATCATGCCCTTTAGGGTTTTGTTGAAACTTTCAACTAACCCATTGCATTGTGGGTGATAAGGGGTGGTAAATTTGTAATTTACTCCACACTCCTTCCACATTGCTGTTAAGTAACTAGACATGAAGTTTGCACCCCTGTCTCATACTACCTCCTTAGGGGAAACCAACTCTGGAAACGATTCCAAGTAGGGCCCTTGCCACCACAGGAGCTGTAGTGGTCCTAAAGGGAATGGCTTCTGGGTACCTAGTGGCATGATCCACCACCACCAGTATAAATCTGTGCCCAGATGCTGTCTTAGGATCCATGGGACCAACTATGTCAATCCCAACCCTCTCAAAAGGAACCCCCACCACAGGTAGTGGTATCAGGGAGGCCTTTGTTGTACCACCTGCCTTACCACTGGCGTGACAGGTGACACAGGAGCGACAAAACTCCTTGGTGTCTTCAGACGTGTGGGGCCAATGAAAGTGATGGACAATTCTGTCCCAAGTCTTGTTTTGGCCCAGGTGTCCTGTTAAGGGAATATCATGGGCTAGTGTCAATAGGAAGCCCCTGAACTTCAGAGGTATAACCAACCTCCTGGAGGCACAGTTTCTTCTTCAGAGCTGAGATCATCTCCCTCAAGAGACTGATCTGCTTCCAGAGCCAGGGGGGTAGACACTGCCTTACCCCTGCTGTTCCTTTTCTTGTGAGGCGCCTGGTCCATTCTTCCAGGATCCAGGGCCTGTTCAGCTTATGACATTTTTGACTGTGACCTGGTCACAGCAAACACATGTGCAGGGATTCCCAACATTTCTGCATGAGTCCTGAGCTCCACTTCAGTCCAAGCTGAAGTTTCTAAATCATTGCCAAGCAAGCACTCAACAGGGAGTTCTGCACTTACCACAACCTCCTTAAGGCCAGTTACCCCTCCCCAGGAGAAATTAACAACTGCCAAGGAATGGTCTGTCCTGACATTGCTAGCATTGGTCACTTGGTACATTTCACCAAGTATGATCTGCTCAGGAGCCACAAGATCTTTTGTCACCATTGTGACACTTGCTCCTGTGTCCCTGAATGCCAACACCTCTTTTCCATTGATTAAAGGCTGCTGTCTGTATTTGCCCAGATTACTGGGACTCACCAAGCAGGACATATCCATGCCTCCATCACAGATCAGTACAGCGTGAGTTGGAACTCTGACTAGGCCAGAGTCCACCTCAGAACCCAGGGTTAACCCTACTACACCCTTATTCTGAGTACCACCACTTAGAGCTGAACTAGGGGGAACAGTTGCCTTAGGGACAATGGTGGCTGGATTTGAGTCTTTGGACTTGGTACAATCACTTGTCCAATGGGTTTTCTGTTTACAGATTTTACACCATGGTTTCTTTTGGGCTTGTCCTTTATTAGATTGGGACTCCCCACCAGATGCAGATTTTTGGGGCCCTTGAGAATACTTCAGGTCTTTACCCTTGTCAGAGTTTTTGGAATCCTGCTTCTTGGAGTCACCACCTTGGTTCTGAACCTTCTGCCTCACCCTGGTTCTGACCCATTTGTCTGCCTTCTGACCCAATTCTTGGGGAGAGGTCAGATCAGAGTCCACCAGGTACTGATGTAACAGCTGATTTTGACAATTATTAAGGATCTGCTCCATGATCAAATTGTATAATCCTTTACAATCACACACTTTATTGCCAAGTAACCAGCCCTCCAGAGCCTTAGTAGCACAATCTACAAAATCAACCCAGTCTTGAGTCTGTGCCTTTTGGGTATCTCTGAACTTCAACCTGTACTGTTCAGTGGTTAGGCCAAACCCATCTATCAGTGCACTCTTCGAGACTGTGTAATTGTCAGCATCCTCTTCTCTAACAGTGAGGAGCTTGTCTCTACCTTTGTCTGGAAAGGAGAGCCACGAGATTGCTGCCCACTGCTCTTGAGGGACCCTCTGTACTTTACAGGTACTTTCCAGCGCAGTCATCCATTTGTGGATGTCATCTCCACTCTGGTAGAGAGGGACAATCGTGTTCAGGTTCCTATGGTCATGAGTATGATCTCTACCTCTAGGGACTCTGTTGCAGCCACCATGGGGCTCTATGTGAGGCTTTCTGGAGCTCCAGGGATTCCCTGTCCAATGCTAACTGGTCCCTCTGTATCCTAAGCTTAGCTTCTTCAAACTGGATCAGTCTGCATTTTCTCAAATAAGAATATGGGGAATATGGTCCTATGAGAGACAGAGATCCCTCCAGATGCACCAAAATGATTAGACTCCAGAGAAGGAGAGCTCAATCTTTTTGGCACACCACCAACCCTTCCAGGTGTGGTATAGAAAGGGACACAAGGGCCTTTTTCCTCACCTTCAGGATGGATTGGATTTTCCAGGTTAGAATCATCTTGATCCTCCTGGTCAGCATCAGAGTCCTGGTCATAGGTGTGGTCACCTTTTGGCCTTTCCTCTTCTGCTGCCCCACCCATCTTGCCTACCTCATCAGACCCTGGGGTCTTCCTAAGGTCATCTGCAAGTAACATCTTTATAAGATGTTGTGCTGTTGGTCATTTCCCTGTTTTCAATTTCCTTGAGGAACACATTGTCCTCAACACTTGGTATGTCATATGATCGTACTTAGAGGGGAGAGACCTACTGGGTTCTGCCCTTGAAGACATAACTAATGTGGTGTTGTGTATGCACCTACCTACTCTAGTGAGGCCTACTAAAGTCTCTTGAGTTGTACAAAGGGTGTGCTAAGCCCTTGACACACAACACTAAGTTCAGTAGAACTTACTGTATTCTAAACTTGATTTATATGTACCTTTGTATCTATAGTGGTTTTTAGTTAGTCACTCAAAGAGATTATCTGGTAAAGCAATAGCAAGCTTGAATCCAACCGCTGCACATCAATGTGAGAAGCTGGCCTGGCATATGCTGTCCACTAGTTATAGTGGGCACCTTGCACCAGTCCAAACAACCCTTATTGATGATAGGTTTAAAGACAACCTTTATTGAAAGCTATCCTAGTGATAGCTATGGAGAGCAGCCTTCAGGCTAAGTCTTGAAAGAGTGTAAAGCTGCTTGATTCACCAGATTAAAACCTCTTGAATTACTAAATGAAAGGAGAACCACACAAGGTATATATATATAAAATATAAGTATTTATTTCTTAACACTCTCTACTAACCTCTTTATGAAGTTAGAGAGTAAGGCACACAATAATACAATTCTAAAACAACAGTAAATAGCACATTATACAATGGGCCCTAGGGGCAGACCAGACCATATATAAAGAAAGTGGTATAAAAACCACAACTCGACTAGACACAAGGCCTGGAGCCTGTAGAATCGCTGGGACCCCAAGGAACCACCCAAGGTAGTGACACAGGGGACCCACGGGGGACGACTGCTGTGTGAGAACACAGCCGCGAGCTCCGTTAGCTTCTATGGGGAAAGTCGCAGTTGGAATTTAAAAGTTTAAGGACACTTAGGAGAGGGCTTTGAGCAAACCCCTTTAGACTTAGGGGGTTCTAGGGCCAACACCCATGGGAGCACCGGAGTACTCGAGTTACCTCACCCAAGGAAGCCGGGTGAATAGGTGTCAAATGGTTTCGGGTCCCGTCATCGTTTTCAATGGTGACCTGCTGCAAAGTGCTGCTGCCGGGAAGGAGAGAAGTGTCCGGTGTGATCCAAGCCTGGATCAAAGATCAGAAGAACCTGAAAGCAGAGGGGACAGAGTCTGGGTCACTTGCCAGAGACCAGGGACCCGATAAACGAATGCCCACCGATGTTGGGTGTTTCAGGTGCGAAGAGGTGAAGCGTGACTCTGCAGCCACGAGGACCAGGAGGCATTGAGGATGACCAGGAGCTGGATTCAAGCTGTCCCATGAAGGATGTCAAGTGCTACAGTGTCGGTGCCCGGATTGGACCCAACAAGTCTTGGCAACAGCAACTCACGCAGGAAGAGAAAAGATGCTTCAGTGCGGACCAGCAAGGTCCTGGCGACTCCCCAAGCGATGGAGAGTCAGGGCACGTCTGGAGCAACTAGGTAAGCCCAATTAAAGTTAAAGTTACCTTCACAGGGACCCACCAGTCGATGAACCAGGGATCGCGCAGGGACCTCGATAGAAAACACAAAGGGCCAGCTCACGGAACACTCGTGGAGTGTAAGCGGGCAATCTTCGGTACAAATGCTTCTCAGGGTCAGGGCTACAAGTATCCCGAAGCTCAGCTGCAGGAGTCACTGGAAAGCTGATGCTTCTGCAAATGGTTGCGGTGTCCAGGGGTTCGGGTTGCACGGTCTTCCATGAGGGATACATGCCTCAGAATTTCTGAGTGCACAGTTCGACCTCTGAGACCACGGAAACCCACCTCCTGTGTTGCAAAAATCTTCAGAGTCCGGGGGGAGCTTCGGAGATGCAAACCGGACAGATACGTCTTTGGTGCCTGCCAAGCAGGGGAGTAACTCATTTACTCCAAGGGAGATTCTTCAGTCATCTAGTTCAATGTAGTTCGTCAAAGTTCCAGGATTCAGTATCAGAGTTTCGTCCAGGTGTAATCTAAAGTCCTGTAGCCAGGGGTTCCTTCTTAATACCCAAGGAAGGGGTTGGACATAATCTGGGGACCCACCTATGGGAGGGTCAGGAAAGAGGGGTGGCTACACCCATTTCCTTTGTCCAGTTTCGCGCCAGAGCAGGGGCTGGTAGCCCCTGCAACCAGTTTGAGCTGGACTATGCACAGGGACACCAAATGTGCCCTCAGTGCTGACTTCAAAGCACTCTTGGAATGCACCCACCCAGCCCTAATACACTAAAGCCTGTCTGGGAGGTGGTGACACCTCCCTGTGACAGGAAACCTATTGTCCAGGCCTCCCCTGCCGGAGTTTCGTCCAGCAACAGGAGGGCAGACTCGTGTCTGTGGCTGGCAGCATCCATTTTGTGATGCCAGGGCTCTGTTAGCTGGTACCAGGTACACCGGTGCTGTCATGTCTCTCTCTCTAGAAGGGTGGAATCATACTCCCACACCAGTTACTGGTGTGGGGGTATGAATCCAAGGTGTTCGACACCAAACACTACATGTTTCCGTGCAGCTATTGCAAAGTTAGCATTTACCGTTTAGTTATAATGCACTTAAGAGTATATGTATGCATCACAAAAAACCCCGGAATAAAGGTTCCGAAGGCTGCAGAGGGGCTCTGCTCATGCATGGGCACCCACTCACATAAAACCCAGCACCCTGCCTTCAAGATTAGTAAGGCCTGCCATAGGAGTGACTGATAGGTTTATATGTGCAGTGATATGGAGAGATATAGTGAACCTATATCTCAGTAAGGGGTGCATGCACTACCTTACCCAGGCTGCAGTAGTAGTTCTGTGGTGTCATTTTGGAAGGCTTCCCAGGGGTGGCATAATACATGCTGCAACCACTGGTAGGCCTCTGGGGTACTATGCCCTGGGTACATAGTATACCATATACTATGGACTTATAAGGGTACACCAGAATCCAACCTGGAGTGTACCTAAAGTACTATGTTGCAAAGAAATGAAAGATACGTAGTCCACAGATGTATATTAGGTTCACAGCTTTATTCTTCAGATAGGATCCAGGTTAAGTCTCATGTTATGCCTCATACTATGCCCCACCAGGAGCAGCCTCCTTGCCGCTCAGCCCTTCCACACCAACTGATTCTTTCTTCCACTCAAACACACTCAACATTCTGATGACATCACATAGACTGAGCAGCAAGGCAAGGGCAGCAACAGAGAGGATGCATTAATTACTTACTAGATTATAACACATCCCCCCCTCATCAGAATTGTAAAAATACAAGCATGTGAGATCATTGCACATACATGCAATATGACTAGTTATAAATAAAATGTGCGGAGGTGGACATACACACATACAAAAAGTCAACGAGCTTCAAGAATAACACAAAGCTCAAGACGTAACACTATCAGGGTAATTTTGCAACCCCTAACCACAGGGTGATACAAATACCTCAACCAAAAACAAGAGTAAATCCAGAGAAGCTAAAAAGCATTCCCTTCTTCCCAAACAAGGGTAAATGCAGAGAATCTAAAGAGCATTCCCATCTTCCCAAAACAAGGGTAAATCCAGAGAAGCTAAAAAGGAATTAGTCTTCTCATGTGCGCACCCGTAACACACAGTCCAAACACCTCTCACGAGGCAACCACTCACAGGGTACACCCAATACAAGTAAGTCAGAGAAGCTACACAAAAGGTAGACTTCACATGTGCGCACCCGTAACGCACAGTCCAATACCTCACACGAGGTAACAACCCAACAGAGGATATCACCAAAACAGGTAAGTCAGAGAAGCTTCAAAGAGGAAGTAGTCTTCTCATGTGCGCACCCATAAAGCACGGTCCAACACCTCAGACGCGGTAACAACCAATTCAGAGGGTAAAACCAAAACAAGCAAGTATGAGAAGCTTCAGAACATGACACGACCAGGGACACTACACTCTCTCTCCATCTATTCATACAGATACAAAAGTAACACCCAATTCAGAGGGTAAAACCAAAACAAGCAAGTAGTCAGAGAAGCTTCAGAACATGACATGACCAGGGACACTACACTCTCTCTCCCTCTATTCATACAGATACAAAACCAGGGCACAACACTCTCTCACCCCTCCTTATACAAATACAGGATCAGGTACCAGTGACGGAGCAACCGTATGGTATAACCATAAAATCATATACAAACAACCATATGAAACACTAAAGGTTGTGCTCCGCAATGCACGCACATGAAAACATGCATAGGAATCTTAATTAACACAAACTAAGAAAGAATCCAGGGACTCCGGTGAGCGATCTCTCACCCAAAATTGTCACCAGCAGGAAGCTCTTGGTTATGAGTTCCATGCAGCTCCAGGGGAGTTATCCATGTTCCTTCTACGATGGACGGTTCATCGCAGACCTTGTATAGAGCACAGTAACCAGCAGAATGCAAAGCCAGAAAAGTCAATCCAAACTCATTGGTCAGCTTAAAAGCATTAATAAAGGCACACATGTTTGTCACCTGGCTTGTGAGGTCCTAGAAATCTGCCAGGAACTGCCAAAACTTCTAAGAGTTGCTGTGAGCATCAAAGAAAAACACGTGGTTGTCAAACAGGAACTCCAAACAACCCTTCAAAATTGCTGCGCTATGGGCGAGCTCAAGATGGTGGCACGCTTCATGACGCTACGCCGGGTGCCTAACGGCGCATAGCTGCATACAAGCGACACTGGGCAGCGGAGAAAATCGAGGACAGAAAGACGTAATCAAGGATTCCCTATGCCAGCGCGCGGCAACAAACTGACGGTAAGGTGCGCATGTACATTTTAAAATTCAGCGAAAAACTCCTCGGTTCAGGCACTGTTAACTCCATAGTCTCCACCTCTTTACTTGGTTAACTTTAAGAGAAAAAAAAAAACACACGCTGTTGGATAATAGTTGACCTGCTCTTTAGACTTGCACGACTGTGACACAAACACCGGGACTCGTTCCGTGCCCCGACCAACAGCTTAAGGGTCTGGTACATTGAGGCAGACTAACACAGAAAACAGCGGGGCTCTTCAACACCACACCAGGATAAGGACAGCTCATGGTTTCAGAGATATTACCATCCTCTGCATCTCTGAATCAGCATAACAACTTGGCAGGAGAGGCAGTCTTCCACAGCATACTTTACAACAGTGTAGATTCAAAATACACTGTATCCCATAGGCAAGCAGGAAGATTTAACACAAGTCCAAATGTATAGTACACTCTAATACAAGTAAATAATATCCAGGTCACAGATGATGCTCTCAGGACAGGAACAGTTCGGCAAAGACAGGCAGGCTTTAAGACAAAGAAGGAAAGTCTCAGACAAACTGGCACTTACTGGTTGGGGCAACCGAAGAAGGGGTCACTGGTGGGGCATTAAGGATGCCAGATTTCTCCATATCCACAGGTTGAAGTTTCATTTACTAGAAGTTCTTTTAGTTTCTTCTGTTCTGAAAGTCCATTTTCCATTGAAATAGCACGCAGGTCCTTTAAAATCGTCGCCAGTGTTGCAAGGAAATGAAAGATACGTAGTCCAGAGATGTATATTAGGATCACAGCTTTATTCTTCAGATAGGATCCAGGTTAATCTCATGTTATGCCTCATACTATGCCCCACCAGGAGCAGCCTCCTTGATGCTCAGCCCTCCCACACCAACTGATTCTTTCTTCCACTCAAACACTCTCAACATTCTGATGACATCACATAGACTGAGCAGCAAGGCAAGGGCAGCAACAGAGAGGATGCATTAATCACTTACTAGATTATAACATACTGGTAATCAATTTAGAGAGGAAGCAGCTAGGCTGAGGGTCCTGGTTAGCAGGGCACCAAGCCAGACTAAAGTCGAAAAACAGTGAAACATCAGCAAAAAGTGGGGGTAACTATAAGAAGCAGATCCTACTCTCCTACAGGCACCATCAGTATCGCGGGGAGGGAGAAAGTTATCCACCTTGCCTCATCGCCTTTGACATGGCACCTAGCTGGAGCTCTGCACCATCACTTTTCGAGGTACAGCCAGACCACCGTAGAGTCATTTGCTATGAAAAATTCCAGACCCTGAAAAATATTCAAAAGGTGAGGAATCTGAGGTTATAGATAGTCATTCAGAAAGATTAAACTCTGATTCAGAGTTCTGCAAGACCGTTATTGGGCTTGCTCAAAGGGAGAGTTTTGGTCACCGTATCAGGTAGAGTTACTGGTGGATAAGAATGGACCTGAATATAGAGAGGAGAGTTAAAAAAGAATGCATCTGTTCCACAAGTTATAAGTCCCAAAATCGGAGAAAAAACATCTGTGGACAGTCAAAGAAACGTACAAAGATTAGGTAAAAGTACCAGGTGGGACACACTTGAACTTTGAGGTGTGGTGCTTGGCATGAGTTGTTTTGTTGGACTAATGTTCCAAATGGTTACATCTCATATTCGTTGTATAGGTGATAAATAAGAGAGTAATCCATCTTTTAAAGGTATTGTGTGTGGAAGGTGACGGTCACTGATAATGTGGCTCAGTTTTGAGGTTTGGAGAAGTGAGATTTGCTCCAGTCGCAGAATATTGTGCATTGTAAAGCTGCAATGCACAAGCCCAGTGTTCATGGGGTTGTTCAATGTGTTAACTGGACTACAAAGTAAAGTACCCAGATGTGCCTTGTGAATGGATTTGCACAGTGTGAGGTGGTTGAAGCACACTAAAAGCTTGCCTTTTTACTCCTCACAGGATGTGGCATTGAAATGTCCGTTGACAGGACGAGAGCAAGCTTAAAATAAACCAAACGCAACCCTGCCTATACACAGGGAGACCTGGAAGTGTTGCAATCGATTTCAAAGATACTGAATTTATCAAGGTAAAGCAAGACAGCAATACGTCGAACTATAACGCCAGGATAATGGCTAAAGAGACTGAGTTCACTTTGGGGGATGTGAAAAAGGGCGAAACTCAGGGCATTTGGCCAGAGTTTGCTAGTGTACGCTGGGATGTGTAATAATGTGTGAAAGCTGTAGGGGAAACGGTGGCATGTACACAGGGTTGACATCTTGTTGAGGGATAGCGGAGAGCGACCAGCTGTGTGGAGATGAGAAAATGGAACTAGGGTAAAACACAGCAAGGAGTGGGCTGGCATGGCCCCTATTAGAACGAGGTCACCATGATGCAGAGTGTGTTAGGTATGCACGACGAAAGGAGCTAGCAACAGGGTATTCAAGGGATTAAAGGATGACATGGTTGGCCGATACTGATCTGTTCATCCTGTTCCTGTTATGGGCTGAGTTTCAGGCTTCTTCTTAAGGTTCGCTGCGTTTTAAATATTGTAGCCTGCATTTGCATTAGTATTTCTTCTTGTTGAAGGGACTGGACGTTAGCGTGCCTCGTCATCCGCGATGGGAATGCTGGGTCGGTGACGCCGAGCCTGGGAGTGCATGGGAAGCTATCACCTCTGACGTACTCGAAGAACGTGTCCATCAACCATCGTCACACCCAATGTAACATGCCGGTTGGGGCAACAGTTTTGCCACGCGAGCACCGCCTAGCACAGTATGGTCTGTGCGTGCAGATTAGCATTTTTATAAAACTGTAGTCTTATGAAGTCACTCGGAATTGCTCACTTAATTTTCCATTGTGTCAGTGGGTGTGTTATTGGGTACATTTGTACTTCAACACTCCTAATACCTTTTATAAGAGCAGTGTGTACTTCAGTCCACTTTTGGGAGCATTATCTGCGTGCACTGAAGGCCCTTCATACCCAGCTCCTCTGTGAATCAGTCGGCTCCAGTTTCGATCCTCTGTGGTTGCACTTGCACCCCAGACAGCTCGTGATTTTACTTGTCTTACTTTATTTATGGCATGCTCTTTATTTTGCCCTCTCCACCGATCAAACAGGTTTAATCAGTTTCAAGCAACGGCCACATTAATTCCTGTGCTGACGAAGATGCAGATTCTCCCTTTAGAAAAGTGATGCTGTTTATATAAATGACTTACATCTCTATGTTTAGCATTTAGGTTTATTTAAATAATGTTGAATTTAGTGAATATGTTTTTAACCCTCGACTGCCTAAGAAACGATAGGCAAGTTACAATGTAACAAAGCTACAAAATGTAGGCCTGCCTTTTTCAAATGAGTGTTGGGACGGAAAAGACGTATGGTGACGTTTTACGGGCACCCCCAGCCCTGAATGCGCCATCTGCAACTATATGTGGATCGCTTAACTAAATGTTCCGAAGATATCGGATGTAATGTACCTGATAAAGAATGGGAGAAAACACTGAAATACCCCAAGAAAATCTCCAGGAACCCTAAATTCAAGTTAATTCAATACATGATAGTACATAGGGCATACCTGACACCACACAGGTTGAGTAAAATGTTTCCCGACGCAACAGATGCCTGCCCCAGATGCCATACGCAGCCGGCCAGACTGTTACATATGATTAGGGTGTGCCCGAAATTGATACCCTTCTGGGCAACAGATTACAAAATCATTGCTGAGTCAACACCTGGGGTTGGGAATGATTCAGTGGAATAGTGCATACTAGGTGTGTGTAAACTAAGGAAATCGCAAGGAACTCAGGCTTGGTTCGCCAATCTATTATTAATCTTGGCGGAAAAGAGCTATAAGAATGCGTTGGAAATCTATACAACCCCCAACGCCATTATTTTGGCATGGTGAAGTAGTACCGTGGGGTAGGGCCGAAAGTATGGAGAAAAGAAGGGAAGAACATAGAGGTTTAGGAAACACCAAATTTCAATGGAATGGGACATGTTGTTGGAACAATTCCTTTCAGTTGAACAGTCTTTACACTGAACGATAATTATGACTGACTTGTCGGTATCTGGACCCCAAGGAATACTGATTACTAAAATGGCATAAGTAGGACATGTTTACAAATACTGCACATTAAAATGTAGATTGTACGTAGAGCACTGTGTCTTGGTTGGCGATCAGATTAGGCTATACTGCAGATTGAGTTTGGTGGGACGGGTGGGAGATTTGGATAGTTGTTCCTATCAGGGAGGGGGTGGGTTTGAATGTTTGGAAATTTACTTAATATATAGGTAATGGGCATATTGATATACTGTAAGGTGCGTCCAGAGTGGTATTTTCATGGGGGTGAAAGGCTACTGTGTTTACCAGGAGTTAGGTAGCACAAGTGCGGTGGTGACAGCATACCAAATAGTGATCAATAGGAGTGAAAAGGCTTGGTTGCATGCGTCTGCTTGGGGTAAGTGTGCCTGTGAGGGGTACAATACATGGATGACTCTGGGTTCCATTTTTGGAGACACAGAGCTGATTGGAGGAGCATGGGGAGGTAGCCGATTCCCTCAGACAGATTTGTGTATTGCTGCATTACTTTGAGTTTGGTGGGACACACATTAGAGGAAGAAAGAGCCAGGCTGTTCTGTACACTTCAAAGGGTGTTCTTTGATTCAGAGAGAGTCCACTGGAGAGGGGTCTGGGTACATCGTAGAAAGGATATTGGGCTTATAAGAGAATCATAAGGAGTAGGGATGGGTCCCTCTGATAACCCTTTGATGCACATATCACCGTGGCTAACATCCAGGTGTGAACCTCTAGTCCCTTCCATGGCTTGTGTTGTAGGGTTATCAGATTTGGAGTTACTCCTGCTGTGGGACACCCAACACAAACTTCAAAAACTCAAACACTAAATCACATTTTGTGTCTGGAAATGGACTATAACAAGGGGAGCTTGATGCCCCCAAAACTGCCACTTGCCAAGCAGCCAGTTAGGCTGTAGTTCGAGAAGGAGAAGCTCCAAAAAACATCTACTTGTGACTAGGACTGGGGGCTATGGTCTGCCAGTCTCCCAGGTAGGTGAGGGGACATCCAAGCCCACCTGCGCTGGAGCCTAGAGCACCAGTGCCTGCCTGTTTCCCTAGAACAAACTGCCCTGTGAGTAAGAGGAGAGTTTGGAGGTCCAGTGGGGATCCTGGCAAGTGGATCCCAGTAGCGAGGTGAGAGGAAGCAGCTGCTGCACTAATCGGGACGTTGCCCCTATGCAGGCTTAAGTCAGCGACCCCGGATGCCAGAGGGAAGCGATGTGAAATTAGATGTTGCTGCACTGATTGAGCTGTCACATGTAAGCAGGTTAAAGTCGGCAACTCCATATGCCAGAGAGGGCTGCTGTGAAGAGTGCATTACTGCCATGCTAATTGGGCCATAGCCCATTTGGAGAGTAAAGTCGGTGACCCTGTATGAGAGGGCACCGCTACAAAGAGTGCTATACTGCCGTGCTGATCCGGCAGTAGCTCGTGTGCAGAGTAAAGTCGGTAGCACCATATGTGAGAAAAGAGTCACTCTGAAGAGTGCATTACTATTGTGGGATAGGCCACGTTACAACGCATGCGATACATCCATTACAACGCGGTCATTACAGCGACTGCGTTGTTACATTGCATACCATTAGAACGCAGGTCATTACAACCACTTGCTGTAGGGGGCGCGCTAGATTTTGGAATAGTGTAATTTACTATTCCAACTCCAGTCTGTGCAACAGTCGGAAAGGTGTTAGATTTTAAATCCAGCAACGTCTGCCCCCTACAGCAAGTCGTTGTAACGACTTGCGTTGTAATGGTTTATGATGTAAAAACGCAGTCGTTGTAATGACTTCATTGTAATGGCATGCGATGTATCGCATGCGTTGTAAATGATGTTTCCCCTATTGTGCCGATCGGGTGTCAGCCTGTGTGTGGAGTAAATTGGTGACACCATAGGTCACAGGGGGGTGGGGGAGGCACTGTGAAGAGAAAGGATCGTCACCTGGTTTTGTGAATGTCTTGAGGAAAAGCAGCTGTGGTGACCTGCGAGTGCCCAAGCACCAACTGAACTTTCGGACCTCAATGATCTTTCCCCTAATTGTGAGAGAGATCAGAGGAACTTACTGCATCATCGGAGGGAGTGTCACAGATGACCATCTGCTGCCCCTTCAAAGCAGAGAGAGCGACTCACTGCCAGCAGCTACTGTGGGCTTCTGCAACATCTGAGCATTGAACTCCAGAAAAGCATCCCCGGTGGGATCTGGGAAGACTGACCACAGGGCTGAAAAGCCCAGGAGAACTTGTCATGTAGCACACTTTTGACTTTGAAAGCGTCGGACTGGGAGTCCTGAGACTTGGACCCAGTAGGGCCTAACCTGAATGTCGCCTATCGTCAATGAAGAATAACCATTACCAGTAGAGGGAGAGGGAAGTGGGTCTCAGGGACTTGCCTATCTAACACTAGAGTGCTGACCTCAGGAGGACTGTGTGTATTATTTGTGTGTGCTGTATTTTACTTTGTGTTCGTATATAAATACTCCTTTTTTCATAGAAGCAAGTATTTGACTGGACAACCATTTAATACTCATATTGAAATTATTTTGAGTTGTAAGCCTGTGTTCACCTCCCCTACCCTGAGAACCGTTGGACTGCTCGACCCATGCTACTACTGAGAGACCAGTGCTAAAGGGGTACTTAGCCCAGTAGCTCAGGACCCATAGAAAGTTGGAGTAAAATGCCTTAACCCAGCATTTGAGCCCAGCAGCTCCTGCTGGCCTTGTGGCGCTCTGAAAGGGGTTCTGGAAATGAGTTTTTAAAGATTTTGCTCAATCTTTTGCAGGTAAAAGTTCATGATTTTGAAGGGCAATGTTTGTGATGCAAAATAAAACTCAATCTTTTATTTTATTACTATTAATCCTGCTAGTCTATGGCTCTTAAGTTATTTAAATCACATCACAATAACATTTTGGAAAAATATAGATAACGATGAAGGTTGTTTTAATAGAAATCCATAAACAAGTAGAATAAGCAAAAATTCTACAGTCTATGGGTTAACCCTTAGATTATTTTCTATTTTTTCTCCCTGTAGTACACTTTAAAGACTGAGGGCCTGATTCCGTGTTCGGCGGTCCATAGAAGCGCCGAACCCATGGTGGCAGTCCAACCACCACCGCACCACGGGACCACCCGCAGTATTACAACTGCAGAGGTCAGACTGCTCAGGACCCCTGCGATCGCCAGGGATCCAGGCTCCCGTGGCGTTCGCACAGCGGTCAGAGGAAGAAAAATGCTGGCAGTGCTGCAGAGGCACCGCCGAGCATATTTCAAGTCACAGCACCACCACCCTTTTCATGGTGGTGAGCCTGTCATGAAAGGGGGCAGTGAGGCAACTAAGGGGGCCGTAATAAGGCTCCTTCTGCCTCAGGGCCTGGGGGATGCATGTAGTGCCTCCCTCGATTTGCACCACCAGTTCCTGCACAGTGTGGCATGTTTGCCACACCGTGCAGGAAGATGCAGGCGGCGCTCTGAGAGCAGCGATTTGCATGGTAAGCTCTTCTATGAACCTACCAGACCACTGTTGTCAGACCACTGCAGGTCCACGCGCCAGACCAGGAATCATCTCCTGATCTGGCGAGCGGTCGCATCATGGATTTGGTGATCCTACAGTGGACAATCTGTTGTAGGACCGCCCAACTAAATCTGAACAAAGTTTACAGTCCCCTCAGTTCACTATGAAACCGCAAAATCCCATTAACAGGACTGACAGAAAAAGGAGGTTTGAGGCCTTCTGCCAAAACCAAAGTTAAGAACAAAAACAATATACACACAAGGACTTTGGGGACATGGAATAAGCAGCTAGTTTGCTTTGGCTCAGCTCCCTGCAGCCATTACTTCATGGAAGCATCATTCACACTTTGGATCAGGTCACATGAGGCATTTCTCTTTGCTCACCTGTTATTAGGTATAGGAGTATTAGTGTGCCTAAAGTGTACTTATATTGCAGTGAATGAAGTACTTGTGCTGCAATGAAGGTGCGCTCCTTCGTTTACTCACAACCCCTGCTCTTACTCCTCCCGCACCTTCCCCCAACGACTACCAAAATAACAAATCTACTGGCTCCTAGGCCCACTCGTATTTCTGTCGCTTCACTTACCCTTATGCCTACTCGCACTCTCATGCCCATTCTTACCCCTTTTAACACCGTTACTTGTACTCTGACTCTTTCTCTCTTACTTATTTACCTGCTCTTACTCTTCCTTATGCCTACACTTATACTACTCTTCCTCCTACTCTTACTTCGTATACTGCTCTAACTCCTACCTTATACTTTCATACCCCTACACTTTCTCTCTTGCCTGCACCCCTAGCCTAGACTCACCCCAGCTCTTATACCTTCCTCTTTGTGCCCCTACTCACACAACTACTCATAGCAACTACCCATACCCCTAGCCCTGTACCTACTCTCAGTCTTAAACCTTTTCCAACACTAATGCATAGTCATAACCCTACCCCAACACTACTCACACTCTTGCCAATATTATTACAAAAACTCCTACTATTTTTTTCTCCTACTCTCAATTCCACTCTTTTTTCTACTGTTACTCTAACACTCACCACAGCTACTACTCTTACACCGAATCCTTTTATTTCTGCTTCTACTTTTACATCTTTTTAATCCTAGCAACCCATAGTCTTACTCGTACTCTATTATTTCTACAATTCCTACTTCTGCCCATCCTCTAATACTCTCCCTCTGTCATACTAATCTTCCTTTGCACCTCCATCTTGCATGTCAAATATGTATCTGTACTGGTTTTGCCTCATCTACTCTACTGTTATGCCTAATTTACTCTACTATTAGCCTAACCATATCCCTATCCCTACTCTTACTCCTACTCTTCTGCCAACTTCCTTAATTCTTCCACCTGTAATCCGCTCCTCTATACCACTCTTCTAACTGCAGATGGTTGACTCAGTAGCAAGTTCCTCATTGCAGGTGATCTACTCTTTGTCACCCTAACGTCATTCTATGGAACTGTAGGCAGAATTATCTCTAGTGACTTGCGATGATGACTTGTTAACCCATTTTGTAAAGCTCCCCCTTAACTATTTTAAGACTTTTTAAGACCTGTCTTGTGAATCATTTACCTCTCACAATCTCCTTTTAACTCGTTACTTTTCAATTCTCCCAGTAAACACAGAAATTAGACTAAGCACTTATACCTTCTCCCCAAAGGCTTTAACTCCAGATGTACCAAAGCATAGAGCCATCAGTATCAAAGGATTTCATATCTACGCACCTTCTAGTCATAGGGCCAACTCAGCTCTAATGTGTATTCTACTAAATTCTAAAATTTCAGGACACTCAAGGTTCTTCATCCTGAATATCCAAACCGACCATTATTTGGACATTGTATACACTATCAAATCCTGGCATAATGCACATTCTCACTCTGTGTTTGATTTGCTGGGACCTCAAAGATACAAAGCCACCTGTGCAGACAAGCAGCATATACGATGAGGCAGCATAGCGGTCATTTACAACAACATCCTCAAATGCAGATCTGTACCCACCACAATCTATGGCACCTTGAACACCTCAAACTTTCACATTATGATTTATCTGAGGCTGAAGTCATGTTATCTACAAACAATGTTTGGTACAGTGGGATCTTGTACACGTGCAGTGCCTTCTCCAAGCTCAAGAAGTGCCCCATTCTCTGAAGAGATTGGTTAATGTCCAACCCCACGCATGTACCTTCCTTCTTTCCAGTTTTGTTTAGAACTTGTGTGGGATGAAAAAGTTTTAATATATATCATGTTTAGCATTAACATGGCAGTAATGTGTAGTCATGCTGATGCTAATATAGAGAGAAATTATGTTTATGCATGTTTCGTTTTATCACAGCAAATGTAGGCCTGAATTCCAAAATAAGTTAAGAGTTGTGTGCCATCGTTTCATTGTGACACGTGATCATTTTATTTTTAGGCAAGTTGGAGTTTTAATATCATCAAATGCAATGTCCTTTTTCCTTCTTTCCCATGTGACATTTTTTTTCCTTTTTTGTGATTATCGTGGAATAATATTTTGATGAATACTGCATTCAAAAGACACCTGCATTGCCCAGACTAGTCCATGTATCTTATCTTGTACCATATTGTGTAGGTTTGAAGGTTTTTTCTTTCTAATCATCTTTATTTATAAAGTTTGTAAAGAAATTACAATAACGAAATAAACAACAGAAAAGCATTTAGCAGGTAGTAAAAGACAAGAAATACTCCTTTGAGCACATTGTATGAGCTTGAATGTCGTGGGCACAACCGCAAGCACACAGGATCGTCCGAATCAGGACTCACAGTCCCCCGCCCCCCGAGAACTGCGGTCGCACCGCCCCCCCTCCCCACTTGGTTACTCTTCGAACACTACACTCCCTCCCCATTCGCCCCAGCCCTTTTATATTGTGCTTGCAATTTCGAGCTGTAGGCTTGAAGGATGTAGAGATAAGCTTGTATGAGAAAACTTGAGAACTTGTCAAGTATGTAAATGTATAATTTTGCTTTAAACTGATTGGATAGTCTTTTGAGAATTTGGTGTAGTTGGATAAAATGTTAGAATGTGTGTATCGTAGAGCAGAATAGAGCAGAACAGAGCAGGAGATCTTAGAGTGCTCTCTCAGAGAGGGACAGACTGTAGCTATGATCTTTCCTTTGTGGCAACCCGATGCTGGTTCATCCTCTACTTCATAAGATTAGATCTAACTGATTGCCTATTAATCGAAAGATATGCATTCTTAATATAGATTGTTGCTGGCCTGATTGTGCCTCCTGTAAACCATTCATTTTGATTAAACCTTCATGGTTTGAAACTAAAATGTTCCCTGTCCTATTTGTAGAGCCTAGTGTGCTTCATATAATATTGAATGTATTGATTTGCTAATCAGGCCCAGTTGTGGAGCACCAAAGTCCTTAGGAGATTAACATCACCCCTGGTCCATTGAGAGAAGGGCTTTATGGTTCTCGAATTTGCATAAAGAAACATGCTAGAAGTGACAACAAAGAAAGAGAATCTGGGAAGCCTTATTTTGTTTCAGAAAACGAACCAAGAGTGATCATATGAAGTACTTGAAGTGGGGAGTTCCATGAATCCCCTGAAATGGGATTTCTAACTGTTAAAAAGAGTATTTTGAATTGGAATGATATACAGTCTAAAAGTATGAATCTTCATTCTAGTTGGATTACCTTTGCAGCCCTGTATCTAAGATTGGGCTGTTTTCTTCCACTGGCTATCTTTGCTCGGTCATTCCATCTTTCATGATATGCAATGCAATTACAATATTCAGGAAATTAACAAAATCTCCTGAAATTTGCATCAAAATCTATGAATAACCTATATGAACGGGAGAAGAGAGCTTTGTTGGCCTGAAATGCTGAGCTACACCTGCTGTTCAGTTTTTACATTTTTCTATGTTTTACAATTTGAAAAGCACACGGCGACCCGCAGGCATCCCAGCGCTGGGCCAGAGGCAGCACTACAAAGCAGAAAGAGCACCTGAGTTGAATTATTTAAAAAGCCAGGTTTTAATCACTTTCCAAAAATGTAGCTAATTCTCTGTAGCCCGAATGGCCAGAGGGACGGGATTCCAGAGCTTTGCTTCATTAAAACTAAACGACCGACCACCTCTTCTAGCTCTTTTAATAGTTGGGGTGGCGGCCAGGTAAACATTAACGGATTAAAGTGATCTGATGCTGGAGTAATGGGTGGCCAGCTGTTGTAAAATGAACTGGCCTCAACCTTGTAAAGCACAGTGGGCAATACACAGCAGTTTAAATTCCACTCTTTGAGCAGTTGGCAGCCAGTGGAGCTCTCTCAGCTCGTCTAACTGACTTTGACCTGGGAATTCCCAAAAAATATGCATACAGCCGCACTCTGCACATTCTGCAGTTTCCGAGTAACTCCTTTAGGAGATCCCAAGTATTATGAGTTACCATTGTAGTAAGGAATCCCTTAATACGTACATAAATTGTTAAGTTAGCATAACCACGTTAGATGTTAGAAAGCCATCTTGCTGCTTTTGCGCACGACACTGCATCTACATGTTATTGTTTAAACAAACTGCTGACTCGCGCTTTGCCTCACATGAGAGCAATCTGTTGTTACCATCCCGAGCTCTGCGCAGCGACCTTGGTCTGTACATGGTGTAACAAGAACAGTCTGGGTCGTTAGACAATGCATGTTTTCCACTCTTGGTTGATCGACTCACTATTTAGCCATAACACACAGGCAGCTGCGAATACCTGAAAGTTGGTGCTTTTATTATTGCAGACATCATGTTTAATATTCAGACCGAAGACGAGCCTTCCTGCGAGAAGACTTCTGATGCTCCTGTGATGTGATTTCACTAAGCTGATCTTTGAGGTATGGGGTCCCCTGTTCAAGCCTAAGAGACCTTTTATTAGCATAATAATAATATTAGCTTCTTATTAAAGGGAAGGTGGTAGTATCCACTGTCATTTATAACATGATCACTCCCTTTATATTCTATGGTATTGTAACGATGCTGATGGTTTTAATTATAATCATTTGTCTGCTTGTATTAGCCAAAGTACTGCATCTTAGGACACGTGGTCTATAAAATAAACTCTTTTTATTTTCACCGTGTCTCTGTTTATTCTTGTTGTGGACTGATGTGAGAATAATATACGAACAGGTATTTCCGATTCCCACCATTCCTGAGAGTACACTGAGTCGCTTGTTCTGGGTTGTCTTTTCATTGGGACCGCCGAGCTAAATCTCGGATAACGAATGGGACACTTATGCTAGCCGGATACTGGGTTCTGGGTTCTGAGGTGAGTTTCTGGTACACCACAATTCACTGAGGTCCTGGGATTCTACGCATAGTTCTGTGTATAAGCAGAATCCCTGCAACACCATGAAAGGACAAGTGCATGAACCACCACTGAAGTCTGAAGCAGCATGGTTAAAATCTTGCGTAACATCCGCAGCATTCAAAAATAGCTAGCTGTAGTTTTAGTAGCCTGGACTTCCATGGCCATGGTATCTTCCAACAGCATTAGGGATTTTGGAGAGCCAAGGCCAGTGGGCCAACCTAAGCCTTTTTGTACCAAAGAGTTATTCTCTAGAATCATTAGTTCCATCTTAGCTCCACTGAGCTTCAGACATGACTTGTTCATCCAGCTAGTCACTTCCTCCAGGCAAGACCCTAAATTAGATGTTAAAGGGTCAGAGCCTGGGTCAAAGGATGTCACCAGCTGGGTTTAATTCGCATAGGAGACTATAGAGATTCCAAAGGGGGTACAATATCTGCCAGGGGTTGAAGCTCTATACTGGACAACATGTGGCTAAGTGAGTACCCCTGTGGGACCCCACATGCCACGGGCAGCTTTTCCGAGGAAAAATCCCTATCAAAGACCTGGAATGTTTGTTCCTTCAAAAAGGAATACACCCACTCCCAGGCTCTGCCTGCAACTCTGGCCCTGCCAGCTCTATCCACAATTATGGAGTGGTTGACCGTGTAGAAGGCTGCACTAAGATCAAGTAACACAATGGCCACTGTAGCCCCCGATCCATTCTCCTTTTTGCTTCCGAATCCTCCACTACCGTCAATAAGGCGGCCTCTGTGCTGTGCGTAGGCCAGAAGCCAGTCTGTGTATGGTTCAGAATTGAGCTTGATTCCAAGAAATCTGATAGACATATATTATGTTCTTCTGCCACCTTACTTAGACCTGGAAGCAGGGAGATAGGGCGGACGTTTTCTAGACAGGAGGGGTCACGAGTCGGCTTCTTTAAATCAGCTCTGATCAGTGCGTGTTTCCATGAGAAGGGAACTATGCCTGTTTCCCAGGGACAGATTTATCAATTCCAATAGGGAGGGGAAGATAGTTTCAGTGTCAAGAGCGAGAATTCTCAGAGGTGCTGGGTCTGGAAGGGATCCAGATTTAATTTTCCTGAAGAGGACTAAGAATTGCTCCAGCGAAAGGGGAGGCTAGGCACTCCACCTATCTGTGCAGGCTTCAACCACGCGGCGTTCGTGGTAGGCTCCAACAAGAACTTTGATATCTGAATCTCTCTATTGGGGAATTCATAGCATTATTAATTGTTGTATCATAGGATAACGCCTGAGTTTGTCGAATTTCCATATGATATAGCCTCACATTCTCTCAGTTTAGTATTTTATTGTTTTCCTCATAATACTTTCTCCATGCTCTTACTGCAGTTCTATCGTTTTTTAGTATTCTAAGGTGTGGGGTGTACCATGGGGCTGACTTATTTCTATACTTTTGTGTCCTGGTCTTCATAGAAATGGTTTGATCTGAAGCATGGACCAGCTAGTCCGAGACCATGAGGTTAGCTGCTTGTGGGTCTCCTGCCAGACGAAGAGATATCATGCTCAGAGTATTTTTTCAGCTGTCACGACTGAGCAAGGACAGAAGTTGGTCCTTAACTACCTTACATTACTGGGGTAGTGTGTTGCAGGGTACCTTGATAGTCATGAGGCTCAAATAGTGATCTGTCCAGGTAAAAAGTATGGGGTCTAGTACCTGTAAGAGGGGGTTATTTGTAAATATTGGGTCCAGAAAGTGGCCTCCTACGTGTGTGGGTCCCTGAACCATTTGCTCCAATTGAATGGCCTTTAGGTCAAGCACAAAGCTTACTGCTCGACTATCATTAGCATCTTCTAAGTGCAAGTTTAAATCTCCCAGCACCGTGAGGTGGCTGTACTTTGTAGCCAAACTCGCAACTACTTCTGGAAAACATTGAATGAATTGCCATAAGGGGCCTGGAGGGTGATAGGTTAACATTCCCGCAAATGCGGATGTAGGGAACAATGAGATGGCAAACCCGAGGCTTTCACAATCAGGGGTGGCAAGGGGATCAATGCGACATTTTAAACTGGATTTCAAAATAATGGCCAGGCCTCCACTCTTTCTGTTTTCTCTATCCTTACATAGTACATAGTTATCCGGTGGGAGAGCCTAAGCAATGTCAGGGCCTGATTTCCCATGTTGGCTACATCTGCAATTAATGATGGTCTGGTTGCAGCTGAATTGTCTCAGGACTAATGATTTTATGGTAACCGACAGCACATCTTATGGAGAATAAACTGAAGTCTGGGAGGACACACTGACAAACGCAGCCTTGAGTCTGGCACTTACGAGATTCCTGCTGTCAAAAGTGTGCATGTGTGCAACCGGTGAGCAGGTCAGTCCTGTAGCAACCTTGACAGGATTTGCTAATCTCATGAAGGGGTAAGATAATAAAACTTGAGACTGAACATACACACTGGGGGTAGTTTGACTGCACCTGAGCCTTACTCAAACTTGAAGCTCTAAAGAGAGAGAGGGGAAATTCAGAACCAGGAACTCAGAGCCTTAGAGGAGGGAGCAGTGGGGGTGCAGTGTCTGCCAAAGATAGCCCCCAGAAACACTGTCTTGTTTGTGGCTAGTGCAGTGTGTAGAGTATGTAGTAATGTGTGCAACTGTGTGAGGAAAGTACTTTCTTGAAAATGTAAACACTGGGATGCACATTCACATTATTAGGTCTGTTGTTTGATTGTTGAGCTCTGAGTTTGATCACCCCCACACTACCTTCCTGAGAAGCCCATGATTGCTTGCGCTAGCTAACCTGAGAGTCAAGTGCACAAAAAGATGGACTTGGTCCAATTTGTAGAGCCATAGTAGGGTGGGCCCTAAGACATCAAAGCACATTACCTTAACCCCCACGCTTGAGGTCCAGAGCCCTTGTCTGCCCCATGGCCCCCTGTACTGGGTCTATCGAAGGCATTCCTAAAAAGTGCAGTTTTAGCTCTGTCTTGAATCTATGGTAGTTTGAATGGAATCAGAGTGCTTCTTCTATCTTGTTTCATATCTGGTTATAAGTTATCAATGTTCTTCTACCTTTTTTAGGCCTGACACACCCTATGTTGTGTGTGGGTGAAATATACTAGATTATTGGAAACTTAACAAGACATAGTGGGATGCCACTTTCTTTAAGTGGTTGGTCCAATTTCTTCCATAAGGCCTTGTTCAAATGCATTTTATTTTACAAAAATCACGAATTAGCAAAATAAAATAAATCCATAATCAACCCATTGAAATGTATACGCTGGAGTCTTGTAAGCTCATTGTGCTTGTAAGAAATTGGGTTGTTGATTGAGGAGTAGTGAAAACCCTACTCAAGCAACAACCACAATCCTTGTCAGGGTGAACCACTAAAGTCACTAAATTAACCTGTACTTAACCCTCAGGTAGCTTGGCACACAAGCAGTCAGGCTTATCTTAGAGGCACTGTGTTAAGTATGTACGTAGCACACAACCAGTAATAATGTGAAAACACAACTCAAAATAATCTTAAACCACTTTTGAAAAATAGAGAAAATATTAAATAAAATGACACCAAAACAAATTAAATCCGATCAGTAGAACCTGAGTTATGAAAATGTTCAGTGAAATCTAGTGCCTAAAAGACCAAAGCGCCAACCACGGGTATCTTGTCGAGTGAGAACGGGACAAAGACAAAAGTTACGGCCGACCGCGATGGAGCACGGGTTGGATACACAAAGTGGATTGGGCTTGGTCTCAGCTTAGTTTAGGACTTGGAAAATGGCTTGAAGAAAAGTCCAAGAGAAGATAGAGATCAGTGAGGCAAGGCCCAGGCTGTATCCAACGAGGTGTCTTCCAGGAGCCCCTAGATCAGGTTTTGGGTCAGCCATCGACGATGGCTGAACAAAAAGCTATGAGCGATAAAAGCTGGATTTCCCGGCCTAAGAGGTTGTCATCATCGATGGGGAGCCTTTCGCCTTCGAGCCTAGTGAAGATTTTTACCATCAGACTAAGACGAATGTTTGAAAGTTGAAAACATCCAGTGGGACAAAGCTGCGAGCCATAGCCCAAGAGGGCTCCACGAGGCCAGATACCATCACTCAGAAGTCCAGCTGAAGAGGATTTGCTGCTGCAATGGAGAACGTAACTGTAGTTACTGCGAAGTAAGAGGGCGGATCAGCTAGCAGGTAGGTCCCGGTCCTTTGTTGGTTCTCTGGAACGTTTTGGTGAAAATTTTCTAAATCTCAACTTTTAGGATTAGGCATTATTTATTTACTAATAAGTATCTAGTACAGTGCACTACATGTGCCCAGGGCCTGTTTATCAAATGCTACTAGTGGGCCTGCAGCACTGATTGTGCCACCCACATGCATAGCCCTTCAAACCTGTCTCAGGCCTGCCACTGCAAAGCCTGTGTGTGCAGTTTTAAACTGCCATGTCGACCTGGCAAGTTCACCCTCTTGCCAGGCCCAAACCTTCTCTTCTATTACATGTAAGGCATCCATAAGGTAGGCCATAGGTAGCCCCGTGGGCAGGGTGTACTGTATTTAAAATGTAAGAAATGTACTTGTGAGCTTTACATGTCCTGGTAGTGAAAAACTGTTAAATTCGTTTTTCACTACAGCAAGGCCTATCTCTCTCATAGGTTATCATTGGAGCTGTCTTGTAACACTTTACAAGTGTATCTTCCAATTGGGAGCAGATGGAAAATTGGAGTTTAGTGTCCCTGCACTCACAATTTAAAAACATCTTTTAGTGAAGTTAGTTTTCAAATTACACGTCTGAAAATGCCACTTTTGGAAAGCTGGCATTTTCTTACTTTAAGCATTCTGTGTCTCTGCCTGTCCCTAGAATACATGTCTGGGTTGAATGACTGTCGGGCTTTGTGAATTCACTATAGACAGTCACACACAAAGGGGGCTGAGGTGTGCCCTGCATTTCCTGATGGCCCATCACCAGGCCAATAAGCCTTCCTGAGCTAGAGTGGTGGGAGGAGCTGACATTTTCTCCTAAATAGGGCTGTGCCTGTCCTGACACAAAGTGCTGCATACCTCTCATTAGTGTGTCTGAAGCCAGGGCCAGAAAAGGGCAGGGACTTGCGCACTACAAAGACCTTTCTTTGAAATCGCCCTACTTTAATGGCTAAAATGGGTATAATTACTGGACCTCTTGTGGAAATCGAAAATAATTGCTGTTAGCATGAGCAGAAGCAATCTTGTTTGCAGCATCCATTATGTTAGCCTTGTGATTCTGCCGTCTTCACTGTTGCCTGCTTTCCTATTGTGCTTGAGTCATCAACCTCAGTTAACTCCTTCTGTACTGAACCAGAGCAATGTATGAGCTCAGAAAGGCCTGTAGTTGCTAGAATGCACCTTTTTGAGAATGTAACTGTCTATCATATCCTACTGATGTAACCAGTTCTGTTTCCCCTCCCACTTTGCTGACTAAGTGATATTCATCTGCCCATGTTTGTCAGTATCTATTCCTATGTAGGCCTGTACCTTCTGTTTGAGTCTACATGCTTACTCTGCAACAAACTGTGAATAAAAGGCCCATGGTTTCTGTATTCCATGTACTACCTCCTACAGCGCCTAAGGGTGTTGTATTGATGTGGTCCCACTCATGAGTGATTAATAAACTTGTTATTTTGAATTCCAGCTTCAGTGCCAATCTCTTCTTTGTTGGTTTAAGGACCCGTGGACAAGATAAGGGTGACCCCTGCACCGGTGTGCCCCTAAAAAGGCTAATTTCCACAGTTTGGCGCCCGACTCGTGGAGCTCATCGGAGATGCGGCCGTCAGAAGGAGTGATCTTGACGGAGGAATGGAATCTTACTGAGGAGACGTCCTGCACGAGGAGACTTTTTGTCTTTGCAGACCAAAGAGCTTTTCCGGTTTTCCCGATTTGACCCTCCAGGTGGTGGCCGGTCCCGACTGAGATCTCCATTGGCGCAAGTTTTGCAGTGACCATTAGGTCGACCAAGAGATTGGCAGTTGGAGGTTGGAGACTTTCGTTTGGTAAGGTCACTGAAGCGACACTCTTGATTTTGGATTTGCTTGGCCAAGATTCTGGTTTTGTTTGTTTGTTTATTGCAATAAATAAAGCCAGGTAATGTGGAGATTTTTCTCTACTTTGATATATCTGGGATAAGTAATATTTTACTACAACAAAATGGATTTAGAAAGTAGTCAGCCTGTTCCCCTAGAGGGGACACCTAATAGATACATGTATATTTTATACTGTATTTCTTCCATAATGTATAGTACACTGTGGAACAAATATACGAAAAAAGGATCCTGATCTACAATGGCCAGTAAATGGGTCATTTAATTTTAAAAAGATTCAGTATGTTGAGCAGTGTCTGTTTAAACAAAAGAGTCAAAAAGATATGTTTGATTGTGTACGAATGTGGGAGAAAGAAGTGCATGAGAGAGTGAGGAAAAAAGAAGCTATAGCAGAAAAAGAACAGCAAAAAACAATATATAAAAAAATGTTGGAATTGAAAAATAAGGAGATGAAGGAAATAAAAGAAAAAGAAGATAGGGAGCGTTGTTTAGAGGTAACTGGCCAGTACCCTATTAGGCGCCTCATTTAGCCCATACTTATTAGACCTCAAGATAATTCTATTTTGTTAGATCGACCTAAATTCCCTAGTGCTCTCGAGAATGAGAGTTCTGATAGGAGCATTTGTCTTCAGAAGAAAAAGATGAAGATAAGCAAGTTGGGCGGAAGACTCGCTCTACTTTGACTACTGAATGCAAGGCCACTCTTAGATCCGCTGCTCGTAAAGCAGCTCGTGGGAGTGCCTTCGCCCCAGAACTCATAGCAATGGTTCAACAGTGGATAGATTTAGAGCAGATATATTTTGTAGAGACGTTTACTTGGGAAGTAATACTCAGTTTTAGAAAACATTCTGATGATTTAGTGCCCTCTGATATAAATTCTAATTATAAGCAGCTGGTAAAACTACAACTGAACAAACAGTTCAGACCCTGGAGCGACAAGAGGGAGCTACGGGGACAGATAAAGATACTAGTGATATTGAAGTTACTATGAAACCCATGCGTGAAGCAGCACCTCTGTATGTTCCCCCAAAGGGAGCGGGAACGAATGATGATAAAGATTCAGATGTTGCAAAGGGATATTTTGTTTATAATTGGGTTTACACTCCTTGGAGTGGAGCAGATGTTATGGCTCTTAAAGCTGCTTTGCCCGACCCACGGTAAAATCCGGGCCACTTTTTTTGAAGAAGTGGAAGGAGCTGTTAGCTCCTGTACTATGACTCTGCCAGATATTGACATGTTTTTTCGACTTATTTTTCCCCTGATATGTGGCGATCAATTCGGAAGGTAGATGATAATGTAGCCTATGGTGATATTTGGGTGCATTTAGAGCAAATAGATGCGGCTAGAGAGCCCACGCAGAAGCCTCAATAGGAGATATTAGATCTTCCCAAAGCTATTGTGACTAAGTTAAAAACTCTCAGACCCCCTAAGAAAATGGATTGGACTACATTATCATCTTGTAAAGAGAAAGCGGATGAGTCAGTTTCTGATTTCTTTACACGATTTGAACAGACATTATATGGTTTTAGTGGGCAGTCATTGACAGATGACACGGGTAAGCCTCTGTTCGTCGACAAATTTGTCGCTAACATGTTGCAAGAAATAGCTAGTCGCCTAAAGGCCAGCGAGAGTTCATGGACTACGTCTTCCCCAGTCTCCCTTTTGACTATGCCTCAGTATTATGAGCGACAGGAATTGGAAGCAAAAGGCAAGGAGGATAAAAAGGTTAAGGATCTAAAAACGAAAGTTATGTTGGCTCAAGTCTATGGTCCCTCATTTAGAGGTGGTGGTAGAGGTGGACGTGCGATGTATCGCCCTGGTGTACCCCCTTTCCCTCAAGCAACTTTGTCTTCTGATCACTGTGCTTATTGTAAAGAAATTGGACGTGGGCATGCTGCATGTCCCCTTTTGCAAGGTCAGCAGTATCAGCGAGGTAGAGGAAGTATGAGAAGCCGCCCAGGGAACATAGGAAATAGGGGATGCATGGATAATCACACCAGATTTGAGGCAGTTGAACACAATCCAATTTCTTCTAATACCTTTGATAGACGAAACCAATACCAAATGTCTGATTATTCGGCTGATGGTCCTAAGGATTCTGATTATGCATAGGAATGCCTAGGATGGGGTAAGGAGCCGGTTGAGGTCCCAGTAGATCAGAGGGGTCCCTATGTCGATGCAAACATCTTGGGTTCTACTGATCAGTTTCTGGTTGATAGAGGAGCTTCTCGTAGTGCTCTGTCTAAACAATTGGTTCCTGGGGCTCCCCTGTCTGGCACAATTATAACATCGATAGGATTCGATGGAACACCTATACTTAGCCCACTGTCACAGCCACTTGCATTTAGTCTTGATAAATTCACTACAGCATGTCCATTCCTGCTTTCCCCTAACACGCCAGATAACATTGTGGGTATCGATCTGCTCAAACATTTTCGTGCTACAATACGTTGTTCTCCAGAGGGTGTGCGTGTTATCTTAAATGATAACTATCGAATGGTTGAGGATATTGCTTTGGCATCGTTACCTAGTACTTTGTGGGCTACATCAGATACTGATGTGGGACAAATGGTTATCCCACCAGTACATATTCAAGTGAAAGAATGTGCTTCTTTACCTCGACTGCCCCAATAGAACAAATCTCGGGAAGGCGAAGAAGCATTGATATACATTGTTCAGAATTTGATTAAGGTGGGGGTTGTGGAAGAAGTCCCTTACAATACCTGTAATAGCCCTATTCTCCCTATTTTGAAAAAAGACACTGATTCGAAAATGTATAGATTCATCATTGATTTGCTAGAGGTTAACAAGATCGCAGTGCCCCAATATCCGGTAGTCTCTGACATCACGACACTTCTTACTATGGTTCCTCCTACTGCAACTACATTCAGTGTGATCGATTTGAAGAATGCATTCTTCTCGATACCTATTCACCCTGACAGACATTATTTGTTGGGGTTCACTTTGAATAATCGATCATTCAGATTTTGTAGAGCTCCACAAGGGTATACAGAGAGTCCTAGCATTTATAGCCAGGCATTGAAAAGGCAGCTTGATTCTTTCCCTGTGCCAAAGGGGGTGGCTCTTATTCAATATGTCCATGAAATCTTGTTGGCTGCCGATACCCCTGAACAGCGTGAAGAAGGAACACTGTTATTGCTATCATCCCTCGCCTCTCATCATCACAAAGTCTCTCGGAAGAAATTGCAATATTGTAGACAGCAGGTTACCTATTTAGGTCACCTCCTGTCTTAGGAGGGACGTGCACTTACACCAGATCGCATTCAAGCTATTTTAGACACGCCTGTGCCTCGTACTCAGAAGGATGTTTGGGCACTGATTGGCCTTACTTCTTTCTGTAGGCAGTGGATCCCTAGCTTTTCTCACATTGTTAAACCCTTGTTGGCCCTTTTGACTAAAGACACTCCGATGCCTCTCCCATGGACTACTGAATGCCAGCATGCTTTCCAATAGTTGCGTCAAGCTCTTTGTTCTGCACCAGTATTGGGAACTCCAGACTACACTAAGGCTTTCACACTCTTTGTACACAAGAGGGACGGTTGTGCTCTCAGTTTTAACACAGACACGCGGTGATAAGCTGCGTCCTTGTGCATATTTCTCAACTGTCCTTGATCCAGTCGCCTGTGCGCTGCCAGGGTGTTTTCGAGCAGTGGCGGTGACAGCTGTGTCCATACGTCAAAGTGAGGGAATAGTCTTGTCACACAGATTGCTTGTGCTAGTACCCCATTCAGTTGATGCTCTTTTAAATCAAACAAAAACACAACATTTGACTAGTGCCCGCTTGACAGGATATGAATTGACACCTTTGGCTCCTCCTATCACACTGAAAAGATGCTCGACTCTGAATCCTGCTACATTATTGCCATTTCCAGCCACTCAGTCTCAGTTACAAGAGTTACATGACTGTATATCCCTTACTGAAGAACAAACAAAGGGTTGTGTTGACCTACAAGATATGCTCCTTTCTAGTGTTGATGGGGAACTGTGGGTTGATGGGTCCTGCTTGAAGTTGCCTGATGGCACAACATGTGCTGCATATGCAATTACAACACTTTAGACAGTAGTTGAGACAGCTCACATTCCCACAGACGTCAGCTCAAGCAGCCGAGTTGATAGCACTGACAAGAGCATGTGAGCTTAGTATAGATCTACTTGTTGACATCTACACCGATAGCCGATATAACTTTGGAGTGGCTCATGATTTTGGGCAACTCTGGAAGGAAAGAGGCTTTCTTACTTCACATGGGACGCAAATAGTGCATGGGGAATTAGTACACAATCTCCTTACTTCCTTGACATATCCCAAGAAAGTGGCAATTGTTACGTGTAGCGCACACAAGAAAGTGACTGATAAAATTTGAAAAGGCAATGCCTTTGCAGATCACACAGCTCATGAGACTGCAATACAGCGAAGTACTACACCCATGTATGTAGATAAGTCACAGGCTGAGCGTTTGCATGATGCTAGGCAAGAGGTACTAGATATGCAACAATCTGTTTCTGTTGAGGAAATAGACCAATGGTCTAAGGAGGGAACATTGGATGATGAGGGCTGTTGGAGGTATAAAGAAATGACAAAATGGAAGTTACCCACAGCCTATTTACATCCTATGATTCACATGGCACATGGGCCGACACATGTTGGAGCATCCTCAATGGCAAAGCAACTTATGCAAGTTTGGGAACCTCCAGATATTGCCGGCACAGCTAAAAATATAGTCCAGTCTTGTCTGATCTGTCTCCAATATAATCCTGGAAAGGGAACACGAACTCCAACAGGAGGGTTTGCCATACCTACTGCGTCTTTTGAGGTCCTGCAAATGGATTACATACAGTTTGAGCATTGTAACAACCTAAAGTATGTCTTGGTAGTGGTTTGCGCCTTCAGTAAATCGATAGAGGCATACGCTATGAAAAATAACACAGTTCTTATTACAGCAAAGGTGCTCCTAAAGGAGTTTTTCCCAGATTCGGCATTTGTCGAGTTTTGTGGAGTGACAACGGACCCCATTTCATTGGGCAAAATGTTGATTACCTCATATAAGGGTTAGGAATTAAACAGAAGTTCCATGCTGCTTTACACCCACAATCAGCAGGGCTAGTGGAACGTTGCAATTCTACCATAAAACTAAAATTGGCCAAAATACAGGCTTCCACATCTTTGAAATGGCCTGATGCACTGCCATTAGCGTTGCTATCAATTAGATCGGTACCACCTACACCGTATGAGGTGGTTTTTGGAAGGCCAATAAATATTTGGGGGATTCCTAAGTCACGCCCTATACATGATGTACCCTATTTATTGATGAACGACTATTTGTCTTAGTTGACTGACAGTTTGTCTTCTATTCATCAACAGGTTCGGGAGACTCTTCCAGACAGGTCGCAGGGTGAGGGCCATGATCTACTGCCTGGGGACTTTGTCCTAACAAAGTCTTTTCAGCAGACCAGCTCCTTGGAGCCTTGTTGGTGTGGCCCTGAGCAGGTGCTCTTGGCTACTAAGACTGCGGTTCGAGTGTCCAACCGTAAGAACTGGGTCCACGCAACCCATTGTCGGAAGGTGTTGCAGGACCTAGTGAGCCCAGCTGTGTTGGCAGATCATCGCGACATCCTGGACACAGAGAAAGGACAAGCCACGTCACCTGAAGGAACTGAGGAAGTTTTCCCGGACCACACGATCCCTGGTGCATCTCGATATCAGCTGCGACCCCAGAAGAGAGACACTTCGTTGCTGAAAAAGACTGTTTGAGCCACTGTCCTGGGTAGTGAAAGACTGAATTACAAAGTAGGGTAATCTTTTAGTGACTGCTCGTCTCAATCTCAGCGAAGAAACCAACGTCTGCCCAGGACCTTAGGGCACCATCTGTTCCGTTGTTCAACGGCAAGATGAACATGCCTGCGGAGAAGAAATGAACTGCTGCAAAAGTTTGTGATTGAAAGAGTATGTTCATTATTGGACTTACTTCAATTATTGTTCTGATTGCTACAATAACATGGGTTGTAGAGGGAATAGCTCCTGCTCGAAATCTACTGACTTCTACTACTCCTGTCCCCATTAAGCACCACTATTATACTCTTCCTTATCATGAGAAGAAACACCGGATGTCCTATCTCAATAACACCTTTATTCAAATGTTGCATCACACCCATAATGCTACGAACATTACCAACTGTTGGGTGTGTGGAATGATGCCAGTTCATCAGAACAAGAGAGGAACGCCTTTCATTCATTTGCTGTTTTCACACAATGGCTCCTGCAGGGCCTGGTTTGCACTATTGTGGGCTTCTTATATTGGTAATATTACTAACTTTGATGTAGGAAGACTTAACGCTCAGTTAAATAGAGTCTGTTACCCTGATGAGGAAGGAGATCAACAAGCTAAAGGAACTGTATGGGAAATGGAGGAGTATCGCCGAGGACATTCCTCCACACACTATGTTTTCCCTAACACTCGAACTGTCAAGGGTAATGGGCCTCCTGTTATAGCTGTTACTAGAGCTCGAGCAGACCTTTGTGTAAGCAGTATTGGCAGTATCCCTGTGGAAAAAAGTGACCGTACTACAGTGCTGAACATTACTGGAATGAACAATATTAGTTTTTTGTCCTCACATAACACCTATTTCATGTGTGGAAGTAAAGGCTATTACCACCTACCTATTGGGTGGTTAGGTAGCTGTTTTGTGTCCTTTTTGCTACCACCTGTATTTTTGGCACCTGCATCCTACCACAAAGACTATAAACTGTATAAGAGCCGATTTAAGAGGACAATAAATAACGATGAGGTGGATCAAACTGATACTGCATTGCAGCAGTATATTGACTTTAATTTGGGACTATTCTTCTTTGTTGGTGCGGCCTTAAATAGCAGAAAAATAAGGCTGCTTAACACGTGCTGTAGAGGCTGTAACCAATCAGACAGCCATGGCACTTGGAAATATCACAGAAGAGCTACAAATTGCGAGAATTGTGACACTCCAAAACAGGATGGTTTTGGATGTGATCCTGGCAGACCGTGGTGGAGCAAGCCGCATTATTGGGAGCAGCTGCTGTGTCTACATCCCTGACCATGCCCCTTCAGTTTTTGAAGCAATTTCTAAGCTGCACAAGATAGTCACTGAAATCCATCAGGATTCAGGAACATGGACTTTGACTGGATGGCTATGGACTATGTTTACTGTATGAGGCTGGAAGATATTGTCAGCCATATGTGTATTTGTTGCGATCCTTTTTATCTGTTGCCTAAGTATCCAATGTGGCCTGATGCTCTGTTCCCTTTGTGCTTCTACCTGTACCTAATGTATAGCAGCTAAACAAAATGTCAAGAATGTAAATGCCCGACTAGTAACAGACCAAGAAATTAGTGAGTTAATGATGATTGATGTCCATGATATCTTCCATGCTCCTTCTAAATCATAGAGATATCTTCAGCTAATGCTAAAAGGGCCGTCTGTGGAAATCACAAATAATTGCAGTTAGCATGAGCTGAAGCCATCTTGTTTGCAGCATCCATTTTTTTAGCCTTGTGATTCTGCCGTCTTCACTGTTGCCTGCTTTCCTATTCTGCTTGAGTGCTCAACCTTAGTTAACTCCTTCTGTACTGAGCCAGAGCAATGTATGAGCTCAGAAAGGCCTGTAGCTGCTAGAATGCACCTGTTTGAGAATGTAACTGTCTATCATATCCTACTGATGTAAGCAGTTCTGTTTCCCCTCCTACTTTGCTGACTAAGTGATATTCATCTGCCCATGTTTGTCAGTATCTATTCTTGTGTAGGCCTGTACCTTCTATTTGAGTCTACATGCTTACTCGGAAACAAACTGTGTATAAAAGGCCCATGGTTTCTGTATTCCATGCACGACCTCCTACAGTACCTGAGGGTGTTGTATTGATGTAGTCCCCATTATGAGTGATTAATAAACTTGTTATTTTGAATTCCAGCTTCAGTGCCAATCTCTTCTTTGTTGATTTAAGGACTCGTGAACGAGATAAGGGTGACCCCTGCACCGGTGTGCCCCTAAAAGGACACATTTCCACACTCTGACACCATTTACTCAGAACCCTTCTGGACTGAGGACATTCTGCCAGGAAGAAGAGTTGAAGTGCTGCCAGAGGGGACTGTCACGTTGCTATTTGCTTTGCTGTGTTGGCCTGCTGCTTCTGTCCTGGGATTGAGAGGAATGGACTTTGCTCACTGCGTCCAGCTTTCTAAAGTTTCTCCAAGGGCTTGAATTGAGCTTGCCTTCTGTTGGAAGTCATCATAGACTTCACCTGCAGCACCGTGGGCTCCTCTGCTGGGAGCCTTACTCTGCCAAGTGGTGCCAAATCCAGTTCCTGGGCCCATGGAAGTGAGTTTTGGTGCTAAAAAGAAGAAAATCAGCACATGGATTTCGAGCGCCACTTCAGAACCGGCGCCACTGCCTCCACCGAAGCCATGGTCCCCGCTCAACGCAATGACCGAGACTTACAATGCAAGCTCCAATGCCGCAGCAGCACCTCCGAAGAGCTGCCACTGTGTGTGTCTTGAGTATCACGTCACCGAAGTCCGTGACACCTGACTCCAACTCCTCCGCAGTACCTGTGGTCCCGTGGTGTGACATCGACGCTGTTGAATCAATGCCTTGCAGCTTGACCCTCGATGCTTCATTGACACTGCACCACCATTGGAACAGATGCATCGCCGCAACCACCACATCACCGCCCCTGCGCCTCGCATTGTCCCCGGGTGTCAGCGGCTCAACGACTCTGCACCGCTTCCAGGAACCAACGGCTCCCTTGCTTCAGTGACACCTTACCTCCGTTGTGCAGCGCCCTGGCACCTTGCATCATACTTGATTCTCAACAGCTCCAAGGTATTGTACTGGAGTCTGCACGACTCTGTACCTGGCCCGCACTCCATTGCGGTAGGGCTGAACTTGTGGATTCATCCCCGCCAAGCACGTCGAGATAGCCCCAACGGTGTTTCTAAGCACTATAAGTGCAATTAATCTTGAAAAATACATATTTCTGTATGTTGGATGTTTGACGTTTTGGCCTTGTTGCACTCAAATAAATATTGGCTATTTTTCTAAACTGATGTGGAGTACTTCTCTGGAGTACTTCTGTGGTGTTTTCACTGTGTTACTGTGTGTGTGTGCACAAATACTTTACACATTGCCTCTTTAGTTTAGCCTGATTGCTGTGTGCCAAGCAACCAGAGGGTGAGCATAGGTAAACATTTTGGGGCTGATTATGAGTCTGGCGGTCTGAGAACCACCAGACTCACGAGGTGGTGCTGGTCCAGCCACCACCACACTGGCGGCCTGACCGCCCTATTACGACTTTGGTGGTCAGACCGCCATTGCACCGCTGCAGCCACCAGGGAACCGCATTCCCTAGCGGTCCTGCAGCGGTATGTGGGACGCAATATGCTTGGTGGTGTCACTGGTGGAGGCACTGCAAAGCATATATTTCATCTTTCCTCTCTGCCAGTGCTGTCATGGAGGTTCTTCCTCCATGTAACTGCTGGCGGTGAGGAAAGAAAGGGGGCCCTAGAGGGCCCCTCTTGCCCCTGTGAATGGAGGTGCATGCAGGGGGGCACATGTTGTGCCCTCCTGTAGTTTTGCACCACCAGTTCCTGCATGGGAAGGAATGCACAATATGATGCATTCCTTCCAGTGCAGGAACGTGCACTAGCGGTCCCGCGGCGGTGCTGTTTAAGGGTCAAAATCAGCCGTTTAACAGCACCAAAACCTGCCTGCTGGACCACAAAATTACTTGTAATCTGGCGGGCAGGAGGTGGCAACTCTTGGAAGGGCGGGAGCCCTAGTACTCACACTAATTAAAGGAACAGGGAGAGCCACCAAGGACACAAAACAGCCCCCAAGCATCCTGAGAGGTGCAGGGTGTTCACAACTAAATGTGCACTACAACAAGAAGTTGCATAGCTCACGATCCTACTCCAACAGAACAGGCGTTACAAGGAGAATTGCTCTGGACCCCGAGGGTTCAAAACAAGAAAAAGGCTGGGGCTGGCTGTCATCCATTTCGAGTGACACCCGAAATTATTCCTAATATGAACAGATACCTACCTCAGAATGCTCCTGAACGAATGCAAGCATAAACATAATATCATAGAACATCACCGGGCTGTCGAAACTACTTAACTCCTGACTTGCAAACATGTTCATAAAGAATGCAGCTTTACTATGCTTTCAGGAGACCTGGTCAACAAACCCCACTACAATCCCTGGATTTAATGAAGTACATCAACCCTCAACAAAAGCTAACATCTTTGGGAGGCCGTCAGGTGGCATCTCAATAAGTGTAAGCATGGGCTTAGAACTGAAATTAAAAAGGATTGAAGTGTGTGACAAAATGATCCAATTAGTTACCTTGGAAGGCCTGCATGTAGACAGCCAGCCGACAAAGATACTGCTGCTACTTCAATTACTTCGGACGAGGACAAACAGACAGACTGACTCAACTAAGCAAATCCCTAGAGTCTGTGCTTTGCGAACATACCAACTAAGAAGTCATAATTTGTGGCGACTTTAATCTATGCAATCTGAAGATGGCACTGATAGATCCTACTTTGGCGGCTGTGGCACAAACCCGCTCCACTCTCTTCTAATTAACTACAGTCTGAAGTCCATTCATGGAAAACCAAAATGCTGCACCAAAAGTCCCAAAAACCTTCAAGGGAATAAGCACCCTGGACTATGTGTTTACCACCTACAAAGTTCTAAAGTCCTTAGAGAACTTTGAAATTCCAACTCATAACGAGTGTGACCATCTTCCTCTTTCCATTACTATAAAAGCTAGCATTGGCAAGCAAAAATATCTGAGAGTAGTGCTCGAGTCATCTGGAGAAGAATGCCAGCAGCTGATTAGGAGAGTAAAATGGGGACCAGTCTGCATACAGAAACTGACACCTTGGAAACTAACTAGAGGCCCATACTCCCAAAACAGAAATGGCAGACATCTATTGGACAACTAGGATCAAATTAATAATGAAATTCACCAGCCACTGGCTAGCACCGCAATACCCAGCCGGATGCTTATAAAGCCCCTATCAAAAAAGGGCTACACAATCTCAAATCACAAATAACGGAAAGTAAACGGTATATACGAAGACTACAAAAAAGGTGCAAAAAAACTAGCAAAGTGAAAACAAAATTGAAACAGAATGACAAAGGGCAGGATGGGGCTGCTCTTGTACTCCGAGGAGGAGTAGGAGTGCGAGGCGGCCCTATCAAGGAGTTGAGGCTTCATGCAGGGGAACAGTGCTGTTCCCTGCAATGCCTAATATTACGGACAAAAGGCGTCCGTAAAAGGGATCATCACGGACAACGGACGTGAGATCCAAATTACGGACAGTCCGTGAAATTTACGGACGGTTGGTCACCCTAGTGTCTCAGGTTCCAATGGCATCCCCGCTCAGGTCTTCAAAGATAATATTAGCCTGTGGTCATCAATTTTATTTCCACTATACCAATCATGCATATCCACTCAGCAGGTTCCGGAGAGCTAGAGGGTCCCAAGACCTTTGCGCCAAGATGGGAACCTACTTCCACCTCAAGATCAGAACACTCTACGATAACTTTATCAACCACCCGCAAGACGCCACACGCCGAACTCCCCCTCCCACACGAAACTCCAGCCAGCCCACCATCCCCAACTGGACACCGATCACGACCGAAGACTCCACCTCGACCATGAAAAGCATCCACTTGGGGGCCCCCACTGACCCCTGCTCTGCCCCTCGCACATCTACCACAAAGCCGCGGACGCCATCGCACCTGAACTGCAACACACCATCAACACCACCTTCACAACAGGCACCTTCCCAAACGGCTGTAAGCGCGCAGAAGTCAGACCTCTGCTCAAGAAGCCCATGGCCGACCCCACCGAACTCAAGAACTACCGGCCCATCTCACTCCTCCCCTTCGCGGCCAAAGTGGCAGAGAAAACAGTCAACAGGGAACTGACGTGATTCATCGAAGAGAACGACGTCCTCGACCCATCCCAGTCTGGATTCCGAAGCAAGCACAGAGACCGCCCTACTAGCCGCCACAGACGATGTCCGGTCCCTCCTGGACCAAGGCCACTCCGCAGCCCTCATCCTCCTTGACCTGTCCGCAGTCTTCGACACCGTCTCTCACCGCACTCTAATCTCCCGACTACGTGACGCAGGCATACAAGGAACAGCCCTGGACTGGATCCGATCGTTCCTCACCGGAAGAAGCCAAAGGATCAGACTACAAGCCTTCCTCTCAGCCCCCACGGATATCACCTGAGGAGTCCCACAGGGGTCATCTCTGTGCCCGACCATCTTCAACATCTACATGGCCCCCCTTGCAGCCATAGTCCGGCAACACAGCCTCAACATCGTATCCTACGCGGACGACACCCAGCTCATCCTCTACCTCAACAGAGACCCCTCCACCGCAAAACTCAACTTCCAGAAAGGAATGCAAGATATGGCAGTCTGGATGACCTACAGCTGTCTAAAACTCAATGCAAAGAAGACAGAAGTCCTCGTCCTTGGAATCACCCCTTCAGCATGGGACAACACCGGTGGCCCACTGCCCTTGGAAGCCCACTGAATCCCTCGGACCACACCAAAAACCTCAGCATTATACTCGACTACACCCTCGCGATGAACGGACAGGTCAACTCCGTCACCTGCAGCTGCTTCAACATCCTACACACCCTTCGCAAGACCTTCAAATGGATCACCCCGGATGCAAGGAAGACAATCACCCACGCACTCATCACCAGCAGACTGGACTACGGAAACGCTCTCTACGCTGGCATAAACAAGTCCCTACTCCGCAAACTCTAAATAATACAGAACACCGCAGCCAGACTCGTCCTAGGCATCCCCCGGCACAAACACATCAGCCAACACCTGCGGAGACTCCACTGGCTCCCCGTGGAGATGAGAATAACCTTTAAAATCCGCACCCACGCCTATAAATGCCTACACAACACTGGACCCAAATACCTCAACAACAGAATAAATTTCCATGTACCCAAAAGAAACCTCCGATCTTCAAACCTCGCACTGGCTGAAACCCCACGCATCCACAGAGCCAGGGCAGGCAGAGGAGCATTCTCCCACATCACAGCAAGACCTGGAACGAGCTACCAGTAGACATCAGACACGCCCCCTCCTTGAACGCCTTCAGGAAGACTCTCAAGACCTGACTCTTCGGCTGAACGGATCTGCTAACCCTTCCCCCCCCAGCGGCTTGAGACCCTCACGGGTGAGTAGTGAGCTTACAATTCCCTGATTGATTGATTGATCATGCACCCAGTATTCAAGAAGGGCGACAGGTAGGATCCTGCAAATTATCGCCTCATTGTCCTCCTGGAGATCGAAGCAAAGGCGTAGGCCCCCATCTTCCTAAAAGAGCTGGAGCACTGAGTGGGGTCAAATGAGATAACCCCGCTCAGCCAAACAGGATTCAGGACAAACTCCTCAACCTTGGACAATATAGTGACCCTCTCTTACTTAATCCATCAGGCCACCAGCCAGAAACAGCTCCACTCTATGCATGTGTGGTATTCTCCTTCCGTGCCTATCTCGTGATGTGACGTGTTTTGAGGCAAGCACAAGAAGGAGAATGTCAATGATGGATTTTTTTTTTGGGGGGGGGGAATCTTTTTATTTTAACAATGCTCATAAGACCATACGATACAATGCCATGTACAAATACCACATTAGGGAACAATACAGACATTATCCGGGAGTTACACATCAGGAAATCACAAATGTCTTTCCTCAATATAATATGACTGGTCCTCCACAAGGGCACCTGCCTCTCTGTATTTGCGCCATGGCGCCCATATTTTCTTCAATTTTTCGTGCACCCCATGCTTTTATACACCGTTTCTTCTGCTCTTTGACACCAGTCTAGGTCCCGCTGCCAATCTTCCTATTGAGGGGGCGCCCGCACCCCCCAGGCCCTAGCAATATTCCGTTTCGCTACCCCCGTCTAGCTCAACATACCTCGACCAGTCGCTGTCCCCCTTGATCAGTAGGAGGAGCCACTTGGGTCCATCGGGACTGGCACTTCCGCTACCCTGGACATAGTGTCCGTAACTTTCACCCAGAATGAACTGATCACCGGGCACTCCCAAATGATATGAAAGAAGGAGCCCTCTTGTTGACAGCCTCGCACACAGAGCGCCGACATACACCTTCCCCCATGTATAAAGATGGGTGCGAGGATAGTATGTGCGATGGAGGACTTTGAATTGTACGAGCCGAAACCTAGAGCGAATCGCGATTTCCCTGGGCCCCTGGAGCGCATCCTGCCAGTCCTCCTCATTGAGGCTCCCAAGGTCCTGAACCCAGGCCGCTCTGAGACTGACCAAGTGATCTGGTATATTGTTTAATGACGGATTGTTGTGGTAGAATGCGGAAGACAGCTATGACAGAGAGTCACAGCTGGCTGGGGTGTTTATTACATGTACTCTCTCTTCTTATAACTTACTTCGTGTTGACAGCGTGATTCTTGTAACTTCACACTGGCGACAGAGGATGCGATTCCTTTAGGGATAAGAGTGCTGAACACCCCAGGCTTGAGGAGGACTGCGTTGAGGTACAAATCCAATGAGCTGATGTCTCACCCTGATCAGCTCGTGAGGTGAGGAGTCTTGGCAGTGGAAGGTGAAGGAATCAGCGCTGATGGAACTTTTCGACATTTCAGCGGTGTGGGAAGGGACCGCGTGTATTCATTAGCGCAATTTTCTAGTACTGTTGAATAGGCCCGAGCGCCTATGTTCACGCGCTACAACATCAATTGTGCTTGTGTGTGTAGCGCTTTCTGTTTTACAGCAGTGCCCTGGGCACTGCAGTATTATTATCTTTAACCTGCTGGGCACTGTGCTCAGCAGGTTAAAGACTCACCACACCCTCAAGGGGTTACACGGACGTCTGCCATAACTTTGCAGCTTGTTAAGAGTGTGTGATTGTGCCCTCCGATTCCGTTCTCGGCGCTGTTTTGTTGTCATATTAAGTGCTTGTCAAAGAAAGACAGATGATTCGATCAACAAAGTACTGTTTTCGTTAGCTTGCACCGCCATCTACTGGACGTTTATTTTAGTGCTGTTTCGTGCTAATAGTGGTTAGTACGTTTCACTTTGGAAATAATTTTCAAATAATTGCATACTAACCCCATGCTAATTGTAGCGATGAAAAAGAGCAAAGTAGACGGTCCGTAGATAGTACTTCTTTATTCAGCAGAGTCTCCTACTCAGGCTAAAGTCAAGAGAAAGAATGCCAGAGCATAACAGGATTCTAGAAGATAGAATGACAGGAGGAGAGCTAGAAAGAGTCAAAGGACAAATTATAGAAATAGAAGAGAGTAAAAGTAGAAGAAGAACATTACACTAATTCTGTGGAGATTTTTTCAATTGAATCAGCCTGTCAGATGGTAAAATAAATGGTGACAGGCACACCAAAGGGTATATTGACAAGCTGCACACAGGTTGACAACTCAGTGCTGAATACATAGATGGTCAAATAAGGATTAAAGGGCAAGAAATCAGCCTGTCAGATTATACAATGAACGGTGACAGGCACACTATAAGTTAATAATATGCAGTTTGCAGTTTGACAAGTCAAGTGGTGATTGCATTTGAAACAGACGATCCTGGTTAAACTTGAAAGGAAAACGGTGATTGGCACACCTGCACAATACCTTGCCTGCCACCTGGAAGGTGATGTGTAAACAGTGTTAGGTGCACCTCTTTAGTGAAGCACACTGACTGGTTTTCATTTTGTCAGAAGTGAGGTAAATACGGTTATTTTGTGCAACACTGAGTTAAGTATAGCAGAATGCAGAATGTCACGCCTCCTCAATTCTTTTTGATTAGCCCTGGTGAACTGACGAGCAAGTGGAAGAAATTCTTTGGAAACTATGCGAGGGTGTGTGGCTGTGGCACTAACCTTAGTTCAGAGAGAAAGCATGCTCTTTTGTTGCACTGTCTGGGAGGAGAGGGGCAGGAGGTACTTGAAAACTTACCAGAGTTAAGTCCTGAGGAGGAACGTAATTTAAATGAATACAAAGTTAGTATTAAAAAACTTGATAAACATTGTTTACCGAAAAGCAGCACCATAATGGAGAGATCATTTTGGGTTGAGAGCACAAGGTCAAAGAGAGACTGTTGAATATGTTGCCAGCTTGAGGAAGCTTGCTTCTATGTGCAAATTTGAAGCAACACTGGAAGAGAGAAAAAGAGACCAATTTTTGTTAAAGTGTAGTAGTGATAAAATACGTGAAGAGTTGTGGCTCAAAGATGAACCTCCGCTTGGTGAAGTGATTATAGTAGCAAAAAGGGTGGAACACATGGTAGAATGCCTAAAGGAATTGAGTGTTACAAAGAAAGTAGAACAAAAGGAGGAAAAGATTTGTTCTGATGTGAGTCTGATTGATAAGAATAAGGTGGAAAACAAAGGGTCTGCAAGTAGGTTTTTGGGTAAATGTTTCAGTTGTGGCAGATCAGGCCACAAGGCAAATTCCAGCACCTGCCTGGCTTTGCTTGTGATTTGTAATACATGTAAAAAGAAAGGACATTTTAGCAAGTGTTGTAATAGTAAAGCTGCAAATAGAATGGCACCAAGGGAGATGGAGGAAATAACACAAGAAGTTATTTTTTAAGTTGAGTAGATAGATATTAAAATAAAAAGTAATCACCCAAGTGACTTGGTTCTAATCAATGGGACCGTGATTGGCATGCATTTTGATTCATGTTCCCAATTGACAATTGTATCAAAGTCTGTGTTTGAGGGAAACTTTGAGGGAAAGGTAGAGTTAAAAAACATGGATATTAACCCAGGTGGATATGGAGGACTTTCGACAGAAATGTTGGGAAATTTTGTGGGGGAGTTTGAACTAGGTATGGACACAACTGTTGGGAAAGTGTATGTGTCAGTCAAAGAAGATGAATTAATAGGTTGGCCACACCAACAACAATTGGGTGTTAAACTGGATCCTAATGCTGACCCACAGGTGCAATCTAGACAATCTCTCAGGACAATGGTGTATATGAACAGGTGTACAGTAGACTGTTTGAGGGTTGTTTGGTGGGATAAAAGCATCACATTAAACTAAAGAAAGGTGCTATAGCTGTGATGGCTAAATTAAGACGAATACCAGTGTGTTTTCAAGAAAAGGTTGAGAAATAGTTGAAAGAGTTAGAAAAGAAGGAAGTGATTGAAAAGGTGAAAGCTACGGAGTGGTTGGCTCCTATAGTCGTTGTCAAGAAAGCATGTGGAGCCAATAGGTTATGTGTGGATCTGAGAGCGTTAAATTGAAAAGTTGTGGTAGATAGGTTTCCTCTACCAAATATAGATGAATTATGACACTCAAAGGAGCAAAATATTTTACGACTCTAGATCTCGCATCAGATTATCAACAAATTGAGCTCAATGAGGAGTCACAACTAACGGCTTTTACAACAGCTTTTGGGGCTTTTAAGTTTAAAAGGATGCCTTTCGGACTCATATCCGCAGCCTTTGTATTCCAAAGAGTGATGGGAAAAGTGTTGCAGGGTGTAGAATGGGTACAGTGGCATCAGGATGATTTATTGATATTTGGTAAGGAAAAAAAAGAACATGATGGCAGAGTTCATTTAGTACTGGAAAGGTTGACGCAAGCAGGATTGACATTAAGAAGAGACAAGTGAAGGTTTTGGGTCTCAGAAGTAAACTTTCTTGGGCACAAAATATCTAGTTCAGGTGTGTCACCTAAAAAGGACTTAGTGGGAACTTTTCCAAATTTGAAGTCATCAACATGCAAGGAGGAATCAGTTTCCTTTATATGTATGGTGGAATATTATAGAGAATTTATAAAAGATTATGCTCAGAAATCAGCCTCCTTGCGGAAGCTTCTGGTAAAAAATACAGAATTTGTGTGGTCTGAGTTTTGTGCATTAGAATTTGAAACCTTAAAGAGAGATTTAGAAAGGGCACCTAATCTGCAAGCACTTATACCTGGAAATGATACAAGTGTGATAACTGATGCGACCTCCAAAGGCTTAGGAGCTATTCTGGTACAGAAGAGAGAAGGTAAAGAACAGCTAATTACCTGTGTTTCTAGAGGTTTAAGAGGATCAGAGAATAATTATTCCGTCATTGAGCAAGAAGCTCTGGCAATATAATATATTCGGTGTTAAATAAATTCAGGAATTTAGTTTGGGAAATGCCACTTACTGTACGAACCGAACATAAACCCCTGTCTTAGAAATGAGTGTCTCTAGTTGGCAGAGGTTGGTACCTTTGTCCAAGTAGGGACCCTTCTTCCTAGTCAGAGTAAGGGGGATAAACTTCTAAAATAACCCTTGCTCATCCCCTTGGTAGCTTGGCACAAGCAGACAGGCTTATCTCAGAGGCATTTGTGAACACATACAGTAATACAGTGAAAACACTACAAATGGACACCACACCGGTTTAGAAAAATAAGTAATCCTTATCTAAACCAAACAAGATCAAAAACGACAAACATCCACAATACAGTAATACTAATATGACTTTCAAATGGTAGAAACAGTTCTGTTCATAGCAAATGCGACACTTTTCACACAGAGTACCTGGGATGTGTCGCACACACAAACAAAAAGGGTTGCGGGGCCGGTGATGCATCGGTTCCTTACACTCAGGGAAGGTGATGCTTCGGTTCCTTACTCCAGAGGAGGTGATGCGTTGGTTCCGTGTTGCTGCGCAGGGAAGGTGATACATCCGTTTCTTACTGGAGAGGAGGTGATGTATCGGTTTCTTACTGTGTGGGGAGGTGATGCCTCGGTTTCTTACTGTGTCCCCAACGATGCAACAGACCTGGTGCCTCAACGCTTTGCGTGGTGATCCGGGACAATACGTGGATTCTTTCAGCCGCACAGCAGGGCTTGCGTCGGAATAGGTGTGGTGATCTCGGACTTCAGAGATCGGTGCACTCAATGCGGCGTGCAGTGATTTCTCGAGCCACGGGCAGGCACGGCGTTGGTTTCTTCAGAGATGCATCGGAAACAGGTACGGATGTGTCGCGCTTCTCATCATTGCATTGCTTTTCCAGCTCCCAACAGCCAGATCAACCTTCAGCGGCCCAGAACAGCTACAGGCACCTCTTGGCAGGTCAGAACTTGCAGCAAGGAAGTTCAAGGGAGCTGGGGGGTGAAGTCTTTGTGTCCCTGAGACTTCAGAACAGGAGGCAAGCTCTTCTTCAAGCCCCTGGAGATCTTCCTCAAGCAGGGGACACAGCACACAACAAAGACCTTTTCCCTTTCCTTGGCAGAAAGTAGCCACTGCAGGCCAACCCCAGACAGCAAACAGCACATGGGCAGTATTCCTCCTCAGATTCTCCAGCTCTTCTCCTTGGGAGAGGTCCCTCTTGATTTTCAAGAAGGATCTAAAAGTCTGGGGTCTGGGCCTCTCTTTTTATAATACAAAATACTTTGTTCTCTGGAGGCAGAGAGTGACTTTGCCCAGCCAGAACCAGTTCTATCCTCTCCGGTGCAGCTTCCTGGTAGGAGGTGGAGACAGCATTGTCCTTGGCAGCCCAGGCCCATTCAGGTGTGAAAGAAATCCCTCCCCCACTTTCAGAATGCAGCCCAGGTCTATTAAGCCTAGCCTGACTCACCCTGGAAAAGCAGGATAAACCTCAACCCCTCAGGTGGCTGTCTGAACAGAATGCACATCCCCAGCCTGTCACTCCAAAGCCAGACAGACAATATACAACCTAGCAGAGGCACGCTGGATGGTTAGACAAGAAAATGCCTACTTTCAAAGTTCAGGCATATCAAACTTTATTTTCCTATCTTGTTCCCATGGGCAGTAATGCTCATAGGATGTTATGAGCAAACTCCCCTTTCTATCCTACGGGATAGATAACCTTACAATAGTGATACATAAGGGCATGTCCTACCTTTTACATACACTGCACCGTGCCCACAGAGGTACCTTGGGACTACTTTAGGGATGACTCACATGTAAGAAAATGGAAGGTTAGGGCATGGCAAGTGGGTGCAATTGCCAGGTCGACATGGCAGTACTAGACTGCACACAGGCACCGCAATGGTAGGCCTGAGACCTTGTTGCAAGGCTTCTTGTGTAGGTGGCTCAATCAGTGCTGCAAGCCTACTAGCAGCATTTGGTTTACAGGCCCTGGGCACCCACAGTGCACTGTACTAGGGACTTAACAGTAAACCAAATAAACCAATCATGGAAACACCAAGCCATAACAACAACTGAGGAAGGGAGCACTTGCACTTTGGCACTGAACCGCAGTGGCAAAGTGCCCAAAGCATCTAGACCAGCAAAACGAAGTCCAACACACAGCAAAACACAGGAGGCAAAGGAGAAAATACAGGGGAGAGCCGCGCTGATGATGCCAGGTCTAACACTCTGAAAGAGGTGTTTTTTAAAAAGGGTTTAGATCTGATATCCTCAAGGATCAGGAGATGGATAGTTGTTACAAGAGTTTGATTTCTCTGTGGAGAATGTTCCAGGCATAATGAATCAACCTGCAGATTGTTTATCAAAGTTGGTTGAACCAGTTGAAGAGAAAAAGGGAAACTGAATGAACAGGACAAAGAGGATGAAGATGTGAGCGTATGTGAAGTGGCTGATGGAGCGATTACAGAGGAGGAATGGAAGTCAGCTCTTCTGCCAGATGAGATGTTGAATGCAGTGGTGTGTGAGTTGAAAAATGTAAAGGGTGATTGGAGTAAACTAGGAAAGGTGTGGAGTTCCAGTTCCAGAAAAGAAGAACTGGCATTATGTAATATTATTTGTAATGGCATTAGCTCACATAGGACATCTAGGGATTGTTAAAACAAAGGAGAGGTTGAGGTCTTATTTTTGGTGGCCTGGAATAGACGTGGAAGTGGAAAGGGTAGTCTGTGAATGTGTGGAGTGTAATGTCAGTGATAAAATTCTTAAAACCAAAAATGTACCAATGGTGGTGCGTGATCTACCTAAACATCCGTGGGACAAATTATCAATTGACATTATAGGTCCTCCTAGTGGGGAACAACGTACACTATATTTGTTTGTATTACTGGATTTATATTCCAGGTGGGTGGAAGTGAAATGTATGTGTGATATAACCTCCAATAATATTTTGATATTTTTAAATGACGTTTTTAAAAGGGAAAGTTTCCCCAATTCGTTATTGCCTGATAAGGGTCCTCAGTTTTGTTCAAGAGAGTTTTAAAAAAAATAGAGGGGTGGTGCACGAAAAGTGTTCCGTATATCATCCTGTGACAAATGGTGCCATTGAAAGGTTGAATACAACTCTCAAGAAGAGTATACAATTGGCCAAAGCAAATGTTTTGGATTGGAAGCAAGCTTTACAGGATAGGATTGCTGCATATAGAATGACTCCTCATTCATCAACAGGGAAAATTCCATTTGAATTATTTAAAGGGAGGTCACCAAACCTTGTCCCAGGTAAATGCTGTGGAACAAAGGTGTAAAGAACATGGTAGTAGGGGATTAGAGTGAAAGGAAGAAACTAAAGCAAGAAATGAGGAAAAAACTGTATGAAGAACAAAAGAGAGTAAAGGAGGTTATTGTTAGAATGGGTGATTTGGTAAAAATAAAGGCACCAGTGGGTTGAGCACCATGCCAGAATACACAAAGTACAAAAAGTCATAAAACTGCTTAAAAATGCAGTGAAAATTGATGATGGTACGATGTGAAATCTAAGTCACATTGTGGTTGTGAAACCTAAGAAAAATGAAGACGTGACCAAGAGTGAAAACATACATTCTCCAAGTCAAAGTGAGGAGGTAGGTCAATATAGTAGCTCATACAAAGGTACAAAGGAAAAGTACAAGAAAAAAGAAATGTCCAGAATATCTTGAATTTGAATTTGAATTTAAAAACATTTATTGAGCGCACGTATACCATGCGGTTTCATGGCGCTTTAAGTGATGCAGTAGCGGTCGGCAGTAGGGCTAGACAGTGTAAGCTTGCTCAAATAACAGGGTTACAGAATCTTAAGGATTCTGTAGACATGTAACTCAGTGGCGGCTCCCCTATTGGGGCGTGGGGGCATCGCCCCACTGCTTTCTCACAGTGCGAGAAGGCAGAAACATAAATGGTCAAATCTCCCATTTATGTTTCTGTTTCTCGCACTGCGAGAAAGCAGAAGTGCCTCTGTGCCTGGTTTGGGGCGGGCGGTTTGGCGGTCCTGCTCGACGGCAGGGGGGGAGTGGCTTGCCCAATGTTATGGGCCTTGACTGTTTGGTCGGCCCCAGGGCCGAACAAAGCAGTCATGCGACTCCCCCTTTTTCTCTATGTAGGCTACTACATGCAGCCTACATAAAGAAAATGGCCTGTCTGGGGCGCTCTCCAATGCTTCTCACCAATCACAAAGCTGCCATTACAGCGTTGTAATTGGCTTAGCGAAGCAGGATGGGGGAGGCTGCCTAAAACGTGGCAGGACTCCGGAGCAAGCAGGAGCTCAGGCGGAGAGTGATGCGGTCTCGCAGGAAGCAGGTAAGGTAAATTCTTTATTTTATAGATAATCTGATCCCCCTCCCCCCGTGAATCTGCTTATTTTGCCGTCCGCGACTGGTCTGAGCCGCTCTGCTGGTGGGTGAAGGGGGACGAGGCTGGAAGATACCGCCCTCTCTCAGCGATAAAAATAAAATATAGGCCGCAAAAGAAGCGGACCAAGCAAAGATGCATCTGCTGAGGTACAACGGACATCTGTCTTTGGGACCCACAGCTTCTGGCATGGCTTCATAGCAGCTCAAAGGCCCAGGTTGGATAATTCAAGCTCCGCTCGCACTCCATAAAAGAGGCCGCCTAGCCCGGCCGGACAAGCGTGCTCCTTTCATGGCCCGGGGTCCAGCAAGAGATGGGCCTGTGTTGTCCTGCCGGACAATGCCCTGTGATGGCTTCCCTCATGGTGAGCAGGCCGTGGGGTGCATCTACTGCTCGAGGTTTATGATCTGTCTTTGTGCGCTGGGTGTTTCAGGGAGAAAGCGTAGCGTTTATAGTGCTTTTTGCACCATGACTGAAAAGACGCACAAGGTCAAAACTCAAAGGCAAACATTTCACACGTTGTTTAAGGTGGCAACTTGGTGTGAAAGCGGGCTAAGGTAAGTACATTCTGTGGGCTGTTTACTAGCTGGGTTGTGTAGAGGCACAGCATAAACCGAGGCGCAGGCAACCCATGGCACCCGCGACAAACACTTCAGCAAAAAAAAAAGGAGTTTTGTGCGGGAAGTAATAATGCATGCTTTAAAAATCCGGTTTCTGTGCACACGTGCATGATGAACATCTACGCAACCCCGCCGCCCTCTCTTGAGTGTCTTTGGCCTTGCTTCGAGGCTCGAGCAAAGGCTTCATTAAGCAATGCACATCCTCACTCAGGAAAAAACACTCTAGCTAGAACAATTCCAACAATTTTCCAGCACCTCGGAGAGATGTTTGGCTCGAGCTGACAAAATGGCGTTTACACCTTATGACATTATATTGTGGCTTTCTCTTTCAGTAGTTGAGCCTGCAAAGTGGACTTTCGCTGATAGAAAAGTGCATACCAGCAGGGCCTGGCCCCTGTTGCATTTCACTTTTGGGATGATTTGGATGCGTTCTGGAATATCACCATGCACTTCCAAAGTCACTTTATATGGAAACATATCTCTTTCCATTTACACAGGGATTTGTTTTTTTTCTGGGCAAGAGCACAACTGTCTTTTTTTCTTTTTGATCAAAAATGGATATCTTTGTGGATGCACACCTGGGCATTTGACACCCGTTTTGAGAACATAATCAACCCTTGGGCACTTCAGTTATTAGAGGAGCTATCCCGAGGACTTCCATACCGACGCCCTCTCATTGAGAGCTGGAGCACGAACACAGGTGTGATAAAGGGTTCACATATTATCTGTGTTGCAGAGTTATTTGTTTCCTTGGATTCTCACGGATTCTCGAGAAGCACGTCTTTAAGGGATGGCTGCTGAAGTATTCTGTGACTGTGTTCTTTTTAAATGTAATCTGCAGTAGAAAACAGCCTCTTGCAATTCATTATAAGTTGCGTTGTTTTCTTGGTCCCTGTACATAAAGGCATCAACCAGTGCCTAATTTGTAAAAAAAAAAGCATAAGATTCAGTGAGGCCTCTGCAGCTTGCACCACCAACAGCGCTGCTGGTGACAGTACAAATACACCTAGGTTGTGTTACGTTGGACCACTTTACGTTGTGTTGTTTGTATTCCCTTATGATGCATGTCTTTCTGTTATGTTACGTTGTTATGCATTATGTTAATCGATGTTATGCTTCTTTTGGTTCTGGCACGTTAGGATGGGGTGCTATTTGTTAAGCTATAGACATTACATCTCTTTATTTTACAATTCATTTCGTTATATTATTTTGTGTTATGCTACCCTTTACATTTGTGTTATGCTAATTTATGCTATGCAATGGTTTGTTAGAATGCACTACGTTATGTAAATTGCATTGCTTTATGTTACAAATCTTTTTATTATACCGTGTGGTTTTTCCTTACGTGATGATATGCTACGGTGTGCTTCATTTTGGCAAAATAGATGCACGGGTTGTGTAGTGCCGTAATGGCTTGAAGGGTTTCCATGGCAAACTTGAAACAGGGCCTTCCTCACAAGTCAGGTGATGGCCGGAACTTCTCAGGAGCATAGCAATACCTTAAAAGGGGCCTTGAGGCAGCAGGGGTATTTTGGAAGGGCCTGCTGGGGGATGGGGGTTCAATACAAGGTCAATGATATGTGGTGCATATATATTTTGAGCACAGCCTGCAGCACTTCCGGGATAGTGTCACACTCTCAAATTAGCTTGAAAATGCACCATTTCTCAGGGAGAGAATCTAGGTGGTTCAGGCTCACTCGCTACGCTCACTCGCCGCAGTGAAGTACGACAATTTTTTAACGCCCCACCACTTTCAACTGTCACCAGCCGCCACTGATGTAACTGTTGTTGTACTTTCATCAATAGGTTTCTTGAATCATTTAAACATGTATATAAAAGGTTTATGTATGTGATCTAATTGAATATTGAAGCTTTATGTATTGATCAATATAGGCACTTAAATGTATATTGTAAATGGGGGAAGGTGTGTGGTATTCTACTTCCGTGCATAGCTTGTGATGTGATATGTGTTTTGAAGAGAGCATGAGAAGAATGTCAATGATGGAATGTCGCAGTAGAATACGGAAGACAGCTGTGGCGGTTAGAGAAACAGTTAGGTGCCTCTCAGCTGGCTGGGGTGTTCATTAAATATACTCTCTCTTCTTATAACTTACTTTGTGTTGAGAGCGTGATTCTTGTAACTTCACAGTGTGTTTTGTCAACTATTCTACCGCGTTTGACTCTGTCGGCCGAAACAACGTGTGGAGGCAGTTTAGAGTGTAGGTGGAAAGCTGTCGGACTACTCTTCTTCCTTCAGAACCACAAGACTCCAACAGGACAAGCTGCAGTTCACGATTGATTCCTTTATTTTTATTGACATTCTACACAACCTATTGAAAGCAATTATATCAATAAACATCTCTACCTGGGAGATGGTCCATTTATCAGAGGCTGCAGGAACATGGAAAATCTTGACGGATACCGGCATAAAAGCTTGTGCCCCTGCTATTCAACCTCTACACTTCTGACATGGGCTCAGCATTGAAACAAGCCAACCTATTCCTGCCAAAAGTTAGAGCTAACAAAATCACGATTCTACAATATGCAGATGACATCGTACTTCTGGACAACACCACAACAGGGATTCCACATGCGCTCAACTCCCTTCACAAATATAATCTTGCCAACAAAATGGTGGCAAAGGTGCAAACATTAAAGTAGTAACCTTCGGCATGATACATAAGACAAATAATCACAATTGGAGCCTGGACCCACTAAAGAACCAAAACACATTATCATACAACTACTTGGGAGTCTGGCTATCCTCAAAGGGAGGAACAAAAACATACCTGAGGCACCCAGAAGCAAAGGCGGAAGCGTTACTCATTAGAACATGTCAACTGAACAACTCCCTTGAAAGCCCCAGTACAGACCCAATAAGACGTGTAGTTGGAGCTAAACTCCTCCCAACAATAAAATACAGCCATCAAGCCTACCCAGGTCAATTTGTCAAAGTTATGGAAAAATTCGAGCTCAATGTCTGCAAAAGGGTCTACTGGTTACCATCATATACTCATACTGGTTAGGCTGGAATTTGGGTTACATGGCCAATCAAGGGCCAGCATTGCCTTCCCAAAGTATTGACCCTGTTCCAGGCAGGTCGCTCCCCACGCCGCACAGCACCACCTGTTGTGCCCGTGTCCCTGAGCTTGCTGCTGCCGCTACTGCCATGCGTTCGAGGCCCTCCTCCACCCGCAGGCTACCACCTGCGCCTCATCCCTGGTGACCTAGGTATCTGTGTGCTCGATCTGCCCCTTTTTTTCTTGTCTGCCCTGCTGTGATTTTGCATTCAGTTGTTGTATTGTAATCTGTTTTATTCCTCCTTTATTCCTTTTTGTATTGTTATTGTGCCCTTCTGTTAATTCCGCCCGCTCTGCTCTCCTGGTTCCCGCTGCTGCGTCCCCGCCCCCCTACTCGCCCATTCATCCCGCTCCCGCCTCCCAGCTGCTCCTCCCTTCCACCTCCTTTTCTTATGGCGGCTGCTGTGCAGCCGCGCAGCGGGCGCGCCTAAGACAAGCCTGTCTGCACCCGTCCACGCCTGGAGCGCGCCCAGCGTCAGACCCCCTGGCCCCCGCAAACACCACGACTCCCGACGCCGATATGACGCCAGCACCCTCCACGCACTCAACACCTGCCGATCACACAGCTGCTTCCAGGCATCCCCAAAGCGCACCCAAGGACCCTTCTCCTGCCAGAACTGCAGCTACACTAGCCTCTAAACCACCACCACCGGGGTAGGACGTAACAACCTTCAATGCATTCTACTCAACACCTGCTCTGCCCGCAAACATGCCATCGAACTCTGGGACCTACTAGACTCCTCCTCCCCAGACGTCGCCTTCCTGACGGAGACCTGGATGGACCCCTCCTCGGCACCCGACATCGCCATAGCCATCCCTGACGGCTGCAAGATCATCCGCAGGGACAGCACCAACGGAACAGGAGGGGGAATCGCCATCGTCCACAGAAACACCCTCAGAATCTCTACCAGCACCGACAACACCCTTAGCGCCGCCGAACACCTGCACTTCCAGATCCACACCGACTCCAACACCACCATCAGAGGAACCCTCATCTACAGACCTCCCAGCCGCAGTTCAGCGACTCCATCGCCGACTTCGTCAGCACGCACACCCTTGCATCCACAGACTACATCCTCCTCAGAGACCTGAACTTCTACCTCGTGAACACCAGCGACAACAACTCCACCGCCCTGTTCGACAACCTCGCCAACCTGGGACTCAAACAGCTCATAACGGCTCCCACCCACTCTGCCGGACACACGCTCGACCCCATCTTCTCCGCCAGCAACCACGTCACCTTCAGCCACACTACCAAACTCCTCTGGACTGACCATCGCTGCGTCTACTTCACCTTCAAGAAGCCTACCACGCACCACTGCACACAAAGGGCTCCCCGCCGCAGCTGGAGCAAAGTCACCGAAGACCAGCCAGACACCACCCTCGCCTGAAACCCACCAACAGACACGACCGACACCGACTCCGCAGCCCGCAACCTCAGGCAATTGATCGGCGACTGCGCCAACACTCTCGCCTCGACCAAGAAGCCTTCGAACAGATGCACTGACAGAAAAGCCATCTGGTTCACCGCCGACCTCCAGGCATCCAAGCAGGCCTGCCGTAGGCTCGAGAAGAAGTGGCACCATGATCTGACACCGGGCTGCAACACAGCCTACAAGAGTGCCATCCGCAGACACCACCAACTCATCCGAACCGCCAAAAGGACCTCCTTCAAAGAGGGCATCGACAACAACGCACACAACAGCAGATAGCTCTTCAACATCGTGAAGGAACTTTCCAACCCCAGCTCCAACGACATCCCGCCATCATAAGACCTCTGCAACTCCCTAGCCACCTTCTTCCACCGCAAGATCGCAGACATCCATGACAGCTTTAACAACCAGCCCCCCCCCCCGACAGACATCGACACCTCAGACTCACTGCCCCTCAGCCACATCGACCCCCTGCTTTCCTGGACCCACGTCAACGACGACGAGACCATCAAAATCATGAACACCATCCACTCCGGCTCACCACCCAACTCCTGCCCGCACCACATCTTCAACAAAGCAAGCTCCACCATCACACCCCATCTCCGCAAGATCATCAACAGCTCCTTCGAGACCGCCACCTTCCCGGAGAGCTGGAAGCACGCCGAGATCAACGCCTTACTCAAGAAACCCAAGGCAGACCCCAAGGACCTCAAGAACTTCCGGCCCATCTCCCTACTCCCGTTCCCGGCAAAAGTAATCGAGAAGATTGTCAACAGGCAACTGACCTTCTTCCTCGAAGAGAACAACATCCTGGACCCGTCCCAATCTGGATTCCGCAGCAACCACAGCACCAAAACAGCCCTCATTGCCGCCACCGACAACATCAGGGCCATGCTGGACAACAAAGAAACCGCGGCCCTCATCCTCCTGGACCTTTCAGCCGCATTCGACACTGTCTGCCACCACACCCTCCGCACATGCCTCCACAACGCAGGGATCCACAACAAAGCCCTGGACTGGACCACCTCCTTCCTCACCATCAGAACCCAGAGTGCCCACCTTCCCCATTCCGTTCTAAAGACACCAAGATCATCTGCGGCGTACCCCAAGGATCGTCCCTCAGCCCGACACTCTTGAACTTCTACATGGCACCGCTCGCCAACATCGTCCGATCGCACAACATCATCTCATATGCCGACGTCACCCAGCTGATCCTCTCCCTTACCAAGGCCCCCGCCACACCCAAATCCAACCTCCACGAAGGAATGAAGGCCATCGCCGAATGGATGATGAACAGTCGCCTGAAACTGAACTCGGACGAGACAGAGGTCCTAATCATCGGATCCACCCCTCCGCCTGGGACAACTCATGGTGGCCGGCCACACTGGGAGCTGCACCAACGCCCACTGACCACGCACGCAACCTGGGGTTCATCCTGGCCTCAGCGTTGTCAATGACCCAGCAAGTAAACGCCGTCTCCTCCTCCTGCTTCAACACCCTCCGCATGCTCCACAAGATCTACAGATGGATCCCCACCGGAACCAGAAGGACGGTCACCCAGGCTCTCGTCAGCAGCAGGCTGAACTACGGCAACACTCTCTACGCAGGAACCTCAGCCAAACTCCAGAAACGATTACAACACATACAGAACGCCTCTGCACGCCTCATTCTTGACATCCCCCGCCACAGCCACATCACAGCCCACCTGAAAGACCTGCACTGGCTCCCCGTCAACAAGAGGATCACCTTCAAACTCCTCACCCACGCTCACAAAGCACTCCACAACACCGGACCAGCGTACCTCAACAAACGACTCACCTTCTACACCCCGAACTGCCAGCTTCGCTAACCTCGCCATCGTCCCCCGCATCCGAAGAGCGACTGCCGGTGGCAGGTCATTCTCCCACCTCACCGCAAAAACCTGGAACACCCTCCCCATTCACCTGCGACAGACCCAGGACCTGCTGGCCTTCAGGAAACTCCTCAAGACCTGGCTGTTCGAGCAGTAGCGACACCCCTGCCTCCCCGCCCCCATCAGCGCCTTGAGACCCTCACGGGTGAGTAGAGCGCTCTACAAATGAATTGATTGATTGATTGATTATCGGATTATAAAACTTTGGAAGCTTTCATTCAGATCATTTTTAAATCAAGAATGAATCCTTGGTCTAATTATCTCCAAAGATCAATTGCCTATCTCCAAATAGACCAGACGGAGTTAAACAAGCTTCACCTTCCACAAGCAACACTCAAAGCAATCTTTAAAAAGTAGACACTGCCAATTTTGAAATTAGGTGACCTGGCAAACTCAAGAAGTCCGAGCTATTACAAGCCTTGGAAAAATCATACACCATAATGCCGCTACACTGTCTCAGCCCATAGCCGTATCTCTATAGCCCGCTTCGGAAAAGCGGCCTTGAGCAAATAATGGCTGCAAGGCTGATGGTACTACAGATTAAAGAACTAAATCCCAAATGGATCTCTCTTTCTAAAATTGTCTAATACAGACCCTGCGTCTATAAGACCGTGTCCTTTACCCATCTACTGAGCTGCTGCCCAGTGATCCTGCATGCTGGACGCATCTTGCTAGAACCCCTTTTCCAAGCATATGGAATTCAAACTTGTAATAAGGCAAGGGACCTCGTGTTTACCTTCACCGAGCACACTGAGTTAGCAAAACGTGTCCACTACATCAGCATCATACAAGCACGCTTAAAAGAGGTGAACAAGCTCTGAAAGTTTGCATATGGAAAGGACAACCATGGAACTGGCCCGTCACCAACAAAGAATGGCGCAATCACAGACCACACCAGCACTGTTCACATACCAAGCCACTTTTGGGCAGTCAAACAACGCGCTGACCTCTCCGGAAATACTATTACATCTACAGACTGGCACGGGCATCGAGAAGTGACCATAATGTCCGGGAAAGGGTCGTACTCCTCCACTAAACTACCACCCTGCATCGATCCTTTGCTCCCAGTGTATACAAAGTCTGCTAAACATTCTCTCTTTTGAACGTTTCTTTTGTCACTAGCACTTGACCAGCCATAGGCACTTTACAATTGTTAAGTTTAGCACCTCATTTATGACTAAGCACTTTACAGCCATCTGCGTATGAAATCCTTTGTGACCTATTTTAGATCATTGCATAATAGATGTTTTTATACCATTTTAATGTACTCACTTATTCATAACCAAAACGTAATTACTTACCTGCGATCTGCAATATTGTAAAGATTTTAATTAATTATACAATAAACGTTAACAACTACTCCATTCAAGTGGAAACCCCTCCGGAGACCCGTGGTCCAGCCTTACAGCTTGTTATTCATCTCAAATTATTGGACGGATCATCAGAAAATACGATTTACTTTCACAGCACTATGCAGATGAGTCTCGGGTGCATTTTACGCTGTGTTTATAATTCAGGCAACTGAATCAAGTGCGCTAATGAATGCCTCTCTGGTGTGTCCCAGTGGACCATCAACAACTGGTGGAAATTAAATCTAGCTAAACAGAGGTTTCGCTTGATGATCCGGAAAAGATGTTGGAAAGTAAGTCTATAGGGGGCTAGCAACTGTTGTAACACAATAGAAATCAGAATTGTGAAGAACAGTATCTTGTATGAACTGCTCAAATAAAAGGAATTATCTGGAATAGTTTTCTAGGGTAAATTCATAGTGCAAATTCTGACAAAATGTGTTCTCGTAATCACTGGTTTTAACATAAAAGATTCCTGTATCGAGAACTTTCACCCAGGGGGTCTCTGACAGATAATGGGTGCTTAATGTAACACAACTCAGGAACCAACTCCAGGAAGGAACAATGTGTACCTAATGCCAAAGAAAATTAGGAACAGATCTGAGCATAGTGAACCTAAAGTCAAGAAGATATAAGCACAGATCTGAAGATAGTAAGCATAAAGCCAAAGAGAAATAATCACCGCTGTTTGAACAGTGAGCGTAACACCAAAGAGAACGAATTAGAATTCTGAGCATAGTGAAGGTAAGGCCAGAGTAATCTAAGGGCCACATGTACGAAGTAGTAAGAAGCCATTTAGCAGACTAAAAGATTGCGGATCTCTAAATCACAGACCGCGTTTGTGACCCCTAAAATGGCTTCTACAGGTATACTAAGCCTATTTTGTCATCCGGTAACTGATTACTGAATAGCAAAATGGGTTTAGAAATGCATTACAAATTGGAATTGGCACGGGGTGTGTTTAGGACATCTCTTTTACATTCCAATTCGCAAAGCTATGCATCAATATAGTAATTTCAGTAGTAAACCATTGATAGGTGGCCTCAAAGGAAATGCCAACCCATTCATATATGGTTAGAGGTCCCTGTGGAACGCCTTCCTCTTTGTGAAAAAAAAAACAAGTTTGTATGGGAGTGGGGAGTGATCCTGGGGACCACTGCCAACTTTTATACAAACATTTATTAAAAAGTATATGTTATATTTTGTCTTAAATGCAATTTATTTAAATGCCATCACGAACATGAACATGGTGGTCTGCTAACCCCAGCAGACCACTATCCCTGTCATGGTATCCAATCAGAATAAGTTGCAATTTGCAACCTACATTATTGAAATTCATGGAGTAAATTGGAATGCCATCCACTCCAATTGCTGATTTTGCAATTGGTTCGCAAAATCTGATTTCATTCGTAAAAAAGTTGCATACAAGTAGCAACAGCATTTTGCAGGCCAAATATTAGTACATCTGGACCTAAGCACGGATATGAACAAAGTAAGCATAAAGTCAGAGAGATTTAAGCACAGATCCACAGGTAATAATCGTAAACTTGAAGCAGGAGAGAAATAATCACAGATCTACAGGTAATAATCATATAGCCAGAGATAAATAAGCACAGATAATGGTGAACATTAAGCCAGAGAGGATTTAACACAGACATTTACCTCAACAACAAAATCCCACATAAAGTTAAATAACCACATGTAATTGTCAACCGATGCCACACAGGACAAAATACAGACACAAGCATAGCCACAGAAAATTCTCTTAGACAAAAAACATAGCTGAACCTGATATCCCAAAAGCCTTTAACTAACAACAGATCTAAGTTTAATCGCTATAAAGCTAAACAGAAACAAATTCAGATCGCTTACATGTTTTCATACAAAATATTTAAAAAATAATAGAACTGCAGCCAAGATATAGATCTCTAATATTTCTAGTCTCTGGCTTCATACTTTCTTTATGTAAGAAAAGGGGGTAAAGAAAGTGGTGTGGCTTCCTTGTTTTGCCTGTTGTCTTCATTCTGGTGTTAACGCCACAAAACCTGCACCGGTATAAGACCACAGTGGATAATAACTGAATGACTTATTAATCATGGAAATATTGAAACCATCATAGAGTGGAACAAAGGGCTCTGTTTGCTTCTATCAGTTTAGATGTGGTTCTTCTAGTTGGTATGCAGTGTGGTGCTGCAGTTTTTGATTGTCCTCTTTATCATAGCCCTGCTAATAAAAGGGTGGAGGAAAATTGGGTAGAAGTTAGCAGCTAGTGTGCACGGGCACCTGATTTATGAATGGTGTAACAAACTCTTGAGTTGTTTGGAGGAAGCACACGGTTAGGTGCTTTTGGCATCCGAGAGCATGGATAAGGCATGATGTGCCATAGCCAATGGCACAGAAGTGCAGGGACTACTACAGATGGTCTGACGGATAAACAGGGGAGAGTAGCAGTATTACAGGGGTGAAGTGTGGGGTGTAATGCTGAGAGAGCAAAGGAGTGCAGTGAAAGTTTGCTGATGTCCCTTTCTGAGCATCTTCACAACAGACTGCTCCTCTTATTGCCTGCCAGGAGATGCAGGCGACTAATGTCAAATCTTTTCCCTATTGAATTGTTCCTTGTATTTGTGTAGGAATCCGGCCTGCTTTGTATAGGATTTCCGTCATATGCTTATATCATGGTTGTTTGCAGTTGCTAATTCTAATGGCCACAGTAGTGCTGAAACAATTTTCAGAGAGGAGGCGCTGCCATCAATGTTACATCACTGAAGTCATGAGGATTGTAACAAAAGTTTCACACAAAGAACAAGTTTAGCAAATGAGGACAGTGGGAAGGTTGTAATATAGAGCAGGTGGTGAATTTTGGAGCACATTGTTGCACATTTATTACTAAAGCATGGTGTAGTAACACTGCCATTTACAGACACCGCATTTTCCATTGATATGGCTACAAAATTCGTACTGACAAGCTGTTTTACTGTTTTACTGATAAAACCAAATAGCAGATAACCAATGTGTGAAATTAGGTTTTAGCAATTTTTTATCATTTGTACATTACCAAGTAAAGTGTTTTGATTTGTTATGATCCTAGTAAAATCTTTGGGCCTAATTATGACTTTGATGATCCAACTGCCTGCTACCCTGGCGGTCAGACTGCTGGATTGCAGTGCGGGCAGACCACTGCAAAACCGCCACAAGTCCGCCGCCACTGCCAAGATCCCCAGTCCCACAGTGGTGTGGACAGCGGCGGTAAATGGTGGCGGTGCCGGTATTGGCACAGCTATGGGTATTACGACCTGCCTTTCTGCAGACCTTTTCATGGCGGGGACACCGCCATGAAAAGGTCAGCAGAGAGGCTGGCAAAGGGCCACAGAAAAGGGCCCCAGGGCAAACATGCCCATGTGGCATGTGGCCAGGGCACATGTTGTGTCCCCCTATGCCACTCATGTCAGTGCGTGCACTGTTTGCCATGCACGACATGGTGCATGGCAACAGTGCACCTCAGCCATGCTGGCGGCGCTGTAGTGTGGTAGGTATTGGCTTCAGGCTCTCTCCTACAGCTGAAGCATGACGCCGCCTTGGCTGTGTCATCCCAACACTGCCAGCCCCGAGGTAATGTTGTAATGGGGCTGCCAGCGTTCTCCCAATCGCTGCCGATGTGGGCTGGCGGTGTCCCCGCCAAACTTGTATTCAGCCTCATTGTTTCCAACACACTTCAGAATTACAAACAAAATTGTTTCATTTGTGCTTCCCTAACTGCTGATAAATCTTTATATATTTGTACAGTTCATAAGCAGGTATTTAAATGTTGTGTGTGTTACAAAAAAACTGACATACTTTGGCCTTTCCTTTCACACTCCCTGTATCCTAGCAAGATTGAAACATAGTTCACTTTACAAACTTCTCTAACTTTGCAGGCAAAGAAGTAAAAGTAAACACCAATCTCCATGTTAAAAGAACGAGCAGCAATTTGTCAGCAGACATAGCCTGACATTTGTATCAATTACATAATATTTAGTGGAAAACAATATCGACTCCCAAAAATATCATCAAATAAATATTAAAATTATCGCCATCCCATTTCTAATGTACAAAAATACAAATATCAATGACTAAAACATTACTGTCAAAAAGATCTATTTTTAACAATCTAAAAAAATATATAGTTAACAAAATTATCATTGCCTTTAAATAACTATATTAAATTAAAAAATATTTATATTAACATAATACATTGAACATTAAAAATATATGTATAATACCACAAAATAACACAAACATATATTTTACAGTAAAAGAGAAACACTAATTAGCGTTTACCATAAAGGGTAAAACCTGAAAAAAGATTAACACCAAACGAAAACTACCCAATAAATGTTACTTTAAAGTAAACTAACCAATAAAAACACTTAATTAATAAAAAAAACAATATAAACAGAACAGGAAAACTTCACTACATCTCTGTCATGGTTCGTTTGTTGGCCCCCCTTCCCCTGTCACCTGGGTGCCTGTGTGCGCATGAACCTTGGCTCATGCGGGGAGCGATCCTCCTCACTTCCGGTTTTTCTGCCGGTTAGCGGTCCAGTCTTCCCTGCCGGAACTGCTATGACGTCACTGGCGCTTCCGGGGGAATCCGCATAACAGCAGCGGTTTTCCCCTGGTTCGGCGCTTCGTATTGATGCCAGTCCCGATGCCAGATGCCTGCCCATGTTCCAGGATGCTTCCTCAGGTAAACTGCCTGCCGCGCTGGTGCGCTTGGTTGTGTATCTGCCCGTGACTCTGCCTGCCCGTGCTGGAGCGCTTATTCTTGTAACCCGCATTGCGGCACTGGACCGCTTGTGTGTGTATCTGCCCGTGACTCTGCTTGCCCGCGCTGGAGCGCTTGTGTTGTCACCCGCATTGCCACGCTAGAGCACTTGTGTAGTCACCCGCATTGCCGCGCTGAAGTGCATGTTTTAGTTGCCTTGCCCTGAAGCGATGGGGCGCTTGTTTTGCCTCTGCCTTCAATCTTGCCACATTGCGCAGGAGCGCTTATTTTTTGTGTTCTCGGTTGACATTGCCACCGTGCTGGAGCGCTTATCATTTTTGGGTTCTTTCTTATATAGCGCAGGAGCGCTTGTTGATTTGTTGTACATTGCGCAGGGGTGCTAGTTACTGTGGCAAACTATTCTATTCTTTTCTCAAAGATGGCGGCAGATCTTATGATGTCCACGGATGAGGTAACCGCTGACTTCCGCATGAGTGTGTGTTAGTGATTGGTAACAGGTTTGTTTGCGCTGATTGTGACAGGTATTCCCTTGTCTCCCTGTCCAGCTTGCCCACGGTGCATCCGAACAGAGGGACGTCCTCTACTACCTTCCTGACATCATCCTGCCATTTTGAACTACCTTCCCCATTCCCATCTTCATCCTAGTTTGTTGTCAGATCTAGAGTGGGGTAAGGTGGGCATGGGGGCGATAGCTCATATCGTCTCTGCGAGATCTCTCCGCAAGAAAAAGGTAACTTGTGGGGTATCTAACAGAATACGAAGCCCAAGTTAATCATCTCGCCCGAGCGACATGAGCGATCCCGAGATCACTCTGCAAGACATAGCAGCTATGCTTGCGAACATACAAGCAGAAATCTCAGCCTGCGCCAAGACATGACGGCCTTACAGGGTCAGGTAGCGGCTGGGGTTACGGGTCCCTGGTGTCCTTCTCCTTCTGCTAGAGTGAGGCAGGAGGGACTGCTACGACCTCCCTTGTTCACCTATGGGGGCGCCTCCTCCACTACACAGCAAGACAACGCCATACATGTCATAGCTCCCCATCCCGTACAACTAGCACCACCCGAACACTTTTACGGCAATAGCACCAAATACAGTGTCTTTCTTCACCAGTGCCACTTGCACTTCATGGCTAGAGCAACCGCCTTTCCGGATGACGCTTCCAAGATCGCATTTATCCTCTCCTACAAGGGTGGCGACGCTGCACAATGGTCCATCTCCCTGGTGGAAAATGACGACCCTATGCTATATAACCGATTTTCAAGGAAGCACTGCGGCGAATGTTCGCCCATCACACCTTTGTTCAAGCCGCAGACAACGAATTGCTTAATCTGAAACAAGGCAACACCGACCTACTCCATTACATCACAACCTTCAGTAGGCTCGTCATAGAAGCCCGCTGGCCCGAGACCAAAAAAGTATCCGTGTTTTACAGGGGTCTACGCGATGACCTGAAGGACCTGATTTCACAGATGCCTGATCCCCCGGATGAGATAGGTCCTTTCATTGATCTGTTGGTCAAAGTTAACTACAGATTACAGGAGCGAAGAAATGAGAGAACCAAAGGAGGCGACAACCGGTTCCTGACCTCTAAGGACAAAACCAAAGACGAGCCAACCCTTTCCGGTGACGTGCCTGAACCGATGCAGATAGGCAGTATACAAGGACCTCTCACCAACTAGGAAAGAGAGAAAAGGAGAAGACAGAACCAGTGCCTATACTGCGGTAAAAATGGGCACTTAGTCAGGGAATGCCCAGTAAAGCCTACCCGAACTAAAGGAAGAAGACCGTTTGCACTGCCTGTATCCAAGATGGACAAGGCGGGAAACGGAGAAATCCAGTAGGTAGCGGGGTCCAGCTACTGGGTTCTTCGTCCAGCGAGACAACGACCCCTGCCTTTTTCAGTGGAAGCCACCACCTGGGTGTGGAGGTGGTCCAACGAGCCGGGACAGGGCAGGTATGGCAGGTGACCACCCTTCTCGATTCAGGTGCCACCAGCAACTTCATTGACACCCAGTATATGAAGAACCTGGGTATGGCCATGGTAATGAAGACGAAACCAGAGACAATAAAATCAGTGGACGGTACTGACCTCACCTCTGGTCTTATCCGGTACCGAACTGAGGACTTGAGTAAGGCGTTCGAGAACGAACACACGGAAACCATAGCTTTCGACGTAATCGATGCCCCCCAGTTCCGAGTTATTTTGGGCCTGCCATGGCTAGTGCGCACAACCCACGAATAGACTGGGCATCCGGAATCCTAGTCTTGGATTCAGCACCTTCCTGCTATAACCCTACCGACTCTTCTTGTGTGCCTACCATACAGGCCCACACCCTACCCATGACAGGAACCGGCATGACAACACAGGACAACGTACCACAAGCATACCTCAACCTGGCTGCGGTGTTCGACAAGAAGGGAGCCTACACCCTTCCTCCTCACCGTCCGTTCGACTGCAGGATCGATCTGATCCCTGGCTCCATGCTTCCTTGTAGCCAGATATACTCCCTCACCGAAAAGGAGAACGAGCACCTCCGCTCCTACCTGGATGAATACCTAAGGAATAGGTTCATACGCCACTCTAGGTCCCCTATATCCTCTCCTCTTTTCTTTGTGGCCAAGAAGGAGGGGGATCTCAGGACGTGTATTGACTTCAGGGCAATGAACGCCATCACCATCAAAAATAGCTACCCACTGCCGCTAATTTCCAACCTTCTAGACCAGGTGAAAAACGCCTCCATTTTCACCATATTAGATCTCAGGGGGGCTTACCATCTAGTCAGAGTCCGGAAGGGTGACAGCATTCCGGACCAAATTCGGCCTCTTCAAATACCAGGTCATGCCTTTCGGACTCTGCAACGCCCCCGCGGCGTTCCAGTTCTTCATCGACGAAGCATTGAGGGACTACATTGATATATTCTGTATAGTGTATATCGATGATATACTGATCTATTCACAGACCATGGCAGACCACGTCCAACACATACGTGCCGTCCTCCAACAGCTGGGATGACATGGTTTGTACATCAAACTGAAGAAAAGCATCTTTCATACCGAGTCGGTCGAATTCCTGGGACATGTCATCACTCCAGCTGGTATCCAAATGGATAACAAGAAGGTAGAAGCTATCTTGCACTGGCCATCTCCAACCACGGTGAAGCACATCCAGAGGTTTTTGGGATTTGCCAGTTACTACCGCCGCTTCATCACAGGCTTCTCCAGGATTGTTACTCCCATCACTCGCTTACTACGCAAGGGGGTCCAATTCTGCTGGGATAATAAGGCCGAGCACGCCTTTCAGGAACTAAAAAGGAAATTCACCACAGCCCCCGTTCTGAGGCAACCCGACTCTGAACAACCGTTCACTGTGGAGGCCGATGCCTCACAGGACGCTCTAGGAGGTGTGTTGTCACAAAGGGACGCTGAGACGGGTCTTCTACACCCGGTAGCGTTCTATTGCAGGAAACTCCTACCAGCCGAACGCAACTACACCATCTCTGACCGAGAGCTCCTGGCCATCAAGACAGCTTTTGAAGAGTGGCGCCACTACCTGAAAGACGCCAAACATCCTGTGATTATCTACACAGATCACCGGAACCTGCAATTCCTTCGCTCGGCTCGTGCCCTCACATCGAGGCAATTACGATGGACTCTGTTTTTTAATGAGTATGACTTCCGCATCACGTACCGACCGGAAAAAGAGAACGCCAAGGCCGACGCGCTATCCTGCCTTGAGGACACCAACAACTCTGTGTTCGCCGCTGAGCCCTTGCCCATCATTCCCGAAAAGTGTTTCCAGGGTGTTGTGCTGTCTTCTGATTTCCTCTCCCAACACCATGGCGACATCACACGGATCAATCCGTCTTCCTTGGTAGAGAACCACAAGGGTGTTACCACACAGAACGGGTTCTTGTATAAAGAACACAAGAACTACCTTCCTCTGGTAGCCTGCCAACAGCAGGTCCTGTACATGGGTCACGACCATGTTGTGTCCAACCACCCGGGATATCACAAGACCGTGGACCTTTTACAGAGACATTTCTGGTGGCCCACGTTGGAAGAAGACACCAAGGTCCATATTGCGCGTTGTGCCATGTGTGCCCAGGGAAAGAACATGTCTGGACCATCCATTGGGCTGTTACATCCCATTCCTGTTCCTCCTCATCCCTGGCACACCATTTCCATGGATTTTGTAGTGGAATTGCCGGCCACCACGTTAGGGTACACTACTGTCCTTACCATAGTGGACCACCTTACGAAAATGGCTCATTTTGTACCACTGAAGAAACTACCTTCAGCAGCCGAATTGGCAGTGATTTTCCTGCAGAACGTGGTTAGACTGCATAGCATACCATCTGTGGTGATACCAGACCGGGGTAAGCAGTTCGTGTCTCGTTCTGGAATGAGGTGTGTACTGCCATGGATTTGGACGTTCGTTTGTCATCGGCATACCACCCTCAGACCGACGGTCAAGCCGAGAGAACAAACCACATCATGAAGCAGTTTCTCCGTTGCTTACTTCTGTCAACAGAAAAGGAATGGGCAGAAGTGCTGTGGATGGTGGAATTCGCTTATAACAACAACACGCATTCTGCCATCAGTATGTCTCCCTTCTACTGCCTCCGGGGCAAACATCCCAGAACTATGCCATGGGAAGATCCACAGAGCAGTCCCTTGCCCACGGTTCAGGTATACCATGCCAGGCTCTGTACACTCTGGCAGCAGGCCCGGTTTGAACTAGCCAAGGCCAAGGAGTACTATAAACAGTACGCAGACAACTGCAGAATGAAGGAACCCACCTACAAGAAAGGAGACATGGTGTGGCTCTCCATTCGGAACCTCAATGTGCATAGCCCCAAGAAACTATTACCCCGTTTTGTGGGTCCTTATGTGATTGAGAAGGTGATCAACCGTGTGTCCATGAAGCTCTTGTTGCCTCCTCCGATGCAAACACACCCCGTCTTCCATGTCTCCCTTCTACGTCCCGTGCACCCTGAGTGCAATGTGTCCTCCCCTCCTGCTCCAGTTCTTAGGGATGATAACATTGAGTACGAGGTCAGGGCTATACTTGGTTCCCGTCGTACCCGGGGGAGGCTTTTTTACCTGGTTGACTGGAAAGGTTATGGTCCGAAAGAGAGGTCATGGGAGCCCCTGTTACATGTACGCCGTGCTTTCCGGTTGGTTCGCGCCTTCCAAGTCCGTCACCCGCTCAGCCCTCGCCCTGCCACCCCTGTGTGATTCTGCTGTTGCGGGCGGAGGTTCTGTTTTGGGCGGGGGTGCTGTCATGGTTTGTTTGTTGGCCCCCCTTCGCCTGTCACCTGGGTGCCTGTGTACGCATGAACCTTGGCTCATGCGAGAAGCAATCCTCCTCACTTCCGGATTTTCTGCCGGTTAGCGGTCCAGCCTTCCTTGCCGGAACCGCTATGACTCACTGGCGCTTCCGGGGGAATCCGCATAACAGCAGCGGTTTTCCCCCGGTTTGGCGATTCGTATTGACGCCAGTCCGGATGCCAGATGCCTGCCCATGTTCCAGGACGCTTCCTGAGGTAAACTGCCTGCCGCGCTGGAGCGCTTGGTTGTGTATCTGCCTGTGACTCTGCCTGCCTGCGCTGGAGCGCTTATTCTTGTAACCCGCATTGCCGCACTGGAGCGCTTGTGTGTGTATCTGCCCATGACTCTGCCTGCCCGCGCTGGAGCACTTGTGTAGTCACCCCCATTGCCGCGCTGGAGCGCATGTGTGTGTATCTGCCCTTGACTCTGCCAGCCCGCGCTGGAGTGCTTGTGTAGTCACCCGCATTGCCGCGCTGGAGTGCATGTTTTAGTTGCCTTGCCCTGAAGCGCTGGGGCGCTTGTTTTGCCTCTGCCTTCAATCTTGCCACATTGCGCAGGAGCGCTTATTTTTTGTGTTTTCCCTTGACCTTGCCACCGCGCTGGAGCACTTATCATTTTTGGGTTCTTTCTTATACAGCGCAGGAGCGCTTGTTGATTTGTTGTACATTGCGCAGGAGCGCTAGTTACTGTGGCAAACTATTCTATTCTTTTCTCAAGGATGGCGGCAGATCTTATGATGTCCAGGGATGAGGTAACCGCTGACTTCCGCATGAGTGTGTGTTAGTGATTGGTAACAGGTTTGTTTGCGCTGATTGTAACAGGTATTCCCTTGTCTCCCTGTCCAGCTTGCCCACGGCTCATCCGAACAGAGGGACGTCCTCTACTACCTTCCTGACATCATCCTGCCATTTTTAACTACCTTCCCCACTCCCATCTTCATCCTAGTTTGTTGTCAGATCTAGAGTGGGGTAAGGTGGGCGTGGGGGCGATAGCTTATGTCGTCTCTGCGAGATCTCTCCGCAAGAAAAAGGCAACTTGTGGGGTATCTGACAATCTCACACCAAAACATTAAACCTGCGAGAGAACAACATTCTGCTGGATTCCCAATAGAAGGCCAAGTAAATAAAGTGGAGAATAAACGCCAAAAACCTTAACAAGTAAGTTATACATTTTAAATTATTACAAACTTAAGTAACAATTTAAAAATATTAAAGTAAAAATAACTAACCAAACCCTCTATTTTTATATCTCTTCCACTGTTTAGATACTAAAGGACTGATTATGACTTTGACGGTCAAACAACCACCAGCCAGTTGGTGGCGGTCCAAACGCCGATGGGCCGACTGCCGTATTTGGAATACAGCGTTCGGACCATCACCAGTCCAAAGACATAACACCGCAATTGCCAGGATGTAGGATCCCGACGGTGTGGCAGTCGGACTGGCGGTCGTGAAAGGCAGCAGTGCAAAAGGCAGGTACCACCGACCGGATTCCGACCTGCATTTCCTCCAAGCATTTCAGACAGGGACCCTGCCATGAAATGTTTGGCGGAAAGGCCCAGAGCCGAATCGCCTCATGGGGGTGCGTACGGTAGGGCATCCCCCAAAAGTGCACGGTTGTGCGTGCACTGTGTGGCATGCATGAAATGCTGCATGCCACACTGTGCACGGACAACCTGGAGGCACAGTCATGGCAGCGGTATGCATTTAAGGCTCTCCTATGGGCCAAACATACTACCGCCATGACACTGATGCACTGCCAGCCACTTGCAATCCGGTGGGTGGGAGACCGCAGGCTTGTCGTTCTTTCCTGGGACTGCCGTGTCGGCGTTCCGATGGGAAGACCGACAAACTCCTAATCAGGCTCAAAATAACAATTATATAAAAATCACCAACAGAACCACCAATTAAATTCAATACTCGAACACCTGGACAAAGGTTATAAGTAAGTAAAATCAGATAACTTCAAAACATCTAATAAACCTTAAATGTAAAAAATATAAACGGAAACCGCATAAACCGGACAAATGAGCCAGAAATAAACGTTTGAAACATAACTAAATCAAACTCTCCCTCTCCCCAAGGAAAACAACCCAAGGAACCCCCATTTTAAAAGTATCAATGGAAAACTGAAAAAAAAGAACTGCAATTATAATCAACAACACAAATTATGTAAGTATAAAATGTAAATCAATTAACGCAATATTTTATGTATATTAGCAAAGTGAATTTAGATTTATAACAAAATATTTAACTATACTATTAAATTATTTTCACACAGAATGTCAGAAAGTGCAAGATCTATAACATCTCAAATAGGCAAACAATTGCTCTTGCATATGGGATACACTTACAGCCAGGAAAGCACAAGCACCGAGAAAGTAAATTGGAAATGTACAAAATACTACTCTAACGCTTGTTATAGGAGGGCTACTATAAAAAATGATGTTATTAAAATGAGAGAACACATCCACCTCCCAAATGTCATAGAAATCGAAGTAAGGTATGTAACTACAAGATTTAAAAGAAGCAAGTACTAATTCCCAAATTAAAATATTAAAAGATATACTATCTAAAGCACAGAACACATCACTGCACCAGCGAAACTACTGCTGACCCTAGAAGACATTAGGACTTTGACATTCCTGTACACTTAACCGCTACTCATAATAACAAGAGTTTATCGCACAAGGTCTGGGACAGTCAAATGAATCCACTAAAGTCACCTGGCTATCAGTGGAGTCAGTAAATAAGATCCTGAGGCATACGGATATCTTCAAGCAGTGGGGCATCTCCCTCATCTCCGGGAAGGAACCCGGTTATCCCCACATCCTTGATACCGCACCAGACGTGGCATGTTCAAGATCATCGCCAATACCGGTCTACTCGGTCTTGAGGAGCGCTTTAAGCAAAACCCCTATCTCTAACTCAATGAACCAAAGTGGCGGGCGTAACACTCAAATTGGGGGGACCGGCGCAAGCTGACACCTGGTCATGGCTGCAGGGGTCACTGAACTCAACCAGACTGCTACGGTGACAAAGAAACGGCAACAATGACCAGTCAGTTAGCCTACTAAAGATATGCTCCTGGAATATAAATGGCCTAGCAAATAAATTGGGCAACCAGGGAACTGTATCTTACCTATGTTCATTTGAAATCATCCTATTACAAGAGACATGGCTTCAGAAGCTGCAGCACCTAGAAGGGTTCAAAATCTCTCATACTCCTGCAATTAATCTAAAGTCCTCTGGCCACAGCAGCAGAGGTCTAGCAATCTATATATCAGCCACCAGTGCAATCAGCTCCTGGGACCACGCAAGTAATACCCAAGGGCTTCAGGTAGTAGGCACCTCTCTTAGAACCCCCAATGGTCAGTTAAGGAGCCTAATCTTGTTGAACCTCTACATTCGCCCAATTCGCTCTCCAGGTCAGTGCTAACTGATGAGCTGACTTCAACGGTACTAAACGTGAGATCTGGAAATCCCAATGTAGACATTCTAGTCTCAGGAGATTTCAATAGGTGACTGATGTCCGATCTTCAGCTTAATGATAGAATGCAGTTGCAGGAAGGCGACTGGGCTATACCACAGCAGGACCACCCTGGGTGGGGCAGAGAGGACCCAAGGGGACGAGCCCTCCAGGGCAACTTGGAACATCTCGGTCTAAGAGACGTCAATGTCTGCTTTCACCCCGAAAAGCCACCTGGTCTCTAATTTTTTACCAGAACTGGGGCCTCCCTGATTGACTACTCGTTTGTCAGCCTCCCCTTATTGAATCAAGTCTCCTCCTTTGGCTTTTGCAATAAAATGGACAGCGATCATCATCCCCAAGAACTCTCCCTCAACATCAGGCTGCAGCAACATGGCACAGCGTGGACCAAGACTTTGAATTCTTTACCATCAATCTAAAATGCATTAAGTGGTCAGCCAACAATCTCCAGTCTCTGGCAATAGAAGCTAATCAAATACTTGTGAACACCTGTGGGTCAGTGGGAGACGCTATCGTAAATTGGACAATGTTCTCTGAGAGTCTAGCGGCCCGGTTAGGGCCTAAACAACCGATTTGCTCTGTTCCCGCAATACGGTCCGCAAAACATAGGATAAACCGGCTGTGACGAAAACTGAAAACGACGCCAATGGATTTAATTATCATAATTAAACTAAGAGAGGCACGTAGACTACTGAAGGCGCCAATCATGAATATCGAAGAAATACTTGGAACTCACTCTGGGCCAAACTGCTATACAATACACGGACCAGCAATTCCCCGAGTTTCTGGCGCAACATAAACAGCCTAGGGGGAGGCACCCCCAAAGTTGTCTCTTCCAATATTCTGGAGTCAGAGTGGTATTTCTTTCTACACAACCTCTTTAATGATCTTCCATTATCAGTCAAGAACCATAAGCAGACTAACGACCCCGTGGGTAGCACGGTCTCGGAGGCTCAAATTACTACCCATGACAAGTCACTTTTCAGGCTCTCTTTTACAGTGACATCAATCCAAAAGCAGATTACTAAGGGGCACAGGGATGGGGTCCCTGGCCCAGGTGGAATACCACCAGCCCTTTACAAGGAGGACTCAGCCTTCTGGGCCACTCTGTTAGCCCCGCTTTACTTATTCATCCTAGAAAAGAACTCCATCCCGGCCTCATGGCGGGGTTCGATTCTTGCTCTGATCTTCAAAGGCGGCGATAAAAGATCTGTGGGGAACTACCGTTTGATCGCATTAATTAACAATGAAGGGAAGTACTTGGCAGGTATACTGCTGAACTCCCTACGATCATGGGCTGCCGCAAACAAAAATATATCACCATACCAGACTGGATTTACAAATAACACCGGGACCACTGTCAATCTTATTACACTCTCCCTCTTGATCGACCAGGCCGAATCCAACTCTAGCCCCGTATACATGGGGTTTACAGACTACAAATCTGCCTTTGATAGAGTCAACAGAAGGAAGCTGTGGCAGAAACTCTCCTTGCTGAACATTCCTAACAGCGTACTTAGGGCTTTGCAGCTTCTGCACCATGATACCTGGGTCAGGATTAAGATCGGGGACGGCTCACGACTGTCACGATCCATAGCAACAACGCATGGCCTCAAGCAAGGATGTGTCCTTGCTCCTATGCTCTTCAACCTATTTTTGTACGACCTCTTTGCAGTCCTCGACTCAGTCAACTCGTATCCACCTAAACTGGGTAGCCTTTGTTTATCCAACCTTCTTTACGCTGACGATCTGGTTCTTCTTAGCCATACAAAGATTGGCCTACAACGTCTCCTGGATGCAACCGCTGTATATACCAAAAGGAATGGGTTACAGGTAAACAATAAGAAAACCAAAATACTTGCGGTCCGCACATATGGGACCAAAAATCCGGTATGGTTCCTAGAGCAGGAAAGAATAGAAGCAACCAGATGTCACAAGTATCTAGGCGTCCTTTTCAATAACAACAGCAGGTACGTGAATCTACTGGCAGAACAAAAAAAGAAAGTTATCACGCACTTAGATCCATCTTCAAAAAATTAAACGGTCCAACATACGCACCAATCCTTCAGGTGGCCCAGGCAAAGGTTATCCCAAGCCTAACATATGGGTGTGAGGCCCTAAAAGGGCGGGTTGTGGGCAATTAGATAAAATAGTTGCAAAAATTTACAGAACAATCTTTCAACTTCCCCCGTACACGTCACCAGCACAAATCAGACTGGATTTCGGTATCTGAAGACAGGCACTGGCCCGTATGGCGGCCTTCTTAATAAGCTGCCACAAGCTTAGGGCGTCAAAGGAAGGCAGCCTGGCCCACTATTTATGGATTTAGTTGAACACAAGTCGATGGTCGGCGAGGCATTACTACCTGTCCTGCGGCCTGAGTTCTCTTGGCTTGAGTAACCGTTGGGACTTACAAGTTAGCCAACACGAATTCAAGAGGTTAGCAAAAATCAGTGCGAATTGACTTTCTTCATTAGAAGACAGGGCCAGCCTCTCCGTACGGAACCACAGTTGGATCACCCTGTGCACTTACCCACAGCTGAAACCCCAGAGCTACCTAACAACCACCTTTAATGAACGTACTAAGCTCCAGTTCCTAAGGCTGAGAATAGGGGTGATCCTTTTGATCTGTCACCTCCATAAATGGAAAAGAGTCTGTACCCAGCAAATGTGTCGGCTCTGTGGCCAACACAGGGAAGACATAATACATGTGATATGCTTGTGCCCTAATCTCTTAGAAGACAGAAGGTCCCTACTATGAAGGGGTTGGATTGCAAAGGACATAAGATCTTGCAGAGGAGCAGTGCAGGCTTGCCTTGACCACTTGAACACTACCCTTAACTATGCCTTGGTTAGATTTATGGTTCGCTTCACTAAGAAGCTAGAGGAGGCGAGAGATGCTCACGATGGTTGGGCTGGCAACCCGACTACTTGCCTCACTGAGATTACCGTCCCCAGTCACTGATCTACAGACATGTTTCAGACTCATCATTAAGGCATGGCTTAAGCAGCGGAGTATATTTGTCGATACTGTTTCTTATACAATCTCTCCCCCCCACTAGGAAGACGCCAAACCCTCCTCCTTAACTGAACACAACCCGCAGTGTGCCATGGACTGTGCATCAAGCTAAAGGGCTTTTTATGTCACAATGTCTCTCTTTTTCTTAACTCTCAACTGTTTAAATTGGACATCAGTGTCTTTTCAGATTAGGCTTTCAGAATGTTTTTAATTTTTTTATCAAAGCCAAGCACCTAGCAATATATTTCTATTATTGTAAATTGTTGCAAGGGTTTTTAACAAATCATGCAATAAATAATTTCTTTCACTTACGGTTTACACATAATAACAAACCCTTCCTCCTACACAACAACCTTAATAATGAGAAATAAATAACTATATTTGCTACTGCAAATAACTTCTCAAACTAAACCAATGTGAAACATGGATGATGGACGTAGCATTCAAAATGTGCCCTAGACCATTCAAGAGATATACTCCATACATTGTGAATATCACAACACTAACATGTCTCTCATTTATGCATTACTACCAAACAAACAAAGTAGGACTTACCACAAACTATTAAACCACATCTAAATAAAAACAAACAACTCCCCGTAAAACATTATAATAGGCTTTGAACATGCAATGACCCAAGCAATACGTAATACCCACATACAGCCATACCAGGCTATTATTACCATTTCAACTCCAGCACTTGGAGACATAAAAAATCTGCACTAAGGGCCTCATTACGATGCCAGTCGGACCATCCTCGCAAGCCCTTTCCGACTGCAGAGGCCAGGATGCCAAATTACGATGCAACTGCTGCTACTGCGGCGGGCGCAGCCGTGGCGAAGCACATATCACCAAAAATTTCATTCCAAATGCGTGCAAAACTCACAGAAAACATGTTAATTGTACACCCATGTATGACATATGTGGGGATATGCCTTGTGCACCATGTACCCCATTTCTGGAGTGTGGAGGGATGTGCCCAGTTGAGTCAATGGGGATACATACTGCAGAAGGATTTGCCTGGTATCCGGCGCCCACAGGATCCTAGTCATAAGGGTTCAGCTACCCAGGTGTGGGGGGGACATAGAGGAACGAATTAACGGCGGAGACTGCTGGAGAGAAGCGGATTAGGGTGAGTATGCACCCCAAATCCTTCATTTACGACGACTTGAGGCAGCCTGTCAGACCGCCACTGTTGGGTCGTCAGAAACCCACATCGTAATCAGGACGGTGGTCGGGGACCCTGTACCGACCTAAGGATGTTGTTTTTCTCCGACTGACATCTCGGCAGTCGAAGTAAGGCGGTCGGAGTCGGCGTTCTTACAGAGGTCGGTCAGAGTACAGGATGTATGCACTGTAATCCAGCAGGACTGCAGAAGCTGGTCTGACCAGCATCGTAATGAGCCCCTAAGTGTAGATTATGCAACAACCAGTTTGTCTTTGAAATAAAGAAATTAATTGCACTAGTATATGTCCCAATAATAGAGGTAATTTACCAGCACAATATGCTCCTAGAAACTACAATTTACCAACAAAAGAACATAAACTAAGGGTCCAAATAATAGCTTGGCGGACAGCCCGCTGTTCTGCTATTGGAACAGAGTAAATTACTCCGTCCCCATGATAGAGGGACCAACCACCAAATGTATAAATGACGTCAGGCATGCGGTCATTTATAAGTATACTTTTTTTATGTCCAAAAAGAAAATCCCAAAACGAGATTTAAAAAAAAATGCTTCCCCCACCATGGGAGTCATCTCCCATGGCAGGGGAGTATTATTTGGTTTTTACTGGCCCTCACCATCAGAGTTGGCCTGGCATTGATGGACAGTAAAAAAATGGCTACAAGTCCGTCAATCCAGATGGGGCGGGTGGACATGTAGCCATTGCTCAGATGGTACTTATTCCATTGGGCCGACGGAGGGGTTGGGCTTTGGCGGAGTAGTCACCACCGTAGCCAAAATGAAGGTCTGCCCACATTTATATCGGGATGTCGGGCCTTCATGTTGGCGGTATGTATACTCTGTCACCATTGCGACGGAGTATACATACCGCCAAAAGACAATTTGGGCCCTCAGTCCCCTAATGGACTACTTTGAAGACACCTGGGTTGGCAGACTGCAACTCTCTGCACAGAGACGTCAACCCAAATTCCAAATAACATGGTGAAATGTCTATGACAGTACCGTTGCTCAACAAGCCAAAACCAACAACGCAGTAGACGGATGCCTCCCAAGCCACACTAGAGAGAACTGAACCTACACTGTACACATTTGTAGATGCCCTCCAAAAATAACAAAGCTTTCAACAACTAAGGAAAGAGCAATCAGTAAGTCAAATTAAACTTAAAATTAGACAAAACAGTAAAATTTACAACATGCTACGATGTAAAGTTAGAAACTTTTATTAACAACAAAGAAGTAGACTACTTAGAAGTAATTGCAAAATCTGTATTATAAGATGCCTATCTACACTCTAGTTGCAAAACAAGGGAATGCCAATGCTGATAACTAATTCAAAAAAGTAAATAAATCATGGAAGAAAACATCAAACGACCACGACTGAACTGATTAGTAGTGTTTATTTCAATAACATCTTCAGTGTATGAAGTTTAAATATATCTTGTATGAACATTTTTTGAATACAAGAATGAAGCACCGTCGACAATTTTATTGACACAAACATATAAAAAACATGTAAAAAACACTAGACTAAAAAGACTATACTGCCATTTAGGCAGATATACTACCTTGAAAACACATTCATACACCACTCGTCATGCATAAAAAAACACTCATTCAAACAAAACTGCCTTCGGTAACCTACTTGCCGCTATCATGAAATTACCAAAGGACCATCCAAACCTGGTGAATTATTGATCAAAACCATTTAGAGGTGCATATCAACTATTGTTCCTAAAATTATTTTACAATAGAGCAAAAAAACAATTTTTTTTGAGTGCACCAACAAGATATATTTACACCAGTGTTTGTTAACACAACAGAAAAGGGTCGACGCGTTTCGAACCCCTATTAGTTAACACAGGGGGTTCTCCTCAGGACCAAGACACTGAAAAAAGAAGAAAAGGAGGAGAAGATGTAACTACACCTAATAAATATACAATGACCCGTGAGTGCAAATACGCTTATAACCATTCTAGTACCACAAATCTTACCGAAGTGGCAGTGCATTAATGAATGCCTTTTCTTTACTGAAGAATGGACACAACTACAAAGACAAGAGAGGAACTGAATCAAAAATCATGGACAGAAAATGGAAAGTGACAAAGTCAGTCAAGTCATTCAGAACTGTTCGTCTACTTACTGTAATGGCGAAGGTCCCAATAAGGGAATTGGAGTGACTGTCTTAAGTTATTCGATTTCGTGCCACAAAATCTAGTGGAAGCGGGTCGCTCCACACTGTAAGGCAAACAAGAGATTAAACTTGGGAAGGAGTAAACAAGAATGAGGAAAACACCGGTCTGAAGGGGGCATACCTTCTGGGTGCTTCGGACAGCAGGCACTTGGCTAGCCTGAGATTAGACTGAATCGGAGCCGCCGAATCTGGAAACAAATGGGCCCTGAATCAATAAAAGGGCTCAGACAGTATAATCCAATGAGTGACGGCAAGTCAAAGTTACATACACGCTGTGTTTACCTAATTCGTGGCGGGGAGAGCATTTCATCCACCGGAACGAGAAACTGTTGCTTCTAGACTCGTACTTCCGTGTAGCTTCTAAATGGAATTCTGGGAGCACCCTGGAATTCTGGGAGTTGTAGTTTGGGAATCAAAATACAAGTATGGCGACCCGGATACATGTAGTCGACTGATTTTGGAAAAGATGTTGCAATATACAGTGAAAGAAAATAGACTTGCTCAGAACTGGGTGGTATTGACGCATGATCCTGGATGGAATCAAAGAGAGGAGGGGCTTTTCTAAATACATCCGACAGTTGTGAATACTGTGGGATAAATGAAGAAGGAATCTGCCACCTTTATAATCTGTAGATTTCTGATAATTCGTTCAAACCAGTGATTGCGGTGTCAAATTTCACAATTACCATTGCTTCACGTTGTGATAGTTTTAACTCCAAATCCCCTCCTCGGGGATCCCGTTCTACTTTTGAAATGACCGTCCAACGGAGGTCTTGTTCTACATGTGACATTTTGTGGCAATGATTAACAAGTGGTGCTGTCTCAACATTTTTCCTAATCCGGGACTTATGTTGCGTTATTCTATGGCGCACCTCCTGATTGGTTTTTCCAATGTATAACAATGGGCAGGGGCATAATATTCCATAGATGACGTATTTAGTCTTACAATTTGAAAAGGTGTCATGCTTCCAATGAATGCCTTTATAGGAGAACAAGGCTCCTCCGATCGTTTGGTCGCAGCACGAACAAGTCCCACATTTGTGATGTCCTTTTATAGGTGTTAAACCCATCATTTTATCTTAGTGTAGGTTCAATGACCTTGTTAGATGATGCCCTGACTATGTGATTGGCCACGTTTTTTTCTCTCTTAAAGGCAAATAAGGGAGCACTTTCCAGAGTGGAATCCAAATTCTGAATCAAATGCCAATTCTGGTGGATCACTTTTTTTAGCTGGTTGGAGTTAGGACAAAAGGTGGTAACGAATACTTGACGTCCTGTGGGGGACTTCTCTTTTTTGAACAGTAGTGTTTCCCTGGGGGTCCAACAAGCTCTCTCCATAGCTATTTTTACCAGTTTTTTCGGGTAACCTCGATCCCGTAATTTTTCAACAACATTGTTTGCATGGATACTGTAATCATCTTTAAAGAAACATTTCCGTCTTATTCTCAAGAACGGTCCGTAAGGTAAGTTTTCATTTAAACTTCTGGGGTGATTGCTTGAAAATAAAAGAGCCTTGTTTCTGTACGATGGTTTTGTATATAATGTAGTCACTAAGCGTCCTTCAGCTGGAAAGACTTCCACATCAAGAAACGGTATGCTTCCCAATGAAGAATTGATACTGAACTTGATGTTGGCGATCTCTGATTGAGCCAATCAAAAAACTGGATCAATTGATCCTGGTTCCCAGTCCATGCCATGAAGATGTCATCTATAAACCGCAGCCAAGTTGTTATAAAATGTTTGAACGGGTTATTGTTATAGATGAATTTTTCTTCAAACATGGACATGTACAGTACTGCCAATTCTGGGGCGAATGGACAACCCATTGCTACACCTTTAGTCTGGTAAAAAAACTCATTGCCAAATGAGAAAAAGTTTTTTTTGAGAGCAAAACTTGCCAATTCCACAATAAATTCAGTGGGGACCCTCAATGGTCTTGGTCGTTTATTCAAAAAATGCGATAAAACTGCCAGGGCTTCGTCTTGTGGAATTTGGGTTTATAAGGAAGTGACATCCAATGTCACCATTACATCTTTATCTGTTTCAAATGAGACACCTTCTAATTTGTTGATAAAGTCTGTGGTATCTTGGAGGTAAGATGGCACCTCCTCCATAAATGGTTTCAGGAAATAATCCACGTACTTTGAAATTGGCTCATTCAAAGAGTCATACCCTGAGACTATCGGCCTGCCTGGCGGAGAGGTCTCATTCTTATGTACTTTGGGCAAAATGTAAAAAACTGGAATTCTAGGGTGTTTATTTTGCAAAAAGTTGTATTCCTTTGGGCCTAAAAAACCTTGATCAAAGCCTTTTTTCAGCATGTCAAAGAGATGACCTTGGAGTTCAAACGTGGGGTCCTTCGAGATGCGTTTGTAACAAATCGGATCATTTAATTCTTTGAGGACTTCTGTGGTGTAGTCTGGGGTCCCCCATACCACATACATGTTTTTTATATGTTTGTGTCAATAAAATTGTAGACGGTGCTTCATTCTTGTATTACATTTTTTTTCATACAAGATATATTTAAACTTCATACACTGAAGATGTTATTGAAATAAACACTACTAATCATATCAGTCGTGGTCGTTTGATGTTTTCTTCCACGATTTATTTACTTTTTTGAATTAGTTATCAGCATTGGCATTCCCTTGTTTTGCAATTGTTTAGGCTCAGCCTTGCTGATTCGAGCCACACCCATTGTTGTTTCCAGTTATCTACACACTAAGCACAATCCTTAACAAAATAAAACACGACCATAACATAACCATTTAAAAATGAATATGAAGCAATTTATTTTTTCATAAATCAGTTAAAAAAATAATATTAATAACATAGAAAAGAAGACTGATAAATAGAAAAATTATGTTTCAATACGGAATTAAAAATCTGCTCGCTAAGTTGACGCTTCCGTGGTATGACGGTGGTATCGCGCTTCCAGACATTCGACGTTACTACTGGGCCACCCAGTTGAGCGCGATTAACCATGGTGTATATGGTCCGGTGCTGAGCCCCGGCTTCGCCATGGACCGATGGTTGCTCCGTTTGGGTAATTACCACAGAGCGTTGTACTCGAAGTCGTCGGACTTCACCCTTACGGGGCCCACCAGAGTGGCCGTTCATGTATGGAAGGTGGCGACGGACTCACTGGGCTGGAAGGGTAAGCTTACCCTTGCCACCCCTCTGTTTGACTCCGATATTCTGGGGAAGCTTTGGCATACTAAAGGGTTTGAGAAATGGGACCTGATCGGCATATCCAGGGTTGGAGACCTTTTGGTTAAGGGTAGGATAAAGTAATTCGAGGAGTTGCAGAAGGAATACGAGCTGGGGAACACGGAGTTCTTCCGATATGCTCAAGTGCGCCACGCCTTGCGGTCAGTCCTTGTAGAAGGGGAGAAGGTGCCCGAGTCCTCTCCGTTGGAGGACCGGATCCTGGATGGCCATATGCCAGAGAGCACGATTTCGCTCATTTATAAGAAACTTATTAATGTTCGGGCGGATCTTCTTCTAGGGTTGCGCGATCAATGGACCAGGGATGGCCTTGAACTAGATGATGAGGATTGGCAGTATGCAGTTTCTTCTCCCAAAGAGGTCGCTATCCCCGCGCGCCTGCGGCTGGTGCAGCTTAAAATACTCCATAGGGTCTATGTGACGGGGCCCAGGTTGGTCCACATGGGTTTCTCTGAGGAGGGCTTATGTAAGAGAGGCTGTGGTATGGTGGGTACCTTCCTACATATTATTTGGGAATGCGGTGCGATTATGGAGTTTTGGAGGCGAGTCCACGAGGTGATGGGGGAGGTGATGGGAATTGTCATGCAGCCTGAGGCGCGATGTTGTCTCCTGAATGTCTGGAGTCCTACTGATCACAACGCGGCACAGACTCAGTGGGTGACCCTAGGGAACATGGTAGCCAAGCGCGACATTGCTCGGCTGTGGGGCTCTAATAGGCCTCCTACATTGACAGCGTGGATGGAAAACATGGATTGGAGCATGTTTAGGGAGAAGACAGTGTATTGTGCTCGAGGGCGCCCTCGGAAATGGCACTCTGTATGGGGGCCATGGAACCAGTACAGAGGGGACATATGCCTGCCCCCAGACCCGGACCCGCCTGAGGAGCAGCTTTCCCCTTAGCTTTCTTTCCGGCTTTGAATTCCTTGCTGGTATGTGTTTGTCTTCTTGAGTCTCTGCCTTTCCCTCCTTTCCCTTACTATAGACCTGTGTATGTTGGACGAAATGGGACTCGTCCCCCCTGATGGGAACCTCTTTTGGTGCTTACAGTACTTATCGCCTTGTTTGTGTTTAGGGTTGGATTTATGTTTATTTAAAACAGAACCTTTGACTCTCCTGTCAGTAAAATGTGGACGCAAGCATGTGTTGTGTCTCTAAAGCTGCCGTACCTCCGGGTTGTCGGCTGAATAGCTGTGTCACTGATTTTAAAATAAAGGTTTTTCAAAAAATAAAAAAAAATAAAAAAATAAAAAAAATCTGCACATCAACAACCAAACCACAACATTATAAATACATTGCAATTAAAACAAATACACAAAAATAAAAAAATGTAACACTTCCTACCCAATATTAAATGAAGAAATCATACTTACAGCTGTGTATCTGCAGGCCTTCATTCATGTCCGTGCTGAAAAAATTCAATCCTCAAAAAGGTTAAAAAAAAGTGCAAATAACCAAAAAAGGCGAAAGTGAAAACGTACAAAGTAAATCCATCGAAATTATCAAAATTATTTAAGAACAATGAAAAAAAACAAAAGGAAATTACAAAAATATATATTGGTTTACTACACAGGTCCATAGAATATCTGGAGCTCTAAACTTGTATAAAAACATAACATAACCACACTCACAAAAGACAATTTTCCAATAGAACATAAACATTGCATTACAACTATAAAAACACAAGAAAATATACTGCAACATCTACAATAAAAGAACTACCACCAAACTATAATTAGGTCTACCACACAACACTACTACACAACGTAACAAAAAACTACTACAGTATAAGCTTCAAAAGCAAAACTACGACTATAACTCACGCTAACTACATCTATCCACATATTCCCTACCCGCACTACCCTAAAGTAAAACTGAAGATCTTACCTTAGCAGTCGACCAGCAGCAAGTAACCACAACTCATTCCCACAAAATCCGACTAAATATGATAGCAACAGACAACAAAATACACTTAGGGCCTGATTCTGATCTCATTCGGAAAGCATGCCAACCAAATCAGTTCCGGAATGCTTTCCGTACGACTCGGATCCGGGGAGTCCGACCGAACGAATACGATGCATCCAGATGTAATTTGGTAGGTCTCCCATTGACTTCAATGGGAGCCTGTGTTTCGAACGTGAGCACAGGCTCACATTGAAGAAAGGGGTGGCTGTGGAAAACCTTGCACTCTTTTGGTGCCTGCCACATTGTGCATGGCTGGAAATGGGGCGTCTTTTGGGTACCTCCACACGCTCGTTTCGGAGGGCCCCGGGTGAAGGGCAAACCACATCAGAAAGGCTGTCCGAATCAGTCATCGTACATCGTACTCGCTCGTTCAGAAACCAAGCCTATAGAGCTGTACTAATCATCCACGGAAAGGCTCAACCTCTCCGAATGCCTTCCGGAACTGATTTCGTCAGCCCTATCGGTTTCCAGGCATTGTACTTGGTCGTTCGGAACTAGGAACGAGTCAGTCGGAAACAAGGGCTCCGGATTGGTTTCGGCAAACCCGAATCCGATTCGGAGCACTTCCAACCGACATTGGAATCGGCCCCATAGTGGGAAAAAAATGGCTGTTAAATGGAAACAAATCAAATACTATTTCCCTACAGAGAGCAATGGAATTGTAATACCAAAATGTTTAAAAATGTATACATAAATATGTACAAATGTTGTAAAAATGTCCAATAACTGTATACAAAATGTATTAACAAATATAAATGATTATGTAAAGTATAATGTTAATAGTACTGTAAAAACATTAAGGGGCCACAGGGTGGAGGGATTAAAAGGGGGGCACCACATGTGCCCCCTTGGCCCCCAACTTGAGCCAGGGCACACAAGGGGGCAATAATGTCAATAGTACTGTAACAACATTAAGGGGCCTATTACGATGTCAGGCGGACTTGCATCCGCCCGACACCCTCTCAGTACTGGGACTGACCGACCTCCTGTCGGCAGTCCCGACCTCCTGATTCGGATGGAACCGAACACTGTTCAGTCGCATTCTGACATTTCCCTATGGGAGCATGTATTACGGCCACTAATCGGCCGTAGTACATGCTCCCATAGGGAAATGGGAGATGGTGTTAATCGCTGCACCCCATGGCAGGCACCTTGAGGTGCCTGCCACGGGGTGCAGTGATTAGGAGGGGGGCACCATAGGTGCCCCCTCGGCCCCCAACCGGAGGCTGCGCAGACAAGGGGGGCCTGCTAGGGGCCCCCAAACATGGTTTCCGACAGGGTTTCCATGTCGGAAAGGCCGGCATGGAAACCCTGCCGGAAACCGTGCATCGTAATCCCAAGGGCTGAATGCCCGCCCTTTGGGATTACGGGCCAGCCTCCAACTGGCCGACGGGCTCCTTGAGCACATCAGAAGCCAGCCGGAATGACCGTCCCATTTAGTTTCCGACCGCCAGCATTGTAATGCAGCAGTTGTAAAGTAAACCGAGATGCTGCCCGGAAAGGCTCCGGCCATCGGTTGGAGCCTTCCCGGGCCACATCGTAATCAGCCCCTAAATATTACAATATAGTACTATTTATGATATACCAAAAACAGTATATAAAACCTGTAAAAATTAAACTATATATCTATATAACAAACGTATATGTGAAAAATAATTATATACCACTTTTGTGAAAAACTTTACAAATATTAAAACTGTTGTAAATGTTTAAAAAGTAAGTTACATGTGTTAATTGTGAAAAAAGGTGTAATACATGTTATAGCACAATAATAAATATTTTTTTTATTTTACATTCAAGAAAGTATGTATGTTTAAAAAGTAAGTTACATGTGTTAATTGTGAAAGAAGGTGTGATACATGTTATATCACAATAATAAATATATTTTTTTATTTTACATTTAAGAAAGTATGTATGTGTTTTAATGCATTTCATCATATACAAATAATGCACCATGCGCCTTATATCTTTATATCTTTTATCTTCACGTTACAACTCCCTCTGAGGAGAACTGGTGTGGTTACCTGCCCGGAACACTTATACACACATACTAGTGCTTTATACCTTATTGAGAATAGATTGTTTTTTTTCTTTTTTAAATGGTTTTAACACAGTGCTTTTCCTTCATATAGAACTGTCTATTTCAAACAGTGAACCAAGCATTAGACACTTTAACTCTACACCTTTCTGCATTACATTTCTGATACTTCGCAATGAGATGCGGTAATCCAATGGCTTTGAGTCTTAGAGGGTTTTAGGATGTAGGGGGCATATGTATCAACATCACCACTTGTGATTCTCAAATAGCGATTTTTAAAGAATCGCTATTTGAGAATTGCAAAACAGGATGTATTTAAAAAATTGCAAACTTTTTGCGATTTCTTAAAATTCCTTAATTGCGATTAGCAAATTGCGAAATCGCAATTAAGGAATACCTGCCCATTCATTTCTATGGGCCAGGAGACCCATAGCAATGAATGGGAAGTAATTCTCAAATAGCGAATCGCAATTTGCTAATCGCAATTTGAGAATAATTTCAAAGGTGCAAGGGTGTCATGATGACACCCTGATGCACCCCTGAAATGAGCGTGTGTGTGCATATGGCGCACATACATGCCCTAAGGGCATGTATGAGCGCCACGTGGCACTTTGTAAAATTCAAAAAAGTGCCTTTTGAAAGGAAATCGCAAATTACCACCAACTGAAAGTTGGTGGTAATTTGCGATTTCGTAAGGATAATTCGCACAACTTGGGTGCTTTGTACATATCATTTAAGAAATCGCAATTTGCGATTTCTTAAATGCTTACGCAAAATTAAGAAATCGCTAAATTAGCAATTCCTTAATTTTGCGATGGGATTTGGCTCATACATCCCGATTACCGATTTTTTAATCGCAAACGCTGTTATTTTGCGAATCGCAGCGTTTGCGATTAAAAAATCGTTTGATACATATGCCCCCAGGAAATTTTAAATGGATTTTGCTCAAGATGAACTAAATGTTGTGCTGGTACAGTTGAAAGTATGCATTTTAAATTATCCGTCTGTTTAAGTTGTTCCTCAGGTAGGGAGGAATGTAGGTTCTAAATTTGATTGGTTTTAATTAACTATCAAATAGAGATTTCAATTCATTCATTCACTCAATCATATACAATAAATAAAATGTGAAAAACTAGATAAATAACAATATAAAAACCATAACGTCATTCGCTGTAATACAAAATAATAATGTTATAGTCTAAAATGTTGAATACTAAAAACGTCACATCTACTATTCATGCTGTAATTTTACATATTATGATGAAGGCGTTAGGCTCTAAAGTGATCAAATGTACTATTCACACTCCTAATCTAAGGACCTCATTATGAGTCTGGCGGTCCGGGGTGGTGGTGGTGGTTGTCGGGCCACCCTGGGTCCACAGCAACCACTAAAGATCAGAGATCCCAGTCGGTGGTGTGGCGGTCTTGAAGGCCGCAATATGCTTGAGGTGCTGCTGCGGCCCCACCAAGCATATTACGAGTTTCCTCACCGCCACACCTTTCATGGCGGTGCGACTGTCATGAAAAGTGTGTCGGTGTGGAAACAAAGGGGGCTCTTGTGCCTCTGCACCATGTGGTGCATGCAGGGGGGGCACATGATGTGCCCCCCCGCTGTGTTCATGCACCCCAGTAGCTGCACGGCATGGACAGTAGGAGTCAGGATTGGTGATTGGGATTGGCCGATTGGGGCAATCCTGCTCCTGCACCGCCAAAAACGTAATGAGGCCCTAAACCATTTCTGCAAAGGTGTTAGATACTAAAGTGGGCATATTTACTTTTCTCACTTCAATCTAAACCATTTTGGAGAAAGTGTTGGACACTAAACTGGTCACATTTACTTCCCATTTCAATCTAAACCAATTTGGGGGAAATGTTGGGGCACTAAAGTCATCACATTTACTATTCCCACTCCAATATGAACCAATTTGGGGTAGGTGTTTGACACTAAAGGTATTACCATTCCAATCTAAACCATTTTGGGGAATGTGTTGGACACTAAAAGTGGTCACATTTACTATTCCCACTACAATGTAAACCATTTTTTTGAGGTCCCATTTTAATCAAAACCGATTAGGGGGAAAGCGTTGGGCACTATAATGGTCACATTTACTATTCCCACTCCATTATAAACCAATTTGGGGAAGGTGTCGGACACTATGGGCCTGATTACAACTTTGGCGGTGCTGCACCGGATCCGCCCTGCTGCCACACCGTCATAGCCGTGGTCAGGCCACCCGCCAGATTAGGAGTTTCCTACTGTCTGGCGGGCTTTGTTTATGATGTACCCACAGTGGTGCACTGAAATGGGCGCCGGAATGGGAATGCCAAAAACAGTTCCTGCACGGCATGGGCTTAAAAGTCCATTCTTCCTGCACGGCATGGACTTAAAAGTCCATGCCGTGCAGGAACAGGGGTGCACTCATACAAACGGGCACACGTTATGCCCCTTGTATGCACCCCAGGCCGCAGAGGTGCAAGGTGGCCCTGTAGGGCACTTTTTGTTTCCTCTCTGTCAGGGTTTTCATGGAGGAGGAAACACCATGAAAACCATGGCATAGAGGAAACTCCTAACATACTTGGCGGTTCCGCCAAGCATATTGATGCCTCCTGACCACCGCAACACCACCAGGGAATGCCGGTTCCCTGGCAGCTGCAGCAGGGCAATGGCGGTCTGACCGCCCTAATCGTCATAGGGCATTCGAGAAACTGGCGCTACCGCGCCCCTTATGAGTCTGTCGGTCTGTGGGCCGCCAGACTCGTAATTAATCCCTAAAATGTACACATTTACTATGCACACTCCTATCTCAACCATTCTGGGGAAGGTGTGGGACACTGAAATGGGCAGATTAACTATTCCCATGTCAATCTAAACCAATTTGGAAAAGGTGGTGGATACTGACATGGGTACATTAACTACTATTTCCACTCCAGTCTAAAACATCTTGGCGAAAGGATTGAACATTAAAGTGGTCATATATACTATTCGCTATGCCAATCTAAACCAATTTATGGAAGGTGTTGGACACTAAATGAGTTACATTTACTATTTCCACTCCAATGTCAAAGCAATTGAACTTAAACAAAACAAGCATTTGCAATGCCATTGGTCTCGCCTTTGGGACCTCATATGCATGTAGCTATGCAGCACATTGGCCTGGGTGCTGAAACATCTACTGTTCTTTAACATGGCACGATCCGGGAAATTTGGCCACTTTTGTTAAGGAGTGCCAAATTGTGATCCCAATACGACCCTGTTGTTAACCCACTCAGAAAACTGTTGTGAGTGAATGCACCTTATTCAGAAATGTCTGCGTATCCTGCAGGACACAAATTCCAATCCCAATAAGACAGCTCAATGGGGAATGCATATTCGGAATGCATATGAGACATACTGACTACAGATTCTAGGCACAAGAATAGACCTGTAGGTTAATGCACTTACTACAGATGTGTGTGTGTAAATTGTTTCTCACACTTATCTTTTCTAGTATGATAGCTCTAACCCTGCAATGCACTGATAAAAGTGGAACATTCTTTGACCAGCGAATAAAACGAATTTGAATGTAAACAATGGTTATCTAAGAAATCAACTATGTTTCTCAAGTAAGTGTGTAGTTAGATCAATTATTTAATTTGCAGTTACTTATAGGAGAAAATACAACAAAATATTTACACAGTAATGTTTAGTCAGGCTTCTGGCTGGTGTTTGTTGTATGAGTTAACATAGCAAATGTTGGCAGGGCCCGGCTCGTGCACTGGCTCTAAGATCCGAACCTCAGCTGTCTCTGTTAATTTGTTGCTGCGTCCACCTCTACTCTAAATGAAGCTAAAATAAATATGGCATTTCTGAATCAGTCATGCAGAGAATCTCAAGATTTTCGAACCACGCAGTGTTTTAGGAACAATCATCGAACTGTGAAAAATGAAACAACGGGGAAAAATAAACCATCCGTTAGAGATGCAACTCTCCTCCAACACAGATCTGTGACTGCCTCGCCTTCAGAACTGACATTAACTTATTGGCTGATTCAAGTCCATATCTTAAAATAAAGTAATCTGATAGGCTTAAAAGCCTCAGCCTCCTGATCCTTGTGTCTTGCCTGTGACCTCGACTTTATTTTCCCTAGAGTTAGGTCTTTAGGGCCTGTCCTGACGAACTTCCCGAACCCCCCCACTAAAACTATCCAAGATGCCGACGCGTGCAACTTCACACCCAAAACGGCCCCTAATCACTTGCCCAATTTCACATGGTTCTCCCTTAACTCAATGTGCTGCCAACATATGGGATGTGACATGCTCGTAAAAACTCTACAGAACAGTGTCCTTACCTTTAAAACCCTTTTACCCAGGTCCCAACCCCCAGTGCTCACCGATTTTTGAAGCTCCCCCACTCGGTTTGGGGTCCTGGCTCTGCACGGCCTAGTAGACCAACTGCAGGTTTTGTTTGGCCTCCATGGCAGCGGTTCGGGCAAGACGGCTCTTCACACGCGGCTCCTTCTTAGGAGCACGCCTCCTCCCATACCCCGATTTGCTGTCCATTGAAGGCTCACGCTGTTGCTATCCCCAGGCGCGAGGATCTCTGCTAATGAAATTAGCAACCTAGTAAAAGCCTTATTCTGCATCGCCCTGAACCCACTGACGGAGATTCTAGGTTTCTGGACATTGCTCGGGGGTCTCTCCATCATCCAGTGCCACGTAGAGTCTGCATCCGTGTTTCACTTAAAATTACAAGGGGCAGAACAATCCCACAACTAGATGACTGAGTAACTCCAGCTGGGCAGCATACTCAAACACACTTATAATCAAGCTGCCTAGGCCCGCCCCACACCAACAACCTCAGGGGAGTAACCGTTGTCATAAGTGAATATTTCAAAGAGTGAGCCTGTGCTACTAGCTGCCCCCGTAACTCCTTGTACTTTGTCCTAGTCACTGTTACTCTTTGATCATTTCTACAGGCGGTCGCTGGCTGCTGGAAACAGGCAGAAATAAAGGCTCCAAAATTCTGCAGTAACTGCCCAGGACCTATTTAGATTTAAATGTGTAATATGTTTTATGAATGCCTTTAAATACAATCAAAAACAAATCTCTAGCTTTCAGAAAGCTACCCCCAAAAATATTGAGAAACTGGAATACAATTTACCTCTTCTCTAGAACTTGCAGAGTATCTACACCTCAGATGAGAGTTTAGTGCAACATTCCCACCGCCCTCACAATCGTCAACGACCCAACACCCTACTTTTATTTTGATAGAGAGTGTACCTGCACTTCTCAAGAAAATGCAATACTTTTAATTGGAGAGAACCGGCACTTCTCAGAAACAAGCAGGTACTCTGGTGTACAGGGCCGGACTGGGAACCAAAACCGGCCCTGACAAAGTGCTCAGCCAGCCCCTCAGAAGGGTTGGGGGTGCAGTCGAGCTCTTTGCCAGGGCTGGTTTTCGGCCGATTTTGTAACAGGGCCGATTTTTCAGCTATGCTGCAAAAAGGGCCCTGTAACAAACACGGCCCCCAGGGGCCCAAAACCGGCCCCCACCAGTGCGGCACACCGGGGGATTGCCCGGTGCCCGCTACAGCCAGTCTGGCCCTGCTGGTATAGAGTACCTGCACTTCTATTTTTTCATTTGAAGTACTGCAGCAAGCTCAACCTAGCCCCTCCTTACAGCCCTTAACATAGTCCCCACTTACAGGACTCTCACTCAGCACACCAAAAACCATGGACGGAAACTTCCACTGCTAACCCCCCCCAGCTCCTTTTACCTTTTGCCGACGGAGCCCCTGCTTGCGGCACTGGACCCAGGCTTGGATCCCTTGCGGGCGGTGGCGGAGTTGGTGGCAGCGGCGGGGTCCATGTTCTGTGAAGCCATGATGAGATGGGAACTCACTAGAGCAGAGCAAATTCAGGTGAGCTGATCTCTGTTGTGTTTCTGTCTCCAAGACGCCTACCCCTCCTTAGCTATCTCCTCCTCTCCGATTCCAACCTCTCTCTCCTAGTCCCATTCAGCAGGCACAGCACTTCCCTTCCTTGCCCTACCGACAGGAAGTACGGGTAGGAGTGCGGGTGAGGCGCCGCTAGGAAGCCGACAAGTGACAGGAAGTTAAACTGCTAGCCATCTTTGAACAACTTATAAGACAATAATAAGGTGAGGAAAAAAGGTTCATCTTTTGTTTAAACTATGTTTTTCCATCAATGCCCAGCGATGAAAACAGTAAATATTACAATTTAGTACTAATTATAATGTACTACAAAAGTAAATAAAGCCTGTAAAAATGATAACGGTTCTAAAAATTACTTTCAATTCGCACAAAGTCAGTGCACAATTTGCAACCAATTTTTGAGAACGGAAATTTTGTATATTAAACCCCTAATGAGCCAAGTCCTCTACTGACCATAATTTTAAAATAGTACACATATAGACATGGAGCATAAGCTTGACTGCCCAACTCTGAGTAGCTGGAAAGAAGCTTCTGGGTGTTGTATTTTATTTCCCAGGCTGAGCTGTCGCAAGTATGGTTATAATTTACTTGTTAGGACTGTGACAATGTAACTCCAAGTTTTAATTTTGGTGAACAGTGTTGAGCCAGTCCTAATGCACACAGTAAGAGCTCAAGCTAATAAATGACATCTTCATCCTGACAAAACCTTTGCCTGTGGGTCACTGTATTTTAAACTAAGACCATCCATTTTAGATTGGGGCAATCCTGGTGAATATAGGGATGCTGTAGTGGACCAGATCCTCGGTTCATAGGTGGAGAAGGCTTGTTGATTAATATTAATTTTTTAAAAACATTTTTTGTACTTGTGCATCACCAGTCTGATAGTGTCCTGGCTGTGGGTGTGCCAAGAACCATTGGAAATGGTGAGCTATACAGCCAGATAGGTAGAGGTGTCAGGCAATTGTATTGATGTAATTTGAATCTGATCCTCTCCTCTACTCCTTGCAAGTTTCAAGACTTCCCTATTAACCACGAGGGGCAGAGAACCTTTCAGTGGAATTAATGAGACCCACAACCTCCATATTTAACAGCTCCTGCAGAGGGACAGGACCAGGCTGGCTGAACACAGATGGAGACCAACATGAATGATCTCAGCAGCCTATGCCTCGTTAGCAAAAGCAGGCTATACACACCCTAGTACAACCGACAGAGACTGTTACGATGCTGCCGGCACGGACACTTGTAGATCACGGGGGCCGAGGTGCGTGGGGCAAATAATCACTTGGGAACCAATTTTTATTGGTATATAGGTCTCGCCGTCGTAGCCCGAGTTGCGTACGTATGTGCGCGACTACTTTATTATACTGAGGTCACATGACCTCTACGTTGAGCGCCTATTGCGTCACAGGCGCAACATAACATTCCTCCCCAACAAACATCAAAACAATAATAGCAGGGAACTCCCTGAGTTGACTCCTAGCTCGTTGCATAGGTCAACAAAAGAAAAGTTCCGCAAATATAACATAAAACAGTCTTACGTAAAGTAGTCCTTCAGGCGGCAGGAAGGCGCTGGGTTACCCCGCAGTTGATGCTGAGATAGTCCCCGGCTCTGGGAGTCGCGGCCTCCAGCTTCCAGTATATCTTCACTGTGCCGGGTCTCTGGATGATGGCAACTATCGTCCAGCGCCACACCTGCTGCCCCTCTGCACGGAGTCGACGCAGGGCTCCTTGACTCCCAACCGTCTTCAGTGGCCGATGAATCTGCCACCCCACTTGAAGTAGCCTCCTCCACCGGTGTGCTATTGAGACTATTCTCAAACCGGACTGGTGAGGGCCCTGACCCCTCTGATTGGTATCTCTTGAAGTGTGACACATTTTGGGTTATGGTTTCTCTCCCTCGAGTGGCAATGATTCGGGTCCCTTTGACATTAACCACAGTCCACAGATCCTTTTCATATGTCAACCGAAACTTGCCGCTGGTGATTCGATTCTTGAGTAATACCACATCTCCTCTTTGCAGATAGGGTGCTTTGGCCCTCCGCCTGTGACTGACTTGGGCATGTGCCTTGCGGGGCCGGGCATCGATTTGGTTGTCATCTGGGGCCTCCGGCTGCCACCTGGGGTGATGGGGAATCGAGTCGGTGACCACTCGTCCCATGAGAAGATGGGCCGGAGCTATGCCCGTAGAGGTGTGGGGTGTTTGGCGATAGCTTCTTAGAAAAGTGAAAATGGCTAGCTCAATGGACTGTCCCTTGTCATGCGCAATCCGGATTACTTTATTTAGGGTCCGCATGAATTTCTCCGCTTCGCCATTTGCTTGTGGCCACCGGGGTGTGATTCTTCAGTGATGAATGCCGAGAGACTTCAGATAAGAGGCAAATTCTTACCTTTGGAGGTCCATTGTCTGTCCTCAGCTCTTGTATGAGACCATGAGTAGCCATTATCTTTTCAAGTTTTGGTATTGCCGCCGGGGCACTGGGCACAGGTATGATTTTGACTTCTGGGTATTTAGAGTGGTCATCGATAGCCACAAACGTGTGGCGGCCGTCAGGAAGGCTACCAAAATCTAGGCTAACGCAGGACCACAGGGTTTTCGGCCTTGGTTCCACAATGATCGGAGCAGGTCGGGGTGTCTCCCCTGTTACTTGGCAGGCGGCACATGACCGGACGGTGGCTTCCACAAGTTCGTCCATCAGTGGGAACCACACCTTGGTTCGGAGTCTTGACTTGGTCTTGACCATGCCTTGATGCCCGATGTGTGCAAGATTGACAACCTGCTTGGTTAACGATGTCGGAATCACCAACCGGTGTCCTCTTAGTAGGCACCCTGTGTCATCTTCAGTGAGCTAATCTCTGACATGATATAGACTGTCCATGACTCGCTGCGCATTGGTCGTTAGAACTCTCCAATCTTCCTTGGCCTTGTGCCAGTTGCCACTTTGTAGGGCCGCCTTGGCTTGCTGTAGGCACTTATCTTTGCTTGTGGCTTCGCGGAAGCTCTCCATGGAGACAGGAAGAGGGCAGGAGCGAGCGGTGATGCACCGAACATACTCTTCAGTGTCGGCTGCGTCCTCCATCTCTTGGACCGTGGCTGCCCGGGGATGTCGAGACAGGTAGACGGCCGGATTCTGTGAACCGGGCTGATATTCCACTTTGCAATTATAATTCTGGAGTTGCAGCATCCACTTCTCGATCCGAGGCGGTGGCTTGGTCGATGTCCCCGAGAAGAGTGTTACAAGCGGTTTGTGGTCAGTCGCTACCACAAAGGGTTTTCCGTAGACGTACAAGTGAAAGTGGCGGCACCCCCAAAGGATTGCAATGGCTTCTTTCTCAATTTGGGAGTACCGTTGTTCCGTCTCAGTGAGGGACCGGCTGGCAAAAGCCACAGGGGCCCAGTCCTCCTCCGGGTTTTGTCTCTGCAACAGCACGGCCCCTAGTCCCATGGGACCAGCATCCACCGCGACCAGCGTCAGTTTTCTGGGGTCAAAAAAGGCGAGCGTGGTGGCCTCTGAGAGGGCTTCTTTGATTTCCTCAAAGGCCTTAGCTTGGTCGGGGCCCCACTTCCAGGGGGTGGAGTCTTTGGTGAGCTCCCTCAATCGTAGAGTCAAATTGGCAAGATCCTGAATGAACCTCCTGCAATAGTTCACCATACAGAGGAAGCTGCGGACTTCGGTGACATTGGTGGGGGCGACGGCATCTTTTATGTCTCTGACTTTTTCTGGGTCTGGGTTAACTCCTTCTGTGGAGAACGTGTAGCCGAAGAATTGTAGCTTCCTTCGTAGGAACTCACATTTTTCCTGATGAAGGGTGAGGCCTGCGTCTCGCAGTCGACGAAGTACTTGAGTGAGGCGATTGTTATGCTCTGGGATGGTTTTTGCATGTATCATAATATCGTCACTAACGTTGATGACACCAGGGATGTCCGCGATGAGCTCCTGTATGATGTTCTGAAAGCTCAATTGGGTGTACCTCCGGAGCCCCACATGTGTTGAAAATGTTGTGATATTGCGGGATGCCTCATTGAGCACCAACTGATGGTATCCGGACCTCAGATCTAACTTAGAAAACCAGCAGGCTCCGGCTATCTCCCCAATCAGGTCGTCTATTGTGGGGGTAATGTGGCGTTCCCTCTTGATGGCGACATTGGGCAGCCTCATGTCGACGCAAATCCTCACCGCGCCCGGCTGTTTGGGCTTTTGGGTGATTATGCCAGCGGCCTCCAACTTCTTGAGCTCTTCCTCGACCAGGGGCGCAAGTGGAAGGCTATCCGCCGGTGCCGCAGAGCCACTGGTTGGACGGTGGGGTCAATGTGTAGGTGTATCTCTTTCCCCTTGAACCTTGCAATCCCCTGGAATACTTCAGAGAATTTGGTTAGAAGATGCTGGATGGACTCCTGGTGTACCCTGAAGGCAAACGCCACTACCCCCAGGTCTTCGGCGGCTCTGCACCCCAATAGCATTCCTTGGCCATCCTCAGTGACATAGACATTGGTGGTGATGGATTGGGCACCATGTGAAATGGACGTTCGGAATCAGCCTCGTATTTTCAGGGGTATGTCTTGACCGTATACGAACACGGTGATTGCCGAGGGGTAGAGAACTGGCATTGGATTCATGGTGCGGTGGAGAGCCGACGCCATGATGTTGATGGTAAGCCGGTGTCAACTACGGCCATGACGTCTTGGGACCCCACTCGAATTCTGCACTGGATCAGCCGTTGCGCTTTCCGGGTTGTGGTGCCGATCATGTGGACTTTGTGTACTACCTGCTCTTCCTCCTCATCGTCATCCATGTCACTGGGTCCTCTCTCTCCTTCGGGCAGGGCATTTACCACTTGGCTGGGCTTGCGGTATCTCTTGGACCTGCAGACTTTCTCGAAGTGGTTGAACCGTCCGCACCCCGAGCCTCTCTTGCCTTTGGCGGGGCACTCAGCCACCGGATGGGGTGATCCTCCGCAGTATCCGCAGGAATTGGTTTGCCCTGAGGTTGATGTCCCGGGTCCCTTCTTGACCCACCTCATCGTGGGTTTGGTCGTTACGGCGTTCATTGGCTCGGCCTTCACGGGCACTTGGAGGGCCGCTTCCATGTGTGCGGCCCGTGCTTTTGACAATTCCTTGGTCCGCCCCAGGGTCAATATGTCTGCGAGGGACTTTCCGGATTCTTCTAGTATCCGTTCACGGAGCTTGGCAGATGCGCAGCCTTGGATTATCTGTCCCCTAATCGCTTCCATTTTGTTGGGAAAACGGCATGTGGACGCTAGGTTTTTGAGTCTGGCATGGTATGTGTCTAGCGACTCTTCTGGGAGCTGACGCGCTTGCCTAAATATGAACCTTTCGTAATCTTGATTGGCCATGGGTTCAAAGTGTCCATTGAGGGCATATATCAGTGTGTGGTGACTCTTGGGCGTAGCCTCTACCAGTGTATTGGCGATGTTATGGATGTCCTTGCCCCCCAAATGCAGCAGCATCGCTCTTTTATGGTCCTTGTGGACCTTAGTGGCCTCAAAGAATATGAGTAGGTGGTCCACCCAGTCCTTCCACTTGGGCGCCAGCGATGAAGGTGATCCCTCCACTATGAAGGGCTCTATAGGGGGTATTGTGGCCATGGTCACTGCCTTGACCGGTGTCTGTTGTCGTCTAGGCCTCCCACGCGGGTTCACTGTCCCTCCTGAATACAGTTCCCCCTTGGGGCGTGTGCTTTTGCCAATGCTTGTTGGCCTCTCCACTTGCCGGGGCTCCCAGCACCCAGGTTAGCCAGTATTAGATGCTCTCCTCTTTGAGGGGCAGGAACTCGTGCTGTCCGTGGGGATCTTCACCCCTCCTGCCAGTGACTCCTCTCCAGCAGTGCTGTGTTGTGGACCTCAGAGGTATGGGCCTCCCTCTTCTCCCCTCTATTCTGGCACCCTGCCCAGGATATTTAAGCAGGCAGGGCGCCCTTCCAACCTTATTTGCAGCCTGGGCACCTTCATACGAGGCCTGGGCCACATGGCCGGTAGGCCAGGGCTCCACACGCTGTCAGCGCTGAGCAGGGGGAGGGGCAGCGCAACGTCTCCTCACCTTAGGGGGCCCGCAAAAGTGATCCTGTGTTGCCTCAGTCTTCGCGCCAAGCTTCAGGCGCTCCGATTGACAAGCCGCCTCCAGGGACACAGCATGTTGCACACCGGGGCACGAGCGCCGCGAGCCGATGGCAGAGCTCGCGGCCGCCATACCGATGTTCCTCTACCGGCGAGGGCACGCCCACCCTCGTCGCCAGTTGTTGTGTTGTGTGCCGGCGTTACGATGCTGCTGGCACAGACACTTGTAGATCACGGGGGCCGAGGTGCGTGGGGCAAATAATCATTCAGGAGCCAATTTACTGGTGTATAGGTCTCGCCGTCGTAGCCCGAGTGGTCGTACGTGTGCGACCACTTTATTATACTGAGGTCACATGGACTCTACGTTGAGCGCCTGTTGCGTCACAGGCGCAACATAACAGGAGACCACCACCACCATGATCTCAGCATCCCCTGACACGTTAGCACAAGCAGGCTGTACACATCCCAGTACAACTGATGGATCACCATGTAATGAGCAGCAACTTTGCCATCAGCACAAGAAGGCTGTACACATCCCAGTACAATTGCAGGAGACCACCATGAACTCAGCAGCCCCTGACACGTTAGCACAAGCAGGCTGTACACATCCCAGTACAACTGATGGAGACCACCATGACCTCAGCAGCCCCTGTTCCTTTAGCACAGGCATCCCAGTACAATTGATAGAGACCACCGTGATCCCAGCAGCCCCTCTGCCGTTAGCACAGGCAGGCATCGCAATGCAATGAAAGGAGCCCACCACCACTATGAGCTAAAAGGCACTGCAGAAAGACAGGGCAACTCCTGTTGTCACAAGAACACCTTGTAGTCACTGGTGCCCATGGAACATGAAGGAGCAAGATACCAGGACCTGCAGTCGGATCAACACGAAAATGGGAGAAGTAACTGGGAAATGAGGCTGCTTTCAGGAGTCTGAATTCTAATTCCGTGTTCCACACTTGGCAAACGTGTGTAATCATCGGGATCTCCAAGCGCATCACCTTGTTTGCCAAAACTGGGAGCACTAAGCAGTGCAGAATAGCCAGTAGTACTAAGGGCGATAAAAATATCTAAAATGTCATGTAAGCTGCAAACATTGGGCAGCATTTCTATATACCTCCTTACAATAATGTTAAGAAAACTGAATCGTAAAATGCATTTTAATTTATTCTGAAGGTGCATAATAAAATGTCACCCACTTTGCAGCCATCTAACTTTGCTCTCCAAATATCTACGCTACAGCTTGCCCTTACTGAGTATATTGTGGTTACTCCACAGTCACATGAGCCCTCGTTTAGGGATTTTTGGTAATTTCAAATAAATGTTTGTTATCAGAATTACCACACATTTTTAATGCTGCTGTATATTTAAACTTGCGGAAATGCCACATGTAGTAATTCAGGAAGTGTAAAAGCACCACATAGGAAGTGCTTCAAAACAACCGGAAAAAGTCAGAAATATCCCTGAAAATAGCCCCATTTAAAAGCCTTAAATAAGCACTTTCTATATTCACAATTGGTAACGGAAAGGGTGCAGTCCAGAAATGTTAAACGGCTCCCGCATCTGATATCAACCTGTAGCTTACAGCTTACTTAAAGCATGAAAACAAATGCTGTATTGTCGCAACAATTTTACGAAAACTGCAGCATTTGCACCATACGCATACTCATTTATAATTAAAGGTTGGAACCCAACCTGCCTGAAATGACTCACTGTATGGTATTATCATTACCACATTACCGTGAAGCAGTAAATCTGCATCAGTTCGAGTTTACCACTGGACGAGCAGTAAAAAGACAGGGGCATTGGTATCACTTTGAAATACAGTGTGGAGCACAGCGCTGCCATTCATGCACGGTTGGTGCTAAATTAAGAAGACCATTACATTACAGACATCTCTGCTGTACACCATAAAAAAACAAGCATTGGCATAGCCAATAGGTCTCGGTCTTGGGACCTTATAAGTATTTAGTTATGCAACTGTTGCATGGCTAAACACTTATAAGGTCCCAAAGGCAAGACCTATTGGCTATGAAGAGGACTTAAAGAGAGGGCGAGCCACAATGGATGCAGAGTAGAGGAATAGTACAAAGGAAAGGGGACAAACAGTACAGTAGAATAAAAGATAGAGGAAGCGATAGGTAAATGCAGGAGAGCAAGAGAGCCAGGATGAAAACAGAGATTAGAAGATGTGTAGGGAAACTGAGGACAGCAAGAGCACAAGAAAACAGAGTACAATAAGAAGGAAAGGGAGGAAGATAGTCAGAATGTAAGGAGAGAGGAACTGGAAGGCAAGAGGAGGGTGCGCAGGAATACGAAGGAAAGTACACCGGGAGGCGAAGAGGACCGAACCGATCAAACGTCAAAGCGACCGCGAAAGTGATCGCGATTGCGATCAAGTGCGGCGCGCGCCCGCGCACATGCACTGTAGCTCTAGGCCGGCCATGGTAGCATTTTTTTTACGCCCTCACAAAAAGTCTCTCAAATACAGTGCTATGATAAACAGCCACCAGAGGGCGCCAGAAGACAACATGTAGGCTCAGAAAATGAGTTTTGCTAAAAAAAAAAAAAAGGGGGTTGGGAGGCACCAGAATGGAAAAACATAATTTTGCTTGGGTTTCTAAACATTCTTGTATCCGAGCTGCAAGCTTGCATTGTAACTGCACTCTACTGGAAGTGATAGAAGACTCCTCATAATAGCGGGTGGTTAATGTCAATCTACTGTCATTGATTCTATTCTCAGTACAGAAAGTCCCCAACAATAATCTAAGATTTTCGTGGGTAATGCAAATGATAACATAACCAGATAGGAATGTGCATTTAAGGCAGCATTTAGCAGTTAACGAAAGTAGTTTTATAGAAGTGTGTCTGCATGACCACGTGGAGGCGCTGTTGATACATGAGACAGGGAGCCAGCCCTTTCAGCAGAAGCAAGTGCAGATGCATCTGAACAGCAGTGTGCGAGAGGAAGAAAAAAAAAGGCAATCCCCTGCAGACCCGCCCACATATAAATCGCTGTCAGATTTTTAAATTGTTAGACAAATTGCTTCCAAATCCTGTTTAACTTGACATGATATTCAAACTATGAAAAGAGGATAAGTTCACGCGGGCAGTTTTTGTGCTGACCTTCGAATTAGCCGCTGCATTCCCAGTGACACTTAGCAGGGGTGTCCTAACCACCGACGGACGCTGCGACCCTGCCTGAATGGTATGGCACAGCTAATCACGCTGCACTTTTACAAAATAGCAAGCCTATTAGAACACTTCAGAATGTGATAGCTCGTTTAACTAAATCTCCAAGTGTGATCAAAGATCAAATTGCCCGGCTCAGCAGCCAGACACTTGCGGCAGAGGCAATAAAACGAAACTTAATTTAAAAACATAAGATGAACATTTCCTCTGCTCTTATTAGGATATGAGGGGTGCTGGGAACTCACGCCGAATGACAGAGAAACAAAATGAATTGCAAACAGCTGAGTAGAACATATTGCACTTAGCATGTTGCTTTGACTTTTAAGGTTGCACACGAGCAAATGAAAGTCCGAAAAGGGGCCTAATTACATACATTGAGACTGGTGCAACCGATTGTGTGCACTATTTTGGCCCTTCCTGTTCCCAAATCATATTTGCATAAACTAAGCAGTGGGAAATTGTGTTTAGCTGTCTAGTTTGCTAGACATCTTGGGGACTTGCAGAAAGTTGACCTAGGAATTGCATTGCACCCGCTGCTTACCATTGACTTTGTAACTCACATTTTCTGGATTCTATTTGATGGCTTTATTTGTTTTAGGCTGTCCAGCCTGAGTTCCTCCCTCCCCTTGTCCATACTTTGTTTACGGTATTCTTCCTCGAACTCCAGGCTTTTAAATCTTTTTCTTATCTTGTCAATTTGCTGAACATTCAATGGCAGAGGTCAAATGTCAGTCAGGCACCGCCTTCCAGGGAGCTTGGAGTTCACATTTCTTTCTCTGACTTGAAAGTGAGAGAATTTAGGTGACAATCCGGCTGAGTATCCATGTAAGAGGAGAGGGTGTAGTATGTTTTTTTCTGGCACACAACAGCGAAAAAAAGAACTTTGCTGACATTTCAAAATATTTCCGAATCAGTACAAATGAAGCACTTTTTTTTGTAATTCTGAAGTGTGGTGTAAACAAATATTTGAATACGATCAAAACACATTAGTACTCTAGGTGATGACCCTTGCACACATTAATGTTTGTGTGCAGTAAAACTGTATTTCATTGCAAATGTAGTGGTCATTTCAATTGAAAACGTGTTGTCTGCAATGACAATGTCCTACCACACCATGCATACTCCACACTACAACACTCCACTCCACTTTACACTCCATTCTACGACATTCCAACCCAGTCTATGTCCCTCCACTCTAATACCCTATGCAACATGCTACACCAGTCCAATCTACGCCACTCACTCCATGACACAACAAACTACTCCACTTTAAGCCCCTCTACATCACCAACCTTCTCATCTCTCTACCCCATCCCAGTCAATCCCACTCCACTCCTGTGTACCCCAATCTAAACTACCCTACTCTGCTAATATCTACGGGTCAATCTACTTCACTCCAGCCAATCTACCCTACTCCACTCCAATCTACCCCACCCCAGTTTACCCACCAGACTCCAGCCCTCCCCAATATACCCCACCCCACTCTAATTTGCCCCACTTCAATGTACCCCACTTCGATCTACCCTATTTTAACCCAATTTACCCACATTCACTCCATTATGGTCCAATCTACCCCACCCCAATCTACCCCATTTTAGCCCAGTCTATGCCATTCTAACCCAAGCTACCCCACTCCACTTCTCTCCATTCCAATCCATCCCACTCCAATGCACCCCAGTCCTATTGACTCCTCTCCAATCTATGCGAGTCCCCCTCCAAGCTACTCTGTTCCACTCTGCTCCACTCCAATCAACCCCAGTCCAATTTACCCAACTCCATTTCAAACTCCAGTGTAATCTATCCAACTCCTCTCAACTCTAATCTACACCACTTCACTCCAATCTACCCCACTCCAATCTACTCCACTCCAATCTACTCCACTCCACTAAGTATAACTCAACCAACCCCACCGACACCAATCTACCACACTCCAACCCAATCTACCACTCTCCACTCATATCTACCCCACTCCTCTCCACTCTTCTCTACTCCTCTCCAATCTATGCCACTCTACTCGGGCTAACCCAATCAAACCCACCCCATTCCAATCTATGACACTCCAACTCAATCTACTCCACTCAAATTTACCCCAGTCTGCTCAAATCTACCCGTGTACCCCACTGCGTTATATCCCAGTCCAACTCACTCTACTCCAATCTACGTAACTCCACTCCAATCTAACCCACTCAACCCACCCCAGTCCAATCTACTTCACTCCAATCAAATCTACCACTCTGCTCCAATTTACCCAGCTCCACCTCAATCTACCCCACTTCACTCAGTTTAACCGAACTAACCCCATCCCACTCACATCTACTACACTCCAACCCAGTCTACCACACTCCACTCTAACCACCCCACTCGAATGTAATCAAGTCCAACCCACTCCACTCGACCCCACTTCACTCTACTCCACTCCAATTTACCCCACTCCGCTCCAAACTCCAGTGCAATCTATCCAACTCCTCTCAACTCTAATCTACACCACTCCAATCCAATCTAACCCACCTCACCTCAATCTACCCTACTTCACTCTACCACACTGCATTCAACTGTACACAAATCTACTCCACCCCACTTCACTACACTCTACCCCACTTCACTATAATCTACCCATCTCCACTCCAATCTAACCCACTCTATCCCAATCCACCCACTCCAATCTTCCCCTTCCAATCCAGCCCTCCCCAATCTACCTCACTCTAATCTACCCCTATCTACCCCACTCCAATCTACTATTCTCCAATCTAACCCACTTTACCGCAATCTATCCCACTTCACGCCACCCCACTACACAGCAATCTACCCCACCCCACTGTACCCCACTTCTCTCCAATATACCCCGCTCCAAACTAACCCACTCCAATCATTCCACTTCAATCCACCCCACTCAAACTCAATGTACCACACTCCACTCAAATTTACCCCACTCTGCTCCAATCTACCCCATTCTGCTCCAGTCTACCCCACTCAACTCCATCTACCCCACTCGACTCAATCCAATCGACCCCACCCCAATCTGCCACACTCCAACCCAATCTACTCCACTCATCTCCAATATACCCCACTCCACTCCAATTTACTCCACAGCAATCTACCCCACTCCACTCAGTCTAATCCAATCAACCCGATCCCACTTGAATCTACCACACTACAACCCAATCTACCCAAATCAACCCCACTCTAATGAACCTAATTAAACCCACTCCCCTCCAGTCTAAGCAACTGCACTCCAGTCTACCCCAGTCCCATTTACACCAATCCATTTCAATTTACCCCACTGTACTCCAAACTCCAGTGCAATCTATCCCACTTCTCTCAAATTCAATTTACACCACCCCACTCCAATCTATGTTTATGTTTAGGGATTTATAAAGCACATTGCTGCCCAAGGGCTTCCCAGCGCTAGGAGAGACAGGCAGTCAGGGAGCAGAGGAGTTAAGGAAAGAGCCACGTTTTAAGTCTTTTCCCGAATGCCAGTTCGTCTGTTACCATGCGCAATGCCAGAGGCAGGGCGTTCCATAGTTCAGGGGCCAGGTGCACAAAGGATCTACCTCCCGACCCGGATCTCTTTATCCTAGTCGGTTTCATGAGTAGGCCTGTCGAGGTTCTTAGATTTCTACCTGGGACATATTGGGTAACAAGCTTTTTTTTTATTAAGGCTTGACCTTTGTTATTCATTGCTCTATGGGCAATACAAAGTGCCTTGAACTTAACTCTTGCCTGAACCGGAAGCCTGTGTAACGTTTTCAGGGCTGCCTAGCTGATTGTTGTCTTGGGATTCGCAGCAATAACCTTGCTGCAGCGTTCTGGACCACTTGCAGCTGGTTTGTAACGTATTTGGGTACAGAGAGTTGCCATAGTCTAGTTGTGAGACCCCTACAAGGGCCTGGACCACGGTTCTGCGGGTAGGTTCAGGCAAGAGAGGAATGATTTTCCGAAGCATGCGCAATGTTCCAAAGCATATGCCTGATAATGTTCTGGCTTGGGTTTCCATAGATAGACTTTTGTTTAGCCAGAGTCCTAAGTTTTTTATCGCGTTCTTTGGGGTTGGGGGTTCTCCCAGTTTTGGAGGCCAGCTGATAATGTGTCTTGGGACCGCCTTGTTTCCCAGGAACATGAGCTCTGTTTAACCGCTGAGGTCTAGAAGCAGAATGGCTGCTATACCCTCATGGTCTAGAATTCCCTTTCAATCCTCTGTGACCACCAGTAGGGCTGACTCTGTGCTGTGTTGGGGTCTGAATCCCATTTGAGTGGGATGCAACACCTGGTTGTCTTCCAGATATTGGGACAGGGTCTGGTTCACACCACCCCACCCCAATCTACCCCACTCCAAAATACCACAATCTACCCCACTCAACTCCAATCTACCCCACTTCACTCTACCACACTGCACTCAACTCTACCAAAATCTACTCCACTCCACTTTACTTCAGTCTACCCCACTCTTTTCAAATCTACCCCACACCACTCCAATCTAACCCACTTCACCCCAATCCACCCACTCCAATCTACCCCACCCCACTCCAATCTACCCTACTATAATCTACCACTGCCAAATCTATAACACCCCAATCTACCCCACTCCAATCCACCCCACTCCAATCCGCCCCATCTACTCCACTCCAATCTACCCCAATCCATTCCTATCTACCCTACTAATTTACCCAATCTACATCACTCAATTACTATCTATCCTACTCTAATCTATGCAATCTACCCCACTCCACCCTTATCTACCCCACTCCACTCTTCTCTTTCCAAATCAGTCTCACTCCACTCACATCTCCACTCCACTCAACCTCATTCCACCCCACTCAAATCTACTCCACTCCACTCTACCCACTCCACTCCAATCCACCCACTCTATCTCAATCTACCACACTCCATTCTACTCTACCCAAGCTACCCGACTCCACTTCAATCCATACTACCACATGTCACACCAGTCCAATCAAACCCACGCCACCCCAATTTAATCTACCCTACCCCACCCCAAACTACCCTACTCCAATCAACCCCATCCAATCTGCCCACTCCAATCTACCCCATTACAATCTATCCCAATCACAATCTATCCCAATCTACTGCACTCCACTCTAGTCTACTCCACGCTAACCCAATCTACCTTGGGGTAGTCTATCTACCCCACTCCATCCAAATCTACCCCAAAACACTCTATCCAACTCCACTCCAACCTACCCCACTCTGGTCTACCCCACTCCACCTTAATCTACCCTACTTCAATCTACTCCTCTCCACTCCAATCTACCCTATTCCAATCTACTACACTCCACTCGAATCTACCCCAATCCAATGCACTCAACTCTTCCCAGTCTACCCCACTCCACTCCAATCCAATCTACCCAAATGTATTACACTCCAGTCTACCCAACTGCACTTCAGTCTATCCCACTCCACTTCAAGCTGTCCCACTCCAATCAACCCCACACCTCCACTCCAGTACATCCCAATCTACTCGACTTTATCCTAATCCACCCCACTCCAATCTACCCCACCCATCCCAATCTACCACACACCACTCCAGTCTACCCCACTCCCCCAATCTACCACACTGCACTCCACTCTAATTTGCCCCATTATAGTCCACTTCAAACAACCCCAATCCATTCCATTCCACCCTAGTATAATCTACCCAATCTACTCCACTCCAATCTACCGCTCTCCAAACGACCTCTCTCCAATCTATCTCTCTCCACTCCAATTCACTCGACTCTACTCCAGTCTACCCCACTCCACTCCACTCAACCTCAGTTCTCTCTTCCCCAATCTACCCAACTCCACTCCAATCTACTACAATATATCCCACTCCACTCTACCCTGATCTACCCTACTCCTATCTACTCCTCTGTAATCTAACCCAATTTACTAACTCCAATCTACCGCACTCCACCTCAATTGCCACCAATTCAATTTAACCCAGTCCAATCTACTCCCACACTCCACTCTACTCTACTCCAATCCACCCTACTACATAATTTTACCCCACTCTACCCCCACTCCACTCTTCGCCAATCTACGCCACTCCACTCTACACCATATACCATGTTCCACAGTACCCCAATCTATCTCAAACCAATCGACCCCACCCCACTCAACGCCTCTAACTTTTAGCCATGTTGAACAGCAGCCAAACTGGTGTACAACATGGCTGAAACACATTGCCAAAGCCAATAGCTCTCACACATGCTTTGCCGGTACTTGTATTTAAAGGCCCAGCGTTCTAAAGTCTTTCTTAGGAGCCAGGCTGCAGCACTGCCAAATGTGGGGGGGGGTGACAAACAGCAAGACTACTTGGTTTTGATTATACCTCTCGACCTTTTCCTCCACACTACATGTCCACTGCCTCTTTATCTCACTCTTGCTGATTTTTTATCATTGTTTTTCCTCCCGATGTCACTCTTTTTCTATCTTTATTTTCGTGCTTCTTTCTCTATTATTTTGCTTTACTCTCTTACTCTTGGTCAAAGCGAGATGATGAAAATGAGTTATTGTGAGTTACCAGGCTCAGAACTGAGGAAAACATGTGTGTGGGAGCTGGAATCAGGTGGCACATTACCACATGCAGTTCCCTGATACACACAATTTTCTACGCACATTTCCTTAATGCTGTTAGCAGGAGGCACGTGTGAGGAAGAGTATTGGATTTTATCGGGGCACTCCTGCACCCTGTAAAACTCATAATTATGAGGGGGCAGAGGTACTGCCATGATTCAGAATGAAGGCATTAGTGTTTAGAGTTGTGTAATTAAAGGATAAATAGCACTTTAAAGTCATGTAATTAAAGGACAAATGTCAGTGGTCCAGAAAAGTACAACTGCAAATAGTGCCTGTGTACTCAAACAAACAGAAGACTGACCAGCTCACTACATCATGGATCAGAGGGACCTGAGAGCATAGAGAGTGCCAGTAGCTCATGTTCTAAGGAGGTGCCCAGAAGTAGTGAGGTCAAGGAGTTGCTTACAGTGCAAGGCCAAACACCATCTGTGCGAGCACATTTGGGCATGTCAAAGTCTGCACCCAGCTGATACCGAGGTGTGGCATTGTACTCACAAGAACTCTATTCTTGATAAAGACTATGCCCTGTGCCCTGAACCTCATGCGCACAACTGAAGGGCATCCACAGATGGAACTATATCATGGGTATTGGGCTACATAAAGTATATCAAGACAAAAGCAATTAGGGGCAGGGTCTGATCACAAATGAAGATGGCCGCTTGATTCAGAGCTCCCCATGTGGGAGAGCCCTCTGGGGAAGTGGAGGGCTATCAAGTGTTGCAGTGGTACCCAGCCAAAACCCTATCACACAGCCTTGATCAGGGCTGCCGATAGGGGATCCCTTAACAGTAGCCACGCCCGAGCGGTACCGTCCCAACTGCTGTGCTGTCTGTGCAGCGTGAGGGGAGCCTTCAGAGACAGGTGGTGCACCGGCCTAAAGTGCGGCTGACAGCGCCTCTTATGCACTGCCAATAAGGTTGCGCCAGTCGGTCTGGTCACCCCCAACCCACCACATATGCCTGGGGTGGCAACTGTATCATTTGCATGCCCTCTAACTGGGTCTGGCCTTTCCCGCCCCCTGGCTTGTGTGTTCCCCAGCCCCTTTGAACCGCCGCTGTACCGAGGAAATCCACGCTAAGACATGACCACGTGGGGGCCGAGCTCACAGGATAAAGATCAGGTGAGCTCCTTGCCGCCCCAGCACAAAGTTGGAGAGGTCAGCAGTGACACAGCGCCTACCCAGGACGGCAATCTGCTCTGCCCCTCTCTAGGACTCCCAGTAAAACACCCAACAGTAGCACCACGACCAGGCAGGCAGACCATGAAGGCTGGTCGCGAGGAGAACAGTATGGCAGACACCATCCCATCCCACCATTGAGTCAGAGTGACACCCAGTCATACCTGCCTCCTGGCATGATTGCTTGCCGACCCACCTGCACCTCTGCTGCACCAAAGAACCCCGCGATAAGACAGGCCCAAGTGGGTGCCGAACACACAGGATGAAAGTCAGGTGAGTCCCTCAGCATTGATCCGGAGAGGCCTGCAGTGATGCGGCACCTCCCTCGGGGGGGCAACCTGATCTGCCCTTCTCTGCAACCCCCAGCGAAGCATCCACCAGTGGCACCGCGACCGGGCAGGTGAAACATAAAGGCCGGTCGCATGAAGGACAGGGCGGTGATAGTCATCCCATCATGGCATTTAGCTAAGGAACACCTTGGCCCTGCAGTAATCAGGGGGCACCACTCTCCCCCCACTAATGGGCCACAGTGGTTTAACACATTATCGGCACCCCGCCTCCTCACTCTTGCGGGTGACACTGGGGATAGCCGCACCAGCATGCCGGAGCCCAGTGGGCCAACTTCCCACCGTAAGCGCAACAGCAACTCATGCCTAACAGTCAATGCCCAACGCCATGGGAACTGGGCCCTGGACTCAATCTCTATCTCTCAGACTCACCCTTTCTCCCCTTCTCCCTAGGGATCAGGAGCCAAGGCATCTGATCTGCCACTATTCCCCTACCTGTGCTGGGCTGGTCCTGGCCGTATGGCCCCCCATTAACACACCTTGCCCACCCTGCCAACACTGGGAACATTGGCTCGGGGCTTGGCGGACTAGCTCACCCTGAGAACTCCTAGAACTGCACTAACTCCCCTGGACCCGCTCACCCCTAGGTGGTTTGCGGCCCTGAGACTATGAGGGGGCAAGTTCCTGCCCGTGTTTAGGAGCAACACAAGTCTGGACTATAAGAGGGCCTTGCTGGGATGTTGGGGGCCTGGTGGCTATATGCCGGCACCTTTATGCTTCCCCCCAATCTTTGGCCCCAGCCCTGGAGATGCCCCCGGCAAGAGCACTGGTAAACTGGCACGACAACTCATCTTCTCGGAAGCTATTACTCAGTCTCGAAACTGCCGCAGATTTCTCACGGGAGACCAACGACTAGTGAAAGGCGTTTCTAGCCACCCGGCCCCAGCTCCATCAATTGAACATCAAATATGGAATAGTTGAACCTGTTCGGATGTAGATTACAAAGGATGGCAGTTCCAAGGACTTTTTTGTAACTGAGACTTTGCACCTCTTCTTGGAATGCCTGGCCATCCATTTTTGTTGAAACATTTTTTTTATTGTTTTCAAAGCAACAACTCAACACACGTTCCACTACCCCCACCCTTCAAAGGAGTACTGTACATTTATCGTCGCTACCGATTATCCAGGAAAAGAAACATCCTTCCCACACAGTCCCCTTCCCCCCCCCTCCCCCACCCCATGTCAGTGTGCCCCCGTTACCTACCCCTCTTCTGATGTACCCCTGCTCCACAATGAAGTATGTACGGGTGCTCAACCTCTCCTTAAGGAAACAAGGCCTTCCCTCGCGCCGAGCTAAAGGTTATGCGTCCAGGGCTTACCACTATTCCCCTCCTACTCCCCGCTCCCCGCTACCTCCTGCCTATCAGATGTGCTCTCCACTTCCCCTGCATCAGACATCAACCCCTGAAGTTCCACCACCAACGCCTCCCATGCCCGGGCCGTCGCTAGTGCCTTCTCATCGTCCCTTCGAAGGGCTAATTGCACCCGGAGCGTACCCTTCCGCACCTGCCCATCTCGCAAACGCCGCCCTCCACCGCAAGAAGCTAGGCCCCGCCCGGGATTTCCAATGCAGAGTCAGTTCCCTCTTGGCCATTATCAGTCCTAAATCCTAAAACTTACTGGTGACCTTCGTCCGGCGGGCGTGGGGAAACCAAAGCAACAAGCAAGCCCCCATTTCCGGGGCAATAGAGCGGTCCATCACCTGATTCAAACAATCCACAACGTCTGCCCAATAGTCACCCAACTGCGCGCAGGACCAAAACATATGACGAAAATCCATGCCTGGCCATCCATGCCATGGATGTTGCTCCCCTGGTCCACTCATCTGTCACACTGCCCTTGGCACATCAGGCAGTTGATGGCACAATGACAACGGGAAGCGTGACAAGAGCAGAGACCCTGAAAGGGCAGCTCGCCCACAGGACGACAGGGACCTGGCCTTCAAAACGGTGGCAGTCATCATGAAGCCCGCCCTTCCCGACAGTTGAGGCGGCCGGTGGCCACTATAGGAGATTCCCACTCATCCATCCCCGGGCTTCGGTACTGATGGACAGGAACCGCAGCGGGCAGCTGACTATCCTGTTGCATGCCTGGGTTCTTCTAATTTTTGTGTGAACTATGCAGCCTGTGGAAATTTTTGCTTATGTGTTTTCGGTATGTTTTACTATGTGCTGTGCTGCCTTGCTTCATGTGCTCCTGCGGCCCCCACCCCACTTACAATATTGGCGTGCTGCGGACATTTGTGCATTTGTGCCTTTGGGATCGCACTATGTCTTGGTATGTACTGCACTGTCTTGCCTCCTGTGCTCTCACACTTATTGTATTGGTGTGCTTTATTGAGCCTTAATCCATCTTGACACATTTTGTTGCCCTCCACTGTTCCAGGTCTTTACTTTGTTTAATCTGTTTAACAGGTTTGCCCTGTTTGCATATCACCTATTGCCTCTCGTTGTTCACATGTTGGGTGGTGGGAATTCACTCATCAGTTAGCCATCACTGCTGGTACACTCCCCCCACTTTCTCTCCCTTTGGGATCCTCTTACTATCACGCCAGCAGCTGCTGGGGAAACCCCAGTTGGGGAATCTCCCTCCCCCTGCCTTCCTACTACTGTTGCTGTCATTGCTAAACCTCCATGCTTCACTGCACCTGGATTGTGCTGTTGCATGCTTGAAGCCCACCGGAGGAGGTCCTGGAACGTGGCTCCTTGTATCCCACCTGTGCTTTATGCACTTTGGTCACTTTTCTTTCATCCACTCTCTGCCCTGCTCTTCCCGGGAGAGCCCTCCCCGGTGTGGTGGCATCCTAAGCCTAGACCTGCGGTTTACAGACCACGGCCCTTGTTGCCTCTCCCACTTAATGCCGGCTAGTTAATTAATCTCCCCGTTCTCTCCCTCTCCCCCCATCTATCCCTCCCCTTGTTCTTTTTTGCGGGTTTAGCAACACACCCTGGGTCCTGTCCAAGAGGTCTGTGTGCCCTGTTCGTTGCCCCGTCCTCTCATGTACTTCACATCCCCTCTTCTTTTTACCTGCTTTTTTTACTTTTTTGCTCTTTCTTCTTCTTTCCCACATCTCCCTCCCCCATCAGGGCCCCCCCTTGCCTGCCTAACTCATCCCTTCGCTCTTCCCTCGGGTCTCTACTTTTAGGGTTGCCTTCACACCCTAGCCCTTTCCAAATGGCCAGTATCCACATGCAGTCCCCCCCCCATCTGTGCGCAATCTCATGGAATGTCAACAGGCTGAAGCATTACACAAAGCACAAGAAGGTACTGTCATATCTGCAGTCGAAGCGACTCGATGTGGCTCTCCTGCAGGAGGCCGATGTTTGTAGCCTGGAGTCCGATAAAATGCGTCAGGACTGGGTGGGGAGATCAATCCACAGCAGTTGCCAGGCGGGGACGGGAGGAGGGCCACCCAGGAAGTGTGCGATTGTGATCCTTATCTACAGGTCGCTTCCTGTCACTGTCAAATCATGTATGTTTTTGCCAAGCTGTGGCTCGGGGACCAGAGGCTCCGTGCATGCCCCTACAGGCGTTAAGCGCCCTCACTTCCTCCAACTCAACCGACTCCTCACTAAGATTGGGGCCTCCCACTACCAGAGGGTGGCTAGAATCAAGACCGGTATGCGGTGCTGGACCAAACAGGCCCCTTAGATGTGGGCAACAATGCGGACAGGGTCATTCCGGAAGATGTGTTATCCAATCACGGTCTGGTGAACCATTGGTAACTCTCACATCGGTGGACAGAGAATACTTTCCTCTAATCGGTCCATGGCACCCAATCCAGACTAGATTACTTCCTGGTTTCTCACCGGGTGGTGGCTATCACTCGGGAATCCCAGATCCTAGAAGACGTGCTTTCCGATCATGCCCCAGTTCTGTTGTCCCTGGACCTAGGGCTCGCCTCTCTGGGCCATAGGCCATGGTGCATGACCATACAGGACTATCGTATCCCCTAGGGTGAAGCCCAATTTTGTGCGCATGTCTCCAAATACCTTGACGATGACAAGGGCATGATAACCTTCCATAGGGTCTTGTGGGCTGCCATGAAAGCGACATCCTGAGGCCAGCTCATGAGGGCCGCTGCTCTGGCGAATGCAAAGAGGGTTACCAGACAGAGGGAATTGGAGGGAGGTATAAAGACTTTCACGTGCCTTTACACTGCACATCCCTTGCCTCATGCATGCCATAGTCTGGAAAAGACCTTCATGGACCCCTGCGCATTATACACCTCCGAAGCAGAATACGCATTGCAGCAGATAAAAGGTCGCCACTACAAACAGGGTGAGAAGGCCGCCTTCTCTTGGCTGCCCAGCTGTGCCAACAGGAGGCTGCTCTGGCCATCCCCGTCATCTACTCCGCGGGCGGCAAAATCCTTTCCTGTTTTCAGGAAATAGTCAACGAGTTTGCCTCATTTTACCGGGCACTGTACACCCCGGAGACACCGACTGGCACTGATCAACTAGAGGTTTTTTTAGAGGGTGCCCACCTCCCCAGCCTCACAAAGAGGGTCACCCTACTGGATGGGGAAACCAGTAGTCGAAATTGCACAGGACATATTCAAGCTCCCCTATCATAAAGCTCCCGGTGAAGACAGTTTCCCCGCCGAATTTTACAAACGTGCGGGAGGGAATGTCGTTGACTCGCTTCATGTCACCTTTCAGGAGTTGGATTGAGCGGGCTCCTTGGGTTCCATTTTCAACAGGGCGGTGATAGTAGTCCTCCCAAAACCTGGAAGGGACCCCCTTCAGTATGACAGCTATAGGCCCATCTTAATATGGATATCAAAATCCTCGCTAGCGTCCTGGCGGCTCGCCTCTGTAAGTTGATCCCATCTTTGGTACATCATATGCAGGTAGGGTTCGTCCATGGGCGCACCTCGAGGACCCTCTGCACATCCTCACTCAAGCCCCGGGGGAGGCCAATGATCTACCAGATGAGGCCCTGGCCCTCTCCCTTCACCACCTTCAAGTGGTTCGGACTCGGGATCTGTTCATAGCCAAGGTCTGCTGGCTCAACAATCACCCTAATTCGCAGGCCAACTGTGGCAGTTTTCTATCAGACCCATTCCTGATCAAGAAGGGAGCGCACCAGGGTTGATCACTATCGTCCAAGCTGTTCCTACTGGTGATGGATCCCCTTGCGGCCACCATTCGCAAATCGCCTCTTCTCACAGGGATACTCCTCCTGGAGGGGATGCCTAAGGTCTACCAGTACGCGGACAACATCCTACTTACCCTTACAGACCTTCCACCCTCTCTGCCAGCCCTGCTGGATATCAGAGCCAACCTTGCAGCCTTCTCAGAGTATCGGGTGAACTGGGATAATACCAAAGCACTGCCGCTCTCAACCATAACCACAAGAGTGGCGATACATGGCTATACTTTTCGATGGACGCCTTCACGCCTCAAATACCTAGGGATCTTGGTCAACTAGGGGCTCGACCATATGATGGCGACCAATCTTTTTTCTTTTTTTTTAACTGTTTTTATTAAAAAAAATTAACCAAAACATCAGCAGGTGAGTCGTATACAGATCAGATTTAACATTATTACAGTCAATTATTGCTTTTAAGGATAAAGAGATCACTTTATAGTGGTTTATCCACCCATACTCTTCCCCCACCCCCTCTCTATGTTAGGCATGACCCGCTCTTGTTGCACTTGTTTAGAAAATAAGGTGGTCCACCAATAAGTTATAAGTCTAGTGTGTTGGGGTGTCCATTGCTCAACTCAGCCCACACCAACTCGAGGTTGTAGTATCTTAGTAACGGCTGCCAAATTTTCCTAAATTGTTTGAGGCACTCTCTGGCCTGGTATGTTGTTTCCTCGTCCCCATGTATAAGTCCATACTGGCCCGCCATTACACAATAGTGGGCAAGTCTGCTCTTCGGCCAGTACTTAGTGATGTCTCTTTTGTCTCTTTTTGCAACTATGGATCCCAAATTGCTCAGTAGAAGTTTATATCTGGGGATATCAATGTCTGTGGGGATTCCCAGGAGAATATATTTTGGGTCCATTGGGATCTGTGTTTTGAATTTGGCATTTAGTTCCTTCACTATTCATGACGAATATCTAAGCACTTTTAGACATTCCCACAGGTTATGTATATAGGTACCTTGGTCTGTTATGCAGCGCACACAGTTGGGCGGTTTTGCCTTGCCCATTGCATGAAATCACGCCCTATCATATTTTACCCAGTGCAGAACGAAGCTTGATCGCTACTTCCCTTGGATGTATCAGTGCTGCCTCCCAGTCAATGTCCTCTAGCGAGCCCGTGGTTTCCTACCATTTACACCTGAGGGCTAACAGTCTATCTGGAAGTTTATTTATTAAGGTTTTAGATGTCTAGGAGACTGCCTTTGAGGATATCTCTTCCTGTAGCAGCCGACCTTCTAATGGTGCATATTCAGGGATTTCTTTAATATCAGATTTTTGTGCCCTTCAAGCATGCTGTAATTGTAGATATTTGTATTGTTGCTTATTTGACAGTTGATATTCAGCCTGGAGATCTGGAAAAGTAACTAGTCCCCTCTTCTTATTATGTCACCTAGTGTCGAGATCGGGTGCATCACATCCTTGATACGGCCCCATTTCCATGTGCACGCACCTCTGTGGGGAACGAATGTCTTCACATAGGTGGAGAGGTCCTCAATTGAGACAAGTGGTGGGCATTCACAGCCTAGACTAGGTAGTAGCGGATAGGGCCATCAAATCCTTTGGGCGGCTGAAGGGAGGAGTTTGGTCTCTCGCCCCATCATTCATGGCATTATCTCCAGATGCAACACTGCCTCCGACACAGCCTGGGAGCTCGACCGTGGACCTTATAGACCAAACTTGTCGTCTCCTATCTCAGGATATGGGGCCACTTTCGGGAAATTGTGTCAGGGTTTTACGACCTCCTTAACCGTCACCTATTCTCACTCACTCTCCTCAACAACCTGCCAGGTGGCAGACATGATTACAGGCTAAGTTTGAGGACGACAACTGGGCAGAACTCCTGGAGGCACTTGACAGGGCGAAGCAGGAGGTTCGCCTGAAATTCTGCCTCTTTAAGACATTGCATAATTGGCACTAGATGCCAGTGAAGCTGAATAATGCAGGCAAGTTGCCACATGCGTACTGTTGGGGGTGCCCTGCCACCCGTTGTGACCTGGGGCACATCATTTGCGACTGCACCGCGATCCTGCCCTTTTGGATTGAGGTGAGAACTGTGTTAGGTGAGACTCTACAGCTCAGGTCCCCTCTCCCTCACCTTCTGATCCTCCTGCATGACAAGGGGGCCTCCACAGACCTCTCCAACCCCCTGAGCCGCCTACTGCACATGGCCCTGGCTACAGCCAAAATCTGCATTCTACACAACTGGTGCTCCCATACACCCCGGTTTCAGGAGGTGTGGCTGGCAACGATGATCCAGACGGCCACCTATGAGCATGTCCACTATAATCTCCAGAACCAGGCGGAGATATACCTCCAGATGTGGGCGCCTTTCCTCTGTAATGAGTGTGCAGACTGGGCGGCTTACAATGAGGTGCCCAGCCTCTGCACCAGAGCACCCACTCTCTCCCCCGTCTCTTGCGTTGGTCCCTTTCCCACCTCTCTGACACCCCTTTTCCCAGACCCTCCTTCCCCTTTCCTTCTTTCCCCACCCTCTCCCCTCACTCTCTGTCTCTCTCTCTCTCTCTTTCTACATTTTCCTTCTTCTTTTTCTACTTTACTCCTCCCTCACCCCCTCGGTCTCTATGTTTACCCTCCACCACCACTCGGACCTACCACAACATGACCTGTGCCGTGCCCTGCCTACCGTTCCCGTGCAAAGTATCACCATTCTTTTCGGTACATTTATGACATCACACATGACATCATCGATTGTATCATCAGGGTGATAAAAAAATGGTCATGAAAAACTAGAAATCCCCATAATAACATAAGCTAGAGGATTGAATTGAAGAATTTCAGTGCTGCTGCAATGGACCAGGTCACATTTCCTGTGAAAAGAAAGTAGGACTTGTTTGAAGAGATTTGAAGGAAATAGTTATATGCCTATTAATAGATAAACTTGTTTAAATGCGCTGCTTCATATACCATCACTAATTCATAGAAATAACATGTGGTGACACAGAAGAAAAAAGGTAAGTGGGGTGGCTATGTAGGAATTTGCAGGTGCATTTATTATTTTCCTTTACTTAATTTTTTCATGTGTAAAGTGATTTTAAAAACGCAAATATTTATCATTTCGTGCTTTGTGTGGCACCAAAGAGTCATCCCAACTGTGTCCCTTAGCTGTTGGTCCTCAGTCCAAGGAACTATGAATGTTATATTATCCATGTGGCAACTATTTACAGACTTTTTGCTGAGTGATGATGCCAAAGGCAAGAAATGTGAGGATCTTTGTTCGCATATTGAAAGTGATGTACAAAAAGCACACTCTACTGCATTCTTAGATTTTTACAGGACAACATAACTGCTGTAGTTGACATAATCAAAAAACTAGAGTCTGAAAACACCCTTTTCTGCCATGTGTTCAGCATAATTGGTGTTGATGTTAGAAATCTCCTGGAGAGTAGGCTGGGTGACACCTTTAATGCCTTTGGCACTGCAACATGTTTCATGTTAAAGTGTTTGCCACTTGGTAAGCAAAGCAATGTTGAAGAGCATTTCAGGAACTTTTATTTTACAATGTATGAGAAATGGCTTGCAATGATGCATAGAAATGTCCCTTCACCACCAATGGCATTTGAAGTCAATGAAACCTCACTGTGGTACAAGTTCTAGAATCCTTCCGTAAAGGGGAATTTCCTCTGTAGTTTCAAAAGTGCTGCTTCATTTTTGACCGCTTCAATAACTCTCAGGGCATAAGCGCCCAGCTCAATGCAATTGTTGCAGAACCTGCCCTGAGAATCGCAATCTTCAAGTGCACCAGTATTGGCATGGAAAGCTATGTCAGTGGCCAGAGTTAACAAATTGTGTACTGGCTGATTTGGCATTGCCCGTCTCAAGTGCCATTGTTGAGAGGGCCTTTTCACAAAAGTTTACATGGGGAAAGAGCGAGCGTACATGACCAAAGACTCACTGAAGAAGTATTGTATGGTGTACTACGATAAGTTTAATTTGCAAAAATCTATTTGGACCTCATATACACTATACGTACACTGTCTATATACCATGAGCTATCAGTGCAGCGAACAAGCAATAATAAAATCAAAACGTTCCATGAACACCGGAAAAACACTGTTTCTGTTGTTTTTAATGGCGCAAAAATGTGTAACCACTGATAACCACTGTTTTTTAAGGTATTGAAAACACTGAAAAAGCCCCACCAGAATTTACCAAAAACAGAAACTGAAAACTGGAAGGCCTAATTATCGTTAATATCGAAATATGTATATTTTTGCCATGTTTCTAAAAATAAATGTTGCATAAAAGGTATTTGGAGCAAGTGCGCCAATAAACATTGATTCACTTGTCTACCACCACAGTACAAGGATCACATGTTATTTATTACATGGTGCAGTATGACTATTGAGACAGCACTGTTTTTATGGCATCAGAGATTATATTACAATTACTTTACAGATGAAAGTGACCTGGGCCATGTGTACAGGGTCCATTTAATGAGGTTTTATCAATCTTTATTAAACTCGAAGTACAGCATGCATAATGCATATAAATGGATCAACTAATTGTAACCAATTGTGAGGGGTACTCAGGGCCCACTCGATGTGTATTTTTAAGTGAGTCATTCATTTCTGGTCCACACATTCAAGAAGAATAGTGATAAATAACAAATTTTACTCGACTGGCTTCCATATGTACTATTTATATACAACAGACTTCCTCTCATACTGTGAACGTGATCAATCGTGACACTTGTTAAGATGCAGCTAGATGTATTTGTATTTATTTAAGAGTTTATTAATGGGTTTCCTAGCCAACCACCCAGCATACATTGCAGGATGGAGCAGATGCACTGAAGAAAGGTTATGGTCTAACCTCACATGGTGAAGAGAGATGAAGAGAAAATACATAGTCTTTCACAGTAAAGAATAAAGTTATAAAGAGAAATCCTTTCTAAAATATCTAGGCAAAAAAATAAACAAGATATACTGGACAAAGTGTTTATAAGCTTTTGAAAATTGGCATATATGTTGCACAACATAGCAACAGATGCATATTAATACGTACAGACTACTTTTATATGCATCTCTGCACCAATGTTTCCTATTCCAATTATACATAATACAATCTTTTTTTCACTGGCCCACCAGTGTGCGACAACTGGAATAGACAAACTGCAATATATGTTTCTCAATACCAGAAATGACTGTGTTCAAATAGCCTGTCACTCCATGCCACTAGAGTCAAGCTAGCCTGGCTGATGAGGGTCCCAGGATCCTTATTTCCAGTCCAGGGAGGACCTGGCCAGGCCGTTCGGGCTGGACTGTTCCCATAAGGAGCAGGGTCAAGACTGATATGCATATGGCTGGGTTCAAACTGGAATGGCATGAGGAGCAAAAAAAATGGATTTGGGCCCAGATTTCTGTACTGGGGTCAATGTATGACATTGTTCTGCATTCTGTCCATCAGTTGTTCTTTTCGAATAGCCTGTCACGTTAACAAACATGCAAGTTCCTAACACTGGCCGAACATGGACTTGTGGAAGATAGCAAAAAAAAAAACCACTAATGAAGGTGACACTTGCAGAGAAACAAGAGAAAAGGAAAGCAAACGAATAGGGAGTTGAGTGAACATGTGTGCACTAGCGATAGGCTAATGACAGAGAAAGGGGAGGGGCCAGGGAATCGAAAATTGAAGATTTGACCAGAACTCTTAGGGGCACAAGAAATATATGAAGGATGTGCCATGAACACATAGTAGAGGAGTGAGAAATAGAAAGGAACAAGTGAGGGAAACATACACAAATAATGAGAGAGAGAAAGATGGTAAATATATGCGTAAGTCAATAAATGCATTTGGTATTTAGGTATAAGAGGCTTCTCAATAAATAAGGGTTCTTCAACATTTTTTTTACAAGAACATTGAACAATATGTATGTTTTTGTTACCTGGAGTTCAAGTTCAAATAACTTTATTGGATTATAAAATATAATCCTAAAAGTACACAGCAAATTCAACATGAACATCATCGATCTCTGGCACTTCAAAATAGCTATTAAAATGGAAGCAACCGCAAAACCAACTTCTTCCCCATTCAATATCTTGAAAAAACATAAGGTGGGTCTGCATTGGGTAAAACTGTGTTGCTTCAACAAAGGAATTAAAATAATTTTTTAATAAATCCTATTAAACCTACAAAAAAGACAAAGTGCAAAAGTGTCTGATCTGAATAACCGCCACACTGACATACACAAATACTGGCTTGATCATATTGGCCCAATGGAAAACAAATCTGTCAACGAATGATCCCTAGTCTGAATCTGGTTAATGGAGCCCTTTCCCAGTGTCCAAAGGTCTTTACCAAGTAAGGCTCAGTTCCCAGAGTCGTTTGCAGCACAGCATAACCCCCAACTGTATGTTTCTTTATTTCCTCACATTCTCTATCCTCGGACCTTTGTGCAAGAACAACAAATTCACTTTCAGCCTATGAGAATTACAGATTGCAACTGGGTCATTAAAAAGAGGAGACATCCCCAAGTTCTCAAAGGTAACCTTGACATATGAGAGCTAGACTATTTTAAGAGGCTTATCACAAGATAACAAGCAATGGAGGATAAGTTGGGTAAAAATTCGCTTGAGGATTTAGCTAAACAGCTAGCCATAGAATTAATTTAATGAAGTCCTCAATGATGAAACCCCAATTCTTTATGACACTCATAACTGGAACTCGAGGGGAGATAGGCACAAAAGACGGCAAAGTCCCTGATTCCCCTCCAGTTGCGAAATACACGTGTTGGCATATCCCAAAAGTCATCAAGTGCCATACCGCGCTACTGTACACATTCTCTCTTATATATATCTAAAAGGGAGGAAGCTGCTTACTTCCAATCACAGAGGATATATTACACAAAGCGCCCACAGACTGTCTAAATTTGAGACTCCTAATACATAAGTTGTTGCCACATGAATTTGAGGAATTAAAGACAATCCCAAGATAGGAAAATTGGTGGACCTTCAGCACTTTATTGCCCTCAACATGAAGGGCTCACGAGGTGCTTTGTACCCCTCATCCCATCATTTTGGATTTTTTTAAATTGGCATCCAGATGTAACTCTTTCATAAAGTCTGAGTATGCAGCGGCCAGACACTCCAAGCTCCTTTGGGTGCAGGCTAATAAAATGGCATCATGCGCATATAATGGAACTGCCACCAGAACTGAATACATTTTGTGGACGTCCTTTTCAAATTGAATCAATCGCTTACTCAAGTTGTTCATATAAAGGACAAACAAAATAGGTGTCATGACACATCCCTGCAGCACTCCACATTCAAGTTTGAATGAGGGCGGGTGCTCACCACCTGGACCAAAGCGCACAGTAGCCTCTAGATCCATACCTATTTCAGCACAGAAACGCACTAGCGGAACATGAAGACCAAATTCCAAAAGATTTTGTCAAGAGTTTTGATCGATTAATGCGATCAGACACACAGAAGAGATCAATGAAGGCCAGGTACCTAGGGCAGAACTTTACTGCAGTATATTTAGCGAGAATCAAATAGAGATTCAAACACGTCTCCAAAGTACCTACACCCCATTTGAACCAATATTAACATGGATTAATGACATCACCTTCCCCGTCCATTCTCTAATCCTTTTAAAATTGACTCTGCCCAGGATTTTAGCAGGAGAGTTGATAAGTGAAATTGGTCTGTAACAACTAGGTTGTTGCCGGTTTCCATTGTAAAAAAATTGTACAAAAGTTGAAAAAGACCAGATCTGGGAATCTGGGAAAAACATTAGTGAGTAGGGGAACCCATAAATCAATATTGCATTTGAATAGATCCATGGGTACCTCATCAGGCCCTGGTGCTTTAGCCTAGTAGGCTCTTATAAAGCACTAATGACCTCCCATAACTCAAACAACAGACCATGATCAGGGTCATGGTGCTGTAAGTCGGCCCTCCCATCATTATGACAAGAGCTCAATCCATAAGTATTGGAAAAGTGAGTGACACATTGTTCAGATGTTATATGCACGCTTAAGCTTGTTAAGTTACAATCACTGGCTCTTGGACCTCTGACAGAGCTCCAAAAAGCACTGGTATTCTTCGATTTATAGACAAACATTAGCTGAACCTATTTTTGGTTTTTTGGAGTTAATTCCTCCTGTAATAGCAGCTTTATATGAAACACGGCAATTGGTAATCAGTCCTGTGTCTCTTGGTTTAGATTTCAAAGCTGCCCTTGAACAAGAAGTACCAAACCACTTAGTGGGGAAATGCATAAATCTGGTAATTTGGTTCTCGCTAGCCTTTTTGGATAAGCAGAGATTTAAAAGACCAAGGTGCCTACAGATGAAACTCATTAAACAAACATAAGGGTTCTTTAATGCGCAAACCAGCCCAAGCCTGCCAGGGTTTGAGGCCAGATCATAATTATCCACCGATTGGCAACATAAACTTGATATGGAGAGGAGAATTACAGCGGTAATAGGACTGTGGTTTCTATAAAGTTTCTCAACAACTTCCCTGGAGAATAAATAATTTAAAATACCCTGGGAAAAGAAAATATAATCAATAACTGAACACAGCCATTACATAATAAGTAGGAAGAAAGTTACTGCCACTGTAATCAGGAATATTAACTAAATCCCATTCACATAAATAATCTTAGAGTTCTTGACCCAGGGACGGCTGGTATTAAGGGGTGAGCTGGGCGTCACCCTGTGGGAGTAACAAAAGGGTGAGAAGAAACCCTGAGCAGCCAGCAATAAATTGTGCTTGCTGCTCAGTAACAACGTTGTGTAAATCTGTGTTTTTTTCATGAGGTGGGGGAGGATGGCCCTTGGCTATGTGCATGTGTGGGCTGGGCAAGCTTTTCCTCGACCTGGAGTCATAAAACAGGGCAGTGACAACACACTGGTGAGAGCAGTGTGTGTGTTACTGCAGAGAATAGACTTACTTTGGGCGTTATTCACATGACCCAGGGAGGAGTCTGAAGACCTTCATTAATCTCAATGATTGGGGTAGGGCTGGCCATCTGAGATAATGTAGGAGTGGGTGTGCCATTGGCCTCCGCCTCTTCCACTGAGACCCGTTAACTTCTTTTTGTTCTTATAGGTGGGCTTGGGTCCGAGGGAGGAGTCCAGCAGCTTCCTTCCATGTTCTTTAACAGTGTGGGTTAATAGTTTGTGCCACTGCAGTCAAGTCACCAGGCACGGGGAGACAAAGTACGTAGGTGAATGAGTTTTGTGTGAAGTTTTGTTTTGGCCTGCTGCGGTTCACTTTGCCTTCCTTCACATGAAGCCATCACGTTATGAGTCCTACAGTAGCCACGTACATCTAGCCCGTGTTATTGTACAACCTGGCATGCTGGCTATGGCTCGGGCTCCTTCACCTACTGGCTTTGCCAATGCTTCTTGTGTTTAGGAATGGGGAAAGGAAGTCATTTATCCATAAACACAAAATGTGGAACTGAGGCTGAGCCTAGGGAGATGATATAGTGTCCTATCAGGAGAGAATATGACGTAAGGGCCAGAGCTGCTGACTAAGGGACTGGTAAACAGGGTTTGAGTTTCAACATCTGCTTCACATCCTTGGTTTTGGGCAAATCACTCAATCTCATCATGCCTAAAAATAATGAATGTGTCCTTGTGTAAAGTAATTGGTGCTAATGTAAAGCACTCCAATAACTTTGGGTGGTGTTGGCACTTAATAAAAATGCACAAATAAAAGTAAATGGTGCTTATGTAAAGCGCTCCAATACCTTCGGGTGGTGTTGGTGTTATATTAAACTGCACCAAAAAAAATTGAAAAGCACTGTCCAGGAAATAGGGGATCTGGGCAAATGGGTCATTTTGCAAGCAGACCAGTTGGAGGATTGGGCACATTTTTTACTTGTTTCTAATGTTTTCTTCACATTTTTGCTTTAAAATGCTATATTTGGAACCCCTTTTTCAACAATTTGCAGCAAATATGTGGTGTAAAATACACAATTCAAATCCATTTTTTTCAAAATGTTCTTGTGGGGAGCCACCCCCCGTCCTGCCTTTTGCACTTTAGGATCGTTCATGATACTCAGCTATAAAATTTCCGCCCTACCAACTTGAAAATCCACCAACCACCAATGTCCTGACATCTGTGGTCACGGGTGTCCAGGGGCAGGCCTTCAATATAATGTAGACCAGACTGGTTAAAAATGAAGACCCCCGTCTGAACTTTGGGGTTGAAATTGCCACAGATGACCAAACACACCCTGCTTTGATTCATACACTTTAAATTATACAAATCATCCACAAATGTGAACAGAGATCTAACATTACCTATATTATAATTAGTAAAATCATCATTGGAAAGGTTTAGTAAATAAAAACAAAAATCACCAATGTAATTGACCCCTAAATAAAATCACAATGGGTATCTATAGATGTGATTGTAACATTCAATGGTACCTTTACCCATGTTGACAGCCCACCCTTTTTCCTTCCACAGCATGAGGAAAACAACTGGAATAAAAACACAATAAAAGCTTTTGCATAATAAAATAGTGACAGCCCAGGTTTCCTGGAAAAAGACACTGTCATAAAAAACCAATAATTGATCATTTGGGATTTTAGCCCTGCAATGTTCCAGCTTAAAATGCTCAAGGTAGTAAAAGTATTAATCAACTCACAGGGCATGTTATTGTACTCATTTACACCTACCTCAAATCTATTGTCTAACGTCACCAGGTCTGGTCAATCCAAATTATATAAACTCAACAGGGGAAAGAATCTATTTTGTGTGACAACGGCGCTCTCAACAGGATGAATTGACTCACTTCTAAAAAAGACCTTTCCCATATTAAGAACATCTCTTGGGAGCCTATAAAAATAACCAAGAAGCAAAATCTCTATACAACAGTTTATCTCTTGAGGGTGTCTGTGCTGTGCAAGTAAATTACGCATTAAGTTTACCCTACGGAAATTAATAACCACACAGTCGCCCTCCCTGGATTTATAAGATAGACCCACCCAAGACACTCCTCTGGCAAGAAAGATTTAATTTGAGTCATACACATTAAAATTGAGATTCCGTGACAACCAGCCAATGCACAACTTTATACTTATCTGTTACCTATTTTCACCTGAACCAGCAGTAAGAACAGGTACTTTTGCCAAGATAAGTACATACAAGCAGGCTTGAGGTGAAAGACTGAATATTGGCAACTTGCTTGCAGAAGTGCCATAGCATGTCACAGGAGTAAGCTTAGGTTTTGAGTCATCAATGACCTTTCCGGTGCCTACTACTGAGGCATTATTATAAACCCTGGTGTTACCAGTCCTTGGTACCACTTAAGGCAAATTCAGATATACACGTGAAGAAGGCAAATGAGATCCCAAATAATGAGTAAGAATATGAGGCAACTCCACACCCAAAGGCCATTAAGCTGCTGTGGCCTTGTCCCCATTTCCTAACCTCTGCAATACTGGCTCAATTTTTCTCAGTCTGTTAGTTAAAAGTATTGCTTCTTGAAGGCAGAGCAGATCATAGAGCAAAGCCCATTCAACAACAAATAAAATTGAATTGACTGCACATCATTTTCACTCAACTGTCCTGAAATTTAGGTAATCGTGCAGCTTTACTTTTACGTTTGACAACAGGTGCAATAGCTGAAGACACCCTGGAACAATTCGCAACTGACTGGGAGTAATACTGCCCATTGTCTGCAGACCCGACGGTAGCTGAAGCGGTAAGAGGAAGAGGAAATATCACAGATGAAATGTTGCAATCAAAGGAAAGCCCTCTTTCAGCCAACTCAATTTTCTTAGATGTCACCCAAATCACACATGCATGAAAGTCATGAATTGATTTTCCATAGTACCTTTTGTGGGTAGACTTAAATTTCCTGTGATTTTGAGCGTGCCCATATCCAAGATCTGGAAGGATTTTGTGGTAGGGACGAAGGAGCAGGGGGCCAGACGAACATCGTCCAGGCACGGATGGGCCTGCTCTTGGTCTGATCTTCGCCACACACACGCCCGGTGCATCGTGCACCGCTGGCTTCCAGCAATACTTAATTGCCTGTATGGGACTTGGATGACCAGCGACTTGTCCTCTGGTAACAGCATTTGGGCATTGTGGTCCTAAAGAGTGTCCTCTTAGTGTCACCAGGAGATGGGACTGAGCATATAAGGTATTACAGGAAGGGCAGCCAAGGACTTTCAGCTTATTGCTATTTGGGACATAGAGGTAAATGTTCACTTAGAACTTAAAAATCGACTGATAAGCTGGATCGAAACAAATAACTTGCTCCTGGAGTCCCAGACAGGACTCAGAACTGGAACATCAACTCTGGATACTGGTAAGACATTTAGGGCCATATGTAGGTAAATTATATTTACCGATTCTTAAATACCGAATTTTACCGATTCGGTATTTATGAATATTTATGAATGGCAACTGGGAAGCCAGTTGCCATTACCGATTCGGTAAATACCGAATCGGTAATAGGGGAGGCATTATCATGGGTGGCAGGGTGTCACATTGACACCCTGTTGCACCCCTGATTCGTGCATGTGTGCACATGTGGCGCACATACATGCCCTAAGGGCATGTATGTCTGCCACATTGCACTTTTCAAATAGCACAATAATGCTTTTTTAAAGGTATTCGTCATTTACCATCAACTTTTAGTTGGTGGTAAATAACGAATCCACACACCGATGATGCACTCCCCCTACATAGCATTTCTGGATTCGGTATTTACCGAATCGGTATTTTACCGATTTCTTAATTTCCGATTCGGTAAATACCGAATCCAGAAATCAGCCCCCTACATCTCAAATAGCTAAATACCGGTCGGTAACGGGATATTTACCGAATTTCGGCCGTTACCGACCGGTATTTAGCTACCTACATATGGCCCTTAGTGTGCTAGCCAATTCTGTTCCAAATATAGGAATCTCTACTGTTGCTTTGCTTCTGTAAGATGGACAGAAGCCAACTATGACAGAAGCTAAAGATGTTGGACACTGACCCCCAATTATTAGATTGGATCCAGACCCTTCGGTCAGACACACAGGCTAGATGCAAATCACCCGAAACAGGGCAGTATCTGAAAGGATGCCTCCAAAGAATGACCTGAAGCAGGAGCGTATTCTCACCATGATTTGTTTTACATCTTTACGATTTCGATACAGCTTTGCATTTTTTATGGGTAAACTGTTTTATCCGAAATTGGTCCTCTAGGAGATATCAATGCTGTTGTTCCCCAATGACTTCATACTAGTAGATGATAGAGCTGTCAACCCGCAGTCATTATTGACAGCGCTGTCAAATTATAACAAGAGAAATCACATGCAGATGAAAGTAGAAAAACAAAAATGATGCTTTCAAAAGAGGTTCTGTGGATCATTCCTGGTGTGCCAAGGAGACAAATCAGATGTGCTCGTCAGTATATCTAGCTTGAAAGAAGATTCAATGTATATTTAAAGTCGGAGATGTGAATGATATTAAAAAGAATGCTCGAACGTGCAGCCCTTGGTCCTTTCAACTGCCTCTGTAGTGGTGATCCGCTATTAAAGGCCTTAAATAGTTTCCTCTTTAATATACTGTTCTCCAGCTTTATTAGCTGTGGCCAAGACATTTAATGTCTCGCTAGCTTCATGCTAACCTAAACATTTATAATAAAAATACATGCACATACAGACACAGTCTTTTGTCAACCCCCTTGATTGATTTGTATATTCAAATGTCATTCACATGTTGTTTCCACCCTCCATAGCGACATGTTTGGGACAGTGGGTTAGCCCACTTCAGCCATGGGCAACTGACTGCCTTTAGCCAAATCACATGTGCACAACCGCCTGAGAAGGAGTGCACACCAATCCCAGGACTGGTCCACCTTACGTGCTGGGCCATTCCTTTATTTTAATGTTGTAAATGCTTGACAATTTCTTTGCTTATTGAATATGTTTGCAAAAAGTAACTAAAAGGCCATTAGCTTCAGAAACTGCTACACAAACACTCAATGCGTAGTATGTTTAGTGGGAGGCCAGCTGTTTCTAACTCGGTAGACCTAGCGCTTGTTCTTTACTGCCACGTTTATAAGATTTATCTGCTAAGAGCCTGGCTGCGTCTTTATGGTTTGAAGTTCCTTGGAATCCTAATACATATCTGTGAAGGCTGAAAGGACTTCTGTCCAGAAACAATATTTTATCATTTTCTGGAAAATTCAAGGTTGCCTGGACAAACATTTACAGGGTTACCCGTCATAAAAATAACGTACAAAGCTTGGGTAAAAAAAACCTGGATGTTATTAAGTGCTTAATTGCCCAATTTACTTCACTAAGGCCTTGATTACAATTGAGTTGTTAAATTCCCATCCGTGCTAATGACTGCACACAGATAATTTCGTCCTGGTTAATTTTAGCAAGCAAACCTCCTGTTACTTAACAGTGAAAAAAGCATGAAAGACTCTGATACATTGTAGTGTTTTCCCCAGCCCAGGAGCAAGCAGATGAATCGCACCACACGGGAGCTGCGGTCGATCGTTACTTTATTCTTCAGCCTACACACACACACACTTTGCAATACATCATACTTCCCATTAACCACACCCTAACACCTCTCGGCATATTATGTATTTCCTGTTCAGAGTCAGCCCTGAACCATGAGGGTCCTAGTGCATATACATCAATATGCTACATCTTCCCCTGTTAAAGAAAAAGTGGCAGACATCACAAAAATCAAATTTCCTCAATTAGTCGGCAAGGCGCTGGCACTTGTCTGTCGGCCCGGGTGATCCAAGGTGATCGAGGTCCACCCTGATCGGACAACACAACATAGGTTCAGTCGCCTGAGCCGGACCTGCTGGCGGGGTCGTCTCATGCGTGGTTTCAGTCCTCGACAAGTGTTGCAGTAGGTGTTTAAAATGTGATGTGTTCCTAGTTATGGATTGTCCAGGATGATGTGCTGTCACCATATGTCCCTTGTACGCCACGACCTGTAAAGGATCAGTGGCAAAAGAAGTGTCAATTTCGTTTTTCATTTCTCTTTACACTAGTACTGAGTCTCCTTTGTCAAAGACTGTCTCCTGGACATGGCGATGCTGATCTGCATACGTTTTGATTTTCCTTTCCCGAGTCACGCCGGTGCCTCGAACCTGGTCAGTACTCACTGGTTCATCCAGGTTCCATTGTGGTAGTTTTGTTCTGATGGCTCTCCCAAATAGCAAGGTGGCTGCACTATCACGAGTTGTATAGTGAGGAGTTGATTGATAGGTCCAGAGGTCCTGGCACATGGCTTGGTTCAGATAGATTCCCTCCGTGGATGCTTGCTAGATGACCCTCTTGAGGGTGCCCATGAATTGTTCAACTACACCATTGGCTTGGGGCCAGAGTGGTGTACTCTTTTGGCATTTAACGTTGAGTCGGACAAAAAATTCTTTGAACTCTTTGCTATCAGATTTGAGGATTTTGGGGATACGCCACGCTGCAAAGATTTCATCAAGCCGTTATATGACTTTGTCATAGGTTGCTGAAGATGGGTCTTCCAGCAAAGGAAATCGCAAATATTCATTTATGACTACCATGAGATGGTGTCCATTTCCTAAAGGCCCAAAAAAGTCTAATGCAACCCTCTCCCATGCATGGGCAGGAAGGTCAGACATTGTCACTGGGGGGCAAACAATTGTAAATGTGGAACGCCTTCGGCTCCTTCTCAACTCGCTTATCTTGCCGAGGGAACCACACATGATCTCTTAAGGCTCTTTTGGTGGCTATGATACCACGGTGTCCTTCAGTGGCCAGTGCGATGACCCGCTGTCTTAGGCTTCCAGGTATGACGTTTCTCGAGCCTCGCCGTATTACACCTTCATTATCTGCAAGGGGCCAGGTACTTCTCCTCCATCATTGCGTGGTAATAAGTTCTTTGATTATGGTCATGTCTTTATCTGCATTGGTGGCACAAACAGAGCTGCTGGTGTGCTGGATCTCACAATAAAGTTGAGATATGCTTCAGCTGTGTTGGATGTCGAACCATGATGATGTAGCGGCTCTCGTGAAAAGTAATCTAATGGGTTTTGAGCCTTCCCAGGTTTATGCAAAATCTCCTAAGCATACTCTTGCAGTATTAACTCCCACCTCTCGATGCGAGGGGGCATCCTAACTTTGGGGTTTCCAAAGATTGAGAGCAACGCCTGACGATCTGTGATGACAGTGAGTCGTTTTCCGAAGAGGAATACGTGAAAATATTTGCAGGCCCACACTACAGCCAGGCTCTCTTTCTCCAGCTGAGAGTAGGCAAGTTCTGTTTCACTCAGGCTTCAACTGGCTTAGGCCACAATGTGTCTCTGAGCATTCGTATGGCCATTGGGTTCAGCAAGGATGGCCCTTAGCCCAACCGGGCTCGCATCAGCCATTATTTCAGTAAGTAACTTCGGGCCTAGTAGGCCATTTGAGTTGTATTCTCAATCACATGTTTAATGTCTTAGAAACTCTTGTTGCATTCTGTAACAAAGTTGCAAATGTATATTGAGCAATAACTGGCCATGCCTAGAAAGGAGCCCAGCATGGAAACATCCTGGGGGTGAAAGCATTGCGGGAATCTTGTCTGGGTCTGGAGTGATTCCCCCATCAGAGAATATGTAGCCTAAAAATGTGCGTTTTGTTTTGTGAAACTCACACTTTGCGGTGTTCAGAGTGAGACCTGCATCAGCAAGTAACTGGTACAATTGGGGAGGGCTTTGTCATGTTCTTTCTGTGTTCTGCGAAAAACCAGTATGCCATCACTGTAATTGAAAGCATGTGTAACAGGTTGTATTACTCAGCAGCCAAAGATACTCTAAAACACAGTCTTTATATCGGAATAAACCAACATCAGTCAAAAAGGTAGTAATGTACCTTCAGTTGTCCTCCAATTTGAGATGATGGCATCCTTTATTCAGATCAAGACAGAAAAACACTTTGGCTCTATTCAATTGCATGATCATGTCTGCTATGTATGGAACAGGATGTCTCTCCCTCTCAATGGCTTTATTTACCTGGCACATATCCACACAAATGCGCACCGCACTACTCCACTACCATCCTTTTTTGGTACTACTACTATGGGCGAAACCCATTGCGTGTGGTCTGTGGAGTGTTCAATTATGCCATGTTTTAAGAGTGCTTCCAACTCTTTCCCTACACCTTCTTGTAGATGAAAAGCTACTCTACGATGCCACTGAGCAACAGGGCTAATGTCTTCATTGATATGAAGCTGTACTTTCATTGTCTTGCGATTTCCCAGGCTACGGAACAACAACAGGAATCGGCTCATGGTCTCAGACTGAGCACAGAGGTTGTAGTTGAAGGATATCAATCCCATGTCAGCAGCGGTGGCAAAACTGAGCAAACAGGCACTCAATGAAGTCCCTTGTAGAACATGAATGGTGGCTCGCACCAATGTCTTTTTCTGTCGCATTGTTGCTGTGAACGGCCTTTGGCTTTGCAATGGCTCAGAAGTGGCCCAGGTATATACCATCCTGCCTGATGGAGTGATGCGAGGCACACGGGATAGGCTGTTAACCTTTTCCACTGGCATGATAATAATCAATGCACCACTGGCTATGATGAAATCTATTGGGTGATCGTTCCCTTTGTCGCTTTGCTTGGTGAGCTTCCTATGAACTGTGATTTTCTTTACAGGCAGCCAACCTCACATGTGTGTGCTGTCCTTTGGTAGATATCACCAGCACACACCCGAGCTCAATAGTCACATTGAAGAACCTTTTGTACGATGAGCTTGACAACAATTGATTTTGCTTGGTTTCTGCTTGTCGTAGTCAATGTTACCTTTTGGTTTTGGGGGCGCAGGGAGAATGCTTCTAGAACGTTCTCACATCCATTTTCTCTAGCCCTCGTGACGCACTTGATTTTTCTTTAGCTTGGCACACAGTTCTGAAACGGTTCGCTTTCCCACAACCTCTGCAAACTTGGTCATTGGCCTGACATTTACCATCATGGGGAAATAAAAATCCACATTGGAAGCATAGCTTTGTTTTCTTTGGAGACGTTGACTTACGTGCATCTTGTTTATGGAGTGCTTGCTTTTTATGGTCAATAAAGATTCATTGTGTGTTGTTTCGGCTTCCAGGTCAGCAGCTTGTCGTTCTTCTGCTCTCGCTGCCATTAGGATTTACGCTGTGTATTTTTCTCAGCATGTGCCTTCTAAATGAAACCGAAAGGCAGGCATCAATGACTTCTTCATCGGTGAAGTCACAGAACTTGCAATGTTTAATGAGTGCAAACTCGTCCATTGTTTCACCAACCTGTTGTTGTGCTTGGTTGAAAATATACCTTTTATAGTCAACATTCAGCATTGGATTGAACTTCGCCTCCAATGCTTCTATTACCTTTTGGTAAGATTTTACCATCAGCCTGTGAGATTTTCTTTAGCGCTTCTTTTAACCCATCATCTGCATGGTTTTTCAAATATTTGATGATCTCATCATCTTCTTCTAGCGCAGCTATGAAGATATTGAATGTTTTGATCCACACAGCCCACCTACCATGAATGTTCTGCTTCTTAGAAGTGTCAAAAGGTGGTGGTGGCTTCAGGAACATGGTTGCATTGTATTTTGCGCACCCTTCTGCCGCCAATGTGTTGGCACATGCAGATTAGGTGATCGCGATGCAGGCTGGCTTCGACAACTCCTGCAAATAAAAGTTCTCTTCGAAGCATGCGTCGCCGTATGCTTCAATCGCCCATGACGGTGAGTAAGTTCTCTGTTTCTCGTACCTTGCTGTATTGACGTGATCATTATTTCTTCCTTTGTCTGTGGGACTTTGATTTCTTATGCAGCCGTATATGAACTGAAGAAGGGCTTTGACTCCACATGTGCCAGTCGTAGACTGCTTTGCATTGATTCTGGGCATAAGTGGCACATCCAAGCAGTTTGCTGTACCCTTGCAAACACACAGAGAGAGCAGTCTTGTTTTCCTCATGCACATATCCTATCCTCGTCACTAGTTGAAGCGCCTTCTCCTGCTCCCGAGCATGCAGATGAATCACATCACATGGGAACTTTATTCTTCAGCATACACTGACACAACACATCATACTTCTCATTAAATACACCCTAACACCTCCCCACATATTATGTATTTCCTGTTCAGAGTCAGCCCAGACCCATGAGCGTCCTAGTGCGTATAACATCAATATGCTACATATGATGCAGATTTTGGAGCTGAAAGAATCAAGTCTGTTATAATTGCTCATTTTCATGAGGAGAACTCAGAACTGGAAGCCTGGAAATACTTCACAACACAGTTTCATATTTACTGGCTGCAGTAAATATCTTACCATGATCTAGACCATTTGTAATCAGGGCCAAAATACACAATGTCATTTAAGTGCAGACTTAAGTCTTGCTCTTCAAATGATTATTATGAAGGTTAAATTCAACCAAATCGACCTTCTGGAAGTAATGAATAGTTGGGGTTAAAAATAGGCCTGGGCTAAAAATCCGTTCCGCTCGCGGAAATTGCGATAATTTGACATTTTCGCGTTCCGCGGAGAGCGCGAAAATGTCAAAATTTCCGCAATCCGCATTTTACCGGAAATTTTTTGCTTCTTTGCGCTGTAAAATAATACATTCTTGCGTGCGCGCAATCGCCTTACCTGAATCCCCACGTTCGCCGACAAGTTTTCCCGATCCGGTCGCGTTATCCACGCGATGTTGGATTGTTGGTAGCCATTTGCGCTGTCTTGCGACAGTTCGCGCCCACAGTAACATCATTCGTCGCACGATCACGTCTTTCTTCTCGCGATCATGCACCGCGAGACAAGTGAAAACAAGATGGCCGCGCCCGCGAGCAACCGCATGGGTAAGTTGGCGAGCCAAGACCACGCAGAACATACCGCGAACGGGCGGGAAAAAAACTTCCACATCTTCGCGATATTTCCGCGTGTTTGCAGAGATTTTTAACATTTTTGCGATAATTTGCAAAAGTGAATTTCGCAAATTCCGCCCACCCCTAGTTAAAAACTAAAACATTTGAGAAGATTTGTGGATTAGTGCTGTCTTTGTGTATTGGGCAGGATAGCCTCAAACATAGATTTATGAAATGTATTTTTAAAGACTACACATGGACAGTGTTCTCTTAAGGAGTTTTGGGGCCCGAGCAAGACATATTTTGGGGAGATCCTATTCATAATTGTTCTGCTAATTGAAGCCCACAAGACGTCAAACAAACGTTCATAAACGGAGTTGTCACAAAAAATGTTGAAGGGGGCCCCACGCTATTCTTAAAATGCCACTGGGCAAAGCGAGAGAGACTCAGAGGTAGAGGTAGGCAGACAGGAGAGAGAAGCAGAAATATGGAAATAGAGCGAGATAAGCCAGATAAAGAGAACATTTACTTTGCGAGGGAGCCCCTTGGAAGGTGGGGGCCCTGGGCAATTGCCCTCTTTGCCCATGCACTAAACATCTCTGCACATGGACACCATAAATGGGGCTGTTTATTTAGTCTGTGGGGCACAACTAAAAGAATGTGATTCTTAGGTCCTCATTATGAGTATCGCATGGTAATACTGAATCCAGTGTCATTTAAAAAAAACATTCTATTCTACAGACCTTATAATCTCCCTAAAAACTTGGAAAATCCACAAAGACATAAGAAAATTAACCAAACAACAAAAACAGTGTATGAAAAGACAAAAATATTTTCAGGTAGATATTTTTAAAAAAATCTAAGAGTAACCAAATCTCACAATTTTCATTCTACAGGCAACAAAGATTAAGTCAGTAAATATCTCTAGTTTAGAGTAAAAATAAAATAGCTTTTTGCCATCAGTATAGTGTCTGAAATACCCATGCAAAACTATTTTCCCTTTCCAGGTATATTGTTCAAACTAGAACACACCACAGCTCAGACTGTACCATTCAGAAACCTTTTTTGTCAATACATTTTAGAGATCACACAACAAATCTCCTGAAACCAACAACATCCGCTATAAAACCCAAAGGAGAATTAACCTAACTGCCACAATCTAGATTAAAAAAGAATAAAAACCATGTCGGGTAAAAAATCTGAAAAAAGGAATGCATATGGAAATCTCTCATCTTTCTTTCCACAGGCAATAAAGATTCAAATGTAATTTTCTCTCAATTTTAGCAGAAATAAAAACATTTTCCCACGAAAACAAGTGTCTCACATAATCGTGCAAAACCTATTACCCTTTGCAGGTAGAGTTTAAACAAACAAACGTAAACATATTTTTTCAACATAACATTTACAAACGTTTTCTTATTTTCTTGTTTTTCTATAGATAACGTAAAAATGGCTTCAAGAAATCAAGCAAGCTACGTACAGTCACGAAGAGGGAATAAACTGCTTCAAGTATGGTGGCTATCTTTACTGTAAAGAAAGGTTAACTTAGGACTGGAGTCATTGGAGGTGTGTGCAGTATTTTTCATCCCATTGCAAAGGTAGAGCAGTTACTCTGGGTGATACTGTGGAAAGGACCACAGAGCATAATCACTCTACTAAGGAGATTGAAGTGCGTGAGAATGTTCAACACATTACTGTTCTTGCATCCACCTCCAATTAGCCCTGTTGCTCAGTTTTGAGGGAGGTATCCCAAAACATTCAATTGAATGCAGCTATTAGTATTCCTACAATATCCAATGAGCGGAAAATGGTACAGATAAAAAAACATCTAAGTAATCCCCAACGAGTTACACCCCAAACATCTTCTGAGATTAACATCCCCCCTGAACTAATGAACCTTTCCTTTAGCATGACAACGAAATCCCTTTCAAATGAATATTAATATTTAGCACGACCCATAACTTGATAACCCTTGAGAATAGTGACATTTGGATAATGGATGGGACTTTTAAGTCTACACCCCATCCAGTCACCCAAATTTACACTATTCATGCTAACATAAATGACACAACCATCCCATTAGTTTACAGCTTACTCTCTGACAAACAATATTCAACATACACTGTAGTTGTAACAGTGATACATTCAAATTCAACATTTTATTTGATTCAGACCTTGTCTGTGGTCAACAACTACAAAAACATAATATAGAGTTGTTATATTTAAACTTTTAGGTCTGCTTTAAGAATTTACGAATTTTTACAGATAAATACAGACAGAAAACAATGTGTTTTCTATCTGCATTTATTTTTAAAAGTGGATAAATACAGAAAATGGTGCTTCTTTAAAGTGACTCTCTGTGCTTTCTTTCATGAATTATAGGCCAGCAGCTGAGCAGATGGACAGCATGGGAAATTAAAAAATAGGATAAAATTTCTTTAAATAACTGAATATGTGAACATACATTTATGGTATAATGCTAGTGGTTAGTAGTGGATGTATTGTTATGTAATATTTGGCAGCTTAAATCCCTAAAACACGACAGATAGCAAAGTATGAGTGCACGTCTATCAGTTAAATAGATATGGAAATGTACAGTTTTACAACTTCATTTATAAACAAAACACAAAATAAAGACAGATAATTACAGATAAAAAGGCCAAAAAATAAATATGGATAAATACAGACGGAAATAGCCAGAAAATAAATACCATAAAACCGGGAGCCCTAATTAAAATTGACGAAAAATATATGAGTTTGTAATTGTTAGATATTTGCACTTTTAAAACAATTTTTAAAAAACTCTAAAAAACGTAAACAAGTTATGGCAAACAAATTCATTTGGGGGTCCTCACACAGCGTGATTAAATCTTGAGTTAAAATAGTGTTGTATCTAATACGGATGGGTTTTATGAAACGTTGTAGAGCCTCTACCAAAGTCAGATTTGGGCAAATTAAAAGTACAGTGAAAACGTCTTGTGCTCCACCATTACACAAGTCACAGATACCTGAAGAATGTTCAGGGGAGTTCCAACCAGAGGAGTGAACTTTTAAAGGGAGGATTCCTAATCGCAGAAGAATACAGCGCCTTACTCTATGTTCTAACTGAAACTGTAAATAACACACAGGAGTTTTATATACTATATTTTCCGCAATTCTTTTGTAATACTTTAGTTGAGTACAGTGATAAAATGCAATACTATGAATAAAAGTCCTAGGAAAATTATAATTGAATTTAAATTAAAAATGATTAATACTATTACCGAAATGTACCATGACATCCAAATTCAAGGTCTTTTTTTCAATTTTCCCAGGCATATTTGTGAAAAATTCAAAAATCATCCTTAGATGATGGTTACATGGCAAAAAAGTAAACTGCAGTGTGCGTTAAAATACCTTACTGGTTTGTGCTTTGTACCTCCTGAATGTGTGGATGAATTCTGCACATCAATTACAGAATTAGACTATTTTACCAAAAACAAGGACAAGTTGGGCCTATTTCTAAATTAATTTGAGAACACATGGATTGGCCTCTAAGTTTGTCGGGTCACAGGAGGTTGCAAATGTTTCCCATGAACTGATTTAACTGTTACTTGACCTTCTTAAAGGGAGGTGCAAAACAAACAATACCATAGAGGGGTGGCACAATTCCTTCAACAGATCATTTGGCAGACCCTAACCTTTAATATTTCTTGGAAATTTTGAAGAAAGAATAAAGTTTCAAGAAATGAGACTGGTATAATCATTGTCAGGTAGTCTGAACCCTCGTGTTTAAAAAAAAGGAAAGAAATGTCTGAGAGACTTTTGACTAAAATCCATCAATACCTGAACTTATGGTAAACATTCTACGCTTCTAAAGCACTCTAACTATCTCTGAAATGACTTGCCTGTTTTCACAACACCTTCTAGTAAAACATTTTTAAAACCTTTTTTAACAAATTAAAGGAATTTTGGGATTCCTACCTGCAGTTGTCTTCTTTCTCAACTCTTTGTGATTTTTTAAACCACCTGTCACCAAGAGTCTTCAATACTCTAATAATCCAATCAGGGAAATCAACATCCAAGGAAAATATCGACTCCCCCCAAACATTTTATTGAAAAAATCCATCTGCTACAGCAAGAAGAAAATGGATTCCCAAAGCGAAATTCCCATGAAAGCATCCAGTAGTAATCCATCCACGAATCATGTGCCCAGGACCAAAAACTCATGTGAGCCCTCCTTGCAAAACCAGGTCATTTTCAGATACATAGGGGGCATCTGCGTCTAGGGAAACCTACCAAACCCACACATTTCTGAAAACTTGAGACCCGGGGGAGTCCAGGGAGGTATGGCTTGCGTGGATCCCCCAACGTTTCTCTGCCCAGAATCCCTTGCAAACCTCAAATTTTAATGACAAAAATCACTTTTTTCTCAAATTTCTGTGTGGTTAAGTTGTAGGATCACCATGCTGTTTACAGCAGAGGGATTTTTTGAAAGTGTGCTCATGACGGAATGGTTCCGTCATGAGCACACTTGAACTTGTGCTCATGACGGAACCATTCCGTCATGAGCACGGAAGGGGTTAAAATCACATATTATTAAGTTTTAACATTAATATAAAAAAATACTATTTATACATAAATGTCATATACTTAGCTATATACTTACCTACATATGCAGTGACATGTTTGGTTAAAACGTATGCGTTGAAGTGACTGCGTGGTAAAGGTATGGTAAAGGTATGGCGTGGTTAAGACTGCGTTGTGATGCTTGTTTCTGATAAAAAACATTTAGGTTATAGCAAAATTATGACGACTGCTGTGCGTTCAACTGTGTATATCCATTTTCTAGTCAATATGCAATAGAGAATCACAAGTCTTTTAGGATTTTGAGGGGCATGTAATCAGTATGTAAACAGTCAACAATATATCACAACGAACAACGAAAATTAAATTAAATATGGATCAGATCTTTATTTTGTTGTTGGTTTCAAAATCCTCATTTCAGTTCAGTGTTTAAATTATATACCTATAAACACTGCTTTGGCCAACACATGTTTGATGATCTTTATAATGCTTCCTCGGGCCGTAAATAGTCAATGTCCTCAATTTTATGAATCCCACTTAATTTAGGAAACATACTGGTCACAGTCCACACTATATTTATAATCCTCATATGTTGCCGGTAACTCCTCCCAAATGTTTAGTTTATAGAACATGGCCTCAAGCCTTAACTGTGATCATACTAATTGACTGAGAAAAGATCTAGCATCCACCAAAAATACAATTGCCAAAGGTATGCATTTCATCTTTTAACTAAGCCTCTTAGCAGTACCCACTTGGAGGCTGGACTGAGTAGTGCTGATTAACCAATAATCTCATTCAACATGGCCCCTATGATGTATCCATCACTCTGCACTTCAGATTCCAGATAGCAATGATTGGCAAAGGTATGTAAATGAGACCAAGTGGCTGAATAGCAAATATTTACCAGTAGGACACCCCTGGTGAGAGCAGTACAAGTCACCATGGCCCTCATATAGTGTGCATGAATGCCGTCAAAAGGTATTTTTAGCAAAAGCATACCAGATCTTAAAGCAGACTGACCTAATGGGGGCAAATATGTTTGGTCATGGCTTTGACTTTCTTTGCTCCAGCGGAACCTATTCAAAGCTGATCATCACACACTCGAACCTCGTCAGATTAATATAGTAGGAAACAGCTTGCCTAGGACCAACCTGTGTAGTCACTCCTCTTCTTTGTAAGGATCTGGAGGATAAAAGAAAGATGGGTGAGTCGTAGGCCAAATGTGGAAGTTGGGTATTTCTTTCGGTAGAATGGATAGACAAATGGGAAGGACCATTGTGTCTTGTTAGAAGATTATCAATAGCTGTGGTGGCAAGGATGTGGTACTTGCTGAACTTGTGAATCAAAGTAATCATCCGAAAGGAGACAATCTTTAGTGTGAGAAGGTAAATAGAACTGCCTGCATTTGTTCAAACGGCAATGCCATCAGAAAATGCAGTAATAGGCATAAGTTGCACTTGGAAACAATAAAGAGCGTGGGCGGAAACAAACACAGAAACATTTCACAAAATGCACCACTAGAGGCAATCTGAGTAACACCAGCTAATCAGGAAACTGTCAAAATGCAGATAGGTATCCTTTAGAAATGGAAACCACTAAGCTTTGTTGAGTAAGGGAAAGTGCTTTTAACAGGACATCAAACAGAATAGCCTCAAAAGACAGCATTTTGAATTTGTCATATCAAACAAACAACTTTATGAGTCCTGAGTGCCCAATACTTCTTGGTAACAAAGAGGTAAATGAAACAAAATGTCATGAACATTGGACCCAACCATATGCAAATCAGTCTTGATCCTGTTCCTCAGGGGAACAGTCCACCCAAAACTGCCAGGCCAGGTCCTCACTGATTGGGAAAACCAGCAACCCAGGACCGGTTTCGCCCTTGTTATGGGCTCTTCAACCTGGTATAGCTTGGTTACAGTGGCACAGTGAGCCCGGAACCTATGTGTGGACATACCTGGCACACTTAGGACATCAAATAAAATTGTAATACATTTAAGTCACCCCAAGGTTAAGGTGTGAACAGCCCATGGTCCAGTGTATTTAACAAGTCAGACATGTACGTTGAAGTTTTACATGTCTCATGGAAGTGAAAAACACCTAATTTCGTTTTTCACTACTGAAAGGCCTACCTCTTCCATAGGATAACATTGGGGTTCCTTATTATATTTAATAAACAATAACTTCCATTTGGGAGCAGGTAGGCAGATCAAGTTTGATGTCTAAAGAATTGCATTTAAAAGCTCTCTGTAATGGTAAAGTTGGATTTTTAGTCACAATTCTGAAAATGCCACTGTTAGAAAGTTGGCGTTTTCTTATCCTAACCATTTGGTGCCAGCAGCCTGTTCCTGAGTCACATCACTAGCTGCAGCTGACAGTTGGTCTCTGTGTATTGCTCCCAGACAATGAGAAAAATGAAAGATGTGTGTTGGGAGGATGGGCCACTCTGAATTAAAAATGGGGAGGAGCTGTCTGTCACCTACCACACTTGCACATCACAAAGGCCCTGATTGGTACTCTCACAAAGGATTTAATACTAGTTCATTGTGAACCCTGACAAGTTGTTGCCAGGTCAGGAAGGAAGGGGGATGCCTGACATCAAAGGGGGGAGGAAACCTCTAGAAGCTTACTTCACTTCAAAGTGGGCACCAATTATAAATATTGGACCAGAGACCCCAACTTTTCAGTACACTTCTGGACCTGTGGACTCTGGCAAGAAGAAGGATTGCTGTGCCACTCTGCTGGACTGCTGCTCTGAAGCGCTGCTGCCCTGCCGTACTGACCTCCTGCCCTCTTACCTGGGTGAGAAGCACTGGACCTACATCTGTTGACCCCAGAGTGACTCCAAGGGCTAGTTGGCTGGCCTCCTGACTAGCGCTCAGGGACAGGAGGCTCCAACAATTGTGACTACTACCCTGCCAAGTGGTTCCACCCTAGTCCTGGACCCTTGGAAGAGGGCCTGAAGGTGCTCTGCCAGCCCATCTGTGGACCCAGCAGAAATAATGCATTGCCTCTGCTGTACTGCGCAACCCTGAGCAAAACAAACGCATCTCCACTGCTGCATGGACTTTCCCTGTGCAAATGCATTGCATTGCAGCCTGCAGCCCCATTGGAACTGCTGCTGCATGTGGCATTCCTGATGCAGGCCCTCGTATCACAAGCCTTTCGTTGATGGGATACTCAATGACGTGGCACCTCGCATCGCAGCCCCGCAGCTCTTTGAAACTGGAGCACTGTCTCGGCTGCGCATCCTTGACGTCAGACTTTGCATCGCAAGCTCTCGTTGAAGGGTTCCTCAATGACGACGCAGCAACTTGCACCAGAGCCTCACAGCTCATCAGAACCGATGCATCACCTTGGCTACCCAACACATCCTCGGAGCGTGATTCCGCAACTTTTCCCAACCAGGATTTAAGGTACTCTAGTGCAGCGTGCCTAACTGGCTCTCTGTAGCCGTCCAGTGCTCCATCGTGGTTTGCCTGAACTTATGACTTTGTCCCATTCTAGTATGACCAGATGGCCACAGTTGACGCTTTGTGGCACTATTTTCACTGAAATCTTTAAACATGCATATCCCTGATTCTTCTGATTGGATTTTTGTCCTTTTGGTCTTGATTTTTATTTATTAAAATGTTCGTTATTTTTCTAAATTGGTGTGGGATTTTTCTTGTGTTGTATCTTAACTGTTTTACTGTTTAGAGTACTGCATAAATACTTTACAGATTGCCTCCAAGTTAAGCCTGACTGCTCTGTGCCAAGCTACCAGAGGGTTGATCACGGAATAATGTGGGGTTTGCTTGTGCCTCACCCTGACAAGGATTGTGGTTCCTGCTAGAGTAGGGTGCCACCCCTTCAACCAGTAACCCAATTTCTTACACCGTGCATTTGATAACATAACCCAATTTTAAGAATGGCAAACTTTCACAATCCAGCTTTAATGGACATGAGATGGAGCAATTTTTAAATGTACCTAAAGCATTGGCTTGCCATTTACAGACAGTTCATTTAACATTGAAATGATGACTACATTTGCACAGACCTACAGTTTTACTGATGAATACTATATAGCTCACACATGATAATGTGTGGCAATTGGGTTTCTGTAAACATTTATCATTTATGCTTAAAGTGGCTTGATTTGTTTGATCCTATTAAAATATCTATTCCCAGCACACTTAATAATTACAAAAAAATGTACTTCATGTTTGCTTTCCTAACTGCTAAATGCATATAGTTTATTTACATTTTATGTGTTGCAAAAAACACATCTTACAGCCTTTCCTTTCACACTCCCTGTACTCAGACAAGATTGTCATATAACTCACTTTAAAAACTGCTCTGGCTTTGCAGTTTGAGAAATAATCCCAGTGTTAAAAGAATAAACAGCAGTTTGTCAGAAGACAGAACCTGACTTTTGACCTCTGTCTTTGAAGAACTGGCAAATGTGACTTGATAAACACAGAATTTTAAAGCATCTTTACCTTTTTTAATCAATACATTTTTATTCGATAGATAAGGTCACCATAAAAGAATACAGATCTCTAATGATAAAATCGATTTCATGAATGACAATAAAAACCGACAATTAAATTACTTATAGAGACAAGGAACACATAAAACAATTAATCAGGTCTCGTTTTCCTCGACGCCCGGACAGCGCGTGAAAAAGATACAACAGTAAAAGTCACCTGCTCCGTGGGTAGCATCTGCAATTACAACAAGGTGGACCTAACTTGTTTAAAGTGCAATGATTTCAGCAAAGGGATTAAAAAATGCTTCCTCTGCCAACTGAAGTAGGAGCAGAACATTATAAAGTGGAGCAAATCCTGCGGGGACACATTGTCGCAGCCGCAGGGAGCCCTTCCCTCAGGCCGAATCCACCCACCCAACTATGCAATTGATCAAACCTAAACCTGAGCAGTAAAAATCTGTCATGCTGTGAGCGAACCAAGCCCAGGTATGGCTCCAACCCATGTATAGCTTTTTAGAAGCATATGGCCCCTAACTGTTGGCTTCTGGAGTTCTAAGCTTTCTCTCTCCAAACGGGAGTGTTTCACAAACAATCTTTTGACACTCCCCAACTCGTGGGAAGAGAGCAGTTGGATTCATAAAAATATCAGGCCTACCTAGAGAGAAAAAGGATGCCTTAACATGAACAAATCATGGTATACTAGATACCTGGTCCAGAGACAGACAGTCCTCAAGACTAAACCGACGTAACTTCAGCTCGTCCCTGCTCCAAATTCTTAATCCAACACAGGAGTGGATTTAGGGCGATTAGGTCCAAGACATAATCAAGCCCCTATTCCGTATGCACAGAAAACACAGGGGTGGACTGGGAGACCTGGGCCAACTTGCACAGACAGTTGTTCTCTCCATGGTCTGAATCCGATCCACCTTAATGTACCCCCATACCTCACTGCCATAGCGCAGCTGTGCAAAACACTTTGCTTGATAGATTTTTAAAGGTCCCTTGGTGCCCTGGACCCAAGCCTATGTGCAAAACTAAAAATCGCCCCCATAGTTTTTACATCTTTTGGCCTCCACCAGGGGTTTCCAACAATTTTTTACGTCAAATAAAACTCCCAGATAAGGGAAGGCCTTGACTTTGGATAAAGTAAAATTGGATACCTTGAAGGTCTTACTGCTTGTAGATTTGGGGCCTGCTACCATTACATAGAACTTCAAGAAATTAACCAAGAGGTCCAGGAGTCCCATAATAGACACATACTTGGCCAGCAACAAGTCCAACCCTTGTGCGGTCCGAGCCATCAGGACCGCATCCTCTGCATATAGCAAAACGGGGAGAAGTCTGTTCCCGATCTTATGGCAGTCGTCCAACACTGATAGGAGCGCAGACTCTAACCCGTTCATATACAAAGTGAACAAAAAAGATGCAAGTATGCACCCCTGGCGAACCCCACATCTTGTTGAAAAAATTGAGTGCACACTGCTCCTTGAGAAAAATGCACCAAGGCTGAGGTCGATGAGTGCAGATCAACTAATAATACCACAATGCTAACATCGACCCCCTGTCAAAAGCGGACGTCAGGTCCATAAATGCGAGATGTAGGGATTCAGACTGAGCCACCGTATATTTTTTGATAATTAAATGGAGGTTGAGGCATTGGTCTGCAGTCAACCTCCCAGCCTTAAAACCATACTGGACGTCACTCGAGATGTTATTCTCTTCTGCCCAGTCACACAGCCTATTTAAAATCGCCCTCTGCAGGACCTTAACCGTAACATCAATAATGAAACTGGCCAATAGCATTATGGATTCTCTTTGTCCCCTTCTTAAATATGGGGACGATCACGGCAGTGGACCAGGAGGGTAGCAACCCATCCTGTGCAACCGCACTCAAGACCTGCATTAATAGAGGGTCCTAAACCTATATATTAGCTTTAGACAGATCTGGCGGTATACTGTCTGGGCCCGGGGCCTTGTTTCTGGACAGGGAAAGAATTCCTTATTGGATTCTATCGAATATGAAAACCACTCAGTTGCCAGCCTTTCCTTTCACAGTCCCTGTACTCAGACAAGATTGTCACATAACTCACTTTAAAAACTCCTCTGACTTTGCAGTTTGAGAAATAATTCCCATGTTAAATGAATAAGCAGCAGTTTTTCAGAAGACACAGCCTGACTTTTGACCTCTGTCTTTTAAGAACTGGCAAATGTAATTTGATAAGCACAGAATTTAAAGGCATCTTTACTTATTTCTCGGACTTTCCCGACCCACGAAAAATCAGGTGGGTCGCGATCCACAGTTTGGGAAGCGCTACTCTATCCTATAGGAAGTCAGACGGAGGCTGAAACTTACCATTGTATCCTTGTGAGATACTGACGGTCAAAGAGATAAACACATAATCAGTCTAAGAGAATGTGTGAAAACACTTAACCCACCCACTTTCACTTTGAAGGCCGAGCTCCTCAGAATCCCTTGCAGGAGTCCCACATAAAGTGTCTGCTTGTCCCCTCCCTTTCTGGGTTTTGGAAAGAGGTGATGGACTGTCTTAATGGTGTTACTCAACGGCGAACCCTTGCTCACCTATGGCCTGCTTGCTATGGGGATTATCGCACCCGACCAAGGGTAAAACCCCCCAATAGATTTATGGACTTAGCTCTGGTTCTTGCGAAGCGAACATTTACAATGATCTGGAAGGCCAACAGAGGTCCCAGGCTAACTAAATGTAGGGAGGAAATTGTTAAATGGGCAGAGTTTGAGTGAAGACCTGCTTCGAGAGGTGAAGAGAGGAAGCGGCAGGACTGACCTAGCGTGTGTCTGGGAGAATCTGAGGAACCCTGATTTGTATACACCAGAATGGTCCCCACAACCTTCAGACAGGTTAGATGGTGGAGCTGTTTAGACATATTCTGTACCCGAACAGTGCAGGGGTTCGGAAGATGTGCGCACATCAGTGGGCTGAGCAGGCGCTGATAAAGTGACAGTAACAATGTTCTTGGTCAGCATGGCAGTGGCAGGAAGGTGTGTTTTTCTAGGGGTAGGCAGGGCCTGATCTGCATATCAATGTATACAATGCCTGCAAGTTTAGTGATTACAAACACTGCGAAAATATACATTTGATGCAAAGCAAGTAATTAATTGAGTCTTTGTGTTGTTCTGAGCCCTTTTGAAACTGAAAATAAAGATGTTTAAAAAAAAGTCTCTGCTTTAGTGACGTCGATACATGGGTTACATGAGGCCAACTGTCCAAATCATGCATTATGACCAAGGCCACTGGAATAATGGGATTGTGCAGCGATTTTTGCATAACTATAAATTTGCCGCATCTGCCACATAATCCATCATCTGCTGCATAATCTGCAGATTTTACCAACAAAAAAAGTTTCTAGCTTAAATGGTTCCAAGTTACTAAAAATGCAACTGTATGTGTTCCAGCGTGGTGAAAGGCCCCTTGCAAAACTGGACAGCTCAAATTGTTTTGCTTATTACTATATTTGGGTTAAACTGGTACTAATGAGGTGCAGCCAATGCCCAGATAGTGTTACCGAATTTAAAAATAATGAAGTAAAACTGTTATGAAATGTGCCGCATAATTTGCCTTTTCCTGCCGCATAATTTACTCAACCCTGCCACATATGGTGTCCCTATCCTGCCGCATAACTCCAGTGGCCCAGATTATGACCATTAACGGAATTGCCACTGTGGTTCTTCGGTCAAGCGCAGGAAAGGTATAGGGAACAAGAAAGGCACGTTTCTTTGGAAACATGTATATTGGTGTATCCCTCAAACGGAAGCTAAAGCCCTAGGACGCAGGATTTTAATTCTGAGGTCCGGTTGGAGAACTCTGGCTATTCAATTATGTTCTTGTACGAATCCTAGCTTACCATACATCTAATAAACTTTTTACCTCTAACGCTGCGCTTCACATGTTGTTACTTTTATGTGTGCCCTTACAGCATTGTAATGAATCTTTATACAGTGCCACAGTGGTCGAAGTGGGGAAAAAAAAGTAGGGGAACTGTGGGCGGAGACTCAGGGGGCGGGACTAACCCAAGGTTTGGATTAGTGGGCGGAGTCGGGGGTGTGGCTAGAAATAGCAAAACATACCAATTTTTGAACGTTTGGCATTTCACTGACCAGTTACAGCTTATAACGTTATTTAATTCAAAGAATCAATAAACATGTTTATTTGAGGTTTAATATATAAGTTGTTTATATTTAATTCATTTACAATGTGGGACATGTTTCCAATCACAGAATATTCCAAATACGCTTATAAGTGGAATCATAAGCCATTTGTCTCCGAACCATGCAGTTTCTTTCATCTGTACTCCTCCCTTTTTCTAACCATTTCTTAACATAAAATTCAGGTTTAAATTCTATGACAGGTGGCCCCACGATATTTATGAACATTGTAGAAGACAGACGATTGATTGATATTCTGTTCCGCAGTGGAGTGACCACATCATTCATTACACTAAAGCCCCGTTCACATTCAGCAGTTGAGGTACAAAAGGTGTTTATAATGTGCATTAATGGTTTCAGGCTTTTTTATTTTGTTTGTACTCTCTGAAACCAAGGATGTACTGCCTGGTCTCAAATACATGCAACCTGCTACAAAGGTTTTGTAATTCTCCCTCACCGTATAAGATGTCTACTGGATCTGGCCAATAAACTGGTTGTAGGAGTTTCATTCTATGTACTAACTCTTTGTATTCGATTTCATCATTGTTTGTGGTTGTGCATCTAGAAACATTTGATGCATTAGACATTGTCATCCTTTTTCGCAGGTTATTTGCTAAGCTCCTAAAGAACTGTGCCCTATTGATGCTAACACAGCCTTTGTTCTGTTGCAGTCCTACACCAGCAAACTGCATCCGTTCAGCAGCATCTAATGCAGTTGTAGCAAACAAAGGGCCCAGGTGCATCAGCCATTGATTCAAACACTAAAATCTGCATCTGTATTGAACGATCGGCCTCATATATGGTCATATCACGCCGCTGCAGCCTTCTGGATAGGTCACCCAATTCTGTGAGAGCATCATATAAAATGCCCATATTTTCAACAAACACCAGGGAGGTTAATAAACGGTTTAAACCAGCATATTTCCTCTGCTCAATGTCACTCCTCGTTGAGTCTTCGGAAGATTCCATGAAATGTTTAATAAGTCCTTTGTAGTTATTCCAAACAGCTCTCACAGATCTTTCACTTGAGGACACCCAACGTACATCTAGCACCTTTCCAATTGCCAGAAGTCTTACTTCTACCTCCAGAGCACATTCCCCAAGCTCTCTCTGATTTTTCAGAGAGGCATGGTAGGTGGTATATAGTTTATCAAAAAAAAATTTGAGCTGATTAATGCCTGCGACTTCTTTACAAACATCACCCACAGCAAGCTCCAGCTTGTGGTTAGCACAGTGCCATACACTCAACTGTGGATATTTCAGTTTCAGAAGAGTTGCCATACCAGATTTCCTACCTATCATATTGGAAGCACCATCTGTTACAAGCTGAACCAAATGACTTTTTAAATACTCATCAGTAAAACCGTGTCTCTCTAAGCATGCAAGTAAGGCATCTAAGATTAGATCTGCTGCTGTGCTTGGCAACTCAACAAGGTCCAAGAAAAAGGTCAGTGGCTCATTGTGTTTATCAATACATGCTCTTACACAGATAATTAGTGTGGTCAATTTACTATTTGTGAGCTTAGGGACATATTTATGGGAATGGTGGCGCAGGGCAGCACAGCAAGTTACTTTGCTGCGCTGCGTCACAGGGAAAGGGCGGGAATTTGCCGTATTTATCCAATATGGTGCATTCCGGTCTTTTCCCCCTGCACTGGCGCCATTTCGACAGCCTAGCTTCAACGCAGGCACACTTGCCCCATGGTGCAAGGGTGCCTCCTTTGCATGCAGGATTGTTTTTGTGCAGGAAGGGGAACCTTCCTGTACAAAAACAATCTTGAGAGGCTTTTTCATCTTTCTATGTGGGCTGCAGAATAAAGCACAGTTTGAAAGAGGAAAAAGCAAGGAGAAATAAAGATATTTCTCCTAGTTATGCCTCCTCTGGGGTAGCGCAAGATTTTGCCGCATTCCCAGGATTACAAGTCCTTGTCAATCTATGAATGCATCAAAAACCGTGGGGGTTGTGTGGGAGACTTTTATTATTGCAGGAAAACTACTGCGTGACAAAGCCACTGCTACTCTAGGGTGTGCTGCTTTGTAGACCTGCCCGCAAGACTGGTGGTGAACCTGGGTATGAATTGTGGTGGACAGGGCTTCAAGTTTACCCAACTGGCCACCGGTAGGGTTCACCTGCTGGTGCTAAGAGACCAGGGCTTCTAAGGTCTAGTGGGGCCTTCTAAAGTCTATCATGGGTGCTCCCTCAGGAGTAGTCTGATGGACAAGGCATGAAGGCTGAACCAGGTTCCCCAGTTCCAAATTTGGTAGCTCTGGCCATAATGCCACATCCTATCCCCACCGAACACCCTTCTGCCCCACTGAGTGAAACTCGCACTGTCTTCACCTACAACCCAATTCTGCCCCATTATAAGCACCTGGATGTGACTCATTTCAAATTATGCAGTGCCTGAAAAAAAGTAACAACATTCTGGGAAAGGCAGATACTCATAGGGAATGCAGGATTATGTAAAGCATGCAAAATATAAACAGGAACGACATGTTACCTTAACGCTTTTACTCTCGTTCAGAAATCAATGAGTATTTTTTGTCTCACACATTGAGGACATGAATATAGGGCTCCTCCTGTACACATGTGTTAAGCAGGGCTCAGAGACAAAGGAACTCTTCAAGAGAATCTGATCTGACTCACGGAAACCCACAAGGGCTCCTTCTTATCCACAAATTGTGCACTCTTGATTGTCAGCGCCAGGATGCCTGTTAGGTGAGAGTGCGCTTTACAAGTGAGATAAATAAATAAATAATTCTTATTTATGTCAGCCAGCTAGCTGCTCAAACATAGTATAGCACATATGTATTAAAGTGTCCTGCAAAGAAGAATGAGTGCGAGTAAGTAAATGTGGGTGTGAATGATTGAGTGCCTGAATGTAACTGAGCATGAGTGAAAGAGTGTATGTCGATGAAAGTGAGAGAAAGTGAGTGAGGAGTCACGTAGAGTAAGTGAAACTGTAAGTTAGAATGAGGTAATCAGAGTAGGAAAAAGTGGTGAGACTGAGTGAGTGAGAATGTGATACCGAATGTTGAAGAGTGAGTGCAAGTGAGCAATTTTGAGTAAAAGGGAAAGTGAATGAGAATGAATAATGGGGGTAGTGAGCCTGAGTGAGATAACATGTGAGCAAGCAGGACAAAACACAGGCCTTGGCAAAGTGGAGGTAAATATTTACTTATGGGAGGAACATATTGTGCATCTTGAAAAAAAATGTGGTCAACTCCTGGGGATGTTGTCTTGGCACAGTAATGGCTTTGGAGAGAATTTGTGTAAAAATGGGGTGTTGAAAATAAAATGCAGTATTTGACCCTATAGTTTTTTTTTCACAATTATCTTGGGAGTAGCAACACCCAGACTGCAAATCCTCCAGGCCCTCCTTTATCTCTTCTTAGTCTTACAAGGCCCAGTAAATCGCACTCTTTTCCAAATCTCTTTCTAAATATTATCACTCTCAAAAACTGTTTTTTCTATGTAATTTTCCTTTGATGGGAAGAGGAGGTTTCTGAGGTGGTAGTATCAGGCAAGTGACACTACTTGGGCTTCCTCTGTTCGAGCCTTCATGGAGGATCCCTCTTCATTGCTACCTCCACCTGACCACAGACTCCGCAACGCACTCCCTTACAGGCTTGATTATCCACTACTCCTCTCCAGTGCACCTTATCTCACAGCTGACCTTGGGCCCCAGCCCCATATCAGGCACCATCGGGCTCCACTTTCATTTTTCCCGGTAAAAACATTAGTAAAATCACCTTCAAACTTAAAACATTGAATATAGCAGTAAATATAATTAGCACACACTTTAAAGTATGTTCCACAGTAGCCCTTATGACCCGACTGCTAATTAAATAAACAAAAACAGAAAGGCCATGGCAAGGCCGTCTTTAGCGCTGATGCGAAAGTCTTTTTTGGCGCCACACCAATAATCACTGCCATACGCCACAAGTGCTCCTCATCTCCCCATAGCCCCTTCCCCTCATGACCTCCTCCTCGGATTCCCTCACTGCCACCCTCCACCAGTGCCCCTCATTTCGCTGTAGCCCCTCCCCCTCATGACCTTCTCCTCAGAATCCCTCACTACCATCCTCCAGCAGTGCCCCTCATCTCTCCCTAGCTCCCCCCTCCCCCCCATGACCTCTTCCTCGGATTCCCTCACTGCCACCCTCCAACAGTGCCCCTCATCGCTCCATAGCCACTCCCACTACCTCCTCCTCGGATTCCCTCACTGCCACCCTCCAACAGTGCCCCTCATCTTTATGTAGCCCCTCTCTCATATGCATTTCATTTGTTGTGTAGCGCTACTCATATCAGTGTAGTGTGTGTCAGTACTTTACACCACGCACACATTATACAGAGACAACGAATCATACAAGTATGTAAATCAGCCTACAGGGAATGTCACATAAGCCAATGAGGATTACAAGGTGTATGAATCACGTGTCATCCATACTGGTGGGCAGTTATTTTAAGAGGGTTTGGTCTGGAGAAGCACAAACTCAGGATTTAAAGAGTACTCCAGTGGTTAAGGGTTGGCTTTACTGATAAAAATGTATATCTGCCCAAAGATACTCATTTTAGCAACATTAGAATAATGAAAGACTGGGGAACTTCTAACTATATCACAAAACAAAAAACGCGAAGTTCTAACTATATCATTCAGGTTTGCATGCAGCTCTTTGATGACAGTTCATTGGTCACTGTCCTATGTTAGGATTGTAACTTCTGAACTGCAAGTAACACAAGGATCTCTGTGAGAAAGGCAGTAACCCACTGAGCTACCCACATAAAATACAGTTCATCTGCACTTAACTACTAACAGAGAAATGATTGCTCTCCAGCAGGATCATTAATACCCAGCGTTATCTGGACATTTTTTTATTGTCCTATTGTTGTCCTGCATCAGCCATGATAATGATAAAAACGGATTAAATGAAGCACACACAAAGTACATGTCCTGCTGCGCCTGTGCAGAATTTAAAAAGAAAAACAAATAGTGACACATTCTCCTACCTACTCCATTAGTCAATCTTAGTGTCGCAGCCTGAAGTGATAAGCAGCTGCAGGGGTTGGGAAAGGTGAATCAAAATAAACAAACTTCTTTTCTCCTGCGCTGCATAGAAAAAGAATATCCACGCAGCAGGACAGTAGGCAAAGGTTACCGCGGCCAAAGAAAGGATTTGTCGCCTTTCGCCATGCCCCTGTTGGAGATGAAGGGGTGAAAAAATAAACAAAGCCTTGTTAACATGTAAATGGTATTTTAAAGACCTGTGAAGTACTCAGGTACGGCTGCGATAATCTCTGAAACTGTCTGTGTGTGCGCGCCCGGGCTTTGAAGCACTTTGAGCCCCATGGCGTTTCGCGCCTGCCTTCAAGCCTTACTAGAACCGGGCCTGAATTAGGGCAGTCCCGGGACGCTTTTTTTAAATCAAGAAGTAGGGGAACGGACTAGCATAATTTTTAAAAGTAGGGGCACGCCGTGCCCTTCTGTTCCCCCCCACTTCTAACACTGCAGTGCCACTATATTTTAGATTTATTCAGCACTTACTACCCAAGCATACTTACTGCTGCTCATTTTTGTCGTGTGGGTCCCTCGACCCAGCCGAGTTTCAAAGGTGTGATCTGCAGGTAACAACCAATGCCAGCAGGGAGAGCTTAACCAACAGAGTCCTAGAGGAGACTAGTTAAATTAAGGTTTCTACCTTTAGACCTTATTCTGTCAGGGTCCCCGGATATTTTTTTACATTCATGCACGTTCTATATACGTTAATATGAATTATAAAAAAAAAAAAAAAAATCATTCTAGTGACGTAGTTTAACATTCTCTGCAAGTTATCTAGACATAAGGGCACATTTATTACATTTATTAATTATAAATTCCTTTATTGTGCTTTAGGGATGAATTCAAGTTTGTGTTTTAACGCTTTAAAGTTCTGTGTTACATGGTAACCGGTAACCGTGTCAGTTTAGCAGATAGCTTTGGTTTGCAGCGCGCATGCGTCTGTTCAGAGCAGCAGGTCTGTGGGTTTTCTGTTCTGGTTTTGTTCACGTTCAGACATGTTTGACAAATGTCTGTAGTGCAGAAAGACAAGCGAATAGGTAGGGTGGGCGGAAGTGAGAATAAGTCAATGGTATCGGCCTCTTGTTACAGGCTCAGGTTCAGCCGCGGTCGGTAGTAGGAGTAACTGCAGGGCGGTGACGTGGGGAGGGGGAGGGGCAGGGTGGGGGGTAGTAAACTATGGATTACGGAGGTTTACAGGTAAATTAACATATACATTAATAAAACGAATTTTGTTGCGTGCCTGTAAACCTCCGTAATCCATAGTTTACTACCACCGCCCCACGTCACCACCCTGCAGTTACTCCTACTACCGACCGCGGCTGCTCAGGTGTATAGTTACACATCCTTTGTTCACGCGCTTGGCACCGCCGAGGCTGTGAAAGGCGTGTGCAAGGCGCAAAATGCAACGGGCCAAGCGGGTGCTTAAAAGATTCACCGCGTTTTCTGTACCCATAGCTTAGTTTCCTCTGCTTTGTGTGATATGTGCCATCATATCAGAACACGTATTCTCCATTGTACAAAAAAATAGAAAAAAACATTGATTTGTAAGGTGTAACAGGCAGGGCCTCTGGAATAGAGGTTAGGCATGTCAGCCTTACAGTGCTCTTCCCCCAATCTTTTTCCTTATTGCCCCCATGTTTTGCTGAATCTTTTGATTAGCCTTAAGACTCTGAGACTTTGCCACTGCTATGGTGTATACCTGATTGACATATTTCATTTACTTTTAGGTCCCTTGAAAGGTGGCCCTAGGTAGCCCTAAAGGCAGGGTGCAATGTAAGTAAAAGGTAGGGTGTAGTTTTATGGTTTTTCAAAAATGTTTTTCATGTCCTGGCAGTGTCAAACAGCCTTGTTTGTGTTTGTACTATTGTGAGACCTACTCCTCTCTTAGATTAGCATTGTTAATGCCTTAATACACTTTAAAAGTGCAGTTCCTGATCAGAGAGGAGTAGCTTTTTCATGTTTCATACGTTTGGAATGGTGCAGATAAATCCTGCTTACTGCTGAAGATGGATTTAACACTACTATTTTAGAAATGCCACTTTTAGAAAAATGGAATTTTTCTGCACTTACTAATCTGTGCGCAGCCTGTCTCCAATACACATCAGGGGTAGGTGGTATATTTTGAGTATACCCTCTAAACAGCCACAACACAGGAAGGATAGGTGTGTCTGCGTAACCATATACATACATCTGCATTTTGATGGCCTTGCCTGGGCAGGATGGAAGGGAGGAGCTAACACTTCACTTGAATAAATAGTGTCCTGTCCTCCACACAGAGGGCTGATTTACCCCCCATAGATAGTCTGACAGACAGGAATGTGCCCTTCGGAGAGCTGCTCTGAAGTCACCCCCACATCAAAGGCATGTTTGGGTATAAGTACTGGGTCTCTGACCCCCTCAAATCAGACCCATCTGGATCTTGAACTGAACCTCTGTCAGAAGGACTGCTGTTCTGCTTAAAGGACTCATCCTTGGACTGCAGACTTGGAAGGTCTGTTGCTCTCTGACTCTGCTGAAGGAGAGTATGACTTTGCCTTCACTCCAAGTGATCTCCAAGGGCTTGTTGGCTTGCTTCCTGTTGCTTGAGACTCAGGGAAATTAAAGTCTCTCCTCCTGCTCCTGTGCCTGGCTCACTGGCCCAGATACTTGCAACATGGATTTCAACACAACTCATGTCTGTGTGTAACAGAACTGGTGCATCAACCCGCTTGCAGGAGCAAAATCAGTGAATCACATCAGAACCAGCGCTTTGCCTCCCGAAAGTGACACATTGCACAACGTATCGACGCCGATGCAGCATGGTGAGATCGACGCACCCCCCAAATGCGTGGCAGAAACGGGCGCATTGCTGGACGCCTCTCAACTGTGGTACCCGTCTTTGGAACCAACGCATTGCCTTCAATGCGTGAAGAAGATCAACTCATCTCGTTGCTTGCGACCAGATACGGTACTTTGTTCACCGGGACCCACGTGGGTCCTGTAGCCGCCCTGCGCTTCCACGAGGTGGGCCCGAACTTTCACTCTGCCCCAGTTCAGCACGACCTAAAGTAACCTTTTTAACGCTACTTGCTTCTAAGCGCTTTATTGCATTTATTCTTTTAAAATTCAATATCTCAACATCTATACATTGAATTTTTGTCGTTTTAGTCTTGTTTTGTGTATATTATATTAACGACAGAAAACAGAATTAGCACCCATCATTTGAAAAGTTTCATTAAAATTGATTAGGACATGAAATATCCATAGCTACCAGTAGAAGAAGCCGGTCCAAAATTTGCTTGTAGTCGAAAACAAGTGTTCTTTATTTAAATCTATTCAAATGCTTAAAATCCAAAGACCATAAAAGTGAATCTTTTAACCAACGCGTTTCGTCTCTATCGAGACTTCTTCAGGGCTCAAAGTTAAATATTTTTAGAATCAATCCGCTTCGGAGTACGGACGCTTTAGATCGTTACTGGCCACCCTGCCTATCTTGTTATTATTTGATGACAATTCACTTCAGACAACTATTGTGCAACAACATTTATCTGTGCCATTGAAACTTTTCTTTTCCTAAGTGGAATACAATTGATTCTACAAATATTTAACTTTGAGCCCTGAAGAAGTCTTGATAGAGACGAAACGCGTTGGCTAAAAGATTCACTTTTATGGTATTTGGATTTTAACCATTTGAATATATTTGAATAAAGAACACTTGTTTTCGATTACAAGCAAATTTTGGACCTGCTTCTTCCACTGGTCGCTATGGATGTTTCATGTCCTAATCAATTTTAATGAGACTTTTCAAATGATGGGTGCTAATTCAGTTTTCTGTCTTTGATTGTATTTGGGTTTACCCAATAGGAAGTGTAGAAGGGTGCACTTCCTGGTTTTTTCAGCACCATTGCAATATTATCAGACCACCATTAGTAATAGGTGCAGGATTTTTGCCTTAACCCTTTGTGTGTTGTGTTAATTATAATATAATAACCTATTTGTTATAAACCTGTGTGGAGGCTTTTTGTGGTGTATTCATTGTGTTGCACAAATACTTTACACATTGCCTCTTTAGATAAGCCTGACTGACCTATGCTAAGCTACCAGAGGGTAAACACTGGTTATCTTTTGGTGTGTATCTAGCTTATCCTGACCAGGACTGCGGGTTCAGCTTGGACAGGGTACAAACCTTTGCCAATCAGAAATCCAATTTCCAGCAACAGGGGAGAACCACACTCTGCGTCAGGGTTGACTTAATTATGTGACTAGAAAAGGCTAATTATTCAGCACATTTTGTGATAGTATCACTTTTTTATTATGTTTTTACACATGTTAACACTGTCTGGGCAAAGAGTTCACCTCATTGCACAGTAATAAGTATCTGAAAGGTGACCAGTCACCCTCTGTGAAGGGCCTTCAAGTGCACAGCAACACGTTCTGCAGTATTTTTAGTACCTTTTGATCTGTGTGAGCTAAAAACATTTTTTGCTAAAATCTGCAAACTATGCAGCAGATGATGGATAATGTAGCAAATCGATAATTATGTGGAAAAAATACGGTAACATAATTGTATAATTCCAGTTGCCTGAGCGATGGGTAATAACCTGAGCTAAGAGAGCATGGCTTTGCCCTTATTACCCATTGCACATTGTGTTCCAAAGGTAGCTGGTGGCAACTATACAAAATACATGGCAAGTGTAATTTACGCTCAGCTGTGTTGTATTGGTATTTTATTTACTACCTCCTGTTGCAACTGCATGCCCAGTTTAGACTGTGACGTTGACGGTGTATGTTTTGCTAAGGAGTGGTGGGCATTAAAATGTCCCCTGAGTCAGCTCCAGTAAATTCCGCTCTTTGAAGCCCACCTTCCTTTTTATGTATATTGATATGAACACTTGTGCAACCCCATGCACTAACATTGTGACAGTGCCGACGAGGATGAGATTTGGATGGGAAGAGGAACCAAAACGGACATTAATGCTCTTTGCACCTGTTTTAGTCCTTACCGTGGTGCCAAATTACCCTTTTTGCTATGTTACAACCCCTACCCTCGCACATGAATATGTGGAATTTTCTGAAAGGCTGTGCAGAGCGTATGGGGAGAGAGTATAGATACTGCACGTGCTCTTCATGGGAATGTGTCAGTTCTTTTGCTTTTTGTGTTCAATGTATTTTCTTCAGGGGAAAAACTGTTGATGAACATGAAAGTATTAGTGGGAAGGAAATCAAGTTGGTCGATAGGTGACTGTATTGAGGTGAATGTTGCTTGAAGTCAGAACAGAGGGTACTTTATTATTCAAGTCAAGTCAAAGTATGCTTTATTCGAAGGATATTCATAAAAGCAAGATACAATATACAATAACAGTTCATTAGATACATTAAAATACTATTAAATACAATACATTTCGATACTACATACTTTAACAAAATCTAGTTAAATTACATCCATAAGGGACATTATTTCATTTGGCAGCGGTGCTGTTCAAATCACATGCAGGTTGACATAATTGAAGCCCTGGGTTAGACATTCCGCGATAATAACAGTGGATACATGTTGTTAAAACAATGATGTTTAAATAATTAAAAGTTTTAAAACAGATTACATACCATAAAATGCTAAGAGTTAGCAGGGGGGGGAATAGTAAAAGGACTAGCAGTCTCCCCCGGTTCAAGAGAATAGTCAATTGACTAGCAGTCTCAATCTAATCATCCACGCCCATCCTAGATACTTTGCAGTGGCAATTGAAATCCAGGGCAATGTGCTGGTGCATATAATGCGTAAAGCAACAGTGCCACTAGTAGTTCCTAGATTTTTGCACATTGGAGTAAGCCATATACGCCGTGGAGCAGCATAGATTTCACAAGAAAACAAGAAATGACCAATAGTTTCATTTTTTGTACCACAGGCAGGGCAAACAGCACTATTTCCCGCTTCCCATTTTACTGTTAAAGATCTAAGGGGAAGTGCTCCAGCTCTTAGTTGGAAGAGAAGCTTCCTATCTCTTGGCTTGGTTATGATATCCCAATAAGGCTCAAGATGGGGGTACATCTTGGCCTCTAGGAACTCTCTAGTCATGTTACCAACACTTGGGCTACACCAGTTCCGCTGGGCAACCTTCTCCCAATAAATGATCTTGATCATACTTTTAGAAGGGAAGGTTGCTCCTGCAGGATCTTCCCAAAGTGTGCTCAAACCAAGCTCAAGCAAGGATGCCCTAAGCGCTTTTAGCCAGCCTATTTTATGGTGAAGGTCAGTTCTTATGATGTCTAGAAAGCCCCCTGCATAGTGGGAAAGCGCAGGCGTGGTCCATAACCTGCGCCAGTACAATATTGGGCGGAGCCGTGCCATATCTACAATGGCTCTTCTACCCAAGTCATACTTAAGGGGCAGCAGCGGGGTGCTTTTGGGAACGCCTGTAATGGCCCTAAAAAATATATTCTCTGCAAGTTGAAGAGCCGGCATTTTTTCAAACCCCCACAACTCGGCACCATAAAGTACAGAACCCAGAGCTTTAGCTTCATAAACCTGTAAGACAGGTTTCACAGGTTTAGTGAATGATTTTCTGTGTTCTGAGCTGATTGCGCCTGCCAATTGCCTATGTTTGATTGTTGCAATTTCAATATGGTGCCGCCAGGCCTGCGCATTGGATATATGCATACCCAAATAAGTAAAATTGTTAACTACCTCCAGCGGACGATTGTTTAGGGTAATTTTTGTCTTAAAACTACGATGGGGATTAAAAGTCATCAGCTTCGTTTTTGTAATGTTTACTTCGAGGCCATACTCTTTACAAAATTGGTCAAAGATTGACAAAGCACACTGCAATCCACTTGGCGTTTTAGCTAGGATGAGTGTGTCATCCGCGAACATTAAAATAGGAATTTTAATACCATCTAAAAAAGGAGCATCCACTTGGGCGGAAGTCATACGTGCTACAACACCATTGATATAAAGTGTAAAAAGGACTGGGGCCATCGAACATCCCTGTCTAACGCCCCTCTCTACTGGAAAATCTGAGGTAACTGAGCCTAAGCCACCCCACTGTATTCTTGCATAATTTGATTCATGGAGTCTCATTATCATAGATAACAAATCGTTTGGGATGCCCTGCTTCTGTAAAACCGACCATAGCTTTAGTCGAGGGACCAGATCAAAAGCGGCCCTTAGATCGACAAAGGCCGCATACAAGCTTCCTTTGCCGAGCACCACCGTCCTCCATTGAATCATGGTAAAACGAAAGACCTGATCCACCGTACTTGTGGATCGTCGAAAGCCAGCCTGGAAGGTTGAAAGGGCCTTGGTCTCTTCCGCCCAATCCAGGAGCCTATTGACGATCACACGCCCCACTACCTTTTGGATGGTATCTATAAGGCTTATAGGGCGGTAATTACCTGGCAATGATCGATCTCCTTTCTTGAAAATGGGGATAATCACTGCACCCTTCCAGGATTTTGGTACTGATGCACCCAAGGCAATGGCATTAATAAGATGGTGGATATATGAGCACCAGCGCTCTTTATCGTTAATAAATAGATCCGCTGGCACACCATCAAGGCCAGGGGCTCGTCCGCAGGCAACTGCATCCAGAGCCTTCATGATTTCACTAGGACAAAAAGGATTTTCTTTTGGGAGGTCTACACAGATTGTCTCATGCCGTTCGGTAGTATTAAAAACAGCATATTGGTTTTTAAAAAACTTTACCCATTCAGTTTCAGGGACATTGTTTTGAGGGGATTCAGGACCACCTGATTTTCCCCATCTGACAATGTGCCAGAACTGTCGAGAATCCTTGCTATCGCTAGCTGCCTTTAGCTCAATCCAGTGTTACTTTATTATTAGTATTTGGCAGGGTTTTTTTTATAATGCAAACTCGACCCGAAGGTATTGGAGCCTTTAGGAGAGCATCAGTTACATTACACATGGTCATATATTTATTTTTAAGCACATGGAGATTTGGTGACTTGTGCAGAATCACAGAATGTTGAGCCAATACCGAGACTTGAACTTGGTTCCCAAATTCCAAAGTTGATATCTCTGGCTGCAAGCTCACATCCTCTCTCATTATCTGATCTCATGTAAGAGTGTTTATTGCAAGAACTACAACACACAGGCAGGAGGGGCGTGATGAAAGAACCAGCAGAACAGAGATCCTCCACCCAACGGATTTATATTCAAACACTCACACACGGCACTCCACATCCCATTTGCTATTACCTACTCACACATCTCAAACATACATCCAACACAAGCAGATCTAACGTGCAACCAACATATATCACTACTTTTGTAAGTGGTGGTTTGTGTAAAACATCAGCAACTTTCTTCTCCCAACATCTTCTACAATCTGACTAAATTTATTGTGAACATACTACTCAGAATCCAAGCAGACATGGCCACCCAATTTCTCCTAATCACAAGTGGCGGTTGGTGACATTTGAAAGTTGTGAGGTGTAAAATTTGGGTACGACGTTTATGTAGCGAGCGACGTGAGCAAGCTTAATGGAAAATGTGGGGTCCAGGGTGGGTCCTCCTCCCGAGAAACAATTGATAAAAGATTGACAAATGGTACACTTTAAAGCAAATTAATTTAGTGATAAGCAAGGCTCATACACAGTGGGAACCTATAGTCTTGAAATATTAAACACAATAAAAACTGCCCCATATCTTACTGCATTAATATGTTCAGCAGTTACTGTAATGCGCAAATTGTACAGCTTGACAACATCACCCCTTTAAAGTGTGTGCTTGCCTTGTGTCTTGCACTACATGCAGCATCAACTTTGGGAGAAAATATTCTAACCAGGTTTCGGGAAGCACCCACAGCTGCTGGCTACAATCAGTCATATAGCAATATGATAAGACTGGTTTTTAAGTGGGAGGCAAAAAGTGGGGGCTTTCTGAAAAGGAACATGTAAAATAAATTTCTGTGATTCCCATAGTGTGCCACCCGACCAGTATTTTGGTTTCTCTCTGAGATGTAATTGCATCCATATATATAACACAACAAATGGCATACAACTAAAACCTATCAGTACAATTGGCTTTGCCAGTGGTGGTTAGCTGTTTAAGATATACGAGTAAAAACAATGATTTGTTATAATTAAATAACAATGGAATACATGACCATTGTTCTGTGTGCTCTGCAGAGAGGCCAACCTACTGATAGGCACTTTGCTTTTGGCTTCAGCCTCAGGGTCACAGCTCTCAATCAAAGTCTCTTTGCATAACCACCCGGCACGGTTCAAATTATGCTCTATGCAAAAGTAATAAGATGCACTTATGTAAAATGGAAAATAAGAGAGGAACTAAAATTGCTGACTTGCATAGCCATAACGTTTTTAACATTCATTGTTTGTAAATCAATCCATGTTTTTGGCATTAATGCTAAGGGCATTAAGATAATCCTGTCCGGTGATTAGCTGTGCTCTATAAATCTGAGCTGATTGATTGATTGATTAAGATAGGGCCAGTTTATCGTCATACAGCAAATAACTGTCTTTACTATAAGTACATATTTCTCCCTTTGCGCTTGACTCGGATATTTGGCTCAGCGTCACAAGGGAATAAAAACCCTGCTTGTCTTTTGGATCAATTTCATGGAGGAACAAAAAGGGCAGTTCTACTTCTAAAGGAGCCAGCGATGTGCAGCCAGAACCTGGGGGGGTCACAGTGGGGGAGATTAGCATGACTAGGGGTCTCAGCACAATATACATATCACAAGATTAGCATTATAACATTTATCATTACCGAGGACGAGGCACCAAATCACACGTGCTTGCACCCACACCTACGTGTGACGAATGGGAAAGGGTGGGATCTATGCTTCTGAAAGACAGACTGCTGCCTTCACACAGAGATGGACACTTCAATGCCCGAAACTGTGACGCTTAAAGTGTCACTGGCCTACAGTGGATACTACCGTAGACTACAATGGCAATGAAGGGCTTTAGAACGATAAACTCTGGGTCAGGCGTCACAGTTCAGAAAGTTGGTTTACTGCCTGGCTTCCATCTCCTGCTTCAGAGTGAGGCAGGCGAGCAGCCTGGGACAGACAGCCCGGACTTAAATGCATTGATTTATTTAGAGATACAGTTGTATCTCTAAATAAATCGATCTATTTAATGTTTGTGCAGGAATGTGTAGGAATTTCAATAGGGCGCAGTACCAGAGCCCAATGGAGAAACCGCCCTTGCTAATCCCACTCCTTCCGATTTGTCCCAAGCTTTCCACCCTTTCCAGGCCTTTACTGAACTCACAAGCTCACTCTTGCTAAAAAGCTCTAAAGTCTCAAATTGACTACCATACACTGGTATCTGGGGTGGTCTTTAAATGATTTATTTAGCCTCATTCTTAAACAACTCTCATTCATTCTCATGGTTTTGACCAACTTCAGCCTTGCTACTTGGCAGCCCTTCCTGTCCAGAATCCAGAAGAGTAGATGCCTTATGACTCTAGCTCTTGAAGGAAATCTTATCCTAGACACCTTTCTATCTAGATTTTGTCTTGGACACAACATAGAAACTTGTTTCATTCATGATGGAGATGGCTTATTTACTATTGCCATTTCATTCTTCAGACTTGTTTGACACCATCGCCACCATGGCATACAGCCAAGGTGTCCAAAAAAGACTTAATCGGCTCTGACCTCAATTGTTTGCCATTATCCATGAGTAATACAGAAGGTATTCCCTCCCTCCTAAACACATCACTGAGAAAATCAACAGTTGAAGTGGTGGTAATATTCCTCTTGAACACAACTTCCACCCACCTAGACTTTACATCCACAATAACTGCTGCAAACTTATCCTGTTCAGGAAGAAAAGAGAATGGCCCTATTAAGTCCAACCATTCTTTCTCCCATACCTCTTCAGCTTCGCACACATGCTGCTCCTCGTGCAACTTCCCCACACCCACTCTCAGACGTTTTTCAGACTCCTTACACACACATCTCACACCCATTCCTTAATCTCACCATCCATAAGATGCCACCAAAATCTTTCTCTGACCTTCTTGGTGGTCAACGTCTGGCCTAAGTGACCCTCATGGGCCATGCTAATCAAGCGTGACCTAAGGGAAGTTGGCGGCACAATCTTTTCATTCCTCATCAACAGATAATCACTGAGTACAGACAACGCATCAACCACCTTAAAAAACGGTTTAACCGCATGAGGAAGCGCATTCTCTCTCCTGACCATCCCTTTCATTAACTTCAATACGCACTGAAGCGTTAAATCCCCCTCCGGGGTCCCAAACCTTCAGTGACATCTTCCACACTCACTACAACCGCCTCAGTAACCATCTCATTCATCTCAGCAGTTCCATCAGGCAACCTTGAAAGGCAATCAGCAACCCTGTTCTTCCATCCCGGAACATACTAGTCAGACATAATCTTGCAACCTAACAGCTAACCTTGCCAATCATCCAGAAAAGTGCCTAGCCCCAGCAAGCCCTAACACTTTCAGTAGGGGCTTGTGCTCTGTCCTGGCGATGAACACCCCTCCCCACATGAACACCCTGAAGTAGGCAGTAGCCCAAGCAGCAGCCAACGCCTCAGGTTCGATGATTGAATAGTTATGTTCAGTGTCAATTCAACAAATGTGAGGCAAATGCCACAGTTTTCTCTTCCTTGCCATGCACCTGAGACAAAACTGCCCCTATCCCTACCACAATGGCATCCACAGTCAGAATGGTCTTCAAATTACTTTCAAACGGTGCAAGGACACCAGCATGAGCAAGTTGTTTTTCACAGCCGCAAACGCCCTTTGTTATTGATCCCCCCACAGAAACTTCCTATCCTTCCTCTGCAACTCTCTAAGGGATTCAGTTTTCAGAGTGAAATCTTGCACAAATTTGGAGTAATACTCCACTAATCCCATGAAAGATCGAAGGGCATCTCTGTCTTGTGGAACTTCAGCATTGACAATCGCACTCACCAATTTCACCTTGGGCTTCACTCCACTCCTGGTAATCATGTAGCCCATATACCCCACTTCTTGCACAAGGAATACACAATTCTCTCTACGTAGGGTTAAATCGCTTCTCTAATGCGAGTTAACACTTCATTCAACATACAATTGTGTTCCACCTCATCCTTTCCAAATATCAAGATATCGTTTTGAAAAACAATAGCCTTACTTAGACTAGAAAAATGCCCGCATCAACTGCTGGAACACACTTGCGGCTGAGCATAGACCAAAAGTAGGTCAACGGAACTGGAAGGTGCCCTCAGAAGTGATGAATGATGTAAGGTGTTTTGAGTATGAATGGAGTTTGACCTGATGATAGGTACTCCTCAAATCTATTTTTGAAAAAGACTTACCCCCAGCCAACATTAAAATGAGTTAATTAATGTTAGGCAATGGAAAATTATCCATAACTACATTTTGATTAAGGCCCACACAATAATAACTACTGGAGAAAACCATTTGTTTGCCTCTACCGTTTCTATCACTCCATCCTCCAATAGCTGCTGGATAATCTTCCTTGTTTCCACCCTCTCAGCTATCGGTATCCTTCTAGCTGGATGTTTGATAGCAACAGAATTATCCTTCAGTTTAATTTTGTGCACATAGTTCTTGAACTCCACCAGCCTGTTCTCAAAAACGTCTCCATGATGGGACAGCAGATCATCCAAGCCATACGCGTCCACCATCATGACTTGATTATCAGCCCTCGGGTTGACTATGATGCCAAGGTTCTACTAGTGTATCCAACCTAAAATGGGGGGCCCTCGGGGGGTCACATAATTTTTCCCAGTGGTCTACGGATGAGCAAATTTGAAATTAGCATTCAAGAATCCTATGACCCGAATGTCTGCTCCCTGATATCCTTTGAGAGTGACGTCCGAAGAGACTAACTCGCCCAGGCAATGTAGCATCAAATAATACCCCAGGGACTATGGAGTAAAGAGAACCAGTGTCCACCATTAAAGACACCCTTAACTTCTAAATCAGCATTAGGACAAGTCAGCCTCCTCTCCTGGTTGGAGCTTTCCAACACCTTTTCATCCTGTACTATAAGTACTCTGTAGTCCGATTGTTCATCCTCCAGCATAGCCACCCTTTTCTCCAGTACTTTGCACATGCGCACTAAGTGTCCCTTTTTTCCACATATACGGCGATCCTTTCTCAATGCAAAGTATTGTTTCGAGTCTGCCAAGTGATAATTGCTTCCACATGCTTTCCCATGCACGTTCACAGATGCGGAGTTATTCAAACAACTATTCTTGCTAGTACTTCCACCGGCTAGCTGAGCTCTGGCCCTTACTGCATTAACTTGATCACCATCATCCACTGACTTTGTTATCTGAATAGGAAATCCTCATTTCCTGCATGCATTTTTCAGGGTCCTCCACCACCTTTGCAATACCTATTTCCTCTTTTAAAGTGGGGCTATTGGCTGCCCACAATCTCTCCTGAACTTTTTTATTGTTACACTGGACAATCAATTGGTCCCTAATCATCTCTTCCATCATCTGTCCAAACTGGCACTTCGGATACAACTCTCTTAGTCTGGCTACAAAATCATTTATTGACTCTGAAAATCATTGAGGCTGCGTGTAGAATTTGCGGCATCGCATCACCACATTCACCTGTTTTGCAAATCTTGTTTGCAAACGCAGCACAGCCTCCTTATAAACATCACCAATGACCTCACCTTGAGCATCACGAACAGGTGGTAAGTACTTCAACGTGTGCTGGCCCTCCTTTCCCAGACATCCCAACAGAAGAGATTTTTTCCTGACAAGAGAAAACCTGGCGCCATTCAAGGCCAACATATAATTTTCAAAACAATCCACCCAATCCTCCCATTGTATGGGAGGTTCACCAGGCAACATCAGGGACGGAGGTGGTTTGGCAATTGATGCAGGCCCAAATAGCAATGTAAATGGAATGGAAAAGTAGAATAGTTAACTCAAAACTACTGCTTACATTTTCCCCCACTGAGTTTCCCAAGGAACGAACACTTTGCAGGCAAATGCTGAAAAAAAAAAAAAAAAAAACAGCCAATCGATGACTAAAGGGTCATTAAAACACTTCCAGTAAGAAACTGGGGAAGCCAGAATCTGAGGACCAATTAAACAACAACTACACAGTCATGTGACCCAGATCACAGGCAGCTCGGTATCTCGCTGCTGTGCCTCATCCCCTCAGTACTGCCGCTGGAATTACTCAATGAAGCGTGACCACATCCTGATCAGGTTCCTCCGACATGCAGCTGCTTCCCGCTGCTTCGATATAGCAGTCGCTGCTGTGCACTAGACTCCAGGTGAGATAACGCAGTTCTCCGCTGCGCTTCCGCTGCCTCAACAATGCCGTCACATATCTTCTTGGGACTCGAGACGGTACGCGTGGGATTAGAACTTGTACGCGCACGGGTCAGGAAGGCCCAATGGTCTTGATGGCGCACCACACTTTACAGACCTTATGTAGGCTGACTGTAGTGCGCTGCGCTCTACCGGAGCCTCACCGGAGCCACACAGCATCTTGAATTTATGGTTTCACTTGTCCATCTCCTCCCGATAGCTCCTCTTGGGTCTCGACGCGCAGTCTTCAGTAATTCACCTGCTCATTCTAACACCTGACCGAAGTATTCAGCTCCATGGGTTCTTGGTAGGGATCTCGATCCTCTACTATCACTATCCTGTGCCCAGCTGTAGCATCGACAAAATGTAATAAATTAAGTTCACTCTCACAAACCCAATTAAGAAGATTGATTTAATACAAAGAGGAAAGAGACCCCACACTGCAGTCCTGCCAGGCACAGCTTGCAACTGACTGCTGACGTGCAATCCCCACATTCTAAAGATGATATAGTAGAACGTTAACATGTCATAGATGAGTGTGCGGCCTCAGTCTGGCCAAAGCTGCCTAAGCATATTACAACACAAACATCCTCTTGTCATTCCCTTCAGATCTCACATTGTGATAATCAAATCCCTACTGAACTACATTTATGACTAATAAAATTCTCCACACCTGCCTATGACTGAATTATAGCTCAATCGCTTACAGAGTGACAAAACCATTATATAGCAGCTAGTCAGTTCACAATGTATCCACATTCAACAACTGCATATATTGCATTTGTTGAAGAGAGAAACCTGAATGGAAAGCTGTTGGAGACACCTTGCCTGAAGGACCACCACCATTCACAAGGCGGTCATTCACTGAGTGCACTCCACACAACATGGAGATGTTTGAGTACACTGGTTGGCTGTTTTGTATTCAGACCTCTGTGGATCAGATGCAAAATGGAGGTGTCACTACTACTGCCACATGATCGGATGGGCAAAAACACGATTTTTTGGGTCAGATTCTCCATTATACTAATCCTCAAAATCAGGCTGTTTGCTTTTAAAACACAACACAGAACCTTTATTCTTTGTATGTTTACTCCACTTGGCTACCAGTCATGAAGAGATGCCCGTACAAGCTACTCACCTACACGGCATTACACAACGAAGGACCTTCGTACCTCAACCAACACGTGACCTTTCACCAGCCCACCAGGAAACTAAGATCCGGATCCCTCACCCTAGCTGCCACCCGACGAATCTGCTGAACAAACAGCAGAGATCTCTCGTTCTCCCATCTGGCAGCCAAGCACTGGGTACGACCTCCCCCTGCACCTCAGAGCCCCACCATCACTACAGCAATTCAGGAAGGACCTCAAGACATGGATGTTCAACCGATAGGAGAACAGGCAGAATTACCAGAGATCGCCTCAAGACCCTCATGGGTGAAGCAGCCGTGCACTACTAATCCTGATTGATTGATCTACACCACATGAGCAGTGGTGCACTAAACTAAGAACAGTACAGCAATAACAACAACAGTGGGTAATGCTATAGGGCACTGGGATTAGGGTATATGCAGTGGTGAAGTGTCTTCTAGATCACGTTCTCATTAGATAGGGCTTGAAGACATTGAGTGCAGCCCTTTTTAGGAACGAAGGAAAATGAGGAAAACAGGTCAAGAATTGAGTTCAACATCATGTGAGCAGTACAGAAGATAACCTGCTTAAAACTCTTTCTTCTTATTGGTAGAGGAATGCCTTAGCAGAGGAAAGAATTGATGATTATAGCTTGTAATCCATCAGAATGGACATCTTGTCATATAGAGATGGTTGTCTTAGGTGAAGAGCTTTGAAAATAATACAAGTGAATTAAATTTGATCCAACCTTCTAAGGTCAGCCAGAGACGTGGAATGAGAAAAGCGTGTGCTAAACAACTCCCTTCTTGAAATAAGAGGTGGTGATTGATACAGGTTTATTGTAATCGCAGTTGTAGAGACCTCATCCACCAAGTAACCAGGTCCAAATCACACTCCCTCAGTAATCCATATTCCACCCTGGCAACCACCCACATTCTGATTCCTTGCATCATCACATAGAAACCGGCGCAACCCCATCAAGGATAAATAGAGGACACCACAAAGCAGTTATGTGTTTGGAGTTCCAGCATCTGTAACACAGTGCAAAACCCAGTGGCGAGTGAGTCTTAAAGGTGAAGGAGCGGTTTTCAGCAAACCAGCAAGTAAACCACTTCCAACATCATTTTCAGCAAACCAGCAGGTAATCCACTTCCAACATCAAAGTGGATATTAATCTATGTATTTAAGAACAAGTGCATCACAGCCCTGAAGACACAACAACAAAAAACAACAAAAAGTTAATGGTGACATGTTTTGATTAATCACAGTCATTGGAATGTATTTGCTCTGAGCCAAACACCTGCACAACCTTGTTTTATCTCGCTGTGCTGCTACGGACAGGAACCAGCTTTATGCAAATCCACATTGGTACTGCTTTGATGTGAACAGTAGTGCTGAAATTGCCAGGCCATATTCCCTCTTAAATCTTCTATATTGAGCCCATCTGAGACCAGTTCTAGTCTTGTTGGGCGATGCTGTCTCTTCACTAAAACCTGAAAATGCTCCGGTGTCGTTTTAATCACCCTCAAGACTGGAATGTGAGCGACTTGATTTTACAAACATGACGAATCAATAGCTACTCAACACTAACCCTTTCTAGAGCAGCACTCATGCCTTTATTTTCACTGGTAATACTCCATTGTGTATGGACCATTAACAGGTGCTATCAAGACAATAAAGTCCTCGCCGTTCATTTGCATTCTGTTTGAATTGCTCGCCATTTCATATAAGAATCCAATGTCCATATATTTAACCTCATCTACACCATAATTCTGGTTTCAGATGCCTTATGCAGCAAACAACAACTGCCCCTCCAAACTGATGTAAAATAACAGAATAGGATGTGGACAGGAAGCCACAGTAGACATAAGGCTGATCACATGCCATGGTCACAGAGGCACTTTTCCCTCTATAGCTCGCTTACATGGAGGCAAAGCAATGCTATACACGTGGAAAGGTAGGAGTGGCGGTCTCTTCCAGTGCAAGACACTGGCACTTGTAGGTTCAACCACACTCATTACTGACAGCAGTTTGGACAAAAATGGACTGCCACATATGTTCCCCTTGACTGTATCACTAAGCATTATGTTAACTTTTACCACGTTTCGTCTATTCAACCTCGAGTCCTGAAAGAGCCTCGAACCGAAGTGTTAAAAAGTCTCACACATACTGGCTGTTTACAGAACCTGTAGCATCATGGAGGACACCAACACGCTATTCTCTATCCCTCTCTGTACTATCATACTTGCATCCGTAACGAAAACAGATTTCCAGGGTAGAACCTTCATTGGTTGCCACCTGTTTCCATCACACCTTTATCTCTCTGTAGACATGTTTGGGTGAATATTTTGCGCCTCAAATTTTGTGTAATTGTTACATTCTGATCGCCCATTTACCCAGATTCACTGGGTGCAAACTTTTCTACAGCCCACATTCCACGGATTATGGAATCCTGTTCAATATTTCCATAAAAGACACTGTGGGACAAGAGACTTTTCGCAACGACCATAACCTCAGATGTAGCTACAAAAGTGTACAAAGGACCACCTCTACAATTCAGTCCACTGGTCCTGCCAGGAGATAGCAGGCACTTGAGTTCTTTCCTGTTGGTCTATCCTCTCTGCAAGAAAGGATCCACCTCTCAACCCTCCCCAGGGCGGGCGGAGGAATTCTGGAGTCTGGGAAAAAAGCTCATTCACCACAGCCTAAGTAGGGGAAAAAGATAATGATACCCCACCTGCACAGTCAGCATTTATAAGCTATAGAAAAATAAGAAAATGACTGAACAATTATGACAACCTTTTTAAATGTTTACGCACGTTTGGAAAGCAACAATATTCATTCAATATCAGTCAGTATTATAAACTTAACATCAAATAATACTTTGCAATCCAATTAAAGGGATTAGAAAGCTGAAAACTCATCTGAAGTATTTCTCAACATAAAGGACAGTAACAAGCATTAGCAAGACCCAGAGTTCTGGCAGCTTGAACGCGCACACACATACAATCAGCATGTGCTCGTGCCTGTGTTTGCTAGCGTTAGCCCTTTAAAGCCTGGACTATTGGTTTTGGTAGTTGTTGTCCTTTACACTTCTAAAACATCCAGCCTGCTTCAGTTCTGCATGAAAATTGCCAACTGACCATCTTGGTGAAAAATTACAGGAGTTTTTCCAACAAATACTTTAAAATTGAATTGAAAGCAGATATCAATATTATCATCAGAATATTAGACGTGATTGTTATTTTTTTATATTTGTTTTGTCTCTTTTTATATATAATCGAGAGGATTGGGCCCCGCCGGCGTCGCGTCGCCAGCAGGTGTATGTGGCCTGGTGAAAGAAACCATTATACCTCACAATCAACTTTAGTGATACTGAAAATGCAGGAATTTCTATCACAATACTGTCATGCCATTCAAAACGAGTAATCATGATTTTTTTACTAATTAACAATATTATTTCTTTTTTACATATTTCCCAAATAATTAAAAATATTCTTTCTTTTTTACATATTTCCCAGCCGGTATTGGGAAGAAAGGTTGTTTAAAAGTGGAAAAGGAATATTTGTGAGACCATCAGCCAGAGCAATGACATCCATTTATGATAGAATTCTGAAAACCTCAGGAGATATTTATACCTGGGATCAAAGAACTGATGTGACTGCGCTTGGACAGGGAAAGCTATGTGGTTGTTTGATGCTGCAGCGGTCTTTCACCGCAGTAAACAGTTTCACACACAACAGGCAAACATGCGTCAGTGAACGTGACTACAAAGCACTGCAGCTGGCAGGCCCCTGGCAGGCCGCCTCCATGCAGGACCAGGTGAACAAACCCATCCCCCTCAGATGGACTCAAGTGCCCATCAGGACCACAACACGACGGTGACTCAGCACTGAGTCACAGGAGCTGCTCCACCGCTTCTTTCATTTTCTTTTGTGGAGGATAATACACCAAGCTTAAGTAGCAGCGGCAGAACTAACATCATTTAATTGGTCAATATTTGTAATCACCCAGATTGCTATTTAGAGGTCTCTTCACATCAGAAACAGGCCTGCGGTACTCTAGAGGCGATATGCAAATACTTTTTCTACTCGTGAATCCAGTTCAGACACTAAAATGTAATCGCATTTCTCATAACAAGATTGGCTAACTTTTGTATATATTGTCATTCACGAGTGAGCAATTTCCAAAGCGCATGCCACAATGCACACAGTCATATGTAACATCTAGGGGGGGATGGGGGGGGAGTTCCTGGCGGAGTGTGGCGGGCTGGTCAGTGATATGCAATTACAGATTGATGCAACTTCATGGGTATTCCAAAACATTTCCAATTCCTTGCCATACTTCTTTGCGCTTCTAAAGTTACACCTGAATGAACCAGGCATGAATGCTGCCAATGTGTGGCACAGGGGAACCTCATGTTTGGAGAATAAGAACATGGAAAAAAATCTCAAATTGCCAAGCCTACACGTATGGATTTTTTTCACTATGCAGAAAATTCAGTTACTGAATTAGAGAAACCAAGTTTACACCAGGTATATTAAGAAAATAACAATCTTTCCTCACGCACACTTGGCACTTCTGTGAACTCGGTACATACTTAAATCTCTGCAAAGCATAGGTGTAGGCCTACGAACCTGGAGATTTAAGCATTTTTTTTATTGGAGCCTTTCAATTATCTGGTGTATGTTACATGACAATGCATATTGACATGTATGCATGTTTTTGGTGTATTTTGAGGAGTGGAAATGCAGCCTTTTGAATAGGGTCTACGACTGCATATTACCTTTTCACTGTTTTGAACTCCACATAGTTTTTCATACCATTACTCATATAATTGGAACCGAAACCGGCCCTTGAAAAGTGCTCGGCCCCCCTTCCCCAGAGGGTTGGGGGTGCGGCTGAGCTGTTTGCCGGGGCAGGTTTCGGCCGATTTTGTTACAGGGGCCGATATTGCAGCTATGCTGCAAAAACAGTCCTGTAGCAAAAACGGACCCCAGGGCCCCAAAATCGGCCCCCATCCTAGCGGCCCACCAGGGAAACACCCGGTGCCCGCTGTGGCCAGTCCGGCCCTGCACAGAGGTCTCTTACATTTAGTAGGCTCTTCAGCACTGCTATCAATGAAGTTTCAGTTCAGTGCCACATAGAAGCCACATTCAAGCAGAAGTAGTTATGTCTTGCTCATTTATACATTGCTGGACCTTTCATGTGACATCCAATTCCACTAGTCAAGACGTGTATGAGAACCTTGCCATTGGTCTAAACATAGGTATTTTGGGGTTTAGGCCCTCTATTTCTTTAGTAGTGGTTTAGACAAGAGCATTTTAGCCTTGGTGCATTTGTACCTGTTTCAAAGACAAAGTAAATTTGGTAACTTTTTGATGTCAAGGACTGTGATTATCTTTGATTACTTAGCGACTGCATGCATTATCTGTGAATCCTGAATTTTTGTTGTGAACTGTTATGATGAAAACACTATTTATTTATTTATACATTTTTATATAGCGTAATCTTTACCCAGAAGTGTCAGGGCGCTTTACAATAGAGCAAAGTAAATTACATAAGGAAAGAGAGTAGCATGGAAGTAGGTACAACTACTTATAGGTACTTGTGGTGAAAGTTAAAAATGAACAAGTTACAGATACATTAAAAAATTATAAAATACCAAAAGGTGGCTCGAGAGGGGTAAGTTGCAAATTAACAAGTTAAAGATACATTAAAGATCATAAAATACGAAAAGGTGACGCGAATGTGGTAATACAAGTAAAAATACATATTTACAAGATTGAGCACTTGTGAGTATCGTGTGGCAGCCAGGGTCATGACGTGGGAAGAGAAGGATTAATCACAGAAGTGTCTTTGGAAGAGAAGAGTTTTAAGATCTGTTTTGAAAGACCGGAAGGAGTCGGTGGTATGAAGGATTAGAGGTAGCGAATTCCAAATTCTAGTCGCATTACCTGAGAAGGATTGGGCCATAAGTCTTTCCCTTTTGAAAGTTATGGGTTCAAGCAATACATTTTCAGCATTGCGTGAAGGTCTGGAGCCACCTGATATTTTGAGTTTGCTGTCCAGGTGGCGAGGGGTGGAACTGCATGGCTTCTTAGATATTGAACTATGGTTCAGCACATGTGTAGTGTTCAGTTGGGCAAGGGTTATTTTGAAGATTTTGTTTACAAACGGATGTATTAGTTATATTCTTTCCATGATTGACATCTGAGAACCATCCTTAGACAACCAGGGTGTGTTTTTGTTGCATGCTGTACCGTTTGTTTTGGTTACTAATAGACATTTAGTATATGCTATGAAGTGATCTATTTAAAATGTTAAAGCTTTTTGGTATGGTTGGAGGAGTTTTGTTGTTTTTAATGTTGTTTTTTAGTTTGTTTCTCAACTCCCCTCCATGCTAGCTTGCAATTTATCAAAAGAGCAGGGGATAGCATGGGAACCATGTATATCAGCTGTTTATCTAACAAAGGTTTGCTTGAGGTGAAATGGCATGCCAAGGTGTCTGTGATGGCTCTAAATATGGTTCAGTGCTATATGCCTCGCAGTGAGAGATGAAGAACATTCATGTTTTTTAGTGATGTTATGAAGCAATTAGTTCAGATCACGCTTGTTATTTTACCGCATTGAATGTTTTTTTAGAGTTTTTTGGTAACCTCTAGTGTGTGTTTACTGCCTTCTGGGTGAATGTGCAGGTCACTGCTAAATTTTGTTATGCAGTTTTTGTAGGTTTCAACATTTCCGGGGCCTCTCAGCACTGTCTGTAACAGTATTTCTTAGGAGGTTGATTTTCTATTTTATTAAATGCACTGAAGTACAGCAAGATTCACATTAATCGTTAATTTCATATTCTCAAGGGAGATACCATTTTACGTTTTATAAGATAGTAATCGTCCATTCTTTGGGGAACGGTAGCTAGAGAAACATAGTTGGGGGCCATAATACGCAACAGAAAGACAACTCCATCAAGGGAAAGCGAGTTGAGCAAGAAATGAGATCACAAAACGAGGCAGGAAAACAGGGGGCATTCTATTTGCTAAAAAGGGAAGCCAAGGGAAACCAATGGACACTATTAGAAACGAATAACTATTTTTAGGATGCAAATGGGACAAAGTGGTATAATCTACGCAACAGCTCAATAGCTGTTCAAAACCAATTGTATCCACACCCTGTGCCTATGAAAGTGAAGGTGTTGAGCTACTGATTCACTTACCTCACCCAAGAAAGGTATCTGCTCCAGGCTAATGATTAACAGATGGAATTCATTAAATTATGACCACTGAAGGCTCTTACAATTGTTGAAGCAGACAATTAAACGATGAACAGTTTTTATCCGAGAGCTACAGTTCCTGACGAAATAAGTATATGATGGTTACAAAAAAAACACAAAGAGGTGCCAAGCCTCCCCTTGTACACAGGGATCAAAAACAAACAACAAACAGTCAAGCGTTTTACGAGTTGGAAGCTGCGCTCCTCTACCTAATAAATAGCACACTTTATTTAGGTCGTATGCAGCAAACGAGTGCGAGACAATGGGAATAATTGTAGAGTGTCATCAGGCACTTGGGTTGCATTCAGTATCAGTGGCATTTGATTTTCACACCAGACACACAAATAACACCCTTGCAGGGCCTGATTGCTACTTACCGTAGTGCATCATGGGAATGGTCTGGTTGCCGCTGCCGGGGGGAGTGTTATAGATCACAACAGCAGCAGCACCCCTGCTGGCAGCAATATTAATTTTTTCTGAAAACGTGCAATTGCCGCGCTCGATCAGCGCTATCCAAGGCAGCTGCAGGCCGGGCACGGAGAACTCCGTGGTCCGGCTGCAGGCCATGAGGTTCGACGACTTCGGGATGACCACCAGCCCCTGCGCCGCCGCCATGGGCGAGTGGAGGCCGTACAGGCCGCACTCGCACTCGTCGACGACAGTCCTGTTGCTGCTCGCGCTGAAGTAGGACACATTGACCAGAGCGTTGCCCGGGCTGGTGGCCGCGGGGTGCGAGCTCACTAACACGCCCACGAGGAGCCACGGGACGTGGAACTTCTTCGCTTGGCTCATCTTAAGCCCACCTGAGGAGGACACGGGCTCGCGACTGATCTCCCCGTACGCTGTCGCCGCGTCACTCCTTCAGCAGTTTGGAATTTAAGTGCCAAAGAGGAAGCTGATACCGACGGCCTCAGAAACCCAAGCCGTGAGTGCGTCAGCTGCGTTTCACCTGGCTTATCAAACAAACCCTTGACCGGCCCAGGATGACATACGCCAGAGGCCGTGCTAGCATTCGAAGTAAACAGTGCTCCCGGTTTGCGGAACTGTGACACATCTCCTGGCATGTCAAGTACAGGTACAGGCACTCGCTGCTACCAACCCAAGAGGAAATATACAGATGCTCCTGTACAATACTGCTATAAACGAAACACGTACAGGGGGATGCAGATTAATTGTAACTGTCCAATTGGAAGGAGAGCAATTACCAGGAAGCTTTTTTTTTTCCTTATCCAGTTTGTGCATGCTACAAAAGTCAGGTAGATTTTGTTCAGTCGTTTAATCTTTTGCATGTTTCTGATTTTTAATGGTCCATGATAGTCTGAGCTGAACTCGAATACAAGTCTTTCTTATTCGCTGATGCTTGTTAAGTTCAGGGCCCTAGGCCCACATGTCGGAGAAAGGACGACACAGACACAGCGTCTGTGGTACTGTGAACTAGCCCAGAGCACATGCACTCAGGCTCTTTTATTTGCGGGGTCACCTGACTGGTGACACCCGTGTTGGATGGGTGAGGGTGTGTGTGTGTGTGGGCCAGCCCTCGGGGGAGTGGCTGGCAGAAACACTAGACTGTGTCCAGCAGGACACAACATTTCTCCCAAATTTTAATAAAAACGAAAGACAACAAACAAAAGTCCAACCTATGGGAAGGAATGAGAAAAACAACTAAAATAATGGAAGTCTCACAGTTCAGAGATGTAGTTCGCAGGACAGCGGTGGACAGGTGCAGCTGGGAGCACCCAGACGTCTTGGCACATGTCCATACTTTAACCAGGTATATCTGGGGACGAACACGGTGCTGATGATATCCGGACCTTTTAGCTTCGCTTCAGTTGAGGGATGGTCCACCTACGTGATGTTCATCGGTCCAGCGTACTCTTGCTGTGAGGCAATTAGTTAGTGTCTTATTGTTCAACATGGGTGCATCAGGAGCGTATAGATGAGTCCACTGTAACACCGGACGATTGTGTCGCTTGATCCTTTGACAACAGTCTAGGCATTCTGTGACCTGTTGAAATTCTCGGTTGGATGGCCTGGCTACTTCCTAGAATCCATTGGTGGGGCACAGTAAAGTCCATCTCTCACGCTTTGGGAGGCCCCTTGGATGAGTTGCCCCGGGACTGCATATGGGCTCTGACTCTTGTGCCACCGCCTTGTCACTCGTGCTAACTTCAGGGGTGGATGTGTCTTGGTCAGAAACATGCTTTCGCTACCAGGATCAGGACAAGCGCCGGTTAAACAGATGGTCACTGTATTTTCGGATCGTCGCTGGTTCTGGCAAGTGGTGTAGGACTCCAGTTATAGTACTTGATGCTCCAAGGATGGTAGTGATGCACATGACAGATGATGGATGGAGTGGATGCCATGAGACGACTCGCACAACATGTGGTGATGACTGGCAGTGAGTAGGGATGACTGGCAAATCTTTGCAGTCATGATACTCGTCGGACACTTGGTGCTGCTCTTCTGATTTGGTATTTGTGTAAGCAGAACAGGGATGCCTTTTTCTTTACGCAGCCGGTGACAGGTGGCTGACGGTCACTGAAAAGAATGGCGTCCCCGCACCCCAGTGGCTGGCGTGTGTTAGAAGGTGCACTCTGGTGAACGGCTCCCTTTGTTGACTTTCACTGCGCACCAGTTGTCATCTGCTTTCTTGTCCTAGGACTGTTACCGTCCTATATTTCTCCACTCCGTATCTTTTCTGAAAAATGTGGCGAGAAGGCCACGCAAACTTGTACGGATCTCCTGCTCACTCCGTCGTGTTCTCTGAGCTTTGCATTTGCTCCCGCCACCAACCTCTCACCGGTCCTGTCTTGTCAGAGAGGACGGGGCGTCTTCTCAGGTGCGTCCGCCAATTTCAGGGACTGTAGTGGAAGTAGGCGTGCTTTGAGGGATCCGTATATTCCGGCTGTAATTTAGGGTTGCTGTGGGAGGTAAGTATCTCCCTTTTCTTTTGTCAGTAGTGGTGACGCGCCACTCGGAGTGCTGGACTCTCCTCCTGCCTGCAACGGACTGTTGCACACCACAGTCTTAAGGCAGTATTGGGGGCACTCCCTGAATAATCTTTGGCCCACTGCTGGGCGACGTTGGTGCAGGTGGGGTGATTATGATCTCTCTTCCTCCTGCTTTCGGGCCACACGGGGCCCCTCTCCCTTCTGGGAATCACCTCGGTGTTTTGCAGATGGCGGGTAATCGCCATTCCATCTCCTCTTTTCCTTGCCTCTGCTCTGGCAGCAGTGGCGCTGTATACTTGCTTTTCTTGCTGTGGTGTTCACTTGCCACAAATAGTGTGTATACTTGTCTATCTCTTTTCTGAGAAATATCAGCCAGATTCTCTTTACTGCAACTGGACCATTCACCGCAAGTTAGCGTGCAATGCTCGCATTTCCCCTAAGAGCTTGTCACTGTTGCGTGGCTTCTTCTCTCAGTTCACTACACTTTCAGCTTTCCAGGGTAGGTAATTCTCTGACTGAAGGCTTTGGTAGTGGCATCAGGGTGGCTCTGTGTGCATGGCAGCAGGTTGTCTCTCTCTCTCTCAGGGTCTCTCTCTCCACCGGCCTGGGGGTCTCTTCTCTCTTCACTGGCCTGGGGGTCTCTTCTTCTCTCCACCGGCCTGGGGGTCTCTTCTTCTCTTTCCACCAGTCTGGGGGGTCTCTCACTCTCTCCACCGGCCTGGGGGTCTCTTCTCCCTCCACCAGGCTGGGGGGGTCTCTCACTCTCTCCACCGGCCTGGGGAGTCTCTTCTTCTCCCTCCACCAGCCTGGGGGGTCTCTCACTCTCTCCACCCGCCTGGAGGGGGTCTCATCTTCTTTCCACCGGCATAGGGGTCTCTTTCTCTCTCTCCATCAGCCTGGGGCAGCTTTGGCCTTCTTTTGGTGATTTCTTGACAGGGGTTCAACTCTCTCCCTTGCACAACACTTGGCAGACCACCGGGGCATGCAACGCTCTCTCGGGACAGTCCTGTGTTAAATCTGCTTAGAACTTGGGGTTCTGCATACCAGCCATTCGTTTGGTGCTTGTCACTCAGTTACATTACAGCATCGAGTGCAGCCCGTTCTGCAAGGCTTCTCTCTCTCTCTCTGGTGCAGTCTTGCATACCTTCTGTGGCCCTTGATATCGAGCTGCTTGCTGGCTCCTGGCGTTCTTGCACCTTTTCCTTGCAGTGGGGTCAGAAAACCACTGTGGGGCATGTGCACTGAGTAAGTTCTCTTTGCGCTTTTAAGTGGGCTTGCTACCTTTGCACTTTGCTGCTTGGCTACTACATGCTGTTCTGGTCTAGGACTGCTGCGAGTCAGGAGTTCTTAGCGGGGTCTTATCAGGAATGGAAATATTCTCAATATGGCTGGCATCCTCCCCTGTACCTGTTTTTTTTTTTCAAAGACAAAACAGGGGGGCTGCCTCTCCCTTTGCAGTGTCTGTGTGCCCCAGCAGTGTGTCCTGGTCATGTACTCTATTTTTCTTTTCCCTCTTTAGCGGGTGCAGTATTGCTGAATGGCCACTAGGTGACAGTGCTGCTTATGTATTTGTTTTCTTTGCAGTCTCTCTCTAGGTTAACTCTGTGTTTTTGATTCAAAGTATGTTTTGTAGTTCCTGTTGCATTCTCCTCCTGTAGAGATGCCAGCGCCCAGATTTCCTTGCAACCTCGAGGGCTCCCTTGATTCCGTGGGTCACTTCTCACACTGGCACAGCCTCCTGCATTGTCCCCTCTGCTGGTGAGTCCTTTTTACTTTTTAGCAGACAACAAAACAAAGGCTCCCTCTCACATGCGGGCTTGAAAAAGGGGTCAGTCTCTTTTCCGTTTAACAGTTTAGACGCTAGGCTGCCATCCAAATTTATTTATGCACTCTTGTCAGCGCTTTCAGTTTTTTTTTAAAAAGCCACCAAAATGCCTACTGGTTTCAGGGCTGGTTTGAGCTAAGTGACTAGTGTAATTTCCTGCTCCCGCTGGCCGTTACTTTATGCACTATAGGGCAGCGGGGAGGTAGGACGCTTGGAGGCTCATTTGCTAGCTCCTCGCTCTCACCGCAGGGTGCCTCCGCTCACGGGTGGTTTCATTTCCCCCATGCCGTTCCTTCACTTGCTGCATCAGCGCACAGTGGCACCAGCCTTGCCACAGGCCTCTGTTCCACTCAGCAGGTGCCAGGCCTTGCCTCGCTGCGCTCACATTCCCCTTTCTATGCCGATGTGCCACTCCTCCCCTCGCTGCACTCTCCGTACCGACCTTCACCGGCGCGAGGGAGGGGGTGAGGGGCGTCACACTGCATTCCTCTCGCCGGCCTCTTAGATGGCCAGGGGTCTGTCGCTTTCCACTCATCGGGCTCCTGTACTGCGGGGTGGGCTCCCGCTCTGCTGCTCCTCCGCAGCACCTCTTATCCTCCGGGCTGCGCTGGGGGTTTGAAGCTGCCTATCGACAGTGTCTCACCGCTATCAGAAGCCGTCCTCTTGGCTGCCCCTCACCTTCCACATTTAGGGCTCACCTTCAGCTCCCTATCTTCTGGGGCCTGCCACCGCCTCGAGGCGCTGTCTGTGGCGGCAGCCGTCAAACTTGGCAGTCCGGCCTTGCTCGTCTTCCTTCCTGCACACGCGGATGGGGGGGGAGGCACTTCACACCGGATGGCTCACCGGCAGCCTCTGTAGTGCGGGGAGGGCTCCCGCGGCTCGCTCTTCCGCCCCCAGGGCTCTTCTCACGCCCCGCGGACTGTCGGGCGCCTCCTCACAGGGGGTGCCCTAAACGCGGGCAACACACATACTCCCTTGTCACCACCTTCACAAGCGACGGCTGCACACGCGGGCAAGTCCCGCTCGTCGCCAGTGTTAAGTTCTGGGCCCTAGGCCCACATGTCGGAGAAAGGACGACACAGACACAGCGTTTATGATACTGTAAACTAGCCCAGAGCACGTGCACTCAGGCTCTTTTATTTGCGGGGTCACCTGACTGGTGACACCCGTGTTGGATGGGTGAGGGGGTGTGTGTGTGTGGGCCAGCCCTCGGGGGAGTGGCTGGCAGAAACACTAGACTGTGTCCAGCAGGACACAACAATGCTTTATCTACCAATGCGACATCTACCAGTCTATCTCCTCCCGTGTGAAAGTTGTGAAATAAACACATCTGTAAATACGCACCCTAATCTCTCACGAAGTAAATTTCAGACAATACACTTTTACGCACGCTCTCTCACACATGTACGCACATTCAACGATTGGTCAAATAAGATGCATTTCATATGTGTTGCAAAGTCATCCTGTGCCCTAGGCACACCCCAACTTTTTGCTGACTGCTACTGGTGGTAACCGACTCTGACTTTCCCTGGGCTCTGCCTAACCAGGCCCAGGGCCAGTGCTATGCTGAAAGAGATACTTAGAATCCAGTGAAAACACCTACATACACTAGGGTATACTATGGGTTAGGGTACCCCAGTGATTGGCATGACCTCCCCTATAACGCCCTAGTACATAATAGGGCAGGGGGATTGAAACTACCTTTAAGAACCTAGTATATAATAGGGCATGGCAGATTAGAGGCAAGCAGCCCTTTCTGCACTTGCATGCGTGCACTGCTGAAGCTGAGGTCAGTTTAAAAGCAGCCCTGTGTTACAGTACTGCTTTTTTACTGTTTTACTGATGCTTAATCATTGGACTGAAATTCACCAGTGATTCAAAAGATAAATATAAAATTAGAAATGGATCACAAATGCCAATAGAAAGAGGAAGAAAAGATCTAAAGAAAGCGATTAAACTTTCAATAGGGCCGAGAGAAAGAAAGGGGAAAGGGGTATCTATTCTAAGAATGTACTCTCTTAACCCAGTTATCCCATATACTCCAAAATTTTGTTCTCTTTGTGGACCGTGTTGCCCTGTCCATCTTAGCTACCCTTTGAATCGAGTTAACCCATTCATATTCGATCCATCTTAGCTACCCTTTGAATCGAGTTAACCCATTCATATTCAAGAGGGGCAGGAGGTGAAATCCACTTAATGCACAGCTCTCTACGTGCTAATAAAACTAAAATGAAAATAAGAGCCTTAAGTGGTTTAGATATACAACAAATAGACTCCTCTGCCGGTATTATCCCAAAAATATCCAGAGCAAGACTCCCCTTCACTTCTTGACCCACCAAATCAGATAAAGTTACACCCACTTTCTGCCAGAAGGACTGGATGGAGGGACATCACCGGAACATGTGTGTTTCATCGACATTAATTTCTCCGCACCTTTGGCACTTCCTCACCATGTGCAGGCCCATCTTTGCCATTCTTCGAGGCCTCCAATAGGCCTTATGAATGGTAAAAAGATGTTTTTTTCTTAAAGGTGCAGATTTGACGCAATACCACAGAAGAGATATTGGGGTGACCAAATCAAAGTTCACTTTCGCTAGTAAGTTCAAATTTTGAACCACTTCAATCCCCAAGTATTGAATTGGCTTATTTAGTTTACTGTTAAGTCCCTAGTACAGTGCACTGTGCGTGCCCGGGGCCTGTAAACCAAATGCTGCTAGTGGGCCTGTGCAAACACAAGGAGATGATGGACGGAGCACAGAAACTTTTCAGACACTCACCCCCAGTCATAGATCCGGGTTGAATCCATCATTATTCTTTAGCTCACTTCGCCACCTCTGTTCAGATCCAGCTATATGCTAAGGCAGAAATTGGGTTAATTAAAGGTCAGGGAGAAGAGGGGAAAGCAATTATACAATCTGAAATAGCTCCCTCACGACCTAAATTTATTTTACAAATCTGAAATTGAATTCAGCATGGGCTAAACAACAACAAAATTCAAGAAGAAAACTTAATTTGTAAATATTAACATTATTTATTTGGCTCCTTTGTTTTATCAAAATCTTTTTGCTTTCTTTTCCTTTTTAAAAAAAAATAAAACCATTATAATAGACATACACAGACAAAATTACATGGTTGTTACATACAATTTAAATACAAAACATTCTAGATCAATACCCCTGAGCAAGAGAACAAGGCAAAAATTCATACATCCTACATCACAAACATTCAGCTTCATATATACTCATACTACATTCACTAACACATATATCTGGAAAGTGGGGGACAAAAGGTTGCACAGTCTCTGCGACCAATTAGAATGACTGCAAATAGCAGGATCTGAACAGCATTGGTCGACGCGCGTTTCGGTGGTTTAAAGAATGGTAGCACTGTGAGAAGTTGGCCTGATGTATGATGTCACTAGTTCTAGTGTACACCTTATATCAGTCCAAATACCCTTATGGTGATTGGTTGTAAAGTCAACCTTATAGACCAGCTATCCTAGTGGTAGCATGGACAAGAGCAGTCTTAGGCTAAACTCTGAATGGCATGTGAAGCCAGCTGTGATACCATATATAATCCCTTGAATACCAAATGAAAGGACACCACAACAGATATATATATAAAATAAAGTGTATTTATTCTAGTCAAACCCTCAGCACTCTTTATGAGATTAGAGGTAAGTACAACACAGTCTTATTTAAGCATACATTAAGTCACACAGGTAAGTAATACAGTTAGGCCCTAGGGGCCACGCAAACCATATACTAAGTAAGTGGTATAAGGACCACTGTCACGGAAATAGAATAGGCCTAGGCCTAGGGAATCGCTGGAGCTACACTACACTAGCGTTAGTTAGGAAGTGGGAGGCCCACGGGATTCGTGTGCAGAGTGGAAACACTCACGCGTAATGCGTAAAAGTCACTAGCAATAGTACAGTTTAGAAAACGATAGATTTAGGACACTTCCGGAGTAGCTAGGAAGTCGAGACTGGAAAACTAGACACTAGGATAGTCACTATCCTGATGAGCACCGGAGTACCCAAGTTACCTAGCCCACAGGCTGCGGGTGCATAGGGGTGAAGTTGCGTCGGTTTTCGTCGTCGACTCCTATGGATGCCTGAAGAAAGATGCTGACAGGCAGTCAGTGAAGAGTGTCCGGTGGATCCCAAGGCTGGGATCAAGAAGAGAGGAGACCTGCAAGCAGAAGGGACAGAGTCAAGGTCACTAGCCAGTGACCACGTGGAACCAGGAAGGAACCAGGCGATGTCGTGAAGATTGCAGGTGAAGGTGAAGCTTGTCGCTGCAGCCAGGAGGACCAGGAAGCGTCGAGGACGACCAGGACCAGGAGGCGAGCTGTCCCACGAAGGCTCTTGCTGTCGGCGGCGTCGAAGTTGGACTAGGACTCACCAAGCCTTGGCAAGCGGAACCCACGAAGAACGGAGGACTTGCTTCTGGTGCAGACCAGGATGGTCTGGGGTGCTTCTTCTTTGCAGAGAAGCGGGAGCCAGTCTGGAGGAGCCAAACCAGCGCAGAATATTTCAGGGTGCGTCGTCACAAAGGCCACTAGCCAGCGGGCAAGCAACCGGACAGACGCGGCAAGCAGGAAAATGCAGAAGGGCCCCACGCAGGACTCGTGGAGTGTGGGGGGCTGATCTTCGGTGCAGATGATGCTTGGGGTTGGGGCTTCTCAATCCCCGGTGCACAACTTCGAGGGTGCCTCAGAAGCTGTGCTTGAAGGTACTAGCCACTTTTCCCAGGTAGCCGGTCCCACGTCGCTCGTCGCCTCCACGGATCTCAGCTCTGCTGTGGATGTGGATCAGGGTCGGAGAAGTTTGGAAGTCAAGGCTCTGGTCGGGCTCTGCAGTCGGTTCCTCGTAGAACGTGGGCAAAGCAAAGGGTAGTCTCTTGATGGTGCCTGTTTGCACAGGGTAGCCACTCCTTGGCCACAAGGGAGATTCTTCAGTCTTCTTCTTTCGTCGAATGTCGAAGGTCCAGAGTTTCTGTTCAAGTTTGCAGGTTCAGGATAATCTAAAGTCTTGAGGCCCAACTCCCACTCTTATACTAATCTGGGGGGCTGGGATACCTGCTAGGTCACGCCTTATGGGTGGGACCTGGGAGGGGGGTGGTTACACCCACTTCCCTTTGTCCAGTTTCGCGCCAGAGCTGGGGCTGGAGTGCCCCAGCGCCGGTTTGAACTGGACTATGCAAGGAACACCTTGTGTGCCCCAGGCATGTCTCATTCCTTTCAGCCCACCCTGCCCCAATACACTAAAGGCTGTCTGGGGAGGTGCTAGCACCTCCCCAAGCAGGAAACCTATTGTCCAGGCCTCCCTGGCTGGGATCACTCCCAGCTGCAGGAGGTCAGACTTGTGTCTGTGGCAGCAGCATCCATTTTGTGATGCTGAGGCTTTGGTTAGAGTTAAACAGCAAAGTAGGATTTTAACATGTCTCTCCCTCTAGAAGGGAGGAATAATATCCTCATCACCAGAAATGGTAAGAGGGTGTTATTCCAAAGTGTTAGACACCTTACACGACATGTTTTGATAAAGCCAAACCATAGTTACCATAACCGTTTAAGATTATAAGGCACTTTAAGAGTATATGGTAGGCTATATCATAGAGCAGCTATAAGGACATGGTTCCGAAAGCTGCAGACAGGCTCAGCTCATGCTAGAGCACCATCTCACATGTTACCAAGCACTCTGCCTCCAGGATTGTTAAGGCCTGCCATAGGAGTGACTGATAGGTACACATGTGTCTATATATAAGGGTAGATATAGGCATACTATATCTAAGCAAGGGGTGATTACACAACCTTGCCCCAGCTGAGTGATCAGCCAGTTGTGTCTGATTGGAAGGCCAGACCAGGGGTGGCATAATACATGCTGCCGCCCCTGGGAGGCCTAAGGTACACCTATGCCCTGGGTACCTAGGGTACACTGTACAGGGTCCAATAAGGTGATCCTTACCAATTGGTTATGTACCTAGGGTACATGGAGTCCATTTTAAAGAGAGAGCAGACAGCCTGAGACCCTGAATGGCAGGATCTCAGGCCAACTAAGTCGAAAAACCAGCTAGACACTAGGCAAAAAGTTGGGGGTAACCATAGTCAGATATCCACCTTCCTACACAACCCCCCCCCCCCAAACGAAAGGAGATAAGGCTGGCCTTGACAAGGTAAGCCTCTATTGCCTAAGTGGCCATATAAGGAAGAACCAGCACTGGCATGGTTGCCCCCTGTCTCATGGTCCACTAAGCAATCCCTCATCCTAAAGGTATCATAGGGTCTCCACCATAGGGAATCTCTACCTTTGGGGTGTCTTTGCAAAGTAAAAGGCTGGTGTTGAGATGGAGTACTGAAGTGAGTGTCCTCAAAGTGAGGCCTCAGCTTCCTCCAATCATCCTCCACCATGGATGCCTTTCTTTCTTTCACTGAGTTGCACTGTGCTCTCAGGGTCAGCCTCTGGCTACCTAAAGCTGGAGGCTGGGTCCCTTTTGTGGGCTTACTGGAGGGACAGGTCAGGTTTGGGGCCCTAAGGTCCCAGGTTTGCCTGTGCCCAACAGAATCCCTCTGGGGGAGGTCCCAAACTACCTGTAAAGGGGATCTCTCAGGAATGTTTATACACATCACCTGGCTAGGGCTACTAGCCAGGCAATCCTCATTCTTTTGATGGGGGGGTTCTTGTGGACAGGGGCCCTCTTGGGGTCCACTGGCCTCCCTGACCTCTACAGCCCTGGGCTGACTGAGGCAGGGTAGAGAGAGGCAGGCTACCTGCACCAGACTGGGTCCCACCTTGGAAGGGGCCACTGACATCAGAGGCTCTGCCAGGCCAGGCCTGGCTACCTCTGGGGCAGTTCCTTCACAAGGGGTGAGGTCAGATCCCTGAGGAGGCTGACCTTTTCCTAATGTCTGGGGAGAGGGAGACTTTTCTTTCTCCCCACTACTCTCTGTTTGTGTGGAGTGATCCATAGTTTCAGGCTTCACTACACCTATGTCAGTCTGAGTATGGGCTGAGACCATTACAGCCTTGCCAACCTTTTCAGGGAGGCACTCAGTTTGGGTTTGAGCTGTGACTGTCACAGCTCTGCCAGTCTCTACAGGGAAGTCTGTCTTTGCCTGGGCTGTGGCTACCACTGCCCTTCCAACCTTTTCAGGGAGGAAATCTACTTGGACAGGGGTTGTGGCTGGCACAACCCCACTACCCTTTTGTGAAAGGCCTACCATTTTAGAATGGGTGTCTTGTTCAACTTCAGCCCAAGCTGAGAGTTCTAAGTCATTCCCCAGTAAGCAGTCCACAGGCAAGGTTGGAGACACTGCCACCCTTTTAGGGCCAGTGACACCTCCCCAGCTGAGACATACCTCTGCCATGGGATGACTGTTCTGTTTGCCATCAATGTTAGTTACCTGGTATAAGAAACCAGGCAAAAGCTGCTCAGAGGGAACTAGCCTATGGGCCACCATAGTGATGCTAGCTCCAGTGTCTCTGTAGGCCTCAGCTTTTCTACCATTGATGTAGGGCTCCTGTCTGTACCTACCCAAAGTGTTGGGACAGGCAGTGAAGTTGGCAAACCCCATGCCACCATCACAGACAAGAGTAGCTGCTGTAGGGGAATTGGCTAAGCCAGGATCCCCCTGTGTTCCCCAAGAAAACCCAACCAAATTTTGGGGGGCACTCCCACCACCTGGGGGATTACTGCTGACAGTAATAGGTGGTGTGACAGGAGTAGTTGGAGGAACAGTTTTGTTTTTAGCCCTTGGGCAACTGCTGTCAGTTTTCCAATGCCCAGGAGTTTTACACTCATGGCAGTAAGGCTTTTTAACTGTGGTAGAGGAGGGAGCTTGGGACCCACCACCCTGTGTGGAGTTTTGGGGCCCTGAGGAAGATTTCTCTTTTGCTTTATCCCCACCCTTCTCTTGAGGCTTGGTGGTATCTTTCTTTTGGTCACCACCCTGATTTTTAGGCCTAATCCTGGTCCTGACCCATTTATCTGCCCTCTTTCCCAATTCTTGGGGAGAGGTCAAATCTGAGTCTACCAGGTGTTGATGGAGAAGCTGGTTCTGACAATTACTAAGGATCTGCTCCCTCATAATCAAGTTGTACAATCCTGTATAGTCCTGCACCTTGCTGCCAGTTAACCAACCTTCCAAAGCCTTAGTGGCACAATCCACAAAATCAGACCAGTCCTGTGTCTGTGTCTTCTGGGTGTCTCTGAACAACAACCTATATTGCTCAGTGGTTAAGCCAAACCCATCTATCAGAGCACTCTTCAGGACTTTGTAATTGTTAGCATCCTCATCACTGACTGTGAGGAGCTTGTCTCTACCTTTGTCAGAAAAGGAGAGCCACAAGATAGCTGCCCACTGACTCTGGGGTACCTGCTGTACTTTGCAGGCCCTCTCCAAAGCAGTCATCCACTTGTGGATGTCATCCCCATTCTGATATGGGGGCACTATCTTGCTTAGGTTTCTATGGTCATAAGACCTATCCCTATCTCTAGGAATGTTGCTGCCACCAGTGGGTTCTGACCCACACAATTTTTGCTCTCTAGCCAGAGCAAGCTTCTCCTTGGCAAGGGCAAGTTCTTCCCTCTGAATCCTCAGATTAGCTTCCCTCATTCTGGCTTCATGCTCCTTTCTCACAGGGGAAGTCATTCCCCTGTGAGAGGAAGCACTAGAGATGCTAGAGACATGGGAGTGGACGGATTCCCTTGAAGGGGATCTGTCCCTCCTGCTTCTCTGGTTAAGCCCACTTGGGGGTCTGTATGGGGGGACCCCATGCAAACTCCCATGTAAGCTTAGGTTAGCCTGGCTAAGTCTTCCTACTTGGCCCTGGCTGTCTACCTCTTCATCTGAAGTCCCATCTGACTCCTCTGTGGTGGGTAGACCCTTATCTACAGCTATGGCACCATACTTGGCAGCTCTTTCAGCATCATAGGCCTCCAGAAGCTCCACTAGCTGTCTAAGGGTAGGGTTGGAACCCTGTTCTAATCTCCTGGAGGTACACAGTTGTCTCATCTCCTGGAAAGTGAATGCATCATATCTATAGGGAACCTGTCTAGGATTCTCCTCTCCTGAGGGAGCATCAGTGTGATCTCCATTCAGGGACATGATTCTAGTGAGGGTGTGGTGTGTGCACCTACCTACACTAGTTGTATCTACTAAACCTCTCTAGTAGTTGTAGTCAGGGTGTGTTACTCCCTTCAACCTACAACTACTAAGTCCAGTAGGACTTAAGTATTATAATCTATGTTATATGTACCTAGACAATATCTGTGTGATCTTTCAATTTAGTATCTCAAGATTACAATGGTATTACAACAGCAAGCTCAGATCCCAACCGCTGCTCACCAATGTGAGAAGTTGGCCTGATGTATGATGTCACTAGTTCTAGTGTACACCTTATATCAGTCCAAATACCCTTATGGTGATTGGTTGTAAAGTCAACCTTATAGACCAGCTATCCTAGTGGTAGCATGGACAAGAGCAGTCTTAGGCTAAACTCTGAATGGCATGTGAAGCCAGCTGTGCTACCATATATAATCCCTTGAATACCAAATGAAAGGACACCCCAACAGATATATATATAAAATAAAGTGTATTTATTCTAGTCAAACGCTCAGCACTCTTTATGAGATTAGAGGTAAGTACAACACAGTCTTATTTAAGCATACATTAAGTCACACAGGTAAGTAATACAGTTAGGCCCTAGGGGCCACGCAAACCATATACTAAGTAAGTGGTATAAGGACCACTGTCACGGAAATAGAATAGGCCTAGGCCTAGGGAATCGCTGGGGCTACACTACACTAGCGTTAGTTAGGAAGTGGGAGGCCCACGGGATTCGTGTGCAGAGTGGAAACACTCACGCGTAATGCGTAAAAGTCACTAGCAATAGTACAGTTTAGAAAACGATAGATTTAGGACACTTCCGGAGTAGCTAGGAAGTCGAGACTGGAAAACTAGACACTAGGATAGTCACTATCCTGATGAGCACCGGAGTACCCAAGTTACCTAGCCCACAGGCTGCGGGTGCATAGGGGTGAAGTTGCGTCGGTTTTCGTCGTCGACTCCTATGGATGCCTGAAGAAAGATGCTGACAGGCAGTCAGTGAAGAGTGTCCGGTGGATCCCAAGGCTGGGATCAAGAAGAGAGGAGACCTGCAAGCAGAAGGGACAGAGTCAAGGTCACTAGTCAGTGACCACGTGGAACCAGGAAGGAACCAGGCGATGTCGTGAAGATTGCAGGTGAAGGTGAAGCTTGTCGCTGCAGCCAGGAGGACCAGGAAGCGTCGAGGACGACCAGGACCAGGAGGCGAGCTGTCCCACGAAGGCTCTTGCTGTCGGCGGCGTCGAAGTTGGACTAGGACTCACCAAGCCTTGGCAAGCGGAACCCACGAAGAACGGAGGACTTGCTTCTGGTGCAGACCAGGACGGTCTGGGGTGCTTCTTCTTTGCAGAGAAGCGGGAGCCAGTCTGGAGGAGCCAAACCAGCGCAGAAGATTTCAGGGTGCGTCGTCACAAAGGCCACTAGCCAGCGGGCAAGCAACCGGACAGACGCGGCAAGCAGGAAAATGCAGAAGGGCCCCACGCAGGACTCGTGGAGTGTGGGGGGCTGATCTTCGGTGCAGATGATGCTTGGGGTTGGGGCTTCTCAATCCCCGGTGCACAACTTCGAGGGTGCCTCAGAAGCTGTGCTTGAAGGTACTAGCCACTTTTCCCAGGTAGCCGGTCCCACGTCGCTCGTCGCCTCCACGGATCTCAGCTCTGCTGTGGATGTGGATCAGGGTCGGAGAAGTCTGGAAGTCAAGGCTCTGGTCGGGCTCTGCAGTCGGTTCCTCGTAGAACGTGGGCAAAGCAAAGGGTAGTCTCTTGATGGTGCCTGTTTGCACAGGGTAGCCACTCCTTGGCCACAAGGGAGATTCTTCAGTCTTCTTCTGTCGTCGAATGTCGAAGGTCCAGAGTTTCTGTTCAAGTTTGCAGGTTCAGGATAATCTAAAGTCTTGAGGCCCAACTCCCACTCTTATACTAATCTGGGGGGCTGGGATACCTGCTAGGTCACGCCTTATGGGTGGGACCTGGGAGGGGGGTGGTTACACCCACTTCCCTTTGTCCAGTTTCGCGCCAGAGCTGGGGCTGGAGTGCCCCAGCGCCGGTTTGAACTGGACTATGCAAGGAACACCTTGTGTGCCCCAGGCATGTCTCATTCCTTTCAGCCCACCCTGCCCCAATACACTAAAGGCTGTCTGGGGAGGTGCTAGCACCTCCCCAAGCAGGAAACCTATTGTCCAGGCCTCCCTGGCTGGGATCACTCCCAGCTGCAGGAGGTCAGACTTGTGTCTGTGGCAGCAGCATCCATTTTGTGATGCTGAGGCTTTGGTTAGAGTTAAACAGCAAAGTAGGATTTTAACATGTCTCTCCCTCTAGAAGGGAGGAATAATATCCTCATCACCAGAAATGGTATGGGGGTATTATTCCAAAGTGTTAGACACCTTACACGACATGTTTTGATAAAGCCAAACCATAGTTACCATAACCGTTTAAGATTATAAGGCACTTTAAGAGTATATGGTAGGCTATATCATAGAGCAGCTATAAGGACATGGTTCCGAAAGCTGCAGACAGGCTCAGCTCATGCTAGAGCACCATCTCACATGTTACCAAGCACTCTGCCTCCAGGATTGTTAAGGCCTGCCATAGGAGTGACTGATAGGTACACATGTGTCTATATATAAGGGTAGATATAGGCATACTATATCTAAGCAAGGGGTGATTACACGACCTTGCCCCAGCTGAGTGATCAGCCAGTTGTGTCTGATTGGAAGGCCAGACCAGGGGTGGCATAATACATGCTGCAGCCCCTGGGAGGCCTAGGGTACACCTATGCCCTGGGTACCTAGGGTACACTGTACAGGGTCCAATAAGGTGATCCTTACCAATTGGTTATGTACCTAGGGTACATGGAGTCCATTTTAAAGAGAGAGCAGACAGCCTGAGACCCTGAATGGCAGGATCTCAGGCCAACTAAGTCGAAAAACCAGCTAGACACTAGGCAAAAAGTTGGGGGTAACCATAGTCAGATATCCACCTTCCTACAAGCACCACCTTCCTCAGGACCTTAGCCAGATATCAGAGCAACACAAGAACACCCAGGTGATACCTAAAAGGTATAAACACATTATATTCAAAGCCCATGTAGAGAACAAAATTAATCGATTAGACCTTATTGCACAACATATACTTCACGTGTTGGTTAAACAATAGTGAAAAGACAGAACTTTCACACCTAAACTTATAGACACCGAATGATGTGCACAACATGCAGCAAAGAGTGACATAAATTCCTCCCCATACTCACTTTGGCGGGAATATAAAATGAGGCTAAAATAGAGATGTGCATCAACCACCGAGTGACATAGTGAACGGCCTAGAGAAAAGAAGAGAAAAAACAGCCACATAATCCAAAAAATGAGAAGAGCAAAACTCGCCGTGTAACTATCTCGTGTTTCAAAGTGGCCGGAAAATATAGGAGAATGAAGCTCATCGTAAGGTACTTCCTAGCACTGTCAATGTTGAGAAGAGAGCCACTGACAATCTCTGTCTTGAGTGGCTATATTCTTAGTTGATATAATACGTTCTGTCAAGATAAATTACACAGAAGGTGTCATGAGTGATGAGAACCAAAATAAATAAACTAGAAATATCTTTGCAAAGGGCCAATGGTATCTTACCTACAAATCTCGTGTGTACTATACACTGAATAGGGTGTGTTAGCAAATAAATTGTATCAGCGGGGTTGAATCTCCTGTGAAAAGAAACCAGAGGATTGATATATCTAGAAGGGAGATATTATGGACGCTAGTGTTCTGTCTAAGTCAACAAGTTCGCCTGCTGCACATCCACACCAGCGTGCTGGTGAAATAGCTTCTTGTCAGGAAAAGACTAGAGCGCTGACCGAGAAAAAATGGCGGGTCCGCTCTTACAGACGGGCACCGCCAGGTCACGTGCGAGGAAAAGGCTCACAGGGACAACTAAATAAAATCAGCTAAAAACAGTAAGTTATATTAATAACAGTTAATTCAGTGCAAAATACGCAAGTTGTGCAAATAAGTTTCTCGCCACTCGTATCAACTACTGGGGTGAGGCTCTTGACGTTCGCTGCGCATCCACGCCAGCGTGCTGGTGAAATAGCTTCTTGTTAGGAAAAGACTAGAGCGCTGACCGAGAAAAAATGGCGGGTCTGCTCTTACAGATGGGCACCGCCTGGTCAAGCGCGAGGAAAAGGCTCACAGGGACAACTAAATAAATTCAGCTAAAAACAGTAAGTTCTATTAATAACAGTTAATTCAGTGCAAAATACGCAAGTTGTGCAAATAAGTTTCTCGCCACTCGTATCAACTACTGGGGTGCTGCTCTTGACGTAAACATAGCATTCAAGGACTTCCTAAAATGGTATTTATAAATCCTTCAATATGGTATAATTGAATGTATCCTAAAATGTACAGACATGAAGTTATAAGACTTTCTTGTCATTAAGCCAAAATTGAGCCTTCCAGTGGTCTGTCCTGATTGGTCAGAGTTAAGTGGATTAGCCAGGCTCCTTTGATGAGGTGATAAAGAGCCCCTGGTGTTAGCCAGCTCTTCTGGGAGGGCAGGGTTCTGCTACACAGGAATGCAAGAGCAGGGGGAGGGATCGTAAACAATATCCTTAAATGGAAGGAGGAGACAGGAAGAAGACACCAGTTTCATTTACACCTCTCCTCTTTGAACCCAGCCAGATCCTAGGTTTAAGGAAGGAACGAGCAGATGCAAGTGCAAGAGACTATGGCAATTAGCCATCCTGTAAGTGTGTTCAGCCAGTTTTTTTCTCACTGTGAAAAATCAGCCATGATGAATTTTGGGGAAATGGGGCTCTCTGGGAGGAAATGGTGCCACATTTTGGAGCATGTGGCCCTACTCTGGGGTGTTGCCCTACACCTCATTGGACGGGAGTACCCTCTTGCTTGACCCAGAGTCCTTGGAATAAGTATCTGAGAGGGGCAGAGGCTTTCAGATCTGCTGCTTGAAAATCAAGAAAGAAGGGTCCATGCTGAGAAGTTTGATTTGGACTAAGCAGGCCCTGCACTCCGAAGACTGTTCCTGCTGCACAATCCAGAACTACAGCCCTATGGACTACCTTGCTTCAGAAGGACTAAAGAGTGGACTCTCTGCAAGCTACAGGTTAACAGAGCTCACCTGGAACATCAACATAATCCTGAGCCTGGAGTACTACCCGTGGATTTGTATGGGTTTTGTCCAAGAGGATTGTGGGAACTGAAATCCCAAACTTTCAAGGACCATCTTGGAGCTTCCAGACGTTGGACATGTTGGGACTCTTTGGGGAACTTCAGGTAGAAGTCCCAGAAGTTTGGAGCAACTTTGACAAAAAGCTCCGTACGTGGACCGACTCAACATGGCAAGCCGAGCCAGCGACCCTCAATTGTGAGCCAGTTTGACCAGGTTCATCCCGCTGAAAGGCTCCGGAGGTCCGACTTCCAGAGTTTGACCGGGAGTAGGCTGAAACGCAAGCCGGTGAACCATCACCGAATCTGGCCTGGTGAAGGGCATCAAGAGACTCCGTGAGAAAAAGCTCAGTAAAAGTTTTTAAGTCTGAACATAGAAAGGGTGACCGGGCCCAACCACAAGAGCCAATCCGCCCACTTTTAAACACGAGCCGGCCTGGATCCCTGGTTCGCCCTGGTTGAAAGCTCCAGAGGTCTGACTTCCATAAGTTTGACCGGCGCATCCTCACCGAATCCAGACTGGCTAAGAGCTTTGAGGGATCTCCAGAATAGTTTCCAAGTCAGAAAGTAAACACTTTGACCGAGACCTACCGCGAGGGATAGCCGTGCAGGTCAGCCTGAAACTTGGACTTTGTCTAGCGTGACCAGATCTCCAATAGGTTTCTATGTGCTATATAGTGCTAAATCTTTAAAAGTGATATTTCGGGGTGTGGTCTCGATGCAAATGGCGTGAGACGTGTCTCGGGAGAGCTCCTGCATGTCGCCGCCTTCAGCTGCCTTCACAGCAGAGCCAGGGTGCTACTGGCGATGTGAATTGGGGCGCAGGGGTGTCGGACCAGTTGGGGCACCCTCCGGTGAGCTGGCGTGGACCAGGGCTCACTCACTGAAGAGATACGACCCTTCCTCCTCTCCTGGTCGCGCTCGGCGGCGGCCGTCATCTTGCCTACAGTGGCCTCGGGCCGTCTTGGTCTTCCCTTGCTGCCGGCTGTCCCGCCCGGCCTCCTGGGGTTTGCCGCAGTTCTGTGGTGGGCTCTGGACCTTGTGGGGGGGCCCTCCGGAGCGGATTCCAGGCTCCCCTGGTGGGGGCACCACTGACCTCGGCTGTGGCAGCCGCCATTTTGGGCCTGCTCTGCCTCCCGGACTGAACGTGGTGCGCTGACCTGCGTCCGTGCCTGCTCACCACTGCAGCCCCTCGCTCCGGCTGTCCCCCCTGGCCTCCTGAGGGTTGCCGCAGCTCTGTGGTGGGCTCTAGACCTTGTGAGGGGCCCTTCCGGAGCAGATTCCAGGCTCCAGTGGTGGGAACACCACCGGCCTCGGCTGCGGTAGCCACCATTTTGGGCCTGCTCTGCCTCCCGGGCTGACCGCGGTGCGCAGACCTGCGGCCGTGCCTGCTCATCAATGCACCACCTCGCTGCATGGGCTAGCAGACCAAGGGGCCTGGCGGTGGCCTGCAGAGGGGTCGGACATCTGCTGGTAATTGGAGAGGCCGAGTGCGGCCTGCTGCCGGAGGCCCTCCCAGCCTAGCGACCTGTGGCGGAGCGCGAGGCTGCCTTGCACCTGACTTCATCCACGCTGCCATTCATCAGACCCTGAGGCAGCAGACCAACCGCGCAGGTGAGGGGTGGGGGCAGGGGTGGCGTCACGCAGTATAGCCCGCCTGGACTGGCTTGCTTGGGCTGGGCCCTGCACACTACCCCTTGATATCTGCCCCGCGCCCCCCTGCGTGTGTTGCCACTACACCGGTGCTGCCCGAAGCCTGCTCTGGTGACGCCCTGGGCCCCTCCACGGAGTGATTTCTGGGACCTCGGACACTTGACGACCTTCAGGGGCGAGGGCCCACTGTGTCTACACCCCCCACTGTTGGCGAGCCCCTTCCACTGCTCTTGGGCCCTGGAGTCAGGCTCCCCAGGGCTGTTGCACTCCATCCTGAACCTCATGAGACTCTCAACCTGCACGGGAGGGGACAGCCCCGTGGGGCTCCCCTATTGATGACCACGGCACGGAGAGGGGCCCTCCCAGCAAACCTGCCTCTCCTGGAGGCTGGAGTAACCGGCTGGGGGTGTATTTGACAACTACCAATGCCTAGTGGCTCTGTCGCTGTTACCTTCCTGTCTTTGCCCACGCGGAGGCCTGTCGTGGACCCCTGAACCAGGGACGTCTCCCCTGCGGCCTACCTACAGTTGGGATCTCGGCGACCCTGGCCCCTGCGGCGGCTAGCGCGCATGGTGTTGGGGCCTCTGTGCTGGTACTGCCTTCAGCAGCATCAGCAGGCAGCTCCCCCCTCCTAGCCTGAGGACCGTCACCCACAGCGCCTTCTCTGCTGGATTGATCACACCGGAAGGGTGGTGGTGGGGTTTTCTAACAGCATCTCATTGACTGGAGGCCCCTAACACTTCGTGGCTGGCTCGCAACACCCCACTGCGGGCCCCCGCTGCTTTGACGGGGCTCTGCGGGTTCTCAGCCTTGGTAGGCGATGACGCGCACTAAAAACTTTATGGCAGAGCTCAAATCTGAAATTGGCTCCTGGCGCTCGGAGGTCCACACCTGTGTCCGGGAACTCAAAAGGGAGGTCACGGACCTGGGTGAGAGAGTGGATGGTCTCGAGAAGACGGTGGACGCTCGAACGGAGGACCAGGAGCACCTCTGGCAGCGGCTGGCCACCCTAGAGGAACAGCACATCGATCTGCAACTGAAACAGGAGGACCTGGAAAACCTGAGCCGCCGCAACAACCTCCGCATCAGGGGGGTTCCGATTGGAGCAGAGGGGTCAGACATCATGACGTTTGTGGCAAAACTCCTCCATGACATCTGGGCCGATGATGATGCTTCTCTTCCGGCCCTCGACTGGGCTCACCGGGTTTCGGGCCCCTCCACCCGCTCTGGCCTCATCCCCGACATCCTGACCCGAGTCCAGTTTTTCACTGAGAAGGAGGCGATCCTCAGGGCAGCGCGCTCCAAACTGGACCTCACCTATAACGGGACCGACATTCAGATCTTCCAAGACCTTGCCCCTACCATGTTACGCAGAAGACGCAATTTCAAGCCGGTGACAGACAAGTTGCAGAGCCTCAATATTCAGTACCAATGGGGGCATCCTTTTGCACTCTTTTTCCAGTGGGAATCCAAGCGTCGGATGGTGCGGTCCCTCCAAGAGGCTGCAGAACTCCTGCACATCTCGCTCTCGCCGCCACCCAGTCCGCCACATCCATCCTCCCGTGTCCGGGAACCGTCCAAACCGTCCTGGTCCCAGGTGCGTTGCCACAGGAATACACCACACGCAGGGGGGCAGTCGGCTTCCCAAGCCAAACAGGAAATCATCCAGCATATTCGCTCCATGGAGGAACGGCCCTCTTCAGCAGACTCCCACTCTTCCACGCCATGATTGTACGGGTACACACCCACGCCTGTTATACTGTGACTCATTGTCCATATCCGAAACCTAGCCCCGGCGGGCAGTAGCCCCGCTCTGAGCCTAACGACCCCCCAGCTCCCCATCTCTAAGGCCGGCGACGCAGGTTTGCCCTCTTAGCTCTCATGCTTTGAGTTCGGATAACACCCCCCCTGCTCCTGGGAGAGTGACTTCTCCAGGATGGTCTGTGCCTTTGGGCCACGATCACCAGGACACTGTGGCCCAGTTGGCCAATGTTGTATTTTTTTTGTGCAATATGTTGATATTTCACCTTTCTTGCCCTCCCCTCCTCTGTCACCTCTTTTGGATTTCTCTTCCTCTTCTCTCTCTATTCTCCTTGGTGGGTGGGAGATCCTTTCTTCCCTTCTCCTTCACTCTTTGCTCTCCTACTTCTTCACCTGGCGGGAGGACAGTTCTGAAAATCCTTGGGACTCCCGATGGGTGGGGTGTCCTGGGCTTCTACACCACTTTGCAGTGATCGCTATGGCCTTTACACTCCCTGCGTCTCTATCGGAGGAGGCGCCATGTCCTTTGCTTCCTCCACCCGGTCTGTGCTAGCGCACCACCCTAACACACTGCTGTCATGACCTCTGTACCTTGCTTGAAGCTGCTTTCCCTCAACGTGAAGGGGCTTAATGCCCTCAACAAGCAATGCCAAATCTGGCGTTATCTCTTACTGCAAAACCTAGACATCATCTTCCTCCAAGAAACCCACCTTCTGAGCGATGATACCTCCCATATGACTCACCCCCGATAGCCCCTTCAATTCTGGGCCTCTGCTTCCACCAAGTCAGCTGGCGTAGCCATTCTCTTTCGGGCGGGTATCCACCAGGGGGATTCCAAAACAGTTCAGAGTAAAGATGGTCGATTCCTCAAAGTGATGGTCAGGATTGGACACCGCGTCCTCACGCTATGCAACACTTATGCGCCAAACCAGGCTCAGGATTCCTTCCTGCGAGGACTGTTGCGAGAACACAAAACACATGATGACCCTGGTCTTATTTTGCTTGGCGATTTCAATTTGGTATGGAAAGCAAAGCTCGATCGTAGTGTGGGCACATTTCATGGGACGTGGGCCATGTCAGCTGCCTTAAAAAAACAACGGACAGTGCCTAGGCCTTATTGATATCTGGCGCTATCACTCACCAGACACACGCGACTACTCTTACTACTCTCATGTTCACCGTTCCTACTCACGTATTGACCACCTCTTTGTCTCACACTCCCTAGTTAAAGACACTTTATCAGCGTCTATGTTCGCTATCTCAATCTCTGACCACTCCCATGTGGAACTCCTTATTCACGACCGTTTTTCTCATCCCAAACGCCCCTCACGATGGCGGTTTCCTCTTCATGTCCTTAGGGACCCTGTAGACGCAAAGGAAATACGAGACGCTATCACGTCGCATTTTGAGAACAATGATCTCTCGGAGACCCCCCTCCCAGTGATCTGGGACACATTTAAAGCCACGATTCGTGGCACCCTTACATCTATTGCTATAATGGGCACACTTTTGGTGAGACAACCCGAAGGTCTTCCGTAGCATTCCCCAACAGCAGTCCGCCTATAAAGTCATGACACAATGGTACTATTTCCCTGACAGATTGTACAAAATGTTCTCTACCGCCTCTGCTGGAGCAGGGTTTACTATTGGAAATTTATTGAGATTTAAACTCCAGTTTATGTTGTTTGTCATGATTAAAATTACTGATTTATAATCATTAATTACTAACTTTGTTAGAAGTCTTGACTAATCAACATTACTAATGAGAGAAAATTACACGTGGGAAGGCATATATGTTGCTTTATTAATACATGAACTAAATTGGTGAGCAAATTAATAAAATAAGTGTCGCAGAAGTGTTATTTGTTTCTCGTTTGCGCTTTAAAATAACGTGCTCTAATGCTTCTTTGTGTTGCAGACAGCTAGGTAATTACATACACATAAGGGTATTAGTGGGGATTAACACTGTATAGTCATTACGATGTGGTAATGTTGTTTTGTGTTTCTTTTAATTAAGATGGTCCGTTTTGGCCTAAACCAAGATGGCCGCTATTTACAGCCTGCACTCAAGTGACTGAAATGTGACGAGAGGCCTTGCTGAACATGGTTGGAAGTCACCTGACCACAGCCTCTGTCTGAATTAAAAGTTTCCGTGAGGACAGCAGCTCCGGGCTTGCTTCCAATTGCCCTTGGAAAAGAATAAAGCCACAATGAACTTTGATTAAATTGCGGTGGCTTCACTATGGTACCAAGGAAGAGCATTCATGAGTGTATCGTTTTCCTAGCTTGAGTTTCCTTCTTCCGTGTTTTTATTTTTGTGATTTTTCTGAGCGGAGATTTTCTAAATGTTGCTATTCAACATCCTTTCCTGCTCGCTCTGCTCAGCGGCTCAACGGACGTTTAGAGATTGTTTGTTACTTTCAGATTGTTATTTTTCTTATAAATATTACTAGACTAGAGAGGGTCTGTAGCGATTGAGGCCACTTCTTCCTGAATCTATGCTCGAGAGGATCGACGCTGATCGAGAGGACGCTCGGGAGACTTTACTGAGAGACCTGTCCTGACACATTTAGCTGGAATAGGTAACTATGAGAATAATGATTTGCTATTGACTTTCATTTGAACTAATTTAGATAAAAGATGAACTTTGTTTGAATTCCAGTGTCGGGTGGTTATTTCTTTGTCAATTATTGAGTTCTGAATGTATTTCCTATGTTTAAAATCATGACTCAGGACAATTTCTTTATGGTCGCATTGACCTCGCTCTAGATGCAGATTGGTTTAGGTTTCTCTCATATATTCAGTGTGGATAGAGTAATAGAATGAATGTTAGTGTGATGGGCCCTAGCGTATGATGAGTGTCTGTGCGTGTGACTGTGGATTTACTCTGTCCGTGGAAGTAGGGAGAATTTATATGCTCTCATCTGCAGCAGTTTCCTGGTAGCAGTATGATGGTTTTAGATTATTGTCTTGATCTGATAGATTGCTTGTACATAGGCTTTTGATTTATTGATTTATTGATTGATGTTGGTATATGTACTAATACTATATGTTGAAGTCGTCGTGTTGAGTTATATGTAGTGTGTACGGCTTCTGGAACGTGGGGAGCTGGTGACGGTTCCGTAGTAGGGCAGAGGGAAGTGAGTGCTGCTCTCGGGAAAGACGGGATTGTTGGAATTACCTGTACGTATGCAGGAAAAACGTGTGACAATTGAGGTTGCGCGTCACATTGTCTGGGTTCGGAATCAGTGACATCGTCGTGTGTTACTATTAGGGACATATTTTCAGTATAAAAGGAGTGTGTATGGTAGCGAAGGTTATCTGTAAAACTCTGGTCTTAAGTCCCAGGGATCCGTAAGGTTTGCCGTTAAAGCTTACTGCTGGAGAAGTAATAGGTATTCTCTGAGCTTGTCTGAAGGACTGGGCAGAGGTAAGCACTGCTTGGTTAACGTGTGTTATAATTCTGTAGTGGGACAGACTGTTCGCTGTTCTCGGGAAAGGCAGGATTCTGTGTGGTTGTGCTACATTTCCTGGTGTGAAAGTGCGTGAATGTATGAGCATTTAGTTGATTGTGAGACTCTTTGGAGCAGTCCTAGAGGAAACAGTTAATGGATGCATGTTAGAAGGGCAGAGTAGAGGGATGTGCTACTGTGTCAACGAAAGTGATAGTTCCGTGGTAGAGCAGAGGTAAGCGCTGTTCTAGGGAGAAGCGGGATTCTTGTGAGAAAGGATTTTCTTTACTATTCTGTGGTTAGCGAAGCAGACAATGGAGATGTTTATATGTTGTAACTAATACATTTTGTAGAATCTGAAACGAAGTCTACTGAGAAGGCTTTGTAAAGGAGGGGTAGACGAGTGACAGGAGACAAGAGCAGAAGCGTCTGCAGCGACTACTGACGTCAGGGAGTCATTTAGACCGCGCTGTGATTGGGCAGTGGATTAGAATAGTGCTCGCGCTAGGATTGGTGCGTTGGTGTGAGTCGCGCAGGGATTGGAAGGAGTACAGGGAGACGTAGACGCTCCAGGATTGGTGCGTTGGTGTGAGTCGCGCTGTTATTGGACAAAAAGATCGTACAGTTGCGGAACGGACTAGAGGGTTGTAGTGAACGCAAAAATGTATTATCAACCGGAGGAAAAGAAAAAAAAATCCTTGTTCGGTAAAATTAAAAGGTGGTTCGACAAGGATAAAAACATAATAACTAGAGAAGGTGAATTGCTACCTCCGACGAGAACTCCTGCATCCTTCATGGTTGCGAAATATGGGTATCATACTTGTATATGGTTAGACAACTGGGCTAAGTACACTAAGAATGATGGTGTTTTAGCGTTTCCGGAACATGGTTCATTTAATTTGGCCGTGTTGAGAAATTTACGGGAGAAGATGATGTGTCTAGAGCCTAGACCAAGGCCGACACAGTTCGAGGCGTTGGTGGAATGGGAAGATGAGGTGCATGAGCGAGAAAAGCAGAGGAGTGGAGGCAATTATAGGTATATGTTTGGGAGGAAATATGATCGTGAAACTCATCATGATCGAATGAGGAGATGGCGAGATGCTAGTATGTCAGAGGGATTATATCCTATGAGAACTGTTGAAGAAGCGGAAGGGAGGAAAGGTGCAGAAAAGGTGCCTGATACAGAAGTGAGAAGGTATGGGGCTAATGATTATGAGGATGAGGTCTTGGATGACATGATTTACAAGAGACCTCCTCCATATAGACCCGAACCAGAAGAGAGCACGCCAGTTGCTACTCCAATAAGAGATACTTTGCGAATTGTTAAAACTGAGGTTATGACACCTGATCTGAAAAGTGGTAGCTCTTTCACGGAAAGGGAGAGAGAGAGAGAGCGAGAGAGAGAGAATCGAGTCAGTGACGAGAAAACAAGAGAATTAGCCAGAACCACATCTGAGCTGACTGAGAAAATTAGAGAGCTGACGAAAAATCTAGAAGCTGTTACAGTGCCTTTAACCATAGGACCGGTTGTGCCTATTTTTGATAAACAAAGAATGGGTGAAAATGGTTTGACAGTTCCCTATGTAGGAAATGGTTTGGTTGGTTCTTGCACTTTGGAGGAATCAAGAATGAGGACAGGAGAAAATAATTTGAGACAGCTGAGACATGACACATGTAGTGGAGGATCAGTTGTACAGCCTAATTCAGGATTGAATACTGGTTGTTTAGGAGGATCGATTTTGGAACCACAGAAGATGGCAGAACAAGTGGGTGCAGTGAAAAAATCTACTGACATAACAGCTGAAAATTTGAATGATTGGTTGAAAGTTCTTCAAAAGAAGGATAAAGATTCGCAGGCAATTGATGTAGCCAGGTTGCGCATAGAATTAGAGGAGCTTATTGCAGGAACAATTCCTACAGAAATATTGAAAAACCATCATGATAGAGAGTTGTTATTCATGTGCAAGAGTATCACCTGGAGGGCTAAGAGTACACATGACAGGTTAAAAGCAATAGCGAGTGAACTAGGAGTTGATATGGATAAGGTGAAAGCTTTGCAGAAGTCTTACAGGATGGATTTCACGGACAAGGACATTGAAAATCTAAATGGTGTTGGCAGAACAGGGCAGATTAAGGAAATGATTGCCTTATTGCGAAAATGGGGTGATGTGGAAAAATGGAAGGATAGGTGGTACAAGAAAAGGGAAGATTCAGTGGACAGGACTTATTCAGCTTTCCCTATGACAGAAAAAGATAAAACAGTGGATGCTTATCCTATGAGAGAGATTCCTGGAGGAGGATATGTACATGTCCCATGGACTAGACAGGAGATTTTGTCATTTACGAATGATTTCCCTCGACTGAGAGAAAAGCCCGTCGAGTGGTATAGGCAGGTAGACAGGTTTGTGAAATTGTCAAAAGTGCTGTGGATTGACCTGAATAGTTTGTTTGATATAATTGTTCCAGCAGACTTGTGGGCAGAGTGTAACATAGTTGTAGATTGGCCTGCTAAGGAGTATCCAAGAGATCCGAAAACAGGAGCACCAGATCCAGAGGTGATGAAGAAATATGACCAGGTTATTGTGTTCCTGAAAAATAAGGTACCCCCAAAAGAGACAGACTGGGTTAAGATAGATCGAACACATCAAGAAGCGAAAGAATCAGTTCATGCTTTTTACGAAAGGCTGATACTGGCTTTTAAACAGTTCAGTGGAGATGAACACCTGGGTGACAAGGATTTGAGTCATTTTGTATACAGATTTGTATATGGTTTGAGACCTGAAATCAGTGAAAGAATACGTGAGCACAAAGTTGATTGGCAGAGTAAAAAGATTGATGAAATCTTGAGACATGCAAAGTACTTCAGTGATGAGATTGAGGCAAAACAGAGAAAGCTGAAAGAAAAAGCAATGTGGGCACAAGTGAAGGTGGCTGAAAGACAAGAAGCACAGATGGTGGAACAAGCACATAATCCAGGAAATAGACCCAGATATGCAGGAAAAGGGAAGGGGAATCTAGAAGAAGCAAAGAAAAAGTTCCCTTGTCACAACTGTGGACAATTGGGTCATTGGAGATCCGAGTGTACCAATCCACCATTAGTGAGTAATGAGAATAAACCCTTGAATCAACAGGTGCAGAACGAGGGGTGTAATCATCAGCAGCAACAGCAGAAGGTTGTCAGACAGCAGAGCCAAGAGCCAAAACCGCCCTTGCCGCAGAATAGAGGGTCCCAAAAGTATAACCAGGACTCGGGATTCTACAATGATGAGCAGGTAAACAAACCGAGACGTACTAACCCGGTACAGCAGTACTGGTTAAAGAATGAGGGGAGTGAGTCTGAAGGGGACTATTGACGGCGCCGAAGAGAGGAGGAAGAGTGCATACTTGGTGCAACTCTAGAAATAGACCAGGCAGGACCATTTGTAGATGGGAAAATAAATGGGGAAAGTGTTACTTTTTTGGTAGACACAGGAGCGACGAGATCAACTGTCAGGTCAGCAGATATTAGAAATCTTCCTCTCTCGGACGAAGCAATCCAAGTGGTTGGTGTAGCTAATACACAGATTAAGACTCGTCTTACCGAACCAGTAAGGGTAAGAATAGGGAAATTTTCAGACATGCACAGGTTTGTAGTCTGTGACACTAGTCCAGTGAACTTGTTAGGTAGGGACTTATTGTGTAAGATGACTTGCACAATTCTTTGTACTCCAGATGGAATAGCTTTTGAGACACCAGATGAGGATGTTTTGTACAGGATGACTCTAGACAATAGAGAGAGTGAGATTGTTGGTGCATATGCTGTGTTTAATCCAGATGATTTGCCTCAGGAGTTGAGACACACAGTAAAAACAGCGGTTTGGGATTTTACTGGAGAAGATGTGGGATTGATGAATAATGTAGATCCAGTAAAGATTTCAGTGAAAGAGGGGATTGTTTATCCTAATATCCCACAATACAGATTGACACCAGAGATAATTGAGGGAATAACTCCTATAATTGACAAGATGATTCAACAGGGTGTTTTGAGAGAGTTACTGAGCAGCCCGTGTAATTCACCGATAATGGGGCTAAAGAAACCTAATGGAAAGTTTAGGATTGTACAAGATTTGGGAAAAGTTAACAAAATTGTGGTGGCATGTTGTCCCATTGTGCCAAATCCTTCAGTGATTTTGTATCAGATTCTTCATGATGCTGAGTGGTACACGGTAATTGATTTATGTCATGCTTTCTTTTCAATTCCAGTGCATCATGACAGTCAGCCGATTTTTGCATTTCGGTTTGGACAGCGTATTTTAGCATGGTGTCGTATCCCACAGGGGTATACAGAGAGTCCTTCGATATTCAATCAGTTATTGAAGAAATCATTGGAGAGTTTGATCATGCCTGAAAGCTCAGTACTAGTGCAGTACATCGATGACCTACTTGTGGCATCGAAGACACGTGAAGCTTGTGAAGTAGATACCATAGCTTTACTGAATCATCTGGCAGATGGAGGGTTAAAGGTGTCTCCAGCCAAATTGCAATTTTGCAAGAAAGAGGTGCATTATCTTGGACACAATATTGAAAAGGGTCTGAGAAAGGTGACCGATGACAGGATCAAAATTATCAGAGGAATGAGAGCCCCAATGACCCAGAGAGAAGTGAGGATGTTTCTGGGGATGGTGGGTTATTGTCGTCAGTGGATAAGTAATTTCTCCCTGATAGCAAAGCCACTGATTAAATTGACTAAAAGTGAGGTGAGAGACCCATTGGAATTGGATGCAGAACAAATGGCAGCATTTGAAGAGTTAAAGAGCAGAATGTGTGAAGCTCCTGCTTTGGGAATGCCAGACTATGAGAAAGAGTTTGAGTTGTACTGCAGTGAGAGAAATGGATGTGCACTTTCAGTGTTAATTCAGAAACATGGACAACTGAGAAGGCCAATTGCGTACTTCTCATCAACACTTGACCCCGTAGCTGTGGGTTTGCCAGGTTGCCTGAAAGCAGTAGCTGCTACATGCAGAAGCTTGGAACAGAGTGAGGGTATAATAATGGGATATCCTGTAAGGGTATTCGTACCTCATGATGTGGCAATTCTTTTGACAAGAAGCAGAACTCAGTACATGTCACATAGTCGGTTGACTAAATATGAGAAAATTATTCTGGGAGCATCAAATGTGACTCTTGAGAGATGTGTGAATGTGAATCCAGCAACTCTGTTGCCAGATGCTGACAATGTGAATGTGGGAGATGATGTTGATCATGATTGTTTGGATGTGCTTGACTATTGTACAAAACCAAGACCAGACATAAGAGATTTGCCATTACCTGAGAGTGATCATGTGTTGTTTGTGGATGGATCATGTGTGAGAACTGATGATGGTGTGCTGAGTGCAGCATATGCGGTGTGCAAGGTTTCAGAGGTTATGGAAGCCTCGTCTTTGAAAGGAGTAAGATCTGCTCAAGTGGCTGAATTGGTGGCATTGACGAAAGCTTGCAAGATTGGGAAAAATCTGAGAGTGACTGTGATGACTGATAGTCAGTATGGATTTGGAGTGGTTCATGATTTTGGCCAGCTTTGGCTACAGAGAGGTTTCTTGACGTCGAGTGGGACTCCAATAAAGAATGCTGAAGTGATTGGGAAGTTGCTTGAGGCGATACAGCTGCCTAAAGAATTGGCAGTTGTGAAGTGTGCTGCTCATGGACAAGGAGATGATTTTGTTACCCTTGGTAATCGTTTTGCCAATGACATAGCACAGTATTGTGCAAAGAACAATAATTCGATTAACAGGGGATGAGAAAGGGAAATGTCTTTTTGTTCTGTGATGTTTACTAATGTCCTAGAAACGTGGGATGAAGTGAAACAGTTACAAGATGAAGCAGGAGATGAGGAAATGAGAGATTGGATCAAGGCAGGTTGTGCCCCAAGAGAGACAGATCATGTTTGGATCTATAGAGATGGAAGACCAGTCATGCCAAATAGCATGCTATCAACAATGGCAAGAATGTATCATGGCCAGGGACATCTGGGGAGGGATGCAATGATTAGGTCCTTCAAGCAAACCTGGTACAATGCAAAGTTCAGGTTGATTGCAGAAAGCATCTGTCAGAGATGTTTGATTTGTCAGCAGTTCAATACTGGAAAGAAGACAGTGGTGAGTCTAGGGACAATAGGTAGAGAAGGAGGTCCTTTTACCAGAATGCAAATAGATTTCATTGAAATGCCCCAAGTGAACAGATTGAGGTATGTTCTAGTGGTAGTCTGTTTGTTCTCAAGATGGGTGGAGGCCTATCCGACTAGGAGAAATGATGGAATAACAGTGGCGAAGTTACTGTTAAGAGAGTTGATTCCTAGGTACGGGTTCCCAGTGACAATTGAGTCAGACAGAGGTGGACACTTCTACAATGAGCTCATGGGTTTAATTTGTGAAGCATTGAGCATACAGCAGAAGCTACATTGTGCATACAGACCAGAGGCTTCTGGTGTCGTTGAACAGATGAACGGCACAATCAAAAACCGAATTGGTAAGATGTGTTTAGCCACTGGAATGAAATGGCCTGATGTCTTGCCTCTAGTACTAATGACTATTAGGTCTACTCCAGATAGAACCACAGGGTTGAGTCCACATGAAATATTGATGGGACGTGCGATGAGACATGCATTCGTGCCTGTCAACAAGTTGATGACAATAACTGATGACATGATTTTGGATTACTGTAAAGGCCTGGCTGACGCAGTTCATTCTGTGTTTCACCAGGTTGGAGAAGACGCTACCACACTTGAGAAGAAGCAAGCTCATGATCGGAGTCCAGGGGACTGGGTGAGGATAAAAGTACACAGAAGAAGAAATTGCTTGGTTCCAAGGTGGGGAAGGCCAAGACAAGTCATTCTGACTACGACAACTGCAGTGAAGTGTGCTGGTGTGAAGAACTGGGTTCATGCTAGTCATACTCTGAGAGTTCCAAATCCGAAGGATGGGACTGGTAAAGAGTATTTTGAAGAGTCAGATTCCAGTGATGATGCAGAAACTGAACCAGTGAAAAGGAAAAAGAATCCTGAAAGGGGGGAAGGAGAAAGGGAGTCAGGTGATTCTTTTTTCTTTCCAAGAGAGGCTTCAAGAGAAACATTGAGAGTCTCAGAGGAGAGATCAGATTCTGTGAGTGCCTGAAGTTCCAACGAGCAGTGGAGAAGAAAGAGGAGAAAAGAGCAATTCCACAGAGACTACACCTGAATCAGATGAGGAGGTTGAAAATACACTTGAGATTACACCTGAAGAAGCAGGGTCAGTAGAAGATAGAGAGGGACAGATTGCGGAAGACCCCCGAGGAGGTGTAGGGAACATTCCTGATAAGCTAGGTGAAGGGACAAGTAGACAGCAAGAAGATTGCGTGTCGGAGACCCGAGGAGGGACAGAATTAGGGAAATCTCAATCGGTGGTGGAAAAGACTGTGGAGCAAAAGAAAATTGTTCATGGACAAGAGGCAAATGAAACAGAATCAGATGAAAGTGAGAATGAGAAATCAGAGGGTCGAGTTCTGAGAAAGAGAACTTGGATCGGAGAAAGAAATAATAGAGAAGTGAGACCAAAAAGGGTTGTAAGAGGAGATCTTTGGCCTAACAGGATAAAGAGATTGAGGTACAGACTGACACGAGCAAGTGCAAGTTCAAGTTCATCGAAAGCTGAACAGGTGAACGAGGTGTCTAGTCAGAATCAAACAAAAGGTGATAAACAAAAGGTTTCAAAGGAACCAGAGGAGATCAAGAGAATCAGAAAACCTAACCAGAAGTATAGGTCACCGGAATGGACGTATGTGGCACTGTCTGAAGGTGAAGAGGCAGAGAGTCAAGGAAATCCAGAGGGGACCGTACGAGAAGTGGTTGAGGAGAAAACTGTTGGAATCCTGAAAGTTATCTTGACTGATATTGGAGAAGAGTCGGATGTTCAGGATGTTGTTGAAGATCTGATACAATTTGATGTTGCAGAAGAAGAAGTGAAAAGTGATGAAAATCCAAATTGAGTGAACTAAAGGAGTCACTTGGAGAAAAGTGAAAAAAGAGAGTCTGAATTTAGCTGTTTGAAATAATCTAGAGTTTTAAATTTCAGTAGTGGAGTAGAAGAGGCTAAGTCAAAAGACACTGCCAAAGTAGTAAAATGTCTAACACAGAAAATAATCAAAGTAGATGTGTCTTCTTGAAAAGATGGTGTAGAATGTGCTGCAACTGTACAGGATTATTAATGCCATTATGGGGTGTACTAGCTTTATTAGTTACTTTTAGAGTTACAATAGATACTTTTGGAATACATGCTGAGAATGTGACTAACATAGAGAAGAGTTCACAAAAAGTAGTTCCAACTAGAAGTAGTAACATTTACATACATAAAGATAGGTCAATTAATGATTTTTCTAGTAATGTTTTTTCAAAGTTGTATAAATACGTAAAGACAATGGAAGTTAGGGATTGCTACGTTTGTATGCAATTACCTGCATCCGTTTCAGAGGGTGTTACTTATCACCATTTACCAGCTACGTATGGAATTTCATGTAGTGTGTTAAGTAGTGTTTTTTATTTGTTAGGGAAAATAGATAATGAGATGTCTAACAAGGATAGTATTTTTGGGCAATTGCCTATGAATAGAAAGCTGAATCCAGCTAAAGAAGCTAACATTTTTGGTTAGATTTTTATTGAGGCAGAAGGATTAACATTAGATTACATTTTTAGAAACAATTTAACTTGCAGTTTAAAAGAAGAGGAAAAGGCTTTTCTAGACTTGGTAGAGAAAAGGAGAGTGAGCATGCATGAAAAGGCAGGGAAATATAAAGTGAGTGAGACAATATGGGATATTGAGATGGGAAAGGAGTTGAGGAATGGGGCCAGTCCAACTTTGGCTTTAGATGCACCACAGAAGGGTAAACTATGCATTACCAGAAGGAAATCCCAATATGATAGCTATTTTGTTGGGACTAGTGAGTGCCATGATACATACTTTATTGCAACAGGATGGGGATTCAAGGGAGGAGAAGATCCAGTTTTTCCGGGAGTGTATTATATTTGTGGGAATAAGGCTTATTACAGGTTGCCTGACCATTGGTATGGCACGTGTTATGTTGGCCTGGTCTTTCCAAAGAGTTTTCATATAGATAAGATAGAAGATGTAGAACACATTAATCTACTAACACGCTTTAAGAGAGAAACTTAGTCAGAAATTGTAGGTGATATTTTTGGAGCTTTAATTCCAGCAGTGGGAATTTCATTAAATGCATATGGAATTCGGAAACTGTCGACAGTGGTGGATCGCTTATCGACAAGAACCGCTGGAGGGTTTCTTTTGGTAAATACAGAGATGATTGCCGTACGTGCCATGTCTATGCAAAATCGACTTGCCCTTGATATTTTATTGGCCAAGGAGGGTGGAGTCTGTGGAATGCTGAAAGTTCAACATTGTTGCACTTACATTCCTGACGAAAGCAAAGATTTAAAGGTCTATATCAAAAATATTACTGATTTGCATGAAGAATTAGTACCACTGGAAGCTGAAAGTATCTGGACTAAAATAGCTAATAAGATAGTTGTTGTTAGGAGTTTTGCTAAGATAGGTAGTACCATTATTGGTAAGGTATTATTTCCTTTGACATGTGTAATTGTTGCTTTATTGATACTTAGATTAGGGTGTTTGTGTTGTAAAAACAGGGGAGGGAAAAAGAAAATAATTAGGCAAAATACTGAAAAGAAACAAAAGAGGTCGAAGAGAGACCCACAAGAAATAGAATTAGAAGAATTGAGGGGGAGTGTTTACTTGGAGTCAAAGAGGGATGATGAAAGAGAGTCTGGTGTGTAGTGTCATAATGAAAAAAGACATTTCAATTTCTCCTAAAAATTGGGACTAAATTTTTTTTTTGGGTTGGTTTTTGTGGTGATATATATCACCAAAGGGGGGATTGCTGGAGCAGGGTTTTCTATTGGAAATTTATTGAGATTTAAACTCCAGTTTATGTTGTTTGTCATGATTAAAATTACTGATTTATAATCATTAATTACTAACTTTGTTAGAAGTCTTGACTAATCAACATTACTAATGAGAGAAAATTACACGTGGGAAGGCATATATGTTGCTTTATTAATACATGAACTAAATTGGTGAGCAAATTAATAAAATAAGTGTCGCAGAAGTGTTATTTGTTTCGCGTTTGTGCTTTAAAATAACGTGCTCTAATGCTTCTTTGTGTTGCAGACAGCTAGGTAATTACATACACATAAGGGTATTAGTGGGGATTAACACTGTATAGTCATTACAATGTGGTAATGTTGTTTTGTGTTTCTTTTAATTAAGATGGTCCGTTTTGGCCTAAACCAAGATGGCCGCTATTTACAGCCTGCACTCGAGTGACTGAAATGTGACGAGAGGCCTTGCTGAACATGGTTGGAAGTCACCTGACCACAGCCTCTGTCTGAATTAAAAGTTTCCGTGAGGACAGCAGCTCCGGGCTTGCTTCCAATTGCCCTTGGAAAAGAATAAAGCCACAATGAACTTTGATTAAATTGCGGTGGCTTCACTATGGTACCAAGGAAGAGCATTCATGAGTGTATCGTTTTCCTAGCTTGAGTTTCCTTCTTCCGTGTTTTTATTTTTGTGATTTTTCTGAGCGGAGATTTTCTAAATGTTGCTATTCAACATCCTTTCCTGCTCGCTCTGCTCAGCGGCTCAACGGACGTTTAGAGATTGTTTGTTACTTTCAGATTGTTATTTTTCTTATAAATATTACTAGACTAGAGAGGGTCTGTAGCGATTGAGGCCACTTCTTCCTGAATCTATGCTCGAGAGGATCGACGCTGATCGAGAGGACGCTCGGGAGACTTTACTGAGAGACCTGTCCTGACCCATTTAGCTAGAATAGGTTACTATGAGAATAATGATTTGCTATTGACTTTCATTTGAACTAATTTAGATAAAAGATGAACTTTGTTTGAATTCCAGTGTCGGGTGGTTATTTCTTTGTCAATCATTGAGTTCTGAATGTATTTCCTATGTTTAAAATCATGACTCAGGACAATTTCTTTATGGTCGCATTGACCTCGCTCTAGATGCAGATTGGTTTAGGTTTCTCTCATATATTCAGTGTGGATAGAGTAATAGAATGAATGTTAGTGTGATGGGCCCTAGCGTATGATGAGTGTCTGTGCGTGTGACTGTGGATTTACTCTGTCCGTGGAAGTAGGGAGAATTTATATGCTCCGATCTGCAGCAGTTTCCTGGTAGCAGTATGATGGTTTTAGATTATTGTCTTGATCTGATAGATTGCTTGTACATAGGCTTTTGATTTATTGATTTATTGATTGATGTTGGTATATGTACTAATACTATATGTTGAAGTCGTCGTGTTGAGTTATATGTAGTGTGTACGGCTTCTGGAACGTGGGGAGCTGGTGACGGTTCCGTAGTAGGGCAGAGGGAAGTGAGTGCTGCTCTCGGGAAAGACGGGATTGTTGGAATTACCTGTACGTATGCAGGAAAAACGTGTGACAATTGAGGTTGCGCGTCACATTGTCTGGGTTCGGAATCAGTGGATTTACTCTGTCCGTGGAAGTAGGGAGAATTTATATGCTCCGATCTGCAGCACCTCATCCCTATGCTGACGCTGCATTGACGCTCTGGGGGACTTTCTCCATATCTGGTGGACGTGCCCACTCTTGACCATCTTTTGGAAGGAAGTTCTCAGTCATATTAGACTGGTATTAGGTTATCCGCTTCCTGAAAATCCATTTACAATTGTCTTGGGCCTCCGGCCGGTGAACCTGTGTGCCATGACTCGACGTGATCGGCATCTCAGCCTACATATGCTGGGCGCGGCCAAGCAAACTATTGCTTTTTATTGGAAGAAAGCTGAGACGCCTCCAATCAACGTATGGTTCACACGCCAGTGGCACACAGTGGCGATGGAATTGCTTACAGCGCGTCTGCAAAACCAAGATGCTAAGTTTACTAAATTGTGGGGCCCACTGGTGGATCACTTAGGTCGGCAGGAATATGCTAGGCTCAAGCCCCCGAGGTTGAAGCCCCTCTATCTCTTTGAAGACACTATTTCTCCTCTAGATGTAGATAGCTCCAGGAAGCTCACAGTTAGCCCAACCTGAATTGTATACTGGGTGGCCTTTTCCCCCCTTCCCCACCCCAAATTACAGGACCATCGCTCTACCTTTGCCATAATTAACGCTGGCCCTTGCCCATATACATCCTTAGAATTTGCTAGCGGGCCCCCACACCATAAAGTTAGCGATCTTGCGATATGCAGCTTTTATAGCGCCAGCCTTCCCCCGTCCATCCCTCTGCCATACCTTCGGCCCTTCCTCTCTCCCGCCTTCTCTATCCTGCTGTGGGTCTCTTTCCTTTCTCCCTCTTTGTTTTCTTATGCTAGATGTGCTGCTATATGGTATAGCTGGGTTTTTCACGAGCAAACCAGACTGTTGTAACTCGAGGGCTAGGCCCTACTGGGTTGGAATCCAGCTCGGAGCATTGGCGGATCGGCAAATGTCTCAATCATTAATGTAATACATAGTGGTATATGCCTGAGGCCGGAGTTAGACGTAGAGCCCTGCCGCACACTCGCCATTCGCAGGTGCTGTTATGCCCTAGATGTTGGCTTTGTCCTCTTATGTAATAGACAATGATAGACGCCATATCATGATTATTGACCACTGGTTGACTCGATGTGATGTCCTGCAGTGGGCACTGATAAGTAGCAATATAGAGACCTGCGGGGTAGAAAGTATGTCAAACGTTACCTCACACATGCATACCAAATGCAGAATGTGCATTAGGCCTTACCCCTCACTCTCTTCACTATCCGCTCTGTACCCTCTTCCTCCGCTCATCGTACTCCCCCACCTCTCTTTCACCAGCTCTTAGGGGATCTTTTTACCCTCCCTCCCCTTTTCTAGTTCCCCTTTTCTGTCACCCTTCCTCAGTTAGAGTTGGTTTGTATTGTACTGATCCTAGTATATGAAGGGGTTCTATCATAACATTTCTCTGATACAGTTGTCACGCTACGCGGCTGGCCCATTTTGGGTTGTAGGATACTTGCTATGTAATCCAACGTAAATGCAATGTCAAATAATGCTCTCCCAATGCATATCGAACTCCAACTAAACCACGGGGCCGGCCCATACCAGGGTTGTAGGCAAACTTCATTTTGGTGTCATTTTAAAGAAAAGAAAAGAATATTTCCTACTTTTATTGGTTGTGTCTTTACATACCTGCTCGCAGCCAAGCTACCAGGGGTTGAGCATGGGAATAATTTTCTAAGCTCTATTCTGAGCCCTAGACTGTGGTAGTGACTTTATTGCCAGTGGCCGATAGACATTTGCCACTACTAATAATCCACTTTTCAACAATACGTGCTCACACAAGATGAGGTATTTCACAAGACACATAAAACATCTAGAACCGGATTCTATTCACAGTGCCATCGTCAGAATACCTCTGCAGGTATACACGATGTTATGTTTAGCATTCTAGCACGAACTAACAGTTTATTAGCCTGCTGGCAAAGGCTATACCGGTTATTAAAGCCCTTGAACCAGAGTTGGGAGAGGTACAGCCAGTATAGCACGAAGCAGAAGGGCTGTGGTGCTATTAGAAGAATCCAACCACTAAGGCTCGAATGTTCTAAATTAAAAAAGATGTAACATGAAGACAAACATTGGGATATTAGAGCTCCAGGTTTATAATGGCCATTATAAGCTCTCAACATTCCAGTGTTCTAATATACAGTAGACACTCTGGCAATTGTAAATACTGGCATTTCCACAATTGGGGCAAGGGTATTTCCTTTTCCACTTATAGCACTTTTTGGGAAATCTATCCAGGAATAAGTTTTTATTTGTTTTATCTGTCTTACTAGTTATTAATGTCATCATGGGTGTCCTGGATATTTTTTTCATTTCTAATTGTAAATGTTTGCAAAATGGTTATAAATATATATTTTTTTATCTGTTTAATTGAGTTATACATGTGTGGCAAGAAGGGTGTTGCATACCGATAAGGATGACTTCAGGGTCACTCAGATAAGTTGTTGGCAGTGCAGTTAATTATTCTAGAATAGAAGAACATGGAGCCCACAACCAGCACCTCAAGAGCGATCTGTCCAGTGAGAACTGAGCTCACCAATGCCCAAGGCGTCACAGACATGAACTGTCCACATTCAAGGGATAACAAATACATACTGGGCACAAGGAGCAAGGGTGTAATGGAGGCCCCAGTGGGGGGTCCCTTGTTTTATGGGGGGTCCTTCAGCCCTTAAAGCATGCCATTGCATGCCTAGCTGAATGTATGCAATGGCATAGAATAAGAAACATGATTGCTTGGTAAAGCCACTCTGCTTCCCCAAGCAGCATAAAAAATGGAAAAGCAACACTGTTAATTTAACATCCCTAGCAGACAAAGGCCCCGCAAAAGGTACCCCAGGTGTCTATGACAGGGGCGTAATGCAGGCCCCTGCGGCATAGGGAGCCCCCAATTCACCCCAAATCCAATGAATATCTGTACAGTCTGGATGACACCAGGGGGCCTCATCACATTCTCCAGGGGGGCCCCATCATTTTACGTTACACCACTGATGAGGAGTGTAACGTAGAAACATAGAATACAAATATATACTTTTCCCAAGCAGAACACTGCTTATGCTAAGTCAAAGACACGTGGAACAGCGAGCTCGAGAAACGAGCTCACTCTCATATAATACTAAGTACCTACTAGGTGCAACACCTTCCCTCTTTTGAAATAAAGGTGCGGGCTAGGCCGGTAGGTCAACGAATCTTCGTTACCACAGCCAAATCACCTAAGTCGGTGCTTGAGTATGATTGAACACAACTAAAACTGTAGCAGGAGTGAGCGCGTAGAAAACTTCAAATTCACCCAATCTGCCCGTCTTTAAATTATGCATACAGATAAGGATGACTTCAGGATCACTCAGGTAAGTTGTTGGCAGGGAAGTTTATTATTCTAGTATAGAAAAACATGGAGCCCACAACCAGCACCTCAAGCACCGGCCACCCAGCGGGAACTGAGCTCACCAACGGCCAAGGCTGCGGAGGCATGACCTGTCCACATTCAAGGGATAACAAATACATACTTGGCACGAGATGTGCCATGTAGGAACATAGAATACAAATATAAACAATCCCCAGGTAGAACACTACTTACGCTGAGTCAAAGACACGTGGAACAGCTAGCTCGAGAAGCAGGATCAATCTAACATAATACTAAGTTCCTACCAGGTACAACAAAGACATTCCTTGGAAATGAGATTGAACGATGGAGAAAGAGTTTTTACGGTGTGCGCCATTAGTGAAATGTGAGCGCTGTTGATGCACTCTTCTTGTGTCCACCTGGCCGTCTGTGGTTGGCGCTACCGTACATCTTGTTCTTTAGCACAGGCAAAAGGATTTGGTTTTTTAATACCTAAACTATGATAGATGGAATACAGTTCCTCCTTTCAGAAGTTCTAAAAAGATTGCAGATCTCTGATGAGTTCACTGACCAGACAGACGAATAAGGCTCCAAGTCCCTTTCTAAGGCTCCGGAACTTAGAGGGGGTTGGCTATATCATTTTGACATATACCAGGAAGAACTTTAAAAATATCTTTACTGACTTCAGAATCAAGACCATAGTAGTACTAAAGACATGGTTTCAAACAATCAAACTCTACCCAAGCCAACAAGAGCCCCCTCACCCACCAATGCTCACTAACCTATTCCTGGTATCTCAATGGTTTTAACCAGGAATAATCGTAGGATCCTCTTAGAAGGTTGTCTTTCACCTCAAAGTCCAATGTGTTCCCTTTATCCAATAAGCTTGTGAGCCATGCCAGAGGGAGTCTCCTGGTCTTACCAAGTACTTTGCAGTGCATATTAAGATACTCATTTAAATATAAAAAAAGATTAACGCCTTCAATCTAGATGCCTTAAGAATACCAAAGACATGAAATTGGTAATTCCAAAGTGTGGGAATAACATTACATTCTGATTCACACTCTAAATGATCCCTGGGCAATGGGAATTTATTCTGGAAATCAGTGCTTCAGCATCTTAGTCTTCAATTTGGCCTTTTTTCCCACCAGGACATTTCTTTTGCTACATTTCATTGGTGAAATATCTGGGTTCAACATCAGAAGTACAGTTTTATCGCATTCATTGTAATTCTAAATTCTGTTACCAGCCGAATCGGGAATTACAGACCATGCAGAACGATGTCCTAAACATGCTAGCCAAGAGGGATAAAGAAGTCTTTCATATGAATGACTTGTCAATTCAGTCAGTTTCCCAAATCATTGTAGAATGAGTCAAATCTGGCCTTCTCCTAGTATCATTCCCAATCTGGTCACATCAGTGAACAACCTCTGAGCAGTTAGATTTACACAAAATGGGCGTCCTGCATTTCACAAACAGCAGTGCCAGGTTAGGGCACACATGTGTCTATTCCAAACTCTTCCTATTTAGCATCAGCCGTAGTAGGCAGCCCTCAGGTATAGTTAGGGAGTGGAATCATGGCTTGTTCATCAGAAAAGCAGTGATTTGATTCCAAAAGACCTGGACGACTCCATGTGTATAAAGTCTGTAGGGGAGGCATGGCTGCTCGATGAGGCATCTGGTAAAAGGGCACATATGTAATCTAAAGGAAGTCAAATATTTTTCTTACAAATAATAAAAATGGATTATGCTTTGAGTGGGCATTACGGGAAGCCATACTCCTCTTTCACATTTCCTGACCATTTAATGCAGAGATCTTAGAGGTGTAATCCCTGTTTAGTTAGTAAAATACAAGAAAGATGTTACTTTTGAGTCACAATCAAGCTCAGTTAGTGTGTACTGCACCGTATTTGCTTCTAGCTGCTTTTTTCCAGATAATGATCGTGCCCAGGTCAGGCAGCGATACAGAAGCAATGGATCCACTAGTATCTCAAACGATTCCCTAGTTCTGGAAATGTCGAAAAATTGCCCCAGGTGTATAGGTCACCCATGCTGTGCAATCCTGCATTCCATCAAATAGTGACACTGGTACCTGTGGTTTTTGTTTCCAGGGACATGTCCACTAACCATTTCGCAAAGTATTGTGGCTGTGTTACACAGCTAGCACAAGTGCCCATTTTTCTGCATTTACTGCAACTTAGCAAGGGCTACTGGAGTACTCACATCTGTCACAGCTCCATAGCAAATAGGATGAGTAGTCAGTTACTTAACGAAAGTGACCTGTAACACAATCAAGAGATTAGGGAAAGGATATAATAGTCGGGTGAGTGCCATAAGCGTTGTCAGTGCAGCCCTGCCTGTATTTAAGGGAGGCATTTGTAGCCAAGACTCATGAAAGCTAAGAGTGTTCCTAATGTCCTCAGGCTGCCCTATGGAAGTTCATCGTCTTTGTTGTAAATCTGTATGACCAGATATTCAAACATATACAATGTCCAAGAGGTGGCATATGGTTTGGTATTCACCATGTCAGACCTTGGCCGGATGTGCTTTATTCTTTATGACACATGGTTAAATCATGACTATCCCCATCAAACCTGCTCTCGTGGCTCCACTGATTTGCATTTGTACTGTGTAAATAAATATATAATTTGTTACACTTTCCAATATTTTAAGTATTTCCATGGAATTGATTTCCAAAATAGACTTAGGGATTGACGATATTGGACACCATACAGTCTAGTCTGCTCATACTTCCTGCTCTGTGGAGGTAGACTCACACATTGAGATTCTGTCTTTCTTGTGGGAGAGATGTGTTGCTGACTTGAGGATGCTAGAGGAAGCTTAGGTAACAAATCATTAAAAGTAAATTTTGCCAGCATCCATATGGCTGGGCTGGCTGAGGCATCAAAGAAACTGAGATCCTATCTGATTGGGGCTCTTTTCACTGAACATAGCACCCACAGTCCCTTAAATTGGCTATCAGAGGGTAGAATTTCAAACTGTTGAGATTAGTATACTCTTCACCTACTTCACAGCTACATTGAAGTTATTTTCCTCCTTTGTATGTTTGCTAATTATCCATTGTCTAATGACTCTTCTACCATTTGGATTTTAAAGTATTCATACTGCTCTAATAACATCTTTTGAATCTGCAAAGTTGTTAATACTTCACTTCTGTCACCACTGTTTTGGTTGGACCTACTAGACAGCACATACAATGTCTGCTGAGAGGCATTGTGGCTTACCAAGAACCTAGAGGGGCTCGGATCTTGCACATTGTTTGACTTTCTTTGTCAGTCTCATTTGCCTGCCTCTTATTCATGTCACAAAGTTTAGTAGGGGTGGCTAGGGTGGGCCATCCCGCTGAGAATGGCTGATGTTGGAGCTGTGCCCTGCCCTATTTGCACCCCTTTAAAGGGCTTGCTTTCAGTACACACAAAGGAATCTGACTCCAGCCTTTGTCACCTCAGACTTCTTGGCGCATTGACAGGGGAAGAACGTTTTAGAAGCAGATGTTGGGGTAATACAGGGAAATCCCCCCCACACAAAGCCTGGCATCAGGTATAAATACTGGACCTCCAGAGCAATTCATCAGAACATTCCTAGACCTGTGGACATTATAGAAGGACAACTGCCCTGCTGCTTAAGGACTGAGAAAGAAGACTGGACCTGCTCCTTTCATCTCAGACTAATGTGAGGTGAGTGACTCCCAACACTTAAAGTAATAAAAAGAAAACACCACACAAAAAGATCTCACACCAAGTTAGAAAAATATAACTTTTGTTAATAAATAAAACAAGACAAAAGCACAAAAATCCAATCAGTAGAACCGCAGATATATTTAATTTTAAAGGTTTTAGAGAAAATAGCAGCACAAAACACCAACTGTGGATAACCGGCCGTACTGGACTTGGATAAAGTCACAAGTTCAGGCGACCCAAATGGCTGGCTACAGGGACTGAGTTAGGCCCGCTAAACACAGCACCTTAAATCCTAGTTTGTGGAGCATTGCGATGATCTGCTTTGAAGATGTGTTGTGGAGCTGATACAGTGCATTGGTTTAGAGATGCGGCTAGTCTGCGATGCAAGGGCTTGCATCATTGTCGAGTACCCCGTCGATGGGGCTTGCAGTGCGAAAGTTCAGCGTTAAGGATGCAGTGCACAGTGGGTTCCGAGGAGCTGCGAGGCGGATACAGTCGTCGAGGCTGTCACCGACGGTAGATGCAAGGGCCTATGTTGAGGATGCGTTGCCCAGTGGCGATGAGGGTTTTTGTGAGGGGTCCAATCCACACAGGAGCTGAGATATGCCAGTTCTCCTCAGGGTGGTGCCACACATAGAGGAGATGCATTGGTCCCGTTAGATCCACAGAGGCTGGAAAAGCACCTTAAGCCCACTTCCAAGGGTCCAGGACTAGATCCCAGATGGCATAGTCCAGGTGCAGGTGCAAGGTTGTTGGAAGTCTGTTGTAACTCTGAGGCTTCAGATCAGAAGGCCAACCAACTAGCCCTTAGGGTAACTCTGGTTTCAAGAGATGCAGGTCCAGTCCTTCTTAGCCAGGCAAGAGAGCAACAGGTGGCAAGTCAGCACAACAGGGCAGCAGTTCCTTCAGAGTAGCAGTCCAGCAAAGTGGCAGACCTTTCAGCAGCACCGCAGTCCTTCTTTGCAGAGTATCTATAGGTAATGAAGTGTACTGAAGTGGTGGTGTCTGAGGTCCAGTATATATACACACCCAGTTAGGCCTTTGAAGTGGGGAGAAACTTCTAGAGGCATGCCTTTGAAGTGCACAGGTGCCCTTCCTTCCTGGCCGTGGCTCCAGACTAACTACAGGGGGTATACATCCCTTTGTGGGGTACACCTCCTATTCAAGTGTAAGTGAGGCTGGGCCCAGCTCCTCCCTCCCATCCTGCCAGTGATGGTCCGCCCAGTCCCACCTAAACCTCCCATTGTGTGTGGCTGTCTAGGAGGAATATACAAAGCCCAACTGTCAGCCACACCCTGTCATGTGACCCAGAGCCAGGCTACAGGCACCAAATGCCTAAGGCAAAAAAATGGCTACTTTCTAAAAGTGGCATTTACAAAATTGTAATTTAAAATTCAACTGCACCATAAGATAGGATTTTAAATTGTGATTCCAGAGACACCAAACATGAAGGGTTTGTAACACGGTAATTCCAATGTTATCCTATGGGAGAGGTAGGCCTTACAGTAGTGAAAAAGGAAGAATTTTCACTACCAGTACATGTAAAACTTAAAAGTACACATCCTACTTTTTAAATGCACTGCAAACTGCCATTTGACCTATGTGTATGAAAAAAGGAAGGTTTTACCCTGGCAAAAGGTTTATTTTGCCAGGTCGAAATGGCAGCTTAAAAACTGCACACACACAAGTTGCTGTGGTAGGTCTGAGACCTGTTTAAAGTGTTACCTAAGTGGGTGGCACAATCAGTGCTGCAGGCCCACTAGTAGAATTCAATTTACAGGCCCTGGATACAGGTAGTGCCACTTTGCTAGGGACTTGCATGTAAATTAAATATGGCAATTGGGTATAAGCCAATCTAACATGTTTTAGGGGGAGAGCACACTGGTTAGCAGTGGTAAAGTGCATAGAGTCCTAAGGCCAGCAATAAATGATGTCAAAAAAACAAAAACGGGAGGTCTGAAAGAAAAAAGTAAAACCACTCCTAGGATGCCGGGTCTAACAGTGAGCAAATCTCCTGATGTTATCAAATGTTTTCATCTTCTGATGAAGCCTGCCAAAAACCCCAGGAGTGAAGTCTGGGAGCACCTCTGGCACTCTAGGCCAGGACCTTTGCATTGAGCTTATCAACATTAAGTAATGCAATGGCTCTCCTGGTAGTGCAGTATAGATTGTGTTTACCCAGTTTGGGGACTACAGCTATATCGGCTTCCATCAGATCTGGTTGCCATACCAACTTTGGCCATTGTTGGAAAACCTATGTGTATATTGCAACCAAACTTGGAGCAAACATTTTAAAACCACCTGCCCGAGGGGCTTTAAGTGATTTAGTCATTTTTATTGCTACCAAAATTTCTATCTCAGATATGGAAGCATCCAAGGTTTCTTTTTGTCCATTGAACACTATAAATAAATTAGATCTATCGGGAAATCTATTCTGTACTTGAGATGGTCTTTCCTTCTGCACACATACAACCCTGTAATATTCTCCAAATACGTCAGCCTTATCTCTCATCATTATATTAAACTGCTGCCTGACTGTCCTTCAGTCCTTCTAATGTGGTTTCTCTTGACCTTTAGGTTAATAGCTAGCAGCGCTGTGGGAATCGACAGAGATCGCTGTTTCCATGAGCTGAAGCCATTTTGATTGTGTCAGCCATTTTAGTTAGCCACGTGCTAGCCATGTGCTTCTTCCATCTTTACTGTTGCCTGCTTTTCTATTCTGCTTGAGTCATCAATTATAGTTAACTCCTTCAGCACTGAGCCAGAGCAATGTATGCTCAGAAAGGCCTGTAGCTGCTAGAATGACCTGTCTTAGAGTATAACTGTCAGGCTATTTTAACTGATGTAAGCAGTTTGGTTTCTCCTCCCACTCTGCTGGCTAAGTGATTCCTGTCTGCCCATGTTAGCCAATAACTATTCTTGTATATGCCTGTACCTCCCCTTTGAGTCTCAATGCTTACAGTGCAGAAAAAAGCTATATATAAGGCCTGTGTTCTATGATTTCAATGTACTACCTCCTACAGTGGCCTGAGGGTACTGTATTGATGTAGTCCCACTCATGAGTGATTAATAAATTTGTTCTTTGATATTCCAGCTTCCGTGTCAATCTCTACTTTGTTGGTTTAAGAACCTGTGGACCAATAAGGGTGAACCCCTGCACCGATGGGCCCCTAACAAGGCTAATTTCCACAAATCGGCGCCCAACTTGCGGGGCTCATCGGAGACGCGGCAATCCGAGGGAGTGGTCTTGACGGAGGACAGGAATCTACTGAGGAGGTACCCTGCACGAGGAGACCCTTTGTCTTTGCAGACCGATGTGTTTTCCGGATTTCCCGATCCGACCCTCCAGGTGATGGCCGGTCCTGACTGAGATCTCCCTTGTTGTAATTTTTTTCTGTGACGATTAGGTCGACCCAGAGCTTGGCATGTGGAGGTTGAGAGACTTTGGTTTGGTAAGGTAAGGTCTGTAAAGCGACACTCTTGTTTTGGATTTACTTGGCCAAGATTCTGGTTTGGTTTGTTTGATTTACTTGTTGCAATAAGTAAAGGCAAGTAATGAGGAGATTTTTCTCTTTTTGAACTATTTGTGATAGGTACTATAATTGGGATAAGTACTACTTTAACTATAATATTATATTTACTATAATATTTTTGGCATGCCTGCTTTTAGCACACTTCGTAGAATGTGTTGCTCTCTTGGAGGTACCAATATGGATCTGGAAGGTAGTCAGCCGGCTCCCCTAGAGGGGACACCTAATAGGTTTATGTATATTAAATATGGTATTTCTTCCATAATGCATAGTACACTGTGGAACAAATACACAAAAAAGGATCCTGATCTACAATGACCAGTAAATGGGTCATTTGATGTGAAGAAGATTCAGAATGTTGAGTAGTGTTTGTTTAAGAGAAAGAGTCGGCAAGATATGTTTGATTGTGTACGAATTTGGGAGAAAGAGGTAAATGAGAGAGTGGGAGAGAAGCTATAGCAGAAAAAGAACAGCGCAAGACTATTTATGCAAAAGCGTTAGAATTGAAAAATAAAGAAATGAAGGAAATGAAAGAGAAAGAGGATAGGGAGCATCATTTAGAGGCAACTGGCCAGTACCCTGTTACCCTGTTAGGTGCCCCATTTATCCCATCCTTAATAGACCTCAAGATGATTCTATTTTGTGAGATAGACCCCCGCCCCCATATAAATTCCCCTATGCCCCTGAGAAAGAAGGTTCTGATGAAGAGCATTTTTCTTCAGATGAAAAAGATGACGATAAGCAAACTGGGCGAACGACTCGCTCTACTTTAACCACTGAGAATAAGGCCACTCTTAGATCTGCTGCCCGTAAGGCAGCGTATGGGAATGCCTCAGCTCCAGAAATTCGAGCAATAGTTCAGCAATGGTCAGATCTAGAGCAGTTATATTTCTAGAAACGTTCCCTTGGGAAGTAATAACCAGTTTTAGAAAACATTCTGATGATCCAGAGCCTGCTGATATAAATTCTGATTATAAACAGTTAAGTAATGGCACCTTTCCCTCTTTACAAATTTCCGATCTAATTAGGCGAGTGGTTAAAATACGAATTGCTGCCTTCCGTCTGACAGAAGAGAAAAAGGCAGCTGCTAAAGCTACAGCTGAGCAAACAGTTCAGCTCCCAGCGCAACATGAAGGAGCTACAGGGACAGATACAGACATTCGTAATCCTGTAGTTACTGTAAAACCAATGCGTGAAGCTGCGCCTTTGTATGTTCCCCCAAAGGGAACGGGGACAAGTGATGATAAAACTTCAGATAATGCGAAAGGTTATTTTATTTATAATTGGGTCTATACCCCTTGGAGTAAAACAGATATTATGGCTCTTAAAGCTGCTTTGCCTGATCCACGCAAAAATTCAGCCGCTTTTTTATGAAGAAGTAGAAGAAGCTATTAGTTCTTGCACTATGACATTACCTGATATTGACATGTTCTTTGGACTTATTTTACCCCCTGATATTTGGAGATCAATTCGGAAGGTCGATGATAATGTAGCTTATGGTGATACTGGGTGCATTTAGAAGAAACAGATGCCGCTAGAGAGCCTGCGCAGAAACCACAACAGGTGATATTAGATCGTCCTAAAGCTATTGTAACTAAGTTGAAAACTCTTATACCCCCTAAGAAAATAGATTGGACTACATTAGCATCTTGTAAGCAGAAAGCAGATGAGTCAGTTTCTGATTTCTTTACACGATTCGAGGAGACATTCCATGACTTTAGTGGGCAGTCTTTGACAGATGACACGGGTAAGCATCTGTTCGTCGACAAATTTGTTTCAAACATGTTGCCAGAAATAGCTAATCCCCTAAAGGCCAGCGAGAGTTCATGGACTACGTCTTCCCCCGTCTCCCTTTTGACTATGGCTCAGTATTACGAGCATCAGGAAGTAGAAGCAAAAGGCAAAGAGGATAAAAAGGTTAAAGATTTAAAGACAAAAGTTATGTTGGCTCAGGTCTATGGTCCCTCATTTAAAGGTGGTGGTAGAGGCGGATGTACGATGTAAGCCCAGGTGCACCCCCTTTCCCTCGAGCACCTTTGGCTTCTGATCAGTGTGCTTATTGTAAGGAGACTGGACATTGGCATTTTGTGTGCCCTCTTTTGCATGGTCAGCAATATCAGCAGGGTAGAGAAAACATAAGAAGCCGCCCCGGGAACTCAGAAAATAGGGGAGGCATGGATAATCGTACTAGATTTGAGGCAGTTGAGCACAATAAAACTCCTTTTAATACTTTTGATAGGCGCAATCAATATCAGTCAGTCAGTCAGTCAGAAATCTTTATTTCGGCAAAGTTGCCATAAAAGTGCAGACATCACATTTAAAAAGAATCAACATATATAACCAATAGTCTTAAAACCTCTCATAAAACAATAATTTAATTCGTTGTGTGTACATAAAAAGTAAATGATGTTTAGCACAAAGATACAATAAAAAGATACATGGCTTGGAGAAAATAGGGAAAAGGGGTTACAATGCTAGGTGTTTTCTTGTTACCCACATACAGAAAAGGTATTTTGCAGTTACTGTGGCGAATAGGGGTGAGGTGTCAGATTTCATTATCCTATGTAGGTCTCTATAGTTTCTTACACCAAGATTTTTGGCTAGTTGAATGATCCATTTTTTGCGTGGGTTAGTGTAAGCCTTGCAAAAAAATAATACATGGGCCTCAGTTTCTTCATTCAAACTACACCCTGGGCAAGAACGAATTATAGAACCTTGCCATTTATTCGTCCTAGAAAACAAAGGGAGAGATCCATGCCTAAATTGGATGTAAAGTTTCTTGGCAAGTAATGGTTGGATCAAATCCAGTGCGGGCTCAAAGCTGTAGCTTAATTTCATTTTGAGGAATACAGAGGTCATGTTAGTGCTAGGCGCTAGGTGTAGCATTTGCAACATTTTGTATTCCTCTATAGCTTTTGCCAACTGTTTTTTTTGTAGGACAACACAGGTCTCCTCTGGATTAAGCCAAAGATCCTCTCTACCAATTGCGCCTAAAATTTTTTTAATGTATGCAAGCCATGAAATGGTGCCAGCCCCTAGTGTCATGATTGATTTTAATTGCTCCCTAAAGTTGGTGAGTTCTGGTGTGCTCCACAAACGGCGCCAATACATGACCGGGCGGGAAGCAACCAGGTCCGCTATTGGGTGGATTCCAAGATCCATTCTGAGGGTTGGAGGGGAGTACTCTTGGGTAGAGCTAAAAGTTGTCTCATAAAATGATTTTCTGACCTTACTAAGGACTGGACTGCGCTATGGCCCCAAAGTTCAGCGCCATATGTCGCCACTCCTCTTGCCTGTACCTTATAAACCTCTACAAGCGGGCCAATTAACTTTATCGGGCTGTCCCGGTACATCTTCAGGATTCCCCCAGAGACTTGGACCAGTTTCAGATTAGCCTTTAGGATCTGGGCTCCCCAGTCCATTTTGTTGCTTAGTGTGAGCCCCAAATAATCAAAGACCGATACTCGTTCCAGCGGTAGATCGTCAAGCTTTGGGATCGGGCAGTTTGTGGTATCCGCGTGCAGAACCATGTATTTGGTCTTGTTGACATTGATGACCAGATTCCTGTTTCTGCAAAATGTTGCAAAACCCTCCAATACTCTTTCCATTCCCATTGCAGTCTTGGACAAGAGCAGAGTATCGTCTGCAAACATTAGTGCGGGTATTTTTCTACCTGCTAGCCTGGGTGCATCGATATCTGTTAGGGCTAGCAGTTCTTCCACGAGGCCGTTTAAAAAAAGAGAGAAGAGGGTCGGAGCAAGCACACAGCCCTGCCTCACTCCTCTTTCGACGGGGAAGGGGGATGTTAGTTCACCATTTTGGCCATACCTTACTCTGGCAAAATTGTCTTTGTGGAGGGTTTCCATAAGATGGCATAGGTAAGGAGGGACACCCATTCCCTTTAGGAGGTCCCAAAGCTGTCGTCGGTCGACCATATCAAAGGCGGACTTTAGGTCAACAAAAGATAGGTAAAGACTACCTCCTTCCAATTTAATGGATTTCCAATAAATCATCTGGAATCTAAAGAGTTGGTCTATTGTTGACATTTTAGCTCTAAAGCCCGCCTGGAGTGGAGTCAGAATGTTAGTCTCTTCCATCCATGCTTGGAGCCTCCCCAATATCAAATGTCTGATTATCCGACTGATGGTCCTAAGGATTCTGATTATGCATAGAAATGCCTAGGATGGGGTAAGGAACCGGTTGAGGTCCCAGTAGATCAGAGGGGTTCCTATGTTGATGCAGACGTCTTGGGTTCTAGTGATCAGTTTCTGGTAGATACAGGAGCTACTCGTAGTGCTCTGTCTAACCAATTGGTTCCTAGGACTCCCCTGTCTGGCACAACGATAACATCGATAGGATTCGATAAGACACCTTCCCTTAGCCCACTGTCACAACCACTTGCATTCAGTCTTGATAAATTCACTGCATCATGTCCATTTTTGCTTTCCCCTAACACACCGGATAACATTGTGGGTATCGATATGCTTAAACATTTTTGTGCTACAATACGTTGTTTCCCAGAAGGTGTGCGTGTTATTTTAAATGACAACTATCCAATGGTTGAGAGGTCTTGCCTTATTAAAGAAGATATTGCTCTGGCATCGCTACCTAGTACCTTGTGGGCTACATCAGATACTGATGTGGGACAAATGGTTATCCCTCCAGTCCATATTCAAGTGGAGGAAGCCTCATTGCCTCGATTAGCCCAATATAAAATATCTCGGGAAGGTAAAGAAGCATTGATACATATTGTGATTTGATCAGAGTGGGGGTTGTGGAAGAAGTCCCCTACAATACCTGTAATAGCCCTATTCTTCCTATTTTGAAAAAGGACACTGATTCTAAAGTCTATAGATTTATCATTGACCTATGAGAGGACAATAAGATAGTAGAGCCCCAATACCTGGTAGTCTCTGACATCACCACACTTCTTACTATGATTCCTCCTACTGCAACCACGTTTAGCCTAATTGACTTGAAAAACACATTTTTTTCTATACCTATTCATCCTTATAGCCGTTATTTGTTCGGCTTCACTTTGAATAATTGATCCTTCAGATTTTGTAGAGCTCCACAAGGGTATACAGAAAGTCCTAGCATCTATAGCTAGGCATTGAAGAGACAGCTTGATGCTTTTCCTGTACTACAAGGAGTGGCTCTTATTCAATATGTTGATGACATCTTGTTGGCTGCTGATACCCCTGAACAGTGCGAAGAAAGAACACTGTTATTACATTCATTTCTTGCATCTCATCATGACAAGGTCTCTCGGAAGAAATTGCAGTATTGTAGACAGCAGGTTACCTACTTAGGTCACCTCCTGTCTACGCAGGGACGTGCACTCACACCAGACCGCATTCAAGCTATTTTAGACTCACCTGTGCCCTGTACTCAGAAGGATGTTCGTGCACTGATTGGCCTTACTTCTTTCTGTGGGCAGTGGATCCCTAACGTTTCCTACATTGTCAAGTCCTTGTTAGCCCTTTTGACTAAAGACACTCCGATGCCCCTCCCATGGACTACTGTATGTCAGAATGCCTTCCAACTGTTACGTCAAACTCTTTGCTCTGCACCAGTATTAGGAACGCCAGACTACACTAAGGCCTTCACACTCTGTGTGCACGAGAGGGACGGTTGTGCCTTCTCGGTTTTAACCCAGACACACGGTGATAAGCAGCGTCCTTGTGCATATTTTTTAGCTGTCCTTGATCCATTTGCTCGCCCGTTGCCTGGGTGTTTTCGAACGGTAGCGGCAACAGCTATGTCCATACGTCAGAGTGAGGGAATAGTCTTGTCACATAGATTGCTTGTGTTAGTAACCCATGCAGTTGATGCCCTGTTAAACCAGACAAAAACACAGCATTTGACTACTGCGCGCATGACAGGCTATGAATTGACACTTTTGGCCCCTCATATTACATTGAAAAGATGTTTGACTTTAAACCCCGCTACACTATTGCCATTCCCAGTTACTCAGGCCCAGTCACAAGAAGTGCATGACTGTATATCCCTTACTGAGGAACAAACAAAGGGTCGTGTTGACTTACAAGATACTCCCCTTTCTAGTGTTGATGGGGAATTGTGGGTTGATGGGTCCTGCTTGAAATTGCCCGATGGCACAACATCAGCTGCGTACGCAATTACAACACTTCAGACAGTAGTTGAGACAGCCCGCATCCCACAGAAGTCAGCTCAGGCAGCTGAGTTGATAGCGCTAACAAGAGCATGTGAGCTTAGTACTGATTTGCTCGTCAACATCTACACCGATAGCCGATATGCTTTTGGAGTGGCTCATGATTTTGGGCTACTTGGAAGGAAAGAGGCTTCCTTGCATCACACGGGACACAAATAGTGCATGGGGAATTAGTACATAATCTCCTTACTGCCTTCACATATCCTAAGAAAGTAGCGATTGTTAAGTGTAGTGCACACAAGAAAGTGACTGAAAAAATAGGACAGGTAAATGCCTTTGTGGATCACACAGACCGTGAGACTGCAATGCAGCAAAGCACTATATTTACGTATGTGGTTAAGTCACATGCTGAACGTTGGCATGATGTCAGGCAAGAGGTACTGGACATGCAATGATCTGCTTCTGCTGAAGAATTAGACCAATGGTCTAAGGAGGGAATATTGGACAATGAGGGCTGTTGGAGGAATAACGACATGACCAAGTGGAGATTGCCCGCTGCCTACTTACATCCCATGATTCACATGGCACATGGGCTGGCACATGTTGGAGCATCCTCAGTAGCAAAGTTACTGACGCAAGTTTGGGATCATCCAGATATTGCTGGCACAGCTAAAAAGATAGTCCAGTCTTGTCTGATTTGTCTTCAGTGTAATTCTGGAAAGGGAACACGAACTCCCACGGGAGGATTTGCAACACCAACTGCACCTTTTGAGGTACTGAACATGGATTATATCCAGCTTGAACGCTCTAATAACCTGAAATATGTCCTAGTAGTGGTATGTGCCTTTAGTAAATGGATAGAGGCATACGCTACGAAAGATAATACAGCTCTTACTACAGCAAAGGTGCGCCTAAAGGAGTTTTTCCCCAGATTCGGCATTTTCCGAGTTTTGTGGAGTGACAACGGACCCCATTTCATTGGGCAAGTTGTTGAGTATGTCTTGAAAGGATTGGAAACTAAGCAGAAGTTCCATGCTGCTTTTCACCCACAATCAGCAGGGCTAGTGAAACGATACAATTCTACCCTAAGCATAATATAGGCTTCCACATCTCTGAAATGGCTTGATGCACTGCCATTGCTATCCATTAGATCGGTACCACATTCACGAACTGGCCTCACACCGTATGAGGTGGTATTTGGGAGGCCAATGAACATTTGGGGGATTCCTAAGCCACGCCCTATACATGATGTACCTTATGTGTTGATGAGCGACTACTTGTCTCAGTTGACTGACAGCTTGCTTTCTATTCATCAACAGGTTCAAGAAGCTCTTCCTGACAGGTCGCAAGGTGATGGTCATGATCTGTGGCCCGGTGACCAGGTGATAGTGAAAGTGTTTCAGAGGTCGAGCAGCCTGGAACCGAGGTGGCGGGTTACCTGAGCAAGTTCTCCAGGCCATCAGAACTGCAGTTCGAGTGACCAATAGGAAGAACTGGGTCCACTCCACCCACTGCAAGAGGGTGCCGTCCACCTGGTGGAACCTGCTGCACTGAAAGATCACCGCGACATCCTGGACACAGAGAGAGGCCAAGCTGCGTGTGAGACGGACGGGCGGAAGGAAAAATGAGGAGGCTGAAGTATGGGCTCAATGATGGTAAGATTTATTTGAATCTCCAACACAGAAGAGATTTAAGAGGGGGATTGGGTTGTCTTCATCCTCTGGTGGCCGTAACTGTCGTCTCTGCTTCTCAGGGTGGTCTTTTCACTGGTGGGTGTCCCGGAATGCTCACAAATGAGAGGAGAGAACAAAACAAAAAGGAGCGGTAAATCACTCTGATCCTGAGTTACTCAGGCATGATAGAGCCCTTCACCTTTCTCTCCGGTTGGTAGGCATGCAGGCTCCTAGTAAGAGCAAAACAAAAAGAAAAGAAAGAACCCAAAGAATGGCGTAGAGAACTAAGGTTCGGGTCGTCTGACCTCTTTCTATCCAGAGCTCTTGAAACGCTTCTCGCGTTGGGGAAGGGGATTTATTTTTTAGTGCAGGGTTCAGTGTAGGTCAGGTTGGTAGTTGGTTGTGAGGGTTTTGTGCAGAGAGCAGGAAAAACGGTGCAAACAGTGGTGCCAACAGTGATCCCTTAGTGAATTTCCCTCGGTCCCCCCTCCCTTTACTCCCTCCCTTCTCCCCCTCCCGAGTTGCCTACCGCGTCAGCCGCAGTTCTCCTGAACTGTGGCGGGCGGCTCTCCAGCGTCCTACGGGGGTGTCCACCACTCGTCCGAACAAACTTCTGGTCCTCCGCCTTTGTCAGGGTCTTGGGGGTCGAGGCCGTCTGGAATCTCCGGCTCTTCTCTGGTCCCGGATCCTTGCTCTCATAGCACGGCATCTCAGCTCTCCTGCTCCTTCTCTTCTGGGCTCAGCAGCACGTCTTCCGGGTTCTCTAGGATCTCCTTTAGGAGCAGAGGCCCCGCCCATGCAGTCTCCCATTGGTCGAGGTCTCCCAGGTGGGTCACACGTTCCTGCACGCAAGAGGCAGCAGGCAGAGTTAACTCTTGCTTCCCCGGCATTTTGGTACATTCAGTATTGTGTATGGGTCCCAGAGGACATATAGGAAGGGGTTGCGTCTTGGTGTCTCTGTCGGCCCTCTCACATCCCTCTTCCCTTACTTTCTTGCTGGTAAGGGTCAAGAGGGTACCGGGACAAGTAATCTGCATTGAGTTGTTCCTTCCCCTTCAGGTTTAGAGTATAAACGGAAGGGCTGAAGTGCCAAGAACCACCTCATGACCCTGTCATTATGTCCCATTTTGCCGGAAAGCCATTCCAAGTGGGCGTGGTCTGTATATAAAGTGAATTCCCTCCCTTCTAAATAATATCGGAGGGTTTCGATCGCCCACTTGATGGCTAAGGCTTCTTTTTCTATCACCGAATACCTCTTCTCCCGGGAAAAGAGTTTTCGGCTTATATACAGTATGGATCGTTCCAGTCCTTGCGAATCGTTTTGGGATAGTACTGCACCTAGTCCTTGTTCTGACGCACCGTTTGTAGGATGAAAGGCTTTTGGTAGTCGGGACTCAGGAGCACAGGCTTAGTGATAAGGGCATGTTTTAATTCCTGGAAGGCTAACTGGAGTATAGGGATGGCTGACGTAACTCCTTCTTCATGTTTACACGTTTCTGCAGGTTTCTCAAGGGGGCCGCTTTTTGTAAGAAATCTGGAATTAACCGTCTATAATATCGCAGGAGGCCCAAGAAGACACGTAGTTCCTTCTTTGTTTGGGGGAAGGGGACATTGGCAATAGATGCAACCTTCTCGTTCTGGGGTTTAATGCGTCCTTCCCCAAGCAAATATCCAAGGTACTTCACTGACCGGGCAGCCAGCCGTCTTTTGGCGGGATGAATAGTGAGGCCCCCTTCTCCTAATGCCTGAATGACTGAGGTAAGATGTTCCAAATGCTGTTCCCACGTGGCACTGTGTATCACTATGTTATCTCGGTATGCTGCTGCATACTCCGCATGGGGTCTCAGCAGGTTGTTCATCAAACTCTGGAAGGTCGCAGGGGCTCCGTACAACCCAAAGGGCAGCACGGTAAAATGATACAGCCGCCCCCGGGGTTGAAAAGGCGTTTTTCTCCCTGTCTGTTTCTTTCAAGGGGACCTGCCAGCACCCTTTGCATAGGTCTAGGGTACTGATATACTGGGCCTTTCCCAACCTCTCCACCATTTCGTCTACCCGTGGTAGTGGGTAGGAGGAGTCAAATTGCGAGATTTTATTGACCTCACGGAAATCGATACAAAACCTGATGGACCCATCAGATTTTAGTACTAATACAATAGGCGCGTTCCACTCACTTTTTGATGGTTCTATTACCCCCATCTGGAGCATCTGTTGCACCTCCTGACTTACGGCCTGCCTACGGGACTCGGGGAGATGGTATGGACGTAGTTTCACTCTTTTACCTGGGTGCATCTTGATAGCATGTTCAATCAGGCTTGTTCTTCCCGAGGTGATGGAGAACACTGCTTGTAGGGGCTTTAAGTAGGAGTCTAGGGTGGTCCGCTGCTTATAAGTTAGTTTGGGGTCTATGCTTTGATGATATAACGGGGAGTTATCCTTGGCAAAGACACTGGGATAGGAACCCCCCTCCCATCATTCTGCTGCTAATACCTTGCCTTGCACACTACTGGAGATTAGCTCCTTTTTAAATTGCATTTTAATTGTTTTTTGGCAGATAGGATTGTGGTGTTATACTGTGTATAATTTTATATTTGTGCTCCTTATTACATTGTGAGACCCCTCGCCCCCCCCAGCCTCGCACTTTTGCACCTTAGAAGCTTTTTTGAAGCTTTTCTCACCACTTCGGTGATTCCTTCGACACCCAGCCGCCATTTTGGGTGTAGACGCTGACACCACGCTCTGTGGGTCAGCGGTCTAGTCCTTGCCAGTCCCCTTAGGCAAAGAATATTTAGGGATCCTCCCGCCCAGTACATCGGTCGGATTTAGATCATTCTGCTGCTAATACCTTGCCTTGCACACTACTGGAGATTAGCTCCTTTTTAAATTGCATTTTAATTGTTTTTTGGCAGATAGGATTGCGGTGTTATACTGTGTATAATTTTATATTTGTGCTCCTTATTACATTGTGAGACCCCTCGCCCCCCCCAGCCTCGCACTTTTGCACCTTAGAAGCTTTTTTGAAGCTTTTCTCACCACTTCGGTGATTCCTTCGACGCCCGGCCGCCATTTTGGGTGTAGACGCTGACACCACGCTCTGTGGGTCAGCGGTCTAGTCCTTGCCAGTCCCCTCAGCCACACCCTATTTAGGCTCATCACTATGCAAGCGTGCAGCGATCGCGTGCAGCGGCGCGCCGGAGGAGCGCCAGAGGAAAGCCCGTCTGTGCCCGTCCGGGCCAGGATGGGCTTAGGGCCAGGATCATTGGCTCTAACTACAGAAAAGCGACTGACATATTCTCGGGAGGAAATTATGTCGCTGCGCGCCCCTAAAAAAGTAGCATGTAAGTACATTCACAAGGGAGTTAAACCCTTTTCTGCATGTAGGAGCTGTAAGGTGATACAAGCTGACAGGGGCAAGAACACTCTGTCAATGGCCCTGTTAAATTGTAGATCTCTGCCCTGCCATACGCTAGAGATCAACTTCCTGATACAGGACCATGACTTGGACATTCTGTTTTTGACAGAAACCTGGATTACGGCCAGTTCAGGTGCGGACATGGTTCGCGCCCTCCCCCCAGGTTTTCTTATATACAATCTGGATAGACCCCTGGGCCGAGGGGGAGGCATAGCCATCATATACAGAGATGTGTTTGTGTGCAGGGCTCAGAACAGTGAGACACAGGATTGTGAAAGCTGTCAGTTCTCCCTGCGGACCTCCCCTACCGTCACAGTTTCAGGTGTGCTGATATATCGACCTCCAGGGGCCCTGGGTGGCTTCATTAGCTCCCTTATGGAAACAGTCACGCTGCTGGCCTCCTCTACCACCAACTTCATGGTGCTGGGGGATTTAAATCTCCATTTTAATGAGCCTTCAGACTTAATAGCTGCAGATTTGTGCTGTGACTTGAAAGTATACAACCTGAACTTAAGCAATCTAGGTGCCTCTCACATTAAGGGTCACCTTCTCGATCCTATCTTTGCAAACATCCCGCAACTAGAGGTTCTGTCCGCCTGTCCCTTACCATGGTCAGATCATTTCTTGATACCTATGACCCTGCAATGTGACCCAAGATCCGTTCTGTCCCCTAGAGTCTATTCCTTGGAAAGGGCTTGGTCTAAACTCTCAGTTGAAAGTTGGACTGCGCAGCTTGAGAGTTCATGCCCTCCCTTGGCCACTGACCCGGCAATGGCCGATTTGGTTTTTGATCAGTGGGTGACCAACTCCTTAGATGCCATTTTGCCGAAAAAGAGAGTGGCTAAGAGTGGGAATAGAACGGGCTCGGCCCCATGGTACACACCAGAATTGCGAACCCTGAGGAGAGGATGCAAGAAGCTGGTGAGGACCTGGAGAAGGGACTGGGGGGTGGCCAGTCGGGAGGAATATCGCGCAGCAATTAGGATGTACAAAATTGCTCTGCGCGTTGCTAAGGCCCAATTTTTTGAGGAAAAAATAAAGAACGCGTCTAACTGTGGTTAAGGAGCTCCTCAAAGTCCCTGAGCCACCAGTCACCCATGACAATCCCGCTGAGAAGTGCAGGGAACTCGCGGACTACTTCCATCTGAAAATAGAGAATATTTTATCTCTGTTACCTCGGGCTTCACAGAGTACGGACTCAGTGAGCCAAGGAAGAGTAGTACATGCTCTACTGGATTCGTTTGACCCAATATCAGAGTCGGAAGTCATAAAGGAGTTTAGCTCTATGAAGAGCGGCTCTCCAGGGGACCCTGCCCCGATGAGGTTTCTGAAACAGGTGGCATCTGTCATCGCGGCCCCGGTCATGAACCTCATCAATATATCCCTTACTCAGGGTGTGGTGCCACCGGGCTGGAAAAGCGCTGTTGTAAAGGCTCTCCTGAAAAAACCTAGTCTGGATCCATCGGACTTGGCAAACTTCAGGCCCATCTCTCTGCTGCCGGGACTTGGTAAGATCGCAGAAAGGCTGGTTAACCATCAACTATCCGGCTTTCTGGAGTCCAACGGTCTGCTACGAGAGACTCAAACCGGCTTTCGACCGGGTCATGGCACTGACACCGCCCTATTGGCAGTTGTGGACGAAGCAAGAAGCATTCTGGATTCAGGAGGGTCAGTGGCAGTGATCCTCCTGGACCTCAGTGCAGCATTCGACACTGTCAACCACCAAGTGTTGATCCAACGGCTGTCTAATGCGGGGGTGAGAGGCGTGGCGCTGCAGTGGCTTCGCTCTTTCCTTACTGGCCAGACTTATCAGGTCTGAGAGGGCAGCGAGCGGGCTTCACCAATCCCCCTCCAGTGTGGGGTGCCACAGGGCTCCTCTTTGAGCCCCACATTGTTTAATGTGTACATGGCCCCCCTGGAGGATGTGGTGTCGCCATTTGGGATAAAAATCGTCAGCTACGCCGATGATACTCAGTTGGTGGTGGCTCTTTCCCAATTGGTGAAGAATCCGGATGTACTGCATCAATGCATGTCCCAGGTGTATACCTGGATGTGCGAATCAGCGCTGAAACTGAACGGTTCAAAAACCGAAATTATGTTGCTGGGGCATAAGGCTCCCTCACTCCCTCTGTCTAGCTGGCCTAGCTGCCTGGGGGATCTCCCCTGCCCCAAGCAGGAGATCAAGAGCTTGGGAGTCTGGTTGGAGCAGGATCTTTCTTTTAAGACCCAGGCGAAGAAAACGGCAGGGATTTGCTTTGGGCTTCTTCGCTCTGCCCGCAAAGTCCTGCCCCTTCTTCCTCCCACCTCAAGGAAGTTACTCATTCAGGGGTTGATTATATCAAGGCTAGATTATTGTAATGCGATCTTCCTTGGCGCCCCGGAAGCAACGTTGAGGAAGTTCCAGCAAGTACAAAACGCCGCGGCCAGGTTACTGACCAACGTGCCTAGGAGACAGTCGGCTAGACCAGCCTTGAAGACCTTGCACTGGCTTCCTGTGCGGGAGAGGGTCAAGTTCAAGTCTCTCTGCATAGCACACAAAATCCTGCAGGGTAAAGGCCCCCCTATTCTAAGGAAGTTAGTGGTGCCCTACAAAGCCTCCGGAGCCTTGCGCTCTGACCAGAAATTCCTACTCCAGGTTCCTAGGGTGTTTAAGGCCCGTACGGGTGGCAGAAGATTTGCTGTCCACACAGCCACCCTTTGGAACGCGCTCCCGCTCGAGCTGCGTTCAGAAATTGGCACTCTTCTCTTACGGAAGCTGTTGAAGTCCTACTTATTTCCTCTGTGATGTGTCTGATTAGGTCTTGGCCAGGGTGTGTCTGAATAAGCGCTGGGATGCCCGAGGGTAACTACGCGCTATAGAAGACTGATTACAATTACAATTACAATTTTTTCAACAGATTTATATGGTATATCTGTGTGTTGTCTCTTTTTGTGGGATCAATCTCGAGACGGTAGGTTACTGGTGTGACTCCCTCGATAGCTTGAAAGGGGCCCTGCCACTGCCCTAGGAGTTTGTGATCAGAGGTAGGCATCATGAGTAGAGCGTAGTCGCCCACACTTAACATACGATTTTTGGTTTTCTTATCGTATTGTTGTCTTAGGTTTTCTTGGGCGTCTTCCAAATGCGCTCTACATATGCTGCATATCTCCTGGAGATGGGTTTTAAGGCCTAGGACGTATTCAGGGAGAGGTTTAGTCCCATCGGGCTGCTCTTCCCACTCCTCCCGGGCCATGTCTAGCAGGGTGCGGCGCTGCCTGCCGTATAACAACCCAAATGGGGAATACCCTGTACTTTTCTGTGTTTTTCCCCATATAGCAAAAAGGGCGAGAGGCAACATGTCTTCTCAACGACGGGCTTCGAGGTCTAATAACTTTTTTAAGGTGGTCTTGAGGGTGGCGTTATATCTGTCTACCAGCCCATCTGTTTGGGGTTGGTAGGCCGCCGTACGTATTTGCTATATCGCCAGCTGTAAGCACACCTGCTTCATGCGCCTAGCGACAAATGGTGTTCCCTGGTCTGTTATAATTTCCCGGGGAAACCCCACCCTGGAAAATATGTTCACCATGACTTTGGCTATCTGCTGAGCATTGGGATGCCGGAGAGCCACCGCTTCAGGGAAACGGGTGGCGTAATCCACCACAACCAACACATATCTGTAACCACTGCGGGAGGGAAGCAGGGGACTGATGATATCCATCCCTACCCGGGAAAATGGCTCATCTATAATGGGCAGGGGACTTTAGGGGGTAAGGATCGACTGTTTTTTTGGCAGATCGGGCATTTCCTACAGTACCGCCGGATCTGCTGATATATCCCGGGCCAGAAGAATCGTTCTAGAACAGCTTTTTGTGTCTTTTCCTCCCCGAAGTGTCCCCCCAACAGATGGCTGTGTGCAACGAACATCACCTTCTCTCGGTAGGATTGGGGAACTAATAGCTGAAGAGGCTGTTCCTTTCCCCCCTTTCTGTATACCAACCCTCCTTTGGTAATGAATTGGAGACCTACGTGGTCAGGGTCTTCACAGTCAGTGGCCCGGTTCCAGGCTTCTCTCAGCGTGGGGTCTTCTCTCTGAGCTGCAAAGAATCCCCTGTCATACTGCCATATGGGCTCTTCTCTTGTCTGGGTTAATGCTATCCTGGTCCACTCTCTTTTTTCTCTTTTTTTCTGTTTCCCGCTTTTGGGGGCCTTCTCTGGAGGACAGGCTAGGTATGGTTCTTGTGAGAAGTGAGTAGATTGACACCAGTCATTCTGACCAGTGCGGACAGGTACGGATAGTCAGACCCAGGACCAATGGTTCGGGCAAACAGGGTACCAACCCCACCCGTAAGGACACAGATTTAAAGGAGGGTCCGTGCTGTACATGTACGTCAGTAGTAGGATACCGCCTGTTGTCACCGTGCACACACTGTATATTGACTACTCCCGGTGTTTGGGTGACCCCCCCCCTGGAATGGCCGAAGGCTGTATTACACTTTGGAGGCAGCCTGTGTCCATTAGTGCTTGTCTATTCTTCCCATTTACTTTGACAGTCCTGTGATAGGAGGGCTTCCTGCCCGTGGAGTTACAATAATACGAACGAGTGAGCCCAACTTCCATCGGCTCCTCTTTCTGTGGACGCACTCAAGCGATGTGGCCATAAGCACCACAGGCAAAACACTGGGGTCCGGGGTGTAGTTGGGGTCGGACGGGAGTAGGCACGGGGTGTGGTAGAACAGTCCCTGTGTCCTGTCGACGGGGCAGGGGGTTTTGTTTGCTCTGGGACGGCCTCCGCTTGTCAGTTTCCAATGATGTTGGAGGACGTCTGGGGTTTCAACCATCGGTCGGCCAGGTCTCGGATACGATAGGAGAGGATTCGTGGGGTCTCTTGGGGCCCATCCTCTACTTGTCGTAAATGAATCCAGTAGGTTACTTCATCTATGCCTAGCCTCTCTAGGATATTCTTCTTTACCTCCTCATACGGGGTGAGGCCAAGGGGATTAGCTGCTTGGTAGGCCGCTTGAATGTCACCTGACAACAGAGGACACAGATATTATCCCTACTTATCTCCTGGCCATCCGGCAGCCCTTGCCATCCTTTCAAAGTTGGAGAAAAAGAAATCGGGGTCCTCCCCACTAACGTACTTCTGGAGAACCATGGATAGCATGGTGGTGTAGCCCCTCTGTTGACCCAGGGTATCATGTAGTCTCTTGTGTCTGACTTTGGTCTGATAAAGTTTTATGGTGCTTCGCTCTGTCTTCCTCATCAACTGCCAGGAATTTCTCCATAACGCTGCCTAACCTTTCCTGCCCCTCTGCCATCTTCTGCATTGCGGCCTCCATCTTCCTGGATCCCACTTCTGACACCAGGTGTGAGAGCGATGGGCAGAAGGAAAAACAAGGAGGCCGAAGTATGGGCTCAATGATGTTAAGATTTATTTGAATGTTCAACACAGAAGAGATTTAAGAGGGGGATTGAGTTGTCTTCATCCTCTGGTGACCATAACTGTGGTCTCTCTGCTTCTCGGGGTGTTCTTTTCACTGGTGGGTGTCCCGGGAGGCTCACAAATGAGAGGAGAGAACAAAACAAAAAGGAGCGGTAAATCACTCTGATCCTTAGTTACTCAGGCAGAATAGAGCCCTTCACCTTTCTCTCTGGTTGGAAGGCATGCAGGCTCCTAGTAAGAGTAAAACAATAAGAAAAGAAAGAACCCAAAGAATGGGGTAAAGAACTAAGGTTCGGGTCGTCTGGCCTCTTTCTATCCAGAGCTCTTGAAACGCTTCTCGCGTTGGGGAAGGGGATTTATTTTTAAGTGCAGGGTTCAGTGTAGGTCAGGTCGGTGGTTGGTTGTGAGGGTTTTGTGCAGAGAGCAGGAAAAACGGCGCAAACAGTGGTGCCAACAGTGATCCCTTAGTGAATTTCCTTCGGTCCCCCTCCCTTCTCCCCCTCCCGAGTCGCCTACCGCGTCAGCCGCAGTTCTCCTGAACTGCGGCGGCTCTCCAGCGTCCTCCGGGGGTGTCCACCACTCGTCCGACCAAACTTCTGGTCCTCCGCCTTCGTCAGGGTCTTGGGGGTCATGGCCGTCTGGAATCTCTGGCTCTTCTCTGGTCCCGGATCCTTGCTCTTGTAGCATGGCATCTCGGCTCTCCTGCTCCTTCTCTTCCGGGCTTAGCAACGTGTCTTCCGGGTTCTCGGGGATCTCCTTTAGGAGGGGAGGCCCCGCCCATGCAGTCTCCCATTGGTCGAGGTCTCCCACCTGGGTCACACGTTCCTGCACACAAGAGGAAGCAGGCAGAGTTATCTCTTGCTTCCTTGCTTGCTTACATTTTGGCACATTCAGTATTGTATATGGGTCCCGGAGGACATATAGGAAGGGGTTGCGTCTTGGTGTCTCCATCGGCCCTCTCACACTGCGTCACCTGCAGAACCTGAGGAAGTCTTCCCGGACCATACGATCCCGGGTGCATCTCGATATCAGCTGCGACCCCTAAAAAGAGAAACTTAATTGCTGAAAAAGACTGGTTGAGTCACTGTCGTGGGTTAATGAAAGGCTGAGCTACAAAGTGGGTGACCCTTGTAGTGATACCTGTCTCAACCCTCAGTGAAGAAACCAACGGCTGCCCAGGACCTTAGGACTGCATCTGTTTTGTCTTTCAACATCGAGGTGAATATGTCTGCGGAGAAGAGGTCAACTGCTACGAGAGTCTGTGACAGAAAGATCATGTTTATTCTTGGACTTACATCCATTGTTATCATCATTGCTACGATAACATGGGTTATAGAGGGAGTAACTCCTGCTCGAAATCTACTGACTGCTACTACTCCTGTTACCATTGAGCACCACTACTTCTCCCTCCCTTATCATGAGCAGAAACATAGACAGTCTTATCTCAACAATACGTTCATTCAAATGCTGCATCACACACACAATGCTACAAACAATACCAACTGTTGGGTGTGTGGAATGATGCCAGCTCATCAGACAAAGGGTGGAACGCCTTTTATTCCTCTGTCATTTTCACATAACGGCTCTTGCAGAGCCTGGTTTGCACTGCTATGGGCTACTCATGTTGCTAACATTACTGACTTTGCTGTAGGTGGACTTAATGCCCAACTTAACAGAGCTTGTTACCCAGATGAGGAAGGAGATCCACAGGCCAAAGGAACTGTATGGGAAATGGAGGAGTATCGCTGAGGAAATTCCTCCACACATTATGTTTTCCCAAACACTTGAACTGCCAAGGGTAATGGACCTTTTGTTATAGCTGTTACTAGAGCTCGAGCAGACCTGTGTGTAAACAGTGTTCGTAGTATTCCTGTGGGGAAAAGTGATTGTACTCTGGTGTTAAATATTACCTGAGTAAATAACAGCAGTTTTATGTCATCACATAACACCTATTCTGTATGCGGAAATAAGGGAAACTATAATTTACCCATTGGTTGGTCCGGAACTTGTTTTGTGTCCTTTTTGCTACCACCTGTGTTTTTGGCAACTGCATCCTATCATAAAGACTATAAACTGTTTAATGACATTTCTAAAAACAGATTTAAGAGGACAATAAATCATGATGAGGTGGATCAAACGGACACTGCACTGCAACAGTAAGTTGACTTCAATTTGGGACTGTTCTTCCTTGTTGGTGCCGCCTTAAACAGCAGAAAGATCAGGCGCTTGACACGTGTTGTAGAGGCTGTAACCAATCAGACAGCTATGGCACTTGGGAACATCACAGAAAAACTACAAATTGCGAGAACTGTGGCACTCCAAAGCCGGATGGTGCTTGATGTTGTCCTCGCGGACCGTGGTGGAGCATGCCGCATCATTGAGAGCAGTTGTTGTGTCTATATCCCTGACCATGTCCCTTCAGTTTTCGAAGCAAATTCTAAGCTGCATAAAATAGCCACTGAAATCCATCAAGATTCAGGAACTTGGACTTGGACTAGCTGGCTTTGGACAATGATTACCACCTGGGGCTGGAAACTGTTAACAGTTCTATGTATATTCATTGCGATCCTCTTTATATGCTGTTTATGTATAAAATGTGGCCCGATACTTTGTTCCCTTTGTGTTTCTACCTGTACTTCATGCACAGCTGTCAAGAGAAATGCCAAAAATGTAAATGCCCAATTAGTAATAGATCAGGATATCAATAACCTGATGCATATAGATGTGCAAGATATCTTCCATGTCCCTTTAAAATTATAGGGATGTCTTCAGCTAATGCTAAAAGGGTCGTATGTGGGAATTGACAGAGATTGCCGTTAGCATGAGCTGAAGCCATTTTGATTGTGGCAACCATTTTAGTTAGCCACGTGCTAGCCATGTGCTTCTTCTGTCTGTACTGTTGCCTGCTTTTCTATTCTGCTTGAGTCATCAACTATAGTTAACTCATTCAGCACTGAGCCAGAGCAATGTATGCTCAGAAAGGCCTGTAGCTGCTGGAATGCACCTGTCATAGAGTATAACTGTCAGGCTATTTTAACTGATGTAAGCAGTTTGGTTTCTCCTCCCACTCTGCGGGCTAAGTGATTCCTGTCTGCCCATGTTAGTCAATAACTATTCTTGTATATGCCTGTACCTCCCCTTTGAGTCTCAATGCTTACAGTGCAGAAAAAAGCTGTATATAAGGTCTGTGTTCTGTGATTTCAATGTACTACCTCCTACAGTGGCCTGAGGGTACTGTATTCATGAAGTCCCACTCATGAGTGATTAATAAATGTGTTCTTTGATATTCCAGCTTCCGTGCAAATCTCTACTTTGTTGGTTTGAGAATCTGTGGACAGATAAGGGTGAACCCCTGCACCACTGGGCCCCTAAAAAGGCTTATTTCCCTAGCGCAAACTTTATTGCCAGGTTTGTAGACCCTGTGTTTCAGTGGTAGTGAAAGCCTTTCCTAGCCTTTTTATTATAAGCATGTTGACTTGATCTCAAATCTTTTTTAACCTTTTTTAAGTATGTACTTAATTGCTCATGTGCATTGTCAGCTTGAGTTCCTTTTCTATGTTAACTTGGGGCCATCCTCCATTTCTCTTAGCTGCTGCTGCCAATGCCATCAATGTCCATCAGATAACTGCTTCGGGAGTGGTCGTAGAGGTGAGTTCCATATATTCGTGAATAGTGCTTTTTACCTCCTTCCTGTTGAGTGTATCATACAAAAAGTGTGCCTCCTAACCCCACAAAAAACTGTTCCTGTCTCTTAGGCAAGTGTTCATATTACGTAGCTCAACCGTGCTAAGGGCATGATCAGAGATCACAATGGTACCCATGTTGTCTTTGATATTGTAGCTATGAGAGCCTCATAAAGGTATATTTTTCCTATTCTGTAATAGTGGTGAATGTGTTAGTAAGAGGTACAATCTTTCTCATTGGGAGTGCACCGATCTCCACACTGCCCCAGACCCTAATCTTCCAGATGATCTCCTATTTTAGTCACTGTTGAGGAACTAAATCCCAGTCCAGAACTATCCATGTATTTATCCACTACTTGGTTAAAATCAGCTGTTAAAATAATGTCTTCTTCTGCAGAACCCTTCAGCTTCTGTATCCTTATGCGTGATAATTGGTCCTGGCTGTGACTGGGTCTTAGAATATCCTTACTGTCAGTGTTTCCATCCCTATTCTGCCTTTCACATTGTTTATTGCTCTTGCATAGCTGTCAATGTTTCCAGTACTACAAATTGCAATGTGGTTTACTGCAAGATTGCAACCCCACATTTAATTTGGAACTGGGGTGGATTTGAGTGGTGTAATTGCTGGATGCCAACTTTCTAGAGTGCCTCCTCTTCAGGTGGGTTTCTTGCAGTGGTACTAAACTTTTCCATCTCTAGCACATTATATACCCTTTATCACTGTGATGTATCAGGAGATAATCTGGAACATTTCCAAAAATTAAGTATATGTTCTCCATTTTATCCCCCTACGTCTGAATCATATGGTACCTGCCATACCCCAGGATTCAAGTTCGCTCAGCCCTGCTGTGCAACATCCCTCTAAATTTCCCCTAAATTCATTCAGTTTGATAAAGGTGGATTTAACATGGCTACCTAATGAAGTACAGTTCCCACAGGTGTTAGAGAGCCTTTCTGAATTCCCAGACCACCTGGGTCTTCCCAATAACTTACCATTAGTGCTACATCAGCACAACTAATTTCCATTAATTTACCCAGCATAACATTCAGGAGAGTGGGATTAGGCTTTACCTCTGCATGGACAGTCACTTCTTATGAAAACGCTTTGCAGACCTCTTGTTTTAAATTTGTTGCCCATGTTTGACACATTCTCAGGCGCCCACTAGCCCACCTGGGTTCTCGTGTAGTATGTTCCTATGTCTCTTTGACTGTTTAACCTCCATAAGTGGCCTCCAGCCAACCCCTCGCAAGTCCATCTTTCGTCTTCATGGTTATTTTAATGCAATTTATTATCAGTGTGTTAACAAATCTACCCCTGGTCATCAGGTAAGGGGTTTTCACTGTGTTAGTACATCACAGTTCTTGTAAATGTGCTGAATTTATCAGTTTATAGTGGCATTCAACCTACCAGGTTCGGAGGTGCTCCATTCTGACATGGAGCAGACTCTCAGAGAATGGCAGGTGCCATCTTTGCTGCCAAGCCACCCCTGTCCTGGATGTTTTGAGCATAGCTCTGAAGAAAAAGTTACTTACCTTTGGTTACAATCTTTCTGGAGGATACTCTTGCAAAGCACAGATTCCACACCTTTAGAATATTCCCCAGGCAGCAGTCTGGATCTGAAGTTATCATAGCAGTGTTCTCTGTGCACCGCTATGTGGAGAAGTGTGGCTCTGTGTTGACTTTTTGCTCCTTGGAAGGGATGGAGCGGAGCTACATGCAAGCCACATGATGTCAGTTCCGTTGCTTGACTCTTTACGTGGCCTATGGAAGTGTAGCATCAAACATTTGGAGGGATCAGAATGCAGCTCATCAATTCAGGACCTTTTTAAATGGTAGAAAGAGAAGGCTCCACAGAAATCACAAGTGAGATGGCAGGGAGTAAAATGCAGTAAGAGTATCCACCAGAAAGAGCATTACCAAGGAAAGTAACTTGCTCTTCTGATAGATACTTCTAACTGCAGATTCCTCACTTTTAGAATAGATACTGAAGCAGTACATCTCAGGTGGAGGATCTGTGGAGTAGGCTCGGGCCAAAAGTCCTGCAGGACCGAATTGGCAAAATGCCCTTCCCGTCAGACATGGCTGTAGTGCTTTGTGATCAAGTGCACTGACATCCATATCGCAGCCTGACAGATGTCAATAACAGGCATTTCATGTACCAAAGCATTGGTGGCAGCCCTGATGCTGGTGTACTGGACCTTAAGTCTTCCTGGAGTCTGCTTTTTGGCCATTGCCTAGCCACATTGACAAAGTATTTTTCTGCATCGCCTTACCTTACTTTTCCTGAGAGACCCCCTCAAAAAGCTGACCCTCCATCCAATGGCATTTAATGCGATCGATGTAAAAGCACAAAGCTCTTTTGGGATCCAGACTATGGGTCTCTCCTCCCCATATGAAGGTGTGAGGCATGGCAAAGAACACTGGTAGGAGGATGGATTGAAACATAAAGAACAAGTTACTCACCTTCGGTAACAATGTATCTGTAAGAGACATAGGTTAGTTGTAGATTCCTTACCTTAGAATTTCCCCCAAGCGTCAGTCTGGATCCGGAGATTTTTCTTTAGCAGTACCCCTGCGCGTCAGTAGGTGCCGTAGGTCGACTCCACAGCAGTCTTCAGCGTCTTGGTCGCCGGGATGACATTGCGGTGCCTACTTAGACGCTGCCCCTGCGCACTGACATCAGTTCTGACACAACTTTCCACGCAAGAATCGCAGAGCCATTCAAGACACTAACCAGTTGTGCGCCACAACTAGTGCCCTGTATGGGAGTCCCTGTCACTAGAAATAAGTTCACAGAGCGGGGAGGATGGGTGAGGCAGTAAGGAATCCACTACTAACCTATGTCTTTTACAGATATATCATTATCAAAGGTAAGTAACTTGTTCATCTGAAAGAAACAGTCAGTTTTAGATTCCTTACCTTAGAATAGATACCCCAGCAACACCATCCCAATTGAGGGTCTGCAAACTAAATTCAGATGAGAAAGTCCTGACGGACCGAACAGACAAAATATGCGTCCCTCCGGACTTGGCAGGCCAGGCAGTAATGTCTGGTGAACGTGTGCAGAGATGGCCACGTTGCCGCCTGGGAGATATCAAGAAGTGAGACTCCACATGCCAATGCAGTGGTTGCTGCCGTAGCCCTAGTAGAATGAGCATGCAACCCCACTGGAGGATCCATCTTAGCTAAAGCATAGCAGATCTTTATACAAAGGACAACCCATCGAGAGATTTTGAACAGTCCGGCCTTTCTTGGCACCTACCTATTCAATGGAGAGTTGATCATTCAGCCGGAAATGTTTGGTGCGGTCAAAGTAGAATGACAGAGCACATTTTGATTCCAGACGGTGGAGTCTTTCCGCCTCCTTGGAAGGGTGCCGAGGTGGGGGAAAAAAAGGGGAAAGCCCTACATGAAATTGTGTAACCACCTTAGGAAGAAACAAGGGCCTCATTCTAAGCACCACTTTGTCCGGATGCACAGAAAAGAAAGGGGCTTGGAAGCTGACTCACTCACTCGCGAGCAGCGGTGATGGCCACTAGGAAGACAGTCTTGAGAGTGAGGAGCCTGAGAGAACAGTAATGACGAGGCTCTAAGGCAGCACACATAAGGTATGTGAGAACAAGATTCGAGTCCCACTGGGGCATTATGAAAGGAGATGGAGGAAACAGATGAGTAATGCCCTTAAAGAATCTATTAACAATAGGAGACTTGAACAAGGATGGCTGATCTGGCAGCCAAAGAAAAGCAGAGATAGCTGCAAAATAACCTTTTAGGGTGCCCAGAGCAGAGCCCTGCTGGGCCAAAGAAAGTATATACAAAAAGACCTATGACAGAGGGGCAGAAAGGGGATCCACTGTGCACCATGCCACAAACATGTTCCATCTACAGGCGTATACCAATTTAGTGGAGTGACGCCTGGCTGCCAAGATGACATTACTGACTTCGGGCGGAAAATCTAAATCTGTCAACTGTTGCCGCTCAATCTCCACGCAAGGAGGTAGAGACTGGACAGGTTCGGGTGGAGAACCTTCCCCTGCTGCTGCGACAGAAGATCCTCCTGAAGGGGCAGTCTGATCGGAGGATCGATGGCCATGCTCAGGAGCTCTGGGTAGCAGACACTTCGTGCCCAGTTTGGAGCCACAAGAATAACTTGAGCCCGGTCGCGCTTGATCTTCTTCAGCACTCTGGGCAGAAGTGGTACTGGCGAGAAGGCGTACAGGAGTCTGCAAGTCCAGTCGCAAAGAAAAGCGTCACCAAGCTAGTGCTGCCTTGGAAACTCCAATGCGTAAAACTGCTGGCATTGCACATTCTGTTTAGTGGCGAACAGATCTAACCAAGGCTCTCCCTACTGCTGAAAGAGACCTTTTACGACCTCTGAATGAAGACGCCATTCGTGATCGACCAAGCACCGAACGGCGAGTTATTCTGCATTCAGAGAACCCAAACAACCAGCAAGGAGTGGAGGGTCTCAGGGAACGTTTAAAGACCAAGCACGGATATATTCCCCAGTAGTAACTGTGAAAAGATTGAAAAAATCCACGCGTCTGCTGAGTCAAACAAGACTCTATTTATAGCTAAAGACCTAAAACACTATGATGCTGTTAACAGAGGGAGGATAGTCCTCAAAAGGGGTGAGCCTTTAAACAAGAAAATCCTTACAAAAGTACGGAGTCCCATCACTCACCGAGGTGACATGCTTCATCATCTGGGTCTTCTCCTAGTCACACACTAGTATAACCAAGGGCTACAACCCTCTCAATCAGAGAGGGGAGCTCACAGAGGTTTTCAAAGTGATATGAAAAGCAGAAGAGAGAAAGCTCTCTGAGGTCTCTCAGATGTGAAGAGAACTTTATATGAGAGTGATGGGCGCAGTGCATGGAAGTGAGAGTGAGATTAAAAATGGACAGCGAGAGAGAAGACTTTAATAGATATCCCTTGTTATCCACATTAAAAACAGTGCAAAAGCAGTTTTAACAAAATAACTGCTATGATGTAATAAACGGTCTACATGTTTCAGCCAAATGGATTGTTAGTCTTCGGCTTTCTTCAGGACCAAAAAAAAAACTATATTGCTACTGCGTAGTGAAAAACATAAATAGAAATATGCAAGGTTGGAATGAATACAACCATGTAACCTGGTTTTCAGGTGTTCAAATCCTCCGTAATCCACAAGATGCTGATGACACCAGTATCTTACGAGGAGTGGACCTCACCTCACCTGGCGACAGCTCAGGAATAGAGGCTCCGCTCTGTCCGTCGGTACCTCGGGCTCCAACTGAGCCGTGTTCAGAGAATCCACCAGGTGTTGAACCACCAGGGTCATGCCCTGATGTTCCAGCCATGTCCAGAGGCGCAGAGCCTCCTGACAAAGGCTCCATGACCCCAACCTGCCCTGTTTGTTTCAATACCACATGGCGGTGGTGTTGTCTGTGAACACCTGCACCACTTTCCCTTTGAGTGAGGGAAGGAATGCCTTCAGTGCCAGTCGGATCGCCGGAGCTCCAGCAGGTTGATATGGAGCCCGGACTCCACCGGAGATCAGATGCCCCTGATTTCCACCTCTCCCAGATGGCCGCCCCATCCCAGGAGTGATGCATCTGTCACCACCGTAAGATCTGGTTGGGGAAGGAAGAGGGATCTGCTACTGACCCAAGCTTGGTTTGTTAGCCACCACTGCAATTGTTGTGCAGTTCCCTCTGAGATCTGGACGTAGTCTGAAAGATGTCCCTGATGCTGCACCCACTGGAACTTCAGGTCCCATTGCAGCGTTCACATATGCCATCTGGCATGATTCACCAGCCTCAGAGTCATTCTCACCAAGGATAGAGACTGAAACATAGGTATCATAGCCTGAATATCCCGGACTTGCTGCTTCGGAGGATAAGCCCGAAACTGCACTGTGTCCAGAGCAGCTCAGAAGAAAGGGAGCGTCTGAGAGGGAGTCAGGTGTGACTTCAGCACGTTTATAGTAAACCCCAGCTGTCACAGGTGGTCCGCTGTCTGGAGGAGACAACAGCTGGGGCAAGCCCGCCTTCAACAGCCAGTCGTCGCGAAAGGGAGAAGACTGGAACCCCCTGATCTGCACAGATGAGCTGCGTACACCACCATCACCTTTGTGAACACCTGAGGGGCACTGGTAAGTGCTTGTGTCCCACTGTGAACCATAGATAGCGTCTGTGGGCTGACAAGACAGGAATATAAAAATAAGCGTCCTGCAAGTCCAACGCCACCCTCCATTCTCTGGGGTCGAGCGCAAACAGGACCTGAGCCAATGTGAGCTACTTAACTTCTGCTTCCGGAGGAAGGGATTGAGGGTCCTGAGGTCCAGAATAGAACACAGGCCTTTGTCCTTCTTGGGCACCAGAAAGTAGTGGGAATAGCAACACCAAGACCTACTTCTGGACCACCAAGCTCTCAGAGGAAGGCTTTTGGATCAAGAACACTGAGTTGCCCGGGACCGGGTGGTGGCGGGCACTTGTCCTTTTCACAGGAGCCCCTGTGCTGGGCTTGGACCATGTGCTCAGGAGGACATCAGTGAGGGCTTCATTGAACAGCAATAGGAGTTCAGAAGAGGAAGCCGCAGGCTGAAGCACCTCTATCGGGAGGTTAGTCCTGACTGCCACCGAAGGGAGCTCAAGGCCCAGGACCTTGGCCTCCCTTACCACCACCACAGAATAGGACGCTCCCTCATCCGTTGCCACGGTAGAGGGAGAAAGCAAACCAGTGCCTCGAGAAGTGTCCAGACCACTGGCATTACCCATGTGTTCTCGCCAGTCTGGTTCTTCCTGCTGGTCAGTTAAGGGGGCCAGCGACCCCTCCCAGTCCTCATCACCACCCTCTGGTCGATAGGGAACACCAGGGATGAAAAGGGAAACAAAAGTACCCTCCGGCGTCGGTTTTGATGTCAGTCCGGCTCCGTGTCCAACTCGGGATGAGGGTGGGGACTGCGCCGGGCAGGGTGAGGAAATTCGATCTTCGATCACGATCGCATTGAGCTGCCATTTTGTGCTCTGCCGCCATTTTGTGTTGCCCTCACTCAGGCAGCACGACAAACGAAGTCTTTTCTGCTTTTCCTGCAATATTGTGTCAAAATAGCCTTGTGCCTCTATTTACAAAGCTGGTGTTAGAGACTGGTCGAGTACACTAATCTCTGTCTGGTTTTTCTAATCCCTGTCTTAACTATCTGTTGGTTCACACTATTCTCTCCTGACTTTATCTTATCTTCTGGCCTCCGCTCGTATTCTCTCGTTTCACAACTGTCCTCCAAAACACACAAATGTATCTCGCCACCCTCAAGTCAGTTACAGACATGTTAATACCTTAACCTGTGGGAGGGGTGGAAAACACAGTTGGAGGAGAGGCTTCTTCGAGTTACTCGATACTTTTATTTTCCGACTTTTTCTATTGGCTCTGACTTTCTTTCAAACTATTCCTACTGGTTTTCCCATGTATGTTTTAGGTGTGTCCTTCATTAATGTATATGTCACCTATGTACTATAAAAGATTGTGCGCCACGGAGTGAAGTGGCAGTCTCCTGAGAACATACCGTGTGTACTTCTAGGACAACTGTACTAGCTGCAGCTAATAAAATCTGATTGTCCCCGTGTCTCTGTTAGCTGAAGCAGGAGAACCCAGGAGATTAAGGCGTACCCTGCGCCGCCAGGCCCAATTGGTTCTGGTTCTTCAACTGGCGCCCAACGTAGGACGGTTTCAGAGGTAGTGGTTCTGCCGGAAGGTCGCGAGGAACCCCGCAAGAAAATTCTGGAGGAATCGCGAGCCACGTCAAGCGACCCCTGTATGTCGAAAGTGGTCCAAAGGTCTTTTGCAGCGTGGTTACTCCTTCCTGATGGCTACTGACGACTGCTGCCCTGACTGCCGCCCTGCCTTGGCCCTCTTTTTGGTGATGTATGGTAAAGCGAGACGATAGACGGGCCTCTGTTGGTGTAAGAAGACATCTTAGTTAAGTATTGGTGGGTCGCTCCCACATTTGGTTCTTTGGTCCTTAGGTTCTTTGGTTATTTGGTTCTTGGGTCTTTGATTCGGGTATTGCAATAACCGAAGCCGAGGGGTAAGTACATTTGTGCTGTGTTAATTGATTTACCCCCCTTGATGTTTGTGAACAGTCCAGTGAAATAACGATGCCTGGTCTGACTAAGTTTGAGAAACTTTGTTGTTTTGGTTGTAATAGGGATTCCCGGCTGGAGGACTCTTGTCCGATTCCTTCGGTTGGAACTCCCACTTATGAGCTCTATTCTAAACATGGTGTTGGCCCCATTGCCTTTAACGAGGCATGGATCCGATACACGAAGAATGATGGTGTTTTAAAAGGGCCAGAAAATGGTAGCTTTGAGCCCGACATACTAGATAATTTGGAAACTATTTTATTTAAAAGAAAAGCCCGGCCGGCAATGTTTGACTCTTTCCGCCTTTGGCGTAAGGAAGCCAAACAGAGAAAAATTAAGCAAGAAAAATGAGATAGGAAAGCACAGGGTATGACAATTATACAGGCTGCTCAGCAACTTAAAGATGATGAAGTTGATAATGCGATGGAAATTTCAGAGAGACAGCATCGTATGGCAATAGATAAATGCTATCCGATGTTGCCAGCTTCCCCTTCTGATAAAAGAAAGGATTTAGAGGAAGATCCCTTGATGTCTCACCTACTGAGATTGCCTCCGCCCTATGTACAAGGTGCTAATGCACCCCCGTTGTTACAGCCTGCTCAGCCGCCAGTTGCGCCTCCGCTTGCTCCGGCTCTTCAACATTTGCCCCCTCAAGTATTGCCGCCTCTGCCAGCTTTGCCTTCGACTCCTTTACCTTCATCTTCTTTGCCCTCTGCTCCCCCGATAATTACTGATTCCTCTTTAGTTAGTTCGCCTAATACCTTGTCCCCTATCCTTATGTCCAATTCTCCGTCTATGCGTAAACGACTCACAGAAACAGTCTCTGGTCTATTATCTCCTTTCTTTGAGGCGTTAAACGTGTCTCCGGCATTTTCTCGAAGACAGTCTCGTAGTCAGTTCCCAGCTTCCGAAGAACGAGAAAGGTTGGACTCTCTCGCTCGCAAATGGATTAAGAAGGGTCCTTGGTATAGTGTACCCGACATTATGCCTACCTTCTCACAGTGGAATGCGCCTACGCAGAGATATGTTTTCAATACTATGTGTGATACTCTTGTTAAAGGTTGGGAGGATATGGACTTGGGTTCGGTTCCTAAGGGTCTGTTAGATATTCAGGCTAATTTTGATAAGGGACTCATTGTGGGTTCTAAGGTTGAGGACGCAGTGAAGACACTTGTTTCCTTTAGAACCTCATTTACTTCACAGACTTTTCTTGATTCCGATCCCTCAGTTAGGTTGACACTGAAAAATTATCCAATGAGAGAGGTTCCTCCGGTATGGAGAGAAGAGGTTCCAGCAGCAGGTGCTAATCTAGCTATTCCTGCTCACTTCCAGCGAATATGGGTACATGTGCCCTGGAAAAGATCTGAAGTCCTGGCTCTTAAACAGTCTCTACCGGATCCTCGTAAGAACCCTGCAGGTTATTATAAAGAATTGTCACAGACTGTTGATGCCTGCATTATAAATTTAGCAGATATTGATATGTTGATGGGGAATGTAGTCCCACAAGCGTTATGGGCTAGGATTCGTAAAGAGAATCATGCCCAAGAATTAGGTGGAAACTGGGTTGCTATAATTGCCGCAGATAGAAACCAAGTGGGTGGTGCGAAGCCTGATGCTTTGATTTTGGAACTCCCTGGTAGGATTATCACATTAATGAAAACGATGATGCCTGCCTTGAGAGTTAACTGGGATAAACTAGCCGCGTGTAAACAGAAGAAAGATGAGAGTGTCTCCGATTTCTTCACTCGTTTCGAGGAGACATTCATTGATCACAGTGGTCAGGACATGACTACGGAGGGTGGACAGCGATTATTTGTAGATAATTTCGTATTTAATTTGCTTCCCGAGCTGTCGCATAAGCTGAAAGACTCCGAAAGTTCATGGGCTGTTTCTTCTTCAGCCCAGATATTGGCTACTGCTCAATATTATGAAAATAGAGCTAAAGAAGAAAAAGATAAGCAAGAGAAAAAGACTAAAGAATTGAAAACTAAGGTTCTCTTGCAACAGGCTTATCCACCTCGTTATACTCAGCCACAGTTTCAACAACCTCCACAGTTTCAGAGGGTCAAAAGCCTGAGCCATATATTCCACGACCTCTGTTAGGTCCTAATCAATGTGCCTATTGTAGGGAGGAAGGTCATTTTAAGAATAGTTGTCCGGTTTTATTGCAGCGCAATGGGCCACTATCTGCTCCACGAGGTCGTGCTGGCCTCCAGTCAGCAAACAGAGGTAGAGGTCGAGGTATGTTGACCCAAGAACAGCGTTCCCTTCTTCCTTCTAATTCCGTGAACTACTTTGATCAGCAAAACGCTCGGTCTACACAGTATTACAATGAGGATTGTTATGTTGAAGTCTTCATGCTAACTAGGACAGCCATGGACAAAGTGAGGGAATTGTGTTGATTCCAGTAGATCAGAATGGACCTTATGTTAATGTCACTACAATGGGTGTTTCAGAGCCATTTCTTTTAGATACTGGTGCGATGAGAAGTTCTATCATTCATTCAAAACTCCCTGGGGCACCTTTGTCTGGCTTAACAAATGTATCTGTAGGTTTTTCTGGCGCCCCAGTTCATAATCCGGTTTCTTGCCCTTTGCCTATTTCAATTGGCCCTTATGATTTTGAAGTTCCGCTTCTCTTAACGAATGGTTGCGGCGAGAATCTATTGGGCTTGGATCTATTAAAAAGACTGCATGTCACAATATCTTGTTCCCCTTCTGGTGTATATCTTACTTTAGGACAAAAACTGACTTCTCCAATGTATTTGTCTAAAGATCAATTCCCACCCGAATTGCTCTCTCTTCCTACAACGCTTTGGGCTACGGGTCCAAATGATGTTGGTTGTCTTGAAATTCCACCTTATGTTGTTACTCTCAAGCTCAATGCTGAATTGCCACGTGTTCCTCAATATAGAATTTCCACTGAAGGTGAAAGAGCGCTTTTGGAAATCATTCATGACTTGATTCAGAAGGATGTGGTTGAGGAAACGAGAGGTAACATATGTAATAGCCCTATTCTTCCTGTTCTTAAATGCACTGATCCTTCTCAGCCTCCTGTTTATCGCTTTGTAATTGATCTTCGGGAGGTAAACAAAATTGTTTTACCACAGTTTCCTGTTGTCCCAGATATCACTGCACTGTTGACAATGATACCTTCTACAGCGGTTTGGTTTTCTGTTATAGATCTGAAAAATGCTTTCTTTAGTATTCCCATCGCCGAAGAGAGTAGGGATATTTTTGGCTTCTCTCTTGGAGGCCGAAGCTTCCGGTTCAAGCGCGCACCTCAAGGCTATTGTGAAAGTCCCTCTATTTATAGTCAAGCTTTGAAATGTCATCTTGATGTTTTTTCCTTGCCGTCTGGTGCGGCTCTCATTCAGTACATGGATGACTTGTTAATCGCTGCTGATTCAGAGGATATATGTAAGAATGTGACGGTTGCATTGTTGCGACACTTATCCAATCTTAATCATAAGGTTTCACCTTCTAAGCTACAATATGTTTGTTGAGAGGTTACCTACTTGGGTCATCTCTTATCAAAGGAGGGAAGACGATTAACCCCAGAACGTATCCAAGCAATTGCGCGAATGTCTGTGCCATCCACACAAAGAGAGGTACGTGCCTTTCTGGGCATTACTTCCTATTGTAGGCAATGGATCCCTAACTTCTCTCTGTTGGCTAAACCTTTGTTGGCACTCACTTTGAAAGATACGCCTCAGCCCCTTCCATGGACTGACGAATGTCAGAGGAGTTTTACTGACTTACGTACTGTTCTGTGTTCTGCTCCTGTACTAGGTACTCCTGATTACAGTAAGCCTTTTACGCTCTATGTTCATGAAAGAGAAGGTTGTGCGTTGTCAGTTTTAACACAGCGATTCGGAGATAAACAGCGGACATGTGCCTATTTTTCGGCTACGTTAGATCCAGTAGCTAAAGCATTGCCTAGTTGTCTTAAAGAGACAGCAGCAGCAGCAATTTCTATTCGACAGTCTGCTGGAGTGGTGCTAGATAATACTCTCATTGTCATGGTGCCACATGCAGTGAATACTTTGCTAAACCGAACAAAAACACAGCATCTTACGAGTGCTCGTTTGTCTGGATATGAGCTGACGCTTTTGGCTAGTCACGTGCATATCAAACGATGTAATACTTTAAATCCAGCTACTTTGTTGCCTCTTCCAGAAGAAGAAGGTGTTCAGGAACAACATGATTGTTTCTTTCGTACTGAGGAAGAGACAAAAGGTAGAATTGACTTAACAGATACGCCATTAGTGAATCCGGATGGAACGCTATGGGTAGATGGTTCTTGTTTTAAGCTTCCTAATAGAGAGACAACTTCAGCCTATGCTGTTACTACTTTACATACAATCGTGGAAACAGCACGCATCAGACATAACTCAGCTCAGGCAGCTGAACTGATAGCCTTAACCAGAGCGTGTTTGTTATCCAGAGGAAAAAGAGTGAACGTGTACACCGATAGCCAATACGCTTTTGGTGTGGCGTTCAATTTTGGACGTTTGTGGAAAGAAAGGGGGTTCCTTACTTCCCACGGCACTAAGATACAACATGGTCAGTTGGTGACTGACCTTCTTGAGTCACTTGCTTTGCCTACCCAGATAGCAATTGTGAAGTGTAGTGCACATAAGAAGATTGTTGACGATGTTGGTCGCGGGAATGCAATTGCGGATGAGGTAGCGAAAAAGACAGCCAGAGATACTACAAGTCACATGTATGTTGCGGGCCCTGCAAATTGGGTCAGAGAAAGAGGAATGTATGAGAACACAGTAGAAAGTGTGAGATCGATTCAAGAAGAGGCGACAGAGAAAGAATTAAGTAGGTGGAAAGAAAGTACAGGAATGTTAGATGAGATGGGATGTTGGGTGGAATTGTCCGAGCACCAACGTTGGCTGTTACCAGATGCCTATGTACTACCTGTAGTTACTATGGCGCATGGTCCAGCCCACCTAAGTGCGAAAGGAATATGCAAGCTTCTGGCTCCAGTATGGCAAAACGAAGGAATCCCGAAGTGTGCAGACAATGTAGTGGAACATTGCATTATTTGCTTAATGTACAATCCGGGAAAGGGAACCCCAACTCCAGCAGGTCATTTTGCTCCTCCGACCTATCCATTTGAAGTGTTGCAAATCGATTACATTCACATGGAACGATGCAACAATCTCACATATGTTCTAATGGTGGTATGTGCCTTTTCCAGATGGATAGAGGCTTACCCCCTGAAAGACAATACTGCTTTATCTACAGCCAAAGTACTTCTAAAAGAGTTTTTCCCTAGATTTGGTTTGCCGCGCATTGTCTGGAGTGACAATGGGAGCGAATTTGTAGGCCAAGTCATGCAAAAAGTTTGTGCAGGTCTTGGTATAAAACAGAACTTCCATGCGGCAAACCATCCACAGTCAGCGGGTCTAGTGGAGTGCTATAATGGCACTCTAAAACTCAAACTTGCTAAAGTACAGGCTAGTACAGGCCTTAGTTAGCCCGATGCACTACCTTTGGCTCTTCTATCCACCAGAACGGCTGTGCATTCTCGTTTGGGACTTAGCCCTTATGAGATAGTTTTCGGACGCCCAGCTAATATATGGGGAGTCCTTCACCCTAAGAAGTATTCAGACTTGCCATACCCAATGTTGATTGATTATTTCCACGACTTCACAACTAAATTGTGTGTTCTCCATCAACAGGTTCAGAGCACTTTGCCAGAGGCCTCCACAGACTCAGGTCATTCCATCCGACCAGGTGACTGGGTTTGTGTGAAGAATTTCCAAAGGACGAAGAATTTGGAGCCTTGCTGGAAAGAACCCCGTCAGGTTCTTTTGATCATTCGTACAGCAGTGAAGGTTGAAGGAAAGGAGAACTGGATTCACAGTGTGCACTGCAAGAAGGTTCCTTTGCCTTTGCCCTTTGATCAGTGGGTCCGCAAGGGTATAAGTGACTCTGAAAGCGAGAAGATTCCCCAGTTCATACCTTTTAGTGATGCACACTTGAATGGAACATTGTCGGAAAAAGAAAGCGACAACATTCTCCAAGAAGCTGTACCATCACATTTTCGTCTGAACACCACAAATCCACGAACATTGTTGCAGGATCAGACTGTACCTGATAAGGCTCATTACGATTTAAGACCCAGACTGAAGAAGAAAACTTGAGATTCCCTCTTCTATGTAATTTCTATCCCGATTGCAGGGTCACAGTAGGAGTCTTGGTTGTGACCTGAGTAGTGGCAATAGGCCTGCAGGACTTGCAGTGTCATAGGACGGCAGACAATCGTGACCAAGTGATTAAGGAAGATTGCCGTGAGCATCCATTTAGAAGATGGAAACTACATTAGGCGAAAGAGAGAGAAGGAACAAAATGAAAGACAATCATTGTAAAATGATATACAGTTGTTGTGGTATAACTTTATGTATTTTCATATTATTGTGTATTCTATTGGCGTGTATAGGTTGGATTGTTTACGCTATGCAGCAAAAAGTTGTCCCTTCTTCTATCTCTGTGCCTTCTTATTCTACTATCTCTCCACATCTGTTTCATACACTTCCTCAACATGAACTCGTAAGAAGAATCGAATATTACAATAATTTCTTTATTCAATTATTACACCAACACCAATTAGTAATTAATACAACCGATTGTTGGGTATGTGGACTAATGCCTCATACCACAGAAAAAGGAATGCCATATTTAGTCCTTCTGTTCTCTTATGAAGGTTCTGCTTGGGCTTATTTTGTAATTTTCTCTAACGCCTATCAAAGCCGATTTAAACGACCAGTCAGTTCTTATAGTGGTGGTCCAGATTTCAGTCATAGTTCATTGATAAAGGGAATGGTAGCTATGGCTAAAATCATGGAAAATAGTAAAAATTTCTGTTGATGAGAGAAAAGCATATACTAATTGGAATGTCACTCATTATATCACAAGCCTTAGTGATAAGGTTAAACAAGGAAAATCTCCACCAATTTGGACTGTACCTCATCAAGGCAATTTCTGTTTGCAAATAAATGGCCAAACTACTGACCCCGAACAGAGAAAAAGCTTTTGTTCCCATACTTACATCCACTCATCTCAGAATTCGCCGCTGTTAGTGCCATCTCAGGGCATGTATTTCATCTGTCATGATAGAGCCTATACGTGGTTGCCGACTGATTTTTCTGGAACTTGCTATATAGCTTTTCTTCTTCCCCCTACATACACTGCCTCTTCAAATTTCCATAAAAACAGATATGGCAGAGGAATTATTGATTCCAAAGACACAGCAGGACAAGAGGGAGGAGACTTCCTTAAAAGATTTCTTCCTTTTTGGGGTCCTGTGGCAAACAGCCGGAATATGAGACAACTGGTTTGTGTTGTAGAGACTACTATAGACATCACTGTAGGAGCTTTAAGTAATATTACAGCGGAACTACAGGTGGATCGTCTTATGACTTTGCAGAACCGAGTTGCCTTAGATGTTATTCTTGCAGATCGTGGTGGAGTCTGTAAATTGATTAAATCGAGTTGCTGTATTTATATACCTGATGACGCTCCGACAGTATACCAGGCCATCTCTAAATTACATATAATCTCTGAGTCGATTCATCAGATACCTAATCACTCCTGAGGCGGAAGACGGGAGAGCTTGTTCGCATTTTGTTTTAAAATTATCTTTGCATTGTACTGCTTTTAAATCCATGGAACACTCACCCTTGAGCACTTTCCCCCTGAAAGCTGCTGTAATCTCCTTCGCACAGCGGATCTTAGCGCTGATGCGGGTAGGGAACAACATCGCCGCCATCGCGCGCCAACCCCCCGGGCCACGCCCACTTCCTAAGGCCACACCTCCCACCTTCCTATATCAATGTGCATTCCCTGGACGCACAGCGGGCGAGCGCAGCGGGCGCGCCGTCAGCGCGCCGAAGTTGCGCCAAAGGGAGGACCGTCTGCGCCCGTCCGTACCAGGCCGGGCCCAAAACCCCTGGAGACCACGCTCCAGTATTAAGGGTCTACACGCCTGAACTACTACTCTCCATGCGACTCCCCGTCAAGCTAAGTTGTAAGATCCTACCTAACGACAGGCACAATTCCATCTCGTGTCCTTCCTGCAACTTCCAACTCGATGTCCCCCAGCTCTGTCGGCCCATTTCCTCAGGCCGTAAGCCGGTACACACGTGGCTCCTCGGAAGCCTGAACTGCAGATCCCTTGGCAAACACAAAAGAAACATATATGACCTTTTGTCCGACAACTCACTGGATGCCCTATTCCTCGCAGAGACGTGGCTACACGCCAGCTCAGGCCCAGACATAGCTGAAGCCCTACCGTCTAACTATGCCATTGTTAGAATAGACCGAACCACTGGAGTAGGGGGTGGCATAGCAGTCATCTTTAAAAAATCGTTGCAATGTACCTTGGAACCGGTTTCCCTAAACGCCTGTGAGATGGCCCTTTTTAAACTTCAACTTCACCCGAATTTCACCTTCACGGGTCTCCTGATCTATCGACCACCCGGCCCTATCCAACCCTGGGCCACTCAACTTGTGGATTGGGTCGCCTTGGTCCGGGTAAACTACAGCAATTTGTCCATTATATGAGACCTAAATATACACTTTGACGACCATCTGAATAAACCTGGCATAAACTTAATTCACGATCTTGCTGCCATGAATCTCACTTTGTGGAACTCGGGAGCTACACACAAAGGAGGTCACCTTTTGGACCCAATTTTTTCAAGCTTTCCCCTGTCACTCTGCCATCCAGCCTTGCCCCTACACTGGTCAGATCACATCCTTATTAATTTCAGCGTGTCTGACCATATGACTTCTAGTCCCTCCGGTAGGACAGGACAGTCCGGTAAAAGGAATTGGAAGAAACTGGACATAAATCACTTCATGTCCGTCCTAGACTCTGCACCTCTGGATGAATTATTTGATACTGAGGACATAGAGATTGTAGCCACTAATATAAACAAATGGCTACTAGGAGCCTTAGACACCTGCCTTCCCTTAGCTCGCAAAAAATTCACAACCCACAACTCTCCTGCGTTATGGTACAACGAGGAACTGAAGGCAGCGAAATCCAAGTGTAAACGCTTGGAACGCCTTTGGAGGACAGACTACTCCCCTGTAGCCTGGCTGACCTACCGTAACGAACTCAAGCTTTACCATAAAGCCTGCTCTACGGCCAGAGCCAACTACGTGGCGAAATCTATCTCAGAAGCCACTAACAAATCTAAAACTCTGTTCAATCTCGTAAAAGAGTTAGCGGACTCAAACACATCAGCCAAACCCCTTCCATTGAATAATGTTCAATGTGAAGAATTGGCGCAGTTCTTCACAAAGAAGATTGAGACCATCTACCAGGACATTGTAAAACAGCACCAGACACAAGCAGTGACAGATCTGGATCTCGATCCGAAGGTGGAGGCCATCTCCCCTGTGCCAAACCTGTCCTACGAGCCACTAACATCCTGGCCCGAGATAAATGTTCAGGGTCTTCGAGACATCTTAGGGAAAGTAAAATCTAGTTCTCCCATCGACCCCCACCCAATCTCCGTACTCAGACTCCTGGACACCCCACAACTCTCCATCATCTACCAAACTTTGAATCTATCCCTCTCCACAGCAAAGGTCCCAGCCATGTGGAAACATGCCATGGTGTCACCCCTACTTAAGAAACCATCGGCAGATCCGAAAATCCTGGCCAATTTCCGCCCAATATCCCTCCTACCCGTTTTCTCCAAAGTTCTGGAGAAACATGTCCATGGACACCTCGCCAGTTTCACGGAGATAAACAACATACTTCACCCCTCCCAATCGGGTTTCCGCCCTGGCTTTTCGACTGAGACGACACTGCTTGGAGTGATGGAAAATCTTCGCCTCCTAGTCGACAGAGGTGACTCTGCTGCGCTGATTTTACTTGACCTCAGCGCAGCGTTTGACACCATCTCCCATTACATTCTGTTAAATTCGCTCTCCACCATGGGAATCAGGGGCAAAGCATTGGACTGGATATGATCTTTCCTGACTCTCAGGACGTTTCAAATCACCTCCAGTACCGCGGCCTCAAATGTCCATCTATCCCCCTATGGTGTCCCTCAGGGCTCGGTGCTGAGCCCCCTGCTTTTTAACCTATATGTAACCCCGCTCGCCCAGATCGCCGAAGCAGCAGGTCTAAACATGTTTACCTACGCCGACGATTCACAGATCGTATTTTCACTCTCCAATGGAGATCACGACTCCTCCTCCCTCCTGCAGTCTGGCCTTAGGAACATCGCCACCTGGATGAGTAAAAACATGCTCAAACTAAACGGTAGCAAAACTGAGGTTTTAATACTGGGCCCACACCAAAATCTCTGGAATCCAAGACACTGGCCATCTGAAATGGGCTCCCTACCCATCCCGTCACATAAAGTATGCAACTTAGGCATTATCATTGACAACGGCCTAACTATGGAGCCCCAAGTCACTAACCTGACATCCACTTGTTTTACCATCCTGAGGTGGCTCAGGAAAATTATTTGGATGCTACCTGACGACACTCAAAAGTCTGTGGTCAACGCATTAATCACCTCCCATTTGGACTACGGAAATGTCCTCTACCTAGGGTCTCCACAGGCAGTCATGCGTCGCCTTCAACTGGTGCAGAACGCCGCAGCAAGACTGCTCTGCAAGTGCCACAGAAGGGAACACATGTCTGGTCACCTTAAGGCACTCCACTGGCTACGAATTGAAAACAGGGTCAAATTCAAAACACTTAGCCTTATACACAAAATCAAATGGGGCAATGCCCCCAGATACCTACAAGCCCTCGTGCGAACCTACACGCCAGCTCGCTGCCTGAGATCCTCATCTCAAGGCCTTTTCTGTGTACCCAAAGTACGCCTAGTGAGGATGGGGGGTAGAACTTTCTCCCTACTGGCCCCCAAGCTCTGGAACTCCCTCCCTCAGCACCTACGCCTGGAAACCCGCTATATCCACTTCCGCAAAGCCATTAAGACCTGGCTTTTTAACCAGTAACTTGCTCCCGCCTCTCTCCAGAGTCTTTCGTTCTGCTTATGTGGTTAAATATCTCTTAGCGCCGGGAAACCCTTTTTGGGTAGCTGTCGGGCTTTAAAAGCCCAATAAATAAATAAATAAAATCAGGACGAAGGAGATTGGTCGTTATTGGGATGGTTTTGGGGACTACTGTCCAAATGGGGTTGGAAAGTGCTAACATTCCTTGGTATGGTTTTAGCCATTGTTTTCTCTTGTTGTCTTTGTATGCACTGTGGTCCCGCCATCTGCGACCTTTGTGCTACTATGTGCATCCCAAAACCTAAGACACAAAGAACAGAGAATATTAGAATGATTTTACAGCAACAGCTCGATGACCTCATGGCCATCGAGATTGACTCAGATTAACATGAGTCTGTGTATCTTGCCTGAGTTCTGGCAAAAGGAGGGTCTGAGGAAATTCGATCTTCGATCACGATCGCATTGAGCCGCCATTTTGAGCTCCGCCGCCATTTTGTGTTGCCCTCACTCAGGCAGCATGACGAACGAAGTCTTTTCTGCTTTTCCTGCAATATTGTGTCAAAATATCCTTGTGCCTCTGTTTACAAAGCTAGTGTTAGAGACTGGTCGAGTACACTAATCCCTGTCTGGTTTTTCTAATCCCTGTCTTAACTATCTGTTGGTTCACACTATTCTCTCCTGACTTTATCTTATCTTCTGGCCTTAGCTGTCCTCCGCTCGTATTCTCTCGTTTCACAACTGTCCTCCAAAACACACAAACGTATCTCGCCACCTGCAAGTCACTTACAGACATGTTAATACCTTAACCTGTGGGAGGGGTGGCAAACACAGTTGGAGGAGAGGCTTCTTCGAGTTACTCGATACTTTTGTTTTCCGACTTTTTCTATTGGCTCTGACTTTCTTTCAAACTATTCCTACTGGTTTTCCCATGTATGTTTTAGGTGTGTCCTTCATTAATGTATGTGTCACCTATGTACTATAGAAGATTGTGCGCCACGGAGTGAAGTGGCAGTCTCCTGAGAACATACCATGTGTACTTCTAGGACAACTGTACTAGCTGCAGCTAATAAAATCTGATCTTTTTACGCCGACAGTGTCCCCGTGTCTCTGTTAGCTGAAGCAGGAGAACCCAGGAGATTAAGGCGTACCGTGCGCCGCCAGGCCCAATTGGTTCTGGTTCTTCAGGGGCACGGTTGATGCCGGGGGCATCATCGAGTGAGATCGATTGGCATCGATCCGGATTCAGGCCTGGATCCACAGGGGCCCTCCGGTGCCAAGGCCGAGGACCAAGGACCCCGAGGCCGAGGACCCCTACACCCCTCCGTGGGGCCCGAAGGCGCGCCGGTGGAGTCGGGCTGCCCATAAACAAGGTGAAAGGCCTCGTAAAATTGCTGAAGCTGGGCAGCGGACGCTCTGGCTCCCAGAAAGGGTTGGAGGCGTGGAGGCGTCCCTGAAACAGGCACCGGAGACGGAGCCATTGAGGTACGATGCTCCGAGTCCCGCGTTGTGTCAGCCATCCGACGGGGAGAAGGTGAAGAGCGCTTGTGCTTCTCCGCCTTCTTGTTTGGACTTACCCGAAGACCTTGATGACTTGGAGTGCGACGCGGAGTGGGGGCTCCGCGAATGGCCTTGTGATCTTCCTCTCGAACGAGACCGGGAGCAATGCGGAGTTGACCGCCAGGCCTCCAACAACTATTGGGATCGCTCCCGCAAAGTCTAAGGATTCATGGCCTGGCAGGCGGAGCATGACTTTGGGTCATGGTTGCGCTCCAGACACCACAAGCACACGAGGTGCGGGTCCATCACAGATATCATCCTGTGACGGGCGCCGCAGGGCTTGAAGCCGGTCCGACGTAGGGACATCCCTCATGCACGAGGAGTCGAAGTCTCTAGAAAGATGTTGACAAAAGTCGCAAAAAAGCTAGCTAAAAAACGGCTAAGGGGAAGCTCTCTCCGGATCTGTGTTACGCTTGTTTGGAAAAAGAAAGAACTGACGTCTACATGCATGGGCGGCGTCCAAGTAGGCACTGTGACGTCATCCCGGCAACAACAATGTTGCTGACGGGCACGTAGTTGACCAACGCCACCTACCGACGCACAGGGGTACTGCTAAAGAAAAAGCTCCAGATTCAGACTGACACCTGGGGGGAATTCTAAGGTAAGGAATCTACAAGTAACTGTCTCTTTCAGATAAGGACTCACAACTTTCAGCAAAAAGGCCACCCTGGCCCTCAGCACCAGTGTGCCTGTTAAAAAAAAAAAGTTGGTGAAGGCTGATCGCACCAAAAGTACCTGGAACTCACTCATGCGAGAAGCTGAAGTGATCACAATAAGGAAAACAGTCTTTAGTGTCAAAAGATGTAACGAGCGGGTGTGCTTTGCTTTGAAGTACACATGAAAAACATCGGAAACAAATTAAGGACCTTCTGTGGCAACAGAAACTGATTGGGAATGAATGCATGTTAAACCTTTAATAAACCTCATCATAACAGGTGCCTTAACAACAAGAATGGCTGGTCCGATAAACTCAGAAAAACCAAAAGGACCAACAAATAAACTTTAACAGTGCCTACTACAAGGCCTTGTTCGGCCTAAGACGTACCAAACAACACAATATCTGACAGCCTGGTGCTTGCATAGAGGCCCCTAATATTTCCCAGGAACCAGCGTAAATAGACTTTATGGAATGGTGACTCGCAGCCAGGATGACGTCAACAACTTCGCTTGGCAAGTCGAACGTTGTCAATTAGAGCTGCACAGTCTCCATGCACGTAAATTGTGCAGGCTCAAATGGAGAACCCTGCCCTGCTGCTGTACAGAAGTGTTTCCTGAAGTGATAGCCAGATTGGAGGACATATGCATGTTCTCAGAAGCTCTGAATTCCACACTCTCCTGGCCCGAACTGGGGCCGGTTGGATTGTGGAAATCGCAGAAATTACAGTTAGCATAAGCTGAAGCCATTTTGGCGACTTGGGAAAAGTGGCTAGTACCTGACTAGCGCGACTTCCGAGGCTCCCTCGAGGCTGTGCTTGGGGAATTGAGAAGCCCCCATCCCGAGCACCATCTGCAAAGAAGACCAGCTCCCCACACTTCACACGTTCTGCGTGGGGCCCTTTTGCACCTGAGTTGCTTGACGTGTTGTCCGGTTGCTGGCCCGTTGGCTAGTGACCTCTGCGACGACGAACCTTTGTTTTCATCTTGCTGGTCGGGCTCCTCCAGACTGGCACCCGCTCCTCTGTGAAAGAGAAGCACCCCAGACCTTCCTGGTCTGCACCAGAAGCAAGTCCTCCATCCTGCATGGGTTCCGCTTGCCAAGGCTTGTTGGGTCCTGACTCGACTTCGACGCCGCCGACAGCAAGAGCCTTCGTGGGACAGCTCACCTCCTGGTCCTGGTCGTCCTCGACGCCTCCTGGTACCCGTGGCTGCTGCGACAAGCTACACCTCTTCACCTGCATCTTCACGACATCGCCTGGTTCCTTCCCGGCTCCTGGCTGGTGACCTAGACTCTGTCCCTTCTGCTTGCAGGTATCCTTCCTTCTTGATCCCATCCTTGGGATCCACCGGACACTCTTCAATGACTGCCTGTCATCAACTTTCCTTCAGGCATCCATAGGAGTCAACGACGAAACCCGACGCAAGTTCACACCTATGCACCCGCAGCCCGTGGGCTAGGTAACTTGAGTACTTCGGTGCTCACAAGGGTATTGACTATCCAAGGGTCTAGTTTCCGAGTCTCGACTTCCTAGCTATACCAGAAGTGTCCTAAAACTGTTAATTTCTAATAACTTCCATTTCTATCGACTTTTACGCATTACGCGTGAGTGTTTCCACTCTGCACCTGAATCCTGTGGGCCTCCCACTTCCTAACCTTTGTTAGTATAGTGTAGCCCCAGCGATTCCCTAGGCCTAGGCCTATCCTGTGTTCGTGACAGTGGTTCTCATACCACTTACTTAGTATATGGTTTGCGTGGCCCCTAGGGCCTAACTGTATTACTTACCTGTGTGACTTAATGTATGCTTAATTAAGATTGTGTTGTACCTACCTCGAATCTCATAAAGAGTGCTGAGGGTTTGACTAGAATAAATCCATTCTATTTTTATATATATCTGTTGTGGTGTCCTTTCATTTGGTATTCAAGGGATTACATATGGTATAACAGCTGGCTTCACATGCCATTCAGAGTTTAGCCTAAGACTGCTCTTGTCCATGCTACCACTAGGATAGCTGGTCTATAAGGTTGACTTTACAACCAATCATCATAAGGGTTGTTTGGACTGATACAAGGTGTACACTAGAACTAGTGACATCATATATCAGGCCAACTTCTCACATTGGTGAGCAGTGGTTTGGATCTGAGCTTGCTGTTGTAATACCATTGTGTAATCTTGAGATACTAAATTGAAAGATCACATAAGATATTGTTAGGTACATATAACATAGATTATAAATACTTAAGTCCTACTGGACTTAGTTGTTGTAGGTTGAAGGGCCTAGCACACCCTGACTACAACTACTAGAGAGGTTTAGTAGATACAACTAGTGTAGGTAGGTGCACACGCCACACCCTCACTAGATCATGTCTCTTAGAGGAGATCAAGTTGATTCTCTCTCAGGAGGGGTAGATCCTAAATAGATACCCTCTAGATATGATACCCTAACTTTTCAGGAGATGAGACAATTGTGTACCTCCAGAAAGTTAAAACAGGGTTCAAACCCTACCCTCATTCAACTAGTGGAGATCTTAGAGGAGTATGATGCTCAGAGAGCCTCCCGGGTTAGTACCCTAGGTACAGGTGAGGGCCTACCCTCTACAGAGGAGTCAGAAGGGACTTCAGAAGATGAGGTAGACAGCCAGGTCCAAGTTGGGAGACTTAGCCAGGCTAACTTAAGCCTACATGGGAGTCTGACTGGGGTCCCCCCGTTCAGACCCTCAGGTGGACTTAACCAGAGAAGCAGGAGAGGAAGATCCCCTTCAAGGGAATCTATCCACTCCCATGCCTCTAATAGCTCCAATGCCTCTTCTCACAGGGGAATGACTTCTCCACAGAGAAAAGAGCATTAGGCCAGAATGAGGGAAGCCAATCTGAGGATTGAAAGGGAAGAACTTGCCCTTGCCAAGGAGAAGCTTGCTCTGGCCAGAGAGCAGAAGTTAAGTGGGCTAGGACCCACTGGTGGCATCAACATTCCTAAAGATAGAGATAGGTCTTATGACCATAGAAACCTAAGCAAAATAGTCCCCCCATATCAGAATGGGGATGACATCCACAAGTGGATGACTGCTTTGGAGAGGGCCTGCAAAGTACAGCAGGTACCCCAGAGTCACTGGGCAGCTATCTTGTGGCTCTCCTTTTCTGACAAAGGTAGAGACAAGCTCCTCACAGTTAGTGACGAGGATGCTGACAATTACAAAGTCCTGAAGAGTGCTCTGATAGATGGGTTTGGCTTAACGACTGAGCAATATAGGTTGTTGTTCAGAGACACCCAGAAGATACAGACACAGGGCTGGTCTGATTTTGTGGATTGTGCCACTAAGGCTTTGGAAGGTTGGTTAAATGGCAGCAAGGTGCAGATCTATACAGGATTGTACAACTTGATTATGAGGGAGCAGATCCTTAATAATTGTCAAAATCAGCTTCTCCATCAACACCTGGTAGACTCAGATTTGACCTCTCCCCAAGAATTGGGAAAGAGGGCAGATAAATGGGTCAAGACCAGGATTAGGCCTAAAAATCAGGGTGGTGACCAAAAGAAAGATACCACCAAGCTTCAAGAGAAGGGTGGGGATAAAACAAAAGAGAAATCTTCCTCAGGGCCCCAAAACTCCACACAGGGTGGTCGGTCCCAAGCTCCCTCGTCTACCACAGTTAAAAAGCCTTACTGCCATGAATGTAAAGTTCCTGGGCATTGGAAAACTGACAGCAGTTGCCCAAAGGCTAAAAACAAAACTGTTCCTCCAATTACTCCTGTAACACCACCTATTACTGTCAGCAGTAATCTCCCAGGTGGCGGGAGTGCCCCGAAAAATTTGGTTGGGTTTTCTTGGGGAACACAGGTGGACCCTGGCTTAGCCAAGTCCCCTGCAGCAGCTACTCTTGTCTGTGATGGTGTCATGGGGTTTGTCAACTTCACTGCCTGTCCCAACACTTTGGGGAGGTACAGACAGGAACCCTACATCAATGGTAGAAAAGCTGAGGCCTACAGAGACACTGGAGCTAGCATCACTATGGTGACTCACAGACTAGTTCCCTCTGAGCAGCTTTTGCCTGGTTTCTTATACCAGGTAACTAACATTGATGGCAAAAAAACAGTCATCCCATGGCAGAGGTGTGTCTCAGCTGGGGAGGTGTCACTGGCCCTAAGAGGGTGGCAGTGTCCCCAACCTTGCCTGTAGACTGCTTACTGGGGAATGACTTGGAGCTCTCAGCTTGGGCTGGAGTTGAACAAGACACCCATTCTAAAATGGTAGGCCTTTCACAAAAGGGTAGTGGGGTTGTGCCAGCCACAACCCCTGTCCAAGTAGATTTCCTCCCTGAAAAGGTTGGAAGGGCAGTGGTAGCCACAGCCCAGGCAAAGAAAGACTTCCCTGTAGAGATTGGCAGAGCTGTGACAGTCACAGCTCAAACCCAAACTGAGTGCATCCCTGGAAAGGTTGGCAAGGCTGTAATGGTCTCAGCCCACGACTGACATAGGTGTAGTGAAGCCTGAAACTATGGATCACTCCACACAAACAGAGAGTAGTGGAGAGGAAGAAAAGTCTCCCTCTCCCCAGACATTAGGAAAAGGTCAGTCTCCTCAGGGATCTAACCTCACCCCTTGTGAAGGAACTGCCCCAGAGGTAGCCAGGCCTGGCCTGGCAGAGCCTCTGATGTCAGTGGACCCTTCCAAGGTGGGACCCAGTCTGGTGCAGGTAGCCTGCCTCTCTCTACCCTGCCTCAGTCAGCCCAGGGCTGCAGAGGTCAGGGAGGCCAGTGGACCCCAAGAGGGCCCCTGTCCACAAGAACCCCCCCATCAAAAGAATGAGGATTGCCTGGCTAGTAGCCCTAGCCAGGTGATGGTTAAAAACATTCCTGAGGGATCTCCTTTACAGGTAGTTAGGGACCTCCCCCAGAGGGATTCTGTTGGGCACAGGCAAACATGGGACCTTAGGGCCCCAAACCTGACCTGTCCCTCCAGTAAGCCCACCAAAGGGACCCAGCCTCCAGCTTTAGGTAGCCAGAGGCTGACCCTGAGAGCACAGTGCAACTCAGTTAAAAAAAGAAAGGCATCCATGGTGGAGGATGATTGGAGGAAGCTGAGGCCTCACTTTGAGGACACTCACTTCAGTACTCCATCTCAACACCAGCCTTTTACTTTGCAAAGACACACCAAAGGTAGAGATTCCCTATGGTGGAGACCCTATGATACCTTTAGGGTGAGGGATTGCTTAGTGGACCATGAGACAGGGGGTAACCATGCCAGTGCTGGTTCTTCCTTATATGGCCACTTAGGCAATATAGGCTTACCTGGTCAAGGACAGCCTTATCTCCTTTCGTTTGGGGGGGGTTGTGTAGGAAGGTGGATATCTGACTATGGTTACCCCAACTTTTTTGCCTAGTGTCTAGCTGGTTTTTCGACTTAGTTGGCCTGAGATCCTGCCATTCAGGGTCTCAGGCTGTCTGCTCTCTCTTTAAAATGGACTCCATGTACCCTAAGTACATACCCAATTGGTAAGGGTCACCTTATTAGACCCTGTACAGTGTACCCTAGGTACCCAGGGCATAGGTGTACCCTAGGCCTCCCAGGGGCTGCAGCATGTATTATGCAACCCCTGGCCTGGCCTTCCAATCAGACACAACTGGCTGATCACTCAGCTGGGGCAAGGTCGTGTAATCACCCCTTGCTTAGATATAGTATACCTATATCTACCCTTAAAATAGACACAGGTGTACCTGTGAGCCACTCCTATGGCAGGCCTTAACAATCCTGGAGACAGAGTGCTTGGTAACGTGTGAGAGGGTGCTCTAGCATGAGCTGAGCCTGTCTGCAGCTTTCGGAACCATGTCCTTATAGCTGTTCTATGATATCGCCTACCATATACTCTTAAAGTGCCTTATAATCTTAAACGGTTATGGTAACTATGGTTTGGCTTTATCAAAACATGTTGTGTAAGATGTCTCACACTTTGGAATAATACCCCCATACCATTTCTGGTGATGAGGATATTATTCCTCCCTTCTAGAGGGAGAGACATGTTAAAATCCTACTTTGTTGTTTAACTCCGACCAAAGCCTCAGCATCACAAAATGGATGCTGCTGCCACAGACACGAGTCTGACCTCCTGCAGCTGGGAGCCCTCCCAGCCAGGGAGGCCTGGACAATAGGTTTCCTGCTTGGGGAGGTGCTAGCACCTCCCCAGACAGACTTTAGTGTACTGGGGCAGGGATGGATGAAAGAAACTAGACACTGCCTGGGGCACACAAGGTGTCCCATGCATAGTCCAGTTCAAACCGGTGCTGGGACACTCCAGCCACAGCTCTGGCGCGAAACTGGACAAAGGAAAGGGGGTGCAACCACTCCCCTTCCTGGTCCCACCCATAGGAGGGACCTTGCAGGTAGCCCAGCCCACTAGCCCAGTATATCAGTAGGTAGCTGAGCCCTGCTAAATTAGATTAACCTGAATCTGCAACTTGTACAGAAACTCTGGACCTTCGACATTCGACCTCAGGAAGAAGACTGAAGAAATCTCCCTTGTGGCCAAGGAGTGACCACCCTGGGCAACCAGGCACCATCCAGCGACCGCTGCTTGCTTTGCGACTGATCCTACGAGGGACGACTGCAGAGACTGACCAGCGCCGAGACTTCCAGACACCTCTGAACCAGATCCACATCTACAGCGAAGCTGAGACCCGTGGAGGCGACGAGGGAAGTGGGACCGGCGACTTGGGAAAAGTGGCTAGTACCCGACTAGCGCGACTTCCGAGGCTCCCTCGAGGCTGTGCTTGGGGAATTGAGAAGCCCCCATCCCGAGCACCATCTGCAAAGAAGACCAGCTCCCCACACTTCACGTGTTCTGCATGGGGCCCTTCTGCACCTGAGTTGCTTGACGTGTTGTCCGGTTGCTGGCCCGTTGGCTAGTGACCTCTGCGACGACGAACCTTTGTTTTCATCTTGCTGGTCCGGCTCCTCCAGACTGGCACCCGCTCCTCTGTGAAAGAGAAGCACCCCAGACCTTCCTGGTCTGCACCAGAAGCAAGTCCTCCATCCTGCATGGGTTCCGCTTGCCAAGGCTTGTTGGGTCCTGACTCGACTTCGACGCCGCCGACAGCAAGAGCCTTCGTGGGACAGCTCACCTTCTGGTCCTGGTCGTCCTCGACGCCTCCTGGTACCCGTGGCTGCTGCGACAAGCTTCACCTCTTCACCTGCATCTTCACGACATCGCCTGGTTCCTGCCCGGCTCCTGGCTGGTGACCTAGACTCTGTCCCTTCTGCTTGCAGGTATCCTTCCTTCTTGATCCCATCCTTGGGATCCACCGGACACTCTTCACTGACTGCCTGTCAGCAACTTTCCTTCAGGCATCCATAGGAGTCAACGACGAAACCCGACGCAAGTTCACACCTATGCACCCGCAGCCCGTGGGCAACGTAACTTGAGTACTTCGGTGCTCACAAGGGTATTGTCTATCCAAGGGTCTAGTTTCCGAGTCTTGACTTCCTAGCTATACCAGAAGTGTCCTAAAACTGTTAATTTCTAATAACTTCCATTTCTATCGACTTTTACGCATTACGCGTGAGTGTTTCCACTCTGCACCTGAATCCCGTGGGCCTCCCATTTCCTAACCTTTGGTAGTATAGTGTAGCCCCAGCGATTCCCTAGGCCTAGGTCTATCCTGTGTTCGTGACAGTGGTTCTTATACCACTTACTTAGTATATGGTTTACGTGGCCCCTAGGGCCTAACTGTATTACTTACCTGTGTGACTTAATGTATGCTTAATTAAGACTGTGTTGTACTTACCTCGAATCTCATAAAGAGTGCTGAGGGTTTGACTAGAATAAATACATTCTATTTTTATATATATCTGTTGTGGTGTCCTTTCATTTGGTATTCAAGGGATTACATATGGTATAACAGCTGGCTTCACATGCCATTCAGAGTTTAGCCTAAGACTGCTCTTGTTCATGTTACCACTAGGATAGCTGGTCTATAAGGTTGACTTTACAACCAATCACCATAAGGGTTGTTTGGACTGATAAAAGGTGTACACTAGAACTAGTGACATCATATATCAGGCCAACTTCTCACAGAGTCATCAACTATAGTTAACTCCTTCAGTACTGAGCCAGAGCACTGCGCATGCTCAGAAAGGCCTGTAGCTGCTAGAATGCACCTGTCTTAGAGTGTACTGTCTGGCTATTCCAACTGACATAAGCAGTAATATCTCCCATCCCACTGTGTTGACCAAGCAATTTCTGTATGCCCATGTTAGTCAATAACTATTCTTGTGTATGCCTGTATCTCTCATTTGAGTCTCCATGCTTACTCAGCTGTAAACTGGGTATACAAGGCCCATGGCCTCTGTATTCTATGGACGACCTCCTACAGTGGCCTGAGGGAACTGTATTGACATAGTCCCACTCACGTGAGATTAATAAACTTGTTATTTAATATTCCAGCTTCAGTGCCAATTTCTTCTTTGGTGGGTGAACCCTGCACCGGTGGCCCCCTAAAAAGGCTCATTTCTACAAGATGACTTGGGTCCAGTCATTCCTGAGGTTCGTTAGAACTCTGGGCAGGAGAGGCAGAGGTGGGAAGGCGTATAGGACTTCAGTGTCCCACCCAGTCGAAATACATCTTCTAGATAGGACATTCGTGGGAACTCCAGTACGCAAAATGTTGCACACCGGGCATTCTCAGTAGTGGTGAAAAGATCTAGCCATTGTTGGAAGATGCCCTGTACCCCCTTGGGCTGTAGCCATCATTCGAGATTCACCAGGTAGCACCAGCTAAGCTTTTCCACCCTCCAGGTGGATCCCCAATCAGGGGATGCCCCAACATTTCAACCGAAACCACAGGCGCAAAGCCTTTTGGCAAAGGAGTCAGGACACCACTCTGCCCTGCGTGTTGCAGTTCCACATAGCAGTGGTGTTGTCAATGTCTGGTGAAAGGCCATCATCTCCTAAGTCTCCACCTTTCCCAGATGAGATCCCCAACCCAGCAGTGATGTATCTGCCACCACTGTCCACTTTGTATAGGGAAGGGAGAGGAGTCTGCTGCTGGAAAGGTTGCTCTTAAGAAGCTATCACTGCAGATCGTTTTTATGAATCTTTTTTTATTAACAAGGCTCGAAAGACCATATCATGCAGAAGCATTACCCGGAGTACATCATGTATCAGACACAGAAGAATAATAACAGTATAGCTCACTGCAGATCTTTTGTAGTCTCCTCTGAATCCTGGATGACATCTGACAGGTTTCCTTAGTGCTGGGTACACTCAGGCTTAAGATCCCACTGCAGGGCCAGCATATGCCATCTGGCGAAGAGGACAAGCAGGATCCATGAATCCAACAGGCCAAGAAACCTTACGGCTGCTCTCACTGAGATCCAGAACAAAGGCTGGCACATCAGGGTCATAGCCCAAAAGTCCTAGACATGTTGCGATGGAGAAACAGCTCTGAACTGCACCGTGTCCAGGACAGCTCCATTAAACAAAGCCCCTGTGAAGGAGTCTGGTTCGACTCTAACGATGTCAGGAGGTCTGTCATCACCTGGAGGTGATCTATGACTGACTGTTGAAGAGCCCACCATCAACAGCAAGTTGTCAACATAGGTGAAAACTGGTATTCCCCAACCTCCCAAGATTGGCAGTGACCACTGCCATCACTTTTGCGCTGGTAAGGTCGAAGAAGAGCATGGCAAACTGCTCTTGGCCAACCATTTACCGCAGGTAACGTCTGTGGGACTGCAGGATAGCCACATAAAAGTACATGTCCTTCAGGTCCAAGGCTTCCATCAAATCACCCGGATCCAGTACAGACAAAACCTGGGCCAGGGTGATCATTTTGAGTTGTCCTCCAGCAGAAAGAGATTCTGTGAGCGAAGATCTAAAATAGGATGAAGACCTCCATCCTTCTTCAGCATGAGGAAATAGCGTGAGTGACAACCCTTCTCTATTTCCAAGGCCAGCAACCTCTCAATGGCCCTTATGGATAGTTGAGCTTGCACCTCTTGCAGTAAGATGAATAGACACTCCTCTGAAAGCAGATCTGATGTGGGAGGAAGCTGTGGTGGATTGGAATGAAATGAAAGGGTGTAGTCCTGTAGGAGGATTGGGGGACCTATTGGATGTAATGGACTTCCACTGTGGTAACAAAATGTTGGTGCATAGCTCCCACAGGGTGGTTGTGAGCCATTAAGGACAAACTAAAGCGGCTTGGAGGCTAACGCCACAGGAGCGGGAGACTGAAAGTCAGTGCCCCTGGTGACCTGCATATTGCCTGCATTATTCTCATTCCCACCTACGAAAGGGGTGAGATGCAGCGGGGGTGGGAGCCCTTGACATGGTCTATACACCAAGCCTCTGGAGTAGACTCAGTAGGACTAAAACTGACAAGGAAACTACTGGGCATGAAAAGACCCAAAGAACCTGCTTTGGCGCAGATTTGCCTGAAATGTTCCAGGGCGGAACCAAAAAGGCAGAATCTATCAAAAGGCATATCCATAACGGATACCTGCTGTAGTACTAGAGACACTCCTATGTTTTGAAACTACTTGATGACCTTTGACTACCATTGTTTTAATTGACTTTTGGTGTTTTATTTTGCCCTAGCATGAATGTTTGACATCATTTTTCCCTGCATGTGCACGTTTCCTTGAAGATGTCTTTTGTGTAATCTTGTAGTTTTAAAGTGAGAGAGCTTTCACAGAGTAGAACAGCCTTGCCAGGAATAGAACGTGTGGGATGTGCATTTGGGAGCATGAGAGAGAGGTATGGAATGCACTTTTTGGTCTTGAAGTGCAGTGTTATGAGCAGTGGTGCTCAAATGTGTATTATGTTGGACACTGGGAAATGAAGTGTTTAGTGCTATAGGCAGCGGTGCACAAATGTGCATTGTGTTGTACATTGGGAAGCATTATGAAGTTCTTACTGTTGGCTTTGACATGCCCTCATGTCATCTTGAATTCTGACTCTGTCTTGCTTGAGCTTTTTGCGCACACAGGCAGGCCCCCATATTACTCAAGTTGTTTAGGTTATTCACGTTCTTCATGGTTGTTTTGTTGACTGTACTGCCAGAGACTTTCGTAAGCTTCGTTAATATAAAGGCTGAAACACATGAGAATGCAGAAGGACCATGAGAACTCCTTTGCCTTTGGAATACTTACATGGAAAGTGCCCAACTCCAGTAAGTTTTCTTGGTGCAAGGGAGGGCCTCTCGGATCCTTCTAGTGTGGTTTGAGATTATAAAGCTGGGATTTTTTGACTTGGAGACCGGGACTTGAGCCTGAATGACGGACTCGTCTACAGTGCAGCAGCTCGCGGTTTTGCTGATGTCCACGTCTGTGTGCACATTCAAGTCTCCAGGGGTATAATTTGGGGGGGGGGTGAGGGGGTGGTGTGGAGGGTGTGAGGGGGTGTGTGTGTGTGTGTGTGTCTGTGTGGGTGGGTGTGTGTGTTTCTCTCTCTCTTGGCAATAATCATCTGAGGTGTTTTGTTTGAGTATTGACTTTGTGATGTTTGTCTGTGTGCACATACAAGTTTTCGGTGGTTGTAATCATCTGATGTATTTAGTGTATATATCTTTCTGATTTCTTGCAGGACGTCCATTATGATCTGCTTGAGTTTTATATCATATCTGCTTGCATTTCATATTATCCATGCATTACTTATAAGTGTGATATTATTGCTTGTATATGTATATATCTTTGAATGTTGTTTGTTTGACATCTGGGAAATCCTTTCTGTTAGAGAGCGTTGCATAACTAAAACCCCATGCCTTATTCTTTGATGTGTTTCATTTTTATAAAAGTGAAATCCCTTTCCAGGTGGTGTTTTGTTGTTTTTATTGCTTCGTCGTGTTTGCCCCCCCCCCCTCCGTGTGAGAGGGAGGTATTTTCTATTATCTGGGAGTGCCAAGTAATACTTTACAGAAGAACACAACGGCTAACCAAGGTTAAGCACTTTACAATCCGAATGTATCGTTGTAGAAAATAGGTACTACAACTCCCAGCACTCGCCAAGGATAGGTGCCACGAATACAAAGAGTTTCAAAGAAAAAGGAGGTGCACTCAATAATTATTCAGGAGAGCCAGTAATGTCCAAAGGATCTTCTTTATAAAAAAAACACACTATATATAGATTGAAGCACAGCCAACGTGTTTCGTTCCTGTCTGCCAAAGAACTTTGTCAGGGCTTATAATTTTTTTTTAAGTAAGGTGATTGTAATAACAATCAATCTTAAATAGTATTCTGTCCATCCTTTTTTGAATCTTTGAACCGTGGGACGATATGTTAATACTTCGCAATCTACACATTAGACCAGGTGTATATAGTAACTGCATTTTAAGAAATGGATTCTGGACTTTATCTTTGCTACAAATATTAGAGGATGTATTCAACACGGAATTTAAGATTGATTGTTATTACTATCACCTTACTAAAAAAACAATTCTAAGCCCTGATGAAGTTCCTTGGCAGATAGGAACGAAACGCATTGGCTGTGCTTCAATCTATACATACTGTTTTTTGGATAAAGAAGATCCTTTGGACATTACTGACTCTCCTAAATAATTATTGAATGCACCTCCTTTTTCTTTGAAACTTAGGGCCAAGTAACATACCTGCACACAGAAAAACCTGTGGATCTCATCCATGAATGGCAACGGAACAGCACACTAATTTAGATTGTTCACTTCAAACAATCCATGGTATCCAGAACTGCCCAATCACATATTTGGCTGCATCCTGAACTGTTTGAGCCAAGAAAGCCCTAAACCCTTATAGGACTGCCTGCAAGATCTTTCTGGCCATGTCCCAGATTGCCGGTGTGTTGCGGCCTAGTAGGTAAATTGCATTGATTGACCTTAAGGCTATGCTGGATAAAAAGAACATGTGTTTACCAAATGCCTCAATCCTTTTCAACTTCTTGTCTAGTGGTGCGGGGGAGGGTCATGTTGAAAGAATTAGCATTCACCTTTTTGGTGAAGTTTGAACCATCGATCTCTCAAGAGTAGGGTGCTGCTTAAGAAAACCAGGGTTGCATGTTGCTTGTCTATGACGCCTTACCACTAGACAAGAGCAAAGTTTAGATCAAGCGCCCATAGAAGTGTCAGTTAGTGGTTTGTTGAGGCAAAGGCTCAGAGGAAGCAGGCCCGAATTGAAGAACTTTCGTAAGGAAGTTTGTCATACTTCAACAGAAGGTAGCTGTTGGACCAGAACTTCCGTAGCATGCTTGGTTACTGCCCAAATGCAGCACACACTTTTGTTGGCAGCCCAAGGGGGGAAATTAACCCTGTATCAGGGGAAGTATCAAACCCACTGGTATCCTGTAAATCCATGCATAAACTGTCCTAATCAAAATATGCAGCATATCTTCCTTAAAATTCTGGGAACCTCAAGGCACATCGGGATGATCTATGGGATCGGCTCTTTAATCTGAGATTGGTTGCAATATTAAGGTGCACCATGACGCTCTTGCAATTTCTCTTTAAACAGACAGTGGCAAGATTGGATCAAATCTTTCTTTGCCTTCCTATGTGTCCACTTCAAGTTGTTTACTGGATTACTTTGACCGTAAATAAGACCTGTCACAGGATCGCCCTAAAGAGCTGGAATGTGTCAGCACCCTCAACTTGGAGTGGGACGTATGGAAGTTTGCGACTCTTTCCAATGTTTGGCGACACACAGCTTTGCTTCACGGTCCTGGATCGCCATGGGGTGCATGAGGGTCTACATTTTTTGCACAACTTTGAGCTGTGTCCTGACCCCAAACACCAAAGGCACACCTTGTACGCATCTGTTTTTACATGGGGATATCGTTCTCTTGCACACTGGAATTAAATTTGAAGAATTTGTCTACTGTTAAAAAAGGGAGCGGAGCACCAGATCCACATTGTAAGAAAGGAACGGACGCTAGAGCATAGGAATGGCACTTATATTCTACTCTGCGCCATCACTTCTAGGGCAGAACAAAATCAACATGTAGCTGCACCACACCACCTAGCAGCACGCAGGAGCTCTGCTATGAAAACCTCCAAATACAGACTGTCACCTGAGAAATATTCTAAAGGTGAGAAATCTGTAGTTAGAAGTATCCATCAGAAGGCATATATACTCTCAGCCCTCTAACACAGATCTTACATAAACAAAGTGCAACCACAATGATGAACCGAAAAAAAAAAAAAAAGTTTCTTGAACTCCCTGATAATTAAGACATAGAGGGGCTTTATGTCAATTTATAAAACTGTTGGCTTCTATGGGGCATCAATAATTCCGTCAGTGAAGAGGAGCCAAGATGGCGGACGGACAGGACGTCTGAGCTCCCGGCTCCGCAGCCCGTCTGCTGTTTACATGACATCCTGATCTTTAATCCTGCCTACAGCGCGAGCAAATGTAACCACGAATGCGCTGACACTTTCCGCATTCCTCCGATGTCCCCGCCGGCTTTTTTGGTCGAGGATTCATAGAGTTTGCCGACTTTGGACTTTGCCCACGCACTCTGGCCCGACCACCGCCACCGGACATCGCTTATCACGTACGGTGAGACGACCTGGGGCCGGACCGGCGCCTGGGGAAATGTGACCGGCTGTGGAGTGGGCGGCTTGGCGGAGCCTTCTTCGCGACGGAGAGAATTCCTGTATGATTGGGTCCGGGCTGGCGAACCTTCCTTTGTCATGCTACCAGCGGTCAGAGCGGTATCCGTTTTAGAGCGCCCACCACCCGCATTGTTATACAGCCGAGGGCTCTCACATCGTGTGAGCCCCGTATAGCGAGCAGTATCTCTTCTTGCCTTAAATGCTATTCCTCCGTCCAATGGAGTCGCCCTCACCTCTCCGATGTGGGCTGACTGCAAAAATGGTGGCGGTGCCGGTCTACCTCGCCGGAAAGACGGAAGCCTCCATATCCCTGACGCAGGCTGCCCTGCCTACTGTCGAGCTGGAGGGTGTCCCGGCGGCGCCTTTGCATATTGCCGACATGCTGAAGCGGGGAGCAGACCTGACCTATGGTGATATCCTTCTAGCCCTGGAAGACTTGAGGGCGACACTGTGGGAAAACACTCGAGAACTGGAGCGGAAGATCGATGTCGCTATGCCATCCAGGGAACTACTGCGGTTGTCTTACCCCCCAATGCCTCTCATTCCCTTCGAGGCGGATACAATGTGGCGACAGGGGGATACTGTGGAACGTCCTCTCCCTGGCTACAGTGTCGAGTGTTCTTTTAATGACAAAGTTGCAGATACAAAGCTCCCTTCCACTTTACAAGCTGAGACTCTGCCTCTGCAAGTGTTGCCACGGCTTCCTCAACATCGTCGGAGTGTGTGCCGTTCTGTGGGGAAAACTGTGTTGGTCACTATCGATGTGGTGATGGTCTATGATTGGGAACTCTCGCTTCCTCTTCCTCTGCGTCTTCTGTGCCGGGAGCGGCCATCTTGCTCCTTTGTTCTGCCTGAGGTACACTCCCAGCGGTGGCCATGCTTGGTGGGGTTTCAGCGTTCTGGCCAGGGCTGATGTTGCCTCCCTTGACGATCCTGCCTGACCGCCTGGCATGACCCGGACTAGAATATTTGTCTATGTATCTGATGTGCCGCATGCGTGTAATTTGCTATTGTTGATTGCGGGGGTGGACCTGTGGGGCCGCTTAGGATCGGGCCGGGGCTGGGCGATTTCCTTTAGTTTGCTGTACGTATTGGCGGGCGGGGACTAGGATGGGACTGCTAATTATCTGATTTATTCGCACATTTGGAATGGATTCTCCCCACCCGCTGCTTTGCTTGCTACTTCAGTTGTGCTGATGATATTCAGAGTGGGGGATGCTTATGGGGCTGGTGGTGACCGGGAGTATGTAAAATTTCCTCCTCCTGTCTTCTCTGGGAGTCGGAGACTGGGATGTTCTTTCCCACTCTCCGGACTCTCTTTCTCACTTGGGGTTCTTTTGGGGCGACAGGCATGCCTATTGGGGGGGGGGGGTGGGCCGTGGCCTTCCGCTGGTATGCAGGGTGGGGGGATGGGATGTGTTCTATGTCTTTTCTTTGTCTCTATGACCCTCTTTCACATTCTTTCTCTCTTCTTCTTCGGTTTCTTTCTCTTCTATGTTTCTTTGTTTCTTCGGGGTCGGGGTTCAGTGTTAGTAGGGAGTTTATTGTGCTCTATCATTCTGTGGTATAGCGTTTGCTCTTAGTTCCTGGATGGTGGCCACCTGTTTCCTTACAATTGCCTTCCTATATAACGCCTCCTTCTGGGTGCTCCGTGAACGGTGATGTCTCTCCTGGTCAGTGATCAGCTTCGACTCTTTTCGTAGTTCACTACATTGTACTCGACAAAATCATAAAATTAAACCTTTTCTTATCCTGACATTATTGTTCTATGTTCTACACGGTACTTTTCACTCAGAGATTGCTTTAACAGCGCTCTGCCCAATTGGTTTTTTTATTTTTTTTTTACTTTTCTTTTATCCTTTTCTGATATGTCATAGCGGCCGGCCCCGAGGGGTTGTAGGCAGACGCTGTGTATTGTGCATTTACCAAAATAAAGGTTTTAAAAAAAAAAAAAAAAAAAAATAATAATTCCGTCAGTGTGGGTAAGCGCAGCTATGCAGTTCACAGCTCTTTCAGGCTGAGAGCTGGTGTGGAAGATACAATTACTGTGGCCCTGTAGGAAGTCTAGCTAGGGTAGAAGGCTACAGCCATCAGGTTTAAACAGGTTTACTTGAAGGCAGTAAAGTAAAAACTTTATAAAAGCTCTTATTGTGGCATATACATTTAAAATCCATGTCAACTAATATGTTTTCAGCAATTAGTCATGCCACAAGATCATGATCCCTAACTATTCCTAAGCCAAAGTTACCCCTGAGTAGGCTTCTAACAATCCACACATTTTTTTACCAAGATGTAAAACAGATGCTGCCACTCTCGCAACATGGCACTTTAGCCCATGATCCCCTTTTAAACATTTAAGTATGGTAGGCTTGCGTATGTCCAGCGTGAACATGATGTACCTGGGCCTTAATTATAAAAGTCACATTGGCAGCAGACTTCATACCAAATGTAACCCTTTAGTCGCACAACATTGGCAGTGGCGGCTGGCAGGGAACGGGGGTGGTGAGGCGGAATATATATATATATATATATATATATCCAACAAAACCCCAATCCACTTGGAAGAGAGCACGCACACGAGGAATGCTGAGTATAAAGGCATCTTTTATTCCATAGGGCAGTGGTTCCCAAACTTTTTGACCCATGGCTCCCTTGACCTAATTGGCAGTTGGCCGTGGCTCCCCACCATTGTTTTTACCGGCGCACAGTTTGGGAACCACTGGTCTACATGAAGATTCAAGCCTAGACGTGATGAAGGATTCAGAGAGTAGCCATCACCATCATAAAACTTTATTTGCAATCACAAAGATCTTATAAAGTACATCTCAATTGCTAGAGAAAGGCTCAAGGAGCTCTGTGGTGTTACAAGAAGTTTACATGGGGTGGGCTCTGATGAACCCAAGATGGCTCACCAGATCCCATCTACCCAGTGTTTTAAGTGTGCTGGGTCCTGCCGGTGCAGTTCTAAAAGGCAGGTGTCAGGACAATAGGTAAGTTTTACAGACACATCAGAGGAGGTCGCGCAGTAGTATATAAGTAAGCCCAGCCATATCCAAACATATTCAACCATTTGCAAACCTATCCATCATGTATCCTACCATCTATCATTTCACTCATCCATCCCTTCATCCATCCTTTCACTCCTCATCCATCCATTATCCATCCATCCACCCTTTCACCCTATCCATCTGTACACTCATCCATCCACTCTTCTACCCATCCATCCATTCACTCATCCATCCAGACATTTACCCTTTCACCCATCCAGCCATCCTTTCACTTACTCATCCATCCACCCAGTCACTCATCCTTCCACCCATCCACCCTTTCAGTCATCCATCCATCCTCCCTTTTTCTCTCCATCGACCCTTTCACTTAGCCATCCTTCCATCCATCCACCCACCCATCCATCTACTCATTAATCCATCCATTGACCCTATCACTCATCCATCCTTTCTCTCATCCATTTATCCTTTCACTCCTTCACTCATCTATTCATCATTTTGTCCACCTACCCTCCCTTTCACTCACTCACCCATCCATCCATCCTTACATCCACCCTTTCACTCACCCATCCATCCATTCACCCTTGCACTTATCAATTCATCAATCCATCCATAATTTCACTCATCCATCCTCCCACTTACTCACTCATCATCCACCTTTTCGCTCATCCATCCTTTCACTCATCCATCCACCCTTTTACCCATCCAGCAACCCTTCGACCCATACATCCAGCTGTTTACCTTTTCTCTCATCCATCCTTCCACTCACTCAATCCATCCATCCTCTCTCATTATGCATCTATTCAATCTTTCATTCATCCATTCACCCTTTCACCAATTCATCCAGCCATCCACCCATCCCTTCACTTACTCACTCGCTCACCTTTTCATATTAATTTTGAGCTGAGCCTTTTTGAGAAGAGGCCCATCAAGAACTTCACCCTCGCTGCAGGAGCCATTCCAGGACTGGGACAGAAACCACCCAGGGCGGAGACAGGATCCACCATAGGGGGGGGGGACAGGAGCCATCACAGGTTTTGGGGGGGGGGGGGACAGGAGCCACCACATGGGGGGACAGGAGCAATCACTGGGTGGGGGCAGGAGCCATCACATGAGGGGAAACAGGATCCACCAGGGTGGGCATAGGGGTGGGCATGCAGTATTCTAGTATCATCTTGGTGGGGTAGGGTTCCTCACCCCCTCCTGGACAAGACAACGAGACGACAGGCTCTCTTTCTAAAATGTTAGTTTTGCCATCCCCCACTGTGAAGTACAGTACTTAAAGGAGATACTCCAAGAGAACTGATTTAACTGATTGGCCTCCATACATTGTTAATCAGTGTGGGTGCGATTGTGCCATGTCTTTATTTTATTACATTATAGACTGCATGTTTGAAGAACCGAGGTTTGCTTACAATTTAGTAACAGGAATTAAGCTCTGTGGAGAGAACCACATGCTGCCTCGGTGTAATCAGGGTCGGTTCTATGATTTTTGGGGCCCTGGGCAGAAAGGGTATGTGTGAGGCCCCTCTAAATTGCATAGACATGACACATGACGCATTCAGGGTTGTTTGCATCTGAATAGATGCCCCTGCGCCTGAAGCTGCAGCCCTCCCTCTAAGTCACCTTCAATCACCTCTTAACAGCTCATGAAGGGCGGAATGTGTGAGGGTTGCCATCTCGCTGTGCCTCTCCAATGCTGCTGGGTATCTGAGCTTTGGTACTGAATCGGAGTCTGTTACAACGAGTGTTGCGCTGCAGCTGCAATCTTCCACATCCTGCCCGGCGGCGCGGCGCCCCTGGCTTCTCATCACGGCGCACCGGGGTGCCGCAGCGCACACCTTGGGAACCACTGCCATAGGGCCTCCCCTGACCCCAAAGCAAAGAGAGGCGTGCTTCAGCTGTCACAGAAACCTTTTTCAATCTAATAAGCACCATCTCACTAAGAACATTTATACTGTGTCTTGCAATCATAGACATAGAAAAAAATCACCCAGCGTGAGGAGTACAGCGACGCGGCGGACCTGAAATGGAAAAAGGGTGGTGTCGGCCTGCAGTCCAAGCCGGAAACAGAACGTTCTAGTGGCAGACCGAAGGATCTGGGAGGGGCCCCTGATGTCATTGGGAGGAGACGGCCAAATAGGCGTGGAGCCAGAGACCAGGAAGAGCGAGAGGACGGAAGCGGAGAGATCGGGCACGAGCGGTGAGAGAGACCAGGCGAGGACAGAAGAAGACGAGCGAGACGAAAGAACGAAGACCCAGGAAAGCGTGGTGTACACCGCAATCAAGCCCTGCAGCCTGCAGGAATGAGAGGACACCCCGGGTCCCAACGCCAGGGTCCTGGACAGGGGTCGTGGCTTAAGGTGAGTACCTCTGAGGGGGTCTGTTGGACCTGTCAGCCTTAGGGTGGTCTTACCCTACATTTTTGCCCTTCTTGCCTCCCACTTGACCTCACATTTTTGTTGGACTTAGGACTCTGGATACCTTACCACTGCTAAACAGTGCTAAGGTGTAGGTGCTCTCCCCTAAAAACATGGTGACACTGGCATATCTGCCACAGGCCCCTGCTACTGCAGTGAGGCCTACCTCTCTATAGACTAACATTGTAAACCCCCCCCCCCCCCCCCTTATGGAATAACTTATTACAGGGACCTAATAAGTATGTCATGTTTGGTCTAGTTGGAATTGTGGCGGGGAACCCTTTCCAATGATATATGGGGTTTGAGCACTACTACTTTAGAAATCCCCCTTTTCCTGCCTACACTTAGTCTGGGCACTGCAGACTTCCCCCTCCCATCTGCACACTGATAGCCTGCCTGGGCTGGCAGGAGGGAGTGGTGATTCACACCTTCTCCACTTGAATGGGCTGTGACTGTCTGCCCCACCGTAGCCTTAACGGCCCTGCCTTTTGTCACTGTAGACAGCCAGGTCAGGGAAAGCAAGGAACACCCCCAGAACTCCCTAGACCTTTTTAGAAATTCCTACCCCCTAGAGCGTTACAGAGACTTCTACCCACTTCTAGTAACTAGACTCCATGGTATAAAAGGGAGGGTCCTGGCCACACACTCTAGTTACACTACTGGACCAGGAAGAATCTCTGCTGAGGTGAAGACTGCTGCATTAGAAGGTTTGCTACACTACTGTGGCTGACTGCCCCCAGGAACTGCTGCCCCAAGCTAGCTGCATTGCCCTGCCTGCCTGCTGATCTTGCCCTGCCAGAGTGAAACTACAAGACATCCCCTCCAGAGTGTCTCCACAAACTAGACTGACTGACTTCCTGGTAAGGGGACTCTAAATAAACTGCAAGGACTGTCCTTGCAACACTGCCCGTGGAACTGCCTTATTTCAAGGAAAGACAACCGCGTTTTTGTGAGCGCGGGTGCCTCGTGATTTAAACTGCCCCCCTGAGGTCACCGCCACCAGCCCGTGTCCGGAGGAAAAGCTGTGTGTGTTAATATCACCACCGCCGGCCCTGGGCCGTGAAGAGCACTGCCGAGGAGAAAGCGCTGTGTGCCAGGGAACACCGCCACCGCCCGGGGCCCTGAACGCGTTGTGACCTAAAAGCGCCGTGAGGGGAAGCGCTGAAACCCAGAGATCACCGCCGCCGCCTGGGTCTCTGATCACGTCGTGACCTGGGAGCGCTGTTAGCAGATATCACCGCTGCCGGCCCGGGAGCCTCGGGAAGCACGGGGAGGATTCCCCCGCGACGTCAGAGGAGCGCCATGCTGGGATTGGTCCCTTGCGGGGGGTTGCTAGGCAGCAGGGGGCTCGCCGATCGGATATGCCATGCGGAAGTCCCAGGAGCGCGAGGCAGTCTGACCCGGTCCCCTGCGATCAACGGAGACTGACAACGGGAAGGAGGGAAGAAGAGACTGCGGCCCCCCTCTCACTCAGGTTACGGCCCAGGGAGAAAGTGTTGGAACCGTTTGGGGCGAGGGTGCAGGGCTGCAGGGAAGTGCTCACGGACTTCCGCCTTCAGGGATCCAAACAAAGGCCTGCCTTATCCGTGGAGGAGCAGGGCATATTGACACTCACATTGGCAACGTTCGTACTAAAAACACGACGGGGGCATATTGACATTTGTCATCGGCTGCATTCTTGGCTGTAGGTACAGCGGGGGCATGTTGGCATTGAAAGCCCAACGTTGGCGGCAGCATTCCGGCAGTGAAGTGCTCCACTTCGCCTGAATCTGACCATACAGCCAGAGGGGGCCCTGCGCACTAGGAATAGCGCCAGCCTTAAAAGTCCCCCAATATTCTAGCCCAAAACTCATTTTCCACGGGACTCTTAATTCCTACAAATATCTGAACTACTTGTAACCTTCTGACCTTGTATTGTTTCTCTTTTCTGTACACTTTCTACCACTAGTCTCTTCAGCATTTCTCAATGGAAACATCCCATCAGTCATGTTTGCACTCTGCCATCTCCTCATTCTGTCATCATGACTTTCCCGTACACACGGTCTACCAAACATGTAATTATACCTTCCGCCACTCCGCTGTTGCTCTCTTTCATACTTCTCTTCTTCCCATTCCGTTAAAGCTTCAAATTGAGTAGGTCTAGGTCTTGGTTCTAACCTCATCATCCTTTCTCTTAGGGTCCTGAATACAGCCAAACTGAACAAACCACTTTCTGGAAATGCAAGAACTCCATCTTCTTTGGTATACTTTGCCCAGTTATCTACCCAAATACATGTATGGTATCCATATTTTGCTACCATAAAAGATGCGGTGATTTCGGTGGAGGAAGTAGCTGTCCTTCCCTAGTCACAATTGGCTTATCCTTTTTAAATAAGTTCTTGATTTTCCCAAACCATGACTTTTTCTCCTTCTCTGGTGGATCGTAATACATCATTTTTCTTGTTCTAAAATCCTGAATCACTAGACTTCTTGAATCGCTTCTCTACGATTATTCTGTTTGCTGTCCAATCCCAGCACGACTCACACTAACGCACTAATCCAGAGCGTCTACGTCACACTGGCAATTCTCCACTCCTAGCACGGCGTACACCAGCACACCAATGCGTGAACACATCGTCTTTCTATGGCTGGCCAACCCCAGTGCGGTCTTTCTGACGTCAGCTTGTCTCGCTACTCTTGCTTCTGCTGACCCCTCCTTTACAAAATTTAGCGGCAAAATTTCTCTTACGTTCTCTTCAAACAACTGTTAGTAACGACATAAAAACACCACCATTGCCTGTTTCGCTAAACCAAAGAGATAGTTTTGTTAATTTACACAAGAATTCTGTATTTCCAGTAGGCAGTGCTTACCTCTACCCTACCACAGAATTATTCAGTTTCGCCGATAAAGTAGCACTTCCCTCTACCTTACCCTTCTAACAAGCAAATAGGCTAACCGTTTCTCTGGGGATAAAACACATGTGGAGACTACACTGCTCCTGAGAATTACGGCCAAAGTTTCACGAGAGAACCTGTTGCTATTGCACTCACGCACTTTCACACAGAAATGTCCCCAACGATAACACACGACGATGTTACCTATTCGAACCCAGACAATGCGTCGTGCGACTCCAATCGTCACATGTTTTCCCCGTGTACCTACAGGGCAACGAAAATACACCATGCAACTTCACTTGCCACACGTTTTCCCCGTGTACCTACAGGGCATCCAACTTCCTACATCCAGTCTTCAAAAACAACATAGAACGCGACACGATTCAACATAGAATGTTAGTACATAAATCAAAAATCATCAATAATCACCAAACCAATACAATAAAACCATCAATCTGCTACTCGAAAACTACTCCAGCGGAAAAGGGCAAATTTACATATCCTCCCTGCATCACAGACCCGTCATCACACTTACTCATTCAAGCACGCATTTATTGGTGGGGCCCATAACACCAACACTCACACGTCTCACTCGAGTCTGCACACAGGAGGAAAGAAGCGCTGGACATGGTGGGGGGTACCTTATTACCTATAGGAAGAAAATTCTTTATATTATATACATGGTGTACATTATTCACATCTGCACCTATAGAATCCTAACTTTAACATCAAGGCACTCCACCACTTGGTCAATGGACCAATTAGTTGGACTGGTTGATTGTGATTTTAGAACCAGCTAAAACACATTTAAAGTTTGGAATTTTTCAATTAATCAATACTTATTAAGGAATCACGGACTCCTAGTTTGTTAATAAATGTTTAGTTTATCTAATTAGTTCTCTTTTGTTGGCATGACCAGCATTTAATCAAATCAGAGTCCAATGAATAATTTGTCACAAAATTACATAATTATATTTACCTAAATTCAGATACCGGTGACCATTTCCCGAAATCTGTCAGCCCTGCATAAATCAAATCCCTTCTGGTAAAATCGTCCAATTAATTGCAGGCTAAGACCCAAATAAGTCCGGGAAAAGTTATTTCGCTCGGCACGACACAGTTCCAAAGGTATCAAAGGACCAGGCAATCGCACAAGCAAATCGATTCTCCTCATCAGCAGTCACCAACGGAAATTCGGAACGCACTTCTGGAATGCACTCGCTTACACACTACACCCTCTTCTAAGATCCCCTTTTATAGAATATTCTAGGATAACCTGCAACATTTTCTAAAATCAAAATGTCCTGATTGGCTAAGCTCCTAAAATTGAAATATTGGACGCGGTTCCCAGGTTTTCTTGGTTCTCAGGGAATCGAATATGTAATCTTTTAGTTTGTACAGTTCTCATGCGACAAGTTCCGAAGTATCAACATGTAGACCTCTGGATACAGGTCCCTTATTGTATTTTCTGTCATTCACACTAGCCGAATTCTGGCAATCCTCCACGTTCCTATCCTTGACAAGGAACACAGTGCCTGCTTCGGAGACCGCCTGGAGATCTTCAGAGCCATCTGGGTCTGTGCAGTAGACATCGCGCTCAAGTGATGGTGGCCACTTACGAACTCCAATTTGAATACTGCGGCCTAGTAGGCCCGAATGCCGACTTAAGCAAAACAAACATTAAAAAAAATAATTAATATACGGGAATGAAGATTCTACTGTTTAAACCCACACTAATCCCAATATATTAGTATTTTCCTAGCTTATAGCAATATTTAAAGCAATAATACTCACCATTCCGCTATACCAGGAGCACAAACCATCACAAAAGCAATGTAAATCATGCAATTCTCTATTTTAACACATTCTATAGTTAATTTGCGTACCACAGTTATTTATTAAAATTATTAGCCATGCAATTTGCAACTTAGTCCCGCGTGTAATTCGTGTTTATTAAGGTGCAAGGTTGATTAGCAATACCACTGCAAACAATTAGTACAGGTTAATAATTAAAATGATTATGTAATTAGTGTTTTAATGCAAAATAGAGAAGGTATACAAAATTTCGTTTTACCTGCTCCACCAATACCTATGTGCAATGATGTGTCAGAGTGCTGTCTGCCACCCAAGTGGTTAATGAGCTTCCAATGACAGTCGTGCTGCACATTTGTGGGGGTGCGGGCACATTTGTGAGTTAATCCCTCAGTCACAAATGACTGGTAGCCATAAAGACACTTACCCATCCTATAAAGCAATAGTCAATCATCCCCAGCAAAAGAGTTATTAAAACCAAGTATAAAGGGTGGCAGACGGCGCTCTGACATCATTGCACGTGCGTACGAGCAGCTGGGCTTGAGCACCACTCGGTCACATTCCGCCCCCCTCATGAGTGTATTTGTATTTGCAGTAATGACGGCCCACGTGGGCTAGATATATCGCAGCAGTATCAATGCATATATTTAATATATATACTTTTTCAAGTGGCGAATATGTATGTACTTTTAAATATCAATGGATTGCTTTTATTCTTTTCTCCAACATGTGAATTTCTTTATGTCAAACGCTGTTATTTTATCAGAACACTATTATTAATCCTTTATGAATTTGTAATGTGGTTTAGTCACAAAAGTATTGAACACTGGCTAGTAAACAATTTGTATTCAAAGTACAGGGGTGTTCTCCATTGTGCAGAAGGAATTTCAGGCTACTATAAGATGGCGCTGATGTGAATTTGTAACATTCACATTCCTACACCTATGTTTATGATACTTTGTTTTGTTTATCAGTCCGCTTTCATTTGCGAGGTGCACTCATGACCAACGAAACCGTTTTTCCAGAAACGCATTGAGTTTGCTGCCAAGGGATTAAATATCATCACTGATCCTGGAGTGCGCGTGCCATTCTTTGTGCTCTACAAAGGTTATTTGCTGGATATGTGTATGTATGTAATACAGTTTATCATGTAAAATTCACTAAATATACATACTTGTTTATATCAAAAGGAAATTATGAATGTCAGTAAAAATATACTTTATTGACATATGCCGTAATTATCAGCGTGTTTCACCTTATTTTTGAAAATTCATTAATTCAACTAAAAGGAATTCAATGGTTCTGGCAAGAAAGATAATTCATTGGTCCATTACAATGCACATTACGAGTTTGGGCTGAGGTAAAGCGACAGATGAGGTTTTGTAACTGAGCGTTAACATTAAATTAAAAACTGATACATATATTCACCCACTAGCGTGTAAACAAATGAAAACATTAATACATAATTTATATAAGAAAATACACATACAAAAATTGACCTTTCGTGTTTAAAAAAAATAACACCAACAAATAAAATAAAACTCTACACTATTATTTTTCCACATTAGTTTCCTCGGCAGGGTTATACATTCTGTTCAGGCAGACTTCCACATGATCTCCACCCAAGTGACAGATGTCCAGTATAAAGATGAGATGTAATCTGTTGAGGTCATGGATCGATTTCAGATTTTTACCTGCAAGTGAAATTGAATTGGATTAAAAAAATATATATAACCAATTATGCATTTCTGTCTACCCATTCATACTCATTTACTTTGATAACTTTTACTCTAACATTTGTCACCCAGGCACGAGCAGCCTGACAGACACCATTGTAACAATTTATCTAAAAACGTTTCAGTGTGTTCAAATATGAATATATTATGACTGTTCTAGTCATAGCAAAATATGGTAAAATAAAGCACATCTTGTGAACTGAACCTAAATCGAATGTGAATTTTCATGACCTTTTCTCAGAAGGCCTGGCAAATCTTACTCACAGCGAGTCCTCGCTAAAACCAGTAGGCCTGGGCGGTAAATTCCGTTCCGTTCGCGGAATTTGCGCAATTTGGGTAATTTCGCGTTCTGCGGAGAACGCGAAATTGCCCAAAATGCTGCTTTCCGCGACTTCGCGAAATTTTTGCTTGTTCGCGTTCTCAAAATGCGTGTTCGCGAGATATTTCTCCCCGAGCACGCAAACAGCGATTGCGAACAGGAAAATAGCATCGCGAACAAGCAATTCCGCGTGTTCGCGGAAATTCGGCGTGTTCGCGGAGATTTTTTACCGTTTCGCGGAGATTTGCGTAACGCGATTACGCAAATTCCGCCCACCCCTAAAAACCAGAATGCACGTCTCCCTCCTCTGGCTAAGAGAAACTGAAGCAGTGCAGTGCTGCGACTAGGATTACGGTTCAGGGCTGCATCAGCACCCAACCGCTGGATTATCAGCAGAGGAGCACAGCTCCATGATGAAACTACCCCAAGTCAGGACGAATTGTACACATTGCCCATGGTTCTTCTCCTCTGGAGCCGAGCACCGACAGGCCATAATCAGGCATGAGAAATAACAAATGTAGGCCAAGTCCTCTGCATTCCAAGCAAGACTATGTATGTGTGGGCTTTCTTCTTACACAGCTTTCTTAATAGTGGAGCTGGCATACACTGCGCACCAGAATCTCACGACAAACCTCGGGTCTGAACATTCACCCCCCTCCAACACAGTCATAATAGCTTCAACCTTATAAATGACCCTTTTCCTAGATGTGCAATGAGCTCCTCCCTTCCTGCTTTAAACCACTGCAGTACGGCAATCTTGGCTCTTTCACCATTCATTCACCCCCACCACACCCACATCCACCACTTGGCCAATCCAACTCAACACTAACACTCTTGCACCCCCTCCAGTTGAACTGTGGAACCCCAAAGAACCCCCACCCCCCTCCCCATTCCAAATGTAAAAATTGTAATTTACCTCAATATTACTCCCAACCCACCAAGCCGGAATGTGCTCTCAAACTTCCTTCCCATATTCTAATTCTAGAAGCTCACGCTGCTTTCATTAGGAAAATACTGGATGCTTTTAAGACCGGAAAAAACAAAATATAACTGATAATAGGATTTAAGATGTCAAAGGCATTTACAGACTGCTGTAATTAGTGGGAATACACTATTAATCCGTCTAACAACCAACTCCTTCCTTTCAAAACCTGAGTCCATGCATTCATTACTCAAGATAAAGCCAAGCCTCTGCCAAGAAACGAGCGTAACTAATGACTCCCTTTCTATCTCACATAAGTACTTTACTGTCAAAAGGTGAAGCACTGAACTATTTAGGATTCACAATTGAATATTACGTATGTATTTGTCTCAAAATTGAAAATGATGGTCTGGTAAGAACCTGCACCTAACCAATCAAGTTGTAACACTCCCCCCCTCCCCCTGCCCCCCCCCGCCAATCTAGGCCAACTCATTGAATTACAGTCAGTCAATCAAAAGCTTGAATATCGGCTGAAAACCATAAAAGCACATATATACAATAATTGAAATACGAACATAACATTATACAACAATGCTGGACGCTCAAAATACAGACATTACTCCTAAAATGGCTTAAAATAGAATATTAAAAACGTAATAAAATCCTATAGCTATTAAAATAGAAAAATAGGTTAGTCCCAGCGCTGGATAATGTTAAGGGTACCTTCTTAATTACAATAATAACAGTGGCTCAATTCGGACAATTTAACTTTTTTAAATTTTGACGCCTCTTGCGCACCACATAGAGAAGAGGTATCTGGAGGTAGCAAACACAATCAAGGGGGTAGTATCATATTTTAAAATTCGAAATACCTCCCTATAATCCCCGAGACCCCTAGTCTTACATAGTGGGACGATCCATTTAGCTCTGGCCTTAGGGCAGAAGAGCAGAACGTGCTGATCCGTCTCCTCTCCACTTTCACACCCAGGACAAGAGCTCGGTACATAGGGAACATTAGACCACTTGTTTGTCACAGCCCGCACTGGAAGTATTCCATGTCTAAATTGGACATATAACTTCTTTGCCAGTAAGGGCTGGATATCGTCCAGGAGTTTCTCAAATAAATAGTTTTCCTTGACCTCCAGAAAGCTATTGGTCAACCTACCCAAAAATGGATTTGATGTTATAAGAACCATTCGATATTGCTTGAGTGCGGTGACCAACGACCTCTTGGTGGTCAGGGCACAAGTTTCCTCGGGGAAAAGCCACATGTCTCCCCTACCCAATGCATAACAGAGCTGCTTAACGTGTTTTAGCCAGGGGATTTTTCCCATACCCCTTATGGTCAAAAAATCCCTTAGGTCCTCCCTAAAACTCAGAAGCTCTGGGGTAGACCAGAGTCACCTCCAGTACAGCAAAGGGCGATTTGAGGTGATCTCCTGTATGGGGGCCAAACCTAGATCTAACCGTAAAGGGATCAGGGGTGTGCTCTGGGGAAGTCTCAATAGGTGCTTGATGAAACTATTCTCAGTAGTAGACATGGAGGTGGCGCTGACATGGCCCCATAGCTCTACTCCATAGAGCGCCCCACCTCTCGCCTGTGCTTTATATATTTCCACTGGCGGACCCAAGGATTTAAATGAACACTCATTATAAACCTTTAGTATACCGCCAGACGATTGAGCAAGCTTCATATTTGCCTTAGCCATGTGCGACCCCCATTCCATCTTGTCGTTGAGTGTTACCCCTAAGTAGTCGTAAGTGGAGACTCTTTCCAATACGGAACCCTCCAAATGGAGGTGGGGGCAATTAGATGATTTTGCATTAAAAACCATGTATTTGGTTTTGGAGAGATTAATCTCCAGATTTCTCGATCTACAAAAGGAGCAAAACGCCTTCAGTGTTCGCTGAATACCCATAAGGGATATTGATAACAAAAGGGTATCAGCGTACATCAGGGCTGGTATCTTGCGGGCTGCTAAACTAGGAGAATCTAGATCCCTTGCTCCCATTAGATGTTCAATCAAACCGTTAAGGAACAAGGAAAAGAGCGTAGGGGCCAGCACGCACCCCTGCCTCACACCCCTTTCCACCGCAAAGGGAGCCGAAAGCTCCCTGTTCCTCCCATACCTCACCCTTGCAAAAGTGTCTTGGTGCAGACGTTTGAACAAATGGCACAGATATACCGGAGCACTCATCTCTAACAGTAACGCCCAGAGCTTATCCCTCTGTACCAAGTCAAATGCAGATCGAAGATCCACAAAGATCAAGTAAAGACTACCAGCCCCCATGGTCACCGTCTTCCAGTAGACCAGCTGGAGTCTGAACAATTGATTGATTGTGGAAACCTTGGCACGAAAGCCCGCTTGAAGGGAGGTTAAGATGTGATGTTAGTCTATCCAGCACTGCAACCTTGATAATAAAAGGCAGGCAAACAGTTTCTGCAAGGTGTAGATGAGACTAATAGGGCGGTAATTAGCCGGGTCGAGTGGGGAAGCCTTCTTATGGATAGGAATGATTTCTGCACCCCGCCAGGTTGGGGGGGGGGATCTCCATGCCATGTAAAATGGCATTAAAGTAAAGCAGAATATAGCGAACCCAAACCTTCTGTTCACTCAAAAATAGATCTCCAGGTATCCTGTCCAAACCGCGAGCCTTCCCGGAAGAGAGACTTCTAAGGGCCGCCTGGATTTCGAGGATTGTGCAAGGTTGATAATCAGAATCCTTTACATCCGATAGCGCTAAAGCAGATGTATCCTTCATTGGTGAAGCCACGTTTGCTAGAGATGCGGTGTCCATGTGGGTGAAGAGAGGCTTAAAGTGGGCAATCCAAACCTCCTCACTCAGGTTAGGTATTATAGCGGACGACCCCTCTACCGAGCCTGATCTAACTAGGTTCCAGAAGGCCCTATAATCGCGTCCTTCCAGGGTTTCTTTTATGCTATCCCATCTCAAGGCCTCCCATTCCGACTTGGACTCCAAGATTATACATTTATAGGTGTGTCTAGCCCCTCTAATACTCGACAGAGAACCTGTTTTAACCTCCCTAACCAGAGCACGTTTAGCCGCCCTACAGTTACTGTTAAACCATTGGGCCTGGATTTTTGCCATTGAATCACAAAACAATCATGAAACAGACATGTGAACAACGCAGAATGCATCACTAAGAAAATAAAGGCATCCATACGGAAATCACTACCAAACATTTAAATCCACCTGAACAAGACTTAACCTCAGTGTTACCTTTTTAATAGGCATTATGCTAATTCACCTATGAAACTAAATATATTTGGAAGAGGCATCATTATCTTCGAAGCCCAGCAAAACACCATGATCAGTTAATCATCTCAAAATTTTAAGGGACTAACTCCTTGTCTACAATGGAGCACAACTGCAATGCCAAGCACATGCTGAAAACACTCCGATCCGTGGGGATTTCAACATCAAACTAGACCACAAACACACAGATGGGACAGCACAGGTGGATGAATTTTTAATTTATTATTAAGAACCCAAATACGGTGCAGGGGTCCCTGACCCAGGCCTCGTACTCAATAGTGTGAGCGTAACATGGATTCCAGACACATTCCTCTACCTTGGAATCCGGATATATCGCCAGCCTACAGATCTCTTTGATGGTAACCTAGGTAGGACGCTAACGGCCATCAAATCCCAGATGCAATTATGGAGCATGCTTCCCCTTGCAGTGACGGGCACAGCGGCATTGGTGAAAATGGGGGCCCTACCAAGACTCTTGTACTATTTTACTAACCTACCCGTTCACATACCGGCCTCCTTCTTTGCTACACTAGAAAAGATGATCAGGGATTTCATATGGGGCCCCAGTCGACACAGAGTGGCGATTACATTTTTGCATCTGTCCACTGACCAGGGTGGCCTGGCTGCACTATGTCTCGGCACTACTTTCTAGTGGCGAACTCCAGTGGGTGGCCAGATGGATAGTAGGTCGCCAGTGGGAAGATACCGGGATCATGCTCCCACCGCTTACACTGTGCCAGACCCTCCAGCTCTTTCACCCTAGCACACGAGCCCGACCTCCGGAACCTCTGTAGCTGAATATAGCATATAGATGCTATAAAAGGAGCTTCTACATAACTCGAAACACAACATCATATGCCCCTGGTCTCCCTCTAGAGGGCGCTCCTAAAGGGCAGGGAACACTTACCGCTACAGAATTACAACAATGGCACGCGGCCGGGGCACAGACCCTGGGAGACCTCTACCGGGACTGCTTCCTACTTCCCTATGCAACACTGACAGAGGAGGACGGGCTCCCTGCGGGACAATTTCTCCTACTCTTTGTTAGCCACAACTCACGGTGCTATGGGGAGACCTAACCACTGAGCCGCCCACACATCTTACTATACAATATTTGCACGTAATGGGACAAGGCAGACATCTGATGCGGTGGTTCACAGCCTCGCTGCCCCAACACGCTGCAATCAATTTAGACACCCCTCAGACAAAAATGTGAGCAAGACTTAGGCAGGCAATTCTCAGACAAAGAATAGGGACAAGAGCTGGCCAGACCGATTCAGATCCCCATGAACATGAGATTCAGACAAATCCAATTCTACATTGCACACAGGGCGTATTACACACCAACTAAAATCAGCAGATATTTTCACCATACCGATTCTGCCTGTCCGAGATGTTCCGCCCTAGATGCAGACTTGATACATATGTTATGGAGTTGCGCCAGCCTTAGTACATACTGGAGAGAAGTAGCGGAAGCGCTGCATAACTGCACCGAGAGAGAGATACCCTTTGACTGGCCGGTGTACTTTCTGCACGGATTCCGCAGGATGGGTACCACGAAGGTCACATCCAGATTCTTGGATCTGGGCATAATCGCTTCCAAAAGGCTAATTACGAAGAGATGTAAGGCGCCTGACCCTCCCACACTTTCAGGCTTGGAGGCATTCCACACTTGCATGGGCTAGAGCGGAAGGCATTGCAATTCACAGTGAAGAAACCATAGGCCTTTGGAAAATACCAATAGCTACACAATGGGAAGCAATCTTCATAACACTACAACAACACACAGGCCCGCCAACGCAGCTCACACCGACACCTGTCCCAGATGGGTAATATTGCGCACGTGAGGCGAATCCCTGAGACACTCAAAGACACTAACTGCGAAGCGGACATTGATATACTGATGCCCCGATACATACATAAATATATATATAGGGTCCATGGTTAAAGCAATCGGCACAGGCGCAGCAGGCAACATACCCACGCATGCACACAGACAGGTGGGGACGCTCCAAGTTCTATGCCCTTCCCCTTTGCTGTTGTATGCACTGTTTAGCATGGTCATCCACACAGTTCTGGACTCTCAATGCTACTTTCTACAGGCAATGATTGTAGACATCCTACAGAGATTGGACTCAGAATGGTGATATTGACATGGTTCAATTTAATTGGAACTGTCATGCCTACATGTCCATTAATTAAATTCTTGCAATGTAATTATCGTCAAAACAGACTGTTGTAAAGAAGTCTAATGACACCATATGCAACACGTGTAATGCTACTTGTCACTGTTGCCATCAAAAAAAAACAAAATTTAAAAAGAAAAACAATTAAATATATTTTTTAAAAATGAACACATACACGGTCATACTCACAAAAAAGAGAATTCATCAGAAAGCATAGAGAAAACGTAATGTTAATGCCATGTATTATTGGGAATGAAGTAGCCAATGTAACTTCCTCAAAATCAAACGGTAAACACTCTCCTCGTTGTTCATTCTATGTTCAAAATGATGTCACTAAATGGCCAACTACTTTCTCAACAATGAACCAAACGGGAATATTATGCAATTTTCTTCATCTGCTTCTATTATTCATTTAAGATGGAAGCTGCATCTCCCAAGCTTCACAACCACCTCATCAGGATAATCATTGTAGTCATGTTTTCCACTCACCAGAACATACTGTAGTTGTGCAACCACTCACATTCTACTACTGCACACTTGATGTGTGCCCTTAAGCTCGTCATAGAGAATTAGTAACATGTGTACGGCAACCAGATAGACATTGTCGGGATGTAACTAAATAGCAGAGCATATCTGGAGCAGGCATATATTTTCTGAAATATTTCCTGCCAACTAGAGGATAAACAACTCTCAAAAGGAAATATAGGGGACGCTTGTAGAAATGACGGATCTGCATTTACAAGAACCATTGTTCCCATAGATCTGTTGTTAATCATCAAAGAAATGCTTTCCCTCTTCAGATTTTTCTCATCTCTTTACAAGATTCCAACAGGAATACCAAAAATAATTGTGAATCTACCTCAAGCTATTACAAAACAGCAGCCTGTTTATCAGATCAGAGGGTCTATGCCTGGGCATCCAATCATAATGTTTTCCAAAGCCAGATGGCTGTCCTGCAATTATATTTTTGCAGCTCCCCAATAGCAAAGTCATAGGATACTATTCAAGGAGGATAGGGCTCCTGCGGAGTGAACAATATCTTCCAGTGCTAGATTTTCTATCATATCCTAGGACAAACTTACTTCTGTTTGAGCTAATGGCCTGTATTGAAAGGCACTTAGGATAAGCATGCGCTAGAGGAGATCTAAATACAGTCACCACAGGATCACCTACAGCTTTCTTCCAGAGAATTTCCAGAATAGTAAAGCTTATACCGTCTACTTCTCTCTCTTCCCAACAGAGGAAACGTCTGCTTCAGTAGCACTTGATGAAGCTCCCAATCATGTTAGACCTAGTCTAAGTGGTGCTGCACAGCTGTTCTGCAGTTTCACTCCCCTGCCAGTGAGGCAAACTTTATAAGAATCTCTACATCAAAGGGCCACAACTTTTCCACAGACAGAATGTGCAGATCCGTCCTTCGCGATGAGATACTGCACCATATGATTGTGGTTTGGAGTATAAAAGTACTTTTTTCTCTATCTGTGGGAGTAGCTTATTATGAGTCGGGTGAACCGCGTTTATTTCCCGGTTATGTAGAAGCAGCGCCTTTAATAGAGAAAGGTCCGCACTGAAGGATCACGCTGGGTGGGTGTCCATATTTCCAGCAATGCATCTACTAGTCTGAGGAGTGAACGTGGCATATACCAGAAAGACTACTGAGCCAGTATCTCCCATAGCACAGGGAATCACAAACATATTTGCATATTCCATTAATGCAGGGAAAACTCGCCTCAGAAGGCCATGAGGGGTTTGAATTCATAAACAAACAAGAAAATAATAATTTGACTACATAAGAAAGGAGGAGCTCTGCATTCCACAGGGGTAAAATCCGCCGCTTCGACCCATCTCGTGTTCCCGCTGTGCCAATATCGCACGACTGCAGTTGGAGAAGGAGGTGAACTTAAACTCTACCGAGATTCTCAGCGGACGTTCTCCTGAGGCGGTAAGTGGGGGCACGTAAAACAGCCTTTCACGACCTGAACTCGGGTCTTGAGATCCTGCTGGTGCCTAATTTAACCCCCATTAAACTCGACACTTACTTTCCCGGAACCCACGGAGCCAGACTCTAAAATGGTGCCCACCAATGTATTTTTACCGATTTGGGAAGATGTCTCATCTGACAAGGGGCCCCGATGTTCCACTAGGACAATTGGGCTTAGCTGAGGAAAGAATCCTAAGATCTAGAGACAATACCACCTCCAGAGTCTTGGAGATCAACAGGCTCGATTTGCCTAAGATGGATGCCAAGCTACACTCCCCTTCCTAACTTGCCACCCTTGCCAGCTCCACCAGCGCGTCTCTGGACTTTAGACTTCTGGCCCCTTCCTGATCCTCATTTCTATCCGGCGGAGTCCGAAATGTATGACCAATTCCCGGTGGAGCTGCTCCGACAGCTATAGGGGAGACAGGCTCTGGCACACCGCTATGGCCGTCACCTACCCAGCCGGACCTCGGACTTATGTCTCGTCTCTTTCTCCGCTGCCGACTCCCTCCCGTGGATTCCCTGCTCTTCCTGGCCTTTTTCTTTTTTTCTTTTCTGTGGATCTTGTTATTCGTGGTCGCTAATAACTCCTGTATTGAATTTGTAACCTTTCTGCAATTATTGTGATTATTTTTGTAACTTGTAACACGTTGTTTCCTTATGTAAAGAGCTCCGATACCTCCGGGTCTAGCTAGCGCTATGTACAACTCAAATAAAAATAAAGCTAAAAAGAGGCTTGATATCAGAAACTTAAGAGTTTCTGTTGCTCGATACTTTTCCAGAGGGAAGACAAATTGTTTGTGCCATGTAGTGGCAGTTTCGTGAACTTGACTTGGAAAAACTGCATCAAAAATATTTTTTAAACTTCAGGTATAGTAAGGAATATATATTTCCAAGTAGGTGATTTTCTGTGTTGTTCTTTATTAACCAAACAGGCTGGTCTTTAATAGAGTTGTACAAGTAGAACTGAACCTTTCCTGGGCTGTTACCTGAGCTAGAACCTAAATGCAACCCTCTATGCAACTTTACGGCAAAGCAGAATAATCTTCTGAATTATTGTTCTGCTTGGGTTTTCGGATCAGATAGAACCTGCTCAACAGAGCCTCTCTAACCCAAACCAGAACGTTACCCCCTCCCTAGGGCCTATTCACACCTAAATAACCACATATATGTACCACCTAAGGACAGGGAATTCCTACTATATATATATATATATATATATATATATATATATCAAGACCTACGAGTCACAGCCTCGCGGTCCCAAACGGACCCAGGACTTCCTGCCCAGACGGCAGCCACAGCCTCGCGGTCCCAAACGGACCCAGGACTTCCTGCCCAGACGGCAGCCACAGCCTCGCGGTCCCAAACGGACCCAGGACTTCCTGCCCAGACGGCAGCCACAGCCTCGCGGTCCCAAACGGACCCAGGACTTCCTGCCCAGACGGCAGCCACAGCCTCGCGGTCCCAAACGGACCCAGGACTTCCTGCCCAGACGGCAGCCACAGCCTCGCGGTCCCAAACGGACCCAGGACTTCCTGCCCAGACGGCAGCCTTAGCACGAGTTCATCCTATAATTACCACGACATATAACACAGGACTATATATATATCAGATCACACACCGACAGCTAGTTGAGCACAACTTGCTCCCCAGTTCGAGGTACTCCTTTCTCCCTTATTCAGTTACCACCTACCTGATCAGGATTAACATCTGTTCATGTCAGGTCACAGCTGACTAGAAGAATAGGCTACCCTCTTACACAAGAACACGTAGCACATATTGCTTTAATACTTTATTCGGTTATTACATGCACACTCACGGAACATAATAGATATCACATAACCTGCAAAGAAAAGTGAAAGATTAAGTTGTATACTCTAATAGTAAGGGGTTGACATCACCTTGGTCGTATGTAGCCTGCACTCAATGGTCATCTAGGTTCCCTTCTCGTCTGCGCCTCGGCTTCGCCTGGAAGGCACACAATCACGGGTTTACTCCCGTCTCCCTCTCCGAGTCACTGGGACCTCTTCCTTATCGGCTACTTCCTTCTCTTTGGAATATCTATTTCTCGGTTTTTCCTCCACCTTCAAGTTTGTCATCTGTCTTCCCTGGAATACGTAGTAGTTTTACTGCTAACGGCCAGGTGCCGCCTATGGTCTAAAAGCAAGTGCCAGTATCTGCCTCAAACTTTCACTAATATAGATGTGCATTTCCTCCTGGAAAATTCCAGCCCGTAACCTGCCGCCCACCAAATTCTTGTACCTCCCCGTGCCAAGGACACGTTCCCAGCCGGCCGGCCTGATGTAGTGTCTTCGGCATGAAGAAAAATACAATCCTTCGATAAGGGCCGGCCTGAACCGGTTCTCTCCAAGCGAATAACACTTCTTAACTAAAACACTGCCTATGACCTAGAAACATCCCAAGCTGCCAGAGCAGGAGGAAAGATGGAGTCTCTCCCGTTTAAGGCCTACCAGGCCTGAATTCAGCACGGCTCCATGAAATACCCTCACTACAGAACAGATTACCTCTAATGCTAACGAATCTATCCCCTAGGATATGTATGCAAACCCTGATCTATGGGGAAGAACACAGGATCATGTCAAAGTGCCTAATAAATAGGCTCTATACACTACTCTAACCCTTAGACTTGAATGGAAAGAGACTGAAGTCACCTAAATCACCCTTCAACACAATAAGACCGGAAAAATCGAGCAGTACAATTATCAAAATCAGAATGTGGATTGATTAAAACAACCAGATCAATCCTTGAATGACACGTGAGGATCTGGGTAAGAGTAACCTTTAATTCTCTGCTTTTGGAACTTGTTTGGGAGAATATGGTCAAGGTGGAGTACAGGCCTTTGTTCGTCTTTAGGAGAAGTATTTTATGTAGCTTTATTGCTTCTAGTTTTTCAGTTTCTTCAACTGGATGTCGTGATTTTGAGAAAAAGGTTGAAAAAGGAGTGGAAATCCAGAGGAGCTTTCCAAAAACTAAGTTATTTTATATGCCTATCATTGAATATAATGAGCCACAAACTGGTTATTGGTGAGCCTTCTGACATCAGAGAGCAATGAAATTCACCCCACTGGTTTGGCACGGTATCAGGATGTTGGCTGTAATATGAGATCCTGGACAGTAATGGCCTGAATGTCTCCGATAGCTCCAACAAAGATAAAAAAAACATTTAAAAAGAACCTAATGGTCAGAATATTGTTTCAAAACTGTTAGCACTTTGATTGTTTATTCCCCTCACCAACATAATGGAACCAAAGGGAATGTGCAAATAGCTGTCCACATAGAACTCATTATGTAATGCACAGGGTTAAATCCTACAATGATGTGCATTAGGTAGTAAACGTATTAATAATTATGATAATATTAATAGCGAATTTATTAGAGAGTTTCATGATAAACCTGTCATTTATAAGCCCTGTAAATCACATGTGAGATGGTTACCAAATTTGATACACTAAGTTATCAATCCTTCAATAAACCGCATTTGTAAAGCGCAAAACTGTTACCCCTACAGGTATCTGGGTGCTGTGTCTCGAGCCTATTTCTGAAGTCTGCCGGCAAGGGAGCTGTGCGGAGATGGAGAAGAGGGTCGTTCCAGGTATTAGCAGCGATCTAGGAGAAGGAGTTGCCACCACAGCGGCTATGACAGATTGGGTGTGTGTGTGTGTGTGCGAGGGCAAGTGAATAGGAGCGCAGGTGTCTAGAGGGTTGGTGGAAGTTCAGTCAATGGTTGAGGTAGGCAGGTTCTAGGTCATGGAGGGCTTTGTAGGTGTGCGTGAAGAGCTTGAAATAGCCTCTTTTCTGGACGCGGAGCCAGTGGAGTTTGCTCAGGTGGGGGAGGGGTGATGTGGGTTCGTTTAAGGAGGTCTAGGATAAGTCTGGCTGCAGCGTTCTGTATGGTCTGGAATCTTCTGAGGAGCTGGGTGGAGATAACGGCATGGAAAGCATTTCCGTAGTCGAGGCAGTTGGTGACGAGGGCCTTAGTGACCATCTTTCTGGTGTTGTCAGGATATATCTGAAGACTCTGTGGAGCATGTGAAGTGTGTGGAAGCAGGAGGCAGCGACCGCCTTAACTTGTCATTTCATGGTTAGTTGGCTGTCGAGGATGATGGAGAGGTCAAATGCATGGTCAGTGTGAGTCCGAGTTCTGCAGGCCATCAGCTGTGGTCCCATGCGGAGTTGTTCTTCCTGAAGGTCAGTAATTCAGTTTTGTTGGAGTTGAGTTGAAGGCAGTTGTCTCATCCATTTGCCTCGTTAGTCATGGTTGCAGAAGATGGCTTTGGCGTTGTAAGTGTCCTCGCTGAGCGAGAGGATCAGTTGAGTGTATTCTGCGTAGGAAATAATGTTGAGTCCGTAAGATCGAACAACTTCTACGAGGGAGGGTCATTTAGATGTTGAACAAGGTGGGGCTGAGGGATGATCTTTGTGGTACACCACAGTTGATGTCTTTGGGTAAGGAGGTGAAGCGAGGCAGTTGAATGCTCTGTGTGCATGTGCACCCTGTAAAGAAGGAAGCAATCCACTTGAGGACGTCTTGCTGTATGCCTATGATGTGGAGTCTGTTGATGAAGGTGTTGTGGGAGACTGTGTCAAACACTGCGGAGAGGTCGAGGAGCACCAAGGCCACGGTTTCTCCATGGTCGAGGAGCGTTCTGATGCCTGTGGGGGAAATCAGTGCGGTCTCAGTGCTGTGGTTGGTATGGAATCCTGATTGAAAGGCATCCACTAGGTGGTTTGGTTACAAGAATTCAGTGAGCTACTGGTTGATTGCTTTCTTGAGAACTTTGGCTGGGTAGGGGAGCAGAGAGATCGGACGTTAATTTTAGAGATCGTTGGGGTCAGCAGAGGCTTTGTTTAGGAGGGGTCTGACGTCTGTGTGTTTCAATCTGTCTGGGAAGGTTGCTGTGGAGATGGAGGTGTTGAGGGTGCTGGTGAGTTGCATGCTGATTGGGTTCGTTGCGAGGTTGTAGAAGTGGTGGAGGCAGGGGTCGTGGGCGCCCGGGCTTGGATGGAAGACCTAATGGTTGAGGTGGTCAGGACAGTGAGCGGTGACCAGGTGGTGATGGTTTGGCTGGTGTTGCTAGTTGGTTGAGGTCATCAGGGTTGAGGGTGGCGGGTTGGAGATTCAAATTGTTGTAGATGTTGGCGAGATTGCTGTGGAAGTAGTCTGAGAGGGTGTTGCAGAGTTCTTTGAAGGGGTGAATGGTGTACTGTGTGGCTGTCGGGTGGGAGAATTGACTACTTTGAAGAGTTGCTTTGTGTGGTGGGCTGCAGAGTCGATGTGTGTGGTGATGGCTGCTTTCTTGGCTTTTTTGAAGTGCCGGTGATAGTTGCTGAGGGCTGTTTTGAAAGCAGCTCTGCTGGCAGGGTTCTTGGTGGCACACCATCGTATCTCCAGTTGCACATGGTGGTACTGAGTTCTGGGGTTTACCAGCTGGCATGTTTGGATATCTTGCTGAATATTGTAGGTTTTAGTGAGTTGACTGGCGCCGCTGTCTTTGATCCTGACGGCAAAGATCTGGACGGCCTGGTTGAGGCCTTGGGCTGGGAGGTGGTGAGGGCCTGTGACCACTGAGTTTTGGTGACCTTGCTCCAGCTGTGGTTGGAAGAGATCGGATGACTGGTGATGGTGTGCTGGGTGTCTGTGATGGTGAAGTGTACAATGGTGTGGTCAGTCCAGGTGAGTTCTGTGGTATGGCTGAAATTGATTCAGTCACTGGAGGTAACAAGCATTTGCAATGCAATGGGTCTCGCATTTTCGAAAGTTTAGGCTATTGGCATTGTAAATGACAATGCCTTTTATTTGTTTTGAAAATTAATGCATAAAAAAAGGCATTGTCATTTACAATCCCAATAGCTCAAACTCTTGTAAATGCAAGACCTATTGCATTTCAAAAAAGTGCCTGCCATCGTCCCGGGCTGCTTGGAAAGTGAAAGCGTGCATGGCGCGCTGAATGTTCCAGGAAAGCATGTTGTGCCTGAAGTAGGAGAAACTCATTAAAGAAAATAGTGCTTACAGACTAAATAAGATGTAAAGTGTAACAGCCAAAGTAAAAGGGCCAGTCCTCAAGGTAGGTTACAAATGAAGACAAAGCGGTACTAAGGAGGGACTAACAAGCCTTTTAACGAATCAGAAGCTAGCATTTACAAAGGACAATGACACAAGCCGATGACAAATATGGGCAGATAGTGGGCGGGGCTTCAAGTCCATAAGCGAATACAGCATGCCTCGCCGAGCAGCGCATGCGCTGCCCAGGCTCGACTTAAAAAGTAATAAAAATGAGATAAAAGATTAAATAATTTATCTTCAATCAAGAGAGTAAGACTAGGTTTTATTTGCAGTAAAATGACATTGCAAATTATGTGGTAGCATGTTGCAAATTTAAAATGTGTTGACATGATTACCATTTGCATATTATTATTGGAATCCCTGTGTAGAAATGTTTTTAAAGGATACACTGACACTCACTGTCACATGAGAAAGAATTGTATCAAACCGACTTTAAAATAACACGCCTAAATTTTGAGTTCTCACTTTATCCCTGTTGATTCACTTCCATAGCTCTGGCAGTGCTCAGATGATTTCTACAGCAGACTGGAACTGTTAAGCATTTATTATTGCTCTATAAATGTTAATACAGCTGTTGTTAGCAAAAGTGACATTCACCCGAGTGTGAGTGAGGAGAATTGAGCCCTTGTTTCTGGGTTTGATAGCGAAACAGTCGTAATTGTGTGTAGAGACCCCGTCAAATTCTGGGGTCCAAGGTACCTTGGCTTCCTCTTGACCTGGGGGTTTTTAAACCAGGGGGCCCCCAGTTGATCCCAGGGGGGATCCCAAACTCTGTCCAAAAGAAGCATTACGCCGATTGCAGTGCTTTATTTTAAGCAGAAAAAATGAGCGGCAGTAAGCTGCTCTGTAAACGCCATCACAAACATTTTGTCATTTATATCCTAGCTGGAGGTATGTGTCAAAAGAGAAGGGACTGCAACAATTCTTCTCCCATGTATAATTATTAAACTGTGGATACTTTTACACGTTAGTAAGGTCTGTCTGACCAGAATAATATGTTTGGTAATTATGTATTAAATTTCCTTTTTTAAATGGTAACAGAAATTCACTGCAATTTTTAAATAAGTCCAGACATATTTAAACTTTGCTAATATAATAAAAAATTTGTGAAAAATGGTGAGGTCAGCCTGTTTTTTTTATTTTATTTTTTGACTGGGAGGGTGCAGCATTAAAAAGTTCGAAGACGGGGGTGTGGCTTGGCACCAGCCGAAGATGGCCGCTGCCTGAGGAGGCTCTGTGGCGGTGCAGGAGAAGTGCTCTCCAGCGGACGACTTCTTCTTTGCTGCTCCTTGCGGACTGGCGACAGCATGTGATGCTTTCCGCCACTGTTTGCGACCGATTTTCAATCTCGGTGAGCATTTTTTAATGATAAACGCGCTCAATGCGTTTTTCTTCACCTCGCGGCCGCCATTTTGAGATGCATGACGCCCGTTTTCCTCATATAAAAAACAACAGGAGCATAAACCCATAAACCTCGTTGAGACTGGGGTAATAATGTAAGAAACAACAAATAATCTCAACTGGTATCATTCAACATAGGCAAATAAAATGCATGTACAAGACATTACAGTTGAGATAAGGAAGACTCTGATAAAGAGAGTTTTAGAAAAGGTATATTGTATTAAATCAAATTTCAAAAGGACATACACAAACTCAATGAGCAGAAAAATGGAACAGTTGTAACAGCACTGTACGCAAATTCAATACAAGGACAACCCGAACTTGTACTTGGTGCTTAAGGTGTACGTGACACGAAGACGGCGACGCAAGTGACAAGGTGAGATCAGCAAGGGACGGCGCAAGGTGAAGTGAGAGTGAATAGTTGAACAGTAAACACAAGGGTTCTAAATTCAATTTTTTAACAATAAAAATTGATTACATATTCATTTTAAAGAACCATAGGGCCATCAATTGAGCTGAGAGGTTGACGGCGTTTCGATCCGGTTAAATTAAGATCATCATCAGGACTGGGTTGCAAAATTCAAACGGTGCTGTACAAGAGAATTAGAGAGGTGTGAATTGAGAAAAAGGCGAAAGGTCAAAAGGTATAAAGAAAAGGTCATCAGAAGGACTAGTCTCTACAAAAAGGCCATAGTACTATAGTCTGGATGGAAGAATTAAACCAAGCACCAATCAGGGGTTATACATATCAAGTCATTAAAGTGTAAGGGAGGGGAATAAGGTGAGGTACAAGTGGAGGGGGAGGAGGGGATGGTAAGGAAGGGGTAAGGTAAAGTAAAGGAATCTGGTAAGGGTTACCTGTAGGAACGAGTAAAAAATTCAGAGTCAAGGGAACCTCTAGATAGCAAAGGTCTGTGAAAATAGGAATGTATAAAATTACAATTATGGAGAGACAAATTTGAAAAGGACAAAACTATTACAGAGCCAAAAATCGCGTAAAAATCAGCGCGTCACCTTCTCGGATTCCTCCAATACTTCTTTGGAAGACTCAGACGGAGCTGTTACCCCCAACACCATTGGATCGGTCCAAAGACCCCAACCCCTTTTACCACCTGTTTTTTTTGGGTCAAGCCGCGGACGCGGCCACACTCAATCACGACCACGGAACAATCGCCAGTACCAACACCAATACTCAGGGGAGAGGCAAATCCGCAACAGGTATTACCAATGGGGACCTCCACAATGATTCAACCTACCCCTACTAGTAACTACAACTCGCTAGATCCACTGACTATACCCATTTTCAATCTTTCCAATCACATCCTCTCTAATGACCAGACCCAGATACTCAGTAGAGGACTCAGCTTTGTACCAACTGAACGTACACATTTTCTTGATCTACAATCTAACCTACTAACATTCTTTCGCCGTATAAGACTAAAACAGTTCTTTTTTGACAAACCTTGTGATCCCAACTGTCTGATCCCACGTTTCCATCCCCCCTCTAGCTTTAGTCCTCCTTCCGCTTCCATGCCTGCTGAAATTTTGGCTTTGGAACATCTAGTCCTACAAGAAGTAGTTGATCTAGGGACTCGGTTTGAATATGTTCCATATAACATACCCTTATCTGAAAAACAAGCACTTAAAAGTCTTGCCAATAATTCTGAACTAACTATCAAACCAGCTGACTAGGGGGCGGTATAGTGCTCATGGATAACCACAAATATGACTTGGAAATAAGACGACAACTTTCTAATAAAAACCACGATTTGCAATTGACCAAGGATCCTCTACCTGCCCTTAGAGAAAAAATTCTAACATTGACTGGGCAAGCAAAAGCCCTCAATATTATATCCTCTAAAGAGTTTAATTTCTTAAACAATAAATTTCCTCGGACACCTGTAATCTATATACTTCCCAAAATCCATAAGAACTCTATTGATCCGCCTGGCCGTCCAATCGTGTCAGGCTGTGGTTCTATTTTAGAACCATTAGGAAAGTATATCGATGCCATTATCAAAGAATTTGTACCCATAACTGATACCTACATAAAAGACACTATGGACCTCATCGTAACAATCGAGAATAGACCATTTGACAACAATACCGAAATCATGGCAGGCTTAGACATCGAATCTCTTTATACAAACATTCCCCACTTTGAGGGACTTCAAGTTATCAGAGATCTCCTGGATACCAGACCACGCCCCAGTTTGATTCCCACAGACTTTGTAATGGAATTACTTCAAGTTGCGTTGGAGAACAATGACTTTTTATATCGTGATTCCTTTTATTTGCAAATTAAAGGTGTCTCTATGGGCGCATGCTTTGCCCCAAATTTTGCAATTCTTTACGTACACAACTTGGAGAAAACCCATATACTCACCTGTATTAATCCATTCCTTGACCGTATTTCTCTCTGGCGTCGTTATATTGACGACATCTTGGTCTTTTGGAAAGGTACTTCAGATACCCTGGATCAGTTCATCGTTTGGCTCAATCAGTCCCAGCAACACCTTAACTTTACATTTGAGGCAAAACGTAATGATTTACCGTTCCTAGATGTAATTTTACATGCTGAGGAGGGCACAATCGGCACACGTCTTTACCGAAAACCCACGGAACGGAACACTCTTCTTCAATACTCGAGTAATCATCCTCGAGCTCTCCGTGATGGTCTTTCTTATCAACGGGGTAAAAATCTTGCCACACATCTGGTCCATGCTATAACTTGGCCAACTAACACAGCTGATACCAACACCATTACCTCTGCTTGGGGGCTTCCCCCTATTACTGGACATTACAAATGTCAGAATTGTTCAGTCTGTGACCTCACACAAAATACAAAAGAGTTCAAAACAGGGACTAAAACTTATATGCTCAAAACTATGACGAATTGTAGGCCTCAGAATGTTGTCTACGCAATTAGATGTCCATGTGACCTGACATATATCGGACAGACAACTCAAATGATAAAACAGCGGATCATTCAACACAAAAGTCGAACACACTGTAAAATACTGACCGCTCCCTTGGTGAGCCATTATCTGGAAAAAGACCACAATTCCACAGATATTGTCTGGCAAGTGATAGAACAGCCCTCACTACCCCAACGAGGCGGTAATATCAAACTAATGCTCAACAAAAGTGAATCCAAATGGATGACCATTTGCAATTCCGTGAACTCTGGGCTGAATACTATTGATGAATGGAATAGCACCATTCTACTCTGAACCTTCTGTCTACAAAAAGATTTCTTGCCACATTACTGACCTTTGACCTCAATATTGACTATATTTAGCTGACCTTTGACTATCCTGGTCTTTTTCTTGTCAGCATTATTTGTTTTATTTTATTTATTTTCCAGATAATTTGGATAATTTTGTTTGTCGTTTAGCCTGGTATGCACACTTTATGCCCTGTTAATTGATTGTCTGAGAGGGCTTTACTCAGGTCTCTTTTTTCACTTTGACTGTAATCCTTGATTGAGTTTGCGATTTTGACACTACATATTTACATGTTTAAATATGTAAATCATTGTGCATTGTGTTTAACTTTTAATTGTATAGACTTTCAATTATACACGTGTTTGTTCTTTTACAATCTTTATTCATTAATTCAATTGACCTCAGCATTACTTCTCTGTCCTCTCCAATACATCGCTCCTTTTCCCGTGATCTTTTGTCTATCTCTATTGACTTGACCTTTCACTCGGACGTAAATTACGTTCAAGTAACGCCCCCTTTTCCCTCCTTTACTTCCTGAATCACTCTCGTCTATTGACTGACGACGCTGTACCCTGGGTGACTGAGACGCCTTCTCCTCGACGCTCTATTTATTAGGTATTCCACACGTACCCTCCCTTTTGTTTTTTTCCTTTCCCCCATATATTCCTTTACCCTGCCATTCTGACCCTCGATTTTATTTCTGTTTCAGACTGTCGGACCCCTCGCGCTTTGTTCGCAAACAATAAATATAATCTCACAATTATTGCCGTGAGGTATATTTGAATTTAATTATTTTCTATTTCTTTAACTCGATTTCATGCCCCCGATACATACCTGATTTCTGCTGTATTTGACGCTTGTTCTATGTCCCTTGTCTAGATTTTCGCATTCATTGCGCTTTGTCTACTCCATTGATTACGAGTATTATCCTCGTTTCCCTCAGGTATGGACTTTTTCAATCTTCGGTTAAGAGCAAAAAATGTCTCCCATTAACATGCCATATAGTATAGATAACTCTCCCTCAGCCTCCCAAGCATAATTTTTTCCCACTTTTAACTTTGGTTTTCTTGTCTCTATAGAACCTCCGAATCATAACGTCCCGTCCTTTTTCTGGAATATACCTTAATTATCCTTTTCATGGTAACTGTTTTGATTTTTGGCTCTGTAATAGTTTTGTCCTTTTCAATTTTGTGTCTCCATAATTGTAATTTTATACATTCCTCTTTTCACAGACCTTTGCTATCTAGAGGTTCCCTTGACTCTGAATTTTTTACTCGTTCCTACAGGTAACCCTTACCAGATTCCTTTACTTTACCTTACCCCTTCCTTACCATCCCCTCCTCCCCCTCCACTTGTACCTCACCTTATTCCCCTCCCTTACACTTTAATGACTTGATATTTATAACCCCTGATTGGTGCTTGGTTTAATTCTTCCATCCAGACTATAGTACTATGGCCTTTTTGTAGAGACTAGTCCTTCCGATTACCTTTTCTTTATACCTTTGACCTTTCTCCCTTTTCTCAATTCACACCTCTCTAATTCTCTTGTACACAATTTAACCGGATCGAAACGCCGTCGACCTCTCAGCTCAATTGATGGCCCTATGGTTCTTTAAAATGAATATGTAATCAATTTTTATTGTTAAAAAATTGAATTTAGAACCCTTGTGTTTACTGTTCAACTATTCACTCTCACTTCACCTTGCACCATCCCCTGCTGATCTCACCTTGTCACTTGCGTCGCCGTCTTCGTGTCACGTACACCTTAAGCACCAAGTACAAGTTCGGGTTGTCCTTCTATTGAATTTGCGTACAGTGCTGTTACAACTGTTCCATTTTTCTGCTCATTGAGTTTGTGTATGTCCTTTTGAAATTTGATTTAATACAATATGCCTTTTCTAAAACTCTCTTTTTCAGAGTCTTCCTTATCTCAACTGTAATGTCTTGCCCGTTTTCCTCAGCGCGTTTCAACGAGGAATGCTTTACAGAGACCTTTCTTTTGGTATTTAACCCTGCGTTTTCCCTCCTCTAACATGTGATATTTTTAATACCTGCAATCGACCTGACTTGAGGAATGTGCTTTCTGTAACCTGCCTGTTTCTACTACGGTCTTATGACAGGAATGTGATATTTGCTGGACTGTCTATACACAAGGCTGCCTCCTCTTGATATTTTTTCATTCTTCCCTAGTGAGTTACTTGTTATGCTCAACCCTTATTTCTCCTCAAATTTACGATCATTGTAATTTCTTAAAAATACTACTTGAGGCAACCAGTAGTACTACTCACTAATTGAAATTGTATGGGGAGAACAAGATCTCGGTGGAATGTAGCTGGTCCTCCTATCCCTTTTTCCTCTTAAGCAGATCATAATCCCTACTCTATTCTCTCAACAAATATGGACAAACTTGAAAATCCTACATCGTCACCTCATATGGAGGCTCTGACATTATCTGCTAATACTTCACCTTCAACAGCTCTTGCTCCGAAATTACCTACCTCTACTAGCAAGCGAGTTAAGACAAACCCTCCATCACCTACTGCATCTCCTAAACCAGACACTATGGAGGTGTTTCTTGAAGAAATACGAGCTCTGCGTCCATATATGGAAGAGACAAACAGAAGTCTTCAATCCTTAGATGATAAATGGTCTACTAAGGACAATAGAATTGTGCTAATGAAACGACAAATAGATTCTGTCCAAGATGTAGTCCATCAAATGCCTGCTGTACAATCGGATGTTCTCTCTCTCTCCAAAAGCAGGTGGAAAATCGCAGTTGTCGCAACAATATGCGAATTTATGGCCTGTCAGAATGCTTGGAGGGTTCCGATCCTATCTCCTTTTTAAAATCATTTCTTCCACAACTTCTTGGTCTCCCTTTGTCTCCTGCTTTGAATATCTAGCGAGCCCACCGTTTGGGTTGGAATCAAACTACAGCATCCTCTTCATCCAAGCCTAGAGGAGTCATCATCTATATTTTGGAATATACAGACTTATTAAAGATCTTACAAACTGCTAAATCCAAGGATCGTATCACTTGGCAGAACTCCACCCTCTACTTTGCTCAAGACTATGCCAAGACAACAGCAGACCATCGGAAACAATTTCTTGCTATGCGACCAGCTCTCCATACTCTCAATGCTCGTAACAAACTTTTCCACCCCTGCCTCTTCAAACTTACATACCGAAATAAAACGACGACCTACGAAGATCCTGCTCTGCTCCGGAGATTTTTGGACCGATGCCGTGAAAATGATGTGGACACATCTCGTTTTCTCCCTCCCTGATTGTTGTCCTTTCATGTCTCTTTGTGTTTTTCATTACTAAACAGGTTTTGATATTTCATTTCACAATATATTTCATGTTGTGTTAATGTATCACATTTCGTGTTTTTCTTTCTCATTTGTTCATCTTCTCTATCCTTTTTACCTGCTAGGTCCAGTAATCCTGCATATGTGATCTATGTCCTCCCTGGTCTGTTCTGGATGATGTCCTCCTTCCTTGTTCCGCCCGAGTCGCCCAGTTGGCTGTGCCATTTTCCCTATGTGGCTTCACCACCCTCATCTTTTTATGTTATTTGTAGTAAGTCAGTATGTTTTTGAATCTTCTTCCACACTTTCTCTCTTCAATATGTTTATCTTTCTTTCTTTACTATATTCTCTTCATCTTTCTTTTCAGACTTCTGAATCTCCTTATTTCTCAATGATGCCTACTTTTTCGCTTTTCTCTTTCCCGCCTTTCTTTCTTTCTTTTCTTTTCTCTTCTTTCCTTTTTCTGTCATTCTTCTTTTTTCCTTTATTTTCATATCCCTTTTCATAACTACATTCCTTCTTCTTTTATTGAGCAATTTAATAATATTTTATATAAATGCATATTTACTGTGTTATTCATTGATATTTTTACTGTTTCTTCAAATTTAAATTGTTATATTGATTTTTATGCAATGTTTATATTGTTCCATTTCTTGTGAATGGCGTTGAAGGTTGTTTCATGGAACGTTAAAGGTTTAGGTTCACCGAACAAACGTCAGAGGGTTCTCTCCCATTTATCTAGTTTGAATTGTGATATAGCTTTATTACAAGAGACTCCTGTTGTAGAAAAGGAAATTTCTAAAGTTAAAAGATTATGGGTTGGTAACATTTTTGCATCACCAGGCACAGGTCATCGTAATGGCGTTTATCATTTTGTGTCAAAAGTGTCTTGACTAGCAGATTATTACTCAGGAATCAGATTCCTCGGGTAGATGGGTTTCTGTCTCCCTTTTACTAAATGACATTCCCATGACTCTTTTTAACCTTTATGCTCCTACTGCTCCTGATGTCACGTTTTGGCCTACTATTTTATCCAAATTAATGTCCTTCCAAGATGATTATTTATTAGTTGGAGGTGACTGCAATATGGTTATGGATCAGATTATTGATCGCAAATCCAATTCTAAATTCATCCCATCCACTATGTTCTCCCAGTTTACCTCTACTATTCAACAACGGTCATTAGTAGACTAATGGCGCTTATGTAATCCTACTCTTTTAGGATACACTTTCTTTTCCTCAACACACTTCGCATTGACCATCTTTTTACCTCACAATCACTCACTCAACATATCCTACACTCTGACATTGGTTCTATTTTAATTTCTGATCATGCACCAGTTATTTTAAGACAAGGCACCAGAAGGTGGAGATTTAATAACTCTTCCCTAATTTCACCCAACAATTTGAATCGTTTATTACTACTTTCTTTACTGAAAATGAGTCCCCTTCTATGTCTCCTCAAATCCTTTGGGATTCCTTTAAAGCAGCCTCCAGAGATTTTTTTTCTTTTATATCCCATCGCAAGAAAACTACTCTCTCTAAATTACAACATCTTCTGACACAAATTAAACATTTGGAATCTTCTTTCGCTGTCTCCAACTCTAAATCTTGCTTGGATGAACTTGTTTGAGCTAAATTTCTATTCAACAAACTTTCCACAGAAAATCCCAACTCATTTCTACTCAAATCCTCAGCCAAATACTATGGAGGCCAGAATAAAGCAGGTAAACTTCTAGCCAATTATTTAAAAATTAAGAATGAAAGTACCAAGATCAGTTCTATCCTGGACTCCAATAATCGAATGCTTTATAAAAATGAAGACATTTTGTCGGAATTCACTCATTTCTTTCAGTCTATCTACACTCCTTTTTTTTTTAAATATCTTTATTTAAATTTTTTTCAACAATTATCACCCCGCCCCCCACCCTCCGGAGTCAGACAGATATACAAACAAATTCCTTATACTTGTTATAAAAAACTAAATAAATAAAGAAATAAAGAATCGGCAACACATTCTTGTTTATCATACATTTGATTAATTTGAGAGAAAGAAAGAAAGAAAAATAAAAAAAGAAAAGAACCAGAATTTTTAGCGGTTAGTCTTGAGCTAAGCTGCATTGCAAAAGAGGAGTCCAAATGCTCAAGCCCCTCTTGCGCCGTAACTTGCCCTTCCGCTTATAGATGGCAACTTCCAAATTAGACATAGCTAATAACCTGGCTAACTTACTGTTGGAAAGACGGTGCTATAGGATCCAGCCAAGCAGAGGCTATACACAATCTTAAAACCGCCATTGCAATAAAGATAAACTCATTGCTGGACCCAAGGCTATCAGGGTCATCGACCCCTAATAAAATTATTCCACTAGTTAACGTTATCTCTCTATGTAATATAATAGTCAAGAATTTCTCTAGGTCTTGTTTTAATATTGTTAATCCAATGCGAGTAGCAAAAATATGAATAGAGTCAGCATTAGACATCATACATCTAGGGCAGCAGGTTCCCTTGCCACTCCCCCATTTAGCTATTTTATCTGGGGTATAGTAAAAAAAAAAAGCAGGTTTTGTAAAACTGTGCCTGAAGTTTGGTAGAAATTAGTATAGTTTGAGAAAGAAGATAGGCATAGTTAAATCCATCAGCAGATATTTCTAGCTTACCCTGCCACTTCTGTGAAATTTTATCCAAATCATCCGAAAACATAGTAATAAGAGAAGAGTAGACTTCTCCTATAGTTTAATTCCTAGTATGTATGACTATTTCCACTATGGATATTTTTTCACCTAATGGCCTCCCCCCTAGTTTATGTGTAAGAAAATCCCTGATTTGTAGAAATTTAAAAAAATCGCGCCAATCCAAATGATATTCGTTCTTCAGAGTTTCAAAAGATTTGATCCCGGATGGGCAGAAGAGGCATCTTAACTGTACTAATCCTGCTTTATTCCATCTATTTATGCAATTATCTCTAAAAATAGCGCCCGGAAGAGTTGGATTATCCAACAGGGGTGTGTAATGTGACACTTGCCCTAAGCCTAACATTTTCCTCACCGCCTTCCAAACCTTAAACCCACTATAGAGGGTTTTAAATTTTACCTTTTTGTGAAAGCTATCATGTAGGTGTCTCCATAAACACCCTCTGCTTTTGCTACCAAGAATTAATTGGAAAATAGACGGTGTATTATCTTCACACATTGCTTCAACCCCCGTATTTTGTAATAACTCACTACTATAGAGTAATACCGATGACCAATAATAAGCTTTGAAATTAGGGAGAGCTAGGCCTCCTCCATCTTTGGGGAGAGTGAGAAAGCTGTAAGCACGCAGAGGTTGAGAGTATGCCCAGATAAAACTAGAGAACATACGTTCCATAGACTTAAACCACTGACTGTTAAATTCAAGGCAGATTGCTCTGAACAAATACAACATTTTCGGGAAATACACCATCTTCACTGCATTCACTCTTCCAATTATAGACAGATGAAGATTGTCTAATCGGCGTAGATCTTTTTGCATTGAGCCCATAATCGGTTTTAAGTTTATGTCGACCATATTATCAAGATTAGAGGAGATGGCGATTCCCAGGTATGTAGCTTTTCCCACCACCCGAGGATCATCCATTTTGCTTTTTTTATTTAAAACAATCTGTGTCTTCCCACGGTTGAGTGCATAACCAGAAACTAGACCAAATTTACTAGCTTCGCTCTCAATAACAGACATTGCTATAATAGGGTCGGCAGTAACAATAGCTATATCATCGGCATATGCCAATGTTTTGGTTGGATATGATTGTAATACAATAGGTATTATTTACCTATTCCTTTCCAATCTTCGGATGAAGGGATCTATGTAGATTGCAAAAAGCGATGGTGAGCATGGACAGCCCTGGCGTGTTCCTCGGGAGATTGTTAATTCTTTAGTTAAGGTTCCATTCACCAATACCGCGGCTCTGGGATTAATATATAGTTTTTGAACTGCCTGTATAAAGCCTTCCTTGATCCCAACCTTAGACATAGATCTCCACAAAAATTGCCAGGAGACCCTATCGAACGCCTTCTCGGCATAGAGGAGGATCAGTGCCATAGGGTCTCCCACAACCTCCGTACCATCAAATAGGGTAATCACTCTCTGAATGTGATTAATGGTTGACCTCCCCGAAATAAAACCGTGTTGGCATTTAGCAACCACTTTATGAATAATGGGGGCTACCCTATTAGCTAGAATTTTTGAATACATTTTTGAGTTTGCATTGATAAGGGTAATAGGGCGGTATGAGCCTAGCTGTTCTGTTAGGGAAGATAACTATTTTTGCCCTAGACCAAGAGTTTGGGGGTTGGCCACCTTTAAAAATATGTATGTTTAATTCTAATAAAACATTTTTATTTGCTCTAGAAACGTTAAATAAAATTCGGAGGGGATACCATCCAATCCGGTAGCTTTCCCCTTCGGGAGATTTTTAGTAGTGGTTAAGATTTCATCTAGATTAGGTGTTTCCTCCAGAATACTCTGGTCTTCCTCAGCAAACGTATCATAATTGCTGCAGTCTAGGTATCTATCAACCTCGGATAAACCCCCCCTACCATCTTCAGTGTACAGGTCTTGGTAAAATCGCCAAAAAGCTTCTCTAATAAGTTCTGAATCTGAAATATTGCCCTCAACGGAATCATGAATTTTGCGTATCAGATTAGAAGTAGTTTGTTGTCGCATTCGTACGACTAGCTGATGACCCACTTGTTCGTTAACTTCATACACCATTTCTTTTCGCGCCATTGCTTTCCTAACAGCTTTGTCAGAAAAGATATTGGTGATTGCCGCTTTAGCGATTGCAACCTGATTTTGGGTTTTAGTGATTTTTCCTTCCATTTTAATCCCATTTGTTGCTTTTATCAGCTCTTCTTCGGCCAACCTAAGATTTTCCTGTAAACCCCGCCTACTTTCCCTCTCTAATTTGTTAGCCCTCAACGAATATTGTAGTGTCTCTCCCTGAATCCCTGCCTTCAAGGTGTCCCATACTCTATCAATTGAGGCACTGCCAATAATATCAGCTAGGAAGTTGGGAATCCATCTTCTAATATGGGAACAATAATTAAGATCCAACAGCAGGGATCGTTCAAAAGTCCAAGGTGTTGGTTCTGCGTTTATAGGTACTATTTCCAGGGTGCAGACTAAAGGGTTGTGGTCTGATAATATTCGAGGCAACTTCTCTATTTGACACTTGGATTTGAGTGAGTTTGACGTTGATACATAATCTCTTCTAACATGTATAGAGTGTGGATTAGAAAAAAACGTATATCCTGGGTCGCGAGGATTGGATCTTTGCCAGCCATCCACTAATCCATGTACATAGCACATATTCTTCAAAGACTTAAATACTTTAGGTTTGCGGCCTTTATAGATCCAGTCATTTTTCAGGGACCAATCCGATGGGAGATTGATATTAAAGTCCCCACAGACTATTACGGGTAGAGGCCAATGTGCAAGCTCATTAGAGATTTCGTCAAATACAACATATAGGGCACACAGTGTTAGCTTCTGTCCTTTTGCATATTGGCATTCCGTAATAGCCCATCTGCCAAATGTATCCGTCTTGGAGTGATTAAAGACATACCCACTGCCCTTGGCTAAAATTGCAACCCCCCCGAACCCGTGCCCCCTGTGATGTTGCACACACCAACCTATACCCTAGTGTATTTAAAATATGGCTCTGAGATCCCTCTATGTGAGTTTCTTGGAGGCACACAATATTTGCCCCCCAGGTTCGTAATCCTATTGCGACTGTCTGTCTTTTTTTAATGTCATTTAATCCACAGATATTTAGGGATAATATTTTTAACACCCCCATAGTTTTAGGCTAAGTGGGCTATATATTACACCTAGTTTGCCAAAAACCTGCTTATTGTTTTGCCTTTGCCTTTCAGTGTTGCCTAATGTACCTTCTCTCGATAGTTTTGGCAACCTTGTCTGACCCAGCCACTCCCCACCACCCTCCCCTGGTCCCCTCCCCCACCCTCCACCATTCATGGAAGTTACCTGGCCACCACAGGGCCAGGAGTTTGACGTCCGTCATCCGATCCCCCATGAACCCGCTGAACGCTCACCTCTCAGTGATAGAAGAGCTATGGTAATTAGAAGACTAAATACCCCCTCACAGCAATACTAATCAAAAAACCAACATCCATGCATCCCTTAGCAGAACTAACACAGTTACAATTAAGTTCATTGTTTGTGCCCTGCAATATCCTCTAGATAGTTTTTAGCCTGTATCTCTGATATGAAGCTTCTAGTAGTCCCTTGATAGACAATTTTGAGTCTGGCCGGGTTCTGGAGGTATACCGTTGCCCCCAGCTTCTGAAAAGGGTCAAAGAGCTGTCAAAGTCTCCACCTGCGCTCCACCGTGGCATGCGCAAAGTCGGGACGGGTAAAAAAAGTTATTCCTTCAAATGAGCGTTTGTTGGTGGGTCTGGCCAAATCATAGAGAGCTTGTCGAAGCAAAAAGTTGCCAAAAAATAGCAGCATGGCCCTTGGATGTTGCTGAGTTGTCGGGCACGTTTGCTAGGGAATAAAGGAAACCTATGAGCTCTCTGGACTTCTTTGTCCCAATCCCAATCTTGTAATTCTGGAAATGCCCCTTTAAGGAATGTTATCATAAATCTCCTTGAATCATCCTTTTCAATACCTTCTGGAATCCCCAGAAAGCGAAGATTATTGCGCCTCTGCCGGTTTTCCTGCTTCTCGGCCTTCCACATCAAGTCTTTAACAATTCCATCATGTTCGTCGTTCTGTATTTTTAACGTGGTGAAATCCTTTTCCAATTGTTCGGTTCTTAGTTCAACTGAAGCCATGCGGTCAACAATTTCGGCACATGTCTTTCCTACTTTCCGAACAGCTCCCTGTAATTTTTCTGCAGCCAGACGAGATCTGCGACTGTCACTTTTAGCTTCTGCTTGGAAGCTCTTGATGGATTGCAGGATATCAGTTAATGCTAGCTCTTTATTCTGTTCTCAGTGCTCGACCACTTTGGTGTTCTCCATAATCGTTTGGTTGCCGGAGGTTGAGGCAGGTTTGGGAGATATAGTAAGAGGGGTATCTTCATAGTCCCAGTTCAAGTCTGCTTCATCTTCTTTATCAGTAGAATCACCGTTTCCTTTAAGCTGGACTCGATTTTTTCTCCTTTTGTATTTTTTTGAGAGATGTTTATGCCTTAAAGAGTCAGTAATTGAGCTGCTGTACCCCTTAGCTCCCTCCTCCCCGCTTGACACCGAGATGCTTATATCAGATAATTCAGATTCCTCAGTAAGGGAGAAGAATTTATCCTGGTTGTCCGGCGTTTTCAGGATGTATTCTTGTCAGACATAGCTACTGGCTTGCCCCGAAATAGATGTATTCAGGAAATCTGCTAGGGGGTTTGTGCTGCAGTTTGCCTTGCTGCTGTCACGGCGGGGAGAACCATTGTGTTGTGTCAAGCTCCCTTCTATCTGTATTAATGGAGCTGCGGTAGGTGGTATGCAGGTCATTTGGAGCTTTTGATAAGGAAGACTGTTGATTTTCTCTTTGCCTATTTTCGCTCAGCCCCTGTACTGCCTCAATCCCTCCCGGACACTTTGCAGTAAAATTCTCTGCCCTTGTTACAATACCAAAACTTGTAGTGATTAAGGGTTGCAGATTGCCATCATCTTTAATTAGACGTGCGGGGATCCTTTTGATGGTGGCTGTTTTAATAAATTCATTTTCGTTGGTTTTCCTTACAGAACCATCTATCGTCTCCCCTTTCTCTCCCCCACCTTTTGTTTTGCCTCCCAGGGTATTCGCTTTTTTCTGCCGGGTTGCGGCCAACCCAGTGCTCACCTGTGAAGTTAAGTTCCTCGCTTTGCCTCCTCGCACCCCCTTCCCTGTCATGGTCGCTTGTATGTCGCAAACGCTGAGGAAGAGCTGCACTACAACAATACCGATCCGCCCAGGATCTCTATTGCACTCAAGGGAAAGAGTCCTTCGGCCCCCAGTATGTGAACAAACCGTGTAGCTGCCTCCAAGAGCACCTCTGTGGCTCCGCTTGCTCAAAGAGACTGCCGGAGCCAAACGGAACGCCTGCAGGCCAGCGTGAATCCGGGATGCCGGAGCAGCACGAACGTCCTCGCGGCGGAATAGATGCTGACGCTCCGATCTCGGAGCGCCGGCAAAACTGCAGCCACACGGATGCCTGGAGGCTTTCCCGCGAAGCATTCCCAGCAATCTCCTTCCGTCGGGGGTAAGCTCTATTTCGTCTTTTTACACCAAACACTTCATTTCTCAAGCCATTTCTCGAGCCGTAAATGAGTCAGATTGCGGGGTAGCGCTCAGCGAGTGTCACAGTGGTGGTGTCAGTCGGTCGCCATCTTCCCATGGTCAGTCTATCTACACTCCTGACGTTTGTTTCTTCTGATACAATTTCTCAATATCTTTCTTCTATTACCCCTCCTTCTTCTCCAGATCTAGATTTCTCAACATTAAATGACGATCTTACAGAAACTGACATCAGTAATGCTATTCGTACTATTAAACGGGGTAAGGCCCCTGGCCCGGATGGTTTCACCTTCAAATTTAATTCTCATTATTCTCGTCTCCTTATTCCCAACTATTTCACTACTTTATTTCTTCTAAAAAGTCTGGAGGATCTTTTCAAGAAGCTCTAATATGTTTAATACCTAAGGACGGTAAAGATCATACTTTGTGTAAAAAGTATCGCCCTATTTCTCTAATTAATCTTGATTATAACATTTTTGCTAAAATCCTTGCGTTTCGTTTAGAGAAATTTCTCCCTTTGTTAATTGGTCATGAACAATGTGGTTTTATTAAAGGTAGGCACCTTTCTGATAATACCAGACTTTTTTTTATGTTCTCACTAGAGCTAGAACATATAAAGATTCATTAGCAGCCTGTAGTATCCTCAGGTCATGTTATTATGTTCCCTTCATTCTGTACCTAGCTGCTCAGCCAGTGTCAGTGTTCCGCGTAGAATGTTAGTGTGGGTGGAATGCTTAGATACTGTGTGGGACTGAGACAGTTGGGAAGATGGGCTGAGCAGCTAGGAGGCTGCTCCTGGTGGGGCTAATGCTGGGGTCTATGCTGGGGCCTATTGTGGAGCCTGATCTGAGGCCTGTTCTGGATTTACTACCTTTACGTCTATGATCTTAATAAACTACATCTACTCCTACCTGGCCACGTCTACAGCGTCTACTTGTCATCCTGCACACGTGGGGCCAGCCCACTACACAGCCATTTCTCTAGATGCTGAGAGAGCCTTTGATAGAGTGGGATGGCCTTTTATTTTCCCTACTCTATCCTGGTTTGGTTTTGGTTCTACTTTTATAAATTATGTTTCCTTATTCTCCTCCTCCCCAGTCTCTTCCATTCTCACAAATGGTCTTCTTTCACCTAATTTTCAATTACATCGTGGTGTACGACAAGGTTGTCCCCTTTCTCCACTTCTATTCATTCTTGCCTTGGAACCTTTCCTAATGAAGATTCGCTTAAATTCCCAAATCGCAGGTTTTAAATATGGCTGTAATCAATTGAAATTATCGGTTTATGCAGATGACATTTTGCTTTTTTTTATGCCATCCGCAATCATCTCTCCCAGCTTTTTTTTATTAGAAGTACAATCTTTCGCCTCTGTATCTGATTACAAGTTAAATATTGACAAATGTGAAATTCTTCCATTAAATAAATTGTGCTTTACTGCAGACTATACTTCGTCCGGTTTCAAATGGAACGCTGCCAAAATTAAATATCTGGGTTTATGGTTTAAATCCTCTATTAAAGATTCTATTTTAATTAATTTAAAAGAACTCCAATCCTTTTTGATGTCTGCTACATCGAAATGGAATCCTTTATTTTTATCATGGTGGGGTCGCCTTGACACAAACAAAATGATGTTAGTCTGTTATTCTTTTTTATCTTTCCAATATTCCTATAACCATTGCTTGTTCTCATTATCAAACTATGTATTCTATATTATCTACATTTCTATGGAATAACAAACACCCCGCATCTCTTTACATAAACTTAAACGCCCTAAACTTTTGGGAGGTGTTAACTTCCCAGACTTCCGAATCTATCATAATGCATTTTCTCTTAAGCCTCTTTATTCTTATTAGAAGACTATGACTCTCGTTCTCTACCATTATGGGTTGACGTTGAAAAGTCTTTCTTTCAACCCTTTTCTTTTCAAGAGACCGTATCATTTTCTCAACGGCCCTCTTCTCTTTCTCTCCCCATACTCAATAACCTTTGTACGCTTCTTAAACCTTTATTTTCCAATCATCTTTCTTCTTCAGACAACTTTCTTCAATCTTCCATATGGTATAATAAGAATATCAGACTACATAAAGTACTATTTTGGAAAGACTGTTTTTTTCAGGGTCTTCATTGGCTTCACCAGCTCCGTCATGAGGATACTTGGATGTATCTTTTCCGCTCAATCACGCTTTTCCTTTCCTTCATCATACCTTTCCAAATATACCGCCCTACTCTCTCAAATCCAAACATCCTATCACATCATCACATCCACAGTTCACCCCTCCTCTTCACCCCCACATATTTTATCCATCTTATCCCTCTCCCCATCAGCATCACAACTCTACCAATCTTTATCACCTTTTTCACCCATTAGGGATACAACTGAAAAAGAAACACTCTGGGAAACTGATCTTCAATCCTCCTTTTCTACGTCTACGTGAATACAATTTGGATTAAAATTAAAAAATCTTCCCGTACTGCTTACACTACCCAAACTCTCTTCTACAGCTACAACAGACTTTTATTTACCCCATCTCACTATACAAAATGAATCATACTCTTTCTTGTTGGCCTTGTAACGCAAACCCAGCAGACCTAAAACATATGCTTTTCTTATGTCCTCAAGTTTATAGTTTTTGGAAACAAGTCTGGACACAGATCAATACCATTTTCCATTCCCAAATCCCCTTTTCTTTTGTTAACATATTTTTAGGTAGTCTTTCTGATGATTGCAATTCACAACCTCGTGATTTCCTTATCATTGATCTACTCCTTGCGGTTGCCGACCAGCAAATTACCAAATCATGGAAAGATACCTCCAACCTTTCCTATCGTACTTGGTGGTATGGTGTCTGTTACAACCATAGGCTGTACAAAGCATATGTTCACCCCATCTCTCTCGCCATTAAAAGAGATCTCCTATAGTTACCTATTACCAATTTTCTTGATACATCGGCACGTGCCTTCCAAACTCATGACCCTCAGACTGAAGAAGTCCCTAAACCTCCATGAATAATGTTTCTTAATGTGTATACATATTTAATTCCTTTTGTTTTCTCTCTTTAGCCATTTTGCTCAATTTCCTTATATCTTTTATTGCCTTAAATATTACTAGATTTTTATAGTAGTTATGATATATTGATATTGGATTACCTTTACCCTTTCTCCTTGCTCATTTCTTTTCTTACCTACTTTACGAATTTGCATTCAATTTTTTTCTTATGTTAATGTTTTTTCATTTTATTGTACCGCATTTTAACTTGCATCAATAAACTTTCTCTTAAACAAAACAAAAAAGAAAAGTACGAAGACTACTGCACTAGACCAATATAGTGTTAAGGTTGTGCTGGCCCAAGAGATCACACTTAGAAGGCACTAACTGGCAATAGAGGCTGCGTAGACCCTGTTGGTGACTCAGTTTTCGTTGCTAATTACGAGACAGCGGTGCAGAGTTGATATCAGCCTTAAAAAGATCTACAGTAGACATCACTTCCTTTCCCCCAGCTACACTCCCGATCCTGGCCTATGAGGACGACGCTGTCCTCATAGCCAGAACAGGCGCAGAGCTTCACCATCTAATAGTCGCCTACGTGAACTTCATGTCGTCTCTGGACCTAAAAGTAAATGAATCAAAAACCTTCATTTTAGTGTCAGGATCACTCTAAAAACCTACCATCTTTTTCTATTGGGACACGCAAATTACCACTTGTGGAGACCTTGTCTTATCTAGGGGTCGTTTTTGACAGCAAACAATCCTGGTCACATATGGTGGGTAGCTGGGCGCTATCTATGGAGCGCCCTTCAGCCTCTAACTTCACCAAGAAATTGGGCTCAAAAGCCTTAGCGACTATAAAAAAGACCTATGGCGCCAAAACAATCTCGGCCGCAACATGCGGGGCAGGAGTGTGGGGTATAGCGCCAATAGCTTCCCTCCAGAAGATAGAGAATGCCTTCCTTAAGAGGGTTGCATCGCTCCCTCCCTCATTCTCCAATTATGTTACCCACTTAGAGCTGGATATACCCTATGTCTCTGGCTTAGTGAGACTAGCCCCCATTATAATGTGGCTATCAATTTGGAAGAGCGACACAGTGGACCTTAATCAATCCATCATTCAAAACTGCCTTTCATTGGTCAAGGTACATAAAATGAACTTTGCACTCCCTAGGAGTACCAGAACTATACACAAACCAGAGTTCCTGCTCCACCTTTCCGAAAAAAAAGAGGCTAAAAGAACTATTTCTAACAAAGGCAGCCTATTAGAGGAAGGAATCTCATTGTACAACGACAGTAAAACTTTACAATCTGATTCCACCTTTAATGAAGGGTGAATATTCGTATTTAGACGGTTTCAGAAACTTACACCTTAGGTTTATCCTTTTAAGGTTTTGTGCCAACCTAAAACCCCTGATGCTGGGATTTCCTGCTAAAAGGTATTCCTTTAACGACCTGTACCCATGCCCATGTGATAATCTATCCTTACAATCTGACATTCACCTCTTTTTCTTCTGTCACTTTTATTAAGAACAGAGAATTACATACATTTGACCTCTTTTGAGGTGGCACAATTAACCAATGTCGCATTGCCTCGTTTTTCTTAAGAAGCTTCATGATCTCCAGGTTTGCTTTTGTGTAGCATCATTTCTGTGGGCTTGCAAGCGAAGGAGGCATTTTTTTATAATGATCAATTGTATAAATCTTAAAGTAACTCCTCAAATGAGCGCCCATTATCTTAAGAAATTACACACCTGAACTAGGCATGATACCAGATATGGATTTACACTAATACATATACACATTTTAAATGACTTGTATTTGATCCAAAGGATGGCTTTTTATTTCTAATTAATTATTTAATCATTAATTTCTAAATTGGTGTGCGCTGCATCTTACCCGATGTCCGTGCTGCATATTTTGCACAAAGTATTTGAGTTTAACCTGTGAATCATTGCACTTTAAAATACCGTCAACCTGGAGCTGTACAGAGCTGGGCTATCAGCCGCTTTTATTCACTGGTTTAAACTAATTTTATTGTATTAAGAAAGATGATTTGTTGTTTTAATGTATACTTGTATGATCTATGCATCCAATTTAGATCGAGTTAAGTTTATTGATTGATTGATATCAGCTTCTTTTAATCTAATGCCACGAGATGTAGAAACCTCTGCTGCTTTTAAGGAACATTCTCTAAAATCATTAGTGAATGTTGTATACCACATTAGCAATGAGATGATTTACACTCGTTTTCACATACAAAACTTGGGTGACAGGCGAGTATTTCATGGTAGCGGCCTATAGATAGCTAGTTGACACTGCAGTAGTGGGCTGGAAGTTAAGTTAGTGCATTTCCTCAACTGTGCGTGATTTGGCTCTGGTTCCCAGTTATGATAAGAAGCTTGTGTTATAATTCTTGCACACACTGTGCTCGTTACGAGTTAAATTCTGCATAATACCTGAAATAAAAATAAACTGCGTCATTGAAATATGGCACGAGTACAAGTGGCAGCGCCACCGAGTGGAGTGGACGCATATGGGAATAGAGAACCTACAAACTGGTTCATGGATCTCCAAAGCCTCGAACTTATAATACTGCTGTTGATTAAGTTTGTTAGACTGGTTTAAAAATATGCTATCAGTTCATTACTAAATATAGTGCTTAACGTAAGTTCTGCGGGGTTAATAATGATGCATTCGAAGGAAAAAGCATTTTTCAACCAGATCGGTTATTCAAAAAACACCTTGTAGACAGCTGCAAAAATCAAAAACACCCAAGGCAGTAAGCGCTATATAAAATGAAATCCGCACCTTATCATTGCCGTTGCTTTAAACAAAAGCAAAAAGAACTATTGATGGACAGAATGCAGAACAATGTCATACATTCACCCCAGTACAGAGATCTGGGCCTAAATTCATCGTTTTTTTGCTCACCATGCCATTCCAGTTTGGACCCAGCCATATGCAAATCAGTCTTGACCCTGTGCCCTATGGGAACAGTCCAGCCCGAACTGCCAGGCCAGGTCCTCCCTGGACTGGAAACAAGCATCCTAGGACCGGTTTCGGGGTTTCAGCCCTCTTCAGCCAGGATAGCTGGATTCCAGTGGCATGGAGAGCACGGGACTCATGTCTGAGCATTCTCGTCCCACTCGGGGTGACAAATGCAAAAAGAACTATTGATGGACAGAATGTAGAACAATGTCATGCATTCACCCCAGTACAGAGTATAGTTCTTTTTGCATTTGTCAACCCGAGTGGGACGGGTATGCTCAGACGTGAATCCCGTGCTCTTAATGCCACTGGAATCAAGCTATCCTGGCTGAAGAGGGGTGAAACCCCGAAACCGGTCCTAGAATGCTTGTAGGCTCAACGCTGACTACTGGAGCAATATCGGCTCCCAGCTTTTATTTCTTAGCATTCTCTATGTAGGAGTTGTGCCTGAACGTCAACATTGATTATATTAGTTCAATTAAATTATTCTTGAGGATGGTGCATAATCACAGAGGGGCTCATATGTTGTTGATTCCACAATGGGTAAGTTTCAGTGCCTGGGTGTCCCCTATATTTGTTGTAGATAGCCGTATTTAACAGCGTTTTTTGTCTTGTCGAAGGAAACTAACTTTGATTGGTTACTACTGTATATGGCCTCCATTCACATCTAATGCTGCACAAAATCAGTAAATCAAAAGAAAGAAAAGTGATGTCCATCCTCATGTGGCCTGCTGCGCCAATGAATTGACCTCGAGCTCCAGCACTGGCAACGGTTCATATGTTATGAATGACAGTTACAATAAAGCAGTATATTAAGTATGTGATGAGTGACACTGGAAACAGCGAGTGGCTCAAATAAGATGAACCTATTTCGCAAGTGACTTTTTTCATCTTGATCTCTGTTACTTGCTGTGCTTCTTATGACTGTTGCTCCTTCAGCAAGTGAAGCAGGATGATAAACCTGGACTATAGCTCAATGAATTAATGCTTGCCACTGATGTATGCTGAGAGCTGCCAATCACACGTTCAAATTCTGGTAAGGCCAGCTCAGAATTCAGTCAAAGTAATGAATGAATACTCTTTATTGTTCAGGTAATTAAAATGTACAATTTAAAAGAACCAGTAAAAACTATGCATTCTTCATTCAGTAGTTAAAATAATTTTTGTGCACATTAAAGCCTCTTTACAAAAAAAGAGAACTGCGTAGCTCATATACCACCCACCAGGATCACTAATGGAGGCCTCCGCACCACCGTGCAGTAGTCCACGCACCGTACGCATTGCCAACGCACCACCAGGTTGACAACGCCCAGCGCCAGGACCCCTGGCCCTCCCGATGCTACACATAAAAGGAACTCCTGGACACCAAATCAGCTGTCTCCTTCACCTCATGATCCACCAAGGGACCCTTCACCTGCAGACACTGCCACTTCTCCTGCGACCCAACCTTTGAAAGATCCTTCACACCTTCTGCCCACAAGACAAGCAACCCCCTTGGAACCGCCACCAATCAGTCATGTAGAGGCTTCTGAAGCCATCTTGATTAAGCAGAAAAAAGACCCTAACTTTGCAATAGATTGTATTGGTTCAGAAACATCTGTGGGTGGGTGATCTAGTGCAACATGATGCAGACATCTTTCTTTTTACAAACAACTGGCGTATTAAGTTATTTGGTATCGAAGTTCTCCCTAAAGTATATGGCATTTGAGTTAAAGGCTCAGGCTGTACACGTTTGTCAGTCGTATCTTTATGATTTAGTTTGCCCCAGCCTATTGTTTTCTCAAATGCCTTCCATCCATCATTATTAGCCTTCCAGGCTCTATTTTAATACCTAATTTTAGTTATTACTTTACTGACTTCCTTGTAGGTGCTTCCTGGTTCCTCGTTTCCATTTAAGATGCTTAATGTATTTTAACCTTTTTCTTTTTGTTTGTTAGTTTTGTTATTCTTATGCCATTTTTTACTTGGCTGATCTTGCCTGGTGCGGGCTGGGCCTCCTACCTAGTTTGTTCCTGCATGTCTTAACATGGCGGCCGCTGCCTGAACCCCTTTATGATTATTTGTAGATATGCTCCTACTTCTCTATTAATAATGCCCAACGGGGCATATCAGGTGCAAAATCAGCTCACGGCTTCTATGTACTTTTATTCTCCATGTAGGAGGGGTGCTGGCCATCTGCACTGATTTCATTATTTTGCTGCTATCCTTGTATTTAGGTGCTGCCTGCCACAATTTTCCATTTGAGTTGCATTATTTAACAGTTTTTCTTACGCAGTTGTGTTTTTCTTCCACCACTTTTGTCTGTCTGATCCTGTCTACTATGGGGCTGGCCCCCCTTCCTGATTTGCTCCTGCAGCCTTGCACTTACTAGCCTTAAGACGGCAGCTGCTGCTTGTTGTACAGAGGACATGTCAAAGGCAAGCCGCCATGGCCAAACCAAAGCAAACCGTGCCGGTGTTTTCCAACCCCATCTTGGATATTCTGATGAGTTCTTACTAGAATTAAGTAACTAGGCAAAAGCCAGTCTTTTTTTTTTTTTTTTTTTTAAACAAGTGTTTTTATTGAATTTTTCAACAAAGTACAACAAACATCTTGACTGATCAAGAATTACAAAGTACCTTTAGGAGCATCTTCATAACCGACCATGTGTTAACATGAGGTGACAAAGGTGGGAGGTAATCCGGATTGGTGACCAGGGCGGAGCTTAACAAGATCAGAGCACGTAATTTTAATAGGGCTGGACAGTGACAGGATTAGAAGAGAGAAAGAGGGCCCACAGGAGAGGCGGGGGGTGTATCAGCAGGGCTCAGCCAGAGATGAGGCGAGTGAATTACTGGAGTGATATGTCATATGGCTCATGGAGGCAGGGTGTTGTCTCAGGTAAGAGTGAGGAAATGTTCAACGAGGGTATCCCATGAAGGGGAAATGTGTCACCTACGGATGCGCCGGCCGTCCTCAAAGGTTAAAGCCTCGAAATACCACCAGGAGAGTCACTGAAGCTGGGTTGCTAGATAATTCGCCTCAAACGAAGGTGCACCGAGACTGTCCCTCTCCACCAGTAGCTGCAGTTTCTCTAAACCTATGTGGTGGTGTTTGTTACGCCAGATAAACTCTTGAAGTAGAACATCTAAATCATTAAAAAAGCTATGGGGAGGGACAATAGAAAAGTTGGCGAAGTGATAAAGATGGCGGGGGAGCATGCTCATTTTAGAGAAGGCTATTTTTCCCGTTAGGGCTAGCTGGAGTATTTTCCAAACTTGGACCGGAGATTTCAGGGATGTGTAGGTCCCCCAGAGATGGCCTTAGAACAGATCTAGGGGAGAACGGTAAAAACAAACCCCCAAGTACTGAACAGCTTCACCTCTTCCAGCCCACACCCACGTAGACAAACTTCAACAGGGGGCCATGGGTCCCCCAAGGGGAACACACTAGATTTTGCTCAACTGACCTGCAGACCGGTAATGTGTGCGAATGAACATAGCACAACGTAAATGGGAGAGAGGACTGTGTGGATATCACAGATGTAAAGTAGTAGATCATCCGCCTAGTGGGAAACCTGAGATTGATCCACCAGGTCTCTCCCTCAATTCAAGCTTGAATTCCAGAGGTTCCATCACCAGTGAGAACAACAGAGAGAACAGTCCTGTCTGTTGCCCCTCTCCACTAGGATGCCAAGGAGACCAGTCGGCCAAAATGAACACAAGATTTGGGAGCAGAAGGCTCATTCAACTCCACCTGACAGTGTGGGGTGATCTTTTGGAGGGGGCACAAGTCCCAGCGAAGATTGAGGAATAGTAAGCGAAGAAAGCGTCCAGAATAGTCTGTTGGGTGTGAAGTGTGATCCCCATGGGCGAGGTGATTGATGGACCCAGAACGGGATTCCTGGCGGACTAGCCATGCCAGGAGCCTACCCGATTTGTCCAATTCACAGTGTGTTTTAGCTTTGTACGGTCTGAAGTTGATGCAGCGCATCTGGTCCAGGACTTCGGCATAGCGGGTCCTGGCATCCAAGAGGGCCCCTTGTCTGGCTGTATCAAGGACTACTGCCTTGTCCAGGTCAGAGATCTGGCACTCTGCCTTTGCTAATTCCTGATCAAGTGCTTTGCAAACCCCAGATATTTCCTGTATACAGTGACCACTCATAACTGCTTTAAAGGCATCTCACTTAACTACGCACGAGGACGCTGAACCACTATTTGTGGAGAAATATTGAGTGATGTGTTGGGCGTATGAGGCTTGGAAGGCAGGGTCTTCTAATGTCTCCCTGGGAAGGTGTGGGCACTGGGGTCAGTAGGGAGTGTCAGTAGCAGTCGACCGTATGTGCGTCATAGTCAGAAAGTATGCGCCCAGATAGCCCTCCTGGCACACGGAATCTAGGAGTGTGGCCGACAGAAAAACGCAGTCGAGACGCACATAGAGGTTGTGCACCGTTGAATAAAAAAAAGCCAATCAATCCACATGCCAGGATGGAGCGACCACCATATTTAATTAATGCCCAATGGTTAGCCCTCCCCTGCAAATGTGCCGCCTGTGTGGGGATTTGTGCGAGGTAACGGGGTACAGGAACGATCCAAGGAGATGTCAAGGGGGTAATCCTAGTCACAAGGCTAAGATCCATAGGGTCCATGTTTTGTTTGACAGCGTTTTGAAAAGCGTGGCCCAGAAAGAATCTTGCTCAGTGTTAGGGGTGTATATGCCGCCCAGGAGAACCCTGGAGCAGGCTAGACAGCCTTCCAGTACGGCAAAGCGCCCCTTCCTGTCCACTATGATATCCATTACATGGAACAGGATGCCGGGGCGGACCTAAACAGGGGTGCAGAGTGTGTGTGCAGAATAAGTGGTGCCTGTAATGTGACCTCTCCAGCGCTTACGAAATCACTGCAATTCTGGCAGTGTAATATGCATCTTTTGGAGCAAGAGGATTGTGTGGTACTTAGCTAAGAGTAAACAACATCGCTTCTTCGCTGAGTGCATCCCTCTGATGGTCAGAATCAGGAGACAGGTGTCTGTCTGGGCAGTCATGGCATGAGTAGGGTGTGTGTCCCTTGGGGTATCCTCACCAGGAGCCACCTGTTGTGGGGACTAGACTCATCTGTGTCTGGTATACAGCTAGGGCCAAAAGTGGCACTACCATGGTCCAGCCACTGTAGGTAGGAGAGTGGGTAAGGGGAAACTGCAACAAAACAATTGGGACGCACTGCAACAGCATATCCAAACAGGTAGAAACTGTGTACCATATCCGAAGGTGGGGCCATGGCTTGGCATGGGAAAAAAAGGCAAAGTGAGAGAGGTAAGTGGTGACCTAGGTAAGCAATGAGAGTAGTTGGCGGGGCTTGACAATAGGGGGATGTTCAGAGGGGTGGGAAGGAGGAAGACTAATGTGTAGAAGGGGAGTCTGGAAGAACGTGGCAGAGTGAAACTATAGTATCTGCAGTCTGTGGTGCGTCTAGTAGCAGGGTATGGGCACCAAGGTGGGGTCCATCTGTAGTGATCGAGTCCTCGGTTGTGAACATGTGTAGGCCATGATGGTCCTCCGAAGAGCAGGCACTGTCCTGTAAGAAAGCCACTGCTTTGATCGCCCTTGACCTGTCTTCGATGAGCTGTACCAGGTGTGGTGGGTACAAAGGCCCTAGGGAGCAGGGAGTTTTCCCCTCCTGTCTCTACGTCGCTTTCCGCATCTCTCGCGGGTTGATGACGTTCCAGCCTGCTGCTGATCCAACCAGTCCCACACTTCCGTGGAATCCGTGAAGAAAAGGTACTAGCCCTCTGTAATAACTTTAAGGCGGACTGGGAATAGTAGAGCATATTGCATTTCAAGCTTGCAAAGCCACTTTTTGGTGCTCAGGAAAGAAGACTGCTATTGTTGTACTGCGGGAGTGTAATCGGGGGAAGAGCGTGGCAGTGTGATCTTCCAGGGTTAGGGGACCCGCGGTACGTGCAGCGGCAGCATGGTGTCCCGGTCTCTGTAATGCAGTAGCTTGGCAAGCATCGGGGGAGCGCCTGGAACTGGCCATCAGGCTAGGAGGCTGTGTACCCTTTCCAGAGACAAAAAAAGAAGCAAGGTCTGCAGCGGGATACAAATGAGTGGAATTGTCTAAGAATGTCAATGGGCCACGGCCCTCCAGACCTTTTGGCAGGTCCACAATTCGAACACTGCTTCTCCGGAAACTGTCCTTGGCGTGCTCCACTCTCTCCTCCAGGATCATAACTCTGGACTGGAGGTCCCGCAGTGACCATCGTGCATCAGTCATCTGAGTTTGTAGCCCTGCCATCTCTTTCTCTCCATCCGCCACACGATCAGATAGCTTCTGATGGTCATCCCTAAAGAATCAGAGTTCGGTCATCAGGATGCCCACCGTAGACTCCATTGATAGGCGGGAGCTTTCAATTGCTGCCAGGGCCTAGTCAAGTTTGTCATCTAGAGGCGGTGGATTGGTCTGCGGATTGTCTGGATTGGGGGCGGGTTGGTCTGAGAATTGTCTGGATTAGGGGTTTCTGGCAACGTAGTCGGTTGCTCCATCACCAGGTGCAGTGTCGCGGGGACGCTGCTCTTTGTCTGCCGAGTGGGCGTCGGGGAGGGAATGCGGGAGGAGGGACTCCCACTGACAAAAGTGTGTAGAGACGGTGATGGGGGAAAGGTGGGTATTAATAGGATAGTCAGAGCTCAGGCTTCTGCATCCCAAGATAGAGTATAACAGGGCGGTTAAGACTCAGTGAGTGGGGAATGGGGGAGTACCAGTCTAGACATCTTGCTGCACCGGCTGGTGACCAGCAGTAGTTAAGGCTACTCAGCGGCGTTGCAGTCGGGGACTGGCAGTGTTCAGAGTCTGAGGCAAAGCCAGGGAGTTGGAGGTCTAGTCAGAGAGTGCCTGGGGAGGCTACGCAAGGCTCCCCCTTCCCCCACTGCGGTGGGGTGTTCTCACCTGGGTGCTCAGCCGCTTCTACTGCGAGGGCGGCTGCTACCCGCCGACCAGATGATTGCGACTGACCAGTGCAGGGTGTCAGGATCTAGTCTAGGCGCCTGCCTGGACTACAACTCCCACGTTTCCGTGGGTTTTAAACTACATTTCCCAGAAGCCCTTGCCGCGGACGGATATAGCGAAGCGAGGCCGGTAGGGGAGTGTTTGTGATTCAGCTGAACCTGGCGGGAGCCTCGGCGCTCGGCTACTGTGTGTCCAAAGGCTGCTCGAGAAGCAGCGCAACCAGAGGAGCGGATTCAGACTCCCTAGTCCGGCGCTGGTGTTCATCGGGGTTTTTGCCGATCCAGGGCTGGAGGTTTGAGGACGAGCGGGACGCTCGTGCAGGTACCAGGGTAACAGTCTGGTGTGTCGGGGATTGGAGTGTTCAGAGGGGGCCGTTGCTGTCCGGAGACCAGGGGAGCGGATAGACTCCCGGACTGTTAAAGAAATCTGCAAGGGGCGGAATGCTGGGGGGAATCCTCCGCATTACCGTCACGAAGGTCCGAGGCCGGTAGGGCGGATTAGTAAATACAAAGCGGACGGCAGTAGTTAATTCTACGCCCTCCCGTGTTTGTTGGACTTGGGACCCTCGGAGGGGGCTTGTTGGTTTCATCGGAGTATATGGAGCAATCTACTTCAAAGGTCGCGTGACGTTTTTTGTTGGAACATTTGCTGAGTACAATATATCGTTTGTTGTTTGGAAGGAATACCCCAGGAGAATAGCCCAAAGGGTGACCCTGCAGAGGAAATTACAGACCAGGGTATTTCCAGAGCAAAGGGGGGGTACGTAGCCATCAATTCTTTCATAGTGATGCTTAGGTGGGCCAGGAGTGCATTGTCCACTAAATGGTGTTCATGTGTTCTGTAGGGGAAGGAAGGCAAAAGGAAGGAAACGCTGCGGTGAAGCCGCTCTGTCGTGCTAGCTCAGGTGGCGCTCTTTTTTGTTAGCGAGATATAATGAGAGTAGGGAAGTGACTTTGTATTAACCGGTGTGTTTTGTTTTTCAGCTTCCCTTCCCTGCTGACCCCTTCCTTTCCCCCCCCTGGGTTTCTCCCCCGTTGGGGTTTTTTTTCCCTCGCCGTATCAGTCGAACACCCTGTGTTTATTTAATCTTCAGGGTGTTTGGCAGGTCCGGAGGTGGAGCTTATCCCTGCCAATGGATCCTGCAGAGTGACAACCTGACAGAATCACGAACCTAAGAATTACATTCTGCCCGGTTCATTTCGCAGTGATAATGGCGTCCATGGAGGACGTGTTACACGCTTTAGTCCTGGTTCAACAGGAGTTGGCGTCGGCTAGAGCCGAAACCACCGTCTTAAGAGACAAGGTAGAACAATTGACCAGGAACCCCTTCAGTGCATCCGCTCCTGCTTCTTCCATCCAGGTGACGGTGCCCCCTCCCATACCTTTGGCTACCCCCGAGAGGTTTTCCGGCGACCCTCGCAAAACCCAGGTTTTACTGACGCAGATACTGCTACATTTTTCATGTAAGCCTGCTTCTTTCCCATCTAATCATTCCAGGGTGGCTTTCGCCATATCCTATTTGGCAGGGGACGCTGCCAATTGGGCGGTGCCACTCGTAAGGAACAATGATGCCATTTTGTCTGATTGGTCTGCCTTTAGAACAGAGTTCGAGAAGGTCTTCGACCTTAGGGCTACAACCTTTAGTGTAGACAAAGAACTCTTGGAATTGGGACAAGGTAAAGGCGAGCTGATTACGTATTTGACCACGTTTAACAGACTGGTGGCTGAGGCTGAATGGCCGGAAGAGAAAAGAATGTCTCTTTTTTATCAGGGGTTAAAAGAGGATCTGAAGGATGTGGTAGCTCAAGTAGATCCACAGCCACAAACGTGTGTAGACATGATCAATCTGGCTTTAAGACTGGACAGTCGCATGACAGAGAGAGGGGGTGGTCGGAGAAGATGGGATAGGGGGTCTGTTGGCTATGACCGGCCCCCTCGTAAGCCCTTGGGAGGGATCGAAGGCAGTCCGGAACCTATGGAGATAGGAGCTCTTCGAGCACCCTTAACGAATGAAGAGAGAGAAGTCAGGAGGTCCCAGGGACTTTGTATGTACTGTGGGAAGAAGGGGCATTACGTTAGGGAATGCCCCTCCAAGCCCAAGAGTACGGGGGCCAATAGATTCAAGAGAGTCGCTGTGTCTTCCATAGCCTCGGACGTGGGGCTGTCCGAGAACCCGAGATCAGGGGTGGAGGGAGGACAGGAATGGAAGCTCACCTCGCTCTCCACGGTAGGAGTAGGGGAAACAGAGTCACATCTTGTCATAGGTATGACACTTGAATGTGAGAGGGAAATCCATACAGTTTTGGTTATGCTTGACTCAGGGGCAACAGGCAATTTTATCAACGAAGGCCTGGTGTCCCGTCTGGCCATACCCCGTGTCCCGAGAGAGAACCCTGAAGAAGTTCTAGCGGTAGACGGGCAACCTTTGAAATCAGGCCAGATAACGGAAAGAACGCAAGAGGTAGGTCTATCTGTGGTTCTGCGGGGGGTTATCCATGCTGAGCGGTTGTCGTTAAACATCATCGCGGCCCCTCAGTATGAGGTAATCCAAGGCATGCCATGGCTATGTCTACATAATCCCACGATTAATTGGAGAACTAAGACGCTCCAGTTTTTGCCCGAGTTTTGTCAGGAGCATCTGTTGCCTAGTCCCTCAGTTCATGTAGCGGTGTTGGCCACCCCTTACTTGGCCGCTACGGCAGCAGAAACCGACGTACAACTCCCTAAGGAATACAGCGGCTATGGAGATGTGTTTAGCGAAATCAAGGCGGACACTCTACCTCCGCACCGGGAGTATGATTGCCGCATTGATTTGGTGGAGGGGGCGACTATCCCTACTTGCCGAGTATATGCGTTATCTGTCCCGGAGACAACTCATCTAAAGGAATACATCGATCATTACCTTAAATTGGGGCTTATTAGGCCTTCTCGCTCCCCTGCAGCTTCCCCAATCTTCTTTATAGCGACGGCCAATGGAGACTTAAGAGCATGTGTGGATTATCGCGTCTTGAACAAAAACACCGTACGCAACCGTTATCCTCTCCCCCTCATCTCCGTTTTGCTCGACCAGGTGAGGGAGGCAAGGATCTATACCCGTTTGGATTTACGGGGGGCCTATCACCTGGTCAGGGTACGCGAGGGGGATGAGTGGAAGACGGCGTTCAAGACGCGGTATGGTCTTTACGAGTATTTGGTAATGCCCTTTGGGCTTTGTAACGCCCCGGCGGCTTTTCAATATTTTATTAATGATGTTCTAAAAGACTATGTGGACCAGTTTGTAGTAATGTATATCGACAACATACTGATATACTCACAGGACGAATCCAGCCATACAGAACAAGTGAAAAAGGTATTGGAGAGGCTGAGAGAACATCACTTATACGTAAAGTTGAGCAAGTGTGAGTTTGGGGTTCATGAGGTGGAGTTCCTAGGAGTGAATCTCAGTGCCAAGGGATTGCAGATGTCAGACCGGAAGGTCTGGGCGGTGCAGGAATGGCCAGCCCCAAAGAACGTGCGGGAAGTGCAGAGTTTTTTGGGGTTCGCCAATTATTACCGCCGTTTCATTGCCCAGTTCTCACAGATAGCAGTCCCGATAACCAGGCTGTTGAAAAAAGGGGTACAATTTGTATAAACCAAAGAGGCAGAGGAGGCTTTTGCGACCCTAAAAAGAGCGTTCACTACGGCCCTGGTGTTAGTCCATCCTGTACTGGAACAACCCTTTGTGGTGGAAGCAGACGCTTCGGAGGAAGCAATAGGGGCGGTTTTGTCGCAGAGGGATTCACTCACTGGTCACCTCCATCCGGTGGCATACCTGTCTAGCAAGTTGAGCCCCGAAGAGCTCAACTATACCACAGCTGAAAAAGAGCTTTTAGCTATCAAACGTGCGTTTCAGGAGTGGAGACACTACCTGTGGGGGGCTCGTCACGCTGTGACGGTCTACACTGACCACCGAAACCTGCAGTATATGTCATCAGCGAGGCATCTGACGCAAAGACAAATGCGTTGGATGCTTTTTTTTACTGAGTTTAACTTTGTGGTGACCTATAGACCTGGAGTAGAGAACCAAAAGGCAGACGCCTTGTCCCGGCAGGGGATACCGGTGGAACAACCAGAGGTAGTCCCACAAGCCATAATACCGGCAACTAAGGTGTTGTGTGTGGTACGGGCAGAGAGGTTCCTGGATATGGTGAAAGGTTCCATGCCGCTGGGGGCATGGGAACAATGGGCAGCCAGTAAAGCGGGACGGGTGGTGAGACAAGGATTGCCTTTTCAGGGAGAGCGTTAGTATCTGCCCACCAGTGACATACGGAAAAAGGCTTTTGTGTGGTGTCACGTAATGCCCCTGGCGGGGCGTCCAGGGGTTACCAAGACGGTGCGTCTGCTTCAGAGGTGCTTTTGGTGGGAAACCTTGGTTGAAGACGCCAGGCGGTGGGTGCAAGAGTGCGAGGAGTGTGCAAGAGCTAAGGGAGAGAACACAAAGAGGAAAGGCCTACTAATGCCCATGCCCACACCTGCTCGCCCATGGCAGAATATAAGTCTAGACTACGTGACAGGGTTGCCCTTGGATCAGGGATTCTCGGCTGTCTTGGTGGTGGTGGTTGATAATCTAACCAAGATGGGTCATTTCATACCATGTACCAAGCTACCCACGGCCAGCCAAACCGCCCAGTTATTGGCTTCTCAGGTAATACGGCTACACGGAGTTCCTCAGGTGATCGTATCCGACAGGGGCCCACAGTTCGTTGCACGTTTTTGGAGAACTTGGTGTCAGGCCCTGGGGATTGAAGCAGCCCTTTCCACGAGCTTTCACCCGCAGACTGATGGGCAGACGGAAAGGCTGAACCAGACTTTGAAAAAATACTTGCGATGTTATTCCAAGGAAGCGCAGGAATCGTGGGTGAACCTGCTATGGATGGCCGAGTTGGCTTATAACAATGCTTGGCACAGCTCTACGGGTGTGTCCCCTTTTAAAGCCAATTACGGTTATGAAGCCCGCTTCTTATCCATCGTTATCCCTCCGGAAGTAGACAACCAGCCCACCGTGAAGGCTCGCATCCGTGCGTTGAGAAAGGTGCATAGGGCAGTGCACACTCATTTGGTGAAAGCGAAAGAGATATACAAGCGTTGGGAGGACAAACATAGAACTCCCGGTCCTCAGTTTCAAGTGGGGGAGAAGGTGTGGCTTTCCACTAGGTACATCCGTTTTAGGATGAGAAGTATCTTTCATCCACGCTTTATTGGCCCCTATCCGATAGTGCGACAAGTCAATCCTGTGTCGTACAAACTGAGGTTGCCTAACACGCTGAAGATCCATCCGGTGTTCCATGTTCATTTATTGAAGAAGGCGCTGACGTCCCAAAGGAGGACACCCCCGCCGGTGATCGGTGACGAAGGGCTGGAATACGAAGTTCGGTCCATACGTGACTCCAAAATATGCAGGGGGGGTGCTCTGGTATTTGGTCTCATGGAAGGGTTATTCGGCGGAGGACGACTCATGGGAGCCATGGGGCAACGTGCACGCACCAAGGGCCATTGCTTCCTTCCATCGGAGGTTCACTTCCAAGCCTGGGCCTAGAAGGCGCCGGGGAGGAGGACATACTGTCAGGATCTAGTCTAGGCGCCTGCCTGGACTACAACTCCCACGTTTCCGTGGGTTTTAAACTACATTTCCCAGAAGCCCTTGCCGCGGACGGATATAGCGAAGCGAGGCCGGTAGGGTAGTGTTCGTGATTCAGCTGAACCTGGCGGGAGCCTCGGCGCTCGGCTACTGTGTGTCCAAAGGCTGCTCGAGAAGCAGCGCAACCAGAGGAGCGGATTCAGACTCCCTAGTCTGGCGCTGGTGTTCGTCTGGGTTTTTGCCGATCCAGGGCTGGAGGTTTGAGGACGAGCGGGACGCTCGTGCAGGTACCAGGGTAACAGTCTGGTGTGTCGGGGATTGGAGTGTTCAGAGGGGGCCGTTGCTGTCCGGAGACCAGGGGAGCGGATAGACTCCCGGACTGTTAAAGATAGCTGCAAGGGGCGGAATGCTGGGGGGAATCCTCCGTATTACCGTCACGAAGGTCCGAGGCCGGTAGGGCGGATTAGTAAATACAAAGCGGACGGCAGTAGTTAATCCTACGCCCTCCCGTGTTTGTTGGACTTAGGACCCTCGGAGGGGGCTTGTTGGTTTCATCGGAGTATATGGAGCAATATACTTCAAAGGTTGCGTGACGTTTTTTGTTGGAACATTTGCCGAGTACAATATATCGTTTGTTGTTTGGAAGGAAAACCCCAGGCGAATAGCCCAAAGGGTGACCCTGCAGAGGAAATTACAGACCAGGGTATTTCCAGAGCAAAGGGGGGGTACGTAGCCATCAATTCTTTCATAGTGATGCTTAGGTGGGCCAGGAGTGCATTGTCCACTAAATGGTGTTCATGTGTTCTGTAGGGGAAGGAAGGCAAAAGGAAGGAAACGCTGCGGTGAAGCCGCTCTGTCGTGCTAGCTCAGGTGGCGCTCTTTTTTGTTAGCGAGATATACTGAGAGTAGGGAAGTGACTTTGTATTAACCGGTGTGTTTTGTTTTTCAGCTTCCCTTCCCTGCTGACCCCTTCCTTTCCCCCCCTGGGTTTTTCCCCCGTTGGGGTTTTTTTCCCTCGCCGTATCAGTCGAACACCCTGTGTTTATTTAATCTTCAGGGTGTTTGGCAGGTCCGGAGGTGGAGCTTATCACTGCGAATGGATCCTGCAGAGTGACAACCTGACACAGGGTGCATGTCGCCAGATGAATAGGGTCCGCCAACGGACTGTCAGAGTGTATCTCCCCAGGTCTCTGCACAAATGAGAGGGCCTGTGTTCAGGGTGTGATCCTCAGTCAGGCCCCTGCTGGTGACACTGAGGAGCGGATTCCTAGGGGTAATCGGGGGACAGGTGGGGGTTGATCAGGTCCGGTCTCTGAGGCTGTCGCCAGTAGAATAGTGTTGGGGCGGTCTCCTAGAGCCAAGTGGATGCCCTGGGGCAAGGGCTGCGATGGAAGGTCTTTCACCGCTACAGTGCACTCAAGGCATTGCTGGCTTGCTCGCCAGCGTAGGTCTCAAGTGGCACCTGCTCTTATATGATCTCTTTATTCGTGAGAGTGGAGCATGGTGTGCAAGCAGAGTGCAGGAGAAAAGATGTGGCAGGTTGTTATGCCAGCTCCCGCTGCCAGACGGCCCTTGCCAGGTCTCCCATCTGGAGGGCTTCCCACCCCGCGAGTACGGCAAGTTGCTTCAGGGTATGCCAAGTGTTACTCTTCATCTCTGATAATCCCCAGCTAGGGAGGCACCCCACTGAATAGTGCCTCAGCATTGGGCACTATCGCCAGGACTGCGCAGACTAGATGCAGGATGTTACCTTGCTGCGTCGTGCTTGCAGGTCTCTGCAATCCTCCCTCGAGTGTTCTGTCAACTGGTGCAAGGCAGGAGAGTACCCCGCAAGTCTTTTTTGTGTAGTGGAGTGCCGAGGGGCAGGTTGGGCAGACGTAGAGTTTGCCCTGAGGCCTGCCAGGCCATCTCCCTCTTAGGCGGCTGTTAGAAACGGGGGTCTCTAGTTGGCAACGGTTTGCACCTTTATCCAAGTAGGCACCCTTCTTCCTAGTCACGGTAAGGGGGACACACTTCTAAAATAACCCCTGCTCACCTCCTTGGTAGCTTGGCACAAGCAGAGAGACTTATCTCAGAGGCAGTGTGTAAAGCATTTGTGCACACGTACAATAATACAGTGAAGACACCACATCAGTTTAGAAAAGTAATCTTTATCTAAACCAAAACTTGACCAAAATGACAAACATCCACAATACAGTAATAACAATCACTTTCAAATGGTAGAAACAGTTGTGATGTGACACTTTTACACAAAGTACCTTCGATGCGACGGAAAATGCAAGCAGAATGGGTCACAGGGAAGGTGATTTGTCGGTTACTTACACTCAGGGAAGCTGATGCGTTGGTTCCTTGCTCCAGGGGAGGTGATGCGTCGGTTCCTTACTGCTGCGCAGGGGAGGTGATGCGTCGGTTCCTTACCGGAGAGGAGGTGATGCGCCGGTTTCTTACTGCGCCCCCCAATGATGCGACAGACTTGACGCTTCGGTGCGATGCGTGACAATCTGGTACGATGCGATGTGAAGACCCGGGATGCGTTGCGATGATTTCAACCGCATCCGTCGGTTCTTCCACAACAGGGCCTGCGTCGGAATCGGTGCGGTGATCTTGGACGTCTGGGATCAGTGCACAGGATTTGTCGCACAGCAGACACTTCAGCCGTGAGCAAGCGCTGCGTTGATTCTTCGGTGGCTGTGATGTGTCGGAAAATTCTTCTTGCACCGCTGCAATGCATCGGAAACAGGCGATGCATCGATTTTCACAGTTCTTGCAGTTTCCAGTCCCAAAACAACCTTCAGAGGCCCAGAAGACTGGCAGGCACCTCAGTAGGTCAGAACTCCCAGCCAAGGAGTTCAGGGGGGGGGAAATAAGGGGTGGAGTATTTGTGTCCCTGAGGCTTCAGAACAGGAGGCATGCTCAATTTCAAACCCTTGGAGATCCTCCTCAAGCAGGGGGACACAGCAAAGTCCTTGGCGGAAAGTAGCCACTGCATGCCAACCCAAGACAGCAAACAGCTGTATTCCTCCTCGGTTTCTCCAGCTCGTCTCCTTGACAACGGTTCCTCTTGATTCCCAGAAGGGATCTAAAAGTCTGGGCCCCTTTTTTTATAATCCAAAATCCTTTAGTCTCTGTAGCAGAGAACCTCTTTGCCCAGCCAAAATCAGTTCTATCCTCTCTAGTGCAGCTTCCTGGCAGGAGGTGGAGACAGCATTGTCCTTGACAGACCAGGCCCATTCAGGTGTGAAAGTAATCTCCTCCCACTACTGTGAATGCAGCCCTGGTCTATTCAGCCCAGCCCTGACTCACCCTGGAGAGGCAAGACAAACCTCAACCCACAAGTGGCTGTTTGAACAGTATGCACACCCCTAGCCCCAGTCACCTAAAAGCCTGACAGTCTATACACAAACCAGCAGAGGCGCACAGGGTGGCTAAGCAAGAAAATACCCTCTTTTCGAGTTCAGGCATACTAAACTCCATCTTTCCATCTTGTCCCAATGGGAAGTTATGTTTATAATAGGTTATAAATAAACTCCAGTTCTAGCCTATGGGACAGATAGCCTATCAATAATGACAACAAATTTGCAGTATTTCATTGTCCGGACATGCCACACACATCAGGGCATGTCCTACCTTTCACATACACTGCACTCTGCCCACAGGGGTACCTTGGGCCTACCTTAGGGGTGACTCACATGTAAGAAAAGGGGAGGGTAGGGCCTGGCAAGTGGGTGCGCTTGCCAGGCCGACATCGCAGTATCAAAATAAGCACAGACACTGCAGTGGCAGGTCTGAGTTACATTTACAGGCTGCTCATGTGGGTGGCACAATCTGTGCTGCAGGCCCACTAGCAGCAATTGATTTACAGGCCCTGGGCACACACAGTGCACTGTACTAGGGACTGACTAGTAAGTCAAACAAGCCAATCATGGAAATACCAATCCATAACAACAATTTACAGGGAGCATTTGCACTTTGGCACTGAACAGCAGTGGCAAAGTGCCCAAAGCATCTAGACCAGCAAAAACGAAATCCAACACAGAGCAAAAACACAGGAGGCAAAGGCAAAAATACAAGGGAAACCCACGTCAATTATGTCCGGTGTAACAGCGGCAGATTGGCCTCACGCTCCGCGGCTCAGAAAAGCTGCCACTGATGAACCTGCTAGGTTGGTGTACTAAGCGTTATCGATTGCTTGTAAATGAGGCCCATGGACTTGCCTGAAGGGTGTAGCTGCAAGTTGGTGAGATTTGGCGGGGGATCCCCTCTCAATAGTGTCGCTGTGTTGGGTGACGCATCCGAGACCTCACAGGTCTGATGCTGGCCGATTCTCAGTTGTGCCGCACTCAAAGGTCCCTGCTGTCCTCCCCGAGTAGTTAGTTTCTCGGTTAGGGGTTGGCGAGTACCCCGCAAGTCGTCGCTACTCATGCAGGTGTTGGTGGACAGGCCGCTCGGAGGCTCAGTATGCCCTGGGGTCCTGCCGACTGGTTGTCTCACTGGCAAATGGAAAACCTCTGGCCTCGTGGTTCAGGAAAGCTGCTGACGATTAAATTGCTCTGTCGGGACCACAAGAGCCAACAGTCCCGGATGCCAATCCATTCTCCCGGCCGCCCCCGTGGAATAGGGCTGCAGGATGCCGAAGTTTGGCTGTCCCTAGGGAAAGATTTGGCAGGATTAAGGTGGCCAGGGAAGTGGAGCTCTAACAGTGAGCAACGGCCATGTTGGCTGGTAAAGCCACACCTCCTGACAAAAGTCCGTTTTGAATGATGCAAGTAGAAACTTACATGGTTCAAATCCATTACAAGCAATCAAATATGTCAGCGCTAAAATGAGGGAGAAATAAAGAGAGGAACAGTTCCCTAGAAACTGTCCTAGTTAAAACTCGGTTGGCTGTCGAAGATAGAAACACCATAAAATCTCTTTTTAGACAAACATCCTAATTAACATTAGCAGCAGTGGTGTTGATATTCAGGCAGAAAGTATAGTAAATACTGCTGTTGCAAGCAAAATAATCAGTCATAGTAGCTGTGGCTGGGTCAAGTGCCATTGCCTTGAAAACAAGTCCAGGTCCAAGTATAGCTCCTTGGAACCAATGTCTGTTTTATCTGCATTTAACTTCAAAAGGTTATTGATCATCAAATGTGCGACTGAAGCAAAACATTCGAGGTTTCAGGAGAATGTAACTATCACTTTGTTGTATCAGGAAATTAATATTAACAGCGTATTTAAAAAGTAAAGCCAAAAAGGACAAATTAAAGAACCTAAACTCTTTAAGTAAATGTTAAATAACTTCAAAAAGAGTTCAACAATTTTTATTCAATCTGTTTTTATACGTTTAAAAGGAAAAGTATTTTCATTTACACACTACTAAACATAAAATTACAAAAGTACACAATGCAGCTGTGACCTCTCTACCACGACCTGACAGCTCTGTTCAGGCTCTTAGTTTTAAGAAATGTATATACAGCCCACCTCTATGGTCTCTGTGAAACAGTCCACAACTGGTTGTTTTCCTATTGTTCTCATTGCTATTGTTCTCATTGTAAACCCCTGCCTAGTGCATTTGTGAAACAGTTCTAAATGCAAAAAATCGACTCTTAAAAGTAAGGACACAGAGCAGACTGAGGCTAACCCACATGGGTATTTTTTAAACCAAAATAAAAGAAGGGGGAGTTAGACTTGCTCCTCTTTACAATTACCAATAGTCTTTAGGTTTAAATCTTTTTATTAACATTAATAGAACATCATCAACGGCATCCGCAGCTTCAGCCTACAACCCCTCGGGTCGGCAAGTTATCATACTTAAATATCAGGGCATCTTGAGCCCTTCCCGGGCTCTGTTGTCAAGTCAATTTAATACACAGCATGTCGCCTACAACCCCTCGGGGCCGGCCGCGTCTGAATCTATAGGGAACCAGGGAGTCCCCTCTTTTGCGGTGGGTTAATGTTGGGGAACCTCCCCGCAGTTCCCTACTCCTTAAGGAGTATATCATATACAAGAGAGCCCACAGATGCATGCCTGACAGAGTATCATCCTTTGGCTGTAACGGCTCCGGTCGGGGTGGCAGGACCCATAACTAAGACCCGTCCCTTAGGACACCAATCCGTTCCAAACTTTATAATAAACCCCCAAACCATGACCATCCCCAACAAATCCCCTCCTCCCCAACTCCCAAATCCCCTGTACCCCCTCCTCCCCCTCCCTCGTCCAGTGCGGCCTTCGATAGACCTCGCATGGTCCCGCGGTCCCCACCCATGTACCCCTGCCCAGGCGTAATCAAGGAGTCGAGTTTTCCTGCCCAGTAAGCCGCAAGAGTCTGAGGTATCTCGGACAGGTCAGTTCTCTAAATTCCGTGGCCAGGAGGGACTGGAATGGCTGCCAGATATCTGTAAACTGCTCTGCCTCCCACGCCGCTGCTAACAACATCTTCTCCATTCCTAGCACATGCCATAGTCTGTGCAGCCATCCGATGACGGTGGGGAGTGTGGGTGATCGCCAATGTATAATAATGTTTTGAATGGCCAACCCTAGCGCTATTGCTATCTGCCTGCCTCTGCGAGATTTTAAGGGGTACATCAGCACGTTTGGAAGACCTAGTAGGATGTAGGCTGGGAAGCGCGGCAGCTCAATGTTGAAATGGGAGTCTACAGTGTCTAACACCTCCTTCCAGTAAGCGTCAAGAAGGGGGCATTCCCACAGTATATGGGTCAACGTTCCCACCCGCCCGCAACCCCTCCAGCAGGTGGCCTCTTTGCTACTGTCCATCGCGTGTATGCGGTCCGGGGTATAGTACCAGTAAGTGGAGATTTTCGTGAGGGTTTCTGTCAGGCCCGTGTGGTATGCCGAGTGTCTTGCTCTGTACGCCACCTGTTCCCATTCTTTGTGGCTCAGGGGTCTGCCCAGTTCGCTTTCCCATCGTTCCCTTCCCGGATGATAGAAGTGCGAAGAGGGCTGTTGGAGGAATTTATAGAGGTCACTTATGAGCTTGGTGTCAGACGTATGCGACAAGAGCCAGCGCTCGTAAGGGAGTAGTCGTCTATCAGCTGTCTCTCGCACCTGGGGGCTCAACGCCCAGTGGCGAACTTGCAAGTAGCGCATTCTCTCAGTTTCAGGAAATGCATAGTCCTGTCGGAAGCTCGTGAAGGGAATGATCCCTTCCGTAGTGTACAAGTGGCACAAAGCCCTACATCCCGCCGTGCGCCAATGAGCGAACGCCCCTCCCTCCATTCCTGGGGTGAAGTCCGGATTATCCACCAGAGGCGTCAACGGGGAGGGAAATGTGGTCAGCCCGTGTGTGAGATTTGTGGCGTCCCAAACCCGTAGAGGTACTCTAGTGATAAAGGAGGCATAGAGATTAGCGGGGCGGTGTGCCTTGCGCAGAAACGGCACTTCCTGTAATGGTCTGCCCGCTACTGCCTGATCCTGAAAAAGCCAGTGCTTGTCTGATTCCCACCTGCTCCATTCTACCAGGTAGCACAACTGCGCCGCCTGAAAATACTTTCGGAGATCTGGAATGCCGAGGCCTCCCGCCTCCGGCGCTAGCAGTGAGAGTGCACTCCTCATTCTGGGTTTCTTACCCTGCCAGATAAAACGCCCCAGGTCGGACTGCGTCCGTCGGATCCACCCAACCGGAGGCTGCAGCGGAAGCGCCCGAAACAGATAGAGCACCTGAGGCAAGATGGTCATTTTCACGGCCGCCACTCTACCCAACAATGAGAGAGTATTGCGGTCCCACAGAGCCATTTCCTCCCGTATCTTCCTTCCCAAAGCGGTGTAATTAGCTGCCGTCATAGCGGGCAGGGTGGGGGCCGGCTGGATTCCCAGATAGGGCACTGGGTCCTTTGACTAGACTATCGGGACTTGACGCTGCAAGAGGGTTCTGGTCGCCGGCGCAAGTGAGAGATCCAGGGCAACTGACTTCCCCATATTCATCTTGAATCCTGCCAACGCCGCGAAGGTAGTCAATTTCTCAATACAGGCCGGCAGGGCTGCAAGTGGATCATCCAAAGAGAAGATCACGTCATCAGCATATAAGCTAACTGCATGATAAAAACCGCCCATTTTCACTCCCTTTACCGCCGGGTTATTCCTTATTCGCTGTGCGAATGGCTCCATATACAAGGCGAAGAGTAAAGGCGACAACGGGCATCCCTGTCGCGTGCCTCTTTCAATTTTTTTTTTTGATAATCAAGTTTTTATTATTTTTAGTAACACAACAAGAAACATTGAGCCTGTCAAGCCGCCACTGTACAAACGCACAGCACAATACCACAACACCCCCCTGCCCCCACCCAAAGCCCCCCCCCCGCCTCTTCCCCCCCAGAACCACATCTTCATAAGACATTGCCCAACCATTTCCCCCAGATCCTACGGTATTTCTTAAGGCAGCCCAGCGCCTGATAGAGTGTCCGTTCCTGTGCCGCACACCAGTCCACTCCAGCACTCCACTTGGCCAGGCTAGGCGGTTGAGGGTGCTTCCAGGCCGCCGCAATGTCCCTTTTTGCCACCATTAATGCTGTCATAAGGAACAGCTTCTCAGCACGTGTGCCATCGAGACCGTCAGTGATGCCCAGAAGAATGTGTCTAGGATTATGTGGCACCACCCAGCCCAAGACCTCCGTTAGATCGGCTTCTATGCCCCTCCAGTAGCCCCCCAAATCCGGACACGACCACACCATATGAATAAAGTCGGCCGGGCCAAAACCGCAGAGGGGGCAGGCCGCGTCAGCGGAGAGGCCCGCACGGTGTAGACGGGCCGGTGTGAGGTAGGCAGTATGCAGGTAGTAAATTTGAATAAGCCTCAATTTGGCAGAGGCCGTCACCAGCCTGGGGGCCATAAGGGCATCCCGCGAGTCAACCTCGTCCAGGGGACCCACCCACACCTCCCACCGTTCCTTCAGGCCTTCCCGGGCCGCGGGGGTATTATTAATAAGAGAACGGTGTATTCGGGATATTTTCCCCCCTCCCCAGGTTGCCCAGCATAACCTGCGCCTCTGGGGGATTGTGGTCCGGCAGCCGAACATCCAGAGGAGTGTAGGTGCGTATGGCGTGTCGCAGTTGGAGGTACTTATAGAATTGAGAGGAGTGGAGGGAGAAGCGCGCCTGCAGTTCCGAGTACGAGCACATGCGTCCCCCCCGCCAGACGTCCCCCAGCTGGGAGATGCCGAGCAGATCCCATGATTTGAAACCCTCCAGAGCCGCAACGTCTCTCAGCCATGTCCCCTGCCAGAGGGGAGTGGCGCGAGTCAGCCTCCCAGTCCAGTGGGTATGGCGAAGCGCCGCTCGCCAGGCCAGGAAAACCGCTTTGGTGATGTCTGGGCAGGAGGCGGGGATGGGGGCGCCATACAGGCGGTCTAAAATACAGGGGAAACCCAGGTCGTCCAATTCCACCCTGTAGGCCGGATCGGACCATCCCCCTCCAAACCAATCATGAATGACCAGGAGGCGGGTGGCCAAATAGTAGAGGTAAAGGTTGGTCATGCCGAGCCCGCCATCAAAGGTGGGGAGGCGACACGTCGACAGGGCCAACCTCGGTCTCCCCCCACCCCAGAGAAACCAAGGCCTCGGGAAGGACACGGGAGTGTTCTGCAATACATAAAGGAACCGGGGGAGAATCATCATTTTGTAAAGCGCCACCCTCCCCAGTGGATTGAGCGGGAGCGACTGCCATCGCGCCAGATCCATCTTGGCTTTCTTGACCAGGGGGGCCACATTGAGTGCCCAGCTCAGCTCCGGGAGGAGGGAGACCCAAATGCCCAGGTACTTGAAGGACAACCGACGGAGGGGAATACTGTCGTGCCATTCGAAGCACTCCCGGGAGGGGTGCAGAGGCACAAGAACCGATTTTTTCGGGTTCAAATAAAGGACGGAGGCGCGGCCGAAGCGGCTCAAGATATGAAGTGCCCGGGGACCCGAGCGCGCCGGGTCACTAAGATACAGCAGAACGTCGTCCGCGTAAAGAGCTATCCTGTCCGACACCCGGCCCGGCCACTCCCAGCCCCGAAGAAGAGGATCCGCGCGGATCAGGGCAGCAAGGGGCTCCATTGCAAGAGCAAAAAGGAGGGGCGACAAAGGGCACCCCTGCCGCGTTCCGCGGCCAACCCGAAAGGGCCTCGACAATGCCCCGTTAACCAGCACTCTGGCGCGTGGGCGCGCGTAAAGTACCCGCACCATTCCAATGAACTTGGGGCCGTAGCCCATGTGGGCCAGGACCTCAAAGAGATAGGGCCACCCAACCGAATCGAAGGCCTTCTCGAAATCGGCAAGGAGAAGGGTGAGATACGGAGAGATGCGCTGGCGGTGAGCCAGGGCCACGTTCAGACGACGAAGACAATGGCGAGTGCCGCGGTCCGGCATGAAACCGCATTGGTCCGGATGCACCAAGCATGACAGGAAGGGCCGGAGCCTCTGGGCCAGGACCGCCGCATAAAGTTTGATGTCAGTATTGATAAGGGAGATCGGCCGGTACGCCGACCGATCGCAAGAAGGCGGCGTAGACTTGGGCAGGACCACAATCGTGGCTATGTCGGCTTCCGGAGGGAAGGAGCCGTTCTCGACCGCCTCAGCATAGAGGGCACCCATCCGTGGGACCAGGTGGTCCTTGTAGGTGGCATAGAACTCCTGGAGGAAGCCGTCCGGACCCGGAGTTTTCCCCGCGGACGTGCGCCCTATCGCATCCCCAATTTCCTCAGGGGAAATGGGCACCTCCATGCTCTCCCAGTCGCTGGACCGAAGACGGGGAAGCCGTAGGTTACTAGTGGCAAGCAGTGAAGCCAGGGAGAGGTCCGACGCCCGGGCCCGATATGGCTGCGAGTAATACTGAGCGAAGGCGTCCGCGATTGCCGCGGAGGAAGAGTGAAGCAGGCCAGCAGAGTCAACCACCGCCGGAATGATGCGCGAGGCCCTGGGGTAAGTGGCTAGCCGATGCAGCAGCGCACCATTTTTATCACCCCACCCATATACCCTCGCCACCGAGGATTGCCAGAGGAGCTTAGCCGCGTCAAGCGACCGCTGACGGATCTCCTCCCTCAAAAGTCGCAGTTGCCGAGTCCCGGCCGGGTCCCCGGTCCCAGAGAGGGATCGCTCCAGCCGTAGTGCTTGGGCCTCACAGGCAGTGAGCCGCTGGATTTGCGCCCGGCGGTGCTGCACCACCTGTGCCTTGGCCGCCCCCCTGACGGTGGCCTTACAGGCCTCCCACAGGGTACCTGCCGAGGAGACCGACCCGTCGTTATCGGTAAAATACTGCGTCAGTGCGGACCCCACCTCCTTACGGAGCTTCCTATCCTGGAGGAACCAGGCGTTGAGGCGCCACACCTGGCGGGCCCCACGAGGTGGGGGGCCCAAACCCAGGAGGACCGGAGAGTGATCGGAAATCCCCCTGGGAAGGATGCGGACATCCTGGATGCCTACACAGTCGGCAGGGGGGACAAAGATCACATCAATACGCGCGTGGGTGTGGTGGGCGGCCGAGGTGTGAGTGTACTGCCGTGCGCGTGGGTGCCAGATCCGCCATGCATCGCATAAGCCCTGGGCCTCCGCCCAGCTCGCCATCTGCTTTGCTCGCGGGGCGCCGAGACCGGACCCGAAGAGTCAAGTTGCGGAGCCGAGACAGCATTGAAGTCCCCCCCAGAACAAGAGCGCCCAGCGGGAGAATTGTCAATAACGATGCGGCGTGAGATAAAGCCTGGGATAGCCCGGTAGGCGGCGCATAGAGTGACAGGAGACTGAGCGGCCGACCCTCAAGCGTGCCGCAAACGGCAATCCCCATCCCTTGGGGGTCGTGAATCGCCCAGGTGAACACAAAAGGGAAGGAGCGGCGCAATAGGACGGCGACCCCCCGCGATCCGCGCGAGAACCCCGAATGCCATACCCGGTCGTACCCGTAGCGCGCCAGAAAGGGCCATTCTCACCAAGCAGATGGGTTTCCTGAAGCAAGAGCACATCGGCCTCCGCGCGCTGGGCGTACTTAAGGACAGCGGTGCGCTTGAGTCTATCTAGCAAGCCGTTCACGTTCCAGGACAGGACGCGCACCTGAGCCTTAGAGGCTAGTTCTTCCATGGTAGTGGTGGGAACGAAGCGCGTTGGGAATGGAGTGACCAGGGGAAGCCAGGGCCATGGATCTCTCGCTAGGGGAAGCCAGCGGGCAGCGCAGGAGGGCAACTGACGGCAGCGCCTGTGTTGGAGGCGGCGTGGAGAAGCACGGCGTCACGCCAAGTGAGATGCTGCAGAGGAGGCTCAAAGAAAAACAGACCCAAACCAAACAAAACAGTCCCCCAAGGAGGAACAACCCACAAACAACAAACCCCAACCCCCCACCCTCCACCCTACACTTCAAGAACGGAAGCATCTGTCGCCCTAACTAAACCAACAATTACAAGACCCCAAGCCTAAGCGCTCGGGTGTAAAGAGCGTGGTGGACCCCTCCTGAAGCACGGATTTCCAGTGTCTCGTCCCAGGTTGCTGCAGGAAAGCGTGAGGCTGCAGAGCCCCCCACCCCCGCCACCCGGCAAGGACGTCCCTCCCCCTGTAGGTGCATGGATAGACTGTAAGTCATATAGCAGGGCTGCGGGAGAGGTCTGACAAGTCAACTTGCCCATTGAGGGGGGTTTGAGACCCGGCCGGGCAAGGCGACAGACGGCGCCGGGACCCCCCAACCGCATGGGATGATGTGCCGGAAGAGGCCGAAGAGTCCCTCACCCTTCTCCCAGATGTACTCTCAGTCCGAGCCGTCACTGCGCCTCGGCGTTGTCGCGAGTGCGTGCGTTTCCTGCGCCGTGGTCGCTGCGACCCAGCTGCACCGTGGCCCCGGGGCACAGGATTGGAGGACGTCTCACCGGATTGGCGCAGGGGTCGTTCCTCAGTGAGCCATGTCCAAGCCGCCCTGGGAGTGTCAAAGAACAGTGTCGTGTTCTGGAAAACGACACGAAGGCGGGCTGGGAATTGGAGCTGGTATTGAAGGCCCAGGGAACGCAGCTTTTGCTTGACCTCCGTGTAGCAGCGGCGTTGCTCCTGGACCTCCCGGGTGTAGTCTGGGAAGACCATAATGGTGTGGTTGTTGAAAGTCAAAGGGCCGCTCACCCGCGCCTCCCGCAGGATAGCGTCTCTATCCCGAAAGTTGAGGATCCTAAGAATGAAGGGGCGCGGGGGGGCTCCCACACCGGAGGCTTGACCGCCAGCGACCGGTGCGCCCGTTCCACCACAAACCAGGTCGACAGACCGGCCGCCGGCATCCAGGACTTGAACCACGTTTCGAGGAAGTCATCTGCTCGGCCGGACTCGACCCCCTCCGGAAAGCCCACCAGGCGAAGGTTATTGCGACGGGCGCGATTTTCGGCGTCTTCTGCCCGCCTGTGCAGTTCCTTGGAGTGGGTCGTGAGCTCCCGGACCTGGTCCTGTAGCAAGCGAATGTCATCTTCCGCCGTAGAGATCCGGGATTCTGTTTCGGTAATGCGAGCCGTGGCGTTGCGGAGGTCCTGCCGCAGGAGCGCAACATCGACCTCCAAGGATGTGCGGGAGGCCTCGATGGCCTGGAGGATGACTGCCAAGTCTTTGTTCGGGGCCGGCGCTCCCCCTCCACCCGCACCCGGCGGATCAGAGTTGGCGAATTGATCAATCCGGGTCTGATGGGACGCCGCCGGTGGTTTGGAGCCCTTGTCCTTGCCCATGTTGGATCCAGGGAGCACGTGCCGGCCCCGAGGGTGGGCGCAGTGGACCGGCAGGCGGCCCCCACCCGCCAAGCCGAGCCGCCCCCCGCACCAGGCCAGAAACGGGGGGATTCAAGGAGAAGGGGGAGGGCGAAGGCGCGTCTGATCCCCAACAGTGGAAGGCCCAGAGCCCGCTCGACATGCACCCCCTCCGGGTGATCCGGGCCGTGCCGCGCTCATCGCGCCACGGGCCTCGCGCCTCGGTCTGCGCCAGCGATGGTCCTCCGTCTGTGTCCTAGTGCGTAGGCCCAGGGCACCAGGGGACGCCGTGTCCACTCAGGGTCCGGCTCCGACGGATCAGGCACAGTCAAGGTGCGGGAGGAGGGGGACCCCCCGGCCGGCAGCGGCCCCCGGGTGGCAGCGCAGGGCAGGAGAGGTCCGGTACCATCGTCCCCGCGGGCCAGCACGGAGGCGCCAGGGAACGTCCCCGCTCCAGGCACAGCAGTCGGCCACGGGGTCCGGGGCGACCAGAGAGGACGGCGCCAGGACCAAGTCAGCAGAGGTCCGGGGGGGGCCCGCCCCCTGTCAGGCAGCGTCGACCCAGCACCAGGAGATAGCAGGCATCGGCAGGGTCGGACTCAGCCCCTCAAGCAGTCCCACTCAGTCAGTCAGTCAGTTCGGGCCGAGCCGCCCGCCGAACAGGGCCGCCTCACCACCGGGGGGCGCTCACCGTCCGCCGCCCCCCCGAGTACACCCAACACCCGGCACCAGCCCAGGCTCCGCTCCGCAGGTCCTCTGGTCCCCGGCCGGCCTCCGGCGGCCTCGCGGCCTTCGCCCTTCGTGGTGCGCCGGGGGCTCGATTAGGGGGCACTGCCGTCCTCAGAACCAGTTGGGCGCGTCTTGGCCACCGGTGCAGCTCACGGGCTGTCTCTCTCGGCTCCCGCTGCAGGAAATCGGCCAAAAATCGCACCGGGGACGGGGCAGCAGCTCCTCAGCACTCGGCGGTCAGCAGGGGACACCTGGGACAGCCACAACGGATATAGGGCGGATGCGAGGGGTCAAGCATCCAGGAGCCTCACCTAAGCGCGGCCATCTTGGCTAGCGCCTTCTAGCGCGCCTCTTTCAATTTTAAAACTCCCGGAGCTACATCCATTTACCCTCACCACCGCGGTCGGGGATCTGTAACAATTGAATATCATGTTGCGGAATTTGTCCCTCAGCCCCACCTTCTCCAGCACCCGCTCTAGGTACGGCCAGTGCACTCGGTCAAACACTTTTTCGGCATCCACCGCCATCAACATTCTCTCACCCCGGATCCGTGACACTTTCTCTATAATATGTGTAATCCGTTTGGTGTTGTCCACCGTTTGCCTCCCCGGAACGAAGCCTGCCTGATCCGGGTCTATAAGCCTCGGCAAGAGGGGGGCCAAGCGAGCTGCCAGAATCCCCGTGTAGAGTTTGAGGTCGACGTTCAAGAGGGATATCGGCCTGTAAGAGCCGCATTGCGATCTGTCCTTCCCCGGTTTAGGGATGACCGTCAGCGACGCCCGCAACAGGTCCGGCGGCATGCCCCCCGGCTCCGCAAAGGTGTTAAAGAGGCACGTGAGTATCGGTGCGAGTGTTGCGCAAAACATTTTATAGAAGAGGGACGTGTAGCCATCCGGTCCCGGGGATTTCCCGTACTTGAGATTGGCAATGGCGGAGATAACCTCCTCTTCCCGTATTTCCCTGTCCAGACTCTCTGCCTGCAGAGGTGTCAGTGATGGCAGAGAGACCGAGTCTAGGTACCTGTGCGTTGCGGGCGCATCGGGGGGGTCCCCGGCGTACAGATCGGCGTAGTACTTGCGGAAGACGTCCGCGATGAGGGCGTCCTCCGTAACTGTCGACCCTGTGGTGTCGGTAAGCATCTTCACCCGGTGTTTCTGTCTCGCTACTCTGAGCCTACTCGCCAACAGTCGGCCGCACCTGTCTCCCCCTGTGTAATAGGCGTGCTGGAGACGGAGCGCTGCGTATTCTGCGCAATCCATATCCAGAGCCACCAGGGTCTTTCTCGCCCCCTGGAGTTGCCGCCAAATCCGGGGGGCCCCCGTCCAGCGATGCATGTGCTCTAGTTCACGGACCTTCTGTGTGAGTTCCTCTCTTTTATTCCGTCTTTGCGCGTTATCCGCAGCTGAGATCGCGATGAATTCCCCTCGTAGTACCGCTTTCAAAGCAGCCCACTGAGTCGCCTTGGAGGTCTCCGGGGTCTCGTTGTGGGATTGATATTCCTGAATCGCTGCCGTCACCTGCTTGATAAGGTCCCCTCTGTGTAGTAAGGTGTCCCGTAGACGCCACACCCGGGGGGCATGGGAAACCGGCGGCAATGAAAAGGTAGCCGTCACCGGGGCGTGGTCCGACATGGAGATCACCCCTATTTCCGCCGTTGTAGCGAAGTCACAGACAGGCCCGGTGACCAGAAAGTGGTCTAGCCGTGCATACGTTTTATGTGCGTGTGAGTAATAAGAATAGTCCCGTTCTGCAGGGTGCAGGCAACGCCAAAGGTCTAGCAAGTCCACGTCCGCCAGCTGAGCCCTGCACCCCGCGAGAACTCCCCCGCCTGCGGTGAACGTTGGGCGGATCTATCAAGTGCCGAATCAAAGACCAAATTGAAGTCACCCCCTAAGATGATGTGCCTGTCTGGGGTAGCCATGACTTCCCCTAATGCCAAGCTAAGAAAACGTTCTTGCCCTTCATTCGGACTGTATAAGGACCCAATCGTAAAGGGGAGACATGCCACCCGGATACTATAGACCAAGAGTCTACCTTTCTGTTCCGCTTTTTTATGGAGAACTTCTCCCCGAAAGCGCCGAGCTACCAGTATCGCCACCCCTGCTGTTTTAGTGTTACATGAGGAAAAGAACTGTGTAGGAAATGTGGAAGAGCGCAGACTAGAACATTCTCGGGGTAGGAGGTGCGTTTCCTGGAGGAGACAAATATCCGCCTGAGTGCTTTCTAATAAGGACAGTACCGCACGCCTTTTAGTCGGGTTGTTGAGGCCCCGCACATTAAGCGTAACTATTTTAAGGGTTGTGGGCGTCATGTGGAAAGATGGGTGTGCCCGCGCAGATCCCCCAAGGACCCGTATACTATATCATTGGTGTCGCAATCTTGGCCATAATGTCTGTCACGCACTGGACGATTCACCCCTGGCCCCCTTTCTCCCGTCCCCCTCACTCCTAGATCTCCCTCCCTCCCTGTCCCCTCCCACCCCCAACAGAACCCCCCCCCCCACCACCCCGCAGCCTACCCCTCGGCAACGAGCCATCAGCACTGAGTCCCTTCCCTCCTGTATATCTTCCCCCAGCCCCAACTCCCAGGTCCTCATTGTCCAAGTCCGGTCCCCAAGGGAACAAGTCTTTGGTAAAGCCCTCCAGTGGACGTTCAGCCACCTTTTCTCCCCCTGCCAGCCCCCCCCCCCCCCCAGCCCCCAAACCTGCAAGTTGAAGTTGGCTGTTGTGATCTCCCCCCGGAGCATTCCTACGCTGTCAGCGCACTGTCGCTGGAGCCGGTGTTCTCGGACACCTCCGATACCGCGTTGGCCATACTAGCCCTGATGGTGGGCGAGTCCGGCCGCGCCGGTCGATCCCGGGAGCGCCGCCCGGCCACCCGTCGCCATCCGTCCCCTCCAGAGCGCCCCCGGCGCTGCGAGGCTGTATCGTCCTCCATAGCTGTAAGGTCCAGGACCCCGCACGTTTCCTGCAGGGAGCGTAGTTGGTGCAAGATTCCATTCCACCGGAAGATAAGTCTAAAGGGGTGGCCCCAGGCATAGGGTGTTCCGTGTTCTCTCAGGAAGTCTGCGGCTATTTTGAAAGCTTTTAGTTTCTGGAGTGTAATAGCTGACAAGTCCTGGTATAATGCCACCGGATGTCCCCGGAAAGTCAGGGGCTGCCGCTTCCGTGCTTCCGCCATGATACGCTCTTTATGTGGGTAGTCCGGGAGGTAGGGCAGAATGTCCGGGGGTGGCATCGATGCCCTCCGTTGCGCCCCCACTCGATGCGCCCTGTCTATTCGGATGGGAAACTCCCCCGGCTCCCCCAGGACCTCCCGAAACAAGTCTCTCAGGTAGCCTGCTACGTCCGTTCACTCCTCTGCAGATGGGACTCCGCGAACCCGTACGTTGTTTCGCCGAGACCTGTTTTCTAGGTCTTCGGCATGTGCCTGGAGATCAATCTGTTGGTCCCTGAGTCGCAACACCTCCTGTTGTAGCTGTTCGAATTCCTTATCTCTCCTTTGGCCTGCATCTTCCACCGTGGCTACCTGTTCACCCAGGCTGTCCACCTCCCGACGCATCTCCTGCACTTCACTGGCCACTTCTTTCTTCAGGGCTTGGAAATACTCCCTGAGGGATCCGAAGAGGGACTCCATAAAGGACCTGGTGAGCGGAGGCTCCCCACCGTCGGAGTCCGGAGCGCTGCCAGAGGTGTGGGGCGACTGCTGCCCCCTATCCACCCTTTGCGGGTGTCGGCCCAGGAGTTCGGGGAGAGTGCGCTCCCCCTTCCTCCCTCCTTTACTGCCCGCCATGGTCGCGGGGCCGGGATGCGAATCGGGGCTTCTGTGCCGCAGGTCCTCCGCCGGGTCCACCGTCTAGGCTCTGCGCCCCCGCGCCCCTCCAGGCGTGCCACTTCGTCCCTGTCCCCGTGGCCATCTCCTGTCTTCCAGTAGCGCCGCGTCTGAGGCCACGTCACCCGGCCGCCGGAGGCTCTTGCGCTGGGAGCCAGAAGGTGACCAGCGCCCACCAGGCCACCCCCTCTCAAGCCGTCGCTCGGTAGATCCTGGCTGTGGCCGTGCTCCCTGCTCAGTCCGCCCCCGTTGTGCCTCGAGTCCGCCCCGGCTCTCTTTCTGGCCCCGACTCCGTGCTCACTCCTGCCGCTATGCCGCCTCCACTACTCCAGGTCCCCCCGTCTGTAGGCAGTGGGTCCCCCAGTCAATCCTCTTCAGTCCCGGCTGTACCCCCGCACCGCCCGTCCAGTACTGGTGGGGGGGGGGGGGGGGGGGGGGGGGAAAAGGGAGCCGGCCCGACCGCTACCTCTTCTGGGTGCCAACCGACCACTCCAGCTCGTCTCGTGTGGGTCCGCAGTGGCACCCTCCGTCCCCGGTGCTCTGTGGCGCAGCTCTTCTCCGGCCGTCTCCGGTGCGGATGGGCTCCTTTCCGGCGTCGCCGTTCTCCCACGGCGGCAGCTCGCCCTAGGCGCGGGCGCCGCCGGTGATCCCAATCGTCCTCTGTCTCCCGTGAGGGCGCCGATCAGCGCGGCCTGGGAGTCGGTCACCGCTGCGGTGCGCAGCCCTGAGTTCCCCCACTTGCACCAGGATGCTGTGGTGATCCAGGGGCCTCGCGCTCGAGTCACAGCGCCACGTGCAATATCCTCCCGGGGCCAGCCTGAAGCAGGGCTAGTGCTTTCCGGAGCCGGGTCACCCCTCTGCTTGCCGCTGATGAGGCGGTCACCCCGCCAGGTCCATCGCCGTCCCCTGCAGTCGAGTTCCGGCCTTACCATCGCTGAGCAGAGGGCCGCCTTGTTGGGCCCGGGCACTCGCGTAGTCACGTGTCCGTGCGCGCCCTCTCAAAGTCCGGCCTGGTGCTCCGCCTCCCTCCGGCGTTGCCCTCCCGATGATCCGGAGGGCGCCGCCGGTGCGTTTGAAGCGCTCCGAGCCACCGAGCAGCCTAGTGCAGTGCTCCGCCGGTTCCGCTGCCACTTCTCCTGCAGCGCAGGGGGAGAATCTGCGCTAGAGCCCGGTCCGGGGGCTCAGAGGATCGGGAGCCGGTCGAGGAAACGTCCGCTCACCTCGCCATCTTGGCCACGCCCCCACCAATAGTCATTAAATGTTAGATTTGAGAGTTCATCATTGAAGTGGAATACATGGATAGAACTGATCTGGAGATTTAAGTGAAATAGATCAACTTCTATCTTCTGCCGAGGTACATGAAAGATTTGGCCTTCAAAATATTGACTTTCCTTCACTCTCTTAAATTGAAACCTACCATCTCCAAAAAAATAAATATATAAAAGGGTGTGCCTGTCCGCTTTCATTAGCAACGACAGCCAGTGTCAAAGACCATGTGTCTTTTGTGCATCATTTACACATTTATTCCTAACTCTAAATACATAATGAAAATCAAACAAGATTTGATCAAATAGTTAAATCTGCATCTGAATTCCAATTATATACTCTAGCAAAAGATGTTTCGTTCACTTTTCAAGTAAATACATTCCACCTTCATGGCGCTGTCCAGATTTATGCTGATCCATCAAACACTATGAACATCTTATAAAATAATTCTGAACAGGTATAGAAGAAGCTGACCTACGCCGTCATTGCCATAAATCTACTGGCATCCTGACACATTTTATGAGCGAGAGCACATTAATCCATTGTGGAACAAGGTTGTGGAAAGCTTGAGCACATATCTGGCTAACAACTAGAGATAAATCCTGCATGGTTTTGGTCTTGGTTTCTGGAGAGATTCAACCAGAATGGAGAGATTCAACCAGAATGCTAACACAAAAATAAAATCTATTTATTGTCAGACCTATTTTATGCTATTGCCTTCAGGTCCATTTTTTGTAACTGGTAAAATTCAGATAGATTATTAAAACATTAATTTTGTTCATGGCTTGTTATGTGTGTAAGTGTCACTAACTCCTATTTAAAAACATAAAAGTAAAGATACAGAATACACTTGATTGTTATCGCCAACAATCTACCCCCCTTTGAATTACTTAGCAATAATGCAGCATGCCAGACCCCTTTCTGTGAGCTCAAAAATGCTAGTTCTCCCAGTTTGTTGAGGTAGCGGCATTCTTCCTTCTGGACTCCATTTTCTCCCTTTCTTCTTCCTCTATCCTATTTCTCTCTCTCTCTTCTTTATTGGTCTTTTGTTTTATTTTATTTCCTTGGTTACTAACCGTAGGTTCTTGGGTACTTATTTGGGTGTGTGAAGGGTTCATGTAGGTTCCAAAGCATGAATGAACAAGTTACCAAAGTATATACTATGCTTTATCTTCAATTTATTGTGATGGAACCCAGCTCTTATAATTACACTATTGTCATGTTTGTTGCATTATGTTAACTCTTCTATTCAACAGGTTTTCCAGCAGAAACACATTTCTTAAACAGAAATGTTCATGAAAATGCTACATACCCATTTATAAAAGCTTTATCATTTATGTTTCAAAACATTATTAATGATATTCTGAACAAATTATAAATATATACACACACACACTGCTGCTGTGAGATACGGATTTAATCATCATAATGACAGCCGCCAAACCACTCTACAGACCTTTGTTTTTTTACAATATTTTTTTATTGGGTTTTGAAAGCATAAACATTTAGAAAATCAGCTGCTCACCAGAGTGCAAAAGACTGCTATCTCGAACAGTATAAATAAATAAACTGCCATAACTCAATTGCTACACATATTACATACATTTAAAGGGGGGGGGGGGGGGGGGGGGGTTGCGTACATGCTTAAATGTGTTGCCACATGTGGTTGTGTTACATTTTTGAGGTTATGTTATTAACCCATTCTGTAGCTTATCTGAACGTCCCACACTCTGCGGCGTTTTAATACTGTCAAAATGACCACAATTATGTGTCATTGAGGACCAAATTATGGTGCAAAGTTATCTAAATTATGTAGCAAAACAATGTGAATTCTATGTCAGGACCGGAGGCGATGATTATGCTATTCTTTCTCCACTTTATTGAATAGCAGCCATTTCAAAGTCAAAACTACTTTTCCCATCAACAATAGGGAAAACAAGATCAAAACAATAGAGTGTCTTCAGATAGAGTGTTTCATCCATTGCACCAATCAGGAGTCCCCAGGTAGCTCATAGTCCTCTGTCCCCGATTATGCTTCCTCTTTCTTCGCTGCTTGCAGCCAAGATAAGTCCATTTTTCTTGTACTACTGGGTTATAAATTATCGTATTGCTAATAGATTGATATCATCTTACATTGATTGCTTGTATGGTTTATTACCTAGATTGGTATTTTTTCAATGGTTTTATTAAGCTTTGTTGATTTAATGCCTTAATAGGCTGCTCGTTTGCTGTTTGACTGTCAGGGACGCGCGCGCCATGTTTTCACTTCAAGACGCGCAGCGCCCGTTTTTTCTCCCGTTATATGGGTTTTTCCTCAGGGATTATTCCGCTGCGAGGCGCCGCTACTCAGCGCCTCGCTCCGGCCGTGGGAGTCTCCATGCTCCCTAGCAGCCGTACGTTGGTGCCGGCTTGCGGTGTTGTCCCGACGCCGCTAGAGGGCGCCTCAGAGCCTCTCTGACGCGGAGCGCGCCTGGGATTCCGCGCATTCTTCAGAGCGTCGGATCCCAGGCTGCAGCGCCGCGAGAGCCTTGTCTTGTCTGCCTGACCCCCCCGACGAAGGACGGTACGATTTGCCTTTTGGCATTGATTTCCTCAGTTTTCACTGCACGCCGCCTTGAACGCCCGTTTTCACGGGTCTTTAACTGCTATTAAGCAGTCTTTGGCAGCGTTTCACTGCCTTGAGGTCGGTATTCCTTAGGCCAATAACACTCTTTGGAGTCTGTGAAGCAGGTCATTACTGCAGGGATCCTTTGGCTGGCAGAGTGCCCGATTAATTATTTATATATAGTGGCACTAGGGCTGTTTGGATCCCAGGCTTTGAGCCTATAATTGCGAGCGCTGCCCACCCCTATTACCGGCTGACACCCAGCCCTTATTCATTGCAGGTTTACCACCTAGTTATTACTGCCTTTGTCATCACCTACCTGTAATTTACCTCCATGGAGAATTATCAAGATGACGTCTATCAGGACGATCAATGGGAAGAGGACCCCCTTGCGGCCCTTCCATGGGATGATGACTTCTATGAGGCGGTGGATGACTCAATCCATAAGGCGGTAGAGCAGGCCATGACCCCCCTGGAGGAGCGACTGTCCTGGAAAATTGACCAGGCCTGCGAAAAGCTAGCCAGAGCCGCGCAAGCTTCATCCAAAGGCCTTTCCCCCAGCAGTCCGGCCTTGGACGTGCACCAACCTCCAGCCAAACGTGTAAAGGAGGCGGGGTGGATTCTGATGCTTTCAGCCGCCTTAAGCAGGCCTTTCTGGCAAGTTCTACTACGCCGGCAACCCCCTCTACTTTGGCGGACGGGGACCCTGGGGACGCGGACGCCTGGATGTTTTGGGGCCCGCCACCAAAATCCTTGATATGGCCGAAGAGGCCAAGGCCTCAGGCTCTCTCATCTCCCCCGATCATCTCTCCTCCTGGGCCCAGAGGGTAGTGGTGTTCCTCGGGAACGCCAACTGTGCGCTCTCTACGGAACGACGCAGGTCACTCTTAATCAAGGTTGACCCCAAACTCGGGGACCTGACAGACACGGAAGCGGGACCTGTTGCTCAGGGTGGCCTCTTTGGCAAACCCTTTATTAAGGCGCTAGGGAGGTTTGTTAACACCTTTACTTCCCTGGATAGAGAGCAAACTTCCATCAGGAAGGTGTTTCGCCCTCGGGTTTCCGCGGGCCGGACGAGGTAGTGCGGCCGGCCGTCCTAATCAGAACAGAGGGCAAGGCTCCAGTCAAGGACAATATCAGGATCAAGCCCGCTTTGGCAACTTCTACCCCACCCGTGGACGCAGAGGCAAGAACAGAGGTGGCAGAGGAGGAGGCGGATCTAATTCTTCCGGTGAGTGTTCTCCCTTCTTCCCTTCTAAGAGTGGGGGGCCGTCTGGCGCATTTTTTCCAAATGTGGACTTCCATCACGGGAGATGCTTGGGTTCTGCAAACAGTAAGTGGGTTTCACATAGAATTTCTGGGGACCCCTTTCCAGCGCGCTCCTCCCCGCCCTCTTTTACCGAGGCGTATTCCGTCCTGGTCGATCAGGAGGTCCATTCACTCCTAGAGAAAGGGGCAATAATAGAAACCATGCAGCATCCCCGAGGATTCCTCAGCAACCTCTTCCTTGTAGACAAGGTGGACGGGGGTTAGCGCCCGGTCAACAACTTACGCAAGTTCAACGAATGGCTCGTTTATCGCCACTTCAAGATGGAGGGGATCCATCTTCTTCGCGATCTTCTTCGTCCAGGCGACTGGATGGCGCGCCTCGATCTCAAGGACGCTTATTTAGCGGTTCCCATCTTTGCCCCCCACCGCAGAGTCCTGCAGTTTCTTTGGCGCAACAAGACTTATGAGTTCACCACTCTCCCATTCGGCCTGTCTTCCGCCCTCTGGTGCTTCACCAAGGTTCTGAGGCCAGCGATAGAACGCCTTCGGGCGTCGGGCATGAAGCTTATCGTCTATTTAGATGACATCCTTCTAATGGCAAAGGATCCTCGGACCCTTTCTCGGCACCTGCAAACCGCGGTGGACCTCCTTCAGAATCTAGAATTCGTGATCAACGAAGCAAAGTCCACCCTGGTCCCTTCACAAAGAGTGATTTTTCTCAGTTTCCTAATGGACTCAGTAGAGTCTACTCTCAGTCTTCCTGCTCGCAAGATGACGAAAATCCACCACGAGATTCGGAGGGCTCTATCCCTGACTCAGATTTCCCTCAGACAATTAGCGCGAGTGGTGAGCTTACTGTCGGCATCCATCCAAGCAATCTTCCCAGGCCCGCTCCATTACAGAGCACTTCAGCGTCTGAAGGCGACGCATCTCAGCAAGGGCCATCCGTACTCCCACAAAGTGAGTCTGACTCAGGAGGCCAGGGAAGAGCTGCAGTGGTGGCTTTCCAACATGGAAGCCTGGAATGGTCGGGCCATTTTCGGGTCCGCGCCAGACATCGTTATCGAGTCCGACGCGAGCAGATCCGGCTGGGGCGCGAAGTGTGGCGACTTCACCACGGGGGGGTGTGTGGTCTCCGTCAGAGCAACAATTGCACATCAACTGTCTACAACTTCTAGCTGGATCGTTTGCGATCAAATGCTGGACCAAGGACTTGATTCACTCGTGTGTCCTTCTCAAGATGGACAATATATCGGCTGTCCGGTATATCAATCATCTGGGAGGCACTCGCTCGAGGGCTCTCTCGAACGGCAGATCTCAGTCACTGCGGAATACCTGCCCGGACAGGACAACCAAGTGGCGGACTTTCACTCGCGCCATTTCCACGATCCGAGTCTCTGGAAATTACACACGGGGGTGTTCGCGGACATCCAGACTCTTTGGGGTCCCTTCTCTATAGACCTCTTCGCCTCTCGCCTATATCACCAGCTTCCCCGATTCTACAGTTGGAGACCGGACCCTCTGGCGGAACAGACTGATGCATTTCTCCAGGATTGGCGGTCCGAGATGGGCTACGCTGTTCCTCCGTTTGCGATAACTCGGGTCTCCGCCCAGATTAGTCGCCAAGAAGCGAGCATTGTGCTCATGTCGCCGATTTGGAGGTCGCAAGTATGGTTTCCGGTTCTTCTGGAACTCTCCTGGGATTCTCCAATCCTACTCCCCCTCTTTCCAGATCTTCTTCTCAGTCCGGACGGGTGTCCTCACCCGTTGATACAGCAGGGCTACCTGGCTCTCGTGGCATGGCGGATTACAGGGGAAGATGGACGATCCCAGGTCTTTCGGGAGCGGCTGAGAGCTTCTTATCCAAGGCCTGGGCAGACAGCACCCTTAAACGTTATCGGTCCACCTGGAGAAGGTGGTGTCGTGGTTGTCCGTGACGGAGTTTCAATCCCGTGGCAGCTGATGTGTCTGCAATCTTGAATTTTCTGGCCTCCTTAGCAGAGGACGGTCTCGCGTAGAGAACCATCAATACCTTCAGGTCCGCAATTTTGGACGGTCATGCCTTAGTCGATGGTTCGCCGGTTGGAGAGCACCCTTTAGTTTGTCGTCTTCTGCGGGGTATTCGGCTCTCGCTTCCCCCGGAGCCTCGTTACTGTCAGTTGTGGGATGTCAACAGAGTACTGAATCTCGTCCAATCTTGGCAACCGAATAGATTCCTCTCCAGGAAGGAACTGTCGGCAAAGCTAGCCATGCTATTGTGTCTGATTTCTTGCAGACGGGTTTCGGACGTCAGGGTTCTGGATGTGTCGGGAAGAATGTTCTCCCCTGATGGTGTAATGTTCATTGTTCGTAGGCGCACTAAATGTGGAACGACTTCTGTGTCGTACCCCGCCTTTCCGGATTCTCCGAAATTATGTGTTGTTGCGTGTCTCAAAGCCTATGAAGAGATGACAGAGGAGTTCCGGCCTCCTGGGGAACGCCAGTTGCTCATAGCACTTAAAAAGCCCCACAAGGCGGTGTCTTCCCCCACAATCGCCCGTTGGGTACGATGGGTAATGCAAGAAGCAGGCATTGATGTAAGAGCGTTTGGTGCTCATTCTACCAGAGGCGCTATGGCCTCTAAAGCTTTTACCCTGGGAGCTCGTCTGGAAGACATCCTGAATGCTGCGGATTGGTCTTCAGACTCTACCTTTAAACGGTTTTACTTTAAATCGGTGGTTGACATGGCTCATTTGGTTGTGAGCAAGCTTTAAACGAGCATAATCCTCGCCTCCGGTCCTGACATAGAATGACAAATTTCCTAGCTAACGTAACGGAAAGTTTCAATTCTATTAAGGACTCGGAGGCGAGGATTATCCCACCCAGGGTACAACTTCGTTGTATATCTTCCCTCCCTCGTATTGGAGTAAGTACTATGTTTATTTATGGTATATGGATGTGATTCAATCATATTGTACTTCTATACATTCTTTGAAATTTTTCTCCTCAGGGCTAAACCTTAGCCATGACTGTCGCTCACGCTTTCTTTTAATTTCCAGGGGATTCATACAAACAAGACTCCTGATGCGGGTTTTCCTGGCTGACTGAGCGACGAAAGAGGCAGCATAATCAGGCACAGAGGACTATCAGCTACCTTGGGACTCCTGATTGGTGCAATGGATGAGACACTATCTGAAGACACTCTATTGTTTTGATGTTGTTTTCCCTATTGCTCATGGGAAAAGTAGTTTTGACTTTGAAATGACTGCTATACAATAAAGTGGAGAAAGAATAGCATAATCCTCTTCTCCGAGTCCTTAATAGAATTGCAACTTTCCGTTACGTTAGCTAGGAAATTTTTCATTATGCTGCACATACTCGCTCACTATAACATTTATCCATCTGAGATAGAACCATTGGGTTACTGGTTCCTGGGGCTGAAACCCTACTCAAGCAGTGACCACAATCCTTGACAGGTTGAGGCACAAGCAACCCCCAAATTAACCTGTGCTCAACCCTCTGGTAGCTTGACACAAAGCAGTCAGGCTTAAATTAAAAGCAATGTATAAAGTATTTGTGCAACACTTCAAACAGTAATAAATTGAAAACAATCCACATAAAGCATCCCACACCAGACTAGAAAAGTAGAGGCTATTTTAATAAAGAAAATGAGACCAAAACAACAAAAAGCCAATCAGTAGAACCGGAAATATACTGTTTTAAAGTGCTAGTGAAAATAGTGGCAAAAAGCTTAACGCACCACTTGTGACTATCAGGTCGAGCAAGACCGGGAGAAACTCACAAGTTCAAGCCAACCACAATGGAGCATGGGTAAGACACAGGGAGCAAGTTAGTCCCGCTGAAAAGTTATCTTCTCAGCCCAGCTAAAAGAGCCCATTCGCAGTGGAGGGAGGCAGAGAATCATCACGGACGGTCATTGTAGCGCAAAAAGCAGTCTGGGTGTTTCGAATAGGCGACGCTGTAGCACTAACACTCTGTTTTTGCCGTGGACGGTGACACTCCTAGTGAGTGGTCAATGCTGTATCGCGAAGGGTCACGTTGATGAAAATTTGCATTGATGGGCTGTGCGAGTGATACGGTTATGGCACCAATGGTGAGCCCAAAAACTTCATTTCAGCTCCACTGGGGCCACACCAAAGATCAAGGACCTGAGGGGTACCACCGGAGGATCAGTGGCTTCCTCCAACTGGATCTGGGTGCTAGTTCAGTTGGCTGAGAGCCTGTTTCGTCCATGTGGTTTTGAACAGTAGGCCAGTAGACTAGCCCATGTCCCTCTGACTCGACAGGAGGGAAGCAATCCAGCAGGGTAGCAGTCCAGTAGGGCAGCACCAGCACAGCAGTCCTCCTTCCTCTCCAGAAGTGTATTGAAGAGTTGGTGTCTGAGATTCAATATTTACACCAGATGTCTCCTTTGATGTGGGCGGTTTCCTTTAACGTGGCAGGTTTCTTGCCTCCCTTGCTTGGATCCAGACTAACTACAGGGGGTATATGCAGCCGTTCGTGTTGAGGCAGGACATAGCCTATTCAAGTAAAAGTAGGGCTGTGCCCAGCTCCACCTTCCCATCCTGCCATGGATGGCCCATTCAGGCACACATAAGCCTTCTATTGTGTGTGACTGTCTAGGAGGAATACACAAAGCCCAACTAACAGCTACACCCAGCCATGTGACCCAAAGGCAGGCTGCAGGCACTGAATGGTTAAGGCAGGAAGATGCCAACTCTCTAAAAGTTGCATTTTCAAAAGTTTAATTTAAAACATGCCTTTTCCAGAAGAGAGGAATTTTTATTACAATTTCAAACACACCACACATGAACTGATTACGTGTTCCAAGTTGGAAGTTACAACTTATTGAATGCAATAAGGTAACTCCAATGTTATCCTATGGGAGAGAGAGAGCAGCCTTGCAGTAGTGAAAAACAAATTTAAGAGTTTTTCACAACGAGGACCTGTAAAACAAAAGTACATGTCCAACATTTTAAATAAACTGCACCCCGCCCTCCGGGCGGTCTATGATCTACCGTAGAGGTGACGTATTTGTATTAAAAAACACAAGGGTTGGGCCTGGCAAGAGGTTATCTTGCCAGGTCAAAATGGCAGTTTAAAACTACACACAGGATGCAATGGCAGGCCTGAGACCTGGTTAAAGGGATACTTAAGTGGGTACTGTAGGCCCACTAGTAGCATTTAATTTACAGACAGGTAGTGTCTCTTTACTAGGAACTTAGTAGTCAATAAAATATGCAAATGGGTGTACGCCAATTCTACCATGTTTTAAGGAGAGCGCACAAGCAATTTAGCACAGGTTAGCAGTGATAAAGGGTGCAGAGTCCTTAAAGCCAACAAAAACGGGTTCCGAAAAGAAGAGAGTGAAGGCGAAACGTTTGGGGATGACCCTCCAGAAAGGGCCAAGTACAACAAACACTATTTTGGGTGAAATCTGCAAATGCTGCAGATCTATTATAATGTAGTAAAAGCTGAAGGCACACACTAGCCTAAATCAGCTGACCCTACCAACTACATTGTGTTATTATCAATGTAGTCAAGAAGGGTAAACAAAGCGTAGACATTCCACCCTGCCTCAAAATAAACATGTAATATAAAAATACATAACAAGTACCATGTATAATATGATCCTATATTGACATGTTAGGATATTTGTGACATTTATAAACCACCCAGCCTTTAGCCCATTGATTTCTGATGTCACCAGAAATCCTACAATGGCACTAATGGACCATATTATACATTTACATGCTGTGTAGTCTCTCCTATATACAAATGTACATATTCTTAGTTCCTTTTGTGTTTTCCTGAAGCAAAATCGGGAAATGTGCCTATGAATATTTCAAACACAAGACACTTGCCATTTCCATCTGAAATCAGATATTGGTTCTCACTATTCTAAGGAAATATGGATTGATTTTAGATTTTTTTATATTGAGCTTACCGCAAATGAACAAATTGTGCTCTCATTATATTTAACATTACTTGAAGTCATTTGATTGCATCATATACATAGAGTACACCATCAAATACAACTGAATCCACAACACCTACTCACAAATAATTAACTGCAAAAGATCACACAAGCAACCTAGAATTTGATGATGCTCACTATCCTTTCATAAAGCCAATCTCACTCATAATAACCAAGGCAGGCAAATCTTTCTCAATCATGTTAGCTAAAGATGTATATGAAATACATTCAAGATTTTTTCAATCACATTTGGTCCCCGTTTTTAGCCTCCTTTTGGTCTCTATTCGGTTTGCCTATAAAACCTTGTGTAGTGTTGAGGTCACAGGTTACTGGGGTTTTCTGTTGAATGTTGTAATGTCAGGCATGAAAAGTTGACATGTAAGTACTGGAATACAGCGGGGAGATTCAAGTTCAGTTGGAGAGAGAATGTTGGTGACTACACAACTTTTTCCTGTGTGGCAGCTCTGTTTGAATGAACAAGCTTGTATCTTAATCTCATATCTACTCGCTCTCGATTCATCCTAAAGGAGGAGAACACTACATCTTTTTGTGGCAAAGAGTTGGAGCAGCCACAAAACCCATAATGGTGCAAGTACAAGGCCATGACAAGGAACTAACCGCAAGTTATTTTTACTATTGTCTCCTCAAGTGAGAATGCTTTGTCTGTTACTACATCGTGCTGCATATTTACAAGTATAAACTTTCAGTGTCAGGCAGTGCTGTGGTGCGCTTTCATTTGTCTGTGTGTGCATCAATGGGGCCGTATTGCCTACACTGTATTCACTGCTGGAGCCACAGTACAGCATTAACACATTACGTCATCACGCTGACCGTCTGAGGTGCCTTTTGCCATTTGGGTTTAGCCATATCACGCTTCGTCATCATGCTGTGTCTGGGCTGCAATTTTACTTTAGTTTCAGGCTATAGCTGCACAGTGACATAATTTTATTTTGGGTCACAACCATAAGGCCTACTCTGCGTCACATGCATCAGCCCCCATTTTCGGTTTGGAAGAACCGCCCACAAGCACAGTTTATCGCTCTGCTTCAGCAGCAAGAACCGATCAGCTACTATCCATCAAGGAATCTTTGTTTCTAGATAAACCTAAACGAACTGGGATCCCCACCAGGCCCGGTTCTAGCGCTTGGGCCGGGTGGGCCAGGCCCACCCAAACATGAGCCTGGCCCTGGCAGTGACGGAACGAAGGCCAGTAGTAAATGGCCACTTTCATTTGAAACTTTCCTCCGAACGTTGTTCTTCTTCCTGTTCAGGGAGTTGTGTGATTGGGCCTGGGCTCTCACAGGCACCCCTAATCATGCATCGCCTTTTAGAAAGGTGGGCTGTGTCCCCGCCCACTCGTGCAGGTACAATTGGGTCACGGGAAGGGGACAATTCCTTTTTTTGGCACCGGGCAACCTTAACCGTTCTGCTGCCTGGATATTTTCTTTTCTATACCACACTGGAGAACAAAAGTTTCGCTTATCCCGATTCACCTTTCCTGGCCCTGCAGCTGCTTATCAGATCAGCTGTGAGCAGGTAAGAGAATGTGTGGCTATTTGTTGTTCTTTTTAAAACCAGGGAAGGCCCAGCAAGACACATACTTCATGTATGCTTAATTTACAATAATAAATGTCCAGATAACTCTGGTGATCAATGATCCTGCTGGTGAGCAATCCTTTGTCTGTTGGTAGTTTTGAAATACAGATAAACTGCATTTTATGTGAATAGCTCAGTGGGTCACTGCCTTTGTCACAAAGATTCTTGAGTTACTTTCAGTTCAGAAGTTACAGTACTATCATAGGAGGAGGTCATGAGGGAGAGCCCGAAAAGTGTCACTTGCCTGATACTCCCACCCCAGAAACCTCCTCTTTCCATCAAATGGACATTACATAGGGGGAAAAAACACTTTTTGAGAGTGATAACATTTAGAAAGAGATTTGGGAAGAAAAGAATGCATTTTACTGGCCCTGGCAGTGACGGAACGAAGGCCATTAGTAAATGGCCACATTCATTTGAAACGTTCCTCCAAACGTTGTTCTCCTTCCTGTTCAGGGAGTTGTGTGATTGGGCCTGGGATCTCTCACAGGCACCCCCAATCACCCCCTAGATCACCAGACAGAATGAGTTCCAAAAATCATACAATTATTTAAGAAAAGCCTCATCCTACCTAACATTTAAAAAAAGGCTAAAATCTCAGCAGTGTACTCCAATTGCCTCCGACAACGAGCAGCCACCTACTGCAATTCAGTGCCACCAGTCATAAAAGAGCACCAGCATTTTGCACAGAATCACCTTATCAACAAAATGTCCAATTGTAGTCCCTGAAAAGGGCACAGTGAACACAGACAGATTAACAACTACAGAAGAGAGAAAGCATTTGAGTGTGGCCAGGATTAAGGCTGGGTGATCCTGTGAAGAGAATAACATGAAAGAACTACAACTTCCATCATTGCTTGCTAGTACGGAAGGCTACACGCTGCTGCTGTTTGTACAACAGAGTACTTGGAAAGCTGTTTAATTACCGAGATAAAGGAAGGCCGTGAAGCAGGCCTGGCTAGACATATAAGCGACAAATCAGGCCCGCAGTGGCCCACTCAAACGCACCCTTGGCCCACCTAAACAAATATTCCTGGAGCCGGGCCTGATCCCCACTATAAGGGACATCTTGTAGCAGTGAAAATACATTTATTTAGCGTGTCTTCTCCAATTCAGTGACACGCATACACTTAACAAAACTTCAGCTAATATTAACATTCATCTCTATGCAGTGAAACACACCATTTTTGGTGTGTCAACTCCTGGTTAATAAGTGACATACAGACAATTATTACATTCTAGGTGTGGCTTGTGTACCACACGGAGGGATCAATTTCCTCTCTAAACTTTTCAAGGACTTTCAAATTGTTATCTAGTATCTATTCACGCTGTTGTGCGGTTCTTCATAATGCTAGCTGTAAATCCACCACCACCGGTGAGGTGGAGGAACAAGTTTGATGCTTTCCAGACGTCAAGGTATCACACAGAGCAGGAAAAAGTTTGACTCTTACGTTCCTTAAAGTGTGAAGGTCGTGCCATTTTCATACGCTTTCAGTAGATGAGTATAGTGATACTGTTAAGAAACTAGAGCTGCGTTTCGATGTCCAACACAGTATAGTAGTTTTTTTTTTTTTTTTTTTATTTTTAAACTTTATTTTTGTGCAGGCATGAAAAAAATTACAGATGTGACACGTCCCAACCCTCATGACAAACTTACATCTTGTTATGAGATCATAGCCGTTGAGCGCCCAACCCTGCGGCCGGGCCGCAACACCGAGGTATGTCCAATAGAGTGCCCATGTGTCCAATGTTACGCGTTTCACACGGAACCCCACGATCCTGCTTTTGTATTGTTTTTCTCCCACAACACCCCCCCCCATCCCCCACCCCTCCCCACAGAACCAATAGCACGTCCCCCTCCGGGGTGGACCGACCGCTCCCACGTCCATCCAACTATGTGTCACCAGTCCACCGGTGTCATACTTGTATAATGCATTAGTGCTTGTCCCCCCCCCCACAACCTAATATAGCACCTCGCATGTACGGCATCTCCAAATGAATCATTGTCACTGTCTTGTACTGGCCCTCCTCGTTAGCAAGTGGTCTCTCCCGCCCGTCCCCGCCATCTACCCCTCTATGTGTGTCCTCCTATGTGTCCCACCTCTAGACCATGGTACTGCCTCCATTTGCTCCATATCTTTCGAATTTTTTTGGGACAGCCTCTCGCTTTGTATGTCACTCGTTCTGCAGCCATATAGAGGTCCAGACCTCTCCTCCATTCCTCTATCTCCGGCCGCTCAGCCACCCCCCAATATTTCGCAATGTCCCTTTTCGCTACCACCAGCGCCAACACCTGGAAAATGATATGTGGGCGCGGCAGGTCTACTTCGGTCATCATTCCCAGTAATGCCAGTTTCGGGTCTAGTGCTAGCTCCACTCCCAGCACCTCCCCCATTTCTGTGAAGATGTGAGACCAATACGTTTGAATTTTCTCACAGGACCATAGAGTGTGGTAGAAATCTCCCTGTTCCGTATTGCATCGAAGACACGTGGCGTCTGTTATTCTACCCATCTTGTGGAGACGCCTCCGGTCAAAGTATGTCCTGTGTAGTATATTTAATTGGATCAGCCTCAGCCTTGATTTAATGGCGACTTCTCGGGGGTGCATCAATATCAGCTCCCAGTCTAAGTCCTCAAGCTGCCCTACGTCCGCCTCCCATGTATCTCTGAGTTTCGCCAGATTTCCCAGCATGTTGTTTGTGAGGGTTTTATATGTAAGCGAGACTGCCGGCACAGTATAGTAGTTTTGTGACACAAATTCCTCATGAGAAAGCAGCGAAGGGCCTGATTTAGATCCACGGTGGACAGGATATAATCACCGTTGTGATGGAGTAAGCCATCCGCCAAATTCTAAATCAGGCACTTCAGTGGAGAAAATGTAGATATGTATGTGAGTCTGGTAGCGGATGGCCACTTTGCGAATTTTAGGGATCAGTTGGTTCATGACCAATTTATCGGCTATTGTACAAACAAGTCCATTCAACAAAAACCACTGTCTTCAAGTAAGTCAATCCTGGAAGAAAGGGTACATATAGTTAAAAGCATTGAAACATCACGATCTCTGTGAAGGAGCAGGAAGAGAAAATAACGGATGTTGTGGGTAATATATGCCAGAAAGGGAAAAATAATGTTAGGGACTCTGTTTATGCTAAAGATGTTGCTAGATCAACAAAAGGGCTTTTTAAGCAAACGCATGTGTGTTCCAGATGCGGTAATGTAGCACATTTCAAGAATGGAAAACAGTGTTCAACTGGGAATGTCATTTGCAGAAATATGCAATAAATTGGGCCATTTTGCAAAGGTGTGTCAGAGCCAGATGAAACAGACAGAAAGGGGAAGCAATGTAGTAGCTAATCTGGTTGAAGAAGACTATTACTGTGAGGGCGTTGTGTGTACAGGCGATCCTGCGGACTGTGTAGACCCATATAATGAAGTCTTGGTGGGTGATAGATTTGTAAAGCTTTTACTGGATTCGGGAGCCAGAATAACTATGGTAATCCAAGAGTTGCTCAATAAACTGTGATCTGGGAGAACCCTGAATCCCCTGATCGTGCACCCGCGTCCTATGAAGGGAGAAGTATTGAGCTTCCAGGTTTTTTAAAAAGATGTTTTAATCTTCAAAAATAGAAAAATCTTTGGTAAAATATACGTGGTAGTCAAAGAGTTGTGGATTTTGGGTTGGTTCCAAGGTCTGTTCAATATGGTCCTGAGACCCGGCACCAAAGACCAAGTGTCCATAGTCAGAGATTGTTTAGAGGGGGAGATCACAGCCAAGTTTCCCTGTGTTTTCTGACAAGCCGGGAACCATTAAGGATTTCCACCATGGGATAAACGCCTTACAGAAGGCTCTGTATCGCTGAAGCATAAACTGCGTAGTGTTCCCTTTTCTGTTAGGGAGGATCTTGAGAAAGAATTGATGAAGTTGTGTGACAACAGAATCATTGAACCCATTGAGTCGTCCCTGGGGCTATCGCCTCTTGTAGCGTTTAAGAGGAGTGGCGAACTAAAACTTTGCATGGATTTGCCTAGCCTTAACAAGACTATTTAGGTCGATTTGCACGCTCTTCCGAAAATATTTGATCTTCCAGCTTTGGCGGCTGATGCAAAGTGGTTTATAAAATTAGACTTTGCCTCCGCTTACCACCAGGTTGTTTTGGAACCAGATTCAAGGTAGTATACAGCCTTAGTGTCTCCTATTAGCACTTTCCAGTACTGCAGGATTCCGATTGGGTTCGCCTCAACAGCACCTGTTTTCCAAAGGATAATGTACCAGCTGTCTAGGGGTATAAGAGGAGGTGCCGCATTTCAAGACGATGTATTGATCTTTGCGTCATCCAAGGAGAAACATGTGGTCATTCTTGATCAAGTGTTAACCATTTTACATGAAAAGGGGGTGGTATGTGTAGGAAGCTGGCTCTTATATAGAATACTAAAAAGAGGTATACTGTGCAAAGAGTCCAGGTATTCCCTTATAAGTGGATAGGGGCTTGCTCTAGCAAGCCTAAGATACTCTCTTAGGGGGTAGTGTAGTACAGCAGCCTTAGGCCCATTAGAGAGGAGTGTCGGAAATCTGCAACACAGAGTCAATAAATGATGCACATGACTCCATAAGGAGATATATATATTCACTGAAAAAACCATAGGTTTCAGGGGCGTTATAGTTAGCTGGACATTTCCCTCGTATTAAACCCTAGAAATTCCCGTTATAGTTAGTTCAGCTAACTAAAACTCGCGCCCCCGCAATGCACTGCTGATGACGTCACATATTACATCACTCATGACATGGTCAGTGACATCACTGATGACATCACTGGTGAAGTCATCCATGTGATAAATCAGTGCATCTTCTCACACCCTAATATAACCTTTGATACACCGACTCAAAATTTCAGACGGCCATTTTGAAAACCATAGATACTCCAATACCAATAACTACATACCCACTCATTGACTCTTAGGTCTACATACATCTCCACTCACTCACCTGTACAGTCACTCATACTTACAGTCACTCCGTACAGGACTATCATATGCATTTATACACCTATATAGACACTCACACACCGCCAATCATCCATTGAGGTACTGACACACCTAGTCAGTCATGCAAATAATTAAACACAGTCCAATTTACTCACCTATACAGTTAAACACACTCAAGTTCACTTACTCATAAAAATACTAACAAATGCTGACGCTTTTATACAATTACTGATACAAGCACACACTCATACATACAGCCACTCCCGCAATCACACTCTCACATACAGTTATATACTCTTATACACATATACACTGTGTTTCACATATGTAGTTACTGACACATGTACAACTGAGATATACATTCAATGACTAACACACCCATACATACACTCACCCAACAATACAGTCCATCACAGTTGCACTCTTAAAACCATGCACCCATAGAAACACCCACTCACACATCTATGCACAGAGTCACACACACCCTACCCACACAAACACTCAGGCACCCATACAGATACTCAGACAACCAATCAATAACCCATATAGACACTCATATAGCTATTCACAAAACCATGCAGCCACTTATACACCAACACACAGACACATACAGACATTCACACAGTTTAGTCACTAGTTTGCAGTAAGATACATTTAATGACTCACATAGAGTCAGTTACGCACCTAGAAAATCATCCATTCACACACTTGTACACCCACTCATTCATCAACAGGCCTTTCCCTATATATATTAAACATATTAAAACTTTACAGAAACACAGACTCACTGGATGACGTCATCAGTGATGTCATTTTAGATGTCATCAGTGATGTCATCAGTGATGTCACTGACCATGTCATGAGTGATGTAATATGTAACGTCATCAGCAGTGCATTGCGGGGGCGCGAGTTATAGTTAACTTAACTAACTAACTATAACGGGGGAATTTCTAGGGTTTTGTACGAGGGAAATGTCCAGCTAACTGTAACGCCCCAGAAACCTATGGTTTTTTCAGTGAATTTCTAAGGTTTTTTAAATGCTAATTCCTAACTATATCAGGCCTGAAACCTATGGTTTGTTCAGTGAATTTCAAAGGTTTTGTAAATGACAATTTTTAATGTATTAATTGTTATACTGATTTTTTTGATACTGATTTACTACATTTTTAAAAATATTTAATTTTAGATATATTTTTTTAATTACATTATAATTACATTATACATTACAAAATATACTTTCTCAGAATGAATTACTTTAGTTTAAATACTTGGCAAATAGGCAACAGAGTTTTAAGTGCAGTAGTTACAGTTGTTGCAATGGGCAACACAATTTCAAACACAAAGCAACATTGAGCTCAATGTGAATTTCTAATTAAATGCAATTAGTTACTTTATGGATTACTTTTCTAACCACAGGACTGGATCCTAGATTCAGTCCTTGGACATCCCCTGTAAACAGTTGAGTAAAAGCGCTTTGGTTACAGTATACGGTCGTATACGGTGAGGAAATCCCTCATCCTGTGTGTCTTTAAAAATTGAATATTGTGCTTGCCGTTTTTGCTGCCGATCAGGGGGGGGGGAACAAGTCTCGAGGAGACACTGTTTGTTTGCTATTTTGCACATACTGGGAGGTTAATGTGCACTTTGCCTAGGAAAAATTATTTGTACATTAGCCGTTTTTAACTCCAATGTCATTCATTTTAACCATTTTTAATCTTTTGTTCTAATGAATCTGATGAATCTGTCACTTCACTGCTGAAATTCCTTGCATCCGCTTCCCCGGTCCAACGCCGGCCTTGTGGCCGTTTGATTGGAGGGAAGCGGATACTCCCTCCACGCCTTAGCCAACCAGTGTGTTCGCTGGTCGCCCCTCCAGGAAGGGCGGAGACTGGGGATTTACACGCCAGCCAGCCAGCTACTTAAATATATGCTCGGCAGGACGCGCAGCATCGTATACGGTGAGGAAATCCCTCATCCTGTGTGTCTTTAAAAATTGAATATTGTGCTTGCCGTTTTTGCTGCCGATCAGGGGGGGAACAAGTCTCGAGGAGACACTGTTTATTTGCTATTTTGCACATTTTGGGAGGTTAATGTGCACTTTGCCTAGGAAATATTATTTGTACATTAGCCGTTTTTAACTCCAATGTCATTCATTTTAACCATTTTTAATCTTTTGTTCTAATGAATCTGATGAATCTGTCACTTCACTGCTGAAATTCCTTGCATCCGCTTCCCCGGTCCAACGCCGGCCTTGTGGCCGTTTGATTGGAGGGAAGCGGATACTCCCTCCACGTCTTAGCCAACCAGTGTGCTCACTGGTCGCCCGTCCAGGAAGGGCGGAGACTGGGGATTTACGCGCCAGCCAGCCAGCTACTTAAATATATGCTCGGCAGGACACGCAGCGGACGCGCACAGCCAAAGGCAAGCCCGCGTGCGCCCGTCCGCGCCAAGGACGAGACAAAGACTGTCTTACTTAGAAGAAGAACCTATCAGGCGAAGGTTTTAAAGAGCCTAAACTCGATTTCTCCCTGCCAACATCTTATATCCCCTGACGTCATTCATGGAGCTTGCTCTTGTTGTAGATGCCTGTCAGACCTCCCGTTCGTTCCCATAACTGGAATTTCCAATCAAAACATATATTTCAGGTTTGGCAATGTTAAGCACGGGGGTCCACTCATGGGAGGTCTCATTAATGCACGATCCATGGGCAAACACAGTCAAGACATCAGAGACCTCATATTAGACTCTCAACTAGATATTCTATTTGTGACAGAGACCTGGCTTAAGGACTGGAGTAGACCGGATATTGCGGATGCAGTTCCACCAGGCTTTCTTATACACAGGAAGGATCGATCGGTTGGTAGGGGTGGCGGGTTGGCCATCATTTTTACGCGACTCGCTTATCTGCTCCTTTTTTGAATTGGATGCGATGGTAGAAGCTGAAAGTCTTGGTTTCTGTCTCTCTCTGAATGCCACCTCATGCTTTTCAGGTGCCCTTCTTTACCAGCCTCCTGGTCAAAGCACTAAATTTATCAACTCACTTAATGACTCCTTAAGTCACCTTACGCTCAAATATGCTAACTTTATGCTCTTAGGTGACTTTAATCTTCATTTAGAAGACAACTCTGAACCTGGAATAGATATTTTTTTTCAAATCCTAGAATTATTTTCGCTACAGCAAATAGTAAATGGTCCTACCCATCGGGCAGGTCATACTCTTGATGGGGTCTGCTCGAATTTATCTTGGCTTACCGTAGACACCCCCTCCCCCTTAATCTGGTCTGATCACTCCTTCTTTCCCCTTAAAATTACAATGCCTCCGAAGACACAGATAGTAAAACTTTTTAATAAACCGCGGCAGGGGCTTTTATGGGCACAGATTGCTAAAAAACCCAATCTATTGATGGTGGCCAAAAATCTTGCTCCTACTCTGACAGGCACAACTGAGATAGACTCCTGCCTTTTTCAGTCCTGGCTTACAAACATCGGCAAGGCTCTCACGCCCTCGGATATAAAGAGCAAGCAGCTAAAACCTAAAAATCTAAATACTCCCTGGTTTACGCCCCAGATGGCTCAAGCACGATTGCATAGTAGGCAACTGGAGCGACAGTGGAGAAAGGGATATATGGAGAAACAAGAAAAAATGTTTAGGGAAGGTAGAAAAGCGTACTTTTCCCAGGTTCAACTGGCAAAAAAGGTTTTTTTACAAGAAAAATCGATACAGCCAAGGACAATCAGAAACTGATTTTTCAAATTGTGAAGTCCTTTACTACTCCGATGGCGGAACAAAGGGAGCTGCCTGCTTCTCAGTCGCTATGTGACCAGATCTCCGTGTTTTTTGAGGAAAAAATCCAAAAGGATTTTCCTTACCCCAACTTCATCCCCGACCCTCCTCTGACGAATAGCCTAGCTTCCATCGCTATATTTCAACCTGTCTCGCTGGATATGACTCGCTTGGCCTTGGAAAAATGCAAATCAGGGTCCCCATCGGATGCCTGCCCTCCATCAGTCCTTCACAAATTGTCAGCAGTAGTAAATCCCATGATCAATCAGATTGTTAATTCGTCGCTTAGTACAGGCTTTGTCCCAGTTGACTGGAAGTTGGCACTGGTCAAACCACTTAAAAAAAAACAACATATTGACTCGGCAGTGCTCTCCAATCTTGGCCCCATCTCACATCTTCCAATTCTAGGCAAAATCACTGAAACCTTTGTCTTAAAGGAGCTTACAAACTTTTTTGAAGAGCAAAATATTCTTCATCCATGCCAAGCTGGATTTAGGCCCAAACACTCCACAGAGTCAGCCCTCATTCAAGTTTCCGACTCCTTGAAAATGATTGCAGATGGAGGCAGGAAAGGGGTCCTGATTTTGCTAGATTTGTCAGCTGCATTCGATATGATCTCCCATGACATTCTCTTGAGGCGTCTCGAATGCAGCGGCATCTCGGGTATGGTGTTGAGGTGGATTAAATCCTTTCTTACCTCACGGAGACAGCCTGTCACTCTGGGCCATTTCCTCTCTTCTGAATGACCCATCACTGCAGGAGTCCCTCAGGGATCGTCCCTAAGTCCATTACTCTTCAATGTTTATATGGCCACCCTCATTAACCTGATTAATTCCTTCGGGATAGAGGTTTTGTCGTACGCAGATGACACCCAATTGATTATTTCTTTGGAGAACGATTCTACGCAGGCTGAAAGGAACTTCAAACTTTGTCTGACTGAGGTTCTTCAATGGATGTCGACTAATCATTTGAAGTGTAATACTGACAAAATAGAGATTCTTCCTATAGGGACGGCTACTTCCTTCAATCCGTCTAAGTGGTGGCCCAATGGTGCAAACCCACCTCCTGAGGTTGTGAAGGTTGTCAGGAACTTGGGAGTCCAATTTGACAACTCCCTCTCTTTTCTACCCCATACTAAGGCGGTTGCAGGAATGTGTTTTAGTTTAATTAAAACTCTAAAAAAATTCTTCAGGTTTCTTCCTCTATCTGCAAGAAAGTCTGTGGCAGTGGCCCTGATACTCTCTCGTATCTACTACTGTAATGGGCTACTGGCTGGAGTCAATAAGTCAGTTTTAAAGAAGCTCCAGGTAGTTCAACATGCCGCAGCTCGTCTGGTACTTAAACTTCCTAGAAGGTCCTCAGCTTCTGCTGCCTTGAATAAACTCCATTGGCTCCCGGTCCCTAAAAGAATTCTCTTTAAGATTCTTCTTGTCACGTTTAGGGCAAAGATGAGGGTTGGTCCCAAGTTTTTGTCTGCACGCTTTAGGCCATACACCACCACTAGGCCGCTTAGATCTTCTTCGGCAAATCTCCTTCAACTGCCCAAATTCAGATACAAACGAAAGGGCGAAAGAACCCTAGCCTTTTTGGGGGCCAGAGCATGGAACAAGCTGCCAGCCCAGATTAAACTCTGCAACACTGAGCTATCATTCAGGAAAGATCTTAAAACCTGGATCTATGGCATTTCGGATGATTGTTGTCTTGCTCTGATCTAATCACCCATAGCAAGCCGACATTAGGTTTTTTTCTTCTCACCACTGTACGACGTTAGTGCCAAGATACTCCTCGCGGAGTGATAGTTGCACTCTATAAATACAATCCCAATTCAATAGTAATTTTTAAGGAATATTATTGTATTTTAAAAGTTGACACTTAGAAACTTTTTCCCATAGAATCACCAATGTTTTCCTATGGCAGAAAATTCAATTAGCAGGTTAAGTAGTGTTATTGTTACTTTTTCTTACTCAGTGGTGGATCCTGGATCCAGCACTGGCCAATCTCCTGTAAACAGTTGAAAGAATGTGTTTAAGTCATACAGATAATTTTTTAGGAATATTTTTAGTTAGTGAAAATAGACACTTAGAAAATTTTCTGCTGAAAACCACACAATGGATTCCTATGGAAGGAAATACAAGTTACTGGTAAGTACGCTTAGAATTACTTTTCAGGGTCAGTGCTGGGCTAAAATATGCAGCCCTGGGTTCTCTACTGATAACAGGTGAGTAAATCGGAATTCGTAGTTCGGCTGATTTTACAGGAATATTTGTACAATGGTGAAGGAAGGGGGCGGGGCCTGAGGTGACGTGTGCAAACACGCCCTGTGGCGCGTTTTAAGTCGGGGAATTAATTCCTCTTCAATCCTGAGGTCCCCTGGGGGCCAACTAGCCCACCAGGTACCTCCAGTATGCGCAATGGAGCTGCTTTGCAGAGAGGTGTTCAGAGGGCACGCCCCTTTTTACAACACTCTGCAACGCAGCTCCGTGGCGCTTACTGGAGGTACCTGGTGGGCTAGTTGGTCCCCAAGGACCCTCAGGATTGAAGAGGAATTAATGAACAAGTTACTTACCTTCGATAACGATGTATCTGTAAGAAACATTAGTTAGTTAGATTCCTCACCTTAGAATATCCCCAGGCGTCAGGCTGGATCCGGAAAGATTTTTTGCCAGCAATACCCCTTGCGCGTCGCTAGGTGTCGTCTGCGGCTCCGCGTCCGTCGTCAGCATCGTGCCCGGAATGATGTCGGAGTACTTAGATGCCGCCTTCGCGCGCGTCAGTTCTTGTACATAGCTTTCCGCGCCAGGGACGCAGAGCCATGCAAGAGACCAACACTGGTGCCAAAAAATCTAGGGCCCTAGAAAGGATAGCCTTAACCCTAGATGTCGGTTCGCAGAACGGGGAGGATGGGTGGGTCGGTGAGGAATCTAACTAACTAATGTTTCTTACAGATAAATCGTTACCGAAGGTAAGTAACTTGTTCATCTGAAAGAAACACGTTAGTTAGATTCCTCACCTTAGAATAGATACCCCAGCAATACCAACCCCCGTGGTGGGTCTGCGAACCAAGATCACACCAGAAAGTCCTGGAGAACAGAACGGCCAAAGAAGCCATCTCTCCGGACTTGGCTGTCCAGGCAATAATGCCTGGCAAACGTGTGCAGCGAGGCCCAAGTTGCTGCCTGACAGATGTCCTGCAAAGGGACTCCCCGTCCCAGGGCAGTAGTAGCCGCTGTGGCCCGGGTGGAATGGGCTCTCAGCCCCACAGGAGGGTCCTTTTTAGCGAAGAAGTAACAAGCCTTTACACACAATACGACCCACCGTGAGATGGTCCGCTTGTGTACTGCCCTTCCCTTCTTAGCACCCACGTATCCAACAAAAAGCTGGTCGTCCACCCGGAACTGTTTGGTGCGGTCCAAATAAAAGGACAGCGCCCGTTTTGGGTCCAGACGGTGGAGCCTCTCTTCCTCTTTCGAAGGATGCGGAGGCGGAAAGAAGGAGGGCAAGGTGACAGATTGCCTGATGTGAAAGGGAGTTACCACTTTTGGAAGAAAGGAAGGACGAGTCCAGAGGACAACCTTGTCCGGATGAACAGAAAGAAAAGGAGGCTTAGACGATAACGCCTGGAGCTCACTCACCCGTCTAGCCGAGGTGATAGCTACCAGGAAAGCAGTCTTAAGAGTCAGAAGACGAATGGGACAATTGTGAAGAGACTCAAAGGGAGCGCACATCAGAAAGGTCAAGACTAAATTCAAATCCCACTGAGGCATTACGAAGGGGACAGGAGGAAACATGGGAGTAATGCCCTTAAGGAAACGAGAAACAACAGGGGATTTGAAAAGAGAAGGCTGATCAGGAAGCCGTAAGAAAGCATAAATAGCTGATAGATAACCTTTCAAGTTGCCCAGAGCAGAGCCCTGCTGGGCTAGAGAGAGAAGAAAGAGGAGAACCTCAGAAAGAGGGGCGGAAAGGGGATCCACAGCCTTTGCTGTGCACCATGCCACAAATTTGTTCCACCTGCAGGCGTATACCGTTTTAGTGGAGGGACGCCTGGCTGCCAGAATAACGTCACAGACTTCAGGAGGCAAGCTAAATGGCATCAACTGTCGCCGCTCAATTTCCACGCATGGAGGTGGAGACTGGACAGGTTCGGGTGGAGAACCGTCCCCTGCTGCTGCAACACAAGGTCCTCCCAAAGAGGCAGTTGTGTCGGAGGATCGATTGACATACTGAGTAGCTCGGGATACCAGCATCTTCGTGCCCAATCCGGAGCCACTAAGATGACTTGGGCCCGGTCACGCCTGATCTTCTTCAGCACTCTGGGCAGAAGTGGTATAGGCAGAAAGGCGTACAACAGACCGCAACTCCACTCGTGACGAAAGGGTCCCCGAGCGAGTGCCGCCTTGGAAACTTCAACGCGCAGAACTGCGGACATTGCGCGTTCTCTTCGGTGGCGAATAGATCTAACCAAGGCTCTCCCCACTGCCAAAAGAGGCCTTGCGCCACGTCCGAGTTTAGACGCCATTCGTGATCCATCATGCACCGGCGGCTGAGTTCGTCTGCTCTGGCGTTCAGAGAGCCCGCCAGATGTTGAACCACCAGGGTGATGCCCTGATGTTCCAGCCATGTCCAGAGGCGCAGAGCCTCCTGACAAAGGGTCCACGACCCCACCCCGCCCTGTTTGTTGCAATACCACATGGCGGTGGTGTTGTCCGTGAACACCTGCACCACACTTCCCCGGACAACGGGAAGGAATGCCTTCAGTGCAAGTCAGATCGCTCTCAGCTCCAAAAGGTTGATATGGAGCCGAGTCTCCGCCGGAGACCAGAGTCCTCTGATCTCCGCCTCCCCCATGTGGCCCCCCCATCCCAGGAGGGACGCATCCGTCACTACTACGTGCTCCGGTTGGGGTAGGGAGAGGGATCTGCCGCTGACCCAATCGCGGTTCGTGAGCCACCACTGCAACTGCTTCGCAGTGCCCTCCGAGATCAAGACATGGTTGGACAGATTGCCACGATGCTGGGCCCACTGAAACTTCAGGTCCCACTGCAGAGCCCGCATTCGCCACCTGGCGTAATGCACCAACAGGACGCAGGAGGCCATCAGCCCCAGAAGCCGCAGCACCAACCTGACAGAAACCCAGGATAGAGGCTGAAAGATGGGAATCAGAGCCTGAATATCCCGGACCCACTGCTCCGGAGGATAGGCCCGGAACTGCGCCGAATCTAGAACCACTCCGATGAAGAGGAGCTTCTGGGAGGGTCTCAGGTGTGACTTCGGCACCCTGATGGAGAACGCCAGTAAATGCAGGAGGTCGGCCGTACTCTGGAGGTGGGAGACGACTTGCTGGAGCGAGCCCGCCTTCAACAGCCAGTCGTCGAGATAGGGGAAGAGTGGAACCCCCGATCTGCGCAGATGAGCTGCGACTACCGCCATCACTTTCGTGAACACCCGACGGTCACTGGTGAGGCCGAAGGGGAGCACGGTGAATTGAAAATGCTCCTGACCCACCGTGAACTGCAGGTAACGCCAGTGGGCCGGCAGGACGGGGATGTGAAAATAAGCGTCCTGCAAGTCCAACGCTCCCATCCAGTCTCCTGGGTCTAAGGCAGCCAGAACATGAGCTAAGGTGAGCATCTTGAACCGCTCCTTCCGGAGGAAGGCGTTGACGCTCCTGAGGTCCAAGATAGGGCGTAGGCCCCCTTTGCCCTTCTTGGGAACCAGAAATTAGTGGGAATAGCAACCACAACCTACTTCTGGACCAGGAATGCGCTCGACGACCTCCTTGGCAAAGAGGGCTTCAACTTCCTCCCGTAGAAGATTCAAGTGATGCAGTGGCACTGCTGTGGCATGGCTGGAGGTGTCTTCTCGAAGGGGAGGGAGTAGCCCCTTCAGACAATTTGCAGCACCCACCTGTCCGACGTGATGGAACACCAGTGGAGCAGGTGATGGCGAACTCTGACTCCCACTGGCGTGGAATGGGCCTGAAAGCACGGACTAGGAGGGCTTTGAGGCGGATGCTGCCGGGGTTGATGTGGACTGACCGGCACGTTGTCCTCCAGTACCGCCTCGGCGGAATCCACGTCCGCGACTGCGTGCAGGTTGGTTCTGCGGCCGGTGGCTAGGCGGACGTGAGGAGGCACCCCTTCCTTGGCCACGAAAGGGACGAAAGGCGGACGTTTGCGGCCGTGGGGCCGAGAGACCCAAGGACTTGGCCGTGGCCCGGGAGTCCTTGAAACGAGCCAACGCACTATACGCCTTCTCGCCAAAAAGGCGAGTGCCATCAAAGGGCATATCCATGAGGGTACTCTGGACATCCCCCGAGAAAGACGTGAACCGTAGCCAGGCGTGGCGACTAAGCGCCACCGTGGCTGAAATCGCCCGCCCCAGCGAGTCTGTGGTATCTAGTCCACACCGTATGGCATGCCGTGCTGCATCTCGCCCATCAGCAAGCGCCTGGGCGAGTCGTGACCGGGCCTCCTCCGGACACAGGGGCAACACGTCCTCGACCGCATCCCACAGAGAGTGGGAATAACGGTCCAAGAGGCAAGCGGTATTCAAGGACCGCAGACCCAAACTCAGGGAAGAGAACAGCTTTTTTCCTAACTGTTTCAGCCTCTTGGATTCCCGATCCGGAGGAGCGGACGGGAAGGAGGATTGGGAAGTCGAGGCCTGGATAACCAGGCTCTCGGGAGTGGGGTGTTGGGACAGAAAACTGGGGTCGCCCGGAGCAGGGCAGTGGCGCCAGGCCACGTTCCGATCCACAGGAGGTACTGTGGAGGGCTTGGACCAGGTGCCCTGCCGAACGTCTACGAGTGCCTCATTGAACTGCAGCAGAGGCTCTGTGGAGCTTGCTGACAGTTGAAGCACTTCTGTGAGGACGTTAGTCCTCACGGCCACAGCAGGCAACTCCAGCCCAAGGGAATCGGCCGCCTTGCGCAGCACCACTGAAAAAGCTGCACCTTCCTCCGAGGCCACAGTCGGAGGAGAGATGAAACCAGCATCCGGGGAGGTGTCCAGACCACTGGCATCCCCCAGTTCATCTGCCCAGTCCTGTGAAAGGTCGGCCTGTCTGGCCATAGGGTCCTCAGACCCTTCCCAGTCGCCCCAGTCATCTGATTTCTGATAAACAGGAGGAATAACCGGAGCCGGGCGGTAGATTAAATGCTCATACATCGGCATCGGATGCGGCGTCGGGCCTGGATCGGGGCTAAACCGGTGAACGGCCTGTATCCCTCGGGGACCTGCGGTGTCGGGACCGGAGTCGTCACCGGGGCCAGAGCCGCCGGCTCGCGAGGTCGCCCAGTCGAGCCCGCGGGGCCCGAAGGCGCGCCGGCGGGCGTCGACGGCAGAGCCAGGCCCCTCATGGCCGAGAGGAAAGCGCTGATCTCCGCCGGAGTCGCGTCAGTCCCAGGGACCGGCAGGTATGGGGACGGACGAAGCTCCGATGGAGCCGCGGGGGTGGGGCCACCCTGACCCTCGACCGAGTCACGCGACCGGCGAGGGGAGTCCGAAGAGCGGTGTCGCCTCTTGGACTTCTTCGTGCGCTTTGACTTACCCGAAGACTTCGAGCCCGATGAGCGATGATGGTGACTGCGGCTCCGCGACCGGTCCTTGGACTTCCTCCTGGACCGGGACCGTGAACGGCGCGGAGCCGAGTGCCGAAGCGCGAGAAGCTTACGGGACCGCTCCCGCCTAGCCTTCGAGGTCAAGGCCTGAGGCAGTAAAGGCACCGGCGATGGTGGTCCGTCACCGACATCAGTCGATGACAGGAGTCACAGGCCTTAAAACCAGGCATCCTACCGGCACCAGAGTCGAGTCGACAGAAGACCAAAAAGAGTCAAAAAAGTTTAGTCAAAAAGTGACTAAGGGGTAAGCTCTTCCCGGATCGGCGCTGTCTGGCGCGGAAAAAAGAAAAATTGACGTCAGCGCGCGAGGGCGGCATCTAAGTACTCCCGACGACGTCATTCCGGCGCACGACGCTGACGACAGACGCGAAGCCGCAGACGACGCCTAGCGACGCGCAAGGGGTATTGGTGACGAAAAATTTTTGCGGATCCAGCCTGACGCCTGGGGATATTCTAAGGTGAGGAATCTAACGTGTTTCTTTCAGATTCCCCAACTTAAAACGTGCCACAGGGCGTGTTTGCACACACATCATTTCAGGCCCCGCCCCCTACCTTCACCACTGTGCAAACGCACCCTGTGGGGTGTTTTAAGTTGGGGGATTAAGTCTCCTTGAATCCTGAGCTTCCCTGGCGGCCAACTAGCCCACCAGGTACCTCCAGAATGCACCAGGGAGCCACGCCCCTTTTACACCTCTCTGCAACGCAGCTCCGTGGCGCTTAGTGGAGGTACCTGGTGGGCTAGTTGTCCCCTAGGGGACCTCTGGATTGAAGAGGAATGAATTCCCCCAACTAAAAACGCGCCACAGGGCGTGTTTGCACAGTATCACCTCAGGCCCCGCCCCCTACCTTCACCACTGTGCAAACGCACCCTGTGGCACGTTTTAAGTTGGGAGATTAACTCCCCATGAATCCGGAGGTCCCCTGGGGTACAACTAGCCCACCAGGTACCTCCATTAAGCGCCACAGAGCTGCGTTGCAGAGAGGTGTAACAGGGGCGTGGCCTCAGAACACCTCTCTGCAACGCAGCCCCCTGGTGCATACTGGAGGTTCCTGGTGGGCTAGTTGGCCCCCAGGGACCCCAGTATTGAAGGGGAATTTGTTGCCCCTCTGCAAACGTACCAGGGGGCGCGTTTGCAGAGTGATGAAAGGAGGGGGCGAGGCCTCCTCCCTGATCCAGTTTTTTCAAAATAAAATTCTTTTTAAGAAGGGGGGCTGTGTAGCCCCCTTCTTTTTCTTATTTTTTGGCCCTGGGGACCCCATCCCCCAGGGCCTGCCCCCTAATTTTTTTAAAAAAAATTTATACTGTGGAGGGGGGCCGCGTGGCCCCCCTCCCGAGGCCTTAATCTGCCCCGGGGACCCCATCCCCCGGGGCATGGACCTTTTTTTAAAAAAAATAAACATTTTTAGGGAGGGGGGCTGCAAAGTACCCCCTCCTGTGTCCACTTAAGGCCCCGGGATCCCAATCCCCAGGGCCGTTTTATTTATTTTAAAAAAAATTTAGGAGGTGGGCCGCGTGGCCACCCTCCCGGGCCACCCTTGGCCCCGGGGTCCCCATCCCCCGGGGCCTGGCCATCTCGTTGGGGACAGTGGGGGGGTCCCAATCCCCCCACAGTCCCAGCCGGCTCCCCGCTTCCTGCGGGAGCCGGCATTGCTTTTCCACATGGGGAGCAGCTAACATGCTGCTCCCCATGTGGAAAAGCAATCAGCTTTGCTATTTGGAAGAGAGAGCAGGTTTCCTGCTCTCTCTTTCAAATAGCAAAGCAATTTGCAATGACAGGGTGGGAGCCGCGAGGCTCCCGCCCTGTCATTGCAAACGGCAGTGTCCCGGGGGTGGGCACCCCGGGACACTGCAGGAGCCGGCACTGGGGGGTGGCGGTCCCCAGGGCCATCGAGGGCTCCAGGAGGGGGGCCGTGCGGCCCACCTCTTTCAAAGCCCTGGGGGGTGCTGGTCCCCGGGGCTGGGGGGTCCCTCACGGACCCCCCATTTTACATATTTAGAGCCCCGGGGAGGTGGCAGTCCCCGGGGCATGTGGGGGGGCTTGAGCCACCCCACACAGGGTATAATTAAAAAAAAAAAGCCCCGGGGTGGCGGTACCCGGGGCCGCGGGGGGCCGTGAGCCCCCCCATTTATTTATTAAGCCCCGGGGGGTGGCGGTCCCTGGGGATGGGGGGCCCCTCTGGGCCTCCCATTATAATACCATATTGCCCCCGGGACTTGGCCCCCCCGGGGGCTAAATTAAAATGAAGCGCGCATCCCGCGATTCAAAAACAAAAAAAATAATAATATTTGGGGCCTTGGGGGTCCTTGTGGGACCCCCTGAGCAGGGTTTCTACCCTGCCCCCTTGTCGCGTTTTGCGCCTTTTTTTCGGTTTTCTTGTGCCTCGGTTCTACCGAGTCACAAGATGGCTGCCAACACTTCCTGATCTGGAGTGTTGACAGCCAATTAGCATTCAGCTCGTGCACGGCAGGGTGCGCGCTGGGTGCGCGGATCCTTCTTGGCCATAGATATCACTAACTTTTAACTCTAATTTTCTCAGGAACTGCTGAACGGATTTACACCATTTAGGCAAAAGGCACGAGTCTGAACTGAGGACTACCTCTTTGCCAAATTTGGTGTAATTCCGTTCAGCAGTTCGGGTTGTAGCTGCGACAACAGGTCCTATGGGAAATTGCATGGGGAAAACGCGTTTTGGGACCCCACTTTTTTCTCGGCCCCCGCTTGACGAATCACCGCGAAACTTTCAGGAGCGGAGCGGAGCTGGCCAAAAGTTTGGAAAATTTCGCGAAGATTCGTCAATCGGCGCCAGACTTACTGGGAATAGAATGTTGCGGATTTCCTATGCAAAATAGGTCCTAACTATAACTATCTACTGGCGACCGCCAGTAGATTTTATATATATGATAGAAATATTTACAGGTTTGTAAAATTAACACTTAGTGCAACTGCTGAAGCAGGAATTTTATACTATGGCGGAAAAGACAATATACTGCATACAGGTACTTTACAGCGACTTACAGAACCAATCTCCTGGACATAAGGTGAGAATGGGGCAAGGTCCAAGGCAGCACCAACAGGTCACCTCGGGCTATACTGAAATCATCCTCTCCTGCGAGGGAAGCCAGATTCACCTACCAAATGTGGTGGGCTCTTTGATGCTCCCTGCCTTGGAATGCAAATTCACAGGTCACCCTCTGCCCGAACAAGCTTTATTCCTAACCTCCTGAGAGCGTACGCCCTCACCCCTGGGTGCAGAATCTCGCCTCTGGTGGCAGGTGGGTTGGGACCAGTCAGCCAACATTCTGGTAGAGGAAGATTTTCAGGGGGCATCTCTAAGGTGCCCTCTGGGTGCATGTATTAACAAATCCATCACTGGAATCAGTGTGGGTAAATTAATACAAGATGTTTGCTACCAAACATCTTATGTTTCAGTGAAGCCATTATGTGGAATTAGTTTTCACCAGTGTCCAGCACATGCATTTAAAATGGCTTCCCTGCTCACTTGTATTGGCAGGAATTGGACTGACCAGCACAGGGGCATATCTGTTCATGTAGATATGTTCTCACAGGCAGTACAGTGCACCCTGCCTTAGGGCTGTAAGGCCTGCTGTAGGGGTGACTTACCCACGTTGCATGTAGTGTCTGCAGGCATGGCACACAGGGATGTGTGCAATGTCATGTTTTCACTTTTGTTTGCACCAAGACACGCAGCCTGCAGTGTCAGTCTGCATAAGTTAGGCGCAGGAAAGCACAATACGTGCTGCAGCCCTTATAGGCCCTCCTTAGTACCCATGCCCTAGGTATCAGGGGATATCATTTACTGTGGACTTACCGGGGTGCCAAAGGTTTTGTCAGTTAGGGACAACTGTACAGTTTCGGGAAAGAAATCTGGCACTGGGGACCCGGTTAGCAGGAACTCAGTGCACTTCTAGTCGAAATTGTATTGAATACCAGGCAAAAAGTGAGGGTGACCATGTCAAAAAGGGCACTTCCTCAAGATCGAGAAATGTGGATTTGTAAAAGAGGGTCTGCTATTTGGGTCATATTGTATCTGGTGCTATAATTGAGGCACCGCCACCTACCAATAAGACTAGTCTCAAATCATTCATGGGAATGTGTGAGTTCTATGCTCGTTTCAATCCCAACTATGCCTCACACATCAAACCTTTGACTATGCTCTTAAAGAAGATTGTGTCTTTTAGGTGGGATATCACATGCTAGGACTCTTGAGTGGTTGGAGAGGCAGTTAGCCAGTTAATTTCTCAAGCCATTTGATCGAAAGCATCCATGCTGTGTCACTGTTGATTCTAGCATTCAAGATTTAACGGCGTTTCTCACCCAATGTTATGGTGATGTCGAAAACACTATTTGTTATGCCTCCAGGGTGTTTAGAGAAGCAGAGACCCACTTTTGTACCATCGGAAAGGAGTTGCTGGCATGTTGGTGGGATATACAGAAAATCAAACCGTATATTTGGGGCACAAATTCACTGTAAAAACAGATTAACCTCTGGGGGTTATACTGACTGCCGAAAAAAAAATCAAAGAACAAACACCCAGAATGTCCAGATTGATTACAAAGTTGTTGCAGTCATGTTGAAAGTGAGCAAATCCAAGGGGAAAAGAATGTCAGATGATTTTCTATCTGCAGTCCAAGGAGATAATATGGGCGATGGTGAAGCTACTTTGTATGAGAACTGTGTGATTGATACCAGAAAAAAAAATCTAACATTGTCCAAGAAGATTCTGGCAAATTATGGGATCAAAACATTTTCCCAAGCATATTCATATCATGTACTGTAGTGGAGACGGGGTTCTATGTGCACACATTGCTATGTTAGCGTAAGCGATTTAGATGTAAAACGCCATCTTGCTACTTTGCTGCTTTTGCACACGACACTGCAGGTAGCTGTTATTACAAGTAAAACTGCTTGCTTGCTTTTTCTTCACATGAGAATGGTCTGTTCACATCCCTAGACGTGCACCGCGACCTTAGTCTGAACACTGTGTGCAGAAGCCGTCAAGGTCAAATAACAATGTATGCTGTTGAATTCAGGTTGATCGGCCCACACTCTAGACACAACACGCACACAGCTGCAAATATCTGAAACTCGGGTGCCTTTAATATTGCATTTGCATGCATGATTCAGGCACTTGGAGAAAACCTTTCCAGACAGAGAGCAGAGATGATCCTGTGATGGGATTCACCTAAGTTGATCTTTGAGGTATGGGGTTCCCCATTCAAACCTCGAGACCTTTTATTAGTTTATAAAACTAGTTTACTAGCAAAGGGAGGGTGGTTCACAAAGTATTATAGGACTTGTTTTCCACTATCATTTGTAATATGATTTCTCCCTTCATTTTCTATGGTATTGTAACAATGCTGATGGCTTTATTTTTAATCATTTGCCTGCTTATATTAGCCAAAGTACTGCACCTTCGAGCACGTAGTTAAAAATAAACATTTTAAACTTTTCCGTGTCTCTGATTACTCGTTGTGGACTGATGTGAGAATAATAACGAAAAGGTGTTTCTAATTCCCACCATTCCTGAGAGTACTCCAAGTCGCTTGTTCTGGGTTGTCTAATCATTGGTAGCTTCAAGATGATACGGAGAACGAATGAGACATGCTAGTCTGATAGGGGTTCTGGGTACTGAGGTAAGTGTTTTGGTACACCACAATTCACTGAGGTCCTGGTTTCCTGTGCATAGTTCTGTGCATGAGCAGAATCCCCGCAACAGTACACACAACCCTCTAGATTTTTAAATAGCTCTGTCTGTGGGGGGAGTGTTGGGATGTTCTTGAACAACTTCAGAAGTTGTTTGCTTTATAGTGTTTGTAAACTAACTAGCTAACTGGACTGCGGTACTAGGCAGGAAGACCCAATAGAGCAGGATTGCCACAGGTCCTCTTGTTTTAAGGTCTCACCCAGTTTGCATCCAAAATTCCAACTCAGTTGAGTTTCTAGAAGAAAAAAAAATTGACTGAAGTCAAGCATCTAGTTACAATATGGGTTCCACCAAGTCTACAATGGCTAATTTAGGATACTAAACTCAGTGCACAAAGCACAATTTACTTTTGCTAATGGGGATTGGTACTCCAGGTCAGTTATAACACAGTTTCACATCAGGGTAGGAAGGGCCTTAACTGGTATTATATTCTTTTCAACTGGGGCTTAAATAGTAGGTCAGTTCCCTGGGTGGAAATAAAAGTTAGGAGTCCATATATTAAGAATGAGTGGTTGTTGTAAATACTTACAGGTTAGGTTATAAGGGCCCCCACACAACTGGAAGCAGGCATGTTCAACCAGTCCCAAATAGGAAATGGGATTTAGTATTCGAGTCCTAAGTCCAGAACCGTACTAGCTGGAGAATTTGTTCAACTGGTTTACGGAATCCAGATGACCAGCGGCAGCCAATGGGAACCAATCCCAAAGGATGGGGCAAAGTGGAAAGAACTACGTTTTTGAGAGGGGTGGTAGGAGTGTCCATACACGGACACCATAAGGGTAGTGGTGGATAGGAAATACTAGAGACTCATTGTCGATGCAGCCCAGAAACCATCTCATAAGCTCCACAAATGCAGGGCTGATCTTTAGCTCCTGGCATGTGGGCTGCATGAATGTTGTCACTTCTAGGATGATTAGTCCTCCAGAAAAAGCCTTACATGTCTGACAATTGGAGGTCACACATGGCACAAGGAAACCATCCAATTCAAGTGTCTTAAAGCCAAGAACTACCGTTCACTCCAATTCCTTGGTGTAAACACTCAAACACAGAAAACAAATCACAACAAAATATAGCCTCAGAACCCATAATCCCCTCAGCTAAATGTCCTCAAGAAAAAACGGACAATTGTTGCTGATCCCCATGCTTATAAAAGGGTCTCAGCTACACAATTTGATACAGAGGGAAGGCTCATTAGCAGGTGAATCTCCATTGATCAGAACACTTCCTTCCCTTGCCCACCAAAAAAACCCAAAAAACAACAAAATAGATCAGAGGCACTAAACATGTGAGCAGGAGTGAACATGCTTCTAAACTGCAACCCCCTTGCGAGGAATTAAGTGACAAACTTGATGTATAACTACAATAAAACCATGGCACACATAATGGATGAGGCACCCATAGTGAAACTAAAAGAACATTCGCAACTCAGTACAAAGGTATTCTGAAGAGCTGAATTAATACACTGGAAACTAAGAATATTGCAAAGGGTTTGACATTAAAGTTCATCAATACATGTATGCATTGAGAAGAAAAATATATCATCATCTCTTAAACAAATTTTAGGTATCACCTGGACCAAACCAGGAGCCATCCCAAACATCTCTTGGAATTGGCAAAACAGCCCACAAAACCTCACCTTTGACTGAATATCAGCAACTCAAAGGAAAGATGTGAAGAATTAGTCGACTTGTTGCTGAGAAGATTAGTAAGATGGAGCTCTTCCTACCCTCTAAGTCATGACAACTTACTATACATTCCTGAGTGTTGGAAGTGGGGGTTCTTATCGCTTACCGCTGCCACCAAATGCTGAAGGTGGGCGTCCCCGACCCCTCGCTTCAACGTTAGGCTAAGTAAGGACACCGTCTGAGATAGCCCTGCTCACCCCCTTAGTAGCTTGGCACGAGCAGCCAGGCTTATCTCCAAGGCACGATTGTTCAGTATGTGCAACTACGCTCACACTAACCCCATGATGTCACCACAAGTAGACTCCACACATGTTTTAATAAAATGAGTATAATATTTATATATGCAATTATACGATACAACCACATGATAGAAAATCAACATACAAGAATGGGCAGTATTCTTTCCGGTGGGTTGGTAGGTTATAATCCCAGCGACTGCTTCTAACCAACAGTTAAGCTAACTTCTAACCGTTTCCAAAAGGTTAGGTCAGTCGTATTGCTCGAATTACGCACGTTGTGAAAAGAAACAAATACTGCAATGCGTAACAATATTCTCTTATACTGTGCAACAGAGAAATAATGCCTACGTAGCGCTACAGTCAAAAATTTGCAATTTGAAGGAATAATGCAATGTGTATCACCACCAGCACGCCCTGTACCAGGAAGAAACAAAGCAATGCGTCACACTACAATCCTGTACGGTGCAATGAAGAAATAATACACTGCGCCACGTTATGATCAGACACTGCACTGAAGAAATAATGCAATGTGCCACGTTACAATCAGGTAATCTGCAAGGGAAAAATAACGCAGTGCATAGCGCACCAAGCATGTAGTTCGTCAGGCATAAATGAGGTCAGGCGTCATACAACAGTTGATAGTTCGTTAGCAGCAATAATGCAAAGTGTAATACGACAATTTTACGAGCTTCATTAACAGTGCCCCCGTTATGGATCAAATGATGACGCAAAAGTACTGCTTCCCACTCCGGCCCCAGCACTGCCCCTCCTTGGGTCAACACGGGCCGGGATCTGAGCCGAAGTAACTGCTCGCGCAGCTGACTGAACCGGGAGGCCGAGAGACTATCCCTCCAGGCCCACACCCCACCCCAGGTATTGATCCACGTTACCAGGGGGGAGGACGTGACCCCACTCTCCTTCGCTGACGTCAGCGACTTGGGCCTTGATCCAGAACTCCATCACGGGGTGCGGCGGACTCGGGCCGGCGGCTCAGCTCTTCTGTGGCTGCGGGTCCGGGCCGTTGCGGGTGACTGTGGGCCCAATGACTTGACCCCTCTTCCGGCGGTCTCAGTCCACACCGAGATCCCCCCTCAGCACTATGGAGACTTTACTTCCAAATCAGTGCACCCCCTTACTCAAGCACTCTTCACCAGCGCCACAGGTTGCACTCCGACACACACACCGCGGGTCCAAGATTTGCCTCTTCTCTGGTGCTCACGACGATCCGGAGCTCTTCACCAATGCTCCGCTTGCACCTCCACACGCACCCGGCGCGTTCGAGTCTATCCTTACCTCACGGTACATACGATGTCCAGGCGATCCTTACCAATGCCCTGGCTGCACCATGACACGCACCCAGCGCGTCCGAGACGCACTTCTGCTTGTGGTGCCTACGAGGCCCAGGCGCTCTTCACCAACACCCGGCTGCACCACGACAGGCACCCAGCGCGTCTGAGACTCACTTCTGCTTGTGGTGCCTACGAGGCCCAGGCGCTCTTCACCAACACCCGGCTGCACCACGACACGCACCCAGCACGTCCGAGACTCACTTCCTCCTCTGGTTCACACGAGGCCCAGGCACTCTTCACCAACACCCGGGCTGCACCACGACATGCACACTGCGCGTCCGAGCCTCGGCTCCCCGTGCACACCACGACCAAGCGCTCCTCATCAACGCCTTGGCCTGCACTTCAACACGCACACTGCATGTCCGAGACTTAGTTTACTCCTGCGTGCCCACCATCACACGGCACAATTTCTGAGGGTCTCTAGCTGCAAAAGCACACGCACACCGTGTTGCATGGGACTTCTCCGGAAACTTTTATGATCTTGTATTTCCAAACAGGGAGCCAGCTCACCTCAGGCCCTTGGGGGTTTACAAAACACAGCACAAAAGCACAGTCTTTTTCAAGCAGGGGGACCCAGCGTCTCCAAGCACAGTCCCAACAGCCAATCCCTTAGAACAGCAAACTGCAGACCAGCCCCAGATCACGAAGTAAGAATTGGTCTATCCACAGCAGTCTCATCAGTTGTTCCTTCTTTAGCAGAGGTTCCTCTTGACCACAGAATGGGTCCAAGCCTTTACAGTCTCAACCCATATCTGTGTCATTCCCACGTTCAGGGGTTTCAACTCTCCTAGTTATACCCCTTAATGTCTTTGAAGTTCGTATGTGCTCAGGGGTCCTTGACCCCTCCCTAAATCAGTTCTGGGTGTCTCCCTCCTAGTGACCCCTCTCTCCCTTTGATACTGGGGGTCTGATCCTTAATCACTCAGCAAGAGATGGATCAATTGGTTTATAGCACCAGCCCAGGCCTTTTCACCTCCCGGGCTTCTCCTCCCCCTACTCTCCAGACGCAAGGCAGCCTGGTGCCATCTTAACCCCTCCCTGGGTCAAGGCCTCTCCCAGCTCCTCTCACCTTTCAGGTCCAGACAGACAATCCACATTTCCGAGACACACAGAAATGCTGAGAGCGCAAAACTCAGCCACTTTCTAAAAGAGTGGTTTATGAACACACAGTGATGAAACCACCTTCACACAAAGATGTGTTATAACACTGAGTTCATACATACTAGACTCCACCTCTCCATTATAACAGACAGGAAGGCGGAGGCTAACAAACAACACCCAGCCTCCCCCATTCTGTCCTATGGGCAGAATGGCCTTTCAGCAGTGAAAAACAAAATGGAGAGTTTTTCACTGTCAGAACATGTTCTGCCTTTTACCTACACTGCACCCTACCCAGGGTTTACCTGGGGTCTACCACCGGGGTGCCCAATGTGTATGTAAAAGGGAAAGTCAGGCCTGACAAGTGGATACACTTGTCAGGACAACATGCTAACTTAGCATTCTGAGTGCAGGCCCTACAGTGAAGGCCTGAGTTTCCTTCTCTGCGCGCCCTTGCATTACTAGCCCTTGCACACACAGTGCACATCACTAGGGACTTTTACTAGTAAGGCAAACATCCCAATCATGGCAAACCAATCACCATTACATTTTAAACAGGGAACTCTTGTACTTTGACACTGATCAGCAGTGGCAAAGCACCCAAAGCATCTAAATTAGCTACTCTAGGTCAGGAAAATGGTCTGGGGGAAAGCATAAAGTTTAGGGAACTTTAGCCAAAAAGGCCAAGTCTTACAATGAGCAAATAAATAGTGTGATCTTGGACATTTTCAGAGAAATCACAGTAACCAAACTCATTACAGCGGTTTGAAACACTAGACAACCATCTCACTTCAATAATGCACTCCTTTTTGGGTCTAGGTAAAGTTCCAGAGGGCCTCATTTACAAAGTGCTTTAATGGTGGTAAACCCTCAGATTAGGTCAAGCTGAAGGTTTGAGACTGCTAAAACACTCTTTGAAATGTACTAAACACAACTAACGATTCCATGGGACCACTTCCAACTACTAAAAAGGTTTGTGTAACTTAATTTGTTTCAAATGCATTCAGTTTTTTCTTTGAGGAAACAAGGTTGCATAAAAATAAAAATATTGCTTTATTAGCAAGCATTGGCATAGCCAATCAGTCTCGCCTTTAAGACCTTATAAGTGTTTAGTTATTCAGCACATTATAAACAGGCTATGCGCCATGGGTGGGACAAAGAGATGCAAGATGCTGAACAGCCTAAAATAAATAAAGCCAGCAAACAGAAAGCAAGCAAGCAATTGTGAAACACAAAACATGATGCCAACTGTAAGTAATGGGCAGAATGCATTCCCAAGGAAGTTTTTAGAATTAACCCAAGAAGTCCTTCGCAAAGCAGACCCACCCCCCCCCCCCCAGCTTTTCCATCCCACTTAAAGCCGTGTGTATATGTTTGTGCACATTTGTAGAGTATACCGGTGTGATATGTGGGTGTTTGTGTCTATATGTGTGTAGGAGAGTAGGGTCTGCTTTCTATGTTCACCCCCACTTTTTGCTTTTGCTTTACTGGTTTTCGACTTAGATGTGGCTGTGGGCCTGCTAATCAGACCCACAGCCCTGCTGTTCTCTCTCTAAATTACTACTATGTACTTTAGGTGCATAACCCATTTGGATAGGATCACCTTATTGGCCCCTAGGTACCCAGGGCATAGGTGTACCCTAGGCCTACCAGGGGCTGCAGCATGTATTGTGCCACCCCTGGCCTGGCCTTCCATTTTGACACAACTGGCTGATCACTCAGCTGGGGCAAGGTCGTGTAATCACCCCTTGCTTAGGTGTAGTATTCCTATACCTAACTTACATATAGACACATGTGTACCTATCAGTCACTCCTATGGCAGGCCTTGACAATCCTGGAGGCAGAGTGCTTGGTAACATGTGAGATGGTGCTCTAGCATGAGCTGAGCCTGTCTGCAGCTTTCGGAACCATGTCCTTATAGCTGTTCTATGATATAGCCTACCATATACTCTTAAAGTACCTTATAATCTTAGACGGTTATGGTAACTATGGTTTGGCTTTATCAAAACATGTCGTGTAAGGTGTCTAACACTCGGGAATAATACCCCCATGCCATTTCTGGACATGAGAATATTATTCCCCCCTTCTAGAGGGAAAGACATGTTAAAATCATACTTCAACTGTTAGCCTCTGACCAAAGCCTCAGCATCACAAAATGGATGCTGCTGCCACGACACAAGTCTGACCTCCTGCAGCTGGGAGTGATCCCAGCCAGGGAGGCCTGGACAATAGGTTTCCTGCTTGGGGAGGTGCTAGCACCTCCCCAGACAGCCTTTAGTGTATTGGGGCAGGGTGGGCTGAAAGGAATGAGACATGCCTGGGGCACACAAGGTGTTCCTTGCATAGTCCAGTTCAAACCGGCGCTGGGGCACTCCAGCCCCAGCTCTGGCGCGAAACTGGACAAAGGGAAGTGGGTGTAACCACCCCCTCCCAGGTCCCACCCATAAGGCGTGACCTAGCAGGTATCCCAGCCCCCCAGATTAGTATAAGAGTGGGAGTTGGGCCTCAAGACTTTAGATTATCCTGAACCTGCAAAACTGAACAGAAACTTTGGACCTTCGACATTCGACGAAAGAAGAAGACTGAAGAATCTCCCTTGTAGCCAAGGAGTGGCTACCCTGTGCAAACAGGCACCATCAAGAGACTACCCTTTGCTTTGTGAAACGTTCGACGAGGAACCGACTGCAGAGCCCGACCAGAGCCTTGATTTCCAGACTTCTCCGACCCTCATCCACATCTGCAGCAGAGCTGAGATCCGTGGAGGCGACGAGCGACGTGGGACCGGCTACCTGGGAAAAGCGGCTAGTAACTTACAGCGCAGCTTCTGAGGTACCCTCGAAGTTGTGCACCGGGGATTGAGAAGCCCCAACCCCAAGCACCATCTGCACCGAAGACCAGCCCCCCACACTCCACGAGTCCTGCGTGGGGCCCTTCAGCATTTTCCTGCTTGCCGCGTCTGTCCGGTTGCTTGCCCGCTGGCTAGTGGCCTCTGTGACGACGCTCCCTGAAATCTTCTGAGCTGGTTTGGCTCCTCCAGACTGGCTCCCGCTTCTCTGCAAAAAAAGAAGCACCCCAGACCTTCCTGGTCTGCACCAGAAGCAAGTCCCTTGTTCTTCGTGGGTTCCGCTTGCCAAGGCTTGGTGATTCCTAGTCCAACTTCGACGCCGCCGACAGCAAGAGCCTTCGTGGGACAGCTCGCCTCCTGGTCCTGGTCGTCCTCGACGCTTCCTGGTCCTCCTGGCTGCAGCGACAAGCTTCACCTTCACCTGCAACTCTTCACGACATCGCCTGGTTCCTTCCTGGTTCCACGTGGTCACTGGCTAGTGACCTTGACTCTGTCCCCTCTGCTTGCAGGTTTCTTCTCTTCTTGATCCCAGCCTTGGGATCCACCGGACACTCATCACTGACTGCCTGTCAGCATCTTTCTTCAGGCATCTATAGGAGTCGACGACGAAAACGACGCATCTTCACCCCTATGCACCCGCAGCCTGTGGGCTAGGTAACTTGGGTACTCCGGTGCTCATCAGGATAGTGACTATCCTAGTGTCTAGTTTTCAAGTCTCAACTTCCTAGCTACTCCGGAAGTGTCCTAAATCTATCTATTTCTAAACTGTAACATTGCTATTGACTTTTACGCATTACGCGTGAGTGTTTCCACTCTGCACACGAATCCCGTGGGCCTCCCACTTCCTAACTAACGCTAGTGTAGTGTAGCCCCAGCGATTCCCTGGGCCTAGGCCTATTCTATTTCCGTGACAGTGGTTCTTATACCACTTATTTAGTATATGGTTTGCGTGGCCCCTAGGGCCTAACTGTATTACTTACCTGTGTGACTTACTGTATGCATTAATAAGACTGTGTTGTACTTACCTCTAAACTCATAAAGAGTGCTGAGGGTTTGCTTAGAATAAATACACTTTATTTTATATATATATCTGTTGTGGTGTCCTTTCATTTGGTATTCAAGGGATTATATATGGTATCACAGCTGGCTTCACATGCCATTCAGAGTTTAGCCTAAGACTGCTCTTGTCCATGCTACCACTAGGATAGCTGGTCTATAAGGTTGACTTTACAACCAATCACCATAAGGGTATTTGGACTGATATAAGGTGTACACTATAACTAGTGACATCATACATCAGGCCAACTTCTCACATTGGTGAGCAGCGGTTGGGATCTGAGCTTGCTGTTGTAATACCATTGTAATCTTGAGATACTAAATTGAAAGATCACACAGATATTGTCTAGGTACATATAACATAGATTATTATACTTAAGTCCTACTGGACTTTGTAGTTGTAGGTTGAAGGGAATAACACACCCTGACTACAACTACTAGAAAGGTTTAGTAGATACAACTAGTGTAGGTAGGTGCACACACCACACCCTCACGAGATCATGCCTCTGGGAGGAGATCAAGTAGATGCTCTCTCAGGAGGGGCAGGTCTGCAGAAGACCCCCTCTAGGTATGATACCTTAACATTCCAGGAGATGAGACAATTGTGTACCTCCAGAGGAATAAAACAGGGTGCAAACCCTACCCTCCTTCAGTTAAGACAACTCCTAGAGGAGTATGATGCTCAGAGGGCATCACAGGAAGGTGCCCTAGGCACAGAGGAGGGTCTACCCACCACAGAGGAGTCAGATGGGGCTTCAGATGGGGAGGTAGACAGCCAGAGCCAAGTAAGGAGACTTAGCCAGGCTAACTTAAGTTTACATGGGAGTTTGCATGGGGTCCCCCCATACAGACCCACAAGTAGACATTCACAGAGAAACAGGAAGGACAGATCCCCTTCAGGGGAATCCATCCACTCCCATGTCTCTAACATCTCTAATGCTTCCTCTCACAGGGGAATGACTTCACCTGAGAGAAAGGAGCATGCAGCCAGCATGAGGGAGGCTAATCTGAGGATTCAGAGGGAAGAACTTGCCCTTGCCAAAGAGAAGCTTGCTCTGGCTAGAGAACAAAAGTTAAGTGGGTTAGAACCCACTGGTGGCAGCAACATTCCTAGAGATAGAGACAGGCACTATGATAATAGAAACCTGAGCAAGATTGTCCCTCCCTACAAGTGTGGGGATGACATCCACAAATGGATAACTGCTTTGGAGAGAGCTTGCAAAGTACAGCAGGTACCCCAAAGTCAGTGGGCAGCTATCTTGTGGCTCTCCTTCTCTGAGAAAGGAAGAGACAAGCTCCTCACAGTTAGTGATGAGGATGCAGATAATTACACTGTCCTGAAGAGTGCTCTGATTGATGGGTTTGGCCTAACCACTGAACAATACAGGTTGTTGTTCAGGGATACCCAGAAGACACAGACTCAGGACTGGACTGACTTTGTAGATTGTGCCACTAAGGCTCTGGAAGGCTGGCTATTGGGAAGTAAGGTTAAGGACTATACAGGATTGTATAATTTGATCATGAGAGAACAAATACTTAACAACTGTCAAAACCAGCTATTGCATCAACACCTGATTGATTCTGATCTGACTTCTCCCCAAGAATTGGGAAAGAAGGCAGATAGATGGGTCAGGACTAGAGTTAAGCAGAAAAACCAGAACCAGGGCGGTGATCAGAAAAAGGCAGACCAGAAGGGTAATGAGCAGAAACAAAAAGACCAGAAGTCTTCACCAGGCCCCCAAAAGGCTCAGGGGGAGGGTGGTTCCAAAAAGGATAAGAAGAAAGAAGGCCAAAAGAAACCATGGTGCAACTATTGTAAGTCTACCTCACATTGGTTTAGTGAGTGCACCAAAAAGGATAAGCCCCCAGCCACCATTGCCCCTAAGGCAACTGTACCCCCTAGTTCAGCTGTAAGTGGTGGTTCCCAGCAAAAGGGTGTAGTAGGGTTAACCCTGGGAACTGAGGAGGATTCTGGCCTAGTCAGAGTACCTACTCAGGCTGTCCTGATCTGTGATGGGGACTTAGCTTTGTCCTCTACTGTAGGCCCCAGTAACCTGGGCAAGTACAGACAGACACCTTTTATCAACCAAAGAATGGCTCAGGCCTACAGGGACACTGGGGCTAGTGTCACAATGGTGACACCTGCTTTTGTGGACCCTGGACAGATCATACTAGGTGAGAATTACCTAGTGACCAACGCTAGCAATGCCACTACCTCCCATAGTGTGGCTATTGTTAACTTCTCCTGGGGAGGGGTAACTGGCCTCAAGAAAGTTGTTGTTAGTTCAGACCTTCCTGTAGAGTGTTTACTGGGCAATGATCTTGAAACTTCAGTTTGGTCTGAAGTGGAGTATAGGACCCATGCAGAAATGCTGGGGATAGATGCACATGTCCTTGCTGTGACCAGGTCACAGGCCAAAAAGTGCAACACTGAACAAGTGCTGGATCCTGAAACTATGGACCAGTCACAATCCAAGAGAAAGAGCAGTAGGGTTAAGGCTGTGCCTTCCCCCCTGCCTCAGGTGGTGGATCAGTCCTCCCAGGAGGATGATTCTGAGAGCCCTGAAGGAACTGTCCTAGAAGAACTTGAACCTGATCAGGTTGAGTTTCTTGGGACAGGGGGACCTTCAAGGGCAGATCTGAGGCAGGCTCAATTAGACTGCCCCTCTCTTGAACCCCTCAGACAGCTGGCTGCTGCTGAGGCTGCAGGGAATGCTCAAGGTACCCATAGAGTGTATTGGGATGAAGGGCTACTGTACTCAGAGGCTAGAGACCCCAAGCCTGGTGCATCCAGGAGGTTGGTCATACCACTGAAGTTCAGAGGCTTCCTTCTAACCTTGGCCCATGATATTCCCCTTGCAGGACATTTAGGCCAGAACAAGACTTGGGACAGGCTTGTCCCTCACTTTCACTGGCCCCATATGTCAGAAGATACTAAGGAGTTTTGTCGCTCCTGTGTCACCTGCCAAGCCAGTGGCAAATCAGGTGGCACCACAAAGGCCCCCCTCATACCACTACCTGTGGTGGGGGTCCCCTTTGAAAGAGTGGGCATAGATATTGTAGGACCAATGGACCCACAAACAGCATCTGGGCACAGATTCATACTGGTGATAGTGGACCATGCCACCAGGTACCCAGAAGCAATTCCCCTGAGGACCACAACAGCTCCTGTTGTGGCAAGGGCCCTGCTTGGAGTATTCTCCAGAGTGGGAGTGGGCTTTCCAAAGGAGGTCATTTCTGACAGAGGTGCCAACTTTATGTCAGGATACTTGACTGCAATGTGGAAGGAGTGTGGTGTTAACTATAAGTTCACCACACCCTATCACCCACAGTGCAATGGGCTTGTTGAGAGATTCAACAAGACCCTAAAGGGAATGATAAAAGGATTACCAGACAAGCTTAGGCGAAGATGGGACATCCTTTTACCCTGCCTTCTGTTTGCTTACAGAGAGGTCCCACAAAAGGGGGTTGGCTACAGCCCTTTTGAGCTTTTGTTTGGGCATCCTGTAAGAGGACCCCTGTGTTTGGTGAAGGAAGGATGGGAGAGACCTCTCAGACAACCCAAACTAGACATAGTGGATTATGTACTTGGTCTCCGCTCCAGGATGGCAGAGTATATGAAGAAGGCTTCTAAAAACCTTGAGGCAAGCCAAGAACTCCAAAAAGCTTGGCATGACCAAAAGGCTGTACTGACTGTTTACCAGCCAGGGCAGAAAGTGTGGGTGTTGGAGCCAGTGGCCCCAGCAGCACTCCAAGACAAATGGTCTGGACCCCACACTATTGTTGAGAAAAAGGGAGAAGTCACCTACTTGGTGGACCTTGGGACTCCCAGAAGCCCCCACAGGGTGCTTCATGTCAACAGATTGAAGGCATATGTTGACAGGGCAGACATGGGGCTACTCATGGCTACAGATGAGGGGCAGGAGGAAGAGAGTGACCCTCTCCCAGACCTGTTGACTCAGAACCCTGATGATGGCTCAGTTGATGGTGTGGTCTTTTCTGACAGCCTCACTGTCCATCAGCAACAGGACTGCAGACACGTTCTGCAGGCCTACAGACATATGTTCTCTCTGACCCCAAGTCAGACAAACTGGTGCACCCATGAGGTGGACACTGGTGACAGTCTGCCTGTGAAGAGTAAAATCTACAGGCAACCTGACCATGTCAGGGACTGCATAAAAGTTGAGGTACAAAAGATGTTGGAGCTGGGAGTCATTGAACCTTCAGAGAGCCCTTGGGCTAGTCCTGTAGTCCTTGTGCCAAAACCTCACACCCAAGATGGTAAGAGAGAGATGAGGTTTTGCGTGGATTACAGAGGTCTCAATGCTGTCACTAGGACAGATGCCCACCCAATACCTAGGGCAGATGAGCTCATTGACAGACTGGCAGCTGCTAAGTTTTTGAGCACATTTGACCTAACAGCAGGCTACTGGCAAATCAGACTAGCTGAGAGTGCAAAGGCCAAAACTGCTTTCTCGACCCCAGGAGGACATTATCAATTTGTGGTAATGCCCTTTGGTTTGAAGAATGCACCTGCCACTTTCCAAAGGCTGGTGAATCAAGTCCTTACTGGGTTGGATGATTATTGTGCAGCTTATCTTGATGATATTGCTGTCTTTAGCTCCACCTGGGAGGATCACCTGGTCCACCTGAGGAATGTTTTAGAGGCCCTGCAAAAGGCAGGCCTCACTATCAAGGCCACTAAGTGCCAGATAGGGCAGAGCAAGGTTGTATACCTGGGCCACCTAGTTGGTGGGGGTCAGGTTCAACCACTGGAGAGCAAGATCCAGACCATAAAGGACTGGGCTCCTCCAACTACCCAGACTCAGGTCAGAGCTTTCTTGGGCCTGTCTGGGTACTACAGAAAGTTTGTTAAGAACTATGGGTCCATAGTGACACCACTTAATGACTTGACCTCCAAGAAGATGCCAAAGAAAGTTCAGTGGACAGCAAGCTGTCAAAAAGCATTTGATGACCTGAAGCAGGCCATGTGCAGTGCACCTATTCTGAAAAGTCCAGACTACTCCAAAGAGTTCATTGTCCAGACAGATGCTTCTGAGTTAGGTGTGGGAGCTGTTCTTTCACAACTGAATGTAGATGGTCAAGACCAGCCCATTGCTTTTATAAGTAGAAGGCTGACCCCTAGAGAGAAACGTTGGTCAGCTATTGAGAGGGAGGCCTTTGCTGTGGTTTGGGCCCTGAAGAAGCTGAGGCCATACTTGTTTGGCACTCACTTCAAGATTCAGACAGACCATAAGCCCCTCTTGTGGCTAAATCAGATGAAGGGTGAAAATCCCAAACTTCTTAGGTGGTCCATTTCCCTACAGGGGATGGACTTCACAGTGGAACATAGACCTGGGACTGACCATGCCAATGCAGATGGACTCTCCAGATATTTCCACTTAGAACATGAAGACTCAACTGGTCAAGGTTAGTTTAATGTCCCTAAGTTTGGGGGGGGGGGGGTTGTGTAGGAGAGTAGGGTCTGCTTTCTATGTTCACCCCCACTTTTTGCTTTTGCTTTACTGGTTTTCGACTTAGATGTGGCTGTGGGCCTGCTAATCAGACCCACAGCCCTGCTGTTCTCTCTCTAAATTACTACTATGTACTTTAGGTGCATAACCCATTTGGATAGGATCACCTTATTGGCCCCTGTACAGTGTACCCTAGGTACCCAGGGCATAGGTGTACCCTAGGCCTACCAGGGGCTGCAGCATGTATTGTGCCACCCCTGGCCTGGCCTTCCATTTTGACACAACTGGCTGATCACTCAGCTGGGGCAAGGTCGTGTAATCACCCCTTGCTTAGGTGTAGTATTCCTATACCTAACTTACATATAGACACATGTGTACCTATCAGTCACTCCTATGGCAGGCCTTGACAATCCTGGAGGCAGAGTGCTTGGTAACATGTGAGATGGTGCTCTAGCATGAGCTGAGCCTGTCTGCAGCTTTCGGAACCATGTCCTTATAGCTGTTCTATGATATAGCCTACCATATACTCAAAGTACCTTATAATCTTAGACGGTTATGGTAACTATGGTTTGGCTTTATCAAAACATGTCGTGTAAGGTGTCTAACACTCGGGAATAATACCCCCATGCCATTTCTGGACATGAGAATATTATTCCCCCCTTCTAGAGGGAAAGACATGTTAAAATCATACTTCAACTGTTAGCCTCTGACCAAAGCCTCAGCATCACAAAATGGATGCTGCTGCCACGACACAAGTCTGACCTCCTGCAGCTGGGAGTGATCCCAGCCAGGGAGGCCTGGACAATAGGTTTCCTGCTTGGGGAGGTGCTAGCACCTCCCCAGACAGCCTTTAGTGTATTGGGGCAGGGTGGGCTGAAAGGAATGAGACATGCCTGGGGCACACAAGGTGTTCCTTGCATAGTCCAGTTCAAACCGGCGCTGGGGCACTCCAGCCCCAGCTCTGGCGCGAAACTGGACAAAGGGAAGTGGGTGTAACCACCCCCTCCCAGGTCCCACCCATAAGGCGTGACCTAGCAGGTATCCCAGCCCCCCAGATTAGTATAAGAGTGGGAGTTGGGCCTCAAGACTTTAGATTATCCTGAACCTGCAAAACTGAACAGAAACTCTGGACCTTCGACATTCGACGAAAGAAGAAGACTGAAGAATCTCCCTTGTAGCCAAGGAGTGGCTACCCTGTGCAAACAGGCACCATCAAGAGACTACCCTTTGCTTTGTGAAACGTTCGACGAGGAACCGACTGCAGAGCCCGACCAGAGCCTTGATTTCCAGACTTCTCCGACCCTCATCCACATCTGCAGCAGAGCTGAGATCCGTGGAGGCGACGAGCGACGTGGGACCGGCTACCTGGGAAAAGCGGCTAGTAACTTACAGCGCAGCTTCTGAGGTACCCTCGAAGTTGTGCACCGGGGATTGAGAAGCCCCAACCCCAAGCACCATCTGCACCGAAGACCAGCCCCCCACACTCCACGAGTCCTGCGTGGGGCCCTTCAGCATTTTCCTGCTTGCCGCGTCTGTCCGGTTGCTTGCCCGCTGGCTAGTGGCCTCTGTGACGACGCTCCCTGAAATCTTCTGCGCTGGTTTGGCTCCTCCAGACTGGCTCCCGCTTCTCTGCAAAAAAAGAAGCACCCCAGACCTTCCTGGTCTGCACCAGAAGCAAGTCCCTTGTTCTTCGTGGGTTCCGCTTGCCAAGGCTTGGTGAGTCCTAGTCCAACTTCGACGCCGCCGACAGCAAGAGCCTTCGTGGGACAGCTCGCCTCCTGGTCCTGGTCGTCCTCGACGCTTCCTGGTCCTCCTGGCTGCAGCGACAAGCTTCACCTTCACCTGCAACTCTTCACGACATCGCCTGGTTCCTTCCTGGTTCCACGTGGTCACTGGCTAGTGACCTTGACTCTGTCCCCTCTGCTTGCAGGTTTCTTCTCTTCTTGATCCCAGCCTTGGGATCCACCGGACACTCTTCACTGACTGCCTGTCAGCATCTTTCTTCAGGCATCCATAGGAGTCGACGACGAAAACGACGCATCTTCACCCCTATGCACCCGCAGCCTGTGGGCTAGGTAACTTGGGTACTCCGGTGCTCATCAGGATAGTGACTATCCTAGTGTCTAGTTTTCAAGTCTCAACTTCCTAGCTACTCCGGAAGTGTCCTAAATCTATCTATTTCTAAACTGTAACATTGCTATTGACTTTTACGCATTACGCGTGAGTGTTTCCACTCTGCACACGAATCCCGTGGGCCTCCCACTTCCTAACTAACGCTAGTGTAGTGTAGCCCCAGCGATTCCCTAGGCCTAGGCCTATTCTATTTCCGTGACAGTGGTTCTTATACCACTTATTTAGTATATGGTTTGCGTGGCCCCTAGGGCCTAACTGTATTACTTACCTGTGTGACTTACTGTATGCATTAATAAGACTGTGTTGTACTTACCTCTAAACTCATAAAGAGTGCTGAGGGTTTGCTGAGAATAAATACACTTTATTTTATATATATATCTGTTGTGGTGTCCTTTCATTTGGTATTCAAGGGATTATATATGGTATCACAGCTGGCTTCACATGCCATTCAGAGTTTAGCCTAAGACTGCTCTTGTCCATGCTACCACTAGGATAGCTGGTCTATAAGGTTGACTTTACAACCAATCACCATAAGGGTATTTGGACTGATATAAGGTGTACACTATAACTAGTGACATCATACATCAGGCCAACTTCTCACAATGTGTGCATGTGTACATATGTTGCATGTGTGGTTGAGTGTGTGCACGTATTTGTGTCTGTATGTATCGGAGTGTAGGGGTATATGCTTTCTACGAGTCCGGAGCCTGTTCGTGCATTTGTGCAACAGTGTGTGCGTGTGCAGGCCTATATGGGTGTGTGCATGCGTCAGTGTGTGTATATCTATGTAAGCGTATATGGAAAGACTGGGAAAGGTACGTTCAGGCGCATATTTACACAAATACTTGTCAAACTTTTTTGTGAATCTAGCCCATAGTTTTTAAATTAAGTGTGAAAGGATTCCTCTTTACCCAATACCATTACCATGTCCTCTTAAACAGGCTCAGCTAACAAATAATTAATCTATCTCAACACGAAAAATTACTGTAGGCGGGATGGGGACCCGGGGGGCAGAAGCGAACAACACACACGTACAGTATAGGGTTTTCAGGGTCTATCTTCTTATGAGACTACCGCTTCCTGGCCCTTTTGTATATCAGTCCCATAAGGCCCATACTACCATTCAAAAGACGTCCTGCAAATCAGATGCACAAACAGAACAAAGGGGGCCGGGGGCAGGGGGGGGGGGGGGGGGGGGAGGAGAGGAATGTGTGAGAAGAGTCCCCTCTTGGCCTGGTCGTTGCGGTCACGTCTTCCCAGGGCACTCAGAGATGAAAGGGAGGGGAAAAAATATGGTAAAACCGGGATTAGTGTAAAGGACCTCTTACTATATACAGTACGTGCTACCACCACCAGACGCCGTGTGGGGGAGGGAACAGGGAGCACAGTGAGGGTTGGCCAGGTGAAGGATCAAACTAAACACCCGTGCCCTACTGCCCTGCACCAGCCCAACCAGAATGATTCTCTTAACGGTACTCGCCTTGTGCCACGACTCGTAGTCTGGGCTGTGGCGTAGGGACCCGGGGCATCCTCTCCCTTCTCTGGGCCGCCAGGTTTGTTTGCGATATCCGATGCTTCCGTGATCTCGTGTCTTTCGTCTCCCTCTCTTTTGGGCTCCTCGACCGATCCGCCTCCTTCTCCTCGCCTTTCCGTCTCAAACGTCACTGCTCCGCGCCATCCACTATCGAACGCCTTTCTGTCTGGATCCCACTCCTTTTGCCGGTCTTGCCCTGATGACTTCAGGTGCGCCTCTGCGTTCCTCCCTAGTGCCGCTAGACCGCTGAGTGTTTCCGGAGATGGTTGTGTGTCCTGCCCTGTTTCTCTCCACTTCCGGTCCGTCGGATCGTCGGACGCCTCACAAATACGTTTGGTTTGAATTATATCTTCGTGTGCATTCTCTGCATTCCTGAATATGCAACTATATTATTCTTGCGTGTTAAGTCTTCCTCTGTAAATACGTATGTGACATTATGCGACTATGTATACAAAGTTTCACTCACTAATGTCAAACTGTAAGTGCGCCAACACCACCGTAATATGGTCCGCGCTATAGAAATCCCCAAATTAATGGGGTGCGAGAGACCCAGAATGGGTAGGGGAAAGGGGGATGTGCCAGGAACAGTATCAAGCAGGTGTGATAATGTCGGCTCTGAATTAATGGGGTGTGAGGGAGTCTCTATATGAGGTAGTGTGTCATCCAGATAATGAAGGAAGTAAGTATCTGTGAAATGGACGTAGGAAGGGAAAGGTGAGTGGAGAATCAATGGGGAGGATGGACTGTGGATGGAGGGAGAGAAGGTTAGAAATGTGGAGATTAGAGAGTAACAGGGCAGCAGGAAGAAGCAGGGTCAGCGGCGGGCTAGGTTGGTGGTGTGTTGAAGACAGAGGAGGGGAGTGATTCAGAAAACGAGAGAGGGGAGAAAAAGCATAAAAGCTGCACCGCCATTGCATCAGGTGCACTTCCGTAATTGGGGTCAGTGGCAGGTCAGCTGGTAACTGTAAACATGAGGCTCGCGTGCTGGCAAAAGGGGAGGAGCGTGATGAAATGTAATGGACAGCGGTGCCTCTGCTGCAGTGCGGTCACCTCCAGGCTGCAGGCTCGACCCGTGGCGCGTGCAGGTGCGAGGCTGGCCCGTGCAAGCCGCGGTGTGCAGCCTCCTCTGGGGTGCACATTCACCCTTTAGTAGCGTGCGACCCTACTGCTACGGTCCAAGGAGATGGAGTAGTTTCTTTTCTGTAACTCCAGTTCTGTAGTAGGGGTATCTCTGTTATAGTCATAATCTAGTGAATAGTCCCGCCCATGTGCGCGGACCCCGGAGCAATAAAAAATAATCTCTAAAAGGTGACAAATCATGCAGACCTGCATACACCTTTAAGAGAGAATTTAATTTAAAGACAGATAATGCAGCCTATACCCACAGGCTACACTGTCCAGTACTTCAACTAGAATTCCACCAATATCCACAAACAGCACTGCCTGTCCAGTTTTTCTCCACATAGGAAAAAACCCTGCCTCTACCAGCAAAAGCCTCTGGAATGATAGAGAGGAAGGAGTGGACAGACAAGCCCCATAGGCTGCCATTATGTGGCTTGGAACAGGATACTGTGCCTTTAAGAAAACTTTCCAGTTTTCCAGAACTTTCCCCAGTATCCCAGAATGCCCAGCAGGTCCCATTTACTTTCAGTTCTTTTTGAAGGCGTAGCACGCCAGACCTGTAGCATTCTTCATATGAATAAGTATCTCTCCACCGGGGAGGAGGGCGGGCGCTTATGACTATAACAGAGATACCCCTACTACAGAACTGGAGTTACAGAAAAGAAACTACTCCTTCTGTAGTAGGGGATCTCTGTGTATAGTCATAATCTAGTGAATAGAATGGCAAGCCCATCCCCACACAACAAAAGCGGTGGAGAACACACAAGACACTACCACTACTGTGCGAACAAATTTCGCAGCGAAGCCTGCCCAACCTGAGCATCTGCCCTGGCATCCGTGTCCAGACAGTAATGCGCAGCAAAAGTATGGACCGACTTCCAAGTGGCCGCCTTACAGATTTCCGCAATCGGAACATTACGCAGCAAAGCCGTCGTGGCAGCTTTGCCCCTGGTGGAATGAGCCTTAGGTTTACCCCCTAAGGTCTTATTAGCCTTTTGATAACACAACTGTATGCAGGACACAATCCACCGAGAGATGGACTGCTTAGAGGTCGCAAGACCAGTCCTGACTGAGCCATAATTAACAAACAATTGGTCAGACCTACGAATATCCGTGGTCTTATCCAGATAAAATTTCAACACCCTTCGGACATCCAGGGAATGGAGAGCCCTTTCCGCTGGTGAAGAGGGATTCTGAAAGAACGTAGGTAAAGTTATGGTCTGATTGACATGAAAGTCAGAGATAACCTTAGGAAGGAACTTAGGGTGAGTACGCATCACAACCTTAGCAGCATGAAACACAGTATAAGGTTCTTGACAACATAATGCCTGAAGTTCACTCACCCTGCGGGCCGATGTAATGGCCACTAGGAACGCCGCCTTCCAGGATAGGTGCTGCAATGAAGCCTTGTGAATAGGTTCAAAAGGCTCTCTCATCAGTCTGGACAGCACCACATTCAAGTCCCAAGAAGGCGAGGGAAGTCTGACAGGAGGGAACACCTTCTTCAAGCCTTCCAAAAAATCCTTGACCACAGGAATCTGAAAGAAGGACGTCTGTGAAGGGCACTTCCTGTAAGCAGTCAAAGCAGCCAGATGAACCTTAATGGAATGGAAATTAAGGCCAGACTGCGCCAGATGCAAAAGGTATGGAAGGATGACATCTTCCTTACATGTTGTCGGATCAAAGCTCTTGGACTTGCACCAGATACAGAACCTCTTCCACTTGTAAGCATAGGATGTCCTAGTGGAAGGTCGCTTAGACTCCTTCAGAATGTCCATACAATCGTCTGGTAGATTCAGATGACCATATTGCACTATTTCAGGAGCCATGCCGCCAAACTCAAAGACGAGAGGTTGGGGTGCACCATCCGCCCCCCGAACTTCGTGAGAAGGTCCGGCCTGCACGGCAATCGCATGTGAGGAAGGAGAGACCGGTGAAGAAGGTCCGTGAACCACCACTGCCTGGGCCACTCCGGGGCGATCAGGATCATCCGCGCCCTGGACTGGGACAGCTTGATGAGCACCGCCGGAATCAGGGGAATGGGTGGAAAAGCGTACAGAAGGCTGTTCGACCAATCGATCCATAGCGCATTCCCCAGCGTCCCCCGCTGGTAGTACCTGGATGCGAAGTCTCGGCATTTGCTGTTTTCGGCGGTGGCGAACAGATCTACGTCTGGAGTCCCCCACCTTGCGAAGACTTCTCCTAGTACTTCGTCGTTTATGACCCATTCGTGGTTTTCCTGAATCAGCCTGCTCAAGGCATCCGCCTGAGCATTCTGCACCCCTGGCAGATGCGTGGCCGTAATCGTCAGTCCTCGGGCCAGCAGCCAGCGCCAGATCGCCTGCGCCTCCTGCGACAGAGTGCGCGATCTCGACCCCCCCTGCTTGTTGAGGTAATACATCGTGGTTGTATTGTCCGTCTGTATCAGCAGCGAGTTGGTCTGGAAGGACGGAAGGAAAGCCTTCAGTGCCAGGAAGACAGCTCTGAGTTCCAGGAAATTGATGTGGTACGTCGATTCCAAGGGAGACCACTTCCCTTGAATCTGCAGGTCCCCGGAATGCGCACCCCAGCCCTGGAGAGAAGCATCCGTCACCACATTCGTCGTGGGAATGTCCTTGTGGAAGGGAACCCCCTGGAGGAGGTTTTCCGCCGAACACCACCACTTCAGAGACTGACGAGCATGTAGAGACAGTCGGATCTTGTCGTCCCAAGAGCCTGTCCTCTGATCCCACTGATCCTCCAAGCACTCCTGCAGTGGTCGCATGTGTAGGCGTGCGTGCGGAGTGAGGAAGATACAGGAGGCCATCGATCCCAGTAGAGACGACACCTTCCTCACAGTCGTCGATGGAGCAGTCCTGAGGTCCTGAGCCTTCCGAAGGAGTGATAACCGCCTCTCCTCCGAAGGAGACACGCTTGCTGACCTCGTATCTATGGAGGCCCCCAGGTACTGTATGCACTGTACCGGAGACGGGACCGATTTGGACATGTTGACGTGTAACCCCAGCTTGTTCAAGAGCTCGCACGTCCATCGGAAGTGTTCTTGCGCTTCCTCGAAGGATGACGCCTTGATCAGCCAATCGTCCAGATACGGGTAGACAAACACCTTGTTCCTCCGCAGGTGTGCCGCCACCACCGCCATGCACTTCGAAAAAGTCCTGGGAGCAGACTTTAGCCCGAATGGCAGTACTGTGTATTGATAGTGATTGGCGCCGACTTGGAATCGCAGGAACTTCCTGTGCTTCCGTGCTATGGGCACATGAAAGTACGCATCCTGTAGATCTATGGCACAGAGCCAGTCTCCCCGTTGCAGCTGAGGGTAAATCTGGTGCAACGATAGCATGCGAAACTTCTCTCTGCGAATCCACTTGTTTGCTTGTCGCAAATCCAGAATGGGCCTGAACTCGTTCTTGTCCTTCTTGCGAACGAGGAAGAACCGAGAGTACAGACCTCTTCCCCTTTGAGACAAAGGTACTTCTTCTACCGCCTTTTTTCTCAACAAGATGTCTGCCTCCGCCTGGAGCTTCCTCAGCTGGAAGCGAGAGCTGACCGGCGGAATCGCTGGAGGCGGGCTGATGAACCGAAGACTGTATCCATTGCAAACAATATTCAGCACCCACTTGTCCGGAGTAATTTTTCTCCACTCTGCCGGAAAAAATTGGATGCTTCCCCCCACTGGAGTGGGTAACGGTTGAGGGGGAAGTAACAGCTCAGGGCCGAGACCCGGCCGGGCCCTTGTTCGTGGTAGTAGCCTGCTGGCCTCCTCTACCCCTCTGGCGCTTCTGGAAGGGCTTGCGGAACTGCTGCTGTTGTGGCTGCTGCTGTCCCGAGCCCTGCCCACGCCCTCGGCCCGACGACCCGAACCTCCTCTGGAACGGTCGTTTCTTTTTCTCGGCCTTCTCTAACCCGACGGCCGTCAGGGTTTCCGCTTCAGCCTTCATGCGGGCCATTTCATCGTCCGCATGCTTCCCGAACAGGGTTTCCCCCGAGAAGGGCAGGTTGGCCACTCTCTGCTGCGCCTCCGGCTTGAGGGACGTCAGGCGCAACCAGGAATGGCGCCGCTGGTGGACGCCATGACAGTAGGCGTGGGCGGCCAATAGCGATACATCCGCCGCTGCGCTGATCGTTTGGTTAGAAACCAGCATGCCTTCGCGCACCGTCTCCAAGAAGTCCTCCTTCTTGTCTCGTGGCAGGAGGTCCGCATATTGCTGCAGGGATTCCCACAGGGCCCAGTCGTAACGGCCCAACAACGCCCCTGCACTCGCCGCCTTCATCGTGGTGGCGGCGGTACCACACACCTTCCTGCCCGCAGAGTCCAGCCAGCGGCTTTCCTTGTCCGGTGGCACCGTGGAGGCCGGGGCGGTCGCATGTTGTTTTCTCGCCGCCGTCACGATAACCGAATCCGGCTTCGGGTCCCCTCTCAAAAAGGACGGATCCGACTCCGGGGCCCTATATTTCTTCATGAGCCTGGACGGAGCGGCCTTCGCTGTTGCGGGAGTGAGGAACAGTTCCAAGGCTGGTTCCACCAGTCCAGGCACGAGAGGCAGGAGGGGGCGAGACAAGTGTCTTTTATGAAGCGTCTCAAATATCACGGACGTCGTGGGTGTTGGAACCGTCACCGTGATATTCAGCTTCGCAGCCCCTCGCAACAGCACCTCCTGGAACGAGACCAAGTCGTCCACCGGCGACACCCTAGTCCCCGGGGAGTCCGACAGCGTCGGGGAAAGGTCCCTGTCCGAGGAGCGCGACCTGGACCTATACCTCCTGCGGCGTCGTCTAGAGTCTGACGAGGATCGCCCTCGGCTCCGCGATCGTCGCCTCCTGTGAGAGCGGGAGCGCGACCTCTTCGGCTTAGGCCTGTCCGCCGGTCTCGCTGGTCCAGGCGACCGTGGGCGTCGTGGCTTCGGGGTCCCCTGCGGCGGAGTCGGGTACCGTGGAAGGGAAACCGACCTCGGGGGGACCGGCGGCGGTCCCGCAGGAGTGCGTGGCAGCAACAGAGGCTGGGGTGGCGGAGACAGAGTCCGCGGCCGCGGAGGAGGCGGTGGCGGAGGTGGAGACGGTGGTGGAGGAGGTGGCGGCGGTGGGGGAGGCGGTGGCAGAGGTGGGAGAGGAGGAGGCGACGGAGGCATCCGAGGCGGGGTATACACCACCGAGTACACCGATCCCGGCGACTCTCTCTTCCTCGACGTCGATCTTCTCCTCGACGTCGACCTGTGCCTCGACGTCGACCTGTGCCTCGACGGCGATCTTCTCGGCGTCGATCTCTTCTTCGGCGTCGACTTTTGTCTCGACGTCGATCTCCGCCTCGACGGCGACCTCCGCCTCCACGGCGACCTTCGCCTCGACGGCGACCTTCGCCTCGACGGCGACCTTCGCCTCGACGGCGACCTCCTTCTCTTCATCGACGGCGAGCTGCGATCCCTCGACGCCGAACGCCGACGCCGGGTCTTCACTCGACGTCGACCGCTGGACGAAGCCGAAGATGGCGTCGTCGCCGACGACGCCGATGTAGTCGACGGCGGCCTATTCAGGTCCCTCGACGGCGATCGTCGACGCTTCTCCCCAGAGCCCTGGGGAGACGGCGAACAGACGGTGGTCATCCTCCTCGACGTCGCCGTCGACGCCCTCGACGTCGACGGGGAGCGCTTACTGGTCTTCCTGCCCCTGGGGAGCCCCCCAGAGGCCTCAGTATGGGCCAAATCAGCCCCTCCAGACCCACCTGGTGCCTTCAGTCTTCGCTCCTCCAGAGCTTGAAGTCTGCTCTTCATCCTGTCCCTCAGGGTCCTGGCTGAAAACGAGTGGCAGATGGTACAGCTTTCAGGCACGTGGGACTGGGGAAGGCAAGCTATGCACACCTCGTGTGGGTCAGTTTTAGCCTTCTTTCGACCACACTCCGGGCACTTGTCGAACAAGCCAGGCATGTTGACAGTACCAGCTACTAAACACAAGAAAAAGTGACAAAAATTGCCAAAATCTCAATGAAAACCTTGAAAAAGGGAGAGCTCAATGCTCCAGGGTCCTGCTAGCAGGAGCCGGAAAAAAGAACTGAAAGTAAATGGGACCTGCTGGGCATTCTGGGATACTGGGGAAAGTTCTGGAAAACTGGAAAGTTTTCTTAAAGGCACAGTATCCTGTTCCAAGCCACATAATGGCAGCCTATGGGGCTTGTCTGTCCACTCCTTCCTCTCTATCATTCCAGAGGCTTTTGCTGGTAGAGGCAGGGTTTTTTCCTATGTGGAGAAAAACTGGACAGGCAGTGCTGTTTGTGGATATTGGTGGAATTCTAGTTGAAGTACTGGACAGTGTAGCCTGTGGGTATAGGCTGCATTATCTGTCTTTAAATTAAATTCTCTCTTAAAGGTGTATGCAGGTCTGCATGATTTGTCACCTTTTAGAGATTATTTTTTATTGCTCCGGGGTCCGCGCACATGGGCGGGACTATTCACTAGATTATGACTATACACAGAGATCCCCTACTACAGAAGGGCAGTTTTTCAAAACACGTAATTATTTTTAAGGATACAGAGAAACAAAATATAACAAGGAAAACTCAAAATATGCAAATTTCCATATATGAGAGAAGTGGTTTGCCCCCAACTCTCTAAAACAAAATACAGTGAACAAGAATGAAAAACATGCATAATCACCCTTGATTCAGTAGAAGATAGGGTTACATAACTCACAAAATGGGGAATAGCACTACAGTGCATAACTGGGTAAAAAGATTACAAACTGACTGTTTTGAGTATCAATAATGAAAATAGTCCAAGGACTCGGTGGAAGAGAAAAAAAAGAAATAGAAAGTATAAAGAGAATATAGTACAGACTGAGCTGAGAGAACAGAGGTTGCCGAGTATGACAGAAAAAGAGCAAATGTAAGGGTGAAACAAGCAAAAGCGTAAGCACGGTGCGTTGTGTGTAACCTGACACACGAAGAATGCAGCTGCCACCCTGCACGCCCCTGCAAGCAAAACGCTGTGGGAGTGAATATTTGCAAAATAAGTGGGACATTCACTTGGTTTTGGCCATTTGCATGCTTCCATTATTGAAAGACACACACAAAGGTCAATCCGATATGTGGGAGGAGTCAAACCCACACGAAGAAGTTGAAAGTGCTCACAAGAAGCCTCCCATAGGGCAGAGCATGCGCGCTGCGCTAGGCTTGACCTAAAAAGCAATCACAGACATGGTGGTCTGCTGACCCCAGCAGGCTGCCATTCCTCCGACTGTGGCCAAAGATAGAGGGATGCAATTTGCAACCTACCTCATAAATATTTGATGTGGTAGGTTGAATTTCAACCTTCTACAATTCTGTATTTTGTGAACCAACCTATTTGAACATACGTCGGTTCCCAAAAACAATTTGGTAAAAGTCTGCTCTCAACTTACCACCACTTTTACCTAATCGATTCTTTGTACGAGGCCCAGAGTGCTTTAAAATAGAAAAGGATTTGCTGTGCTTGAAAAAAAATACACAATGGACTAATCTCCCTACCCATTGTACATACTTGAAAGCAGTGTTGCTACTCAACTAGAACAATTAATTACGGACTACCACCTGTTTGACAAACTTAAGTTTGGATTCAGGGGGGGAGGGGGTTCTATAGTACTGAAACCCCTATTCTGCAAATAGCTCATGATGCCTTATGCATTTTGGACAATGGTGACTCGTGTCTAATCATCCTTCTTGACCCGTCCGCAGCCTTTAATGGGGGTCAACCATGTAACACTCTTGAGCACCCTCAGAGGATAAAATTGAGTTAAAAGGTGCCATCAAGTTTGAATTTCCGCCTAACTAGAAAACCGCTCCCTGCAAAACAAAGCAACAATTTTCCAACTATGCACTCATAGGATAAAGCATTTTTCAATGCTCAAGGCTATCTCCAACTTTCAATAATTTGCAAGTGAACTTCTCACCCCACTGATAAAAAAACTCTCTGAATATTATATCATCTCTATGCCGATGCTATACAACTACACCTGAGGTCTTAACCTGTTTAAGAATAAACTTAGAAGACAATGAATCCTGTGTGGTTTCTCACCACTTATACTCTCTTATGACTTGAATTCTTATGCATATCTCCGCTAAAAAAGCAGAATCCCAATCCAAACATGGGTTGTCTCACATAACATAATGGACTGTAGACATAACAGTATCAGATGTGTGAAATCTCTTGGGTTCAATCTTGCTAAACTTTCAAGCTTGCGAAAACATTACAAAGAAGATTGCCCAGTACCAGTGCAGGATCATACGCTGCACCAGACTTCAAAAGAGTGGTATGGTACAATCTTTGCTCTCATCAAGGTTTGGGCATAGGAATGCCCTGTTTTCTTACACTACAGCGGCATTCTCCTAAGGCAACTCTGCACATGCAGCTCAGTAGTGGAATGTTTTGAACACAACACTAGCCATAACAACCCTTAATTAGCTTCTCATAGAATATAGAAGCTTTAGCAAAATATTCTGCCTTATCCCCAAGGCAATGCAATGTGTTTTCCTAAGATACCTGGCACAAACGTTCAGCCCTCTGGGTGCAGTCACTCCATGCTCCTCATAACAAAGAGCCATCTCACATACGTTTTGGTAACACCCCAAAATATGTAATCCTATTCTACTGACAATGACCACTAACCCATTGCTGAGTCCTACAAAAAGGACCTAAAACAACTTCCACTCCAGCAAAAAATAATCCTATAATCATTGCAAATTTTGAGCTTGGCATTAAACCCCAAGAGAAGAAATCTATTTTATTCTCTTATAAACCAGCTCATAACCGGTCTCTTGCTATCACTTTTCCTGCAGGGACGATTCCAAGTAAAAAAAAGTTTTATTATTCTACATTTGCTAGTGTAACATACATACCCCATGTAAAGAGGACTGGGACCAGGAGTCTAGCATGCTCTGTATAAATCTTATAAATAAATACTATTGGAGCCCGTTCCCCCTACCTGATGAGCAGTTAAGCTTCCATTCACTTAGATGTTCACAGCAATAAGAATACTCTAGGGTGCAAGACTTGCCACCAGAACTAGGGAGAATTGCCACCAACATTTCTCTCAACTTTGACGTGAAGGGTCTCCTTGGAGCACAGATGAAGAATATATGCACATGGAGATTCTTTGTGGCAAGGAAAGAATCCCAAAATTGGGCCTTGGGGAGTAGTGCCCATATGGAATTAGAGGCACTTTATCATCAACAGAAAAACCGCCTTGAATATTTATGTTCCTAAACTCCGTCCCAACCTAAATTTGTCCATAGCAACGACCTCTTTAAACCAGGCGCCATCCACACCCCTACGTGGTGCAAGGTCCCAGACTAGGTCCTGTCAGAGAGCCTTGGAAAGGTACCATCCAATACTGTTGAAAAACCGTGTTACCATGTGATTCAAGCTGAACTGTCATCCACCTCGACTGAAAAAGTAAATGCTCGCCAGTTGTCTCCTCTCCTAGGTATGCTGGGTGGATTCCTTTACTACCAGATACCCAAAAGACCAACTGCCTTCTGCGGCACTCATGGGGTTGGCATCTAACTACCAAATTCAAACCTCATTTGCCTCATGCATACAAACACTTACGCTCTACAGGCTCAGACACAGAGAGGGATGGGAGAACTCTATAATTTACTGAATGAACTTTGACAAGTACAGTGAATTTTTAGATGTATTAATAGATTTCACTGACATGGACTGTAAGATAACGACAGTATTTAACAATAAAGACTGAAGTGATTAATCTGTCTCCTGTTACATCTTTCTGCTACACAGCAATGTACAGGATGGAACAGACTATTCTACCAGCTTAGTAGGAGTACAAGTGAAATACCATCCTTCAAAGAATTATGAAGTACAGTGATGGATATGAAAATATTTCTTAACTGTTCATCTTCAGTTCAACCTCAGTGGACATTTCACAAGTATACAGAGATGACTTGCCCTCATCCTTACCCAAAAGGATACATTTTTCAGGAATACCAAAGCTGGATAATTGGTAGCTTAGAACCACCTTATGTTCCTTGTATATGAGATTCTGAATAGTAGCCAACAGGAACATTTTCTGCTGACACACTTCCCCAAAGTCCCAAGACAGACGGGATATGTGAGAAAATTCTTGGTGTTAACAAGTGTTGCCTTGTTAACACCAAGAATGTTCCCAGAGAATAATGCACCAACAGGCTTTGCATTTACCTCTTTTCATTTTAACTGATCTACCCAAACTTTAAGTCAACTAAAGGAGTAGAAGAACAGCAGAATCTATTTCCTTAATTACTGAGGCCATGCCTTACTAGTGGCATACATGATCATGTTGGAAAGGACCTTGGGCTTTACAGTTTGGCAAATAAGGTACTCCATCACAAACTCTAAAAACCTTGTCTCTGATGGCTATGGTAGTGGGCTTTTACCAAGGATTTTGAGTTTTGTTTAACAGTACACACAACTTTAACGTACCTCCGATCAGGGTAAACCATAACTTCAAGACCATGGTCTGGCCATCGTATTATTATTTCCCTCACACTCGGTTTTTTGTGTACTCTAGAACCCATGTCTTTCACTTAGCATACCAAATTGCAAGGAACATCTCTCTGAACAGAATCTATAGTTGCATCAACTTTGCTATGCAATCCTTGATCATCCTGGTTTTGCAAAGACCATACACCTCTGACTGAACTATGCGGAGAAATGTAAAATACTGCAAAATTAATCTTACCTGTGAGTGGAAATCTTTGGAGCATTCTTTTCATGCAGTCGGTGTCAGATTGGTCAGCTGGGTGTGTAAGCCTTAACACCCCATCTTGTGGATATGTGGCTTCCACAGGGAAATAAGCAACATCTATTGCGACTCTGTGGTTGAGATCTAAAAATGAGAAGACATGTGAAGCAATGAACATCATATCAAGACTGGACAATAGAAAGTGAACCATGTAATGTTGAAAGTTAGAGCATCATCTTCATGTGGCTCCCAATGGCCAAGGCGACCATAGAGGCATCAATTAGTTCACGTTATGGTGTTAAAGAAAAAACGTAAGTTATGGCAAAAAATAAGTATCTATGTAACAGTGCTTAAAATGTATTTTGATTGGTAAGAGTGATATAGAGTTTCTTGTTAACATTAAGTTGGTCCTATTCAAACCAAGTATCAGAGTGGTGAGGCTTACTCATGAACTCTTGATGGGATCTAAAGGATGAGGACTGCAGGAGCGAGGAAATACTTTTTTGAAGAGATAATTAATGTAGAAAAATATGCATATTAAGACATGTGTAGTTGCAGACTCCTGTAAGCTATAAAGCAAAAGGCATTGTCGAATTCCTAGCCATTCCTTTACAAAGTGTTTGCAATAAATCGGCTCCAAATGACAATACTTGCAGTCACAACTGGGATCGTCATAGCAAGTGTTGTAAAACGGGCCTTTCTAAGGTCCTTTCCATCAACTTTCTGATTTTGTCCCTCCTGGTTCTCTACTGATCTATGTGCTAGCCTTAGGACTTTGAGCACATTTGACACTGCCATTCAGTGCCACAGCGTTGGTGCACACCTGAATGGCTGATTTTAGTTAGATGTAAGTCCCTTGTCCAGGGGTAAGACATATACCTAGGGCATGTAACCCAAATGCTCCTTCGTGGGCATGCGCATAAGAAACAATTGATGGACTAAATGCTGGACAATGCAAACATTCACCCCCAGTCACAAGGATCTGGGTTTAATCCATCATTCTTTTGCTCACCACACCACCCCAGTTTAGACCCAGCCATATGCAAATCAGTCTTGACCCTGTTCCTTGTGGGAACAGTCCAGCCCGAGCTGCAAAGCCAGGTCCTCCCTGGACCGGAAATAAGCATCCTAGGACTGGTTTCAGGGCATCACCCTTCTTCAGCCAGCCTAGCTGGAATCCAGTGGTGTGGTGAGCACGGGACCCACGTCTGGACATACCCTTCCCACTTAAGGCGACATATGCAAAAGAAACAATTGATGGATAGAATGCTGGACAATGCAAAAATTCACCCCCAGTCACAAGGATCTGGGTTTAATCCATCATTCTTTTGCTCACCACAACACCCCAGTTTGGACCCAGCCATATGCAAATCAGTCTTGACTGTTCCTTGTGAGAACAGTTCAGCCCGAACTGCCAAGCCAGGTCCTCCCTGGACCGGAAACAAGCATCCCAAGACTGATTTCAGGGCATCACCCTTCTTCAGCCAGGTTAGCTTGAATCCAGTGGTGTGGTGAGCACGGGACCCACACTGGGCCTGCAGCACTGGTTGTGCCACCGACAGAGGTAGCTCTTCAAATGTGCCACAGGTTTGCCCTGTCGGGGCAGGCCTGTGTGTGCGCAGGGTGCTGTTACTTGGGTTGGCTTTCAAAAAGCTACTTGCCAACGTCTATATGTCTCTCGTTACATCAGAGTACTCCCTTGTCGGGAAGAGGCAGGGCATGTGTGCGCTACATGCACTGGTAGCGAATGGCACCGGATGGTGTGTTCGGTACTGTGAGACCTGCTTCTCGCATTGATTATCGCGGGGACTAATGGAAAGGCTATTCAGCAGTATATCTAAGTGCAGAAGAGTAGCAGTATAGTGTTTGATATCAATGACGTAGTAAGGGCAAATCCTCTCTGATCGTGCAAGTGGATACAACATTACTATTGTGGAAATACCATGATGAGAAAGTGGGCATATCTGTGCTCGCTCTGTGTGCCTTTCAGCCTGTTTCCAGTACACATTTGGGTGCTGGGGGGACAGCTACATCTGTGCTTTCTCGATAGAAGGCCATAAACTAGGTCCTCAGGGTAAACTGCAGACCTCTGACTTTGAGGGGCCATCCTGGGACGGATATGAGGGGGTGGAATTGGCACCTGCATTCCATGGGGCAGGGTCTTGGCCCCACTAAAGATATTGATCAAGCCTCCAGGGGTAGGATGGCAGACAGGACAAAGTTTAGAGAGGGCCTGTACATTTCAAAGGTAGCCTTTTGAACTGGGCTCATCTTCAAAGGCCATTGTGGATTTAACTACTGGGGCATTGCCCTCAGGAGTTAGAGACGCTTTTGGGATTGGAACCATACTACGCTGGTTCGACGCTGTAACATAGACCAGAGGAACCATTGGGACAGGAGGGATTGCAACTTGATTACCAGCAGACTTGTGGTGGCCTGGGGCTTGTCATGCTCCAGGAAGTGGACTATCACTTGGTGTATTTTGCCTGGATGTTGCTGGCCGACATCAAAATAATCTCTACAACCTCTTGAGAGGGCACTGTACCTCAACTTTCTCATTAATGATCAGCCTGTGGAAGTTAGCCTACAGCAGTTTACTTACAGAACTTATTTACAAAACTTTTGCATGCTGTCCATCAATTGTTCTTTTTGCATTTGTTTCCCCGAGTGGGACGGGTATGCCCAGACGTGGGTCCTGTGCTCTCCATGCCACTGGAGTCAAGCTATCCCGGCTGATGAGGGGTGAACCCCGAAACCGGTCCTAGATGCTGGTTTCCAGTCCAGGGAGGACCTGGCAGGCAGTTCGGGCTGGACTGTTTTCATTGGGCGCAGGGTCAAGACTGATTTGCATAAGCTGGGTTCAAACTGGAATGGCATGGGGGGCTAAAAAATAATGGATTTAGGCCCAGATCTCTGTACTAGGGTGAATGTATGATATTGTTCTGGAATCTGTCCATCAATTGTTATTTTTGCGTTCTATTTACCATCCCAGTGCCTATGTTAGCGCATGACCACTTGGCACAGTGGCAAGGGCAGCTCAGCCCAGCACCATGTGACTCTGGGCAATAGTTCGCTTAATCTACCCTACGACCCCCAGGGCCTTGAGACCCGTAGGGGTGATTAGTTTGCGCTTTACAAATGCCAGGTTACTTCCTTGATCCAAATAAAAAGGACAATCTGTGTGATTGCTGACCTATGGTTTAAGGGTTACAGGGAGTGTGGGGGGGGGGTTGCAGGACAGTGCTGACAATGGAAAATGAACTGAGAGTATTACAGTAACCACAAAGGTTACTTTATCATACTCTGCACCAGGGCTCTTTACCATTCTCAACATAATAGGTAAATTCCATAGCAACAGAAATTGAGGAGGAGACAAAAGGCAGGATTATGCATCATAGGCTTAAGCAAATAGGTGCTGCTGTATTTCCTGGCCAAATGTAACACTGCTGTAAGTGGAGTTCCATGGCACAATGTTTTGGCAGAACAAATGATCTTCATTGGGCACATGCTTGGAGAAAGCAAAAAACACCGTCTTAACCCTAGTGGAATTCATCCCTACAAAACATGGAGGTTGGTGTCGATGTAGATTGCCGCAATGTATGAAGCATGATGTTATTCACTCTGTAATGGCGTCCTACGCAGATGCTCAGCTGGAAAATTTGACCTCCAAAGGTCACAAAACATTGGTTTGACGCATGCAGATCAGTGATTCGGTCCAAAACTGTGCCCAAGATGAATGCCACATTTAAGTTATACAAGGTCTCTGCAACCAAGAAGCATCGTCTCACACAGGTGTAACTATGCAGCAACTATGAGATGAAGAAAGGGTGAATCCAAAGAAGCACCCTGTTTCTTTGAAACATTATGAAGAACTCTAGTGTATAAAGGGCTTGAAGTTCACCACTTATGTAACTGTTTAATATTATGCGCAGCAAAGACGTTTTAGGTGGCAGAATGCCATTGGTTTAAAAGGCCTGTGTGCTTGACAGGCATCGAATTAAAGTCTAAGGAGGTGTTGAACACTGCTATAGAATAAAAACGCGTTTGGCCAAAGATCCCTCTTGCCATCATCATTAATGAAGGAGAAACACTTTGCAGATGTGTTTCAGCAGGCCCCTTTTAGAAGATGGTTTATTAGTAGGTGCAGGTAGGTACCTACATATAGTAATAACACCACAATCACAAATTATGTCCAGTCAAGTACTTAATAAATGAATCCTAGCTCAACCCTTGATAGCTTGGCTGTGAGCAGACAGGCTTAACTTAGACAGGTGTGTTAAGCATTTAAAAACACTAATACATTAAATAACTAAGACACAACACGCAATGAAAATACAACCATCTATAAAAATAGGACATTTTTAGGATTTAAATCACACCAAATCGACAAAAATCCAACACAGGGAACCAGAGATAAGCCAGACCACTTCTCCTGAAGTGTGGCAAATTCTTGTCTCAGTAAGCACTGTTCTTTAAAAACCAAAATGGAGAAAATATCTCCTGGAGCTTCAGGTCTGGCTAACCCAACCTACATGTGTGGCTAACTTTCTCTAACACTCCCCTTCCAGCATCTTTGCTAATTCAATTACAGTGGCTTCCATCTGGCTGAGATTGCAGGAACTGACGGTGAGCCTGATTCCTGTCCTCACAGTCTTTCTCCCTTTTAAGACCAGTCTGGCTACACAGCCCGTTTCCAACCTTTTGCTCTGCAGCATCAGATCTCCTACCACCAGATGTCTCCTTATTCTCAGCCCAGGCCACTTCATATCTAATCAAGAGTGCTTGGCTCAGCCTGTCAAAGACTGGCTAATCAGAAGAGGCTGCTCTAGAGCTAAATTCAGACACATCTGGAAAGCAAGTTCTATAACTTTTTTTCTGTCGTAGTTATAATAAATCTAACGCTGGCAAGTTGCTGAATTTATTCTATTATTTAGACACTGCGAAGTATCGTCTTAACTCACTCATGTCAATAGCTAGACTTTATTAATACTTAATAAAGCCATCCCCGTTAGCCTATGGAGCTAATGCAATACAACGGAGAAACGAAAAAGGCAGTTTTTCCCTCACCAGGGGTTATAAAAAATCTTTTATAATGTCCCTGCTTATTTTAACATGGCACCCAACCTTTGGGGCACATAGGCTTTACCATAGGGGTGACGTATATGTAAAAATAAGGTTGTTTAAGGCTTTGAAAGTACCTTTAATTCTGAAGTTAGACTGGGACTTAAGTTTTATTTGAAAAGCAACATGTAAAGCATGGCTGGCTTTTAAAATGACAGCTGGCAACCCAGAAGTGCACACTTAAGTGCATGAAATCTACTGGGCCACTAAACGTACATGCCTACCATATACTAGGGACTTACGGGTAGGTTGTCAGTACCAATTATAATTACACCTAATTACCATGTTGAAATGTCAACTCCTTAGGAATCATGAACTTAAGCTGAACAATGGTAGAAAGGATGTAATGCTGCCCTTCCCTTCACAAATAGAAGTTCTCTCTTCCAGGGAGGTGGGCATGGTTACATTGTAATAATTAGTCTCCCTGATCAGGAAAACTCCCAGAATCAGAGGGGTCAAAAGAAAGATGTATAGGAACACCCTTGTCCAGCCCATTATCAGGACGTGCTCACGGGAATTCTGTCCCTTTTCAATCCAAGACACAAATTGCTCACATTTGGTGTTGAGGTGGGATGACAGGGCACCTTCAAGCCTAATACATAGAACCTGGGACTTCGAGGAGTGATCTCCCACTCAGGTGATCATAAGAGAATCCTGATCAAGCAGTCCGCTCTAGTGTACAGTATCCATGAAAGTCTTGTTGCAGTGCCCACTCCTACAAAGCTGCTGTTGGTAGAGTGCATGCCGCATTTGCGTGGACCATAACCTTCATCCTAGATTTCAACACTCGGACACCCCCCAAGAACACTGCCCTAACCTTCACTATATTTTCGTGCAGGGACATATCAGATTTACCGTAAAAGAAAAAATGACAGTGTCCTATACTGAGAGTTGGTTTCCCATCATGCACTGTAGACTGTTTCATTACACTGTGCACATTCACTTGTTGCTCTGTACAGCAGCTAAAACCTGGCTATTGTCAGCATTTTTAATGTCTACAGAAGAAGTACCTGGTTCGAAGTGTACAGACACAGGATAAGGTGGAATTTCCCTATTCATTTATCCTACAATGAAGTGGTGGGATTATTACCGCCGGTCTGTTCTGGGGTGGAACCACCTCAACTGTACATAAAAACAGGAGCCTCTGCCTTCTGCAAATGTTTTTGGGACACTAACTGAGGCAGAGGCAGCGTGGAAGGGAGAGGCTGTGGAAGCTGTAGAGCATAACTGTTCATCAAAACTAAAAAGAACTATGCATCTTAGGTGGTTGAGCTGGTGTAAAGTGGGCTTCCAGAATCAGTGCCACAAAGGATGATTGGTCTATGGGGAACATACTAGGAGTGGTTTGCGTCAGCTGAGGCTGCGAAAGTGGTGTTTCCTTCCCCTTGAAATGTCATCTCTTCACTTGCCTTCTTCTGACAGAAGAAAATCATTAAGTATGAGTTCTTGGACATGGAGGTTTAACTAGCCTTTGAAGACTGCAAGGCCTTTAACTGGCTGGACAAGAGGGTGTGATCTTGCCACTACTGCTCGAATCGCATTAAGAGATTGGACAGTGACCATTCCCATCTTGTACTGGTGGAGGACCTCATTAATCATGAGATTACTTCACAAATCTCATTAAAAGGGAGGTCAATCACTTTAAGCAGGATTTCTGGTTCCTGGTCCAAGAACGTGAGTTCACAGGTCAGCCACGGGGACCTTGCAGGTCCCATTCACAACACAGTACCATTTCTCCGGGCAAGAATGTGGTGTGGTGATGGGCTGTCCTCCCGTAGTAGAGACAGCCTTGGCGGTATGAAAGCAATAAAAGGAACACAGAAGCAGCTATCTCTCTCTCTCTCAGCCGGGCCCCTCAACTCGGGGTTGCAGCGAACGGCTGATGAGGAAACACAACTTGGGTTTCAGTTTCACAAAGACGGGCTGACGTCGGTTAACTCTGCCTTGCCAGGCAATGCGTCTGCAAGGAATGCTGCTAGCTCTCTTGGCAACCACTGTCTTGCAGCAAGAGGCAAAGATGAAGCGCTGATCCTTAGAAAAACGGAGTGCCAAGTCCTTGATAAAGGAAAGCACTCTATTTTTCACAAAACATGCTTGCAATCAGGCACGCGCTGATCCTTGTCAAAGTTCAGGTGCTGGACTCACAGGATGCAGAGTCCCACGGAAGTGGTAGGGAGGTGAAGTCTTTGATGGCCCTTAGACTTCATGAACAGGTGGCAAGCCAGCAAGCCCTCAGGGTTACTTAAGATTCAAAAGATTGTTGAGAGTAGGTTCAGTCCTTCTCACTGGCCGGCAAGAGGCAGCAGGTTGCAGGCCAAAACAGCAGAGCAAGTTTCAAAGTGGCAGTCTGTTGCAAAGTCATCCTATGCGCTGGGCACCCCCATTTTATTTGCTGACTGGAACTGGTGGCAACTGACTGACTGTCCCTAGGCTCTGCCTAACCAGGCACAGGGTCAGTGCTACGCTGAAAACACTTAGAATACAGTGAAAACACCAACACACACTAGGGTACGCTATGGGTTAGGGTACCCTACGATTGGCATGACCATCCCTATACGTCCCTAGTACATAATAGGGCAGGGAGATTAAAACTACCTTTAAGTTCCTAGTATATAATAAGGCATAGCAGTATAGAGGCCAGCAGCCGTTTCTTTACTTTCATGTGTGCACTGTTGAAGCCTGAGGTCACTTTAAAAGCAACCCTGTGTTTCAGAACTGCTTTTAAATGTAAAATGTGCCCAAACTCAATATTGGTGTTATGGGTACTTAAAAACTGAGAAACGACAATACAATAATTTGGCATATTAAGTGCCCCCAGGGTCTCCCCTAGGTGTCCAAGGTTTGGGGGGTCAGGCACTTAGAAGGATGATCCTTATAGAATATGTTTTATATGCCCTGGGGATAGAAAAACTGCACATTTCACATCCCTCATTTCATTAAAGTGCTTCCCAAAATCGACTTTTGTACTATAAACCCTGTGGAGTGAGGATCTACTTAATTTTTGTATATTCAGGACCCCTTAAGTCTCCACTAGGTGTCCCATGGGTTGAAGGTCTGGTAGCTATAAGCAAGGTCCTTATAAAAGCAGTTTTATAGTCCCTGTTGGAGAAATTGGACATTTTATTTTCCCCACTCTAGATCCCCAGCCACATAGGTTAACATTGCAATAGTTTATGAATTCCTAACTACTGAAAGGGACAACCAAAAAATATTATTCAAAGACTTAGGAGAATGGTATTGATAAATCCAACAATGTGCTATTGTTGACTGTATCCTAAAATGTACAGAAAATAAGTTAAGACTTTGTCTGTGAGCCAAAATTCTGCCATCCAGTGGTCTGCCCTGATTCGGCAGAGTGAAGTGGATTAGCCCGGAAGCTTTGATAAAGTGATAAGTATCACCCAGGAAGAAAGGCTATCTCTTGTAAGAGGACCCTGCTCCAGAGGAATGCCAAAGCAAGGGGGAGGGGTAGTAAAGCATCAGCTTCAAAGGTAGAAAGAGACAGGCAGAGACAGCCAGGTCCATCTACCCTCTTCCACTCTGAACCCAGCTAGATGGCAGGCTTAAGGAAGAAATTTGCAGATGTCAGGGCGATGGGAGATATGGAAATTAGCCATCCTCGAGACTGGCTTAGCTTGCTTCTCTGCTGAGATTTCAGCCACATTAAATTTTGGTAGAATAGTGCTTTCTGGGAAACCATTGTGCCACACTTAGGAGGAAATGGTCATGCTCTGGTGTGTTGCACTGCACCTCATTGGACAGGAGCACCCTTCTGCTTGACCTCAGAAAACCCTGAAAATGTTTTCGGTCCAGGGAAGACCTGGCTTGGCAGTTTGGGCTAGACTGATACCATGAGGAACAGGGTCAAGACTGATTTGCATATGGCTGGTTCTGAACTGGGGGTGGCGAAGTGAGCTAAAGAACAATGATGGATTCAACCCAGATCTGTTGTAAAATTATTTTTCAGTAATGTTGGAGCCCTTTTCTAGGTATGCGAATGAGATTGCATTAGCCTTGTCAACAACATCCTGAATATAAAGGATGTTAAGAAATGTCCAGGTATGTCAATGGTGAGTTTTACTGTCAATTTTAACTAGTGGGATTTGTGCCATAAAGAGGCCTAGGAGAAATGCTTAATTTAGACTACACATTTGCTAAGTGTTTAACTGCCATTATCGTGTCTCTGATTATGTTTGAGGAGTGTGGGGGTTTGAAGTGTTTCGTAGAGAAAGCAGCTCTTGAAGTGAAAGGGGGAAAATGAGTCCTTTCTCAATACCGGTCCAGAAGGGAGGGGGGAGCTTCAGGTTCAGTTGAAACCAGCGACTAGATTGTTTAAGTAAAAATGCCAGTTGGAGTTTGCTGTTGGTAAGACAGAGTGGGTTTACAGGGAAGACCTCTGTTTTTTCTTTATTCAATGTGTATCCAGAGGCTCTGTCATATGCATCGATTAGATTCAAGATTTTCGGTATGGCTGTATCTGCATCTTTGGAGAAGATGAGAACATAGTCACTGTATGCCGCCACTTTGTGGGGCTTTGAGTCGAACGGGATACCTTTTATGATAGTATTATGACATATTTCATTTAAGAGAGGCTTAATAGCAAGGATGAAAGTAGTGGGGACAAGGAGCAACCTTGCCTGGTGCCTTGGGAAAGTTTAGATTTGACTGGCAGAGAGCCATTTATTCTCACTGTGGCCAACGAATTGTCCCAAAGTACAAACACCATATGCTCCTAGGCCGAACCTAGGTTGAACTACCAGGTCCGAGGAAGGGCCGTGAAATTTGTTGAAGGCCTTTGGGTGTCTAAGGCCATAGCCACCACTGGGGAATATAGTAAACAAGCTGTTTCCAGTAAATGAGCGAGCCAGATGTTATCGGAGCCAGACTTCCTTTAATAAAACCTGTTTGACAGGGATGGATTAATGAGGAAGTCTTTTTTGTGTAGATTTTACAATCTACGTTACTTAAGGATATGGGCGTATCATTTTTGGTATCTAGTGGGTCTTATTTTCTTTGAGAATGACTTAATATAACCTCTGAAAAGTTCGGACTTGTTCTTTCATTTGAGGAGTAATAGTCAAAGTGGGATTTTAAATGCAGTGTTAGTTGTGCATTGAAGATTTTGTAGATACTACCTATAAAGCCGGCAGGCCCCAGTACTTCCTTATTTTGGGTGTTTTGGCTGTGTTTTCTATTTCTTGTATTTCAATCTGTTTATTTAAGAAGATTTGATCCTCCTTCCTGATCGCTGCAATTTTGTTGTTTTTGAGGTAGTTATCACAATCCATAATGTCTGGTTGCCACGCAGGGTTGTAGAGCGCTTTATAATATTACGCGAAGCAGCGGGCGATTTGTTTAGTCTCGGTCTGTGTTTTCCCAGATTTATTTTTAATTGAAGTTATCCAGGAGTTCTGGCTTTTGACCTGTTAGCTAGCAATATCCCAGCCTTATTGAATTCACATAGTTTTTTAGCTTGATTTGTATTCCGCCAAATATGTGCTCTCTCGCTTATAACTTGTTTTATTCATATTTCAGGGCTTTGAGTTTATTAATTAATTCAGTGGCGTAGTTTGAGATTAGGAGACGTTAAAAATATTTCACTTTGGGTTCTAGCACTTCCAATTTTTTATTGGCTAGCTTGTTTTGTGTCTCTCTTAGGAGGAATTTTCGTTGAAGTAGTTTAAGATTGTGGAACTGATTTCTTACCTGCTGATTGGGTCATTCAGTAGTGCTCCATTGAGACGCCATATTTTCTCTGGATTTTTGGAGCTGGAGATTACAATATCCAATGAGATTCAAGCATGGTCTGAGATGATGGGTTCTATCTTAGGAATGATGCAGAAGGGGGTGAGTTTTTTGATTCATTAAAATGTAGTCAACCCTCAAATGGGAGCTATGCGGGTGGGAGTAAAAAGTACATTCTCTACCTGTGGGCTGGAATAACCTTCATCTGTCTATCAGATTGAGTGTTGAGGATAGGTTTTTCATTTGCTTCAATTGTTTTCCAGGTCTAAGTTTGCAGGGGGATAGTCTGTCAAGCACTAAGTCCATTGGAAAGTTAAAGTCACCTCTTAGTAGTATATTTGAACCACTTGGGATTTCATTTAGACTTTTATTTAGATTGATCTAGAATGAGGGGGGTGGAGGTCAGTGGGTGGGCGCATAAATGCGAACTATAAAGAGCTCTTGGTTATGTTTGGACACTTGCGAGAGGACTCATCTGCCTTCCATGTCATGTATGTTTTTGATGACTTTGATGCCTGCCGATCCAGCAAATACTGTGAGGACTCCATTTTTCTTATTAGAATTGGGAGAGCATGCTAATTCTGAGTACCAATTATTTAGAAGATTCAGAGCAATAGATTTGCCTATTCTGGTTTCTTGAAGGAAGAGAATATTGTCTTTCAGCTTATGGCAGTATTCCATGATTTTTCTTTTTTTTAACAGAATGGTTCAGCCCCTTTGGGTTTTTAAGAGAGAACCTTAAGGGTGTTGTTAGGCATGATATGGATTGTATAGATGTTGGTGACATTTAGGTCGTTTAGGTATATAGTTGGTTCTAATCAGGCGGCAACAAGTATTACAACATATGGGAATAAGGGGATTTCGAAGGTGAGACTTGGGATACCCCTCGCACAGAGAGGGTAAGATAGGGGAGTGAGTAAGAGAAGAGACTAAAAGCAGGAACATGAGGAAAGAAGCATGTAAGAAGAGAAACCAATTTTTCATCACTAGATGGAAAATAGGCCAGTGGAAGCCACGGGTTCAACCAGTAGGAGCTCAAGGGGTAGGCCGGGAATGGAGGGGGGGGGGGGGGGGGGGGAAGGGGAGGGGAGGAACGGCAACAGGGGCAGGGCTTGGTTGATGGGTGAGTTGTATGAACGGAGCATGAGGCCTCGGGAGCCAGAAATTAGTCTTGGTGCCGGGCTCATCCCTCAGCCCGACGCTGTTCAACATCTACATGGCCCCCCTTGCACAAGTGGCCCGCAAACACGACCTCAACATCATCTCCTACGCCGACGACACCCAGCTCATCCTCTCCCTCACCAAAGACCCGCACACCGCCAAAACCAACCTCCACGAGGGAATGAAGGCCGTCGCCGACTGGATGAGGAGCAGCCGTCTGAAGCTAAACTCGAGACGGAGGTACTCATCCTTGGACCCACCCCCTCAGCCTGGGACGACACGTGGTGGCCGACCACACTGGGAGCAGCACAGACACCCACGACCATGCATGCAACCTAGGATTCATCCTCGACTCCTCCCTCTCCATGTCTAAACAGGTCAAGGCCGTCTCCTCCTCCTGCTACAATACCCTCCGCATGCTCCGCAGGATCTACAAGTGGATCCCGTCCGAAACAAGAAGAACGGTGACACAGGCCCTCGTCAGCAGCAGACTGGACTACGGCAACGCACTCAACGCAGGAATCCCAGCCAAACACCTACGACGACTAAAACGCATCCAAAACGCCTCCGCCCAACTGATCGCCAACGTCCCCCGCCACAGCCGCATCACCCCCCACCTGAGAAACCTACACTGGCTCCCCGTCGACAAGAGGATCACCTTCAAGCTCCTCACCCACGCACACAAAGCACAACCAGCCTACCTGAACAGCAGACTCAACTTCTACACCCCGACCCGCCAGCCCCGCCCCGCCAGCCTCGCCCTCGCCGATGTCCCCTGCATCCAACGAACAACCTCCGGCAGAAGATCCTTCTCCTACCTCGCCACCAAGACCTGGAACACCCTCCCTACCCACCTACGACAGACCCAAGACCTGCTTGCCTTCAGAAGACTCCTCAAGACCTGGCTCTTCGAGCAGTAGCGGCTCCCCCTCCCCTCAGCGCCTTGAGACCCTCACGGGTGAGTAGCGCGCTATACAAGTACTCTGATTGATTGATTGGTGTAAATCATTATTGGGGGAGATAGCCGATTCGTTAAGTAACATGTATCACAGTTTGATAGACATCTTTAGCATTGGAAAAACAACACGGTCTAAAAAGTGGATGATATAACTATGGATCTGGTAGTTTTGTACAGGTATCTTATAACCAAACAATTGTCATACATTTATGAGAGAGCAGAACATGCAGACAATAACAACCTATCCTAATTTCATAGTTCAAGGTTGGTTAGTGACTTTCAGAAAACTGTTAGGTATGTAGTTTTTACTGAGTAACATCTTTGTAAGAATAGCAGTTACGCATAACTTGCAAGAAGAAAAAAACATGTTCATGGTAAACATATCGAATCATAGTTAGAAAACTTTCTTGTCGGACATTAATTCAAAATAAGTACAAAGACAGTGAGGCGACCTGGAATCATCAATCTACCTTAAGGAGGAATCTATCCGGATCCATGTGATTCTAATCTGAAAATAATCATGTACTGTTCATGATAATAATAAGTAGGACAATGAGTGATAGCGATGTCTTGTTGCGGAGGCCAGCTTAATAACTAGATTGATAACTTGCAATCAGCTGTTAGTTCTAGGGGATTGGAGTGAGTATGGTTTGAGGTGTAGCTTAGATGTTAGTAGACTGGAGTGACTGCAGATTGAGTGAGGTCGGAGTGAGTAAGATGAGATCTAAAGATGTTGAACGTTTCCCACACAAGGAGGAGATTATGGGCAGGGTTGTAAGTTGTTAGTGGGATACAGTGGTAAAAAGTGTTAGATACAGAAGAGAGTCATTGTTCTAGTTTCTCTACTGTATAGGAGGTTTGTTTCTTGTATTGGAAAGTTAGTGGATTGTAAGTGTGCAGGATTTGACCAAGCCCCATGGCACTGGTTTGGTACCGGTATTACATAGGTGGAGTACAAATACCAGCAGGTGCATGAGTAGGGCACATGGGTTATAGAAGTAAACAGTGCAGGAAAGTGTGAAGATGTCAGTATTTGTGTGCATAGGTATACGGGTGTCTGTGTTCAAGAGCGTTGGGGCACATCAAAACACATACAGCATGTTAAGACAAGTTGTACTTATATAGGTTTTTGGTCTTATTTGTTGAGGCGCGGAATACATCAATATGCCCGTGGAATGGTATAGGTGCTCGAATCAGGTTATCGTTTCCTGTTGTCAATATAAGCTTGGAGGTCAGTGGGATCGTTAAAAATTAGTCTCTTCCCTTTCTGGGTGATTCTGAATCGGGGCTGATGAAGGAGACTGTATTTTTCAACTTCATTAGTGGGTCCCTCAGAGCCAAGAAGCCTTTTCTACGGAAAACAATCTATTTTGCATAGTCTTGGAATATTCAATCTTGGCGTCCTTCCAGATTAATGTTTTGGATGTTCTGATATGTGACTGTCGTAATGTTGGATTCTATGTGGTCTAAAGATTAGTGAAAGAGGTATTTTGGCACTTGGATAGATTTGAGATGGCACTGTGTGTGCCCTTTCAATTTCAAAAGATCATTCGAATTTGATGCCTAGAGTGTGTTGCATCCATTGTTCGAAGAAGGAAACACATGAAGTTGCTTGATTTTTCGTGCCTTCTAGTAAACCAACGATTCTTAGATTTCCTCCCCTGTTTCTGTTTTCTAAATTTGTTATACTTCTGGTGAGGTTGTGTATTTGTTTCAAGTTGGCACGTGTGTTTTTCTTGTCCTTGAAATTCTCATCCTCTAAATTGCTGATCTTAGATTCAGCTTCTCCTATTCTTGTAGAGAGGGACTAAAAGTCATTTTGCAGGCCAGAAATCTCTATCAGTAGATCTGTGCTTACTTTGGTGCTTTGTGCCAGTTCTTGTAGTGAAGAGAGGTTGAGTAGGATTAAGTTCATTTTGTCGTTAGTATCTAGGCCTTGTTCTATTTTGGTTGGCAAGTCAATTGTGGGTGGATCCTGTTGCTCTTTTTGAGTGATGCTTTCGCTCTTTGCTGGCTTTGTGATTCTTCTGGTCTGTATCTTTAGATTCCTTCTTGTCCACCATTGAGATATTAAGCACAGATATCCAAATAGCTTTAGACCACAGTACAAAACGTTTGTAGCAATAGTATACAAGTTGTGTCAGTACTGTATAGTGGTTTAGTACTGCAATGGCAGTCGCTACCACAAGTCAGTCATACAATTCATTGCTAGACAAGACAGTGAAGGCAAGGAGAGTGATGAGATCCACTGGATGAGTCTGGTGAGGACCTTAGCCTTCAAGGGTGTTAGGAGGTTGCCAGCGGAGATGCGGCCTGTAAAATAGAATATAATTAAATATCAGCATTTGTAAAGTGCACAGCTACCTCCGGAGAGGTGTCCCGGCGCAGTGGGACCTCGGGAAGATTAAGCAAGCTATTGCCCAGAGTCACATGGTGCTGGGCTAACATGCCACCAGAGCCGGGGATCGGACCGTGAACCCTGTGGTTCAGAGTCGGGCACCCTGGCCGCTGCGCCACACCTCTTCCACAGTTGCTTACACTTGTTAACACTAGTTAGAGCTTGCTGTATACCTCTAATATCAGTTAATGGAACCAAATGCTGCTTACCTAGTTAGTGTTGGATTTTTCTTATTAGCCCTGGCACTAATATTCTCCGATAAAAATTGGTATTATCCCCCCTTTTAGCAGCTGTTTAGCCACAAGATTAGGAGTGTTGGTTTATTTGGTTGTGTGGCACTGCTGCAAAGCAAAGGGGAAGGCCGAAGGGATGAAAGACCAGTTGGAGAGAGGAATTCTGAGTCAAGGCCCGACTCAAGGGCTTTTCCATTGTTGCGCAAACCGCTGGTTGTTTGCAAGATGCCTATGAGGTGCCAGATGCATTTGAGTAGATTCAGGGCAGTGTTGGGCCGTGCTCCATTATACTGGCGGTTAGGGGGAAAGGAGGCCTTAGGGAGTGGCTGTTGCAGTTGGGGAGAGCCAGCCGTGAGTCGCTGGGATGCCATCCACGTTTTTGGGGACTGTATAATGCTAGTCACGCCACGCTGACAGTATGGGGGAGGGCAGTAAGTTGAAGCTCCCAAGAGTAGGAGTTGGGAGTGTGGGCCCGATGAACCCTAGGCCCTGAAGAGTTCTATGGGGCTACAGGAGACTCCGCGCTAGCATCAATTTGCGCCCGTGATTGTCTCCAGGGCGTTGGGATGCGCAATAGATTTCAGAATAGTTCTGTCGGTCCCACTTTGTAGAGATTATCAGGGGGAGGTGGAGGGGTAGTTGTCTGACATAAGTACTGGCAGATAAGGCGCGGGGGTGCGAGAACTCACCTCCTGCTTGGGTGATCAGGCTGGGCGCTTTATGTTTTGTATGTTTCTCTTGGATTGTTTGGCACACTGCAAGGAGCGGGTGCACGGGTTAGTGGCTCATCATTGGCACTATTTATTATCCTGCTGCTGGAAATCTAGGGCACGGCAGACTCTGCTCAGCTCAAGGAACAGCAATTCAGGCATCCAGGCTTCTTGGTTGGTGTTTAGCTATACCAGGTGGACCCGTTTGAAAGGGGAGATGGTAGAGGTGCTTGCAGGTGGAAAGCTTCCATCTTTGAAAGGCCAGCAGCTGTGACTGCGACCAATTTCAGCGTTAGTACTGGGGAAGAGTGTTGCCATCTGGTTCAGCTGGACAGGTACGAAGAGCTGGCCCTTGGGTCTCAGGAACTGAACTGAGGATGGTGGGAGTTGCATTACAGCAGCTGGGAGCTCAAACAATAGAGGTGCAAGCTGCCCTGTGTCTTAGCATATGGGGCATCCCTGGTCTACAACTTTGCATTCTGAGCATGTGTTGAGAACAGCATCGAGGCAAATTCTATAGATGGACCAACAGAGTCTGGGTGAGATAAGGCCAGGGTTAGACATGTCTGACTTGCATGTACTGCAGCCCACAACCTCCAAGGAAGGAGCAGATTCAGGAGATTACACTAGGGATTGCATTCTTAAGAAATGGACTCCAGAGAACCCAACAGCTGTACCCAAGAGAAAAACTCAAAAACAACAGTTGATGGACAGAATGCAGAACAATGTCATACATTCACCCCAGTACAGAGATCTGGGCCTAAAATCCATCGTTTTTTTGCTCACCATGCCATTCCAGTTTGAACCCAGCCATATGCAAATCAGTCTTGACCCTGTGCCACATGGGAACAGTCCAGCCCGAACTGCCAAGCCAGGTCCTCCGTGGACTGGAAACAAGCATCCTAGGTCCGGTTTCGGGGTTTCACCCCTCTTCAGTCAGGATAGCTTGATTCCAGTGGCATGGAGAGCACGGGACCCACATCTGAGCATACCCGTCCCACTCGGATCAGTTGACTGGGGGTGAGTGTTTGATTTGCTCAAACGCTCCGTCCATCATCCCCTTTGGTATCGCTTTGTTCGCCCTAAGTTGGCAGGGTATGCCCAGACGGTCCCTTGCTCACTTTGCCACTGGATTCAAGATAGCCTGGCTGATGAGGGTTATGAACCCGAAACCGGTCCCAGGATGCTTGTTTCCGGTCCAGGGAAGACATGGCTTGGCAGTTCGGGCTGGACTGTTCCCATGAGGCACAGGGTCAGACTGATTTGCATATGGCCATGTCTGAACTGGGGTGGTGGAGTGAGCTAAATAATGATGATGGATTAAACCCAGATCAGTTGACTGGGGGTGAGTGTTTGATTTGCTTAAACGCTCCGTCCATCATCCCCTTTGGTATCCCCAAGAGAAAAACACAAATTCCTTCTTCTGTAGTTGAGTGTGCTCCAAAAACAGGACGAAGACATGGAGATTTTTAAGCAATACAACTCGGCATAGGCAGTTCTTCCGCTTCTTATTGTGGCTCTTGCAGGTTTCAGAGCACTCTGGGTAAGTGCAAGTAATACCAAAGGCCTGTCTGCATCTGTGCAACTTCCTGCCTCAAGCTCACAGCTCACTGACCGGGCACTGCTCGCCTTTTTAACAGTTACCTTCAAAGTGAAAAAGCCAGCCTCAACTATTGAGAGACAAAAGGGGAAGCAAAGAGTGATACCAATCCAGTAAAAGTGCGACAAAAAATGCCCAAGGAGTGGCTGGACTCTACACCCCAGTGAATGCCTCAAAATTCTCTTGAGTAGATACATACATGGGACCCACACACAAGCCAAGGTGCAGTCTCAATCTTTCTAACACCCAAAACTTCACCAGTAGAGAATGGCTGGACCATTCAGGGCAGCAGTGTTTTCAGATCTCCCTCTCCAGTTGAGTAGTCATGCTTGGAAAGATTATTTAATAGAGTTTGAAGAGCCATAGTTTCTCACCCAAAAGCTTGTCTGCTCCAGGTGTTTAATGCCCTTCCGATGGAGCGTAACAAGTTCGGCTGAAGCACATGCCACCACAGTGCTAGCAGCCTTGGCTTAGGTGGAATGGGCCCTCAAACTTTCTAAAGGTTGCTTCTTAACATCTTAATCGCCTTGACTTTCTTTTCTCCAGAGTACCCCACACAAAGCTAATTGTCCACCCATTGTGATTGGTAAGATCTGTGTAAAAACTAAGAGCTCTTTTGGGGTCACATTTATTTTTGAGGGATGAGGCAGAGCAAAGAGTAAAAAGCAAGAGGGAAAGCTTGCCAGACATAAAAAGACTCATAACCTTTGGCAGGAACACAGCTTTAGTTCTTAGAAACAGTTTGTCTTGAAAAAGGGTAGTATAAGATGGCTGGATCAAGAAGGCCTGAAGCTCAGAAGGGAGATCAACGGAGATCAACTGCCTCTGCTCAATCTCCATGCATGTGCAGGTTATGCAAAAACAGATACAGGACCCTGCTTTGCTACTACGACTACGACAGAAGATATTCCTTAAGTGGGAAACTGATGGGAGTGCAAATGCTCAAGACCGGAAGTTCTGGGTACCACACTCTCCCAGCCCAGTTTGGACCCACTAATATGACTTGGGCCTGGCCATTCCAGAACTAATTCAGAACTCAGGGCAAGAAAAGGAGAGGCGGCATACAGGAGTCCCATGCTCTGCTTTGGGTGTAATGCATGCTCGAGATAGAGCCTTCTTGGGAACTCCAATGTGCAAAATTGTTGACACAGCGTGTTCTCGGCGGTAGCAAAGAGATCGAGTTAGGACCTCACATATTACATCACTCCTGACATGGTTAGTGATCACTCATGATTTCTCAAATGACATCAATGATGACATCATCCAGTGAGTGTGTTTTGTATAAGTTTCTGAGATTTCAAGATATATACTAAGCTTATGCATAAGGTAAATTACTATTCTTTTTATACTATTGAGTGATACAGTTTCTAATACATGTCATTTGTGTGGCACTATGACTGTATCAGCATGGGAGTGGGTGTCGTAGTGGCTGTATGGGTGAATGTGTGTGTGCGAGTGTCTATATCGGTGACTGTGGTGGCTGTGTGAGTGAGTGGATGAGTGTGTGTGTGTGTGTGTGTGTGTGTGTGTGTGTGTGGGTGTGTGTGTGTGTGTGTGTGTGTGTGTGTGTGTGTGTGTTTGGCTGTATGAGTAGGCGAGTAGCTGTTTGACTGGGTGAATGGGTAAGTGGGTGGGTGTGTGAAAGGCTGTATAGATAAGTGAGTGGGTCTGTGAGTGCTTTATGGATGTGTGAATGGGTATGGAAGTGGCTTTGTGTATGAGTGAGTGGTTGTGTGAGTGGCTATGTGAATGAGTATGTGAGCGGTTGTATGGGTATGTGATTGGTCCTATAGGTGTAAGAGTGCCAGTGGCTGTAGGGGGTCTGAGTGGGAGTGGATTTCTGGGTGTGTGAGTAACTTTATGGCTCTGAGTGGCTGTAAAGGTAAGTGGTTGTGTGGTGGTTGTGCGAGTGTGTGTGTCAGTAGTTGTATGGGTCTGTAAGTTGATGTGTGAGTAAGTATATGAAAGGTTGTATGGGGTGTGAGTAGTCTGTGGATGATGTCATCAGTGATAACATTTGAGATGTCATCAGTGTCACTGACCTTTTCCTGAGTGATGTAATATGTGAGGTCATAAGCAGTGCATTGTTGGGGTGTAAGTTATAGTTGGCTCTGGTAACTAACTGCTGAATTTCAATGGTTTTGTACGAGTGAAATGTGAGCCCAAGTATAACTTTTCAGTGGATTTTGAAGTTTAAAAAAAAAAATTCTTTCCTAACTGTAACCTATTGAGAGTGACTGCCTGTATAGGTAGGTGCCTGGGTTTGTGAGTCTCTGAGTGGGTGAGAGAGTGGTTGTGTGGGTATCAGAATGGGTTGGTGAATGGGTCCGTAAGTGTCTGAGTAGGTCACAGAGTGTGCAAGAGTCTGAGTTGGTCTGTGAGTCTGTAGATTGGTGCATGAGTGTGTGAATGAGTCAGTGTGTGCGAGTCTCTCAGTGGGTCTGTGAGTGGGTGAATGAGTGCTTGAATGGATTTATGAGTGGGTGCATAAATGTCTGAGTGTGCCTGTCATTGAGTGCATGAGTCTTTGAGTGGGTCTGTCAGTGGGTGCCTTTTCTCACTCCTGCCCGCAATGTTGCCTTTCTTCTCGTTCTGTCGGTTATCTTGCCTGTTTCTGCTCATTTCTGACTTATTCCGAACTTTCTGCTCGTTTCTTACCTCTATTTTGACTCTTTCTGCTTGTTTCTGACCTTAATTCTGACTCTTTCTGCTTCTATTTGTTCGTTCCATTGGAAAAGCAGCTCCCTACATGCATGAGCAATAGTTTAATCTTTTTTCCTGCCCGTATGTATGTGGGCAGGAAAAGAGATTAAACCTCCGCTTCCAGGGGGTGGGAGCACTTTGACAGATCTCATCCGCTAGAACTAGAATGTTTGCTTTAGTTTGGTGGGAGCAGTTACAGCTCTCTCCAAGCAAAAGCAGATAGCTATATCCCAGGGGTGAGCACCTCTGGATATAGCAGGAGCCGGCCTTGTGGGTGATGGTCGCCAGAGTCATTAGTGGCTCCAAGAGGGGGGTCGCGCAGCCCCCACTCCTTTGATTTTCAAGAGCCTGCCCCAGGGAGGTGGGTGCCATCTCCCATTTTTTCCCCCAGAGTATTTGCTCTTGGGGAGGTGGTGGTTCCGATGGGGTGGGTGTTCTGCGAGGCCCCCCATTAGTTTTTTTTTTTTTTAGCCTCGGGAGGTGGTGGTTCTAGGGGATCGGGTGGGGGTGTGGGCCGTGCGGTTTCCTCATCAATGTTTCAATAGACCTGGGCCGGTGGTGGTGGTCCCCTGGGGTTATAGAGCCCATGGAGGGTGTGGGGGAAGTGTGCCCCCTCTTTTTTTTTTTAAATTATAATTAAGCCCCGGGAGGTGGTGGTCCCCATGGCTCCATGAGCCTCAGGAATAGGGGCCCAGTGCATCCCCCTCCACCTTTTAAACAATGCTCCCAGGACCTGGCCCACTCTAGGGCTTTTTTCCAAACAAGCACGAGCCTGGTTTTTAAAAAAAAACATTTTTAATGTTTGTTTTTTGCCAGAGTCGTGGATCTGTTGCGACTTTAGGTAAAACTTTGTTATGCTTTTTTGCCCCAGCGGGGTCCCTCTGGGACCCCAGCACCAGAGCTAAGGGCATGTCTACCCTGCTCCCTTTTCTATCTTTTTTTTTTAACCTTACTTGAGGACTCGGCTGAAGCAGAGTCCCAAGATGGCTGCCAATACTTCGAAGATTTAAGTGTTAGCAGCCAGTCAGATCTTAGTACAAGATCCGGAAGGTTCACGGAGCCGTCACATCCGTAGGTATCCAAATTTGTTTTATCTTTAATATCTCCCAAACCACTGAACGGATTTGCACCAATTTTACAAAAAGGTTGCTTTCTGAACAAACAGCTACCTTTCTGCCAAATTTGAAGCAATTCCGTTCAGTAGTTCGAGCTGTAGTTGTATCTAATATTCATAAGCGAATTAACAGGGAAAACACACTTCTTCTTGACCATCCTTTTTTTCTCAGCTCCCGCTTGACAGATTAACCCGAAACTTTCTATGCACAAAAAGAATCACCAACACACTTTTTGGGGAAACATTTCCTTAATATTCGCCAAACTGCGCCAAAGATATAGGCAAGTCAAAAAACACTTCTTATGGACACTAGGGGCCAACTATAACTACCTACTAGTATAGTATAGATATGTATAGGGTTTTCACTTACTTGTGATATACTTGCATTTTCGTGGAAAGGTATGCGTGTTAAAACCATATTGGAAAGGCATATGCGTGGTAAAGGCAATCAGTTGCAGTGGACGCTTGGTAAAGGCATGCGTGGTAATGGGATGCATGGTTCTGTCATACATCCGTCTGCCACTGCTCCAATTGTGCGTCTCGAGCAGCCACCGCTGCAGACATTTGCAGTCTCCTCCGCAACCTGAATGAAATCTTCCAGAAATACTTATTGGGCTCACTGGGATTGCAGATCCCACGGCACATCTTACATGTGTCATCTGGCATGGTCGACCAGCAGGATGCAGGAGCTCAGTAGACTAAGAAGCCTCAGAGCTATCCTCACCGAGACATAGGACAGAGGCTGAATCATTGGGATCATAGCTCAAATGTCCTGGACTCGATCCAGAGGGAAGGCCCGAAAGAGCACCTGGATGACTTGGAGGAAATGTGCGACTTTAGCTAGTTAATTGAGAACCTCAGTGATGTAAGGAGGTTGGCCGTCGCCTATAGGTGTCCCATGACTGATTGTGGCAAACCCGCTTTTAACAGCCAGTTGCTGAAGTATGGGAAGACTGGTACCCCTGACCTTCAAAATGGGAAGCGATAACTGCCATCACCTTTATGAACACCAGAGGGGCACTGGTGAGGCCGAAAGAAAGCACAGCTAATTGAATATACTTGTGTCCTACCTTGAACCACAGGTAGCATATATGGGCCCGCAGTACAGAGATAGGAAAATAGGCATACTACTGGCCCATCCTGTCTAATGGATCTAGGCCATAGTGACCATCTTGAATTTGTCCTTTGCAGGAAGGAGTTGAGAGGATAAAGCTCCAAAATAGGACAAATGCTTCCATCCTTCTTTGGCACACGGAAGTAGCGAGATTAATATTCAGTCCCCATTTACAATGCGGGACCCGCTCTATGGTTCCCATGGCCAAAGGAGCCTGCATTTCCCGACACAAATGGTCCTACAAAAGCTGATTTGATGTAGGTGGCAAGTGCAGCAGGTTAAAAGTGGAATGGCAGGATGCAGCTCCGCTGAAGCATTTGAGGGCCTATGCACCAATCCCCAGGCATACGCCAAAAAGGATGGAGAGATTGCCAAACTGGTGTAGAAAGACGAAAAGAGCATACTGTTGCTTGGCGGTTTTTAAAACGCTCCAGAGCAGAGTCAGCTTTTCCGATTAATATGTGGGATCCTTTAAAAGGCATGTCCATTCAGGATGCTTGGATGACCCCAGAGAAACCTGTGGACCTTATCAACGCGGGGTGCTGAAGAACCACACTCATCCTATTAGCCCGTACTAGATAAATCAGTTGTGTCTAGGACTGACTGGATAGCTTTCCAGTTCATCTGAGCACAGTCACTGCAGGCCTTGTTGTCATTCGTTGAACCCAAACACTAGAGGCACACCTTGTGGGGATCAATCATAGACAACTCGGACAAGACGGAGGTCCTCATCCTCGGACCCACCCCCTCAGCCTGGGACGACTCCTGGTGGCCGACCGCTCTGGGGACAGCACAGACACCAACCGACCGCGCACGCAACCTAGGATTCATCCTCGACTCCTCCCTCTCCATGTCCAAGCAAGTTAACGCCGTCTCCTCCTCCTGCTACAACACCCTACGCATGCTCCGCCGGATCTCAAATGGATCCCGACCGAAACAAGAACAGTGACACAGGCCCTCGTCAGCAGCAGACTGGACTACGGCAACGCACTCTACGCAGGAATCCCAGCCAAACACCAACGGCGGCTACAACGCATCCAAAACGACTCCGCCCGACTGATCGTCAACGCCCCCCGCCGCAGCCACATCACCCCGTCCTGTGAGACCTGCACTGGCTTCCCATCGACAAGAGGATCACCTTCAAGCTCCTCACCCACGCACACAAAGCACTCCACAACGCCTGACCAGCCTACCTGAACAGCAGACTCAGCTTCTACACCCCCACCCGCCAGCTCCGCTCCGCCAACCTCGCCCTCGCAGATGTCCCCCGCATCCAACGTACGACCGCCGGCGGCAGAACCTTCTCTTACCTCGCCGCCAAAACCTGGAACACCCTCCCAACCCACCTACGACAGACCCAAGATCTACTCGCCTTCAGAAGACTCCTCAAGACCTGGCTCTTCGAGCAGTAGCGGCACCCAACCCCCCCCCCCCCCCCCACCCCTCAGCGCCTTGAGACCCTCACGGGTAAGTCGCGCGCTTTACAAGTTCCCTGATTGATTTGCAGCAGTCTCTACAATGTTTAAACCCTGTAGTGTAGGAAGTTGCATATTCCCTTGCACAAGAGTAGAATTGAGATATCAGAAATGTCTTTAAGATAAGAAAAGGAATGGAGCAACGGATCCACATTCAAGGTGCGGAAAGAAAGGAACTGACGTTCACGTGCATGGGTAGTGTTTATGCGCAGCTTTAACCCTTTTAGCGCGGCGTGGAATCCGCCGCTGTGCGGACGTTTCCGTGCGCGGGCGGGGCCGCGTCAGCCAACAGACGTGCGCAGCACTACGGAGGTAGTGCTTGCGACGGCCGTTGGCTGACGCACACAACAGAGGGGCTAATACTTCCGGAGTTTAACAAAGTTGTTGTGGAGACGTACAATGCTACCTACTGGGGCACAGGACCACTGCTTTTTGAGTTTCTGGATACAGTCTGGTATCTGGCATATTAAAAAAAAAATGGAATCTGAATTTAGAAGTATCCAGCAGAAATCAAAGACTTCCGTGAATCCTACCATCAAAACCACATCCATGATCCGATTTATCGCATTATGCAGAACGCAGAAAGTCATCTCAAATTAATTTTTTTTATCTCCTGGAAACACATGACAGTCCATTTTACTTTGTGGGATATGGTCAAAAGAGGATTCATGCTTAAAGCCCAAAAATATAACCTCCGTTTGCGTCTGTGATGTTGCAGCCTGCCAAGTCTGCCAGGAGGTACGTATGAGATCAAGGATGTGCACAAGAAACTAACAATGATTGCTTCAACAGTGACCTTGAGACAGATTTGTTTGACGCTGGCGAAGGACTGTCACCCCAGCAGGTAAATAAAACAAGTAAAGTTTAGGGGTAGATAGACTTGAATTAAGAACTAAAAAAAGGTTTAAAATAAGGGGCACATTTTAATATTGGGATTCATTCATTAAGGAAAGACTGAACCCGTTTCCTGGGCACAATAAAGGGCTACCTGCTCAGTAAGATGGTGGCCCCATGTTTACAATGAAAAATAATTATTCAGTGAAGCTATAAATGTTTTAAGTTTTCAATCAACTACATTTTTCCAAATCGACATCATGCAGCAACAGAATATAAGTTGTTTTTGTTTTAACAGGAGCACTACTATGCCTTCCCAAAAGAAGGCAGGGACATGATGGGGGTAAAGACAATATCAGAAGTTTTTTTAAAATACATAAGTGTGCTGGATCTGAAATTTTCCAATAAGGTAAGAATAGGTTTCCATGAGGTGGGACACATGATACCTTAATCAAAGTAAAATGACAACTGCACACATCTTACCCTGGATTGTCAAAATATAGTATCCAATACTACTGGCAGGTTTGAATTTGTCAACTGCTTCATCTGATTGGCAGTTTTTAGCTTTGAGTTTCGCTGGATATACATTGAATTGGTGCATAAGGAATTCTTTATGTCTGTAATCAAACTGACGTGGAATACTTTCTGGGAGAAGAGGGCAGTATTTTAGATGCTCGATCAAGTTAAGGCTGACATTTGACCACAGTTCACTTTCCCATTTTCCTTCATCTGCTTCTCTCTCATCAGAGGCTTTATTTGTTCTTTGTTCATCTGATAAAAAGAGAAAGGATGAAAAACAGTTATATTCTGGTGGCTAAATAGTGTTAAAGCAACAAATAGTTGTTAAAAAAGGCAGACCAGGTATTAAAGAAAGAAGCTTAAATGACAATTGCTTATAATGTTGCAGATATCGTGGTTACATTTTAAAAAGTCACTCTAAGGTTGAGGGCTCTTTTATATCCATTGAACAGGATCCGACTCCATCCTGCACCAGTATAGGGCTAAGACGTTCTGAAATGGGATCTGGATTTTACCTTCTAGACTATTGACAGATAATACAGGATATACATATCTGACCTTCACAATTAGTATGCATTGACAACTATATTTGTGGTGAAACCTAGGGTGATCCACTGAAATGTTTTTTTTTTACAAATTCTAAACACTATCTGGCCAGCAGACAGTTTACCAAGGAAGCCTCATTTCCTATATCAAAGAAAGAGAGGAATCCATTGTCTTGTGAGATAAGGCAAACATAGAGATTCACTCTAACATGGACTGGAACAAAACCAGCATTTTTTTGCACTCTTTGACTCATTAAAAGTATCCCTGGATTTTGGAACGAAGGGAGGGAAAGATACTGTGGCTGGGATGAACAATTACGGACAGTATCCCACACACATGAATGTAGGCATTATGGCTGAAAGTCTCCAGAATGCGGAATTAGATCCAGGACCCAGAATTGCAGGATCGTTTACAGTGTATAGTTCTTGTTTCTGCAACCTGCTCTGCTGACATTGGCCACCTGCTCCGAGTAGGTGGTTTATGACAGCAAACCTGCATGTGTAGTTCTTTATAAGGCAATCCTGAATATTGAACACCTGGGCCACAGAGTAGACATGAGTGGCATCCCCCTGAAATACTGCTCTGGCTGGCACTGTTGCATTGACTAAGGCACTGACCTAGTTCTACAAGGTTTGGCCTTCCAGCCCTAGGGTGCCTAAACTTAGTTCAGTGCATCAATGCTCAAGTGATAAAGTCCAGGCTATAGTAGCCCCACACAACCCCAAGTCACATACTTCTCTGGGTGGTGTCCATGCTTTCTGGGTTACTAACAGTCCCATAAAGGAGTCAGGGATGCAGTGGTAATTCAAACCCAATGTCTGCAAGTACTACATTAAGAAAAGGCACTATATCTATAAAAGTGTTTATTTCAACAGCCTCATCCTGTTGCTTAGTACATGAGTAATAACCACATAGAATACAATTAGAACAGTGCATCACTAACGGTGAGAATAGTATGAACCTTTTAAACATGATTGTAGTGTTCCTAGCAGCCTAACACCCTATAAACTACTTCTGTGTGCTACACTATGAGAGCATGGAGTAGCTAACTTGCCTCTTGAGTTTGAGATTTATTGCGCTGCATACCTGCTCACAGCAGAGAAGCTGTGATTATCAGCCTTCAGCTAGGAAAGAGTGTTCTCTAGGAAGAAAAACACACCTCAGATGGGCTCAGCCTCTCCCCTCCATAGTTTGGATCTCAGCATAGAAATGGATGCTGCAACAGTCTGGGACGACCTATTGCGATAACCTGGGGCAAAGACCTCTCCAATTCAGGGGTCAATTCACTCAGGGAGGGGTGTGGTGCAGTGGCCAGAGCAGCTGACTCCGGAGTGCAGGGCTCGTGGTTAGATTGCAGGTGGCAGCTCAGCAGTATGTGACTCTGGGCAATAGCTGACTTAATCTCCCTGAAGGGTTGCCCACTGATTTTTATCCTGGATTGGGGTACTTTCCACTTGGTCAGAGAGATAACCAGTATGAATGAGAATGATGGAAATACATTAACACTAACTACATGTTTATTTTGCACATTCACAGACAGAATTTGAAACATAGATATTAGGGAACTTGTAACAGATTTGTGTCACCTAGGGTGTTAGCAAAGTTATTGTTTGGATGAACTGACACTCATGATTACAGCAAAAGATAATGACATGCAGCATATGGGCCAAAGGCAGACTTGTCTAACTTAACATGCTCAAAATGAAGTCTGTCTTTGGGAACTTTACAACATCCGCAGCTTGTACGTCGGAGTAGGACATAATTGAATGACATGCAAATGGATTACATCATTCTAAGGATTCTAATTTACAGGAATATTGTAAATAAAATAAATGAATTCTAAGTAAACTTCATGATCTCAGAATGGAAAACATAAAACTTCATATTTAAAATGAAGCAATAAAAATCAGCATGAACAGTATAAAATAAATATATGTATGGCAGCATAAAATAATGCAACGAGTTTTGGACAAATCCTGTCTTTCAAGCCTTGTATGTTTCAAGCAGCAATATAAAATGGTGTATCATGAAAAAAGGTATCACCAAATCTGGACATCAATCTGGGAAGAGATTCATTGAGTTAATTAAATAGACTAGACACAATACTGAATAGGCTGAACTGGGAAGAAAAAAAATCTACTTTAAAAAATTGTAAATTATGAAAGAAAAAATCTTTAAGGGGATTCAGGACACAGTCTTTGTAGTTGATACAGAGGGCAGCTGCTCCTAGTTGTCCAGCTGAAATTATTTCTAGGATAGCATAAAAGCACAAGGGCCGGCAAGGCCCCTGGGGCCACCATTCTTTCCTATGGTCAGGATTAAACTGGAACTCCTTCCCCTGAATCTCTTTTGGGGGGTCTTTAGAGAGCTTCTTTTGGTTTTCCCTCCCCCCCCCCCCCAGTCTTCTGTGGGTGTGGACCTGGTCCACTCGGTTTTGCCCCCTGATCCATGTACCTTCTTTGGCACTCTGGTACCGATCCAGAGGTCAACCTCCTTTCCAAGCTCTCTAGAGTTAATGAGCTTAGAACAAATAATGAGTTGGCACAACTGTGGAAAACAATTACTGAATAAGTGCAGTTTTTAACTTTGCTTCTAGATTGGGCGGCAAACCGATTGGGGCCCTTCTGCAGATCTACAGAGCCAAATGCATCTCAAAGGTCACTTATGGGAGCGAGATATAGGGTTACACTGGGCAGGGGACACTAAATCGTTGAAAATACTTTCTCAGGACGCTTACTTGCCGTACTGCAGTACATCCCGTCGTATGTTGTGCATGAAGAATTGGGGATGACCTTTCTTTCAGATGAACTGGCTTTCCGCCCCCTTGCCAGGTGGATGAAGGTATGGATCAAAGAGGAAACACCCTTAGTAAGGGTATTCTAAGGGATTGCCTTTCACTCGACCACGTTAATCGTATCTGCTGGATAAAGTATCGAAGAGAATGTCTTTGCAGTCTAAAAAGGGCAGACCTATTCGATAATCCACAAGCGATCTGTAAGAGTGACTTAACCTGGTTAAAAAGTGCTTTTTTAAAAGGTGTAATTGGGAAAGAGAGGAAGCAGAGTTGAGAAAGCCATGTGTGCATAGGTATATTGTACTGCAAACTGTACCAACTACTAAACCATATCTTTTAGGAGTTAAAGGCAATCGTTTTTTTTATTGACCAGATTTCGGTTTGATCTTTTCCATTACTTTCTGAAACAACCTTGCGGTGCCCACAGAGGCCAGTGTCTCAGATCTTGTGGCTGCGACGGACAGTCTCCACAGGATATGATGCACTTTTTAATGTTTTGTAGGTTTTATGAGGTTCCTAGAAAGTCCTTCATCATTCCCGTTCTTAAAAAAAGCACATTTTAAGAGAGTCAGACCTGCTTTTATCTTTTTGCAACTTCTTTTAAGCGATTTAGTACTGTATACGCTTAGCTTTTTAAGGGACGCCATTAGGCTCAGGTCCAGCTGCCATTAACCATGATGGTGGTGCCCTTCCTTAAAACTCCGTACCTATGGGTCTAAAATGTTCGTATTGTTTTGCCCTTTGTATCCTGTTGGATTTTTATGGTTTGTTTTGATTTTTGACTTTTATGGTTTTCTATTGTAAAAACCAGATAATGTAAAGGAAGTAAAATAATGATTAAGTGCTCCATCATTATCAAATAGCAAAGCCCATCATAATCATTTATATTGCTGCCTTTCACCCAACCATCCAGTGCCTTACTGCAGTAATCCATAAAATCATCCTACGACTGGTGGGACTGCTTATGGCTATGGCCTGAGACGATATTTCTGAGGTCAAACCAAACTTCACAAGGAGGGAGCAAATCTTATCCTAGCAGCTTTCTCAAGGACCAATAAGGTATCCCTCCCATTAGTCAGCTTGTGTTAGGCCCGCAGGTAAGATTGACTGCAATAGATCATGGGTCAGATACAGGGACCAGTTTATACCAATAAAAAAAGTTATCTTTGTACTTGAAACATTTCAGAGAAGCAAGAATCTTCAGCAGACCAAGGCAACAGACTGTGATTGATGAAGGCCTCATCAACAACAGAGAACCTAAGCAAAAGGTCTCGGTGAAGCCATGGACAAAGGCGGGTAAAGTTCAAGTTTCACACAAACCGTACTAGACATCGATCAGATGCAGGAAGCGGCTTGATCCGGTGGATCCTTCTACGTTCGGACTTAGAAACTTTTTGGGAACTCTTACATCCTCAGCATGGCAAGGATGCATGGGGGGGTTCAACATCGAATGTGTAATAATGTAATTCAGCATTTCTCTGTGGAAGGAGCCAGCCATGCCACAGTGAAAATAGAGTTTTGGCTTGACCATGTGGAACATTAAACTTTTAGAAGGCCTACTTTTAAATACATTCACCCTGCATTTATTTTATATTCGGAGGGGGTGGGGGAAGGGGGAATCTTTTTCTTTAAACAGAAAAGCACAAAAAACGTCAGCGAGACAATATTCTTCAAGTGTTACATTATATGTAATGACACCCTGCATTTATTAGCACTAATGCCTACCTAAGAGGAAACATAGTAATATTTAAAAGGAAGGTTAAGACCTGTCCAAAGGGTTTACTTTGACCGGTCGAATTGTCAGCTTTGAAACTGCTCTGCTAGGCTACAGCGGTAGGTCTGGGGTTGGATTTGGTGTGCAGCAAGTGGCACAATGTGTTTTGCAGCCCACTGGTAACGGGCAAGTTACTTACTTGTGTAACGATATATCTGTAAGAGACATTAGTTAGTGATAGATTCCTTACCTTAGACTATCCCCAGGCATCAGACTGGATAAGGAAAGTTTTTCGTCAGCAGTACCCCTGCGAATCGGTAGGTGTCGTCGTACGGCTCCGCTTACGTCGCTGCCGTTGTAGCCGCCGAGATGACATCGTCAGAGCTACTTAGACGCGCCCACGCGCGCCGACGTCAGTTCTGTACACAACTTTTCCACGCCAGAAGCGCAGAGCCATGCCAGAGACCGACTACTGGTGCAATAGAACTAGGGCCCTGAAAGGGATGACCTGAACCCTAGAGAACAGTTAGCAGAACGGGAGGATGGGTGGACGGTAAGGAATCTATCACTAACTAATGTCTCTTACAGATATATCGTTACACAAGTAAGTAACTTGTGCATCTGAAAGAGCCACGTTAGGGATATATTCCTTACCTTCGAATACATACCCAAGCAATACCAATCCCGGTGGTGGGTTTGCGAAGTGAGATTACAATAAAGTCACGTAGAACTGAACGGCCAAAGAAGCCGTCTCTCCGGACCGGACTGTCAAGGAAATGGTGCTTAGTGAAAGTATGCAACGAGGCCCAAGTGGCCGCCTGACAGATGTCTTGCAGGGGGACACCGAGACCCAATGCTGTGGTTGCTGCCGTCGCCCTGGTAGAATGGGCACGCAGCTCAACCGGAGGTTCATTTTTAGCCAGAGAGTAACAGGCTTTAATGCAGAAGACAACCCATCGGGAGATAGTTCGCTTGTGCACAGCCCGGCCTTTCTTGGCGCCAACGTAGCCAACAAAGAGCTGGTCATCCACCCGGAACTGTTGTGTGCGGGTGAGCTAGAACGTTTTGGGTCCAGACGGTGGAGCCTCTCCTCTTCTCTTGAAGGAGGCGGAAAGAAAGTGGGCAGAGATACAGTTTGCCCGAGGTGAAAGGCAGAGACTACTTTTGGTAGAAAGGAGGGACGCGGTCGAAGCACAACCTTGTCCGGATGAATCGCCAGGAAAGGAGATTTGCAGGAAAGAGCCTGGAGCTCACTCACCCGCCGAGCGGAGGTGATGGCCACCAGGAAGACAGTTTTCAAAGTCAATAACCACAAAGGACAGTTATGAAGAGGCTCAAATGGAGCGCACATCAGATATGTGAGAACCAGGTTCAAGTCCCATTAAGGAATCACAAAAGGAATAGGAGGGAAAAGGTGATTAATGCCTTTGAGAAATCTATTGAGAACCGGGGACTTGAAAAGAGAGGGCTGATCAGGCAACCTAAGAAAGGCTGAAAGAGCAGAAAGGTAGCCCTTGATAGTGCCCAAAGCAGAGCCCTGCTGGGCTAAAGAAAGGAGGAACAATAGGACCTCAGAAAGAGGGTCAACAGATTTTGCTGTGCACCATGTCCCAAATTGTTTCCACCGACAGGTGTATACCGTTTTAGTGGAGGGACACCTGGCTGCCAGAATCACATTACAGACTTCGGGAGGCAAGTCAAACGGAATAAGCTGTTGCCTCTCAATCGCCACGCAAGGAGGTGGAGGCTGGACAGGTTCGGGTGGAGGAACGTCCCCTGTTGCTGCAACAGGTGATCCTCCCAAAGAGGCAGTCGGATCGGGGGATCCACGCTCATACTGAGTAGCTCGGGATACCAAACTCTTCGAGCCCAGTCCGGTGCCACAAGAACGACTTGGGCCCGGTCACGCCTGATCTTCTTCAGCACTCTGGGCAGAAGTGGTATAGGCGGAAAGGTGTACAACAGACCGCAACTCCACTCGTGATGAAAAGCATCGCCTAGTGAGTGCCGCCTTGGAGACTCCAACGCGCAGAACTGCTGACGTTGCGTGTTCTCTTCGGTGGCGAATAGATCTAACCAAGGTCCTCCCCACTGCTGAAAGAGACCTTTCACCACTTCCGAGTAAAGACGCCATTCGTGATCCAACATGCACCTTCGGCTGAGTTTGTCCGCCCTGGCATTCAGGGTGCCTGCCGGGTGTTTAACCACCAAGGAAATGCCTCGACGTTCCAGCCACGTCCATGGACGTAGAGCCTCCTGACATAGGGTCCACGACCCCACCCCGCCCTGTTTGCTGCAGTACCACATGGCGGTGGTGTTGTCTGAACACCTGCACCACTCTCCCCTTGACAGAGGGAAGGAATGCTTTGAGTGCAAGTAGGATCAACCTGAGCTCCATAAGGTTGATATGGAGCTTGGACTCCGCCGGAGACCAGAGGCCTCTAATCTCTGCCTCTCCCATGTGGCTGCCCCATCCCAGGAGGCACACGTCCGTCACTACTGTGTGCCTTGGTTGGAGAAGGGAGAGGGATCTGCCGCTGACCCAAGGCAGTTTCCTGAGCCACCACTGCAAGTCCTGTGAATTGCCCTCCGAGATCTGGACGTAGCTGGACAGGTTCCCCCGAGGCTGCGTCCACTGGAACTTCAGGTCCCACTGCAGAGCCCGAATATGCCATCTGGCATGATCGATCAGCAGGAGGCCATGAGGCCCAGCAGCCTCAGTGTCTTCCTGACCGAAACCCAGGACCAGGGCCGAAAGATCGGAATCATAGCCTGAATGTCCCGGACTCGCTGTTTAGGAGGATAAACCCGAAACTGCGCCGTATCCAGAATTGCTCCGATGAAGAGGAGCTTCTGAGAGGGAATCAGGTGCGACTTTGGCACATTGATGGAAAACCCCAGCAAATGCAGGAGGTCGGCCGTAGTCTGGAGGTGGGAGACGACTGCCTGGGGCGAGCCCGCGGTTAACAGCCAGTCATCGAGATAGGGGACGACCGAAACCCCTGATCTGCGCAGATGAGCTGCGACCACCACCATCACTTTCGTGAACACCCGAGGGGCACTGGTAAGGCTGAAAGGGAGCACGGTGAACTGAAAGTGCTCGTGGCCCACCGTGAACCATAGGTAACGTCGGTGGGCTGGCAGGATGGGGATATGAAAATAAGCATCCTGCAAGTCCAACGCTACCAGCCAGTCTTGCGGGTCTAGGGCAGACAAGACCTGAGCAAGCGTGAGCATCTTGAACTTCTTCTTCCGGAGGAAGCGATTGACGTTCCGTAGGTCTAAGATAGGGTGCAGACCTTTGTCCTTCTTTGGAACCAAGAAGTAGTAGGAGTAACAACCACAACATAATTCTGGCGTCGGAACGCGCTTGATGGCCCCTTTGGCCAAGAGGGCCGTAACTTCATGCTGGAGAAGTGCCAAGTGTTCCCATGACATGCGGTGGTACTGAGGTGGCATGGCTGGAGGGGTAGATTCGTAGGGGAGGGAGTAGCCCCTTCGGACTATTTGCAGAACCCACCTGTCCGAGGTTATGGAGCGCCAGTGGGGAAGGTGATGGCGAATCCTGCCACCCACTGACGTCAGGTGGGCCTGAAACACCGGACTGGGAAGGTTTAGAGGCGGCGGCGGCAGGGGAGGTGGTGGACTGACCCGTCCGCTGTCCTCGGAACCCACCACGGCGGGTCCCACAGCCGCGGCTGCGCTGAGACTGTGGCTGCGCAGCCTTGCGGGTCTGAAAAGAACGCGCCTGGGCGCCCCGACCTTGACCTCGAAAGGACCGAAAAACGGACCCCGAGGGAGTACACGTGGTGGAGAGACCCGAGGACTGGGCCGTAGCCCGAGAGTTCCAGGGTGCTATCCGCCTTATCACCAAAGAGGCGTTTACCATCAAAGGACATGTCCAACAGGGTGTTCTTGACATCCCCAGAGAAGCCAGTAGTTCGGAGCCAAGCATAACGACCGAGCGCTACAGTTGTGGAAAGTGCCCTACCGAGAGAATCGGCCATGTCAAGCCCACAACGAATAGTAAATTTTGCAGCATCTCTCCCTTCGGTAATGGCTTGGGAGAGAACCGCCCGTGCTTCCACAGGGCACTGAGGCAGCACCTGTGCCACAGTGTCCCACACAGAATGGGAAGAGCGGCCTAGCAGGCATGCAGTATTCACCGCCGGCAAACCAGAGCTGGCAGACGTGAAAATCTTTTTCCCAAATTGCTCCAGTTTCCTAGATTCCTTGTCCGGAGAAGCAGAAGGGAAAGCACTCGGCAAGGCAGAAGCCTGGACAACCAGACTCCGGCGTCGGGTGTTGTGTGAGAAAGCTGGGATCGCCCGGAGCCGGCGTCACGCCACACCCTTGCCTACAGGGACTCGTGTGTTAGGTTTAATCCAGGTGCCCAACAGGATATCAGTAAGCGCTTCATTGAAGGGCAGTAACGGCTCCGCAGAGGAGGACTGCGGCTGCAGGACCTCAGTTAGGAGATTGGTCCTGATAGGTACAGAAGGGAGATCGAGGTTAAGAGCCTCGGCTGCCCTATGCAAAACCACCGAAAAAGTCCCAACCTCCTCCGTGGCCACGGAAGAAGGGGGCAGAGTACCAGGGTGTGGAGAGAAATCCAGATCCACTGGACCCTCCACATCGCCTTCCCACTCAGGCTCATCCCCGCATTGAGCTGCAAGAGGGTCCTCAGACCCCTCCCAGTATTCCCCTTCGTCCACCGGTTGCTGAAGAGGCCGGTAAGGACGAGGTGGCTTGGGAAACGAGATAAACTCCCCTTCCAAGAAATGGAATGGGAGGGTAAGATACCAGTCCCGGTTCGGCGGCGTCCGGCAGCGGCGGCGCCAGCCAGATCAAGGGCCGGCGTCGAGGTCGAAGCCGGCGGCAGCGCCGCAGGGTATGGTGCTGGCGTAGCCGAGGCCAGAGGCGGCGGCACGGAGGCAAACCCTTCCGACGGATCCGCGGGGCCCGAAGGCGCTACGGAGGGACCTGGTATGTCAAACAAATGGCGCAAGGCCGACATAAAGGCCTGCACCTCGTCCGATGTTGCATGCGGGCCCGTAAATGGTGGGTAGGCCGCAGGCAACGACGGAGGCTCCAACGGAGGCGCTGGGGAGATACCGCCCACCCCCTCCACCGCGTCCCATGACCGGTGAGGGGTAGAGGAAGAGCAACGTCGCTTCTTCGACTTTTTATGGCACCTAGACTTACCTGTCCCCGATTCCTAAATGCGATTCTGATTGCTCTGCGACCGGTCCCTTGATCTCCCTGAGGAGACCTCGATCGGAGCAGAACCGACTGCCGGACCTCCAACAACTTTCGGGAACGCTCCCGCAAAGCTTTTGGCACCATGGCCCGACAACCGCGGCACGCCTCAGGGTCATGGGCGTGCCCCAAGCAGAAGAGAGACACGTCTTGAGGGTCCGATACCGACATGTTTCGACGGCAGGCCCTACAGGACTTAAACCCGGGCATCCCTATTGCACCAGGAGTCAAGTACACGACAAAACAAGTTGTCAGAAACCAAGGTAAAACTTTTAAGTAGGGGTACCGTTCTCTCTCGGATCTGCGCTGCTGCGCAGAAAAAGAAAGAACTGACGTCAGCGCGCGTGGGCGCATCTAAGTAGTTCTGACGTCATCTCAATGGCTATGACGCCAGCGACGTACGCAGAGCTGTACGACGCCGCCTACTGACACGCAGGGGTACTGCTGACGAAAACTTTCCGGATCCAGTCTGACGCCTGGGGATATTCTAAGGTAAGGAATCAATCACTAACGTGTCTCTTTCAGATATTTAACTTACAGGCCCAGGGTACACTTTATACCATTTACTAGGGGCTTATAGGCAAGTTAAATGTGCCAACCAAGTGAATATTAATTTCATCATGTTTAAGAGGGGGCAGACACACTTTACCAGTCCTCAGCAGAGGTAAAGTGTATAGAATTCCATGGCCAACAACAGCAGTCAAGGCAAATATCTTACCATGCAAAAGATGGTAATTTCAAACAATGTACCCATGAGAAAAGTAGGAAATGAACATCACGAAATATTTTGAAAGCAATACTTTGATATCGCACTCACCAGGAGTCTCATCTGGAAATTACTTAACAGTTCCATGGCTTTAAGGTACATAGGGCAGGGTACAAAAATCAGAGACATGCTTTCTAGCTTGTAAACACTTTACCTGTTCCTAGCTACTCTGCTTTAAATAAAATGCAGACAAAGGGCACAGACAATAAAGTGTCATGCATGCACTGCATGAACAGTGTACATTTGTAATAGTTTGCATAACTATAACTGACATTCACATGTCTATTACTATCCAATGTCAGCTTGTATGTACAGCAGCTATCAAATCAGTAGCTATCAAACATTTGATCTTCATTAATGCTATCAAGGCAGCTCAGAGAGTTGAGATACATGTAGAATTAACTGTGGGTAGCCCACCAGCCTGCAAATTACAAATATTGATACTAGTAATTCTGATCCACTGAGGCAGTTAACATACTATAGTTCTGGATAACAGCAACATCTACTATTAAGGTTCTATTGAATGTAAACCTGGCATCCTTGGCCTGGTTTCCCCTGATTTTTTGCCTTCTGTGTTGCCAACTTCATTTTTGCTGGCTTTAGGATTCTGGGCACATTACCATTGCTAGCCAGTGCTTACGATCTGTACTCAAAACATGGTATTGTTGGCTTACAATTACAATTGCATATATCATTTACTTATAGGTCCCTAGTAAAGTCACTCTATGTGCCCAGGGCCTGTAAATTAAATGCTACTAGTGGGACGAGAAAGAAAAAAGACACAAAAATTATGAACGGAATACGGAACAAATCAAAACATTCAGCCCCACTCAAGAGCCCTGGGTTAAATCCATAGTTTTTTTGATCACCATGCCACACCAGTTTAGACCCAGCGATATTAAAATCAGTCTTGACCTTGTTCCTCATGGGAACAGTCCTGCCCAAACTGCCTATCCAAGTCCTCCCGGGACCAGAAGCAAGAATCCTGGGACCGGTTTCGGGGTTCCACCCATCATCGGCCAGGATAGCTGTAATCTAGTGAGCCAAGCACCCGAGTCTGGGCTTAACCGTGCACTCAGGACAAGAAAGGAAAAAACACACAAATGATGGACGGAATGCAGAACAAATCAAAATAGTCACCCCCAGGCAAGAAATCTGGGTTAAATCCATCACTCTTTTGCTCACCATGCCACTCCAGTTTAGATCCAGCCATATGCAAATCAGTCTTGACCCTGTCCTCATGGGAACAGTCCAGCCCGAACTGCCAAGCCAGGTCCTATCTGGACCATAAACAATCATACTGGGACCGGTATCGGAGTTTCACGCCTTTTCAGCCAGGCTAGCTTGAATCTAGGGGCACAGTGAGCTCCATGCCACCGGAGTCAAGCTAGTCTGGCTGACAAGAGGTGAAACCCAAACCCGGTCCCAGGAGGCTTGTTTCCAGTCCAGGGAGGACCTGGCCTGGCAGTTCAAGCTGGACTACTCCCATGGGGAGCAGGATCAAGCCCGATTTGCATATGGCGGGGTTTAAACTGGAATGACATGAGGAGCAAAATATCTATGGATTTATGCCCAGATCTCTGTACTGGGGTGAATGTTTGACATTGTTCAGCATTCAGGCCATCAATTGTTCTTTTTGCACTAGTGGGATTGCAGCACTGACTGTGCCACCCACTCAGTAGCCCTTTAAACATGGCTCAGGCCTGCCACTGCAGAGCCTGTGTGTGCAGTTTTAAACTCTCATTTCGACCTGGCAAGTTAAACTACTTGCCAAGCCCAGCCCTTCCCATTTATTACCTACAAGTCACTCCTAAGGTAGGCCCTAGGCAGCCCTTTGAGAAGGGTACAGTGTATTTAAAAGGTAGAGCATGTACTTTCGAGGTTTACATTTCCTGGTAGTGACAAATTGCTAAATTTGTTTTTCACTACTTCAAGGCCCATCTCTCCCAGAGGTTAACATTGGGATTGCCTTAAAGCATCTTTTAAATGTCATATCCAATTGGGAAAATATAGAGATTTGAAATCTGGTGTCTCTGGACCTACAATTTAAAATCACAACTTATGGTGAAGTTGGATTTTAAATTGTAAGTCTGAAAATTGCACTTTTAGAAAGTTGGCATTTTCTTACTTTAACCATTCTGTGCCTCTGCTGGTCTCTGAATACAAGTCTAGGTTAGGTGACAGCTGGACTTTGTGTGTTACCTTTAGAAAGTCACACAAAGGGAGCTAGAGTGTGAGATCTGCGTCCTGGTGGCCCATCACCAGGCTGAGGTAGACTGGGAGGGAGGAGCTGACACTTGCACCTGAATAGGGTTGTGCCTGTCCCCACACAAAGAATTGCATACCCTCTGTAGCGAGCATGGAGCCAGGGCAGGAAAGGCAGGGCCCTTGTGTGATTCAAAGGCCTCTGATGTCTTCCCACTTCAAAGGCACATTTGGGTATGAATAATGGACCCTTGACACCACCCAATCAAAACTTTGCTAGAGCCAAGGACATTCTGCCTGGAAGAAGAGCTGCTGTGCTGTAGAAGAGACTGTCACTTTGCTACCTGCACTGTCGTGTTGGCCGGCTGCATCTTGCCTGGGAACGAGAGGGACTGGACCTGTGCTCTACATCCTTGAACTCAAGTTTCTCCAAGGGTTTGTTGGCTTGCCTTCTGTTAAGTATCAGGGGCACAAAATATTTTTTTGCAACTCTGCCATCTGTGAGTCATACCCTTGCCTGAGGTGCCCCCCTCTAGTCCTGGGCCACAGAAGTGGGTCCTGCAGCTGCTTCTGCCAAAATGGATGCATTGTCACAACTGTGCTGATTGGAACTGACGGCGACGCAGTGCCGATCCCTGGACATCGCTGGGCTGCTTGACGACCAAGCATTTACCTTACTGTGAGGTTCAATGACAACGCAGCATGATCCGAGGTCCCAACTACCAGGCTTGAAGATGACGCAGCACTGATTTGAAGATCCCGCTGTGAGGATTGAATTAAACACATTGCCCGACTGTGTAAATCAGAGCGGACGCATCGAGTCTCTGATGTCAACACTTGCTCCATACAAAGGTACTTTTTCAGTAGGCCCTGCGCGGGTCCTGTAGCCGGCCTGCCATCCATCGTGGTCGGCCTGAACCTTGGATTGACCCCCCCCCACTAGTGCGCCCTCAAGTAACTTTTGAGCACTATTTACTAGGCCTGGGCGGTAAATTACATTCCGCTCGCGGAATATGGGTAATTTCACAGTTTCTGATAGCGAGACTACGCAAATTCCGCCTACCCCTACTATTTACTAATTGTGGTGTGGGGATTTATGATCAGTTCTCATGGTAGAAACAGCCGTCTCTTATCCTGTGGTTGGGTTTTTCTAACCGCTCTTGTGATTCTAGGGTTTCGGTGGCCTTAACTAACTTATGCCAAAAGTCTTCAGAATTGCAGCTTCTGATGACTTTCACTAGTAAATAAAGGGCCAGATGTATCAAGCAATACTTTAGCGTTTCTAAAATAGCAAATTTTACCGATTCGCTATTTTGGAATCGCGCAATGCATGTAGGAATTGCAAAATATTTTGCGATTCCTTAACATTCCCTAATAGAAAATAGCAAATTGTGATTCGCTATTAGGGAATGCATTCCCATTTAGAAATGAATGGGAATGCATTTTGAAAAAGGCACTTTTGTGCATTTTTTAAAGGATTCGCAAATTACCATCAACTTGAAGTTGATGGTAATTTGCGATTCCTCAATGCAAAGTTGCATTTAGCGAATGCTACATACATTGCATTCAGGGAATCGCAAATTGCGAAATGCATTCGCAATTTAGGTAATTGCAAAAAATTGTGGTTACCTATATTCCGAACGCAAAAAGTTACATACATAGCAAAAGGCCTTTTTGCGTTCGCAAACAGGCCGATTCTGCAAATCGGCCAGTTTACAAACACAAAAAGCCTTGATACATCTGGCCCATAGTCTGTTCTTTAATCTCTAGAATTGCGCTGCCAATGGTTTTTCTAATAGTGAAAGAGCATCCGTTTTAGCTTCCTTAGTGTCTCCACTCTTGAAAAGCCATTTTGAATGGCAACAGTTCCAGTTCAGCAATGTTGTATTTCTGCTCTGTGGAGAGTAGTTTTGTTTAGAGAAGGTGGCTATGGGGGGCATGTGTCCTGTCTCAGCATCTCATTGTGATAACACTCTGTCCACGGTGTACGGAGAAGCGTCTGTGTTAGAAATTGGGCTTCTAGTTGACGGAAGTATACACCCTGTCCAAGTAAGGATCACAATCCTAGTCTGGGATTAAATTAACCTGTATTCACCATCTGATAGCTTGGCACAAAGAAGTCAGGCTTAACTTAAGAGGCAATCTATAAAGTATTAATGCAACACTTAAAAACAGTACAACAGTGAAAACACCATACATAAATAAACCACACCTGAATAGAAAAACAGTTTAATTTATTGAATAAAACAAGACCAAGACAACAAAAACCCAATAAGTAGAACCAGAGGAATGAATTTTTAAAGAATACGTGCAAATATATTGCTTAAAAGCATAAAGCTCCAACCTGGGATATCTGGTTGTGCTAGACCGGGGTGAATCCCAAAAAGTTCAGGCCGATCGCAATAGAGTGCAGGTCAGAGGAATGTGTGGATGTTGAGGGGGAGATGAAAGGAGCAGGGAGGTGATGCGACGGTTCCGATCCTTAGGATTCATACACGATGCGTCGTCGTCAAGCCATGCACTCGGAGATGTGTCGTCGAGCAGCACTGGATTTAGGCGATGTGTCGTCGTCAAGCTGCACAGTCAGTGATGCAATGTCCTTGAAGCAGACGATGCGTCGGCACCGAATGAGATGCATCAGTTCCGGCGGGCACAACTTGAGATGCGTGGATTTTGAAGATGCAGCACAGGAAACCAAGGGCCCAGGACTGGATTAGCACCAGTTGGCATGGTAGGACTCACAGATGGCAGAGTCCAGATGCTGCTGCAAGGTTTCTGGAAGTCTTTGATGCCCTTCAGACTTCAGAACAGGAGGCAAGCAGACAAGCCCTTGAAGTCACTCTGGGTTCAAGCGGTGTAGGTCCAGTCCTTCTCACCCAGGCAGAGAGTGCAGCAGGCAGGTCTTCACAGCAGAAATTCAATTCTTCTGGTCTAGTAGAGGGGCAGTCCTTCAGCAGCACAGCGGTACTTTTTACAGGCAGAGTATCAACAGGCCCAGAAGTGTACTGATTTCGTAGGGTCAGAAGTCCTGTTGTTAATAGCCAGTAGTGTCTCTGAAGTGGGGGAGACTTCAAAGAGAGATTTTGAAGTGCACAGAGGTCCTCCCTTCCTTCCCTAGCTCCAGACTTGCTACAGGGGGTTAAGCAGTCCTTTGTGTGGGAGCAGGACACAGCTCATTCAGGTATAAGTGTCAGCACCTCCCTCCCATCCAGCGCGGGATGACCCATCAGGATGTGAATGGCTCATCAGACACACCTAAGCTTTTTTGTGTGTGACAGTCTAGAGGGAATGCACAAGGCCCAGCGATCACCCATCCCAGAGGTGTATTGGAGACGGGCACCAAGCACACAATTTTAAGAGCAGAAACATGCCAACTTTCTAAAAGTTACTCAAATGACAAGCCAATGTATTGAATTCACAAGCTTGTGTGATTTATTCCACTTCTCTTAAACTGTTTTCAGAAAAGTTAAATGCATTCAAATATCAAAGAAAACACAAAGTAATTATTGTAAATCACACAAATCCTGCTCAGGGAGAAAGTTCTTAATTAATTTCCCTCCCTTTTTGCCAACACTTTAAATTAGAGGTCACAGAGCTGTGCATATAGGCAGGAGATAACACACAAGTAGTGTGTAGACAATTTGGTTCTTTTGTTAAGCAATCTATGTTTTATCAACTGTGCAGAATTTGGGTAACTTACAATAATTGTAGATGTTTGATACACACTTGCAAATACATGTTGATGTTTGGTATTTATTTGTACATTCATGAAATGGTCATGTAACCTATGTAATCTTTAATTGTTTCATTACTTTGTGTTTTCCTTGATATTTGATATGATTTGAATGCATTTAAGTTTTCTGAAAAAAGTTTAAGAAAAGTGGAATGAATTACATGAGCTTGTGAATTCAATACATTGGCTAGTCATTTGAGTAACTTTGGAATTCAAGCTACTGGATTCTTTTTTCATATACAAATTACTAGTGGTCCCATCTAGCTAGCTTTGGACCCAAGCCTTCCTTAGGTTCCAACTTTTTAAAAGTGGCTTTTTAAAAGTTTTAATAATAAATCCAATCTTCCACTATAGAGGGTTTATGATTACAAGTCAATAGGTACCAAACATGATAGTTCCACTCCTTAATGAGAAGCTACACTTATTAAATGTAATAAGGAATTCCCAATGTTAACCTCTGAGAGGGGTAGGCCTCACAGTAGTGAAAAACGAATATGGGAGTTTTTGACTACCAGGACATGTAAAACTAAAAAGTATATGTCCTGCCTTTTACATACACAGCACCCTACACTATGGGCTAAAGAGGGCCTGCCTTAGGGGTAGCTTATGTATAAGAAGAGGTTAAGGATACAAAAGGGTTTTGAATGACAAGTAGACATGCAGTGGCAAGCCTGAGACATGTTTAAAGAGCTACTTAAGTGGGTGGCACAATCAGTGCTGCAGGTTCCACCAGTACCATTTAATTTCCTGTTACTGAGCACACATAGTGAACTTTACTAGGGACTTATAAGTAAATTAAATATGCCAGTTGTGGACAAACCAATGTTACCATGTTTAGGGGAGTGAGCACATGTACTATAGCACTGGTTAGCCATGGTAAAGTACCCAGAGTCCCGAGGCCAACACAATTTATCAGAAAACAGTGAGGCAAAATAGTCAAAATGTATGGACAAGACCACACTAAGGCTGTCAGGTCTAACACATGTCCCCCCTCAGCTGAAAGTGGGGAGAGCTACCCAACCTCTTGGAAGATCTCATCACTAAAGCGCAAGAACCTAGTGTGACCATCAGCATCAATGTGGTCTGATCCAGGTCTGTGTTTCACCCTAAACTCCATTCCCGGTAGGAAAATGGACCACCTCAACAATTTTGGATTCTCACCCTCCATGTGCATTAGCCACCTGAGGGACCTGTGGTCTGTCTGAATCTGGAGGGAAGTATAAAACAGGTATGGTCTCAACTTCTTCAGTGACCAGACCCCAGCAAAGACTTGCTGTTCAATAGCACTCTACCTCTATTCCCAAGGTAGTAGCCTCCTAGAGATGCAAGCTACAGGTTGGTCATTAAGATGTGACATTTCTGCCCCTATGCCATGCTCGGAGGCATCAGTTTGTATTATGGAATTTTTTGGAAAAGTGAGGGGCCTTGAATACAGGACTGTGCACATGGCGTGCTTCAGGGAGTCAAATACTTTTTTTGTTTGAAATTGGTTTTATTATTTCACAATCAAACAATAGCTTATAACAACAACATTGACAATGAGAGCTTCAATAGAAAAGAAAAAGGGTTGTAACTGCACCATACTCTGACAGATCTTAAATAGTGTGTGTTGGACTTGGCCCTTTTTGCAGGGTCATCCCTGAACTTTTTGTCTTCCTCCTGGTATTTTTTCTGACCTGGTGTTGGTGGTTTTAGGACTCTGGGCACTTTATCACTGCTGTCCAGGGTAAAGTGCATGTGGTCTCTATGGTAAAACATGGTAAGATAGGTAAATTAAATACGCCAAACAGGTGTAGACCAATCAGTCCCCTGTAAAGCGGTATCTCATATACCCGGGCCAGTAAATTAAATGCTAATGGTGGGCTTGCAGCGCTGCTTGCGCCACCCACTAAAGTAGCCTTTGAAACCTGTCTCAGGCCTCTGCAAGGCCTGGCGCGCAGTTTACTGCCGCTGTGACATGGCACATAAAGTGGGTGCCATGACTGTGACTCCCCTTTTACTACATATCAGTCGCCCCTAAGATAGGCCCTAGCTAGCCCTATGGGCAGGGCACGCTGTAGGTAATAGGTAGGACATGTGCCTTAACTGTGTGGCATGTCCTGGTAGTGACAAAAAGCCATTTTGGTTTCTCACTACTGTGAGGCTGCCCTGTCATGGGAATGCATTGGGGATTTCCGGATATGTGTTTCAGTGGTAATTTCTGACATGAGACGAGTGGCGTGATCGAGTTTGGTATGTTTCGAATAGTGGTAATAAATGCTGCGTAATGGTGTTCGCAGATTTATTATCACTATTTTAGAAATGTCACTTTTAGAAGTGAGCATTTCTGAGTGCTATGCGTCTTTGTGCCTACCTGTTGTGTATTGCATCTCTGGCTCAGGAGTGACAGAGACTGGGGAGGTGCAGTGGCTCCAGAGGGGCTGGGTGAGTCAGCGCTAGGCTGAATAGGCCTGATCTACATTTGGAGTAGTGGGAGGAGTAGCCCCTAAATAGGTCTGTGCCTGCCTTGTACAATGTTGGTCTGGGGCCAGGACCTACACTGTCAATGGGGACTGTTGTGCACTTGTTAAGTGCCCCCCAGAACTAGTTTGAACTGGGTCCCAAGCCCTGTGCCAGGGCAGAACAAAGAGGACATGTAATATAAGTATTGGGGCTGTGACCCCATATTTGTGTTGCTTACTTGGATCAGGGCAAAGAGGACTGCTTGGCACCAGGAGGAACCGCCACGAAGGACTTCCCCTCTGTTAGAGGGCCCTGTGAGCTGGTCTGCCTGTGCCAAGCTCTGCCCTGTGGGACTTTGGGGGACTGAGTGTGCTGTGAGCACTTAATCCCCCTGGCAAGCCATCAGCACGCTAGAGTTCCCTGCTGCCCCCTTTAAGCAGAGTGTGGAGAGCGCTGCTGGTCCTTGCGCTGTGGACAGGCTGGGTGCTGCTGGGGCCGCCGGTAGCGTGGGGGGGGGGGGGGGGGGGGAGGGGGTGTTGTGCTCACCTCACCTCCTGTAGCGGGCCAGGCAGAGGAGTGTGGGGAGCCTCTCTGGTGTTTCCATTGTGCTTGAGAGTGCTGCAGTGTTCCACGAAGCGGAAGTCAGGCAGGAGAGCCTGAACATGGGCGGGGCTCCCCTGTAAGAGAGGGAGAGCCCCATGTGGTTCCATTCCGGAAGGAAGCAGCCGCGGTGGAGAAGCCAGAAGTCAGGCTAGGTTTGTGCACAGAGAGTGGCCCAGATGGAGACTTCGCTCCATGTTCAAAGAGCAGCAAAGCCTGTCTGACTGGGGGGGGAGATTCCCCTGGGATGAGGAAACCAGGCAGGAGCTGTGCCTGGAGGTGGGAGGGGTTCGCAGAAGGAGACCGCATCGGAATCCTTGCGGGCTCCTTGGATCGAGATAGAGGGGGTCCTTTCCACCACGGACGAGGAAGAGACGCGAGGCCGCAGTGCTGTTGTCTTCGAGAGACCACCCATCAGTTTTTTGGGACCGGACTCACCGGAGTGAGAGGGAGTCCAACCATTTGGGGAATTGCCTACGCGGAGGAGACCAAGTGAGGTCTTCCCGCCCACAAGGGCATTGCGCTACCTGTTGGTAGCAGTGCCGCCCCACCCTGGGGCAACAGGCCTTGCTTCTGCTGCATCAGCAGCTAGGGGGCCAGTTGGAGGCCTCGTGTTGTGAGGGGCATTTCGGGGTAAGCCCAGGACGGGCCCCCGCGCAGTACTTTGGAGGCTGCCTCCCAGGACAGGGAGGACAGCTGCCAGACCCATTCATAGTAATGTGTAAGGGTTGGGCTATGTACTGCTGATTACGTTCAGCGATGGTGCAGTGGTACCTGGATGGTATGCAAATGAGTTATACCTACGGTGGTGGGACCTATTGCAGTTATGTGATGTTGTATTTCATTGCCAGTGATGTAATATGTGCATACTACTGAGGTTGCTATAATGTACACTGCTACTGGTGTGGCTATCTCATGTTTTGCATAATATATGGTCATAGGTGATGACAGGACGTTTATTCCCAATGTGTGGTGCTAAGAGCACCTTTACCAGTAGTTACTGGTTGCTTCTATTTTTCACTACTTGTGTGTCCTAATGGTGGTGACAGTGGCCCGATTGGCCCTGTAATGTATTTAATCCCCTGTAAAGTGATACCTAAGTGCCAGATGGCACAGTGTATATATGTGATTATGTTCTAATGTGTTTTATGGATAATACAAAGGCTATTTTGGATATTGTGGTGTACCTAGTGTGTGGCTGCTGTGTGAGTGTGTTGCTCAAACGCTTTGCACATTGCCGCTGGGATAAGCCAGACTACTCGTGCCAAGCTACCAAGGGGCTGCGCAGGGGTTATCTTCAGCATGCAACTCCCTTGCCCTGACTAGAGTGGTAGTTTCTGCCTGGCTTAGGCGCGTGCGCTAGCAAACCAGAAATCCAATTTTTAACGGTGCCCAATATGGGCCATTAAATAATAAAATCGCCTATGAAAAAATGTATTTATAATAAGTAACTGGTGTAGATAGTAGATTAATTTCCTCTGACAGGAGCTGCTTTGTCAAAATACAAAGAAAGAAAAAGAAAGAGAAAAAAGAAAGGGAAGTGATTAATATAACAGGGAGGAGTTGAGGGGGACAGTTCCCACAGAGAGATTGTTGAGAGATACTGCCCTGTCCTGGTTGTCGTGCGCCTTCATGTTGGCATCGAAGAGGGGGAGGGGGTGGGTGGGAGGGAAGAGGAGAAATAGCAAGGTAGATCCTCGGTCTGTCCTGCTTCAATCTTATATGTTCTCCCCACAAGGAAGTAAAGAGTCTTCAAATAATTGAAGAGCCCGTAGGCAGGGAGGAACGGATTGAGTGTTTTCTAATTCAGAAAGATGCTGCAGTAGGGGTTGCCAGGTGTGCGTGAATTTAGCGTCATTGTGTGCAAAACGATTGGAGAAGAGCTCCATCACCATTATGTGCCAGGGGCGGGTGAGCCACACTGAGGACAGGGGGTTAGGGCTTTTTTCCAGCGTAATGCAATGGCCTGCTTTGCTAAACCTAGCATGTGCAGGATTAAACGCCAATCTGAGCGGGTCATAGCTTTAAGAAATAGAGGGCGAAGTCCAGTCAAATGCTTTTTGTCATGCCTCTGTCCAAATCAAAATTCTGGGTTGTTTCTTTGATGTCAGTTCAGTCAAGGGGACAACAATGGTACTATAACATTTGACAAACCTGTTTTAACTCTGTGAGGCCTAAGAATGCTCACCTCTGTGCAAGTCTATGGGGGCTCCAAGGTCATGTTGGTTTCGATCTTGGCCTGGAGGGGCTGCACCTTAGCTCTGCTCATCAGGTGTCCCAGGTGCACCACAGACCCATGCCCTATCTGACAATTACTGGCCTTGAAAGTTGGGCCTCTATTACGTAGGGCCTGAAGCACTTCCTGGAGCTGAAAGAGGTGGCCCAACTGTTACAGAAGACAGCTATGTCTTCTGAGTAAGCAGCACTGAAGGCCTCCATACCAGACAAAACCTGGTTCACCAGCCTCTTTTAGGTGGCAGGGGCGTTCTAGTGTCCAAATGGAGTGCAGAAGACTGATCTCTCCTTGGCACCTTCAATTAGCGCAAACTGCCAGTATACTGAAGTAAGGTCAAAAGTACTCAGGAACTGAGCATCCCCTAACCTGTAAATCAGCTTATCCGCCCAGGGTACGGGATGAGCATCAGTCTTGATGACTGAACTGAGCCCTCTGTAATCTACACAGAACCTAAGTTCAGGTTTAGTGCCCTTTGGGGCAGCATTAGGCACCAATACCACAGGGCCGGACCAGGGACTACTAGAAATTTCAATCACCCCTAATTCCAACATTTGTTTTAAACCTCTCCCTTAATGCCGGCCCTCATTTTGATTAACAGCCTATAGATGTTATTCCTGCCAGTTGGCTCTCTCCTGTGAATATATCATGGGTACACAAGTGTGTAAGCCAAGGAGTGAGCAAAAACAAAGATAACTGTCCCACCAACTGGCGACAATCCCTCTGCAGTTCAGAAGTCAGGGTGCAGGAAAGGTTCACACCCTCCCCCGACCCATCCTTCTTGGCTAAGAGGTCAGGGAGAGGTTCACGCTCCTCTTCCTCCCCTCCATCTGTCATCAAGATGGTGACCTCAGACCTCTCAAAGTGGGGTTTGAGATGGTTGAGGTGGAGAACCCAAAGAGGGTGTCTGGGGGTCATGAGGTCCACCAAGTAGGTGGCCTCCCCTTCCTTGCAACAATCTCATGGGGCCCAATCCTACAGTCTTAGAGTGCCCCAAGCTCCATCAACCACACTTTTTGCCCAGGTTGCAATTGCAAGGGGTAGCTGTTTGGTCAAACCACTGCATCATCACTTCCTGGCTGTTCTCCAAGTTAAGTAAAGCTTGCCACAACTTGACCATCTGGCTTGTGAAGGCCAGCACGTAGCTCACCACATCCTGGGAGGTATTCTTGGGAGCTTGCTCCCACTCTTCCTTCATCAGAATGAGCGGTCCCCTTACAAGATGACTGTACAGAAACTCAAAGGGGCTAAACCCAACCCCCTTTTGTTGTGCCTCTCTGTAAGCAAAGTGTAGGCACAGCCAGAGGGTGCCCTCCTTATGCCCCAGAACCTTAGGTAGGCTACTGATCATCGCTTTCAGGGTCTTGTTAAATCTCTCAACAAGTCCATTGGTTTGTGGATGTTAAGGGGTGGAGAATTTATAGGTAACTCCCCACTCCTTGCACAATGACCGTATGTAAGCAGAGAAATTTGGCACCCATCAGATACCACTTCCTTGGGGAAACCCATTCGGGTAAACATCCTCATCAGGGTCCTAGCCACTGCGGGTGCAGTAGTAGACCTCAGAGGTATGGCCTCTAGGTACCTAGTGGCATTATCCACCAGAACCAGGATAAACCTGTGATAAGAGGTGGTCTGGCAATTTATGGGCCCTAGAATGTCGATGCATCCCCTCTCTAAGGGAGCGTCAACAAACTGTAAGGGGGATAGGGGAGCTTTCATCTTCTGTCCTGTCTTCCCACTAGTGTGGTAGGTCAAACAGGTTCGACAGTAGGCAATTGAAGAGACCTCCATCTGGGGCCAGTAAAAGTGGGGGATACGTCTGGCAAAGCTCTTGTGCTAGCCCAGATGGCCTACATGGGAAGTTTTGCGAGCAAGCACCAGTAGGAAGGGTCTGTAGCATTGGGGGAAACACCAGGACCCTTGTTGAACCAGGCACAGGTGCCTTAAGCTCACCATACAAGAGGTTGTCCTGCCAGTAACTCCGGTGACTACCAGCGGCATCACCTTCTGCCTGGGCTTCAGCCTGTCGCCTCATGACCTAAAAGGCTGGGCACTCTTTCTGAGCTCTGCAGAAGTCCTCCCCAGTGAAACCTCCTTCTACTTGCCATCTAGTAAGTTCAGGCAGGTCACCAAAGAAGTCAGTGTCCTCTCCACTGGACTCCGGGCGGTCTTATCCGGCGTCCTATCCACCTTACTTGGGAGACACTCAGGAGCTGGTTTCCCACTCCCCTTCCTTTATTAGGCAGCTGTCTGGGCCATTCTTCCAGGGTCCAGTCCTTCTTGACACCCTTCCAGGGCAGCCCTAGACCTGGTGGTTGCACACGCCCACTCGGGTACTGCCAACATTTGTACTTGTGACCTGAGCTTTACTTCCTTCCAGGTAGTGTGCTCTAAGCAATTTGCTAGCAAACAATACACAGGCAGGGCTCACAGCTACCTTCAGAGGTCCCGAGACCCCACTCCCTCCAAATGGAACAAGGGATACTGGTTAATGACCCTCGCGGTTATCTGCTACCATAACCAGGTGGAATACACTGGGAAAGCTCTGCTCCGGGGCCATAGTCATGCTGGCACCTGTGTCCCTAAGAGCTTCAACACCTAGCTCATTGATGGTAACTCAGTGTCTATACTTTGTATTATGGATGGCAGATGGCTTTTTGGTACCATCTCCACGTCATCCTGGGACACTAGGGTAACCTAACGGAGTTACACCTGGCTAACTTGGCAAACTCTTCCCAAAGCACTACACTCACCACCCCTGGTGTCTTACTTCGAGTGGGAGGATTTGCCATCTTTGGCCACTTGGGATCACCTAGTAGTGCCTGTACTCATAGCACTTGAGGAACTTATTCTGACTGTCAGGCAAACTCTTTCTCTTGAGAACTGTTTTGGGGGCCTTAGGAGATCTCCTTTGTATTCACCCCCTTACACCCCCCCCCCACCCCCCCGGCAAGTACCCTGACCACTTGTGGGAGTCCCCCTAGATGCCCTTTTGGACACTCTGGTGCTGACCCAGAGGTCCGAGACTTCAGCAAGCTTCCTGTACACTAGGTGCTGGTGCAGCTCTGGAAAACAAATTTCAAGTATGTACTCCGTCTCATCTACCTTTCTGCCTTCACCCAGTCCATCAGTGCCTTGCTGGAATAATCGAGGAAATCCCCTCAGGTCTGTGTGGGAAACTTGTGGCTATTCCTGAATCTCTGCCTGTCTCTCCCATATTGATAAGTATGGCTTTCATGGGAGTGCAGCGGGTCTGGCCTGCCACCTCTAGCACTGTCAGGAGTGTGTCCCTCCCCACTGTGGTCATACACCTCCACAGACTACCACCCTAATTCTCCCCAGGAACCTTGTACACCCTTAGAGTCACCTCATAGGCTGGGAGTAAATTATCTATCTCACCCCCACAGCATAACAGGGCACCACATCTTTTGGGATACAGAACCTTTATTCACCAGTGGACACTGCAAGTATGATGACACCCTTACTGCTTTACTCAACTTGCATGGCCTTGATGTCCAGCTATCTGAGGTGTAGCTCATGGTCCATCTTCCTTTGCTCTGCCTTTCTGGCCAGCCTCTTTTCCTCCATAGCTTTGTCCTTCTAAGCTTTCTCCTTTTCTATTGAAGCGTTCTCTCTTTCCATCTTTAACTTGCCCAGCTCCAACTTGAGCTTTCTCTTTACCCTCCTGTCTTCCAGCTCCTTGGGGGACAGCCCCCTGGATGATACAATGCTCCCTGCACGGTGGTGGTGGGGGGGGGGGGGGGGGGGGGGAGGGGGATAGCATTCCCACAGGCTGTCCCAGATTCTCGAGTGAATCCTGGTGCAGCTCCTCATCCTCCAGTACCTCCTCCTCCTCTGGGTTCACAGGAACTGCATCCCAACCTTCTATCCAGTCCCTAAGTGCCTTTTGAAGCTCCACTTTCCTGGTGAAGCCATTCGTAGAAAGCTCAAACCCCTTGCAGAAGGCTTTGTGCTGGACCACAGTGTAACTTGCAAGTTTGGCCAGCTCAAAATCCACTTCACAGGGGCAGATGTAGAACCACTAGTCCGAGACATAGTTTTCGGAAACAAAATGCCAATCAGGGAGAAACAGAAATGTTTTAAATGCTAATGAGAGAGAGAAAAAATGTCAATGAGGAAGAATTAACTTGAATTGGTCTTAGATGTGTATTGGTAGTTTTACTGTAAGACACTGCACAAATACAAGTCCTATCCTCACAGCTGATCACCAAACAATTAGGCCTCTAGTTGGCAAAGGTATACACCCTATCCAAGTAAAGACCACAAACTCAGGGTAAGTCAGATACACACCCTAAATTAACCTATACTCACGCTCTAGTAGCTTGGCACAGAGCAGTCAGGCTCAACTTAAGAAGCAATGTGTAAAGAATATGTACAACACTTAAAACAGTAAAACTGTGAAAAACACACACACAAATATACCACATCTGGATAGATAGAGCTTAGTGTATTGAACAGAACAATACCAAAATGAAAAAGCTCCAATAAGTAGAAAGTATAGTTTCTTACCCGATGGTGTAGTTTTGCAGCTTGAAGAATTTTCTGGATTCACATGCTGTGCATTATTCCGCCTTCTAGTGGTTGGGTCCGGAACTCTTCTTAAAAAACTTTTGTCCCTTTACTCTTTTTGTTTTTTGTTGTTGGTGGGCTTTGTTGGACCTCTATTTGATGTCCTTTTGTGACGTAGTCGTGCTTTCTCTGGTAGCTCCCACCTTTGGTCTCCATCCTCAGATTCTCTTCTTTTTTTCCCTCTTGCTCCCTCTCATCTTCTTGGCGGAGGGGGGTGGGTTCACTTGTGAATCCAGAAAATTCTTCAAGCTGCAAAACTACTCCAACAGGTAAGAAATTATAAGTTTTGCAGCATGAATCTTTTCTGGATTCACATGCAGTGTACTGATTTTGCAGCGGTTTGTGACTACAGCGGTGGTTGGGTTGAAGATGAGCATTGATTTGAAAACAAGTGTTATAAGACCCTTTGTCCTACTGGTGCTTCCTTGTTCATCTGGATATTTACACAGTAGTGTTTTGTGAAGGTGTGTACTGATGACCAGGTAGCTGCCATACAAACGTCTTTTAATGGAGTATTTATTAGGAAAGCAATGGTTGCACTTTTCTTTCTTGTTGAATGTGTACCTGCAGTCTTTTGTAATTTTTCTCCTGTGTTGATCTGGCATAACTGAATGGTTTGAGCCATCTATCTTGTAATTGTGTTTTTCGTGACTGGTCTTCCTAGAAAACTATTTGCTAATTATATAAAGAGCTGTTTTGTCCTTTCAATATAATACATTACTGAACGTCTGGCATCTAGTGTGTATAATGTCCTTTCTGCATGTGTCCTTGGTTTTTGGAAGACTCTTGGTATCTTTATGCTTTGATTCATGTGGAACTGCGATATAACTTTTTGGCACAAACTGTTTTGGTTTTCATGAAAATCCTATCCTTGTGTACTTGGAGACATGGTTCTTGAAGAGTGAGTGCTTGTAATTCACTAACTCTGCGCAGTGAAGCAATGGCTACTAAAAACACAGTTTTTAACGAGAGCATTTGTAACGTAGCATTGTGTTAAGGTTCAAATGGTGCCTTCTTCAGATGTGTGAGTATTATATTTAAGTTCCATGAGGGTGCTGGTAAGTTTTTGGAGGAGCAATTCTCTCTGCTCCTTTTAGGACCGGTTTAATAATTGGTGCTATAACGAAACGTCTCCCAATGTGGCCTGTTGTGTAAGCCACAATTCCTGCTAAATAGACCTTTAAGGATGCATAAGTAAGCTTGCATTGTTGCAGATGTGTTAAATATCTTAGCATGGTTTTACCGTTTGTGTTCCTTTTAACTAATCCTTCTTTGAGGCTCCAAAGTGAATATCTTTTCCTTTTTGCAATATCACACTTTCTAGTTGTGGGTTTCCTAGCGTCTTAGGACAGGCATTATACTCTCTGGTTACTTTAAATGTCCAAATTTTAAGCCTTCAGGAGCCATACTGCTATGCTGTAAGACTCAGGTTCTGGGTGAAGCACCCTTCCTGCTTGCATAGATAGCAAAGCCTGGTCTGTTTGCCAATCTGTGAATATTCCCGAGATAGTTCTATTAGTTCTGAGAACCAGGTTTTCCTCACCCATTGCAGTGCAATTAGTATTAGGGTCATGCCAGCTGTTAGACTTGGCATCTTTGGCGTGGTTTCCCCCGACTCTGTGGCTCTACCTCCAGTATTTTTGATGCTGAGCTGGATTTTGTTTTTGCTGACTTAGATGTTTTGTGCACATTGCCACTGCTGATCAGTGTTACAGTGTAAGTGTTCCCTGTGTAAATTGTTATTACAATTGGTTCTCCCTGGTTGACATATTTGATTTACTATTAAGTCCTATGTAAAGTGGACTGAGTGTGCCAGCGCCTGTAAATCAAATGCTACAGCACTGATTGTGCCACCCACATGAGTAGCCCTGAAAAGGTATCTCAAACCAGACACTACAGTGTCTGTGCTTAGTTTGTTAACTGCCATGAAGACTTGGCAAGTGCACCCACTTGCCAAGCCCTAACCTTCCCTTTTCTTGCAAGTAAGGAACCCCTATGGTAGGCCCAAGGTACACCCCTGGGAAGGGTACAGTGTATCTGAAAGGTAGGACATGTACAGGTGTCTGTCAAATGTCCCGATAATGATATATTGCCAATTTCGTTTTTCCCTATTGAAAGGCTATCTGCCCCACAGGATAGAATGGAAAATACTTTGTAGCATCTTACATTCCCATTGGGACAAGATAGAGAAATAAAGTTTAGGCTCTCTGCAATCAGAATGTGATAAACAATTTAAAAACATCTTTACTAAAAAATGTGTTGTTTGAAAATGCCACTTAGAGAAAGTAAAAAGAAAGCAATACCAAGTGTTCTTTTTGCACTAAGAGAAAGTAGGCATTTTCTTGTTTAACCATTCTGTGTGCTTGTTTGTGTGTTGACTGTCTGGTTTTGGAGTGATAGGGGATAGGGATGTGCATGAACTGTAAACAGCTACTGGAGGGGTTGAGGTGTGCCTGGCCCTTCCTGGATTACTCAGAGCTGAGCTGAATACAGCTTGGCTGAATTTAGAGAAGTGGGAGGAGTTTTCCTTGCACCTGAATAGGGCCTGTCTCACTTGCACAATGCTGTCTCCACCCCCTGTAGTCATACTGCACCAGTGAGGACAGTACTGATTTGGACTGGGCTCAGAGGCCCATGCACAAAGAGAACAAAGACGTTTTGGGGTACAAGTATTAGAACTAAAACCCCAGAACTTTAGATTACTTCTGGACTCAAGAGGAATCTTTGCCAAGGAGAAGAGTTGTGAGGAGGAATACTGCTCCTCTGCTGTGTGCTGTTGCCCTGCAGTTGCTGTTTCTGCCAAGGAAAGGACAAAGACTGGAACTTTGCTTTGAACCTGCAGGAAGAATATATCCAAGAGCCTGTGTGTGCTGGCCTCCTGTTCTGAAGTCTCAGAGACACAAAGACTTCACCTCCAGCTCCCCTGAACTCTGTTGCTGAGAGTGCTGACCTGCCAGGAGGAGCTTGTTCCAGCTCTGGGCCTCTGGTGGTTGTGTTTGTTGCAGGAAGCTGGAAGAAACCTAAAGAACTGAAGAAATCGACGCATCGCTGTTATTGCGGTTGCTTTTCTGACGCAGAACCGCTGTGCGAGAAGAATCTCCAAACATCACTGCGCCACTGCCGAATCGACGCAGCGCCTATCGCCGCTGCAAGAATCAATGCATCGAGAGATCAGGGCTGAAGGAACTGATGCAGCACCGCTCAATGCGCATCTCGGATTTCCACGCATCGTAGCTGTGCGGCAAGTTTTTCTAACGCATCATCCGTCGACCTGAACAGTCTTGTCACATCCCCCTACAGACCGGATTCGACGTATCACTTCTCCTGTGGGCAGCAGAATTGTTGTATCGACTCTCCATGGTCTCAGGAACCGACGCATCGCTCTATTTCTCAACGCTTACCATCTCTGCAGCTGTTTGGCCTTATGAATTTTGACGCATCTACAGGTACTTTGTGAGAAATAACGCATCCATAGTTTTCTATGGACAAAGTTGTTTGAAACCTTTTCAAAGTCATATTCTTATCACTATGTTGGATTTCTTTCGTTTTGGTCTTGCCGGGTTTAGATAAAGATACTTTATTTTTCTAAACCGGTGTGGTGACTATTTGTGGTGTTTTCACTGTGTTACTGTAAGTGTTGGTACAAATGTTTTACATGTTGCCTTTGGAAGAAGTCTGTGCTCGTGCAAAGCTACCCAGGGGGTGAGCAGGGGTTATCTAAGGTGTGTATCCCCCTTACCCTGACGAGAAGCAAGGGTCCCTATTTGGACAAAAGGTACTTACCTCTGCCAGCTAGAAACCTCCATTGCTAACATTGGTGGTCATCGATGAGGATTTGAACTAATATTTGTACTTGACCCACAGTGATTGGTGTATATCACTAGTTTAGTGCAGATCACTACGCAACCACATACTGTGTTTATTTTTGGTTCTATTTTTTATCTGACCCTTGAAGTATCCACGCACTATGTCACTAAATGGTAAATCAGCAAGGTGGGCTGCAGAACTGGAGTTTGACATTTAAATGTTAAGTAGTTACAAAGTAGAGCAACTCAAGAAATTCTGCAAGAGCTTTGGATGCCCCATGAAGAGTAACTCTAGGAAAGAGGAGCTAAAGAAGTCCTTAAGAGCCTGGTGGAAGGCCAGACAAGCTGAGGAGACAGATGATGCAGATGTGGATGGGGGTGTGACAGAAGGCGGTTCCAGATCCCAGGATTCGCCTGTTGGGAGAGCAGCCTCTAAGGCTGGTAGCAATCATTCTTCCAGGAATTGCACGCCGCAGCAAATGCAGGAAAGGCGCAGTGCAAGGGATTATGAGTTGGAGGTCTTAAGGCTCCAGACCAAGGCAGAGGAGAGCAAGAATGCTCAGGCCTTTGAGGAAAAGAAATTAATCTTGGCCCATGAGTTGAGCATGAGAGAACTGGATATCAAGGCGCAAAACAGGGAGTCCAGTACAACTTGTGGCAGTGTGCAGGCAGTGCAAGGAGGTAAGGTTTACATTCCCAAGGATCTAATACAGAATTTCCAGAAGGGGGAGGATATTTATGCATGGTTTGCATCTTATGAAGCAGCACTGCGTAGGAATGAGGTCCCTGAGAAGTATTGGGAGGCAGGCCTATGGAGGCACTTTGAGGCCAATGGAAGGAACACCCTGATACCTCTGGAGGAGGCGGGAGCTCTGACCTATCCCAATATGAAGGAGGCTTTATGCCTCAGGTATGGGCCCACACCTGAGCAGTACATGAAAACGTTTAGGTCCTTCAAGAAGCTTGAATCCAATATGTGGGTTAAGTGTGTGAACCTTAACCCCTTCCATGCCCATGACGGAACGGTTCCGTCATGAGCATCGGTTGCGCTGTGCTCATGACGGAACCGTTCCGTCATGGCCCCGCCCGCGCTCGAACCCTTCAGCACCGCGGGGGAATTCCCGCAGCGCTGAAGGGGTTAATTGAAGAGCACTGGGTAGTTGGATAAAGGGTAGCAAGGTATCCCATTACCAGGGGTTGTACACCTTGAATGGTTGGGAGCGCTTGAGTAGTCTGTGTTCCAGAGCTGCCCCAGCATCGGATGGATAGTAAGCTGACTGAACCCAGGAAGCTTGCTCAGGAGGCAGACTGCTGGATGACTACCGGGGTCCACAAGCGGTATATGGAAAATTCATCCAAAGGTGGGCAGGGTCCCCAGCAGAAGAGTGTGGGGGACAAGGGTAACCAAAAGGAGTTCTCCAAAGGGCCCAAAAATAGTTCTCACAGCAAAGATTCCCAGCCTTTCACTTCTAAGAAGCCAAAGCCCCCTAAGGATAGGCCAGACAACCGGGGTCCCCGCAAGTGTTCTACATGTGGCCAGGAAGGTCCCTAGCAGAATAATCCCAAGTGCCTCAAGGCACCACCAGCACCAACTGGTGCACCGTCACTGGGGTTAGTTAGTGTAAGTGTTGGGGGCGGAGTTGGTTCCTAGTGAGGGTGGAGAGCCAGCTGTGATGACCCATATCTCATTAGGAGATAGAGAGATGGTCCAGGAAACCTGCCTTCCAGATAACACAAAAAAGGTACCTTCAGTGGGTGACCATCAATGGGAGGAGGGTGGAGGCTCAGAGAGAATCAGGGGCCAGTGTGACATCTGTCAGGTGTCAATGGGTGTCTAAAGAGCAGGTCATTCCCAATGTACTTCACCCTGTAGTTGCTGCAGACAACTGAGTGCCTGTGTAAGGTGGTGCAGGTTCCCTTTGAGTGGGGGTGGTCACGGGGGGTCTGAGGTTCCTTGAAGGTTGTTGAAAGTGCATCCATGCCTGTTGACTGCTTGGCAATGACCTGGAGAGCTCACCTTGGAAGGAGGTGGAGCGCCAGGCTCATTTAAAGATGTTGGGACTGCCCTCTTGAAGGCAAACTCCTCATGGGGAATCTGGAAGAACATAAGATCTCCAAGACGTATCAAACCATTGTCACAAATAGCACTACCACATTGGATGATCTTCGGGCTGCATGGGATAGCGACATGGGACCCCTGGATGATGATGACTGGGCCAAAGCCTTGTGCTCACCACGAGAGGCGGTGATATCCGCCCAACTGCACCTTATCCAATTTAAATACCTCCAAAGAGCGTATTGCACCCAACAAAGACTGTGGACTGCGGGGCCCAGGTGCCCACCAGAAAGATGAAGGGCAGGAGGCGTGGGAAACCCGCCCCTGAAGTTCCCACGGTCCAGGAGGCTGCAGAACCTGAGGGGGATTCCCTGGAACCTACAGGGGAACAAGTGGCCAAACTGGGAGACCTGCCTGAACTGACCCATTGTTAGTTAATGACAAGCACTAAGACTTGAGTTTGCTGTGCACTGTTCACTTGGTGGTCACATCACAATATAAACCATTGGTTTTCAAACTTATTAGAATGTATTTTTCTTTTCAAAATAATATTATAAGCAAAAATGATTCATTTTCAATGTGCATTACATTCTTTTGCAATGTCAATTTGTTACATGAATATACATTATTTACATAGTAAGCAAATACTTAAAATACGTCACTTGCACAATGTCAAACAATATTCAGTGCTTATGCCCAATGCATTTCGGAACTAAAAACTGTTCCTTCCTCAGGGGCAACATCTGTAAATGAAACTGATTGGTTATTTTTAATTTTTTAATAGATGTCTTAAAAGAGCTCAAGATCATTGTATAATTTCATCTGATTATAATAGATCACATGCTGACCTGCGGTTATTACTCTTATGAATTGCCTATATTAAATGTTCAAATCCGTCACCCAATGTGTTTGTGTGCGGTGTACAACATAATATCATACCTGAAACTGCATAACTTGTGCTTTATGTATCAACCAATCAAATTCAACAACTGTAAGACAACCAATAATAAATTATAAATCAATAGTAAATGCCTGTAATCAGTGAACCGCTGTGTACAAAGCCAACACTGATGCTATAACCTTAAAGCAGTTATACTTCCTTACCTCAAGTTATCCAATTGAGGTCTGCTCTGTAATAAAATAAACAAGCATTGGCATAGCCAATAGGTCTCGCCTTTGGGGCCTTATAAGTGTTTAGCCATGCAACAGTTGCATAACTAAACACTTATAAGGTCCCAAAAGCGAGACCTATTGGCTATGACAATGCATGTTTTAACTGCTGCAATCTATTGAAGCCTCACGGAGAACATCAAAGTGGCCGTGCGGCCGCGAAAGTGATCGCGATCAAACATCAAAGCCGCGAAAGTGAAAGTAATCGCGGTAAAGCGCGACGTGCACGCCCGCGCACATGTACTGTAGCTCAAGGCTGGCCTGGTACCACTTTTTGGAGCCCTCTCAAAATGTCTCGCCAGACCAGCGCATGCGCTGGGTCAGGCGAGACCTAATAAACTAACTCGTTCAAAATGAATCCTAGCCAAAAGGTCTACAAGTTGTTTTTAGAGAAATCTATCTAGAAGTGCATACACAAACGATGTAGTAACCGCTGCGTCAGAGTTCTTACCTTACTAAACACCGTTTGACGCTTGTAGTCTGTAACAAAAAAATCAGTTTCAGACACACAGTAGTCCGGCATTTACCCATCCTAATTAAAATACCGAAAGAGGCGACCGACGCTAGCCGCTCGCCAATATTCGTTCACCCGCGTGTTACCTGAACACTCAATTTCGTAATCCGTACCACGGCTGCCTGGATTCAACGTCGTTTCCTGGTTGCAATCTCGCGGGGTTAGAAGAGCTAACGGTGATGTTAACTAAACATAACCGACGGACTCCCGGGTCTCCACAAACTAATAGACGCGCGCCATGATATACTGGTGCAGTACATGTATCCAAAACACTTACGCTACCACAAAAATGCTGACTTAAGGCTGAATCGTTATTTTAAATCTGACAAATATCGAAACCTATATTCAACCCAAATAGGTAGCTATGAATATGTTAAATTAACGGAACGTGTTGATAAAACAATATAATGATACTGAGTTGAACCTAAACAACACTAATTCACGTTACATTATGAAAATTAAACAATAACCATTAAGCAAAAATTATAAATGGGGGATTTCTATACTATCCGGTTCAACTGAAGTTCCCCAAAAATTCCGTCATATACTATGATGATCCGCTATATACACGCGATTCTATGCTGTATACCTATATGATATTCTGTTGTTCACGGTTGCTCAAAACAGACTATGACTCCAAAAATTATGCCTAATAAAAAAACACAGCTGAAAACGGTATAAAATAAGATGAGACTATATACCACTTGCTCGTATATCTAGTGTATGATAACCGTAATATTATTCTATCCCCATGGCCTAAAAACGCTACTCCTTATGATAAGTTATAGTCCATGTTAGCACTAAGAACCTGTACCAGATTCCTGCCAACTGCTGACACTGTGTATATGTCATGATTCACACCAATCTTATGATTTTACTGTAGTGTGATGTGTGTGTTACTTTGCTAGGCATTGGGTGGAGTATAACCGTTATAAACATTTGGTTATCATATGGTAAACCTACAAAAAACAAGACATATCTAATCTATTATTCAGCCCCTTAGGAATCATGGTTTGTAAGGATTTTATCCAATATACCTCGCGTTGAAGCAGTTTTTTATTATTCTCAACTCCCGGACGTGTTTTGACTTTTTCTATGATCTGAAATCTTAATTGGGAAATGGAATGATTGGCCTCTGTCCAGTGTGCTGCTACCGCTGAGCTTATATTTTTTATTCGTATTCGACTTTTGTGTTCAGTAAGCCGGGTTTTGATTTTGCGTTCTGTTTTTCCAATATATGCTTTTCCACAAGGACACTTTATGCAGTGTATTACATTGTCTGTTATACAGTCACTCGTATGTCTCAACGATATTTGTGCTCCTGTAATGGGGTGTGTTAGCTTGTTGCCTATGATCGCATTGTTGCAATGTATGCAGTTGTGACATCTCCTAGTTCCTTTAGGTTCCTTGGGTTGGTTATAAGGGGTAGGCGTTGAAAGTAATTCCCGCAAATTCCTCCCTCGTGTGTGCATGTAAAGGTAAATCTTTGAATAGATTGTTGAAATCCGGTTTATTAGCTAATAACTCCCATCTTTTATTGATAATCTTTTTAATGGTTGGTTAGCTTGTGTATTTGGATACAAATACAATTCGATTGGTCTTGGTTGTAGTGTTGGCAATGAATAAGTCCTTACGTTCTTTACTAGAAGCTCTGTGTATGCAATCTAGTAGCACTTTTTCAGGATATCCGCTTGTTTTGTATCTTTGTCTGTATTCCTCTGTTTTGATGGAACATACTGTTGGATCAAAACATATTCTCTTTATCCTTATGAAATGGGAGTATGGCAGATTTTTTATGAGGCTCCTAGGATGAAAACTGGAGTGATCTAAAGCCTTATTTCGATCTGTCGTTTTGGTGTATAGTTGGGTGTCTACACCTCCACCGCCTGGTTTCTTAATGACTGTTACATTCAAATATTCTATTTCCTTGTCATGAATCTTGTGAGTGAATTGTATTCTGGGGTCAAAAATATTGAGTGTTTGTACCATTTCCTCCAGTTTTTCTCTGGTATCTGTCCAGGCCAAAAAGATGTTGTCTATTAATCTACAATATAATTTGATCTTGGACCACCAAGTCGGATTGCTCATGAGATTCTGATGTTCAAATAAAGCCATGAAAATGTTTGTGTACGCAGGCGCCCCCGAGAAACCCATGGAGGTTCTGATGAGCTGTGCGTAATATCTGTCATCCCACTTGAAATAACGGTTTTGTAAACAATAACTTAGTAACTGTAATAGTAATAACTTTTCAGTGTTGATATCTTCTAGTTGCTTCTAATCCAGCTGCATGTGGTATCGATGTGTAAAGCGCAACCACATCTATTGTACAAAGTAGCCAGGATGCTTGTGTGTTCCATTCGATATTTTGTAATTTGAGTAAAAAATCCGTGGTGTCTTTTATATATGATATCCAACCTTGCACAAATTTCGGCAGAAAATGATCTAAATATCTGCCTATGGGTCTAAAGGGAGGATTCTCCAAATTTATGTAGATCTTTGGTATCATTTACAAATGATGTCTCCGAGGTTTAGATGTTGTAAGATAGGTCCTCGTTGCTTCATCAATCCAGTCCATGTCTACTGCATGTTGCAAGATTTTTTCCAAGATACCGAGCAGTTCATTGGTAGGATCAGAGTCCAACGGTACGTATGTGTTAGTGTCCATGACATGTTGATTGACTTTTTGTTGGTAGAAGACCGTATCCATCAATACTATGGCTCCTCCCTGGTCAGCTGGTTGTACAGTAATTTCTGGATTATTTGCTATTGCTTTTAATGTTAACCTGTCATGTTTTGTTAAATTTTGTTTGCTGGGTCTAATGAAATTCAAGGCCTGGATATCCTTTTTAATCATAATTCCATACGTGTATAACATTTTGTGTGAGACTGGCGCTTGGAAGGTACTCTTGGGCTTGAATTTCACACTTTCAATTGTTTGATCAGTTTGTTCAGTGTTAACCACGTTGGTGAAAAAATTACGCAAGCGTAACGTACGCATGAACCTGAATAAAGATGTTTCCAATTCCATATTGTTGGTGTTACTAGTGGGTACAAATGACAATCCTTTGTTTAACACTTTTGTTTATTGGGATGTTAGTTGAGTTGAAGAAATGTTGACAATTAGACTATGTTCTCACCGCTGCGGAGAGATTTTCCGTCCTTTTCCCCGCCTAATTGGGCGGGTGTTCCTGTAGTTGCCTTCTGTTGGGCTGGTGGTAATCCTTGGTCTGGAGCCTGTGACAAAAAAGACACAGTGGTTGTTGTGTTGATGTTTTCAACTGGTTGTGTGCTGGATCCAGTTGTGCTTGTGCCTGAAGTGCCTGGTTGCACAGGTGTTCCGTTTGTGGAGGTATCCTTATCGCTTACCAGACTTTTTTCTGATGAGTGAGTTGTAGTTTTTCTTTGATCAAATCTTCTAAAGGCATAGATGTCTGCCCATGCATAAACCTCGTTCAGTTTATAGTCTATTGTATCTCTTTTGTATTTTCTCAATTTTTCTTCCTGTAATTCTTTACTGTATTTTTCCAACTTTTGATTCAATCCCTCCAAATTGATCTGCCAGGTGTTATGTTCCATTCTCAGTTTTAGTTCACATTTCAAGGTTTGGATTTCTTCTTCTAGTTCTCGTATAGCCTTTGACAATTCCTCTATTATCAATAAAGATGATATCTAAGGAACATTTATTTAAAATAGAATACCATTAATCCATGAAAGCTGGGTTCAAGTGAAAACGAAATAACATAAGCTTGATAGACAGACGTAATCCCCTCGGTATTCGTTTGGCTTTATGGTACTGAACTAGTGTAGATGCGTGTAATTTCTGGTTCAGTTGTCTTCGGGTTAGGTATTCCAACTGTTTTAATTGTTGTGATATTGAGACCCCATGGGTATCCATTGATCTTACACTTGTATGAGAGTGTATAATATTTCAGTTGCCTGATCTGATGTGTATACCATTGTTGTTGCTCTATTGTCCATTAGGTTAGTGATAGATTCGAAAGACATTTTTTGTGGGTGCTACCTCCTGGGTTTGACCGTGGAAATATGACTACGTTATAATGTTTGGTGTGGAGTGCACCCCCTAAACACTATAACGTAGTGAACTGACCCATTGGCAGCAGGAAGGAGGTCCCTCCAGGGAGGAGTTCTGCAAGGTTAAGATGGTGTGCCCTACTCTTGCTGGTTTGCAGAAGGAGGCTGCAGACTTGGCAACAGGTGGTCCGTCCGAAACACATTTGATTTATTGGTAGAATGGTCTCCTTTGCAGTGAGCCCAAGGTTGCCAAACCCGAGGCAACCTGTGTGCTGGTGGTACCAGCATGCTACAGGACCTTCCTACTGGGTCTGGCTCATGACGTGCCGCTGGCAGGACATTTGGGGTGCGACAAGACCCATCAAAGGCTTGTCACTCACTTTTACTGGCTCCAAATGCAGAAGCATGCTGGCACACATTGTAGGTCTAGTCAGACTTGCCAGGCAAGTGGCAAGACTGGAGGGAAGTGAAAGGCTCCCCTCCAACCCTTTCCTGTGGTGAAAGCCCCTTTCGAGTGGGTGGGCATAGACATTGTGGGGCCACTGGAACCCAAGACAGCCTTAGGCAACAAGTTTATCTTGGTGGCCCATGCCACCCGGTACCCAGAAGCTGTCCCTCTCAGGACAATCACGGCCCCTGAGGTGAGCCGTGTATTTATGGGGATATTTTCCCATGTGGGGTTCCCCAGAGAAGTGGTCACCGACCGTGTACAAACTTCATTTCCAGGTATATAAAGTCACTGTCGGAGGAGTGCGGTGTAATGTACAAATTCACCACTCCTTACCATCCCAAAGGGAATGGGTTGGTTGAGAGATTCAAGCAAACCCTAAAAGGCAATATAAAGGGTCTTGCAGAACCCATGAGACGTATGTTGGACATCTTCCTACCATGACTGTTTGCCTACAGGTAGGTAAGGCAGAAATCCTTAGACTTCAGTCCCTTTGAATTGCTGTGTGGGCACCCTATGAGGGGACCTCTGAGTCTGGTAAAGGAGGGCTGGGAGAAAACTCCTGGTAGGATACCCCACAATGTTTTCAGCTACATGCTGGCCTTCAGAAATCAGACTCTATGCTTCAGGAAAATTGCTCAGGCGAACCTGCAAGCTAGCCAAGAGGAGATGAAACGTTGGTACGACCAGCAATATTACTCTGGTTGAGATTCAGCCTGGCCAAAAAGTGTGGGTGATAGCACCAGTGGAGCCTTGTGCGCTCCAAGACAAGTGGACTAGTACATTTGAGGTGGTGGAGAGCAAGAGTGATGTGACCTACTTGGTCAACTTGCAGATTCTAAGAAACCCTTTGAGGGTCCTACATGTGAGCCGACTCAAACCTCACTTTGAGAGGTCTGAAGTAACAATGCTCCTGTTGGAATGGAATGGAAGAGAAGAGAAGTGTGAGCCTCTTCCTGACCTCCTGTCAGCCAAGGAACATGATGGGTCAGTGGATGGAGTGAACCTCTCTCCCACCATGACTCCAGAGCAGCAGAGGGACTGTCGCCGGGTGCTGGTACAGTTCACCTCACCATTCTCCCTGACTCCAGGAATCACCAATCGGTGTGTCCATGATGGGGACAGTTTATCTGTGAAACATAAAATTTACAGAGTAACTGACAAAGTTTGGGCTAGCATTAAGGAAGAGGTTTCCAAAATGTTGGCATATGGGGTGATAGAGCCCTGAAGCAGCCCCTGGGCTAGCCCAGTGCTCTTGGTTCCAAAAGCTGCTGCACCCAGTGCCACTCCTGAACTTCGGTGCTGCGTGGACTACTGTGGGCTCAATGCCGGCACCAGAACTGACGTGCACCCCATCCCCAGAACTGATGAGCTCATTGATCAGCTTGGAGCTGCCCGGTACTTTAGTACGTTTGACCTAACATCTGGGTACTAGCAGATTGCCTTGACTGATGGGGCAAGAGAGAGGTCTGCTTTTTCAATGCCAGAGGGGCTCTACCAGTTCCGGGTCATGCCCTTTGGGTTGAAGAACGCCCCCACCACATTCCAGAGACTGGTAAACCAGGTACTGTCCAGGCTGGAGGAATTTAGCACCGCCAACCTGGACGACCATGCTATGTTCAGTTCCAGCTGGGTGCAACACTTGCAGCACCTCTGAAGTGTAAAAGGCTCTGCAGAAGGCAGACCTCACTATCAAGGCAGGTAAATAGGTTAGGGAACTGTGGTGTACTTCGGGCACCAGGTAGGAAGCGGCCAGGTGGCACCCCTACAGCCTAAGATCCACACCCTTCTGGCTTGGGAGCCCCCAAGTCCCAGACAGGGGAGGGATCCTTTTTAGGACTCACTGGGTACTACAAGGAGTATGGCACTATTGTTTCCCCCTTGACAGAGCTGACTTCAAGGAAGCAGCCAAAAAAAGTGATCTGGACCAATGTCTGTCAGACCGCTTTTAATGCCCGGAAATCTGTCATCTCTCAAGAATTTGTTGTGCAGACAGATGCTTTAGAGCATGGTGTGGGAACAGTACTCTCACAACTGACCACAAGAGTGTTCATTAGTAGAAGGTTACTTATCAGGGAACAGAGGTGGAGTGCAATTGAAAGAGAAGCTTTTGCTGTGGTCTGGGCACTGAAGACGCTAAGACCCTACTTGTTTGGGAATCACTTCCGGGTTCAAACAGACCACAGGCCACTCAGATGTTTGATGCAAATGAGGGGTGAGAATCCAAAACTGTTGAGGTGGTCCATCTCCCTACGGAAATGGACTTCACGGTGGAACACCTCCTTGGTACAGAACACGCCAATGCTGATGGTCTGTCCACATTCTTCGGCCTTAGTAATGTGATCTCCCAAGAGGGTGGGTAGTTCTACCCGCCTTTCAGCTGGAGAGGACGCGTCTTAGACTTGGCATCTTTGGCGTGGTTTCCCCTCACTTTTTGCCTCTACCTCCTGTATTTTTGATGCTGTGCTGGATTTCGTTTTTTCTGTCTTAGATGCTTAGGGCACCTTGCCACTGCTGATCAGTGTCAAAGATCAAGTGCTCCCTGTGTAAATTGTTATTACAATTGGTTCTCCCAGATTAGCATATTTGATTTACTTATAAGTTCCTGGTAAAGTGCACTGAGTGTGCCAGGACCTGTTAAATGCTACTAGTGGGTTTGCAGCACTGATTGTGCCACCAACATCTGTAGCCCTAAAAATATATCTCAGACCTGCCACTGCATTGTTTGTGTGCACTTTTTAACTGCCATGTCGACCTGGCACGTGCACCCACTTGCCAGGCACTAACCTTCCCTTTTCTTATATGGAAGGCACCCCTATGGTAGGCCCAAGGTACCCACAGGGTGCAGTGTATGTGAAAGGTAGGACATGTACTGGTGTTTGGGACATGTCCTGATAGTGAAATACTGCCAATGTTGTTTTTCATATTGAAAGGCTATCTGCCCCATAGGATAGAATGGGAAAAACGTTGTAACATCCCATTGGGACAAGATAGAGAAATAAAGTTTAGGCTCTTTAGAATCAGAAATTAATAACACATTTTAGTAAAGATGGTTTTTTAATTGTGTGTTTGAAAATTCCACTTTTAAAAATCGACGCATCGCTCTTCTTGCAGCTGTTTTTCCGACGCAGCGGCTGTGCAAGAAGAATCTCCATGCATTGCCGCGTCGCTGCCGAACCAATGCAGCGCCTATCTCTGCTTCAAGAACTGACACATTGACGGATCGCGGCTGAAGAAACCAACGCATTGCCGCTCAATGCCGCTGCATCGGTTGCGGACGCATCCCGGATTTCCACGCATCGTACCTGTGCGGCAAGTTTTACCGACGCATCACCCGCGGACCAGAAACGTCTTGGGGTCGACGCATCACTTACCCCCTACAGATCGGATTGGACGCATCACTTCTCCTGTGTGCAGCATTACTCATGGTCTCAGGAACTGATACAAATCTTTGTTACTCAACGTTTCCTAAATCTGCAGCTGTTTGGCCTGAGAATTTCGACGCATCTATAGGTACCTTGTGAGAAATCATGCATCTATAGTTTTCCATGGACCCAGTTGTTTGAATCCTTTTTAAAGTCATAGTATTGTTACATGTATGTTGGATTTTTGTCGTTTTGGTCATGTTGAGTTAAGATAAAGATACTTTATTTTTCTAAACTGGTGTGGTGTCTATTTGTGGTGTTATCACTGTAAAACTGTCTGTTTTGAGTACAAATACTTTACAAATTGCCTTCGGGATAAGTCGGTCTGCTTGTGCAAAGCTACCTAGGGGGTTAGCAGGGTTATCTAAAGTGTGTATCCCCCTTAACCTGACTAGAAGCAAGGGTCCCTATTTGGACAAAGGTACCTACCTCTGCCAATTAGAGACCCTCATTTCTAACAGCGCTGATCCTGTATTTGCTGATCACTCTGAATTAGCGGTATAGGCGGAAAAGCGTATGCAAATCTCACTGACCAATTTATCCATAGTGCATTCCCCGGGGACTGTTGGCAATGTTGTCTGGAGGCAATCTATTCTTGAAATGGTCTTATGTGCAGTCTTGTGTTTGGTATTAAAGGGATGCAGGAAGCCATCATTCCTAGTAGCTTCTCCAGTATCCTCACTTTCAGAGCTTGCCCCTTCTGGCACAGATACGTTTCCTTTAGTATTGCAAGTGTTCTCTTCTTGCTGGGAAATACTTTGCCTTGGATTTTACTTATCCTGGTCCCCAGAAATCTTCTGTTCTGATTCTGGAGATGACTTCTCCTTGTTTAATGAGAACCCTAGCTGATATAGAGTCTTTTTTACTTGCAGAATGTGATCTTTATTATGTTGTGTAAATTTGATATAGCACACAACTAACCCATGAGCATCTGGGTGCTGTAGCCAGTTTAACAAGTATCAGTAGAAAGATGAGAATAGGAATTAGAATAGGTAGGCTTTCAACAATAGGTAGGGTTAATGTGTATGCCTTGCCTTCGAAAGGTGCACTGCTACTGCTGCTAGATATTTCATGAATACTCTTGGTGTTGATTTTATTCCGAATGCCAGCACCTTAAACTGATAGTGTCTCTTGTGTATCACAAATCTGATGAATCTGTTGTGGCTTGTGTTCATGGGAATGTGTAAATAAGTGTCTTTTAAATCTATTGCTAGCATGTAATCCCAAACTTGTCGCTGTGGAATTACCTCATGCAGCGTTGTCATCTTCAATTTTTTCGTTTTTATAAACTTGTTTAAAAACTTTAGGTCTAGTATAGGGCGTAATGTTCCATCTACATTTTGGATTAGGAAATATGTTGATTAAGATCCCTTGTTCTTTGCAATTGGTGGCACTAATTGTATTGTATCCTTTGCGAACATTTCCTCTGCTTCCTTGAGTAGATGTGTGGTTTCCTCTTTTGAATGCACCTTTCTCCTTAGACCCTTGTTGGAGGAGTCTGTTTAATTCTATGCACTAACCATATTGTATTATGTTTCGAACCCATTTGTCTTAAGTGGTCTTCCTCCACTCCTGAAGAAAGTTTTTTACTCTGGTTCCTACTGGTGTTGAATGAAGCAGGTCTTGATGTTGTATATTTGTACCTTGGGTTGTGTGTTTGTTACTACACTCCTGCATCTCTTTAGAGTGTTTTTTCAGGTCTTTGAGTTATTTATTTGCTGGTGGGGCTTCTCCCCTTATGGGTTGTCCTCTTCCGCGTGGGCATCCGTGAAAGGACTGTCTTCCCAGCTGGTACTGCTGACCTTGTTGTTGTTGATTTGCAGACTTTCTCCCCGATTTATTTGCTGGTATGTTTGATTGAAGGTTCCTGCATGGAAGGTGCCCCTTCCCGAGGGTCTTCGAGATGGTAGAAATCCTCTCCGAATATTACCTCTAAATTTCAAACCCCCTTTGACTTTGCAGTTTCATTGTCCTTTTTTAACTGGTTAAGACTCTCGCCTACTGAATTCCCAAATAGCTGTTCTTCATTAAATGGTGAATTCAAAATACTAGTTTGAACTTCAGGTTAGAAACCTGAAATTTGTAGCCAGGCATGTCTTCTTTCTGAGACGCCGCTCATCTGCCTCCATGATGTGTCAGCTGTATTTGTACAGATTTTAAGCATTTGTCTTCAATATTTTTGCCCCCCTCTACAAGGTGTTCTGCCCTCTTTTGGTACTGCTCAGCGATAGGTTTCATCACTTGCCCCCTTTCTTCTCAATGTTGATAGGTGTGACTGTTTAGTAATGCACTGGAATTTGCAATATAGCATTGATTTGCTGCACTTCTCGTCATATTTTGTCTCATGAGGTCCATCTTCTTAGATCTCTGACTCAGAAGGAGGCCCTGTGGTGCTTATGATGCTAGCTCTTTTCTTAGCAGTTGAGGTTATTATATAATCTGCTGGGACAGTACTCTTTATGTAGCTCGGGTCCTCGGAACAGTGTTTGTATTTTTTCTCTGCTCTAGGAGTAACGGCCCTTCATGTTGCAGGCTCTTTAAAAACTACCTTGCCTTAATCCAACACACTTGCCAGCATCTGGAGAAATTGGTTTCTTGATTGTTGTGGCAAGAGAGTTTGTAATAGAAAACATGAGTGGGGTTTTTCTTCTTCTATTTGGACCCCATACCGGTCAGCTGCCTTTTTAATTACTTCGTTGTAAACCCCTACTATATTGTCAGGCTGTGATGGCATCGAAGGAGAAGTATCCACTCCTTCTGGTGGATTGGGTTTGAGGTCCTGCCATTGTGTCTCATGGTATTCTAAAGCATCAGACCCCTGGTAAATTTGTTCCTCCTCATAGAAGATTTCTTCTTCCAACTCTTCATAAGGTTTGGGAGTTAATGGTGGCTCTACATCTTCGACATTTTGTCCCCTTGATCTCTTGATGTTGAGGTCTTTGTAGGGAGTAGAAATTCTTTTAATTTTTCGCCAAAGTCTTTCTTCTTCCGTAGAAGAATCTCTATTTCCGCTTAGAGCCTGCTTTTCCTCTCTAACTCGCCCACTTGTTGTTCGGAGTCGAGATGTTTGAGTTTTCTCTTCGACAAAGAGTCTTTTGAAGACAATATGGTCGACAGACCGTCTCCTTCAGATTTCGACCGCTCTTGTTTCTACAGCAAAACGTCCTTTCCTCAACCGTCCATCGACTTCTTGGATTTTTTTCAGGGTCTGTATACTGCTGCAGTGTCCTTTCGAAGGATCTAAGAGTACTTGTCTCTCCGGTCGTGTCTGTGATCAGAGCGCTTTCACGCCGAGATTCCCTTCCAGGTTTTAGAGTCAGATCTTTGTGACTCATATACATTTTTCGAGGACGACGGTTCTCCTAACTCGGTTTGAGATGTCTTCTTGCCCCCTTGTGTGTCGACATCCATGATGTGAGTATCTGCCTCTGTGTCCTCTTCTGGGCCTTCAGCGACATTGTCTTCATCGCTTGAGAGATCCAAGTCTCAAAGTAATGGTGGGGTATATTGGCCCTGCATGTAGTGTTGGGCCCTTCTCTGCCACTTTCTTACTCTCAGAGTCTTGGGGGTGAATGCTAAGCAAGTATTGCAGTCATCAGTGGTCTACAGGCAGGTAAAAGTTACAGACCTGGTGTTAATCTTTTTGGGCAAACTTATTATGGCACTTCTTGCAAAGCTGAAAAGAAATCTTCTCCAGCACCATGACCACAGAGCACTCTACACGCGCATTTTCCAGAACCGTCAGAAGAACCTTAAACTTCTCGCAAAATACTCTCCTGTACCTTCCTAGATGTTTCCTTCCTCCGGTCAACTTTTGGTGGACTTTTCCAGATTTTTCGTGGAAATCTTTCTTCCAGTTGTTGGAGTTCCTTCAGCTTACATCCAGAGCTAACGGGGTAAAAAAAAGAATCTGAAGATGCCGACCAAATATGAGACCTTCTGGGGGGAGCACGATGACGTCACAAGAGGACTCCAAATGGAGTTCTGTCGACGCACATCAACAACAAAAAACTAAAAGGACATAATTTTTTAAGACGTATTCCGGACCCAACCACTAGATGGCAGAATAATGCACAGCATGTGAATCCAGAGCAGATTCATGCTGAAAAACCGGAGTTACGCATTTTTAAAGTATATCTGCAAATATAGTGGTTGCGCTTCATCGGGGTAAATCCAAAATTTCCATGCTCCATCGCGGTCAGCCGGATCGGATACAAGAACCAAACCTGTCCCGCTGAAAAAGTACCTAGGTTGGAGGATGCATTGAGAGTGAGATGCGAGGAGCAGGGAGGTGATGCGTTGGTTTAGATCCTTAGATTACTTGGAGATGCGTCGTCGTTGAGCAGCACTTGCGCCGTTGGTGTTGTAAATATCCTCAAAGCAAATGATGTGTCGCCCTTCAGTACTAGGCCATGTCACTGGGGCAGGCCTCAACACTTTTTGATTCTCCTCTTGTGTTCAACATTTAAATGAGAGTTTTGGCTTATCAGCTGAATGGACTGAGGTTTCTATCATCTTCTATGAACACGAAACCCAAAGGTTGGTTATTGGAGACAGTGGACTCAGTGGCAGATTCACTCAGGGATCAGGACAGTGTGGAGTGGTGGTTGAATGTAAGCTGCAACCATCAAAATCTTAGATCTTCTAACTCTAAACATCTTCAGCTGAAACAGATCCCTTTGGCTCAGTGTTATGGAGACACGCTCCAGACTTTCCATGATGGTGGGAAATTCTGGGTGTATTACTAGGCTCCCTCTCATTTACAGCACAGTTTAATAATGTTGCTTCTTTTTACCTTGGATCCTTTCAGAGAATCCATTCTTTCCTCCTCTTCTCACACAAAGACTTGCCATTAAATGTTTTTACCAGGAAAGGATTTGGACAGGCTACAGCACATTTAAAATGCTGCAGTGAGATTGATGGTGTGGCTTAGGAGGTTTCACTTAGTATCCAATAATATCAAATAAACTGGATGTTAACAATGGGAAGAGGGTTCTTAGTAAGCATTTGTGTATTATGCACAGGATTTTCCATTGAGCTAGCCCACACCTTCATTGCTACATGATGTCACCGTATTATCTAGGGCACGACTTGAATAGTTGTGACCCCTGAGGACACCTGAATGACAATTAAACTATCCATAAAATATTCATTGACCATTGACAAAAATAAACATCTTTTAAATGATTACAGAAAAGGATACATAATGCTATAATGTAATACCTGCTTCACTAAATTGGGACCCCTCTTCGATGCTTTCTTCATCAAAAGACCTTTCTTTCGAAGAGACAAGTTTATTACTGGGAAAAAAAAACAAATTAAAAAATTGTGAGCATGCCTTGTTCTATACTTGTGTATCTGTTTTTGTTATGTATTTTCAATTGTTATGTACAGCTTTCAATATAACATAAAAGAGTGTCTCGGAGGTGAGATAAATCCTCTAACATGGAACAGCAGCAAAATGTAGACAAGTAACGTTCCGTACAGAGTCACCAAAAACTTGGTCAGCTCACAAGTTTACTTCCCAAAAGTAAACTCAAAGAGCAGAAAGTAAAAAAGGAATGTAAGAGGCAAAGAGAACAAGTTCTACAAAATGGAAATCGTTTGAATTAATCAGACAAGCAATACACTATAAAATCCCAAACATACATACACATTACAAATAACCAATACTCAAAGGGACTCACACCCCAAAACCAGTAGAAACGCAACAAGAATGAAGACAATAAGCTTGAATGAATCAATTTCTTCAAAGTGATTCCACACATCCAATTCTTCACACTCAACTGTTGAGGACTTGGAAATCACTTCAACGAAAAGGATTGGTTCAAGTGTAATTTGTTTACTGATTTTGGGTTCTCCAATATCTGAATGGGAAAAGACATCTGCACTACATCCTCTAACTTGCATTTGTGTTCAATAGTGGGAGGGCATAATTGGTTTACATTTGGGTATGGATCATTTATAAAGTATATATTAGGAGCTAAAATTTATTTATTTATTTATTTATTTATTTTTTGCATTTGTAATGCACAGATACCCACAAATTGATTTTCCATAATAGCCACACAGCACAATTCACTTCAACAGAATGCCCATAATTCCATGAATCTGAGCCGGTGTTAAACCCTAATTTCATGAGGCAAAATGTCCCAGAGGTAATACACCTCCAAACATAATAAAAATATCACAAATACAGTTAATTGACTAAAAGGGCCCTCTCAATAACTGAGTTCTATGTAAGTGGAATAGTTTAAGGATTTATTACAAGAATTCAAAAATGCGGTCCAAAATAATTGCCATGAAGGCTCTAGGCAAATAGAGCATTACAGAAATGGAAAAGGTGGTAGAAGGTTTAAGATTCCCCTAAGTTTTCCTAACAGGAGATTTCAATGTGAAAATTTCTAATGAACGCATAGAAAAATGGTAGTATGGCGAACAAGAGGAAGCTTTGTCAATCCCAACACCTATATTTCTCTCAGGGATCAAAGCAGACAAAAGAAGGAAAATTCTACTATCCTCACTTCCAGTAATAAACAGAGTTATTTTAAACGGAAACACAGAAGGAGATATACCGGCAACGGGAACAAGAATACTAAACTTCAATACATATGATATGCAGCCAGGACCTGTTCGGGAAAGTTTCAGGTTTAAGCATCAAATTTACACAGGGAAGCGACCATGCAATATTACATCTCAAAACAGGTCTAAGACTGCAACCTACAACTCCAGGGTATATCATGCATTTGCATAGTACAGTAATGGTGAACCAGGCCCAAGGGCGACTGACATGGCACTCGAGAACATTCAACAAATTAATTTCTGTATTTGTCACCGCACAAGCATTACAGAATATTCGTTCCATAGACCCAATAATAAAATTTGAAGTTCTTTTTAAAATAAATGGTGCACTCCCTGCAGGATACCTTAACCGAAGTTCACACTCAGGAAAACATAAAAGAAGGTACTTAGATATAAGAGTAATCTAATTAAATAAACTAATAAGGGCGCAATTCATTAAATTCTCAGAAATAAGACAACACGAAATCAATATTCTAAAAAACCGCAGCAGGAGGGAAAAAAACCCAAAAAACTATGCAGGACCAAAAATGGGTGGACATTCAGATTGCAGCCAAACAAACAAATAAACGCGATTACTGGAGTCTTAATTGCTAAAGAAACGGGCACAAAAAAGTCGTTACAAGCCTCACCAGTTCCCCCAACCGAATGGGAATCATATTTAAGTAACCTATACAAAATAAACCTGAGGAAAGAAAATGCGATCCAAGTTTCAAGCAAGTTTGGGGAACAAACTATAGACAATGGTGCTCCATCTCCTTAGCAAATCGAACACTTTATAAAAACTGCAAAATCGTCCGCTGCAATGGGCCAGGATCAGATCCAGATAAAGCAATCCAAAAGAGTGGAGCATGTTTTTAGCCCCTCTGTTCTTACATTCCTTTTCCACTGGTGAAATCCCAAAATCTTGGTAGGGGAGCATTGTGATCCCAATCTATAAGAAAGGCCCTCGGTTGCTTCCCTGTAATTACCGTCATGATGGACGCAACAGGGAAGATCTTCGCGGCAAGTATACTCGAACATCTTAAAGATAGGGCTTTTTCAACAGGATTAATACCGCTAAACCAAGCTGGGTTCAGACCAAAGCACTCTATAACCGACAACATAGCAGTGTTGCAAACAATAATAGACAAATACGTGGTCTCAAAATCCCAGGTCGTCTATTCGGTCTTTGTCGATTTCACAACAGCATTCAACAGAGTGGATAGACCAACTCTATGGATTAAGCTCAGAAAATTGGGAATACCAGATAATTTGTTGCACATAATTACATCACTGTATTTGGAAACTTGGTGTCAAGTTCAAATGGGGAAAGAGAAAAGACTTACTCATCCAATTGACACACCAAATGATCTCAGGCAAGGGTGCCTTTTAGCTCCTCTTGTTCTCTATATCTCAGTGATCTTCCGTAGCGTTTTCTACACATCAATTTCCTCCAAACATATCATCACACAAAATTCATATCATGATGTATCCCGATGACGTGGTCATCTTCGACCTTACACCTTACGGCCTTCAAAGGAATTTACAAGCACTTATAAAATATACAGAAGAAAACTTCCCAGTGCCAAACATAACGAGAACGAAAATCGTTCCGTTTAGAGGAAGAAAACGATACACAAAATATAACTGGACACTGGGGGGAAAATCGCTAGAAGTCGTAAAGGAATATACCTACTTAGGATTAATTTTACACAATCTTTGCAAAACTCCCCTCATTTGTACCACCCGAGTCGCAAAGCAGATGTTCACATTGGGGCACTTCGGAGATTATGATAAGGCACTTCACTTCTCTTCTCCAGGTTTTCAGTTCTAAGATCCCACCAATCTTATCGTATGCTCTTGAATATATATCCAGTGACAATGGCAACAAATACAACTGAAAGAAGCGAAAATCCTCCGGAAACTGTTGAAAATGCATCAAGCAGTTCCTCTACACCTAAAGCTCTCCTTAGTCAGTTCATATGCCAGAGGAATTACCAACATCATAAGATGGGCATACAACCTAGTACACGCAGAACAAGGCACTTTAAGATCTTTATTAAAAGCAGAGACTTTCGATCAAGGATCATCGAAGAACGTTTTCAGTCAAAACGTATCCAGTGCATTCAAAGTATCGAAGGTTACAATTGATCTGTTGCAATCCTAGACTCCTGCACATCTGAGGCTCTTCCTAAAACATTTAACACCATGGATAAGTTATGAATTTGATATTCAACAGTGTACTAAATTGCATCATTACAAACTTTATGCTGAGACAATAGACTATAAGAAATGTCAACAGTATATTTGTTTTAATTTAAAGCATGGAGTCATGCGTTGCATAATATTACTTCGGCTCGGGATGCTCCCTAATAAATCTTTTACCTCTAAATGGACTTCTAATGAAAATGCCAGCAGTTCATGCGAGCTCTGTAACAGAGGTGTGCAAGACTTAAAACATGTATTATTTGTTTGCCCTAACTCGACACTTGTAGATGCTAGAAAGCGATTTTTAAAACCAATTCAAACAAAATGTAATATCACATCTGTTCAGAGCTTGATCTCGCTTTTTAAGTCACCTCCTAATGAATGTGTGTTACAATGTGTTTAAAATTTTAAAAACCTTTTTAAAATTGTATTAGAATGATTTCCTAGTAACTAACCAAATTTGTTAAATGACATGTATTTTTACTCTTTTGTATAAATATTTGTTGTTCTCAGTAGAGAACTAAATAAAATAAACTTGAAATTCGGGAACAGACCATCAATCTGTGTTGCGGCGAATATACAAATCGTTCCTGCTGTCAGGTGATCATTTGGACAGTACACTGCATTATACACAGATGGCACAGGAAAGTACCAGGGAAATATGGGAGTAGACAGGAATGCAGTTAGTATGAAAGATGGAAAAATGTGGAGCACATAAAGAATTTAAGTGACGGGAAATATTGAAGCATCAAGAGAATGAAAGTGTAGAAGGATATTTCTTATTGAGTGTGTCTTTAACAAAGTTTTTCCCTCTTCAGGTGACAGAGCAATGCAATTTTTGTCAACTATTTTATCCGTTCATGAAAGAAACGTCATATTATTTTGCTTTTTATAGCTTGCATCCTCTTTCCTGGTACGCCTTACCTGGATCACTGATTACCAAGGTTTGATATGTCTCAATGGTCTTGGTGTAGTACAGCAACATGGATAAGGAGACTGTTGGTTGTTATCCACCCGGTGTCATAGTGTATTGGTGTACAAATAAAGTTTTAATAAACTATGCTTCATCCATCATTATTGTACCTATCAGCCTAGGAGCCTTACATTGAGAGGCACTACATATGTGAGGTTCTAGACTTTAGCAGATGCCCTCTCGAGACTCCTCCCCATGGATGGACGTCTTAGTGACTGGCAGGCATATTCATTATTCAGATGCTGAAGTGGAAGCTGGTAGTAGGTGGAGGACATTTTTGATAAACATATCACTGAGTGCACAAGCTGAAATCTGTAGAGGTTTTGGGGGTGCTTATCTCCCAAGAAAATATGAAGAGAACCTAATGGAATATTCTAATCTGTCAGGACCAGTGGCCAGGAGTATTTCTGCAGCAGAAAATGTAATACGTAGCTATGTGAAAATTGTGTACACTTCACCAACAAATCTATCCCACAAAGCAAGCTGCTCTTTTACGGCCGAATGGGGCTTTTCCCTTGACTACAAACAGGCAAAATATGGTCGCCCAATAACGATAAGTAACATTTTATTATTAACACACATTTGATAGAAAATGGAGCTCAATGTTTACCCTAATCATATTTCTTCAGAATATTTCATTTAATCAAAATGCGAAAATAGAATTTGCATAAGCTCTAAACATGGTGTACTCTTATTTAAAGCATATGCTTTTACATGTCAAACAAAGAATAAAAACATTATGTGCTGAATAAAATTACAACCGAGTAAGAAACAGACTTACTGCTGCGCTTTTGAATCGTGCTGTCTTTTTCTTCTCTTGCTCGGATTCCAAGTGCCTTGTTCCTGCGAACTTTCCAGGACACTAAGTGCAGAAGTATCTCTTTCATCATGACCCTGCCTCGCTTCTCCTTGGGGTCTCTCCTTCAACAGAAGGCTAGGACTTCCTCCAGATTCTGCGGTCTCATACGGAGAAGACGAGAGTTCTTCTTCCTGCAAGAACCATTATTTTACAGCTATATCCATCACTCCGAATGTACTACTGATAAAATACTCGAGAGAGGTACTTAATGTACAGAAAACGGAAGAATCGATTTCGACATAAGACAGATATAAGAGGCTGAATTCTATTCAAGCATATTATCACTTTTTAGAACTGTGGCATAAGGAATATGCTACTTACCAGTATGCATCTGTTCTTGGCATGTAGAGCTGCAGATCTATACACTGTGCATAGCTCGCCATCTGGTGTTGGGCCTGGATGTTTGCAGTTTGTTTTTCCTCTTGGAAAGTCTTTGGAAGTCACAAGTTCGGTGACTCCTCCCTTGGTTCGTATTGCGCATGGGCTTCGGCTCCATCCTCAGATTGTTTTTCGCCAGCAGGGAAAGATGGAGCATAGTGGAAACAGTAAAGAAACCCATGTGTGTTGTATCTAAGTAAGATAAGACTGGAACGGATACAGGTAGCCGGAGAGGCGGGTGGGCGTGTATAGATCTGCAGCTCTACATGCCAAGAACAGATGTATACTGGTAAGTAGCATATTCCGTTCAAGGCATATGAGCTGCAGATTATACACTGTGCATAGATTATATAGCAGTACCCAACCCTAGCGGCGACCACCGGCATCCGTTGCAGTTGTTTGGAACAGTGTTTTTAGTACAGCCTGGCCCACACTAGCTTGTTGTTTGGTTTGCACATCTACACAGTAATGTTTTGTGAAAGTGTGCGGTGTTGACCATGTGGCTGCTTTACATATGTCATCTAGTGGTATATTTCCTAGAAAAGCCATAGAAGCCCCTATCTTTCTTGTGGAGTGGGCTTTGGGGGGAACCGATAGCGTTCGCTTTGCTTTGTGGTAGCAAATCTGTATACATTTTACAATCCACCTAGCTATCCCTGATTTAGAAATAGGGTTGCCTTTATGTGGTGGAGAGAAGGAGACAAATAGCCGTTTGGTTTTCCTGAAAGGTTGTGTACGTTGGCTGTAGTAAAGTAGAGCTCTTTTAACATCCAGTGTGTGTAACGCTCTTTCTGCAACGGTTTGAGGTTGTGTGAAAAAGACTGGTAATTCTACCGACTGGTTTAGATGGAATGGAGAAATGACTTTGGGTAGAAATTTTGGGTTGGTGCGGAGTACAACCTTGTTCTGATGCATTTGGAGAAAAGGTTCCTGTATAGTGAGTGCTTGTATTTCACTAACCCTTCTAAGGGATGTGATGGCCACTAGAAATGCTGTTTTCCATGTGAGAAATTGCAGCTCACATTTATGTAATGGTTCGAAAGGGGGTCCCATTAACCGTGTGAGAACTATATTCAAATTTCAGACAGGTGAGGGTGGTACTCTGGGTGGAATTACTCTTTTGAGGCCTTCCATGAAGGCTTTGATGGAAGGCACTCTGAAAAGCGATAGGTGTTGCCTGTTCTGTAAGTAAGCAGCAATGGCAGCGAGGTGTAACCTAATGGAAGTATATACTAGGTTACACCTTTGTAGGTGGAGTAAATAACATATGATGTGCTGTATGGACACATTTAAAGGATTGATTGTGTTGTTGCGGCAGTAAACAACAAATCTTTTCCACTTTGCCGCATAGCGTGCCCTAGTAGTAGGGCGTCTAGCTTCCCTGATAATATTCATGCAATCAGGGGGAAGGTTAAGGTATCCGAATTCTAGGACCTCAGGAGCCGGATCGCAAGGTTGAGCTGAGCTGGGTCCGGGTGCCTGATCTCTCCATGGTTCTGGGTTAGGAGGCATGGTGAGAGGTGTAGCTTTTGGTGTGGTACTACCGAGAGTTGCAGCAGCGTGGTGTACCACGGTTGTCTGGCCCATGTTGGAGCTACTAGGATCAGTGTTGGGGAATACTGTTGTAGCTTTCGCACTACTAATGGAATTAGTGGGAGAGGTGGAAAAGCGTATGCAAATTTGTTTGACCAGTTCATCCATATCGCATTGCCTTTTGACAATGGGTGTGGATATCTGGCGGCGAAGCTTGGCCATTTTTTGTTTTCGTGGGTGGCGAATAGGTCTATGTGTGGATGCCCCCACTTCTGAAAGAACGGATGAAGAACTTGTGGGTGAAGTTCCCACTCGTGGATCTGCTGCGTTTGTCTGCTGAGCAGATCTGCCACGGTGTTTTGGACTCCTGGGACGTGTTGGGCCAGGAGAAAGATTTTTTGTGGGATTGCTCATCTCCATATGCTCTGATCTAACAGAGAGCTGTGGAGTGTGTGTGCCCCCTTGCTTTTGAATGTAGTACATGGCAGTCTTGTTGTCTGTGCGAATGAGGACTGCCTTGCCTGAAATCTGCGTCTGGAAGGATTTTAGGGCAAGGAAGATTGCAAGTAACTCCAGATGATTGATGTGGAGTAACTTCTGTTGTGGCGTCCATGTGCCCTGTGCTGTGAGATGTAACAGATGAGCTCCCCAGCCGGAGAGCGATGCGTCTGCTGTTAGGATTATTTGTGGGACCGGGTCCAGGAACGGTCGACCTCTGGAAAGGTTTGTGGTGTTCCACCACTGCAGAGAGCGATGGGTGCGACCGTCTACCAACACCAGATCTGCCAGTTGTCCCTGGGCCTGGTTCCACTGGCGCGCTAAGCACTCCTGGAGTGGACGCATTTGGAGTCTTGCATGGGGCACTACGAAGATGCAAGAGGCCATCATCCCTATCAGTTGCATAAACACTCTTGGTGGGAGAGAGTGTTGAGATATGAATTTTTGACGCAGAGCCTGTATCTTTGCTATCCTGGCAGGATTGGGATAGGCTATGGCTTTTGAGGTGTCTATGGTGGCACCGAGGTATTGTTTTGTGTGTGATGGTACCAGGTGGTATTTTTGATGGTTCACCGTGAAACCTAGCTGATGGAGTAGTTGGACTGTAGCGGCGGTGTGTTGCACACATTGATCGTAGGCCGTGGCTTTTATTAGCCAGTCATCCAGATAAGGGAAGACGTGAATGTGCTGTCTTCTGAGGTGTGCGGCCACTACTGCTAGGCACTTGGTGAAAACCCTTGGTGCTGTTGTTACCCCGAACGGGAGCACCTTGAACTGGTAATGTTGCCCGTCCACCACAAATCTGAGGTACTTTCTGTGAGACTGGTGTACTGGGATATGAAAATATGCGTCTTTCAAGTCCAGAGTGGTGAGAAAATCGTTCTGGGAAAGAAGTGGGAGAACTTGTTGAAGGGTTACCATGTGAAAATGGTCCGAATGTATGTAAGTGTTTAGAGGTCTGAGATCTAGGCTAGGTCGTAGAGTCTCGTCTGTCTTTGGAATCAGAAAGTACAGGGAGTAGACCCCTAAATGTTGCTGATTTATAGGGACCTGCTCTATGGCTCCTTTTTGCAGGAGGGAGATCCCCTCCTGTTTTAGTAGTGCAGTATGTTCTTGAGACATAGGGCGGTGCCTGGGTGGAATGTTTGGGGGGGGGGGAAGATGTTAGTTCTAAGCAATACCCTGACTGAATAATTTGTGTCACCCATTTGTCTGAGGTGATTGTCTCCCAGACGTGAAGGAAATCTTGTATTCTGCCCCCGACCGGAGTGGAATGGTCTAGAGGGAGTGGGGGAAAGTCATTGGGTATTAGGTGTGGCAGAGCGGGCGGTATTTGTCTTGCCTCTGCCCTTGTTATTATTTCCTCTGTATCCTCCTCTTTGATAACCCTTTGTGAAGGTAGATTGAGGAGGGGATTTGTAGGACGTGGATGCAGTATCCGAGGAGTAGCCTCTGCCCGTGCCTCGAAAGGAAGAGCGGCGAAAAGAGCGCCTAGGAGTGTGTGACTGTAGGGCTCCCATGGATTTCGCCGTGTCAGTATCTTTTTTCATCTTTTTGAGGGCTTCGTCAACTTTTGGGCCAAATAGATGATCTTGGTCGAATGGGTGATTTAATATAGAGGCTTGTACCTCAGGTTTAAAACCTGAAACTCTGAGCCAGGCATGGCGACGTATAGGGACACTGGTGTTTATGGCCCTGGAGGCTGTATCTGCTGCATCTAGGGCACAGCGAATAGAGGTATTAGTTATTAGTTTTCCCTCTTGGATGAATTCATTGGCCCTGTTCTTATATTTTTCAGGGAGATGGTGCATGATGGTCTCTAACTCATCGTAATGTGCCCTGTCGTATCTGGCCAATAGCGCTTGCGTGTTGGCGATACGCCATATGTTGGCGGCTTGTGACGCAGTGCGCTTCCCTGACGCGTCTAGGAGCTTGGACTCTTTGTCAGGTGGTGGTGCTTCGCCAGACACCTGAGAATTGGAGCGTTTCCTAGCTGTAGATACCACTAGGGAATCCAAAGGTGCAGGGCCTTTAATATATGAAGGGTCTGTGGGGGCGGCTTTGTATTTCTTCTCTATACGGGGGTTTAGGACCCTGGCCCTGACTGGGTCTTTAAAGACCTCTGGTGCATGTTTAACCACCCCTTTTAACATAGGTAGGATGGCAGTAGACCTATGTGCGTCGTCAGAGGTGTCTAGGAGAAAATCCTCCTCTACTGGGTCAGTGTGTAACTCCACCCCATGGTAGTGTGCTGCCCTTTGTAATAAGTGGTGAAAACCCAAGGAATCTTCAGGTGGGGATGGCCTAGATGGGTAAAGGTCATCCTGTGGGACATCTGGGATGTCCGGATTATTGTAGTCGTCCCATGGGTCTGGAGATCCAGTAGGGGTGGGATCCTGTGGCACATCTGCTGGATCATAAAATGGGTCTCCTAAGTCGTCTGGGACAGGAGACAAGGTTGGGGAACGATGTGGGGGTGGAGAGGGTGGGGAGGGTGGAGGAGGTGGAGGAAGGCACTCTGAAAGGAGAGGCAGCAGTGTCTTTCCTCTTTGGAGGTGGAGCTGGTTTGTCCAAGTGTCTCTTTTTTGTAGACTATGTCAAATGTCCAGTTTTTGGATCCTTGGTGAGAGTCTTTTGGAGAGGATCCGGTGTAAAAAGTTCTTGGGACACTGGTTGCTCGGCCGGCGCCGAAGTTTTCGGGGCAGACGGCTTTTTAGGCTTGTCCAAGCCGAGCTTCTTTGGGACCTCAGATTTTTTGGTCGGCGCCGAAGAAGGCTTCGGCACAGGAGTGTCGGTGCCGAGGGCCTTGTGATGTTTGGTCGACACCGGCAGGGCAGGTTTCGACACCGAAGGCTTTGGTACTGGGTTCGGTGTGGGGATGGAGGCCGATCTTTTCTTCGGTGCCGAAGGGTGTTTTTCGGCACCGATAGTAGGCTGGCTCGAGCCCGAGCTGCCGGAAGGCTTAATAGGCTTCTTTACCGGGCCCGAAGGTGGGGTGTGAGAAGCAGTATCCTTGGTCTTACCTAGGCCCGAAAGCGAAGGAGTGACAGAAGCCTTTGTGGGTATCGGTGTGGGAGGGGGTATTGTACTCACGACCCTCTGCGCCGGGGTGATATCCTCCACATCGGAGTCGTTGGCCTCGGAAGCACTGACGAGGTCGTCGTCCTCTTCCTTGATGTTCTGCTGTCCCGGAGCTTCGACGTCGTCCCCGAAGATGTCGACTGGAGCGGAGGTCGAGGAGTGCGCTATGTTGCGTCTAGCCCGTCGATCTCGAATAGTCTTTTTAGAGCGAAAAGACTTGCAGGCGGGACAGTCTCGAGCCTCGTGTTCAGGGGAGAGGCAGAGGTTGCACACCTCGTGGAGATCGGTGTGGGGAAACTTGGACCCACATCGAGGGCACTTCTTGAAAGGAGTTCTTTCCATCAGCCGAGACCGGAGCCGGAATAGGCCCGAAGGCCGCCGTCGACAACCGGAATCGAAGAAGTGCCGAAGAGAAGGTGATGAAGATGATTTATTATCTGAAGGATCTCGATGAGCGAGGATTTTGCGTCGATCGTTGAACTGGAAAGTTCGGAACCGGAGCGCGAAGTATTACATCCGAGCCCGATGGCAGAAAAAAACAATCTGAGGATGGAGCCGAAGCCCATGCGCAATACGAACCAAGGGAGGAGTCACCGAACTCGTGACTTCCAAAGACTTTCCAAGAGGAAAAACAAACTGCAAACATCCGGGCCCAACACCAGATGGCGAGCTATGCACAGTGTATAATCTGCAGCTCATATGCCTCGAACATAATTGTTTAACAGTGCATTTCAGACTACACGGTATGTGTATAAATTACAGAACATATTACTGCAAATCTGAACCTGAAAAAACAACAGGACACTACTCCAGTACAGCAGGACAGCAAAAAGAAATTCCCATTATTTCTCACAATATTTTATCACCTAGACAACCTATTCTTCAAGGAGTATGAATATTTATTCGCGAGACAATGCCTTTATTGTTCTTTTTTTTTTGATAAACACATTTTTATTGATTTTGTTAAGTTGAGAGAAGACACCAGCCAGTCATCACGACACCATGAAAATCCAGGAGTACATATAAGCGTTTGCGCTACCCAGTTTACAGACACTAATAAAGGCAAAGCAACAGTTTGGACGTTCCCCTTGTGACTAAACCAGACCCCCCCCCCCCAACCATTTACCCCAGACCCTACGATATTTCTTGGGACACCCACGTGCCTCCTACATGACTTTTTCTTGAGTGGCGCACCAGTCCACCCCAGTCCGCCAGCGTCCAACCCTCAGGGGTTCAGGGCATTTCCAGGAGGCCGCAATGTCCCTTTTGGCAACCACCATTGCTGTAGTGAAGAACACTTTCTTGTTCCGAGACCCATCCAACCCGTCAGTGATGCCCAGGATCGTGTGTTTTGGGTTATGGGGAACCTCCCACCCCAAGACCTCGGTGAGCTTTTCCTCAATTTCCACCCCAGAACCACATCAAGCGGGGGCATGACCATACCATGTGGAGGAAATCAGCTGGGTCGTGACCACACCTTGTACATGCAGAGGTCAGGCTAAACCCCGTTCAGTGAAGGCGCACCAGGGTGAGGTAGGCTACATCTAAGTAATAGAGCTGTACCAAGCATAGCCTGGCGGAGGAGGCGACTGTCCTGGGGGCCATAAGGGCGTCGCGCCAGTCCTCTTCTTCCAGGGTTCCCAGCCATTCCTTCCACTGAGCCCACATTCGGTCTAGGGAAGTTTGGGTACTGTTGATCAGTGTGCGATAAATGCGGGAGATGCCACACTTCCCCAGGTCCCCAAACATAATCTGAGCCTCAGGCAGGGTATGATCAGGAAGCCGTGTACCTGTTAGGTGCGTGTGGAGGGCGTGTCACAGTTGCAAGTACCTATAGAATTGTGATTGATGCAGGAAGTATCTATTTTGGAGGTCTTTGAAGGAACACAAGTGATCCCCCACCCATACATTGCCTAATTGTGAGATGCCAATAAAGTCCCAAGCCCTAAAGCCCTGCAGCTCGTTAACCTCTTTGATCCAGGTCCCCTGCCACAAGGGTGCACATTGGGTCAGTGTGTGTGTCCACTTGGTGTGCCGCAGTGCAGCCCGCCAGGCCAGTAACACAGAGCGTGTCACCTCTGGTAGGTGGGATGGAATAGGGGCCCCGTACAACATGGACTGACCCTTGGTTAGGCCCAGTTCCCCCAGTTCGAGCCTGTAACCCAGATCAGACCATTCCCTGTTGAAGCAGTCATGTATAGAGAGTAGTCGTGTGGCAAGGTAATACAGATAAAGGGGAGTCATCCCCAGACCCCCGTCAAACGAGGGGTCCTACAGACATTTAGCACCAGTCGGGTCCTACCTTTCCCCCACAGGAACTTATTGGTCGTGCTATCCAATTCGCAGAACCAGGCCCTGGGAAAGCACAGCGGGGTATTTTGAAGAACGTAGAGGAATCGGGGAAGTACCATCATTTTAAAGGGGATGACACTCCCCATGGGGTTCAGGGGCAAGTATTGCCACTTCTGGGCATCTGCCTTGGCCCGTTTCACCAAGGGAGTGACGTTGAGGGCCCAGCTAAGCTCAGGGAGTAAGGTCATCCATATCCCCAGGTATTTGAAAGATTGACGGCGAAGTGGTATAGTGGATTGCCAATCGAAGCATTCATGGGACAGGTGGAGGGGGAACTAAAACGGATTTGTCAGGGTTCAACTGGAGGCCAGAGGCCCGTTCAAAGGAATGCAGGATGCGGAGACAATGGGCGCCTAACCGGTGGGATCTGCTAAATAGATGATAATGTCATCTACATAAAGGGCAATTTGTCTGTTTCGGTGCTGGGCCATTCCCATCCCCGCACGTGCTCACATGACCGCATCAGGGACGCCAAGGGCTCCATCACAAAAGCAAAGAGCAGGGGGGAAAGAGGACAAGCCTGCCTCGTTCCCCTGCAAACCGAGAAAGTCTCCGATAGTACCCCGTTCACCAGGACACGAGCCAGAGGGAAGGCATAGAGAACCCGGACCATGGCACGAAAGCAGGGACCAAGTCCCATCTTATCAAGGACATCCTTTAGAAACCCCCAGTCCACCGAATCGAAAGCCTCCGCAAAGTCTACAAGAAGAATCGCAAGGTATGGGGTGAGGAGATGGCGGTGGGCCAAGGCTGATTGCAATCTACACAGACAGTGCCGGGTTCCGCGTGAGGGCATGAACCCGCATTGGTCGGGATGAACCAGCGCGGACAAGTGGGGTTTGAGCCGATGGGCGAGGATCGTAGCGAACAGTTTAACTTCGGTATTGATGAGGGAGATAGGGCGGTAATCTACGCATCGTGTTGAGGGCGGCTGGGACTTAGGAAGAACCACATGGTGGCCATGTCCGTCTCCTGGGGGAAGGAGCCTTTTTCAACAGCTTCCCGAAACAGTTCTGCAAGATGGGGGGTGAGAATATCCCGGTAGTGAACATAGTATTCTTGAGGGAGGCCGTCTGGGCCCGGTGTCTTGACGGAGGAGATAAGGGTGATCGCTTCCCCAATTTCTTCACGGGTGATGGTGCGGTCTAGATCGTCTTGAGTATCGGGTCCAGGCTAGGAAGGTGTCCGTTCCCGACCTCCAGCAGACCCGCGAGAGAAAGGGTTGGAGTTCTAGCCTCGTATAGCAGGCGGTAATAGGAGGCAAAGGCATGGGCCATCTCTGTTGGGGAGCGGCACTCCGAACTGTCTGGCGCCATGATTTTAAGGGATTATGCGGTTTGCCCTAGGATATGTGGCTAGGCGGTGGAGGAGTGAGCCATTTCTGACGCCCCAACCATATACCCTGGCCACAGAGGAGTTTGGCCACTTCCAGCGACAACTGCTTGATCTCCGACTGGAGCTGGGTGGAAGCACGCTCAAGGCGCAGAGCCTGCGCCTCCCGTCAGATAATTAGTTGCATTTGAGCCTGTCGCTGGAGCTTGAGCTGGCCCCGTGCGAATCAGTACCGGGGAACGGTCAGAAATACCTCGAGGGAGGATAGCGACATCCTGAATCATGAGGCAGTCCGTCGATGGAACGGAGATGGCGTCAATGCACGCCTGCGTGTGGTGCACCGCCGAGGTGTGTGTGAACTGTTTAGAATGTGGGTGCCATATACGCCATGCATCACATAGACCCAACGATTCGGACCAAGTCGTCAGCTGTTTTGCCTGTGGGAGTCTACTAGGGGAAGGGGGACCGGTCGTATCAAGGGCAGGTGAGGAGACCGCATTGAAGTCGCCCCCGAGGAAAGTGGGACCCAGGGGAAGAGACGCCAAGAGGTCAGCAGACTTGGTTAGGGTTGCCGTCAACATTGAAGGAGTAGAGCGACACAAGATTTAGGGGGCCATCGTTTAGTGTGCCACTGAAGGCCACAAAGGTGCCCTGGGCGTCATGAATTACCTGCACAGTCACAAGGGGAAGAGAACGTTTTACCAGGATCGCCACCCCTCGGGATCCCTGAGTGAACCCTGAATGCCAAATCCTGTCACAGCTGTAGCATGTTAAAAAGTGGCAGTGATTACCCAGCAAAAGCGTCTCATGTTAAAGTAGGATGTCCACCCCCAGGCGTTGTGCATAACGTAAGACAGCCATGCGCTTAAAACGTTCCAAGAGGCCACTAACATTCCAAGACATGATGCACAGGTATGTGCTTCGTAGAGGTGTGTCAGGCATAATGGCAGGGTGTGGCAGTAAAGTCTCAAAGGGAGGCCCGGCATCAAATTGGGACGCAAGAAGGCCCGGTTAGGTGTCCAGAGGGAAGTCCGTGCATCCCACCGGGTGCAAGTCGGGGTGCCATGTGATTGCTGGTGCGACAAAACTGAACAACAAATGAAAAAAACTAACAGAAAAACTCGGGACAACGTCCCGTCCCCGCACCCCCCCTCCGTCCCAACTCCCACCCTACACTTCAGGAACGGAAGCATCTGTCATCCTAACAATGAACAAAAGACCAAACTAGAAAGCTTGGGAATGGGAAAATGTGTAGGACCCCTCCTCATGACAGGATGTACATAGTCGAGTCCATCAGGAAGAAAAGAACAATATGAGTCTAAGAGCTAAGCCCGGCAGGCAGAGACGAGTTCAAGCAGGGTCTCTCAGGAGCATTGGGCTATGGGAAAGGTCTGTGTCTGGGAGGTCCAGCAAAGCGGGCCAGGGCGAAGCACCCCTGCGGTCCAGGTGGCCGGATGAGCCGGAGAGTCTCCCGGCCGAGGATTCTTCTGAAAACAATATTGGTTGTTGGGAGGGGCCCAACGGGGAGTCTGACCTGGCTCGACTCTGCCCACGGCGCCTGCGGGAGCAGTTGCGTTGAGGCCGGGGGGCAGAAGGCGCGGGATGGATGGGCCCACCATCCACCCCCCCCCCACCCCCCCCCCGGGAGTGGATTCCGGTCACTGGCCCGCAGAGGGTGCTCCTCCGGTGCCCAGGCCTCAGTAGGAGTGTCAAAGAACAAAGTCTTGTTAGCGAACACAACTCACAGGCGTGCCGGAACAAGGGGCAGAAATTGGATGTTGAGTGCCCTCAGTTTTTCTTTGACTTCACCAAAGGAGCAGCGCTGACCCTGGACTTCACGGGTGTAATCCGGGAAGATCATGATTGTGTGGTTTTCGTAGCGGAGCCGCTGCTGTTTGCGGGCTTCATCCAGGATGGCGTCACGGTCTTTGAAATTGCGAACTCGCATTACGACTGGCTGGGGGGCCGCACCCGGCGGTGGTTTAGGGGCAAGAGATCGGTGGGCCCGCTCAATCGCGAACCATAGAGAGAGAGAGAGCCCTCAGGGACCGCGACCGCAACCACTTCTCTAGGAAGTCCACCGCGCGGCCCTGCTCCGGTCCCTCCGGGAAGCCCACCAGGCGGAGGTTGTTGCGCCAGGACCGGTTTTCCACTTCCTCCGCCCGGCGGTGCAACTCCTGGGTGTGCAACTGGAGACGAGCCACCTGCCCCTTAAGTTGCTGGACGTCATCTTCCACGGTGGAAATTCGGGTTTCAGTCTCCTTGATCCGGGCTGTGGCATTTCGGAGGTCCTGCCGGATGAGGGTCATGTCCACACGCACCTCCGCGATCTTGCCTTCCACCGAGGATTGTGAGGCATGGATGGCTTGTAGGATAGTGGACAAATCCGCGGGTGGAGGAGGCTCCTGTTCCGTGGCACCCCCAGTCGCCCCCACATCCGAGGTGGTGAAACGGTCCATTTTTGTTTGGGTGGCAGGGGTCTTTGCTGGTCTGCCGATCGACGGCTGATGTTCTCCCTCAGTAGACCCACTCGCATCTGTGGATGAGAGCCTCAATCATGCAAGGGGGCGATGGAGAGCCGAGGCGGCATTAGGACTAGGACCCCTGGGCCGATGCGCACGAGGGATCAGAATGCAGCTCTAGAGTGTGGAGGCGGTGGGTAAGCCGGCGGCCAAAGGAGGGCGGAGGGAGGAGAGCCGGAGGACCACTCGCAACACGCCGCCTGATACTGGGGTCAATGACTTACAGAAGGTTCAGCCAAGTTTGCTCACTTGGCCCTTAGCTGTCCACAAGAGAGGATGCAACCCCAGAGGGGGAGTCACTGCTACCTTAAACAGTAGCCGAGGCACCCTCCGCTCCTCACCGAAGTGTCGGGGGCCCCCAGTCAGCCAAGCAGCATGTGGGGAGCATCTTCGAGGCCCCAGACCGCATCGGGGATGAGGGTGGTGATCGCTCCTTGAGATAAATCTCCTCTGCCGCCCGATTGACAGCCGAATCCCCCACCAACCCGGGCCAAGGACAGATGCAGCCACAGGCTGACTTCAGCAGATACCCTCACTCCTCACCTCCGCAGCAGCCCTCCGCCAGGTCTCCAGGCGCTCACACCCTGCCGCCACTCTCCGACGTGCAGGCCCCTCGCAGGATAGGGCCTAGGACCAGTGTGGGCCCTTGTGGCTGTGTCCCAGGCTCCCCCAGGTTGAGCCAGGGAAGGCCGAGGGGGCAGCCGCCTCTCACTGCCGCCGTCCAGACAGCTCCTCAGGACACCACTAGTGTTACGGCGCCCAGGCTGGATAGCAAGAGGCCGTCTCCAGGGTCCGCAGGCCGTTGTAGGAAGCATAGCGTTACAACAAACATAGGCACGGGCGGGAGTCGTGGAGGGGACACTCTTAGAGGACCCACCCGCTGCTCGAAGCCTGTGGCTGAGTCCACTCCGACGGCAGAAATGTAGGCCGCGGCAGGGATCAGAGCAGCACTACCGGCCAAGATAAAGAGAGTGGGGCGTTGGAGGGGGCCCAGGCCCCAAGCTGCGCGAACAAGCAACCAATTCCACCTCCCCCAGCGGCAAGCAGTTCAGGCCTCCACACGGCTGATCTGGGTAAGCTCGTTCACGAGGCGGAAGAGACTCCTCCTCGCCGCCCGAAATGGCGGCTGGTGCCGGGACCCACCACGCGGGGCCCAGAAGCCCCGCCAGCACCCAGGATCAGGCACCAAGGAAGCCGATCTCCATTCCAGAAGTCAGGCCGTCACAGGGGAAGCACGGCTGATCGGAAGAGGTGACCCAGGCGGGCCTCTGGCAGCGGCCAGCCCGCAGTCGGGAGAAGGGGGATCCACGGCGCACTTGGGCTGGTACTGCGGCTAGGTGTGACAGGTCTCTCGACCGTCTCGGGCACGACGTGGAGGCTCTGGTCCACCCCGCTGGCAGTGGAGTTGCCGCGGGTCAAGGGCTAGAGGCTGGCATCCTGCTGGGATTGCACCGCGCCGGTGTGCCTCACGGTTCCACAGCGTCCTGGGGTGCTCCGCGACCGGAATTTCAATGCCCGTCGCTGCAGCAAGTAGATGGCAGCGGGCTGTGAGGCTGAATGAAGGTAAGGACAGGCAGGTCTTGGGCGGATGACGGAGGGGTCCAGGGGCACTCTTAGAGTGCGACCGCCATCTTGACGTGCCAAGCCACGCCCCCGCCATTATTGTTCTTTAAGAGACTGTGGTACCAACAAAGGCAATTAGACGTTAAGTACAGCAACTGATGTGGTGACAAGGTGCATTTAAAAGCACAATGCTGAAATAAAATAAACTGAACAGAAAGGAAAACGTTTAGAAGTAATTTGTAGGGTATTTATAACATAACCCATCCACAGGGTTGACTGGTAGTTTTTTCTGCATCACACTCCCAGATATCTATTTCTTAAAAGATCTAGTCATTCAATGTATTTTACAGTACAATGTTTTATGAGGCACAACTCCAGTTATAGAGGCCTAACATACCAAATAGATAGGACCTTTGTGCTACACAAATCTTTCAGGTCAAAATCTCAGAGGTCTTAATTGTGTTTAATGATAACACTGTTAAAACCTGCTAAGCTACACCGCATTAACAATAATAATCGCCACCATTATCAATAACTCACTTACCCTTGGAGAGGAACCTAAAAACCTCAAAAATGCCATCCAGAACTACTCTCCTGAAAAAACAGTTGACAACTCAGACGACACCTTTAGTTACAGACCCACATCCAGGCTACCCTGTACAGCAAAAGCTCTTAAGGTAGCTATTGGTCTCCAAACAAGTATCCAGACACCTTGGAAACAACATTTCCTTGAATGACTTCCAGTCTAGCTTCTAACACATCGTGGAACAGAAACCACGCTTCCTTATCAGAGGAGCTGCTCCCCACTAGCCACAAGAGTCTAGGCTGCACTGTAAGAATGGTTAACTTGTTAGAAGCATTCAACACCATTGATCACAAAATTGAATTTGATCAAGTAGCTGATGTTGTCGAATTAAGTGGCTCTGTACTGTCTTGGTTTTGATCCTTATTCAAAAGCTACATATCATATCAAAGTTGATACATTTTTCTCAGATTCGACAACCATTTCCAGTGGAGTTCCTCAGTAGCCTAACCGGTCACAAGGGGCCATATTATACATGCAAGTGCATTTTTCTTCATTGCACCGGGCGCACCTTAAAAAGGTGCTCCCGGCGCAATGAAGGAAAATGCACTTTATTATGATGGATGCGCTGCACCCAGGGCAGCGCATTTATGTGAAAAAAGGAGCGGCTGCTTTGAAGCCACTCTGTGCTTTCACACTGCCGGCGGCAAACCACCTGCACTTTGAAGGGGGAATAGAGATCCTCTTCCAGGCTGGTGCAGTGAGTACCTGTACCCGCCTGCAAGGTGATGTCTGGGGGGGTCCATGGGACTCCTTTTCTCCCCACCAGAAGGCTGCCCTCAGGGGGCGCACTGACAGTGTGCCTCCTGAGAGTTTTTTTGCCTCTGCACCGGCATTTGTAATACGGCGCGGGTGCACAGGCAAATAGATTCGCTTATTTGCATGGAGCATGCCCCCAAGTGAATGAGGGAACGCCCTCCGAGAATAGTGTTTGCGCTTTATGTGTGCCAGGGCTATCGGTATTAATGCTGGCACTATTACCACCAGCGCTATCGGCAGCCCCTTCGGTAACACCAAAATGCCCCGGGGGAATGCAAACCAGGCGCAAACACCCCACATCTTTTAATCTTCTATATGGTGCACCTATTCCATATGCTTGATATTCATGGTTTACATTACTAATCTAATGCCGTAAGATGTGGTTTTAAATTGAGATTAGTGGACTCGCGGATTAAAATTTATTCTTGAGCACCACTACTTCCCTTTTTATCATTCTCACCCCCACCTTGCACCCATACTTTCCACACTCATCTACACCACTAGGCCCCATACCCGCGCTGCCTCTTACAGCATTAGGAATTAACAACATAGGAGCCCATCAGGTATTGCAGCGCCAACCTGACGAGGAGAATGCTCTATGATGAAGCATGACACCCAGCCGGGTGTGTGAGGGCCCTAGTTCCTAAAGTGGGAACCCCTCCCCATTTTGGACCTTAACTTACACCAACCAGTCCTCTCATTTGCCATTCAACCCTCCCCAGGAGCTGCATACCTTTTGTTGTAATATATTTGAGAATAGCTGCTTTCCTGCCACAAACCTGCATTGGTCGGGGTGAACAATGGAACCTAGGACTTTACTCGATCGGGTAGCTAAGAGTTTCGTAAAGATCTTATAGTCCACATTAAGTTAACTGATCGGCCTATAAGAGTTAATGTTTTCCTTTTTTTAAAAATCTTTCTTTAAAACGCTCACTACAACCGCTGTTCTAAAGGAAGGCGGGGGCTCGACTCTTTTAGTATGTAATTAGCAAGTTTTCAAATTTCGATATTCAAAATTGGTGCAAACTATTAATATCATTCTGAAGGGATACAATCTTCCCCAGCCGATTTACCATTCGCCAATGATTTAACCAGTCTTTACCTCTTCTAAAGAGAACTCAGCTATCAATTCATTTGCATAGTGGTTTTCCAACCGTGGAATAGGAAGCTTATTTAAAAATTGCTTCAACCGCGTCTTATCAATCTGTTGATGCAAATTGTGTATATTTTCGTAATGTTTGTGAAAGGCTTTCTGTATCTCTAGGGGGATCTGTTAAGTGGGTCTTAGTTTCTGTGTCTAATAGAGATGTAATCCTATTACTTCCTTGTTGTTCTCTACACCGCCAAGCCAGCAATTTACCCACGTATTCACTTTCTTCATAGATTTTTTGAAGATATGTGAAATTGTCAGTAATACTTTGTGCATAGTAACATTCCTGGATGCGTATTTTGGCTGGTCTAAATAGTTCTTTATTTACCGCAGTCTTAACTTGCCTGAATATTACACTTGCCAGATGCAACTCAGTCTCCAAATTCATTCTTTGCAAAGATACCACTTTTCGTTTTTGAATCCCCTTGGCGGTAATATATCCCCGGATAGTTGCCGTGAATAACTCCCAGATGGTCTCTATTCGGGCATTATCAGTTTTAGCCTAAAATAATTTGCAATCTCATTATATACCTCCATGCACTATTTCTCATCCTCTAGATTAACTTTATCAAAAGTCCATCTTCTAACTTGTCTCTCTATCCTAATTTCCGTGATTTACATTTGAACCATGGCATGATCTGAAAAAGCATTTTGTATGCGCTCGTATTTAATTCAATTCAAAGTATGTGTGGAAGGAAAATAATCTAATCTTGAAGCGGAATTGTGTTTAGCTGAAAAACATGAAAATTCACACTTTTGCGGGTGTTTAGCTCTCCAGAGATCTACTAGGTTTAGTTCACTCATCCAAACTGTTGATGCTCTGGCCATTTGTGGCTTATTTTGCTTAAGAGCAATGGTAGATGCATCTGGTTTCGGATTTTGCAAAAAGTTAAAATCCCCTCCTACAATCACCAGCCCTGGGATGTTAATTAAGGCCTCACTCGCATTTGATAAACATTGAAAACCAGCCCACCGCTTAAGGAAATTACGCAATATCAATTGTTAAACAAAAAATAACCAGATATTACAAAAATATTCTGAACTTATATTAGAAACATAAATATGTTCTTCGAATAGCATTATGTGTAAGAAGGCAGAATATGATCACTTAAAAACAGTTCCATTAATAAGCTCAGTATTCTGTTCAAGGTCCGTACCTCAACTGGTTCTGGTCGACAGACTCCTTTTGCTATACTTTCATCACTGATGCACTGTATTGCAGCTATTATCCCTTGTACGGCAATGCGTCTGTGTTCCCTGTACTGCAGCTCTTCTATTTCCTTTTTCAGTTCACCAAAAGTTGAAAAAACGATTTCATCTGTAAAATACATTAACTCATAAAACACAGAGTAAAAATAAGTATTCTCTTGGAAGGCACAGTATTATTGGATGGGCAAAGAAAATGGGCGAAGAAAACATATCTGCGCATGCAACTGTGAACCAGTTATTTACACCTACTACTAATGTGCATACTCAATTCCTGTGATGTATCTTGGCCACCTCCTATGAGGGCCGGATTCTTAACCCCTTTGCTGCGAAGCCTTTTTTGGATATTTAGGGTAGTTCGTGTTTAGGCCCCTGTAACTTTTTGACCACATAAGGTATCCACGCCAAATTTGTGTCCTTTTCTTCCAATATCATGAGGATTTTAAAGGTACCCAGGGTTTGTTGATTACTCTGCAGGGGACCCAGAAATTAGCCAAAATACAGCTAAATACTGTTATTTGGGGGGAAAATGGGAAAAAGTGCTGCAGAAGAAAGCGCCTGGTTTTAACCTTGCAATTGGTATCAACAAATGGTTTGTGGTGCTGAAATCACTATCTTCCCAGCGTTCATGGACTGACAGACTTTAGTCAGAAAACCAATTTTTAATTTTTTTTTTTTTTTACAGTTTTGGAATTTCACTGGGACATACCCATTTCTACCATTAACTCGAAGGAGGTTGAAAGCACAAAAAATAGCAAAAATAGGCTATGAAAGCAATAATGGATCTTAGAAAGCTATACATTTCAGAAAAGTAGATAAAATCCTGAATTCAGCAAGGGGTCATTTGTGTAGATCCTTAAAGGTTTTTTCATAGAAACTAACAGCTGAAAATAGGAAAAATTGAAAATGAGTTGCAAAAACAGCCATTTGTGCCAACGTTTTCACCTGTAACTTCTTCTAAGTATGTCAGATTTATTAAAGCAATATACAGTTACATCCGCTGGACCCTTCTGGTTGTGCGATATATAGGACTTGTAAGTTCACCAAGTACCCGAGGAACCCAGAGCTAATAACTGAGCAGCATCTTGAAATGTTTTTTTATTGTGTACCGGGTATACAGCAAATAATTTAGGGAAAATAAAAACAGTGAAAAATCGGTGTGAAAGACCCCCATGTATTTCCGAAATGGGAACAAAATATAGAATTTAGAAACAGTAGCTATTTGCACATCTCCGAAGTTGTGGGTACCCATACTAGCATGTGAATTATAGGAAATTTTTCAAAGTGACTTCTTTTTTACACATTGTCTTACATTTGGAAGGCAGTAACGCACCGAAAGTCAATCTGTAATGACAGTTGCTCTACAATTCTGTGTTCCCCTAAGTCTCCCGATAAAAATGGTACCCCACTTGTGTGGGTAGGCTTAGTGCCCACAACAGGAAACGGCCCAAAACGCAACGTGGACAACCTAATTTCTACAGTGAAATTTGACCCTTTTTTTTTAGCAAAGTGCCTAGCTGTAGATTTTGAACCATAGCTCTGCCGGCACCTAGGGAAACCTAGCAAACCTATATATTTTTTAAAACTAGACACCCAGAGACATCCAGGATGGGGTGACTGGTCTGGCTCTCCCCAGGTTCTTTTACCCAGAATCCCTTGCAAACCTCAAACTTTGTCAAAATAAAATACAAATACATTTTCCCCACATTACTGTGATGGAAAGTTCTGGAATCTGCGAGGGTCCACAAACATCCACCCACCCCGCATTCTCCAAAGTCTCCAGATAAAAATGGTACCTCACTTGTGTAGGTGGGTCAAGTACCTGCGACAGGACAGGGCTCAAAACGTATTGTGAAGATATCAAAATTACCTTTCACAAAACAACCTGGTTTCGCAAGGGAGGGGATGGGGGTACCTGGGTTTTTGGCCCCAGGTTCAGCGGCCATCTAGGGAAACCTACCAAACCCACACGTTTCTGAAAACTAGAAACCCTGGGGAGTCCAATGAGGTTTGGCTTCCCAGAATCCCCTGCAAGCCTCAAATTTAGTTGAAAAGAAAAATCACATTTTCCTCACTTTTCTGTGTGGCAAAGTTGGGGGATCACAGGGCTGACACAAATTTCCTACCACATAGCCGTCTCCCGATAAAAATGGTACCTCACTTGTGTGGGTATGTATAGTGGCTACAACAGGATATGGCCCAAATCGTACTGTGGAGACTTCAAAATTACCTGTCATAAAACAACCTGGTTATGCGGGGGGGACCTGGTTTTTTGGCCTCGGGCTCACGGCCATCTAGGGAACCCTACCAAACCAACACATTTCTGAAAGCTAAACACCCTGAGGAGTCCAGTGAGGTATGGCTTGCGTGGATCCCTCAATGGTTTCCTACCCAGAATCCCCTGCAAACATCACATTTAGCTGGGAAAAAAAAATCACTTTTCCCACACATTTTTGTGTGGGATCACTGTGCCGGGTCAAAGGTCCTACCACCTATCGTTCCACTTGATCTCTCGAGTAAAATGATACCTCACTTGTGTGGCTGTCCAATGCAGAATCAGCTAAAAATGTATCTTTTAAAAATGTAGCGCTAAGAATTTGCAGTGCTATACCCTTAATCCCTATGTTTTTGGCCCTTCCCAGTCACAGGCCTTTGGCCCACCCACACAAGTGAGGTATCATTTTAATCTGGAGAACAAAGGGAACGCTGGTTGGTTGGGCATTTGTACCGGCACGGCGATCCCACACAAAAATGCCCATTCTGGGCAGCCCCCACCCCTGGCCTATAAAATCCCTGGCGTCTAGGGTGCTTCCTGCGACCCCCCCCCCTTGCAGACCATTTTCCCCCCCAGGAGGGACAGAAAGACTGGCCGTGGCAAAATGTAATGGGGGAGCAAAGGCCCTTGCCCAAGGGGCCGCTATCCCCTCCCTAGTTCGTAGTGGACAGATCCCTGCTTGGGGTCACCCTCCTGAACGATCCCCAACAAGGGATCCACTAGGGAAGGGTGCCATTGGAAATAGGAAATTCTCCCCTTTCCAATGATACCTCTCCCAAGTGTTTCGGTGCTCGGGCTGAGATAGCCCCACGAGCACCGAAAAAAATGAAACTAAAACTAAGTTTCATTTTCAATGCAATGACATCAGCGTGCCATGCGCGCGATCGTCATTGCATTGGAAATAAAAACGGCCTCGGAGGCTGGGGAAGCTCCTCCCCACCTCCCGAGGGAAACAACAAAAAAAAGGAAATCCCTCTGCTGCAGAAATGGTTCCATCATCAGCACAGGAGCACTGGTGCTCATGACGGAACCATTCCATCATGAGCACCGAAAGGGTTAAAGGTTTTTGCGCAAGTTAGGACAACTTCGGTGTGCAAAACTAAAAGAAGCCTTCCGGTGGGGCTACACAGAAGTAAGGATTTAGATCATTCTCCTTGCAAACAGATTTGCATATATGAAAATTCCACCAGGGTAGTGCAGTTTCCAAATACGTGAATCTAGGTTTGGAGTACAAAATTAAGAGAGTTTCTGAGAGGCACTTCTGCAAAGGTACTGAACAATCAAAAACCCATAGGTTTATGGGTATTCATCAATAATGTGTAGGTAGTTTCCAAGACTGTATATGAACACAAATTTACTCCAGTAACTGACGCAAGTACAATACTTTAATAGAGTAAAAATAAGGTAGGAGCACAAATCGATATCAATATGATATGCTTTATTCGATACAAAAGATGTATCATAAAAGCAGAGTCAATCCTTATACAATTCATAAAAACAACATGTCATAAAACTAGCAATAGAAGTTCATTACAAATTTGCTATTTACTGAAGTAAAATTCAATTTGTAAAAAGATAAAAGATAGGGAGAGACCCATAAAATTTGAATATCATAAAAAGCAGTACAGAATAATATAATACAGAGCAATTCATACAAGCCTAACCCATATTTTTAGTTGCCAAGAACTTCGAGCGAATCACCCATGCACATCCCAGGTATTTAGCTACCCCACAGATCACAGTAAGGGAGGTAGTATCTGTTCTAAGGAGGCGTAAAACAGACAAATAATTTCTTGAGTCCAACAATATGCAAACAGGTTTTAGCCACTTACTTCTTATGTGTGTATACTGGGCTGGCAAACAAAAAATGGGCAATGGACTCTGTGCGAGCTCCACATCCTGGACATGGAGCTGCTACTGTTACTATTGCAGTTCGGTCGCTCCCCCTCCAGCTCGCTATTAGATCATTAATGGGGAGAGTTCCAATTCTCAGTTTCATGTACAGAGACCTATCTCTTGGAATTTGGATAAAATCAAGATATGCTTCCAATTTCCAAACAGGCTTGTGTTCCAGGAACCGCTCAGTGAGGGTTCCCCTGTCCGCACTGGTCGCTTGTACCACCTCCACCCAATTCCAGAAAGCCTTCTTTATATCCTGTTTAGGAGGCGGGGTCTGGTTAACCCATGCCTCCCCCAGACCTATATCAAATAGAAGACGCCCAAGGTTTAAAATCCATTTGACCCTCTGGCCTGTATCCGCTTTGATGACATCACTAAAAGCTGCGGCATAATTGGACAGTTCTGGGGTCGATCTAATACGGGCCCAAAAGAGTAAAGGGCGGAGGCGTATAATATCCTTGATGGAATGTCTGCCCAGATCTAAATACAGGGGCTTCAATGGAGTAGAGATTGGAAGGGAAACCAGAAATTTATTCTCCGATCTTACTAAGTCAGTGGTGTTCTCAAAGCCCCATAATTCAGCCCCGTACAGGGCTGAGGGGAGTGCTTTACTTTCATAAACCGCAAGGGCCGGGGATATTGGTTTGCTTACAGAGAGTTGCTGTTCTCTTAAGATCGCCCCGGATACCCGCTTGTTGTTTAAGAGCATTTTTGCCAAATGGGAACTCCACTTCATTTCACTGGTGACCCGGATGCCCAAATAATCAAAAGACTCAACTAAGCCTAGTGAAATTCCATTGAGGGTGATGGTATTTCTAAACCGCTTCGAGGGGGATATAGTCATTAATTGTGTTTTTACGGTATTATTGACAAGTCGTCGAACGGAACAAAACAGGCTAAATCTATCCAACAGCTTTTGGAGACCACTTGAGCTTTTCTATAGCAAAAGGGTATCGTCGGCGTATAGGAGGGTCGGAGTTTTTTCGCCCGCCAGGGTCGGTCGGAAACTCCCTCAGATGGTCTACCACCCCATTCACAAAGAAGGAGAACGGGGTCGGCGCCAGTACACAGCCCTGGCGTACCCCCCCCACTCACCTCGATCCCTGTCCCTGAGTCCCCCACCTAATTCTGGCGTAGTTACCCTCATGGAGGCGTCTGATAAAATCCAGGACCATGGGGGGGGAGAGGGGGACGGGGGGAGGGGGGTACCCAACTCGCGCAACACCTGCCAGAGCCTGGGGCGCGGGACCAGGTCGAAAGCGGTCTTCAGGTCAATGAAGGCCAAGTACAAACTGCCTTTCCCTATGACCACGGTTTTCCAATGGATCATAAAGAATATAAAGACCTGATCCATCGTACCCACTCGCCCCCTAAAGCCTGCCTGGAAGTGCGACAGGATATCACATTCCTCCATCCACAACCTCATAAGAAGCACCCTGCCAACCACCTTTTGTATCACATCGATTAAGCTGATCGGCCTGTAGTTGGCAGGGTCCTCCCTATCCCCCTTCTTGTAAATTACAACCACCTCCACCCCCTTCCAAGATTCAGGGACTGCGTGGCCTCTAGCTACGAGATTCATCAGCCGTAAAATAAACTGCGACCAAGACTTTGGATCGTACAAAAGGAGATCACCAGGTCCATCTGGACCCGCCGCTTTGCTGGGGGCTATGTTTCCTATTGCCCGGGCTACCTCCTGTAGGTTAAAAGGTTCTGCCGATAATGGATCTCCCAATATATAGGGGTAATGCTCGTCTCCTATGTGTGAAACATCTGCCTTGCCACAATACAGGTCATAGAAATGGTCGTGCCACTGTTGCCCCGTAATATGGTTAGGTATCGGCTCAGATCCTTTACGGGTCCCCTTATTAATTAACTCCCAAAATAGCGTAGAGTCTTTCTGTCGTGAGGCTAGCTTGAGCTCCTGCCAGTGGGTCTCTTCCCACTCGTGCTTTGCTGCCACTTGTGATCTGGCATAATCCTTCCTAGCCATTCTAATTAGTCCCACGTCTTTCCCCCTAAGGGCAATGGATAGCACCTGCCTCTTTTCCCTACATGCGACCGAATACCAAAGGTTCTTGGGTATTATTCGGTTTCCTTTCCCTGTTTAGCTATCCTTGATGGTGAAAAACTGTCCCAACCTTGTAATTAGATTTTGGTAAAAATCAGGAAAAAAAGGAGTCATGAGTTGTCACCTATCGAGTCAAGCTCCTCAATCTTTTGATTCATCAATTCGGTTTTACTGAACAGTTTATCATCCTGATTTGAAACCTTATGCCATTTGAGCCGTCGGTTGCAATTGGAGGGCACAAACTCTTTTGTTGACAATCTAAGGGGCTCCTCCACTTTAGGGTCAATGGGTCCCCATTTATTTTTTAATTTGCATACAAAGGGGATTATGATCGCTATCCAAAGTATCTTTTACTACCATATCTATAAGATCGCCCCATAAGTGGACATATATCAGGATGTAATCAATACGTGATGGAGAACTAATTCTGTTGAAAGTGTTGGCACCATGCCGATCAGAGGGTGTTCGACCATTTACTGCTCTTAGATCATATTCAAGCGTTAAAGCATTAATTTGGACACCCCCTTGGGACCACTTCTTAATAGGAGCTATGTTAAGAATTGGAATATCCCATTTGGTGTCTTCCTCATTCGTGCCCAACAAATCCTCACTGCTCAGTGGTTCGTAAGTGCAGTTGAAATCCCCTGCTACGATGATGTTAGCAAGAGGGTCGAGGTATGATAACTCTTGCTCTAAAGCAGCAAGGGTTGAGGATACTTGAGCCCCGGGAGACCCTCGAGCATAGATATAGAAAAAGCTCCATGTTTGTATTAATGGTTGAACCTTTGATCGTTAAATGTAATATGTCTGCTAGATCATGATTATACTTGACAATTGACCAATTCATAGAGATGTTAATCCATATAAGAAAGCCCCCTGATGGACGACCTTTCCCTGACCAGGAGGCTGGAACAAAATATGTAGAGTACCCTGATTTATATAGAGGAACCATGCTCCAGGTCTCCTGGAACATGCAGACATCGTACTTCTCAATGAGCTCATTCCACTCAGGCAGAGCCAGTTTTGTCTGGAGGCCTGCTATGTTCCAAGAGAGAACATGGATCACCCTTGGAGTGTGCCTGTTGACCCCCCTCTCTTTGTCTTCAACTACCCCACCCATCGAATCGACAGTACGAATAACCATCTCCGTTCTATTCTCATTTGAGCTTTTTAGATGGGAACCCAAATCACCGCAACTGTCATCTGACCCAATACTAGACTTTATTTGCTGAATACCCTTTTCTAGTCAGTCTACGACATTTAGTCCGGACTCGGTTCCCACCTTTCCCTGTGCGATCTGCTTCGCCGAGCTTACCAATGACCAAAGAGGGGAGGATATGATCTGGATTGCAGAGTGCCCTGGGGCAGATGTACGAAGCTCCAAAGCCAGTAGATTCTCAGCTAATTCAACAGTTGTTAATTTCAACTCAATGCAATCAGTCTGGGAATTAGCCATTGTGATCCTCCTTACCGCCAACAGATCTTCCCGTATGATTGACCTGCACCCCCTCACATATCTTAGCCAATGGATAGTTTTATTGCAAAGGGATTCACTACTTTCATAGGCATAGTTATGTGTTGGTTTGGGGATTTTGGTCATATAAATTGTTGGTAAATTAGCCCCTTCACGGATAGCACTTCTTTGCAGATTTGATCTAATAAGATCTTTATTATGGAAAAGTGGCCTCTGGGAAATTGCGATGTTTCGATTTAAGTCCAAGCGTCTATGTACTTTAAGAGACTCAGCATATGATCTAGTAGTTCTGGGTACAGTAGCCGTGGCGACAACAGTGGGGCCCTGGGATTGAGGCTCTAAAACTGAGCTCAAACTAACCCCCTCCCCCCAAATGGGTCTGGATGGTGCTCTTGGTGCTAAAATAGTGGGAGTAATTGGGAGGAAAGGGACGGGAATGGATCGTGACTGCTCAATTCTACGTGTTAGGTCTTCCACTAATGCTTTTAGAGATGTTACCTCAATATGGAGGGAATCAACCTTCTGTAACAAACCTTCAATTGAGATACCACACTTACAACCCACTTTTGGCTCTATGACGGTAACTACAAAAGGAGGATCATTACCTGGGGTTGGCAATATACTATCATCAATATGATCTAAAATTGCAAATCTATTAGAACATACAAGCTGTTTATCACCTTCACAGTGATGCAGTGCCTTTTGAATAGTAGGGCTGGAGCTTATATTTGAAATAGCAACATGATGATTTAATGTAGTGTTCTCAGCTGTGGGAGACAAAGATATACCAGTGGGAGGTCTTTGGGTTTGTTTGCTGAACATTGTTGGAATCACTCTTTTTTTCCCCCTGCGAACCAGAGCCTCCTCTAAAGGAATTACGTGGGCATCTGGGTTGTTGATGTTATTAACTCCCAGGACCTCTTCACATTCTTCAACTATTGCTTCTATTCTTGCGAGCACGCAGTTACTAGCGGCGGGGCCTACTTTCTTTGCTTTTTTTTCTTTCTTGTTGGGGAGCAATGATGAACCCCTCCCTCCAATGATTTTCTTTGACATTACTCACAGTTATAAGAACAATGAAAACAATCAATACGAAATAGGTGGACCACTCATTTACACAGTCACCATTGGGATACAAATTTGCCCCGTGGCTCCCCTGTCCCTGCTGGTTTCCAATTACAGTACCTTTAATCCCCAGCAGTCCGTTGCCCCAAACAAAAGAGGGATGGCCCTACCCTGCCTCTTCCGGGCAAGGACGGGCCCGGGCTTCACCCGGGCGCCGCCCGCGCGCGTCCCACGATGTCTGGGCGCCGGTGCTGCTTTGAGGACGCCTCCTGGCGCGTCAATAGCCCACGTCAGCGTTGGGCTCGCTTAGCCGCCTGGGAATTGTGGTCCTCCCTGCCGTTTACCTCACGGCGGCGATTAAGGAATGCAAGGAGCTTGGGGAAGGCAAAAGAAAGAAGAACGCCGTGCTCCCACTGTGGCAGCGCAGACCTTCAAAAGCTGAAATGGTTTGCCGTTCCCCTCACGGCTCACTGATTAAAAGAAGAGCACAAATCAATAATATGAGGCTCCACATAGTTCTTAAAATTATGATTTCCCACCTCGGAACACTGGGCATATACATATAGGGCGCTATTTTGAATTGCTGTGATTCACAAAGGCCAAGTGGGAACATACCAGCCGCAGAATTAATCAATCCTGGCAGCATCTAGATCCCTGAATAAGGGCGTTACCAGTAAAAGGCAGGAGATAAAGAACACTATGGGGACCCAGAAACACTGGGACTTTACTGTATGCTGACTCCCAATTCCCTGGACCTTTCTTCAATGGTTCCCACCTGCACTGAAAAGTAATGAAAAACAAGGTGAATATTCCAGCTGATATTCCTCTCTACAAACAAATGTTGGTGTGTATAATAGCAGTTTGAAAAAATATTTAATTTATGCTAAGATGACTTATGAAAAGCTGAACTACAACCAAGTGTACCGTAGCATGACCGCACAGACAGGTGAGGCAGTGTCAAGGGATGTGAACAGTCTTTCCCTATGCTATTTTAAACAAGCATTGGCATAGCCAATAGGTCTCGCTTTTGGGACCTTATAAGTGTTTAGCCATGCAACGGTTGATGTTGTTGCACCAAGGATATTGTGCTGCATAAATAAATACTTATAAGGTCCCAAAAGCGAGACCTATTGGCTATGCCAATGCTTGTTTATGTTCTGTAGGGAAGAGAAGCTTGAACTGTGGCTCCATTCTGTGGTGACACCCTGCTAATAACACAGTCAGGTTACCATACAGTGACTCAGTTATTCCTAGGTAACAAGTTCTCTCATATTATTTGACATTAAAACGGCACCTGCAGCTTTTTTACTGATAACCAGAAAACAAATGGGCAGCTAGGAAATGCAGGGAATAACACTATGATAGCAACACCCACACGCACAAAACGGCGCATATCTCGCAGCGCAGTTCAACAAAGCACACTCAACCTGCAAGCCTAGAAACCACTGCTTGTTTCACATTGTGCGCCTTGCAAACTTTACAACACGGTGTGAAAACTACAAAATAAACATGCGTTCGCTCGTGGGGTGACGGAACTGCTGTTTCATTCAGCTTATAACCTCTGACACTTTCACAACCACCTCTTCAGGGGATATGTGTTACTGCTCCTGGAGAAGACGTTTTAAAGAGCAGCACTAAGACACAACCAGCCAGCTGCCTGAAACTATTAAGACCAGTCTATTGTACCAACACCTGAACCCAGAGTCGGCCTTTGCCAGGATAGCGCCCTGGCCGGAAAGACATGTGGCCCTCTCGCTGCTGCTTGTGAATACAATGAGCACCAGGGAGCACCGTTTTTGTGTTCAGAGGTCACTCATGAATGTCTACATCAGAATGGTTACTTGCCTCCGAACACAAATACCTCTGCACCTCCAGCGCCTATCTGAATCACTTACGGGTTAACTCCTCGCGCTGGTGGAGCATGTTGTTTGTAGGAGGGGGTGGGGTTATAGTGTGTTGCAGCTGGGAGCGAGAGGGTGATGGGAGGATAAGAAGGCCGGCTGGTAGAGTGTTATAAAGAGCGCTTGCAGCTCCTGAAGCCAGGCGCTAGGCACGCTGGTGTCTGCATGTCCTTATTGCAGACAGCTCCTTACACCCTCTTAGGTTGTCGCCATTAGCCTGGACCCAGCTCGCCCATGCCAAAAGCCGACCCTGCAAGATCACAGGGGGAAAAATTCTACCGCCGGCCACAGCTTGCAGTGCATGTGTGCGAGTGGTGCGCGCGCAGCAGTAATCACACAAATATGGCGCCCCTGCTCAAGCGCGCGCCCGTGCACATGCACTGCAAGCTGTGGCCGGCTGTAGCTTTTTTTGAAGTCCTTACTTAAAGTCTTGCCAGACCAGCACAAGCGCTGGGTCAGGCGAGACCTAAAAATAGATACTGCCAACAGCATCAACTAAGCCTCAAACTTTTTAGATTATAGGCCCAGCAAGGACACTGCTCAGGAACCCATTGAGGACTTCTCTGCATTGGGAGTCCTGAACAGGTTAATAGCTGTGTGAAATTAACCAAAAGTAAAACATTTTTTATGAATGATCCCGAAATCAGAACAGGGTGGCACTTGTGGCATGGAAGTGCACAAGGGACTGACTTGTGCTCATCATACAAACAGCCAAAAGACTCTGACGGACTATTAGTACAAAAATAAAATCAGCTAGACTGCTCTGAAAACTCTCACGGCAACAATGTTTAAGAAAAAACTTGAGGAGAATAATAAAACCATCAACAAATTCAAAAAATTCCGAACACAAACCAAGGTAACAAAGTTTCAAAAAGACCTGAAGATATGTCCTTTAATGAAGTTATGGACAATTGTAATAATTAAAACAAACAGAGATGGAGGAACTCCCATACAGAGGTAGAGGCAATTTTCCACCACCCCAACAGACCCAATACCAACACAAATTTTCTTTGGGTGGAATCTATGTGTCCATCCACCCTTTCCACCTTTACAATTTGGGTTTCCCTGGCAACAAGCACCGACCCATTTTTTAGGCAGAGGAAAAAGGAGAGGGCAGAAGGTAGCAAACCCAACCTCCAATGGAAACCCAAACCGAGACAAGCAAAACTCAAAGAGAATAGTAAACCTAAGTGACCATGTCTTTTCTGAGCAACAAATCCAATTACTTAAAGGCCTAGGATTTGTACCCACCCCCAGATTGGACATTTCTAATTTAGGAGGGAACTGGCTGAGTTCTTTCGTCATATTTGCTTGTTGGCCTTTTTCATAGGCCAATCAACACTAACCAGTGACACTGAGAAAAACACTAGTCTCAGAAATAAATCTAACTTCTATCCACCCACCAGCGCAATGCCCACAGAGGTTCGGGCCTTCGAGAAGGCAGAAACCCATGACATTGACAGTCTGAGAAACTGCAACACTCAAATCTACCACAACCTCAACAGACTGGAACAGACAGGGGTGGAGAAATCGATGCTATAGACTACATCATTATAAAACCAGTCGATATGGATGGGGCCACAGTAATGCTCCCAAAAGAAAAAGTATCGTACTGAATGCTTAAATCTTCTGCATGTTTTGAGAAATTTGGCTCAGGCTAGACCTAAAAAGCAGGCCAGGAGAAAGCACTGCCAGTTAGGTAAATAGTAAAATAAGGTAGCTGGCTGTGCAAAGCCTCCATTAAGGTTGAGAGGAGGAGGATGAAGGACTTACATTTGTGACACGTGGGAGTGATGAAGTTGGAGACCTGGGTAAGAAGTCACAGTAGCAGGACTTGAGGAAAGAACATCTTGGTGGGACAGATAAGGAATTAGGAGAACAGATAGGGTCGTTCAAATGGAGGGTGGGCAGAAGGGAAGGTCAGGTAGGTGCCAAGAGTGGTGTGCATGAAAAAAACTTTGGACAAAAAATAGAAGGCAAAGACGTTGGTTTTATGGGAGAACAATATGAATGGAATGCGATTATGTCTTGATAGCACGAAAACGTTAGTCCAGGACCATGTGGAGGATCCAAAGTGGTAGATTTGTGTCCATTAAATGGTCAGTGAATGGTGTTTCTGCTAGTCCAGACTTTCACATGCACAATTATCTTTAGTATAGAAATAGCTGATCAGGGTTGGGTGAATATAGAGAGAGGAGAGGAGATAAGAGTTAATCATACAACTGTGCTGGAATAGTCAAACGGATATGAAAAAAGTGAACAATATGGAATTATACTTCTGCGAGGTTTAATTCGCTTAGCTCGATTGTCTTACAAAAGGCCAAGGCATGTCTCTCCTTTTCTGAATTTATTAAACCGGTTGCGTGATCAGTTACACATTATCATTTGAAACCATCCTACATGTTAGGAGACGAGACTCTAGTGATAGAATGCCAAGCACCCTTTTCAAACAAAGGCCTAAAATGCTTTAAAGCGAAAGACAAACCTATCCCTAAACTAGGCAGAGAAATCGGCCTTGCACTGGGAGCGGCGACACAGAACATTCTAGCACACTGGGGTTCACCACAACTCTCCACGAATACAAGTTGGCCTCGCAGGCTATGGTTCATTACGGGCATGGAAAGAATATCCATGACACTCGCAAATCAAGCTGACAACTTTGGGAAACTCTGGCGTCCTTATTTGTTCCTCCTAATGCACGATTTCAGAGAGCTCACTTGCCCGAAATATTTATGACTTTTTCGTTTACCAGATGCTGCCCTCACCACATGAGTAGATATGTATGCATATGAGGCCAGTCAACTATGTTTAAATCATCTAGTAAAGGTGATCCAGACTTTGGGGATGGGAGGAGGGAGGACTTGGGGTGGGAATGTGTTTAACTTGTTTCTGTTTTCTCTCCTCTTTCCCCTTTTCTCTACATTGGTTGAGATGTTTCTCGTTTTCCCTTCCCCCCTAACAGTTGAATGCTGCCAATTATTTTATTTGCTGCGTCACTCTTGATGCATATAACGATGTAAACATTACTCTGACATGCTCTTCAATAAAAAGGCATCTTTGTAATCAGAGTTACACCATAAAGCGAAAGGCATCTTTGTAATCTTATCACTAAGCTTCAGATCTAGGATAGACTCCAAGTGAAGCACCTCCACCAGTCAAGAAGCCAAATCTGACCTCCAGAGTTAACATGGTACAAGCAGAATGAAAGATTATTATAACACACCCAGCACTTTAGTCCAGAAATTGCTACCACCTCCCCTGACTGGCTGTCGACGCAGAAAATGATATTCAGAAAAGCAATTAAACGTCCTTGCAAATTCCAATAAAGTCATATGGCCTGCAAGCAATTCTGTGAGTTACTGCACAGTTCAAAAGACTTCAGACTCCTTTCAGCAGGTAAAAATAGGTGTGATAACAAATCAAGAAAAAAATTCAAACCTCTACGCGCTTGAAGGATTTTGCATCAACTGGCACTGGTCTTTTAAGATGTGTCCCGCTTTCAAAGACCGATGTAATTTGTGCCACAACCCTACCCACCCAGGTAATGTACAGGCACTCTGTATTTGTAGCTCATGGCCACAGTCGTTTACTCGCAGGGATTTAGGAATCAGTAACAGGTTCATAGGCCTCCACTCTTCAATAGACAACCCCTAATGGATGTGGAGGGTTAAAGAATGAGCATTAGCATCCACTTTAGAAAGGAAATATCCTTACTCCGTGCTCCAGGGTCTTTATGTTTAACCCCAGCGTGGGCGAGATGGTGTCAATGTCTTCTCCATTAAACTTCTTCAGTATAGTAGTTTTACCAGCATTGTCAAGACCGCAGAAATTAACTCTTTAAGGATACATAGTAGATGCCAAATCTCTAGTGTGTTAAAAAAATATAACACAACCCCCTTCTGGGAATTCCCAGAGCCTCCCACCTACCAATCCTGGGTCTTACCATATGCTTATGGATGCCTGTGCCCCTACCTAGTTCTACTTGGACATCTCAATCAGTCATGAAGCACCCAAATACCTCGAACTATCACACTGCTCCTCTTCGCCCACAGCCTCACCTAGCCCAATCACTGCCCACCCATTTGCATGTAAACCACTCTTAATTTGCTATAATTTACCCCTTTTCCAATTAATACCATTTCAAGGGAGCACCACAAATATCTTTCCCCCAGTATCATCTTCATAAAGCAATGTAGAAGTGCCACATCTTACCGAGTTCCAATTCTTCACCATCTAGAATGTATCCACTTCGTCCTCGGTTCCCCCCCCCCCCCCCAACACCTCTTACAGACGAGCCTCTGGTTCCTTTGACTCATGAAACTCTTCCCTGGACAGCACCTGAAAAGTCTCATATGTCAACCTTTAAGGCCTTGCACCAAACTATGGATTATCTGGACACTATGCAACATTAAGACTTGCACACCCACAAACCTGTCCCAGCCAGGTAAAAATATTTGCTGCTGAGACAGGCTTAAAACTCACAAACTGCTGCAACATTTTTTTCCTATCTGCCCTCAATTTTAGGCACTCTTCCCCTCAATTACCTTTGGCAATTCTCCAATATGTGCCAACCACCCACATTGCACAAATGTTGCTCACCATCCTTTCCCCACAAAATTTCACACACCAAAATCAAGACCCTGTGGATACTCTTCTCTTGCTGTTTTGCGCATTGTTTACTCCAATTCTCTGTTTCTCTTATTACATCTTTGCAGACTTTACTCACATTTTCATACCAATTTCTTCATTCAAACTCACTAATGACATGCACAGCAGAATGCCTTTCTGCCATAAGCGCTACCAAGACTGAAATAGTGTGCTTTTCCTCAATCACCACACAAATCTTTAGCCACTGCAGCCGTGCCCTGGTTCCATGGAGCACACCAAACAAAAAATAATTACACCTCTTTGTTGTCCTGCTGATCCCACATCATTAATCATCATAAAAGCTCTGTCCCATGTTAACCTCAGTTGTCAGAATGGTCTTCCTCCTGGCACTATCACTGGAACACTCCCGCCATGCATGTGAGCTGCCTTGCTTGAATATTATCGAAAGGAGCACCCACCCTACCAAAAGAGCGTGAAGAAATAGCTACACAAGACAATCTGGGTTATGCCACACCAGGGTTATACCCAGGACTTAAAGAAGCAATGAACTAAGTTATTGTCATCAAGTATTCTTGAGCAGGCCAGCCAGTCAAGCATCCACCAATGCTAACATACATACTGAATACTAAACAACCCAGCACTCGTGTTTTTAATCCTTTGTTAGTTTTATATGGACAAATATATTCTGTGCAAAACAACTCCGCTTCTAATTCATAACACACATTTTAAAAACTGAAATTAATTGTTCCAAATTTTTTCTAAGAACAGATGATGACCATTCATAGCAACCAGGTGGTGGGTGGGCTTTCCCCACCACTACCTGTTTTTAGGTCTCGGCCTGGCGAAAGCAGCACATGCGTTGCTCTGCCACGCAGAGGACTTTTGGAATCTATACGATTCCAGCATGCACGCGGGGAGACAAGCGGGGAGACAAACGAGACAAAAGATGTGCACGGGGGGATTGGATGCTTTACTGGCGGCGTGATACACGGAGGACTTTTGTTTTCGCCGCCAGTAAAGGCAGTCCCCACTGCACATCTTCTGTCCACCCTGTAAAGAGCTATGCGCTGCAACACATACAAGCCTCCTCCTCTTTAATGAGGTCAGGACAGGATACTGCCAGATTGAAGCAGTTAATGATTTGCTGACCTCTATAACAGAGACTTTCTAAACTGCAGCCCGAGTCCCGTAATTAAGGCCCCGCGAAAGAAACAACACACACTCAGGCATGGTTCTTTTCGGCTTTCATCCCTTGAAAGTGCCCGAGCGGGCGTCGAGGGTCACACCGATATTCTGCGCACCCCGGCCATCTTCTGGAGGTGTCGCACCTCTGTCTCGCTTCACTTCTCGCCCACTTGTACCTCACCCACGCCAGGCTTGGAGGTCACACGCATTTTTACCCCGTTCATCTTTTTTGACAGTTACTATCTGGAGCCATGTATATTTAATAACATGCCCCTGGGTTCTCGGAGAAGACAAAAACACTCCTGTGTGCAAAGCAGGAACATTTTAGCTGGATTTACGTTCTAGTATTACCGTGGTTTAAAGCAAGCGCATCCTGCTAATCACCGAATCGGATGCACGGGCACAAAGTCTCATAGGAATGTAAAAAGGCAGATTCTTACACTGAAGATACAGGTTACATATTGACCAGCGTCAAAATATATGCATTAAAGCCACCAGAAAGGGAAAGAAACACTACACATAGCCTGCTAATGCCCACATCTCGACTATTCAATTTATTAATTATTTTTTTTTATGTATTTTTTTAAAATACATTGCGATTATTTGGCGAATATTGTTCTGTGCCGGTAGAGATGTATGTCAAAAGATTCTGCGTACCTTCAAACGTGTTGTACCTACACGAACGTCCCAAATTGTGTGGCGTTCTTTTTAAAACACCAGCAGCTTAGTGTTTTAGCAGATTCTATACATTTGTAATTCCATATATAAATTAACCTGGATTACAAACAATGGAACAAATTATCAAGGAAAGAACAAACGGCAGACCAAGCACATCAAGTCCATTTGTACTATAAATTCAAAGGGCGGTGCAATTCTCTTCCCACACCCGCCGTCCATGGGTGTCAAATAGTAGCCAGGTTCACCGAAGAAGCCGTGTATCTGTTACAGTCAAAGTGTGAAATCCCGCATTCTATAGAATGCCTAGGTAATGTATAGAATGCCTGAAAATCAATCATTTCATACTTTGTCGTTCGATATTTATACATTGCCTAGGCATTGTATACTTTGCCGGATTGTCTGCCGGCAAAGTATATAATACGCCTAATCCCGCCATTTTATTCCCGCCCGGCAATGTGTGAAATCCGGCATTCTATAGAATGGCTAGGTAATGTATAGAATGGCTGAAAATCAAACGTCAAAGTATGAAATGATTGATATTTTATACATTGCCTAGGCATTGTTTACTTTGCCGGATTGTCTGCCGGCAAAGTATATAATAGACCTAATCCCAGAGACAGCACAAGTTATCAGCAAGCGAGGGGCAGAGACAGCACAAGTTGTCAGCAAGCGAGGGGCAGAGACAGCACAAGTAACCAGGCAAAGAGCAGGTGGCAGCCGTGCGGTGGTGTGAGGAGCGACCTGCCTGCAAGCAGGGTCAGAGGTCATGTATAGCATCTGGCTGAGGTTCCACAGACGCTCTGCCGTCATCCTTTCCCGTGGTTCTTGTATCACCATGTCGGAAGGGAGTGTAGTGCCAAGACAGGAATCACGCCATGCTGACATGCAACAACAGTTCTGCGATGAATTATCTCAAGTAAGAGCCAATACTGCTAAAAACGGTGTTTTCCTAACCGAAACCAGTTACCAAAAATTAGTGGACGATGTGAAAAAGGCTAAGACGACCATTAAGAAGGAACCACAGGACTATTGGCTGGTGAAACACTATGACGTAATGATGGTCGAGAATACGACTAAGTTGATCTATCCTGTTAAAGAAGGTACGAGTGCTATTCAGTTTTACGCTGTGGACTCCGAGTTATTTGACGTACTCCATAAGGTCCATTTGGCTATTGGTCATGGAGAATGGGACAGGATGTTGAAAGAACTTTCACCCAAGTATAAGAACATTACCCGTCATGATATTGAGCTGTACATTCACCTTTGTGAGCCTTGCCAGAAGAAGCAAAAAGGTGTTAAAAAAAGGTGTTGTGGTCAAGCCAATGGTTTTTTCTGAATTCAACTCCCGTTGTCAGGTCGATCTCATCGATTTTCAGTCCCATCCTGACAGAGAGTACAAGTTTATAATGGTGTACCAAGAGCATCTCACTAAATTTGTAGTTCTCAGAGCCCTGAAATCAAAGAGCGGAAGAAGTAGCCTACAAGCTCGTTGACATATTTACGTTGCTTGGTGCTCCAACGATTCTACAGTCCGATAACGGCAGGGAATTTGCTAGCAATGTGGTAAGCAGCCTAAAGGAGTATTGGCCCACCTTGAAGATCGTCCATGGTAAGCCGCGCCACTCACAGAGTCAGGGGAGCGTCGAAAGAACTAATCAGGACATTGAAAATATGCTGTGTGCTTGGATGCAAGATGAAAAAACTAGCTGCTGGAGTGAGGGATTGCGGTTCGTCCAATTTAGGAAGAACAGAGCTTTTCATTCTGGGATTAAGAGGTCACCATACGAAGCTCTGTTCGGCTGCAAAGCTAGAGTAGGTCTCTCGACGTCGTCCCTGCCTGACGACGTTTTACAAGACGTAGAGACGGAGGAGGAGCTCGAAAAAATAGAGAGCGTACAAACGACACAACAGCAGGAAGAAAGACGAGATGAATCAATGCAAGAGGCACAGCTCCCTGCAGAAGACATAGCTGAGAATGCAATCCATGATGGAGTAAACCAAAACAGTGATGAAGCCATGGTTATCGAAGAGCCTTCCATTTCCGTGGTTACCGAAAATCCTTCTTCTTCCGCTATCTGTTGCGTCTGCTTAAAAGAAACCAGCGGTGCTCATACATGTCGAAAGTGTGGCCGAAACGTTCATGCCATCTTTGGACATTCTCCTAAAGACGATGACGAAGTAGAAGGTTATGGGGTTAGCATTTTGTGCAATGTTTGCTTCAATATTGGGAAAGCTATCCAAAGTAAAATGGAATCGAAGTCGAACCTTGAGATTCAGGACAAAAAAATGAAAAGGGATTCTGACAAAAACATTCCTCCTGTGCCTTTGGGTGCCACTGTGCGAGTTCCGATTCCCGACGTCAACAAAAAGGCGGGGTGACTCACGCAAGCTCTTGGCAGTTGTTATGAACGTGACGGAAGATGGCTTTTACCGACTTGGAACTGCACAAGGAATCTTGAAGCAACTTTATGCCAGATCACACTTCACCGTATGTCCAAAGAACTTAATGAGAATTGAAGACGTTCCTAACCACGAAATACCTCTCCGATCTGCAGCTACTTCTCAGTCCACAGGAAGCAGCCAAGGATTCGTCAGGTGTATGTGCAAGACGAAATGCCAAAATATGAGGTGCCTTTGTGTGAAAAAGAAAATTAAGTGCAATTCAAAATGTCACTCTAGCCTTCCCTGCTGCAACAAGTAGGTCATGCCAGTTCTGCTTTGTGTTTCACCGTTAACAATATTCTGTTCACATTCTTCTTTAAGTCGTGAAATGTATGTACAAGATCAAAGTGCCAAAATAGAAGGTGTGTTTGTGCTGCAAAAAGTAGGTCATGCCAGTTCTGCTCTGTGTTTTACCGGTAAGAATATTCTGTTCGCATTCTGTAGGTCATGCCAGTTCTGCTTTGTGTTTCACCGGTAACAACATTCTGTTTGCATTCTTCTTTAAGTCGTGAAATGTATGTACAAGATCAAAGTGCCAAAATAGAAGGTGTTTTTGTGCTGCAACAAGTAGGTCATGCCAGTTCTGCTTTGTGTTTTACCGGTAACAATATTCTGTTCGCATTCTTCTTTAAGTCGTGAAATGTATGTACAAGATCAAAGTGCCAAAATATAAGCTGTTTTTGTGTGAAGAATAAAAGGTGAGTACAATTCCACGTGTTACTCCGGCCTTTCTTAGTGTAACAAGTACTTCAATCTCAGTTCTGCTTTCATTGCTTTCCGGGAAGAATATCCTGTGCTTTATTTCGTAGTTTTGTTCTTTCAGCTTCAAATTTGTATTAATTAATAAAGGCTTCTCATCTTGTGCCCTTTTAACACTTTGCATAAATGGTACTGGTCATTCTGTACAATGCTTACGAATCTCAACTTGTGCCCTTTTAACACTTTGCGTAAATGGTACTGGTCATTCTGTATAATGCCTAGGAATTGTATAGAATGCCTAGGAAGAGTTTGTAACATTTTCACCAAAAACTTATATTTCCTAGTTTGCCTCTAAACCATCAGGCATTTTATACATTAACTAGGCATTCTAAACAATACCAGGATTTCACACTTTGCCGAATGCCTAGGAATCTCATCTTGTGGCCTTTTAACACTTTGCGTAAATGGTACTGGTCATTCTGTACAATGCCTAGGAATTGTTCAAGTTCAAGTCAAACTTTATTGCGGTTGAATTTACCATAAAAGCACAGAAAAAAACAAAAAAAACAAAAAAAGCACAACAAAGCGACAAATCGAGCAATCCATTTCAATGCAAATAATCTCAGATTTTTAGTTGATTGTTAGACATTGTTTTTTTTTTAAATTTAAATAATTCCCAAAATTCTAAAATTGATAAAACACAGATCAATCTAAAAATGATAACATATCATCTGTTCACTTAATAGTCATTAACTTAATACTAAGGTACAACAACATTGTTTATCAAGTTCCTTCGAGTTATCCACATAGAATATAGGTATTTAGCTACTGCAGAGACAATCACTGCATCTGTATCTGTTTTCAATATCCTAAAAAAAACAAATATTGCTTTATACCCAAATTTTTACACAGCTGAATTATCCATTTCTTCCTAATATAGGCATAAGCTGGACAAAAAAGGGTAACGTGTACAGGAGTTTCTTCCTCTGAGGAGCAACCTGGACAAGGACGTGCCGGACCCCCTTTCCACCTATCAATTTTGTGGAAAAGGGGCAAAGTACCATATCTAAATTGTAAGTACAGCTTCTTTGCTAAAGTAGGTTGGATTATATCAATCTCGGGCACAAAGCTGTAAAAGGGCTTAACGTCCAAAAAAATGTCGGTTAAGCTTGACGTTTTTACAGAGCTAAAGAGGTTCCTTAGATTAATTTCTTTGACAGTACTTATCATAATTTTCTTGGAGATGGCTGGGCAGGAAGCCTCAGGATTAAACCAGAGTTCCTCAAACCCAGTCGATATAAGTGACTGTTTTACGAATCCCAACCAAGGAATCTTACCAGATCCTAATGAAGCCGTCACAACTTTAAGCTCCTCCTTATAGTGCACCAACTCAGGAGTGCTCCACAGGCGCTTCCAATATAGTAAGGGCCGGACAGCAATAACTTCTGCGATTGGGCAGATATTTAAATCTAGTCTTAACGGGACCAAAGGAGTGCTTTTTGGCAAATTCATTAATTGTCTTATGAAATTGTTTTCAGTTAGTGATAGGTTGCTAGCTGATATGTGTCCCCAAAGTTCCGCCCCGTACAGGGAAGATGCCCTAGCTTGGACTTTAAAAATTTCAAGGGGGGCACTTATTATTTTGTGAGTGCAATTCTTCTGTACTTTCAAGATTCCCCCAGCTGCTTGGGTTAATCTTAAGTTTGCTTTGGCCACTTGTGGACCCCATCCCATTTTGTCGTTCAAAGTCAAACCCAAATATTCGAAGGTTGGAACCCTTTCGAGGGGTCTGCCTTCCATTATTGGATGTGGGCAATTAACAGTGTTAGCATTAAAAACCATGTACTTAGTCTTGTTTATGTTAACCACCAGATTTCTTTTAGTGCAGAATTTGGAGAATTGATTTAACACGCGCTGCATCCCCATCGGGGATTTTGAAAGCAGAAGCGTGTCGTCCGCAAACATTAAGGCGGGGAATCTCCGGGCACCCAATTTGGGGGAGTCAATGTCGATTATGGCTAGGAGATCTTCGATAAGCCCGTTGAGAAAAAGAGAAAATAGAGTCGGGGCCAGGACACAGCCCTGCCTGACACCTTTCTCGATCGGGAAAGGACCAGTTAACTGGCCTTGTTTACCGAAGCGTACTCTCGCGTAAGTACCTTCATGTAAGATCTTAAACTGATGGCATAGATATGGTGGAACCCCCATTGTTAGTAAAATGGACCATAACTGGTTCCGATCCACCATATCAAATGCGGACTTTAAGTCGACAAATGTGAGGTAAAGGCTACCCCCTTCCAAGGTCACATGCTTCCAATAGAGCCCTTGCAACCGGAATAGTTGATCAATTGTTGATGTTTTGGCCCGGAACCCCGCCTGTAGCGGCGTCAGAATGTTATTGTCACTAATCCAAATCTGTAGACGTTGTAACAGTAACCTGGCGTAGATTTTTTGTGTAACATCAATAAGGCTAATCGGCCTATAGTTAGAAGGTTGGAGCGGAGAGCCCTTCTTGTGTATTGGAATAATCTCCGCCCCTAGCCATGTACTTGGCAGTGGTGATCCCTGCAGTATCGCGTTAAATAATACCAAAAGGTATGGGCCCCAAACTACAAGTTGTTCTCTAAATAGATCACCAGGGATCTTGTCGAGTCCTGGCGCTTTATTAGACTGAATGCTTAAAATGGCCAATTTTACTTCCTCTAATGAAAAAGGTTGCGCTGGCCACATAGGGTTCGGGGTCAGAAGGCTCAAAGGAGCTTTGAATGTACATAGGGGAGAAAGAGAATAGAGATCTTTAAAATAAGTAGACCAAGCTTCTTCAGGTATGTTAGGGGCAATCGTAGTCCTGCCTTCTGGTTTCCCAGTGTGAACAAGGTTCCAAAAGGTCCTTGAATCCTTTGCCGCAAGTGCAGATGTGATAGCAACCCAACGGTCTGCCTCCCATTCTGATTTTGCATTTTTTAGCAATTTTTTATATTCTTTTCTGGCTACAATGACATTAGGCCTATTTCCTTGCCTTAGGGCCAGCAATAACGCTTTTTTTGTGTCCCTACAGCACCTGTTAAACCATAAGTTATTGTCATAGCGTTGTTTAGGTTTAACAGTGCCTTTCTTGTAAAAGGTGTCCTTTAGTATAGCAACCATTCCACTATGAATATCGGCCATTAAGTCGATATCCATATTCGAGGGATTAATAAGGGTAGAATTTGCCCTTTCGAGCAGGGGGATAACATCTTGATATAGTTTTGCCATTGTTTCAGTGGATGAATTCGCGGCCGCCCATCGAATTCTTCTCCCGCCTTGCACTAATCTTAGGTTGCTACTTGGGGAGCTAACTAGGGCACTATCCCCGCTGATTAATTGATAATCCATCTTGGTTGTCAGGGGATTATGGTCACTTTCTATACGAGGGGATACACTAAAATCTAAAATTTTTGGCCAAGATGCCAAACTCACCAGGAAGTAATCTATTACGGATGTGTGCCCCAAACCATTATAGGTGTGCTGGGCTGGGGTATCGCTCTTAAAACGTCCGTTACAGGCTCTAACGGAGAACGTGTAGGTGAGAGAGGTCAACTGGAGGGCTAGGGCAGACCAGTTTTTTACAGGGTAAGCATTAGATGGCGGAACTGACCAAGTTTCATCCTCAGCCAATGTGATTGGAGGGACCCCTTGTAATGGTTCAAAATGGCAATTGAAGTCCCCTCCGATCAACAAGACAACATCGCCCCCAAGCGTATGTAATAAAGCGGTTACATTATCCAAAGTTGTAGAAGTTCTACCAGATTGTACTGGCCGGGAATAGATGTTGATCAAAGCCATTTTTGGTGTTTTGTTGTGGGACATCAGGATGCATAAGAGATCTGGACTATTTGTCTCTAGCTTTTTCAGCGTAAATCCAAGATGAATACCCACCCAAATACACAACCCCCCTGACGGTCTTCCTCTTGTGCCTTTCATTGCAGGTTCCGCAAAGGTTACAAACCCCACTCTATGGGTAGAGCCTACCGCCCACGTTTCCTGGAATAGACAAATCCCATGGGAATCCACAAAAGTGCACCAATCCGGGATATCTAAGTTGGATATAAAACCCGCTATGTTCCAAGATAACATTTTTAGGGACCCATTTGGCAGTGCCTGCTTGTTTCTCAGGCTTTCCTTATGGGATAACCCGTCATGGTCAAATGTCCCAGGGCCAACTAAATGGGGAACTAAGTGTGCGTTGGCAGTCTGCAGTTGTGTGTCCAGGGTACGATTATCAATCGTGGAAAAAAGTAGGTCAACCCCTGGCTCCCCGGTAGTTACATAAGGCTTTTCCTTGGGCATCATTCTGCCTGCTATAAGGGGCAAGGGGTTGATTACGACTTTTGCCACCTCCATGAGCTCCCTCCTGACGGTCTTCAAAGCTCCTTCCGTGTTGATAACATCTATTTGATAGGCCGAGGTGGGGCTGAGGGGCACAGGGAGTGAATCCACTTGGTCAAGCACACTATATCTATTACTCAATGGGATTCCCGTCACTTCTCCCCCGAGTTGACCACCTCTACTTCTATGAACATAATGCCATGAGTCCTCCTGCTGTGGCCTCAAAACATTCCTCCCATGATCAGACGGGAGATAAACATGATCTGTTGAATAAAAATAGTCTAACCTCAGAGATGTAATCCTCGTGTTAAAACTTGTCTGTTGCCAACTGCATACATGATCAACTGCCCTATGATCCTCAAAGTTGATGATTACACAGTCCCCATCCACATTTTTTGATTTACAGCCTTCCCACCCCACCCTTCTAACAAACAAAATCTTGCTTTGGATGGATCTAAGCAAAGGTCTATGGGTGTTCAGCCAATGGATTGTCTTATTTTTGAGTTCCTCATATGATTCCTGTTTGGAACTCATCAGCTCAGGGACCTCCGTAAGAATCACTACAAATGGGGCACAATCCGGGGGTAAATTAATACATGGTAAGTCTCGGGAGGTAATTTTACCTCCATGGTGATTTAAAGACTCCTTCCCTGGGGTAGCGATATTTGGTAAATTTGCCAATTGTGGGGGATGCGCTTTTTCCACAAGAGAAGGATTATTTTTTGAGCCAATTAAATTAGAGCCCGAGGTCGGCCCCTGTGTAGTAAGCAAGGTAGGTTGATCATTTGCAATGGTAGGCGTTAACTTATGTTGTGGCTGTGGGGCAATATCTGTTATTGTTAAGGCTTCAACTTGGGTTTGGATAACAAGAAGGTCCTTTCTAAGACCCATATTTTCCACGAGCAAAGCCTCCATTTTTCCCAGTCTATCGTCTAGGAGTTTCAATTTTTGCTCCACAGGCTGAATAAAAGAGGATAAAACCAGACTCAATTTCCCCACCAATAAATCTAAGTCAAGGGGGTATGTAATTGCAAGGTCTCCGCCGGCCTTAACGGGACTATCTGTTAAGGACACAGAGGGGCAGGGCTCTATAGGCCGAGGTGCCAAAGTACTGTTAGATTTAGGCTGTTTGGGTTTTCTGCCCCGGGATGAAGTTATCAGCCTTCTTCTTTTTTGAATTGCACCCTCCTTAGGTCTTGTATCCTTCTGTTTGTTTGGGCTCACTTCAATTAGGACTGGAGTTGTATTTGTGGGCTGGCCAAGTGATGATTGATTTGGGCCGTCTGCCTGGGCACCTAAGTTGATCCCAAGATCGTCTGGGTTAGTAGGGGGGTCCAAGATAGCTCTATTTGGCTGAGTAGAGACTGGTGAACATACGTGTGCAGCAGGGCCCAGAGAGGATCTCCTTTGAAAGATCGGGTCTTGGGACAAACGGTGTTAAGTCAGTTCAATTTCACGTTCAAGGACCGATGATGCTCTTGTTATAAATTGATCGAGAGTTCCTGCTACCATCCCTATTGGTGTCGTTTTAGCACCCCTTCTGGCGGCCATTGTACAAGGATATTATGATTGTGAGGTGGTATTGTCTATACTCACCGTTTGAGCTGAAAGTAAGAGGGCTGGCCCAGCCCAGCCTCCTCCGGCCCCGGACGGCCACAGACGGCCCGCCCTCTGCCCGGGCTCAGCCCGGCGCTGCCCGCGCGCGTTCCCGCGACGCGGAGGGTGGGCTCGATTTTAAAGCGCCTCCAGGCACGTCCAGTGGGCGTAAACTTCCACCCCGCCCCAGGTGCTGCTGGGAAGTGTAGTCCCCCTCCTAGCCGCAACCGCTATCGTTCCAAGCGCGGCGGCGGGAGGGAGACACACGCACGAACACAAACAGGCAGGCAGGCGGAAAGCTCCAGAGACCGCAGGGCAGCACGCAGGATCCTCCCGCGGACACCACAGCTTCAGGTAGGAGACCCCCGCTCCACCGAGGGTGGGCTCGATTTTAAAGCGCCTCCAGGCGCGTCCAGTGAGCGTAAACTTCCGCCCCGCCCCAGGTGCTGCTGGGAAGTGTAGTCCCCCTCCTAGCCGCAGCCGCTATCGTTCCAAGCGCGGCGGCGGGAGGGAGACACACACACAAACAGGCAGGCAGGCGGAAAGCTCCAGAGACCGCAGGGCAGCACGCAGGATCCTCCCGTGGACACCACAGCTTCAGGTAGGAGACCCCCGCTCCACCGAGGGTGGGCTCGATTTTAAAGCGTCTCCAGGCGCGTCCAGTGGGCGTAAACTTCCGCCCCGCCCCAGGTGCTGCTGGGAAGTGTAGTCCCCCTCCTAGCCGCAACCGCTATCGTTCCAAGCGCGGCGGCGGGAGGGAGACACACGCACAAACACAAACAGGCAGGCAGGCGGAAAGCTCCAGAGACCGCAGGGCAGCACGCAGGATCCTCCTGTGGACACCACAGCTTCAGGTAGGAGACCCCCCTTGTATAGAATACCTAGGAAAAGTATGTAACATTTTCACAAAAATCTTATATTTCATAGTTTGCCGAAAACCATCAGGCATTCAATACATTACCTAGGCATTCTATACAATACCGGGATTTTACACTTTGACTGTAACATATCGGTTATCACGCTACGCTACGCAGAGCCTTTCCTTTATCAGCCTATACATCAAACCGCCATAGATTTACAGCTGGCTGATGAATAAAGACTTTTTGGATGCTACTTTCAGTGCTACTATAGGACATTTTTCACGTCCATTACTTGGAGTTGTGAGAAATTATTTAAATCGGACCGGAATATTGGTCAATCATTTTTTGCTTTATGGAGCCATGATTAGTATTTGAAGCTGAGAGAAGCTTTGTTCTATAAACCATAATTGAGGCTTATCTTACTCCCTCTTGGATTGGCTTTTCGAAATATATACACCTCCATTGGTAACTGACCAACAGAACAGATAGGAGCCCTGACTATGTTCCCTCTGGCAAAGAATCGGGAACGAAACAAGTTGGCTGTGTACTAATTTTAAAGATCTATTGAATAAAAAGAAACAAGTCTGGAACAATCCTTAACGTTGTTTGTACTGACTTCACAACAAGTGCACCTTCCATTTTTCTTCGGTGAACAATAGAACAAATTACACGAACATCTAAAAACTAGAAATAATACAGAAACAATTTTGGAAAAAATACATCGTCGAAATCGAAACGTGGACAAGTCTTTTCCAGAACAGTGTGCTCAAACTTTAGGTACACTGTGCTAGCCAACTGGTAAGTCGCAACAAAAAGTCTTTATTTTAAGTTGTGCGCATTGGATGGTCAAAGGTCACACTGCTTCAACGAACCCTATTATGGAATATAAGCACATCACTGCACAGAAGCCTGGGCCATGCACTGTGAGTAGCAGATTATACAGAAGTCTAAAGACAACTCTTGCTCAAAACCATTATCCACATTCTTGTACAAATGTCCATGTATACATGGCCTGGAATATTTTAGCAATACAGCTTGCAATTTAAAAATATAAAACAACAGAAAAACATACACACTAGCAAGGAAATACTTAACATCGCTTCCAACAATACGCGCCACCTCATCACAACCTACAGGAGCCTAGTGAAAAGCGTTATAAAATTTGGTTGGACAAAGTAAAAAATAAAAATGACGGTTAAATAAAAATATTTTAGTCAAGTGAAAATGTTTGCTTTTCCAGGTGGTCAGAGCCAGCAGTACATAAAACGTGTTTAGAAAGTCAAATGAACCAAGCCAAAGATTTGCTAGTTGAGCAGTTTTTGCTAATTTTTTTTTCATATTTCAAAGCAATATTTCTGGCCCATAAGTCCTTCCCAGCTGCTAGTTTGCAAAGCGATAGTGGAACCAGTACAGTCAAATTAGGAAGGATGGGGGGGAAAAAAACACAAGATGATTTTAATACTCCACGTTCAAAATCAAATATGACGGCCCCTGCCACAAGCTCTACCTTTGCCTTGCATAAGCTTGTTATATTAAATGTGGATACTCTCAAGATATAACAAATTTCCACTATTTACTCTACATGGCAAGCCTTAATAATAATTTGCAATTATGACTTTTATTAAATCAACTTGGAAACCTATGCATTTTAATAATCTCACCATTTACCCCAAAACCAATACTCCAAAGCCATTCAAGCGGTGCGCAAGACAGATGTACCAATGACCTGCGGGGCCTTTTCTCTAAACACAAAGCCAGCATCCTATTGTCGAGGAAAGTCATCCCTCTTATTGTATTTCCAATAGCAATATTTATCTGTCAGGAACAGGGGGCTGACCACTGCTGCAAGGACGGGTGATCTATGTTAAAATACAAGCAATTAGCAACATACTGTCTTCTCTCAAGGTTCAGGCAGAAACAATGCTCATTTCCAATGCGTTCTCCATCCCTCGCCTCCACCGCCCTACTGTTCCCACTTTTCCCCTCTAGACACCCACACAAGAGTAACAAGCATTAAAAATGCAATAGGACTCGCCTTTCATTAACTTAAAGCCATTTGCTTTGCTATACAATACCATTAGCAAAGCAAATGGCTTTAACTTAATCAAAGGTGAGACCTATTGCATTTTTAATGCTTGTTCTCTCCTGGCAGAGGTGGGGTCCACTCAAAGGTAAAGACTGGGATGATGACATGCAACGTAGGGAAAATGTTCACTACCCATGGTAAGGAAGCATCAATAAATGCGCGTATCTTCTCCAGGATGGGTAAAAAATTACCATTTCTAATTAAAAGATGTATACGTCATGTGAATCTCTCCCATCAACAATGTAGATTTTCTCTCCAGTCGAGGTGTTTCTACAAATTTAGGAATAAAGCAAAGAATTGCTAAAACGATTTTGCACACTTTCAACCAAAAAGCACATACGTTGCTCGTTTGATGGGTAACATTAACAGCTTCTACCTAGTTACACAAAAGTTCATTTTGAAAGCTATAGTTTTGGAGCCTCGTACAAAATGCACCAGGTATCTACAAGATGGGTGGATACAGCATAAGCAGTCTGTCTTCTCGCTCCTTCTGCTTCATCTTCTTCAGGATAGTGAAGAGTCCAATGTCTGCAGTACTGGGCTGCACCACCACCAACCGGTACCGGAAAACTCATTAGCAACTTCCGGTCAGATGTACCGCACCCATCGTCAGACGACCGTCTCCAGAGTAACACACGAACAAGGGGACTGCAAACAGCCAAGAACGCATACACAGAGGGCACCATCCGAGGTAGTGAATGGGTTAGCGATCTTGGAGCGATGCTACTGCATGATCGTCCATGTGACAAAGTGAATTACAACGTAAATAACTTTGACTCAAATTTCGTTCACATATTAAATATTTTACCCAATACATAAAAATATAAATACAAAAAAGTTGGAATAATTAACCAAATGTACACATCTGTAATGGGCATGATCGAGGCAGATGACAGAGAAACTCCCTGCGAGTTCAACTATCAACTAACGGATGAGCGCTCCTGGGCTTGTTTTATTTGCCCCTGCCGCAGGATGCGTCGGTGCTTGTGCTGGGCGGACTTCAGTTTTTGGCTTCACTTGCACCTTTGGGGCACGGACAGGCTCTGATAGGCCCACATTTTTTCTGCTTCCATTGGACGCAGCTCGGGGAGGCTTTAGACTGGGGAGGGAGCATGGAAAAACTCTGACATTTTTCATTTTCAAAACGTGCTTTTAAACAGCCAATAAAACAAGCATTTGCAATGCAGTAGGACTCGCATTTACGCGAGACCTATTGCATTGAAAACGGTGGTCATCACACACAACGGGAGGGAGGGCGGGGGACGGCATGGAGAATGGGAGAGAGGAGGTGAGAAGGCACGGACAACAGCAGTGCGGGTAGGGGGGGAAGGCAAGGACAACAGGAGTACCGGCGGGGGAGGGGGATATGGGGGTGAGAAGGCACGGACAACGGGAGTGCGGGCGGGGGAAGGGAGTGAGAAGGCATGGACAACAGGAGGGAGGGGGAGTAGAGAAGGCAGTAGGAAAACCTCATTAAAGAAAATAGTGCTCACAGTCTAAATAACACGTACTGTGTAACACTTGAAGTAAAGGGGCCAGTAGCCATGGGAGGATACAAATGACAACGTGGCCGTCATAAGGAGGGACTAACAAGCCAATAAACGAATCTGAAGGCAACATTTACAAAGGACAAAGACACAAGCCAATGAAAAATATGGGCGGGGGAGTGGTAGGGTTTCCCTCATGTACTGAACTACAGCAGATCTTCACCAGAGCAGTGCTTGCGCACCGACACTAGGCTCGACCTAAAAAGAGGGCTTGTAATAATCTGAGACAATCCCTGTTTCAATCATTCGAAAAACTAAAGAATGAACGTCTCATTTATGTCGCTACATATGGGACACGTTCTAATCAGATGAGGAAAAGGGTCTCCAAACATTGGAAGATTTTGACTTTGGGTCCCCTAAATCTTCAAAAACCAATTCTCTTCTTCAAACGGGAAAAAGCGCTGAGAAAATGTTCAGTATTTACCAGACACAAGCCCATTGCAGCAAAACAAACCTCCTATTCGGTCACTGCGGAACTTGACCCCTGTGATAGGCCATTACTCATGTGGCCATTGCAACATTTGCCCTTTACCCAAACCAGTAAAAGAACTAGACCTGGATCTTCGAACACCTTGGGCCCCAAGAATTGAAATGAAATGAAATTTTGTACTTGTATAGCGCACTGCTGCCCCAGCGACGGGGTGTCCTGGCGCTTGTACTCATACCGCTGTGGAACCCTTCCTGGCTTTCCCTGTGAAATGTCCACTCCTGGGCACCCCCAAGGTGAAGCCAGGCATCCCCAGCGCTGTTGGGGCCATTGTGGAGATTAAGCAAGCTATTGCCCAGAGTTGCAGAGTGGGACCCATGATTAGAGTAGGCACCGAGGCGAGAATTATCAGGAGGAAATTGAGCCCAAGACCCGCCGAGGCGGGAATTGAACCCTGGTCCCGGGCCAGATCTCTGCATCAGGGTCTACCGCTCTAACCATTGAGCCACACTTCTCCACACTCCAAGACAACACTAACTGTGACACCACCAGCATGGTCTATGTCCTCATCCACCCCTGTGGCCTTAAATACATAGGCATGAGCACCAGAACGATTCGCACCAGAATTAATGAGCACAGAGGCACCTCCAGGGGCAATTCCCAAACTGATGCACCATTATTGGTCCATGGGACATTCAAAATGATTTCTTGTGGTTTATAATTAGCAAACTACCGTCACATGCATGCGAAAAAAAAGTTTTTTTACTTACAAACAACGATGGATCTACAGACGTAAGTGCTACAACTGGTCTAAATGATGAGATTTCTCAGTCTCAATAGGAGGGAAACAACGCTACGTCCCCACAAACATCGCTCTCACACTCTACCAGTTAGTGGCTGCCATACACAGGGCAGTATTTCTCCACTTGACATGCCCTCTCTACTGTAAAAAAAAAAAAACCTTATAATAGTGTAATAATCTTGAGGAAAGTGTGCTGAGTGTTTCACAAGATCCATACTGTTTTAACACAGATCTCAAACTCAATTTGGTTTTAACCATAGGCCATTCAGATTGAATGGCTCTACATTGTAAATCCGGACTTAAGACTGCATTTTTGCAGGACTGTCCCAAGAAATAGTTTTTGTTGCCCCATACTGCGTCCAAACCACAAGTCCTGTCCTTCCAGTTACATCGTATGCAATTGGAATTTGATTTCACATGAAGCTCACAGTGGCGTTCCCGTGACGTGTCATTTGACAGCGTGGTGCACTGACACATTCACCCGCTTTCTTCCCCTTCATCAGACCAGTCTGCATGCCATGGTTAAACACTAATTGTTCATCAGCAATCTGTTGCGGGAAGCTATAGGTTCTAACAACATGCATCCGACCTTAACAAAGTAAGTGATTTGAGGTCATGAGCCCCGCACCTATTATCAGTCTGAGACATTTTGACTATATGATTTGAGCCACAAGTCTTGCACGCCCAATACCTTCAGTATGTGGCACCCCACTCCCTGCACCAATTATTACTCCATGGCATTTTGGCTGGTAGGGGTCTCTTGGGGCGGGGGGCAGCTCAATCACCATAAAGAGTGGCATCTTGACTAGAGGGCACGCTTTGAGTGGCCAGCTGAATTACTTTTTAGATGAATGTTAAGTGTTATGGCGCGAATCCAAAACTTTGGATTCCTAGCGCTTCCAAACATGTAAACCTATAATTAATGAGTGCTTCTCCAGTATATATGCGCCCACGCGAATCACGATATCCACCTTTGAAGTGCATTTCATGAAAGCATAGTGAAAGCTTTCAGCCTCATATTCCTACAAGACCTTGCATAACAAGTTAGCCATATTTAACAGGTATTAGTCCCAGTGTGCACAGTGTGCTGTTACCAGACATAGTGCAATGTGACTAACTAAATTACACCCCTACCAATGAAGTGTGTGACTACAGAAGGGTGCCATCCTGCCACATCTGCATGATCCCTGAACCAACCGAATATAGGGTAAAAAGTGTGTATGTTTCAGCAGGTTTTCTTAAATTGCTGTTGGTGTATGCACACGTGTTTTGCAGTTGTTTGATGTGCCTCACTTTATAGCTTATTGTCTATATTACAGCAACAAAACTATACATAAATAGAAGACTATGGGCCCGATTCACAGAACTAATCTGAGACAAAATCCTCAACTTACTACTTTTGGTATTCACAGAAGGCATTTAGTAGCAGTAAAGTTAGGAGTCCGTCTCAAGTCTGTGTCCGTCTCAAGTCTGTGTCCGTCTCAAGTCTGTGTCCGTCTCAAGTCTGTGTCCGTCTCAAGTCTGTGTCCGTCTCAAGTCTGTGTCCGTCTCAAGTCTGTGTGTATCTGACTCATGTCTGATGGTATCTGTTTCATGTCTGTCTGTATCGGTCTCAAGTCGGTCTCAAGACAAAATCCTAACTTTACTACAACTAAATGCTTTCTGTGAACACCAAAAGTAGTAAGTTTAGGATCTTCTCTCAGATTAGTTCTGTGAATCGGCCCTAATTTCTTTTTAATACGAGTTGATATAGAAATGGGGCTTTTTGCCGGTCCGTGGCTGCCATTTATGCGCCACCCACTTAGGTTTTTTTCAATTTTTAATATAATATTACTGTTACTGCCATTCACAGTCTGTACCTAATAACTTTTGATGCAGCCATTATATTTTTAGGTTTTCTGAATTAAGTATCCTTACTCAAGGGGAGAGCTGTAGGTCTCATTTATATGAATGGCATGACTGCTTAGGCAGGCAGGGTCGCTAACAGACCTTATGAAGGCCTTATACCCAGATGGGCTTTAAAGGCTGACCGAAACATGTTGTCTTTATAAAGGGTAATTGACACATTGATACTCAATAGCCCCACTCTCTGTTTTTATTCATGTCTAGGGTACCCAACTAATAAAGGAAATTTCCTGTGGTATGCCACAAGACATTTTTATCTCTTATTTTCTGTATCTCTGCCACAAATCCAGCCATGGTTAATATAAGAACTCCTATATTCTTGGTTGAATCTGCCCTGGTTGTACCATACCAGGGTGTGGATAGGTGCAGATGATGAAGCATGCCATTATTAATTGGGTGAGGTGTAAACTCCAAAATCTTTGGATTTACCCCAGGACCTTCTTTTCTGGCAAATGTATCCTAGTTGACCTTTTGTTTTTGTGCTTTAAAACGTAGGCAGTGAGTCGCACTGAAGTCTGCCCATCTATACCACAAGCCGGGCAAGGGAGAATGATGCATAAGATAAAACACAGTTGTAAAAGGACCAAAAGTATAGCCCACTATACAAATTAGACCAAGGGGAAATAAACAGAAAATTGCAGGTTACGATAGTCAGTGGAGGGGAGTGGGGTGGGGTGGGGGTTACATTTGTTAAACTGAATCACTCATAGTTAGTTGCACACATCATCATGTTCCCCTCTTCCCCACTCAAGAAACAGAGATACTGCCAACGGCATCAACTAAGCCTCAAAAGTTGTAGATTATAGGCTCAGCAAGGATAGTGCACAGGAACCTGTTGATGACTCCTCTGCATTGGGAGGCCTGAACGGGGCGTTTACAGCTGTGGCGAATCAACCTTTTTTTCCAAAAGCACAAACTAAACAATATGCACGAATGATGGAACATCACAATAAAGCCAGGCTTTGATGATGCTATAATAGATGGGAAAATAGATATAGATAAGTGGGGGTGTATTCGATTAATCTAAGCCATTTGAAAATGCATCAGTATTTACTCAGTTGGCGGTTCTTAGCTCTCAATCTCGCAAGTATATATTTAAAGCAAGATGCTTGCTAGATTTGTATTTCCTAAAATCTGCTGTATATTATTCAGTTCTGCATTTTGACAATGTTTCAAAAAGTTAAATTTTAGCACAACATGTCTTGCCATTCAAAAAGTATGGCAACATAATGACAATATATCCATTTAAAAATATTTGGAAAACAAACAAAACTGAAGGTTCGTTGAGCATAAAAAGGAGATTACCGACAGATTCAAGATTATAATCTTGAGGCGATAACTGAGTCACTGGCAAGGTTGCATTTCATAAAGTAAACATTTAGGGTCAATACAAATTTAGAATTGGTGTTAGAAGCAAACCTTGGCTGTCTTTACGATACAGTGAAAAAGTATCAGGAGCCAGTGGAAAGTGGCAATATCCTCCTATGGAGCTTTTCTCCAGCAGCTCTGCTTCGGTCTGTGTTTTAGTCCACCGGATAAAGCGTTTAACCTTCTCGTTTGTAATGTAAGGCTGGCCTCTGTGAAACCCTGTCAGAAAAAATAACCAGTTATGACAAGGAGAATTTGGTGATGTGTGTGTTTTAAATTGAACACAATATATATCATATTGTACAAAGAAGCATAGAGAAGTCGAACAATGGGGTAAAGGTGAGCAACTGAAATCATATCCATTTTACACTAGACTGGGTTTTTCTCACAATCGGAAAACACTGCCATATACAGGATAAAGAGATACAAGTCACAATATGAAAATTAAACTGAGGAAACAATATTCTCATTGTGCCTATTGACATCAGGCTCTTTACTGCAATGAGCATCTAACAGCAACAGTCTCTTTTCGAGACGCTCGAGACGGGGTAGGTCGCCGGTACAGTGTCACCAGGACTATCTCGCTAAAGTATAGCGCGTCTCCAGCACTCACTCAAGGAGGCATACAGATTACCCATAGTGGGTCAGCCTTTTTGGCATCTACTATTCTTAAAGTACATCTTTTTTGGGTGCTTAGTGTTTGGATTCCATACAGTTAACCATTTAGTCCCAAACACTTTGTAGATTTGGTTCACTTGGTCCTGACTAATTGTCTATTTATCTTTACTGAGTCTACGACGGCAAAAAACATGTAGATGTTTTTAACGCCTTTGCTACCAGGGATCATTGTCTCCACTGGTGGCCATCACATTTTTAATTGGACAATCAAAATCGCAGAATAAAACCCTTCTTAGAGAACTGCTTAGCCTATTTTTAAATCACTATTCACTTACATCTACATATCTCCAATCAACACCCAGGGCCCTACGTCTGCATTTCACAGACCGCATTAGAATAAAAGATCTCGATAAAGAGCACCCTCGAAGGTGTCAATCGGGTATTGCAACGCCAGCCTGACGAGGAGAAAGCCAGATGATGAAGCCTGATACTCATTTGGGTGTGTGAGGCCCCTAGTTCCAAAAGGAATTATCTCCCTTCCTTTGGTTCCTATGTATCCTACCTGATACCTTTCCTCTTAGGAACTGCATACCTGTAATTGTTACCATCTAACAGCAAATCTAGGAAGGGAAGGCAACTTGACAGCAAAATGGGTCCAGGGGCTCAAAAATACAAATAAAATCTATTTTGTTACAGTGAAATATAACACAGTAGTGTGTGAAATTCACCATTTCCTTTTTTTAATTAAACAAAATTTCTGGAATATTAAGCTAACCATAAACCAGCCAAATATTGCACAAAATTCAAACAGCAATGGCTCAGGTTCTATTCATTCACGCCACTTCTGTGATCCTGCAATAAGAATTTTCCCAGAATGGACAGACAATTATGAAATGTGTTGTAATGGTATCATTTCAGGTATTTCGTCCAACAGGTGTAATGTAAATGCCAGAAATTACGCTAGATTTCAATGGCGTACCAACAAATTAGCCCAGGCCTACTTGTGATGCCAAAAATATGCACGTGTGCTCTTATTCATGAGTCTACCTACGGTTTAAAATTCTGCTATTAATTCAGACATTGGTTTCTGGCCTCACTGGGAACATGTACTAACATGCCTTGACTCAGGACTGCGTTACAACAAACAAATGATGGACGGAATGCTGACAATGCAGACATTCTCCCCCAGTCAAGAGATCTGGGTTAAATCCATTGTTCTTTTGCCCACTACACCACCCCAGTTTAGACATGGCCATATGCAAATCAGTCTTGACCCTGTGCCTCATGGGAACAGTCCAGCCCGAACTGCCAAGCCATGTCTTCCCTGGACCGGAATCAAGCATCCTAGGACCGGTTTCTGGCTATCAGCCGTCATCAGCCAGGATAGCTTGACTCCAGTGGCGTAGTGAGCACGGGTCCCACGTCTGGGAATACCCATCCCACTTAGGGCGAAAAGCGTTACAACAAACAAATGATGGACGGAATGCTGACAATGCAGACATTCTCCCCCAGTCAAGAGATCTGGGTTAAATCCATCGTTCTTTTGCCCACTACACCACCCCAGTTTAGACATGGCCATATGCAAATCAGTCTTGACCCTGTGCCTCATGGGAACAGTCCAGCCCGAACTGCCAAGCCATGTCTTCCCTGGACCGGAATCAAGCATCCTAGGACCGGTTTCTGGCTATCAGCCGTCATCAGCCAGGATAGCTTGACTCCAGTGGCGTAGTGAGCACGGGTCCCACGTCTGGGAATACCCATCCCACTTAGGGCGAAAAGCGTTACAACAAACAAATGATGGACGGAATGCTGACAATGCAGACATTCTCCCCCAGTCAAGAGATCTGGGTTAAATCCATCGTTCTTTTGCCCACTACACCACCCCAGTTTAGACATGGCCATATGCAAATCAGTCTTGACCCTGTGCCTCATGGGAACAGTCCAGCCCGAACTGCCAAGCCATGTCTTCCCTGGACCGGAATCAAGCATCCTAGGACCGGTTTCTGGCTATCAGCCGTCATCAGCCAGGATAGCTTGACTCCAGTGGCGTAGTGAGCACGGGTCCCACGTCTGGGAATACCCATCCCACTTAGGGCGAAAAGCGTTACAACAAACAAATGACTCAGGACTGTGCTCATTCCTGAATTAGTGGAGGCAAGTTCTGATAGTGTCTTGAGTTACTCTTCTCTCAAAGTGTGAGTCTTACGACTTATACTTTTCAAATATCATCTCTGTACACCGATCATGGGGTTTAACTTAAAACAGTTTAAGTGTTCTGTACTAGGAAAATCTGAACCACTTGTTCTTTGCAGTTTCGTATTGTAATTGGCAAAATTAAGATGTGCATTCTGCGGATCTCTTCCTAAGTGATCACAGATTAACGAATAGCAGCGTAAAGCAATATCATTAGTTTCCCTGGCACAGTTGTGTCATTTTACTCTCTATTATTCAGCAAACACCATTTCAACACTTGAGATGATCACATTATCGTTTATTTAATGTTCTTACTATCTGCATATTGCTCCACTAGTAAGAAAATCACATTTCATAGTGCAAAGGACCTGAGAAATGGATTTCAATACCTTATGCCACAGTTAATTTTCTAGTGTTGACAGAGTTTGATGAGCAGGCAACGGGAACTTTACAGGATAGATAGTATAGCAAATGTGATTTAGCTCGTATCTATTGCCCACACTCTGATCACCTAAATATAAAAGATCTGAGGTAAACCCAACCTGATCCGAATTGGTAAACAAGCAAAGAATTATGCTATATGCAGAACGTTATTTTAGAACTGGACAGTCAATACAATTTGAAATAAAGAAGTCGGCCAACTAATGGACAGGATACACAGACTTTATTTTTTTTTTAACTGTGGTAGATTGACCTTTGAGCATAATTCGTGACTCAGTTCAGAACCCAAAAAACAGGTCAGCTTCACATTCACTGTGCAATCTATGTAGCCTACATGCATGAAACGGACAGATATATGTATATTTCAATGAATTGTCATTTTAATATGGTGTTTTTTCTCCACTATCATAAAAGTAAATTTAATTAACATTCCACTTCTTTGGGCTGCCATTAGTTATTTGCTGCGGGTATCTCTGGTACTATTCTCTAATTTTAAGAAATGACCATGTCTTTCTATTGTAGAGCTTGTCTGGCAAAGAAAAGGGTAAAACGAATAAGGCAACTTCATAATTTGATTAGGAGTGCCGGGTGGTGAAAAAGAATGTCCTGGATAAAATGACATCTTTTGGTAGGAGGCTCAATGGAGATTTAGCATTTGCAAGATCATGGTACACAATCATTTAGTAGAGAATACGTTTTTGACAGACCAAAATGGGGTTATTTGAAATTTGCAATCAAGGAAAATGGTTCTCTCTTTTAAAGCTATTAATTACATGGAGTGGTGGGGGAATAAGACGAACAATACCCCATAAACATTGAGATAAGTAATGTGAAAACATTTTAGAAATATGAAATATGTTCAGAAGTCTTGATGAACAAGTCTTTTTCTTTGTTACAAGCACAACACGTTTTGCGATGTAAAAAACGCAAAAGCTCAGCGTTCGAGCTAGATCACTTTTTTTTTTGATGGATATCATAATTTTAGACCTCGTCCCACGGACAACTTTAGTTGTGTGCTGCAGAAGACCGCCTATCTCCAGTACAATGTACAGAGTGGGCTTTGGGTCAACCCTTTGCTAATGACTGCTTGTTGTTAATGTATGTGGATGACATTGTTCGCTTATCAAGCAAGGTAAATGCTCAACACAATTTTCTTTCAAGTATTGAAGGTTATTAGAAAATTAAAAGGCCTACCTAAACTGTAAATGTTGTCTATTGTCTTCCTTGCACACTAAAATACATTTTCCACGGAATACAATTCTACTTGACTTGGTGAAATGTTTAGATTATTTGGATTTTGTAAAAGTGGAAGACAGTTGAAACACTTTCATAGAAAGAAAGCCAGTTTTGTCAAAAACTCATGAGAACCACTTTCATTGGCACATATTTATATGTGCTTCTAGGGTCCCAAAAGCTGTGAAAATGGGAGTGAATACCTAGAACGTTACAGTTTTCGTTTTGTCCCTTCTGTTTTCCTGCCTCAATCCTAAAAATATGGAAAACCGCCAGATTGCAATTACAAAATGTACACAATTGTGATATATTTTTGACATCTTTTTCTATTTCTATAAACATTTTGACGCCTGTAATAGCAAACACAGATTTCTGTGTTATTAAATCTTTGGTACTAATAATCTTTAGAAGTGTGAGGCTCTTAAGGCAAGCCTCTAATAGGCTAATGCTATTAACTATGAAGTCCACTGGGTCATAGGATTGAGGAAACCAAGATCACATAGTGCCTGTGTGGCATATCATGGGCTGCAAAAATGAACAAACTCATTCTTCAAAATGTGAAAGAAAAGTTTACAAAACTGCATCATTTTCTTAACAATGGCACAATAGTTACCCTGTTAAGGAGGTGACAAACATATATCAAAACTTTATCAATGTTAATGAGAAACCAATACTAGGCGATATTAAAATTACAGATATGGTAAAAGTACGTTTCTCCTGCACGGGTTTCAGTGTACGTGTGCAATAAAAGTGTAGAAGTAAACACAACTTGACAACTACGGATCATCTTGTTAGGAATACAATACAAAGGATAAATAATGTTGTTTTTATAACTTACCAGTAATAAATATTTGACTTTCATAAGTTGTTGTGAGATAAGCTGTAGCTGAAGTATTAGAAACCGAGTCTTGTACCAATTTCATCTGTGTGCAAACCAAATAGGACACTAAAGAGAGCAAAAATCAATGGCAGCAAATTAAAATTGATTTTCATTAAATTACCTACTTTTGCATATTTTCACATCAAAATGACCAGGCGAGGATGCTTGAATGCATCACGTTTGCTACAAATAAACATCAGGGAAGATAGTGATCCTTTCCGTAATAAGAAGAATGTCCCCCCCCCCGCCCCCCACCCAAATCCCCTTTCACTCAAACATATGGTTCCTCAGTTTAACAGTAGGCAAAATCACTCAAGGATAAGGAAATGTAAAAGTCCCTCAGATTCCAAATCACCATTGGCTTTTCAGTTAAGCATAGTGGTGTGCTATTCTTAGCAGTTTCACAGTTGTGCCATTAACAGCATTATTGGAATTTATTTTAGCTGAAAACATTTTGCAGGGATGTTTCACTCAGCTGTGGATCTGTTCTGAAATGAGCGCCCAGGAAAAAGTGATTTGCAATTTCAGTAGTTGTCCCAGCAAACCTCAGCAAAGGGAATATTTCCAAGGCCTGTGGTAGTGACCTTGCATCTGGTTATCTACACAACAATGATCTATTTGCTTTCTGACAGAGTTAATGGAGGAGGTTAAACAAGAAGAAATATACTGTTTGGATGTCACAACTGAAGTACAGATAACATTTCCCAATGTCCTCCATTTTGTTAAGGAAGTACCTTAATGCTCTTCTGACATCTAATGTGTGAAGAGCTTTTTTCACTGTTGCGGCAAGGTTCAAGTCTCTATATACCCCAAGGAAAAAAATCAGTTCTGGGTGACACAGTATTATCTGCAATTCAAGTTTATGCACATTTTTCCCTTTCTTCCTTGAATACCCTTATCTAGTCGTGGTTATAATAAATACCCTTGAATCCAAGCCAATCAACATTGACAGTACCAAATCACTCGAAATTATTCTAGACAAGAGTCTTACCCTTCACAACATACAAAGTCATCATCATATTATTTAACAATAATCACGGTTATGCTCACCAAGGCTTTCTATTAAGTATAAACAAACCCAGCAAGTCATCAGTGCACTGCACATGAACTGTGAGATGAGGAAAGATCAGAATGTAAGTATTTTTATTGTGTAATTTTACTGAACCGACAGGAACTCAATTCCACGTGAGCTCTTGTAAGCAGCTTACCATGAGCTATTAAAAAAAACTGAAAAACTTCTTGTCATGTCTCATCTTGAAGCCTTTCTCTCATGGTTTGTTTCCAAGAGGGTTGTCTGTTTTCTCCCTTGCATTTCACTACTGCTGTTCCACTCACTACCATGTTTTATCTCTATGTAAAAGATGTTCTGTGTGATATTATGATTTTCTTCTCATTTGTAGCCCGAAACCTTAGACATTTCTCTCCCAATGTAGTTACCCGTTAGACCTGGCACCAATGGCGTGCTAGTGGGCTGCAGCTCTGATTGTGCCACCCACATACGCAGCCTGTAAATGTGACTCAGCTCTGACACTGTAGTATCTGTGGGCAGTTTTGTACTGCCATGTTGACTTGGCAAGTGTAACCACTTGCCAGGCCCTATCCTTCTCTTTTCTTACATGTTAGTCACCCTAAGGTAGGCCCCTGTGGGCAGGGTGCAATGTATGTAAAAGGTAGGACATGCCCTGATGTGTGTGGCATGTCCTGATAGTGAATTACTACCAATTTTGTTTTTCACTATTGCAAGGTTACCTGTTCCCATACGATAGAATGGGGAGTTTGCTTATAACATCTTACAACCATAACTACTCCTGGGAACAAGGTAGGAAAATAAAGTTTAGTATGCCTGAACTCAGAATGCTGAAATGCATCTTTTAGTGAGGATGATTTTTACATACTGTATTTGAAAATACCACTTTTAAAAAGTAGGTATTTTCTTGCTTAGCCATCCTGTGTGCCTCTCTGCTAGGATGTGGATTGACTGCCTGGGTTTGGAGTGTCAGGGGCTGAGGAGGTGCAGTGGCCCCAGAGAGTCTAATGAGTAGGGGGAGGAGATTTCCTGTCACCTGAATCGCCCTGGTCTGCCTTCCACAAAGATCTCTCCACCTCCTGCCAGGAAGCTGCACCAGAGGACAGAACTGGTTTTGACCAAGCACAGGATTTCTCTGCCACCTGAGAACAAAGGATTTTGTAGTATAAATATTGAGGCCCAGTCCCCAGAACTTTAGATCATTTCTAGGAATCAAGAGGAACCTTTGCCAAAGAGAAGAGCCGGAAAAGCTGAGGAGTAATACTGCCCCTGTGCTGTTTGCTGTCTGGGGTTGGCTTGCAGTGGCTACTTGCTGACAAGGAAAGGAGAAAAAGACGTTGCGGTGTCCCCTGCTTGAGGAAGATCTCCAAAGGCTTGAACTGAGCTTGCCTCCTGTTCTGAAGTCTCAGGGATACAAAGACTTCACCACCAGCTCCCCTGAACATCCTTGCTGGGAGTTCTGACCTACTAAGAGGTACCTGTGGTTGTTTTAGGACCTCTGGAGGCTGTTTGCCGCTGGGAGCTAGGAAAAGTATCACAACTTAGAAAAGTGAGATGCATCTGCACCGGTTTCGAACATATCGCCGAAATCGTAGCAGCGCCTGCTCGTGGTTCGACAAAAATCACTGCATGCCTCATAGAGTGCACAGATCTCCGAAGTCCGAGATCACTGCCCTGATTTTGACGCAAGGCCTGCTGTGCGGCTGCAAGAATCCACGTATCGTTCCAGATTGTCGCATCACGGCACCAAATTTGTCGCTTCGTTGGGGGACGCAGTAAGAAGCCTACGCATCACCTCCCCATGCAGTAAGAAACCGACGCATCACCTTTTCTCCAGTAAGGAATCGAGGCATCACCTCCCCTGCGCAGCAGTAAAGAACCGACGCATCACCTATCCCAGAGCAAGAAACCGACGCATCACCTTCCCTGAGTGTAAGGAACCGACTCATCACCTTCCCTGCGGCCCTTTTTGTTTGTGTGATGCATCCAAGGTACTTTGAGTGAAACATGTTGCATCTACAATTCGCTTTGAACTGAACTATTCCTATCATTTGAAAGTCATATTTTTATTACTGTATTGTGGATTTTTGTCGTTTTGGGTCTGGTTTGGCTTAGATAAAGATGACTTATTTTTCTAAATTGGTGTGGTGTCCATTTGTAGTGTTTTCACTGTATTAAAGTATGTCTTCACAAATGCTTTACACACTGCCTCGGAGATAAGCCTGCCTGCTAGTGCCAAGCTCCCAAGGGGGTGAGCAGGGGTTATTTTAGAAGCGTATCCCCCCCCTTACCCTGACTAGAAGCAAGGGTCTCTATTTGGACAAAAATACCTACCTCTACCAACTAGAGACCGCCATTTTTAACATTACCCTTGTACCTAACCTCGCTCTTAATTACTGACCTCTATATAGTGCTTAAAGGCAGCCAGGGTCTGCTTTGTACTAAAGGAAAAAACAAATATATATGGAAAGCTTCCTCCCAATGCAATAGGAAAATAAAGAATATTGGGAAAGACAAACCCGACTACTTTTTGATGATTCAAATACATTCCTAGGAATACTTTTGGAAAAGTACACATAAACATCAAAGGATTGCAGTAGTGTTCTGGCCAACTTAGTTTGATCCTTAGGTGGAATAACTTAGAAGAAAAAAGTAATGTTTGTCTTCTTTCTCCACTGGGAAAGCAATTCTCTCTGTTCCTACCCTGGAAGCAGTCATTCAAACAATTTACAAAGGTATCCCGCATGACAATACCTATGCAAGTTGTTTGCAAACTCCTACTAACTTGCACAGTGTACCCTCCCCTTTTTCTTCCACAAACCCTAAAAGCATATTGCAGAAAATCATACATACTGCTGGATATTTTACCATTATGATATTAAGATTTCACAGATTCCCACTTTGCTTATCATAACACACAATTTAGATTAGTGGTTATCATTATCGGGCCACCTTCAATAAAGGTGGGTCTCGTGGTTTTCAGAGGGCTTTTCCAAGTAGATAAACTTTTAGGCTGAGATAGGCAGAATAATGAAGGCAGCTTCACATCTTTAAGATGTGAATGGATGTTGATAAGCACGCTGAAACGTAAACTTCATAAACTCAGTACAACACTGAGAGCACACCTGATGGAAACATGCAGTCTAGAAAATCAGAGGGCCATTACAAAAGGTAACTTATGAAGTCTCTTTCTGTAAGCTCTAATTTTTAGGAAACTAAACCAGATAAAGTAGTAAAGACAGTCCCTTTCTGCAGTACAAATAGAATAAAGCATCTTACCCTTATTCACCCATGTCACAAAAAAAGCTATTATTTTTGGCCCTTTCCATGTCCTCTATGCGGAAGACAGTGAACCACTTCATTCTAAGAGAAAATCAAGCATTCATTATTAGTGACTGGCCAATTCGAAGCGGGTTGCCCTTTGACACGATCATAAATGTTTCATAAGGTGCGTCTTAAGAAGTGTTGCTTATTTTTGGTCCCTTACCATGAAGGATCCGGTGGCTTAACTATTGTAGGAGTCCACAAACTGACTACTCCACCCATCAGAAAGGAAAAGGAGATGTTCTGATCCACGAATCATGCCGCGAAGCCACTAAAGCTATTAACACCGAGGAGACGACTAGTAAATGTCCTCTGGGGTGGTGATGATGATCCCATGAGCACCTAGACCAGTTAGATTTTTTGTTTGGTTTCAAAGGAGTCCAGGAACCTGGATGAGGATAGGAAGTATGGCATGAAATAGTGGCTTTGGAGTATATTTTGAGATGCTGTTTAGGCTCAAGATTCTCATTACATTCCACTGTATAAATCTATTTTACAGCCTGGGGCAGTAATGGAAACAATTGTTACTGCTACCAAAACAAATAAATTGTCATATGTTAATGCGAGATCATCACCCACGACTGATGAAGCAGAGGCTGTAGTTCGAGCTCACCCCTAATTCTATGATATTTTTAATTTCTATTTCTCATCCTTACTCGGCAAGCCATTCAAAAAGCTATGCTGGTAAAAATCAGAAATCCACTACGGTTGGTTTCATCCTTCATTTTGGCCAGATTTTCAGCTTTTTGGCAATCCACAAAGAACCTCATAAGCACTCCTAGAAATCTAAAATGTGCACATTTTTGACCAGGTCTAAAATTGGCCTGAGTAAATGATAAAGAAACCTTCATTACCACATGCAGTTTCTATTCTGCAAGAAACCTATTTATACCGTTATGAAAGCATTTCCTCTACAAACTCATCAAGTATGGTTTTGCTACATGCAAAAAGCATCTTACTCTTGCTTCAACGCAAGCAATGTGATATCTGTTTCAAAAAGTGTGAAAAAATACCTTCAAAAAGTTTGAGAAAAATGCACAAACTTATTTTTCAAAATTTAAATGACAACTTTACAAAACAGCATCATTTTCTAAGCAACGGCAAGGGCCTCCCTATTTAGGCTTAAACTATATAGATAATAGAATCATTCCCAAAATGGTATGCGTTTGAGGATGTACCAAGGCTTGCTGCTATCCCTATGGTGAAAATCCCATCATACCATTTGTCCCACACTGTAAGTACATGTTGTGCTGCAAAAATACCACAAATCCCGACACTGAAAATTAGGACTGAGATTTGTGAAATGCAATGAAATAAAGATAACTTATACTGAATGAAGAAGAATAAAACGCTTTAATTTTGGTTATTTTGGCAGCAGATTGTTTTGGGGACAGTGTTTGAAAGTCCTATGGGTTGCATCATGGCCACAAACGCTGCGTAATTTTGAAATGGTTGGAGATGTGCTCCACGGGGCATCATATTTGGGGGCTGGAATTTATTTTCCCATCATCAGATGCAGACTCGAAACAAGAGGGAGAAAATATCAGAAAAAGGGGTAAAAGGAGGAACATAAAAACTGACAAAGGGAGAAAGCAGAGATGAAAAAGAACTTGCAAGCACCAGATGAAGGAGCATCTGATGGAAAGAGGCAAGAGGAATCAACACTAGGCAGCCTTGTATTCGGCAACTCTGACATTCCACAGCGCTGGTGGCAGGCTTCTTGGAAAACCTTGGGCGATAGCACAAATGCTTTTACAAATAAAGCACTGGTTGGGAAGCGAATAGAACAGCAAGCTTCAGCATTAAACGTGCTTACAGAGGAGCTGTACAAATGTGCTTACTAGGAAGAGGATAGTTCAGAAAGACAGGAAGTCGACTAATCACCTTTTTTCCCTTCATTTGTGGTCTGGAAAAAGAGTTCATGATCCAGCAAACATGAAGTTTCAAAAGGCGAAGGCAAACCCCTATATGCTATTGTATAGTGTTACAAACACAGTGACTATGGGCCTAATTACGATCTTAGCGTTCAGGGTTACTCCATCACAAACGTGACGGATATCGCGTCCGCTAAATTACAATTCTATTATGTCCTATGGAACTTGTAATTTGGTGGACCGGATATCTGTCACGTTTGTGACAGAGTATCTCATCCGTCAAGATTGTAAGCAGGTCCTGTGTGTTCATTTGGGTACCAATTTCTTCTGCATGAGCAAACAAAGTTGTCAGTTTCCTGTGGTATAAGCTGGTCAAAGTACTCCATTGAATGCTACTTAAGAAAGTGATGGGAAGGGTCACTCACCAGGGAGCAAGACGTCCAGGCTCAGGTAAAGCAAGGGATGCTGGTACCATGAAAATAAGGGACAGATGGGAGTACCCCAATCAGTGCTTTAGGGGAATAGCATCTCGGGGATCATAATACTGATAAATGTTGAGGTTCCCTAAAGATATTTAAAGGAATAATACATGGCAGCAATCACAATCAAGCCACAGTGTTATCACTTCTCTAGAGCATCAACCCTATTAGCAGTACATACTTGGGTGAATGTTTTCAAATATGTCTGGCTGAGAAGATGCAAACAGCTGAAGCACAAAAGGTTTTTCTGAGGTCCCATCAACAGCCTGAACCCAACGGTACAACCAAAAACCTTCACAGTCATCTGTGGAGAAAGAATTTTTAAAATCATTACCAAATTACTTTTCCCCCTTATAATCTTGACAAATATAACGGTTGACAAAAACCATACCTGGAAACCCAGCTCTACTTTTCTTTCTTTTTCTTTGTGCTCTTCCAACAAATGTTACAAGACCTATCACATCACAAGAGTGATTATGTGGTAGAGAATTTAATTCGGATCTGAAACAAACGAAAAGTAAAACGAAGAACAACATTTATTATGGAGTCATTCTACACATATTGACTAGAAAGAAGAACCACCTCCCCCAGAAACGCTTAGCTGCGTTTTTACGGAACAAGACAAAATTGTTTGTTTTCCATGTTATGGTCCAAGCAGAAGCAGCATGGGTAATGTATGAGCAGGATATTTGCTACATATATCAGTTTAATTTCAACCATTCCTTATTTACATCACCCAGCACGAACTGCGCCTTTCAATTACTTTTGTTTATCTTCTCAAATATATCTGCCATAAAACAAACAGAAAAACATTGGCAAATGTAAAAGATCCAGCCAGCAGTTTGAGTCCTGACTAAAGCTTTAAGATAGCCTGCTGCAGTGAAAAACACAAAGAACAATAATACAATTTATATAATTCACTGAGGCTCTGAGACAAAGAAGGTAATGTGCGATGATTCAGATTACTTTTCAGAGCTAAATAGTCTGCCTTGCACAGAAATTCAATAATTTCATTAGAGCTGGAAATATACACTGAACAGCTAATAGCACGAGGTGAGTGATAAATACTGCTCTGGGTGGATCCAGAGACCACTCAATGTACATGCTGAAGAATTGGTAACAATAGGTTCAGACACTTACATATCAAGTCAGATGTATAAATGTATCTAAACTCTGTCAGGGATGTAATAATGGTTGGTAACCTGTGAATAACAAGATTTGGGAATCCATAGTTTAAGTTAAATAACCTATCCAGACTATTTACCATGAGACCGACATAGGCAGCTTATTACTCTATGAATTAACTAAATATGGAGAGTTGTATAGTTGTAAGAGCAAATAAAGGATACTGCTCTCCTTTGCTAAACCCAACTTTATACTTTGGCATAAGCTTCAGCATAGTAGTAGTATGTCACGGTATGCAAAAACCCAAATGACAGCACAACACATTTCACCGTACTGTTTCCAAGAACGGTTTTCACAGATGCCTTTCGTGTAAGTAACTGCACACTGATCTTTGCGGGAATTTCCGTTTATTCTTCCCATCATACAATCAATCACGCAGCCCAATAGATTAAGGAATCCATAGTAAACACGTGTGTGGTATTCATTGTATAAGCATTAGATGTTGTTTCTTTAATTAGAATATTCTATGTTAGAATCCTGTCTAGGTCATTGGCTTGTAGGGTTCTGTGAGGCAGTTATGATTTGACCAGGATCCTGACGAGTCGCTCTTCTAGCATCTCTTGCAACCTGTTATTTAAGCTGTACTGGATATACTTATGGTAATAAACCTATGTTGGATTCATCTTAACGTGTGAGTTGGAGTACGTATATCGTGGAGCCTGCTACAATTTGGTACCAGGAGTGGGGTGAAGTCATCGCACTGCGAACTAACCCGTTTGATTTCATTGGATCCCACTGGACTATTTAAGCTTCAATATACGGTGCGTTTTAACATGGTTATGAGTGTAGTCACCGTGTTTTCACTCTTCGTCTACTGGATGTGTTAGCGCTTGGGGGAAGCTGTTTTATTCGACTACTATTGGATCTGATCGTGGCAACCTGCATCGCGAGGGATCTTAATTGCAAAGTCGACGATCTACATTGGGAGAGTGCTGTATCGTACGATTTCTGGTCTTGTTGTGGCCCTCCGAGTGCATTCGAGCGCATCTTGCTACAAGAAGTCGTTGACCAGGAACATTTTAAATACACACCAGCGCTTACCTTCTGACACCGTTCGGACGCAGGAATCACAGACGGGGCTCAAGATTCCATGTTCTAGCGTCCTCTTCCATCCAGCGCTCTTCCTCATTCTCTCTAACTGCGGTGCATACTGGGATACACGTGAGCGCGCCGACGTCACACGTACGTCGGCGGCCATCTTAAATTGGGAAAGATTTTCTTCGTAAGCCAAGTAAAACGAGAGTCATTTCCAGGTGACAAAGGGAAGAAAATAAATGGACGATCTAAGCTTATCAGTGTGACGGTGATTCACACACCAATATCCAAGGATTTATGTACAGTGAGTCTTAAAGAATTTTGTTGGGAGGAAATAAGTCTCTTTTTAATTATATCAGTTAACTGTTGCCAATAATAATAATAATATCAAGAATCGGTTTACAATGGCATCCAGTCAGGGTGTTATCCAACCTGCGGCATTCTTACCAAAAGCAGGCAAGCCTGACTTAAAATGGGTAGAATGGCTCAGAGACTTTGAGAACTACCTCACAGCCATAGATGCAGATAATTACTCGCCAAAGAGGAAGTTGGCTTTGTTGGTTAATCACCTAGGAACAGCAGGCCGTAGAGTTTTTGACAATTTACCAAGACATCCTGCTCCCTCGGCTGAAGACACAGTTTGGAATGTCTATACTGAAGGGAAACTACGTATGGCTAAACAATACTCTGATACTCCGAGTGTTCTCCTAGAGCGATATAACTTCGCAATGTGCAAGCAATCCAGTGAAGAGTCAGTTGAAGACTACATAGCGACTTTGCGAGTTTTAGCTGAAAAATGTGAATTTGGATCTGAGATTGACACTTACTTATATTAGGGACCAATTTGTGTTTCATTGCTTTTCAAAGAAAGTTCAAGAACGATTACTTGCTTCACGCAATCACAATTTGACTGAAACAATTGACATAGCGAAAAGCATAGAGAGGTCGATTGTTACTTCCAAAGTGTTGTCAGGGCAGTCAAATCAGACGTTAAGTACTGATTTACAAACATCGGTACAACCGGTGTGCGCTTCTAATGTGAGTTTGGTTTCCGATGAGAATATAGTGGGTGCTATCAATAACAGACAGCCATATAACAGAAATAGAGGTTATAAAAACCAGTCTCCAAGAAGTCAATTGGTTTGCTTTCGATGTGGCTCAAGAACTCATATCGGGAACAACCCCAGTTGCCCTGCTTTGAGTAAAAGGTGCACTAAATGCCAAAAAATTGGCCATTTCCAAGGATCTTGCAGGAGTAATATAAACCGTAACTTAAATAGAGTCAGAATATCCAACATTGCATTGGATGAACAAGAAGTTCAAGAGTGTATGACAAAATTTGAAAACATTGTAGTCACTATTGAGGTACCGGAATCACTTGGTAAACCTATCAAAGGACCATTAGTTGACATGAGTATAAGTGGGAAAACAATTCCAGCAATGGCTGATTCAGGAGCACCCATCACTATTCTTGCAGATTGCACATTTTATCAGCTTTGGCCCAGTGACATGTCACTTATTGCCCCTGATATTAACCCCAATGCATTTGGAGAGCAAGACCTAGATCTTTTGGGTTATTTTCTAGACAAACTAGAGTGTTTAGGAAGGGCTGTTAGGACAAAGATATATGTAGCCGTAAAGGGAAGAAACATCATAGGTTGGAAGGATCTCGCCTTGTTAGGTATCATATTACGGCCTGGTCAAGACCCTCCAATTGTTCTTGGTGATCTTCCTTCGAGCATGGTGGCAAGTATTCAAACTGATATGGAGGTGGAAAACATCACGAAGTCCTTTCCAAATGTGTTCAGAAATACAGTAGGTGAGGTAAAAGGGTATGAACATAGCATAAAGCTAAAAAAGAACCCAGTACCAATAATACACAAAGTTAGACCAGTACCTCTTACTGTCAGGAAGGAGTTAAAGGCTCTGCTAAATAATCTAGAAGCTGAAGGGATAATATCGCCGATTGATTCATCGGAATGGATTTCTCCGGTGGTTTTACTGAAGAAAAAGAGTGGGGATCTCAGGTTGTGTGTAGACTTAAGGTCGTTAAATCAGAATATTCTAGTAGACTGCCATCCATTACCCCTTATACATGAGATGCTAGCGAAGATAGGGAAATCCAAGGTCTTCTCCACTATAGATTTGCACTCTGCTTATCATCAGATTAAACTCACTCCAGACTGCCAAGCACTCACTGCGTTTGTAACTCCCTTTGGAGCCTACAAATACTTAAGATTGCCGTTTGGGTTAGCATCGGCAGCAAGTGTTTTCCAAAAACTGATGGATGGTCTTTTTGGGGACACCCCACAAGTACAGGCATATCAGGATGATGTACTAATACATACTGAAACTGAAGAGGAACATATAGAAATTCTAAAGAAAGTTTTGTCCGTATTACAAGACAGAGGCATGACAGTTAAGGCTAATAAATGCAAATTGTTAGTCGATAATGTTGAATATTTAGGTCACAACATTTCACGTGAAGGTATAAAACCTAAATTCTGCAATGTGGAAGCAATACGTGATGCACCACCACCCACAGATAAGGATGCTTTGCGATCATTTTTAGGCCTGTGCGAATATTACGCTAGGTTTGTGCCAGGCTATGCACAATTAATTCAACCATTAAGACATCTCTTGAAAAAAGGGATGAAATTTGAATGGAGTGACACATTGCATGAAGTCTTTGAGAAAGTGAAGTTGTTGGTTATCAATGCCCCAGCTTTACACCCATTTGTTTCAGATGCAAAATCTTTCATTTCAGTGGATGCCAGCCAGAAAGGTCTTGGTGCAGTTTTTGGCCAATGGATATATGGAAAAGAAAAAACTATTGCGTTTGCCTCTCGCACTTTGACTTCTACAGAGTGCAACTATAGCACAATTGAGCGGGAGGCACTCGCTATAGTTTGGGCGGTACAGAAATTTAAGACGTACATTTGGGGTACTCGTTGTGAGATTTTCACAGATCATAAACCGCTAGTCTCCTTACTGTGTGGCAATGGTTTGGGGAAATCTTCAGCGAGACTAGTTAGATTATTATCCAAATTGCAAGAATATAATCTTAACATTGTGTACATTCAAGGAGGTAAAAATATTCGGGCTGACTGTTTGTCTCGGATACCACTGCCTGATTGTAGTGAAGGTGAGGATGACTTCCACAAAGATTGTGTAGTAGGTCTTATAGATGCTGTTGACAAATGTAATGGGAGCATTTCTCAAGAAGAGTGGGCTGCCGCAATGGATATTGATGAAACACTCAAGAAGGTGGAGATTTTCAACAAAAGCAAATGGCCAGCTGAAAAGGGGTTGAGTAATGAGTTAAGAAGTTTTGCTCAAATCAGTGAGCAAATTTCGTTTGGAAACGGGGTTTGTGTAAGGAATGGATTGTTTGTCCCTCCTACATCGTTAAGGAATAAGATCATAGATATTGCACACGAAGGACATTTAGGGATTTCTGCAACTTGTAAAATTCTTAGAAACATTCTGGTGGCCATCCATGGACAAACAAGTAGCATTGTTTGTAGAGAATTGTCCAAGTTGTGTGGTATCAGACAAACACTGGAAAGTTCATGTAAAACCTTTGATCACTGTTCCCTTCCCAGAACTACCTTGGGACAAAATTGCTCTAGATTTCTCAGGTCCATTCAACATATTGCCCTCTGATAAAAAATACTGCATAGTGGCGATAGATTATCATTCTAAATGGATTTATTATTCATTTGTTGAAGCAGCCAATTCTACCAACGCAATTTCATTCCTTCAAAACATCTTTAAAGGTGAAGGTACTCCCAGTTTTGCGATTACTGACAATGGCCAACACTTTACCTCACAGCAATTTACCAATTTTCTTGAGAGTGCTGACATAAAACACTGTCGTGTTGCGCTTTATAGTCCATCATCTAATGGATTAGTTGAGAGGGCCAACAGATTCATTAAAGAAGGGGTACAGACAGCTATTGCAACAAAGGTTGAGGTAGGTGCTTTCTTACAAAAGAAAGTATGGGCTTACCTAACGACACCTCATTCCACTACTGGTATCTCACCCTTCAAAGCACTCAGGGGAAGGGAAGCCAGATCTAAACTGGTGCCACAATGGTTCAAGAATGTGGAAGCTGGCTCTTTGTTGTTGGAGAAAAGGAACATCATGACAAATTTACAAGAGGTGAAAACTAGGGTTGAAAACAAGCAATTGGTTCAAAAAAGGAACTATGATGGCACCTCTACTCATCATGTTCCTTTTATCAAAGTAAATGATTGGGTTATCATAAAGGAACATTTTAAAGTGGTCAAAGGTCAATCTAAGTTTACTTTGCCAGTTAAAGTAGAAAAAGTTACCGAATCCTCTGTGTTCTTAGGGAATAAGGGGTGGTGGAATAAAAACAGTGTGGCAAAGGTTTCTGATAATCAAGTTAAGATTTTTAACAAAGTTTATTCAGATGTATATAATGAAGAAGATGATGGGTTTAATTTTGGTCCTGATTTGAATGACAACTCTAATCTGGATAACATTACTCCCAATCATGATTTGGATGTCAATCCTGATTTGGATGTCAGTATTGACTCTTCAGATCAAGCCACCTGTTCCATGGGTGAGTTATCTACACGTGATCATCGTGTTTGTAAGATGCCACAAAAGTTCAATGACTATGTAATGTATTGATCACTATTATTGTTTTAGGTTTTGTTGTTTTGTTTATGGGGGGGGGGGTATGTGGTATTCATTGTATAAGCATTAGATGTTGTTTCTTTAATTAGAATATTCTATGTTAGAATCCTGTCTAGGTCATGGGCTTGTAGGGTTCTGTGAGGCAGTTATGATTTGACCAGGATCCTGACGAGTCGCTCTTCTAGCATCTCTTGCAACCTGTTATTTAAGCTGTACTGGATATACTTATGGTAATAAACCTATGTTGGATTCATCTTAACGTGTGAGTTCGAGTTTGTATATCGTGGAGCCTGCTACAACGTGGTTAAATGCAGGTACTCCAAAACCAGGAATAAAGGAGGTCGAGAATTTACACCAACCTTCACGGGAGAAGTCTGAAGCGTCCTGCAATTACATTCCTATAGCATTCTCTCCCCAACAACAGATAAGCATAAGGAAAATGGCGACCTTGTCATCGACGTCAATTACTTGTGCTAGGCATAGTATCCGTTACGCCTGGCTTGCCCTTCGATACCCAGGGCACTGCCCTTCCTAGCCCTGATCGTAGTGGTCATAAAGGCTGAGGCAGAAACAGAAAGTTTATCGCTTCCTAGATATGAAATCACAAATCTGATCCTACGGAGGGGCTAAGGATGGCTCAAAGACTCAACAGTGTGAGATTATCATAAACCGTATGTTTAATGTTTCAGCAAATATACTCTATTAAAATACATATTATTTGAAAACAATCTCTAAAAACTTATATACCAGAGCTACGTATAAACAAATCAATTAATCCTCATATCCAAATATCGACAGTTTAACATGAAATATTATGGGTAAATTATCCATTATCCTCCGACTAGCTAATTCATCATACTGTGCCCATGGCAAGATAAACATGTTACACGGATTTTAATAAAGTGAAATTGCGCTAAAAACGTACTTACCTGTAAAAAAGAAAAGCTGCTGAAACTGAATCCTCCTGCTGCACCCTATCAATACAGAGGTTACATTTGGAGTAATAAGGTGCAGGAGCAATATGAATAATGGTAATAGTTTTTTAATTTAATTAATTTATTTTTTTGAGCGGCCGGCAAGGGAGAACATGGCGGCCAGCGAGTAGCGGGTCACGGAGGCTCCCGCAGGTCAGGAGACTACATGCACTAAAAATGCTTTAAAACCAATACATTTTAACATAATGCATTACGGAAGCTACAGAATCTGACAAGAGGTATATTTGGAAGTTTGGATGGTTTAACGGCTTATGAACCGTTAATTTAATCTCCACCCGTGTTACTTCTATTACCTGCATGCCGCCCGGTGTAGAGCTCTTAACTGTTTGGTGCCAACGCAGTGAAACCAGCGGCAGTAGCAACAAAGCCGCTGAGTTGAAGCCAGTGGAGATTGACGGCTTGGGAAGCCCACTGCGGTGAGGAAGGCTAGAGAGACCGCGAGCGTTGGGCGCCCGTGGAGATTTGCTGCCCTGGTTCCGCGCTGCAAGTGAGTTGAGCCGCAGGCAGAAAGCCGTGGCTTGGCTCCTCCTATAGAGCTTTCACAGCGGGAGAGGGAGCGAGAGAGACAGAGGAAAAAACAAAGGTGGAAGCGGAGGCGACATAACTTTGGATAGCCTGAAAACCCGAAAGCAGTCTCAGAACCTGGTCAAAAGTCTTCAGCTACCGCAGGTGAAGGGTAAGGAGAAGGGGCCAAGGCTGGAGAGTTTAGGCGGAATATCTCGGGTGAGGGGGGGGGGGGATCAGGACAGTAGGGTTAGTAGGTACAGATAAAGGGAGGACGCAGTCTAGATACCCTTTAAGAAGCTCCAATTTAAAGCCACACATATTGGACTCACAGGAGATTGAAGCCAGACAAAATCAAGAGGCAGGACAATCTAATAACCCAAAGAAACTGTCTGCACAAGGTAACCCAAAAAGAAATTCAGAGGTACGTAAGCACAGAGTGACTGGTAAAAAAAAAAAAGGTTGTTTTACCGACACAACAGTCCCCTAAACTGACGCCTCCCTTAAAAGATTATTTTAAGATTACCCCCACCACACTAATGTTAAAATCAGGGGCCGAGATCTCTACATATAACTCCACACAGGACACGAGCGGGTCCCTAATCTCCTTTGAGTAGCATTCCTACATCTAATATGTTTCAAGCACGTATGGATAAAGGGGGTTGCAAGAAGGAGATGCATTACAGATCCCAGAAATGATGGATAGAGTAGAAAAATACCTGCAGAGTTGGTACAAAGGGCCCAGGGTAACCCTAAAGAGGTAGCCACATTATATACGCCGCAGGCACCTCAAATTGATAAGCAAATCATGGTCACCGGAGATAATTTACAAGGGCAAGAGGACCAGGCTAATGACATTGCTAATGGTTCCCAAGTCCAGTCAATGTGCAGTCTATTACAATCACTAGCGGAGGAGATGAGAGAGAGATTCTTGGTCTCCAAGAGTAACCAAGTGGATATTAAAAGTTCATGTGAAAAACTTGAACTCAAATTGGATTCCCTCGCTGCTAGGACCACGGCTCTCGAAGTGACCATAGCTGAATTAGCAATCCAGATGGGTGACAACACAAAACACATAGCGGAATTGATGGAAAAAAGGCTGGTAATGCAAGATAAATTAGTCATTAGAAAATTCACAAAGAAGAAACAACATCCACTTACTCAAGGTCCCGGAAGGGATGGAGGGGAACAATCTGAAAGAATTTGTAGTAAAGTTAATAAAACAGGCCACCCGCATTGATTGTTCAGAGGAGGCACTTAAAGCCGACATACAAAGAGTGCACAGAGACCCCTTCAGACTCAACCTCAATAAAACAAGACCTAGAAAAATCTTAGTACACTTTTTAATATATAGTTTAAAAGAGGAAATTGTCAATAAAGCTCTCAAACTAAACTTGCTTTGTGTAGATGAGGTGGCATTTCAAATACGATCAGACGTCTCCGCAATCACAGCTTCGAGACAGTGGGAGCTGGGGAAACTATTAGATCCTTCAAAAAAAATGGGAGCAACAGCGCAATTAAAGTGTCCAGCAGCAGTGAAGGTAATGCACAACAACAAAATGCAGATATTCAGACGGGTGGAAGATGTTGAGAACTTCCAACAGTCAATTTCACAAGACCACGGGGCAACAGGAATAAGTAAAAATAACTTCCGAGATATTAATAGTCTGTAAAATCCTCACTGAGTTCCTGACCTGAGGGGAGGCCCCCATAGGCAGAGGCCTTGGAAGAAGGAAGGAGGGGTTCTCCAGGGGAGGATTCACTAGGAGGGGGGAAGAGAGGGAGTGGAGGGGAGCACTGGGTGGGGAGCATTGGGGGAAAAAAAAAAAAAAGATGTCCAAATCGCCAGAATAGAATCGATAATCAAGCGATGATATCTGAGAGATGATCTGTCCAATGGAGAATCAAGATTTCAGATTAAAGGTGCTCTCTTGGAACCTAAATGGGTTAAGAACAAGTTATAGGATGCACAACATTTTTCAATATTTGAAAGACACCCCGGAGCAGATTCTTATACTACAAGAAACCCATCAAGACGTGGTCTGTACAACGCAATCACTACCATCTAAAGGGGTGGCAATAATTATAAAGAAAAATTCAGCTCTCTCTAGAGGCTAGCACGGTAGATAAGATGGGGAGATGGGTTATAGCCAAAATCAAATGTCATGCATCCAAATTCACAGTAGTGGGCTATTATGGTCCGAATACAGATGACACAGCTCCTTTTAAGAATTTGCAGTCGGAATTGTTGAATTACACAGATTTGCTATTATTAGCTGGGGATTTTAATTTAGCCCTAGACCAGGTATTAGACAAATCACAAACAAATAGATCTGTTCAAAATTTTAAAATGAGAGCATTAATTAAGAATACAATGAAACAGCTAGCATGTGATGATGTTTGGAGGACATAAATGGGTAACAAACAATCATAACAAAAAATACGGACATAAGTCTAGAATAGATTACTTTCTACTGAGTGTAGTTTTAAGACAGTGGGTACAAGAGATCAAACATGTGGGGGAACACCTTTCTGATCATTCAGCCGTATCTTTAACACTCAAGTTTCCAAACAGACCGACCCACGGAGATGGACACTAGAGCGTGCTATTCTTTTGGAGGAGAATATAATTGAGAGTTAATTTTGGAATCAGAGGCTTTCTTTCAAACAAACTTAGACACCGCCCCGATACAAGTGGTCTGAGATGCGTATAAACCTTTTTTTAAGGCGTTTAATAACCTCTATACAATCTGCCAGATACAAAAAGCATAAAGCAGAAATTGAGGGAATAGAAAGCGAAATACAGGAAATAGAGCATGACCTTATTACACAGAGTAATTTGCTGAATGAAACCCTCTTAGTAAAGCTATCAGACCTGGCAGCAGTCCTAGAGTCAAGGATGAAAAAGAAATGGCAAGCCAGTAAATTAGCTCATTTCGAGTATGGGCAGAGCTGCGGGAGGCTTCTAGCATGGAAGACTAAACAAGACCTGGCTAGAAATATCATTAATGAATTACATTCAGATGTTTTGGGAGAAGTACTTAGCACCTCAAATAATATTGAAAAGGCCTTTCAGTCGCATTTCGATTAAGTATATCATGAAGATTTAGCTGTCCAAGAAAATGAAATAAGAAACTGGTTGGGCCAGATGCCTTTAAACAGAATTACCAGGGATAAATCTCGAAATATGGATATGCCGATTTCGAAGGATGAGATGAAAAAGGCCCTAATATCGGGCAAATCTGCGAAAGCCACAGGCAGAGATGGATTGCCGGCAGAATTATACAAGGTTTTAAAAGAAGTCTTGATTCCTGTCATGTCGTCATTGTTCTCACACATCTTTGAAGAAGGGGGGAGACATACCACCTTCTTGGAATGAAGCAACAGTAGCGCTAATCCTTAAACCTTCTAAATCACCACGTTCCTGCGACTCCTACCGGCCTATCTCTCTGCTCAATATAGATTATAAGATCTTTACAAAAATATTGGCAGAGACATTAAATGGAGTGACGGAGAATTTGCTACATGGAGATCAGAAGGGGTCTGTTAGAGGGAGGGGAATAAGAGACCTTACCTATAACTTGATTGGAACAATGGATGTAGCGACCTTACATAAAATCCCCCTGGCCATAATAACTATAGACGCCATGAAGGCCTTTGACAGTGTAAATTGAGCCTATCTGAAATACATATTAAAAAAGAGAGCAATCTAGGTAAAAAATTCTGTAGGTCAATTTGATTTATAAGGCTCCCACGGCTAGAATTTTAGTAAACAGCAATCTTTCTGAACCAGTCAAAATCCAGCGAGGCACCCGCCAGGGTTGCCTGTTATCTCCAATGCTTTTTAATTTATACATCGAGCCGTTGGCTGAGAAACTCAGAACACACCACAATATACCCTCTTTTAAATTCAGAGATTGGGAGAAGAAGGTGGCATTATATGCCGATGATCTTATGATATTCACGTCTAATTTAAATACCACAGTCCCGTTAATATATAAAGAAGCACAGGAGTTTGGCCAGGTCTCTGGATATGAAATAAATGAAGCTAAAATAGAATGCATGGCCTGGAATTTGGGAGTCTCTATCCAACAAAGAAAATAATAAGATTTCTAGAAATATTGATCACTCAAGACATTCGATAAGATCACAGAAACAAATCTCCAAAATGTTGGGAAAGAATTAGAAAAATCCACAACAGGTTGGGCCTACCTACCTCTGACATTGATTGGTAGAGTTAATTTAATAAAAATTATGCTGTTACCAAAAATCTTTTTACTACAAAACATTCCGCTAGCATTTAATGAGAGAACCTTGAAAAATAGCCAGTCAAAACTAAATACCTTTATTTGGGCCTCGAAAGGAACCCGAATTTTGTGGAAGAAGCTACACAGGAAAAAAGATAAAGGAGGGCTATGCCTCCCGGATTTAGTTTTATACGCAAGGGTATTCTCACTGAGGGCAGGTAAAATGCTCATGGACTTACCAGATGGATCTGATATTGGCGTAATGTTTAAGGAGATGCTTCGAGAGGTGGAGAGTGGAAGTCAGGGTTTCTTAAGTATGGAGATCCAAGGTTTAAAAAAAACAAATCTGCCTAAAAGTCTTAAACAGTTTAGTAAGTACTTAAACATTAGTTATTTCTGTGCTCTCGCTCCATTTGGAATGCACCAGGATCTCCAGAATGGACTAGAGATGTCTTATCAACTCCCTTAATCAAAGCAGGACTTCTGCGATGGGGTTAGCTGGCTCCGGAATGAGTTTTGCTATCTTGGGATGAAATTAACTCACTACTAGATAAAGAGCCATCTAAATTTAAATATTGGCAAATAAAAAGTTGGCATCAAACTGTTGGGATGGATGTGGGCATTTTCAACGAATTGGAAACGACACTATCAAAGAAAATTGCAAAGAAGAAAGAAGTGGCGACTCTGTACTGGTTACTCCTTGACTTGGAAGAGGGCGAATTTAAATTACCAACGGAGCTGTGGGGAGAGAACTTCCTTGGCTGCAACCTTGAAGACTTATGGCAAGTATCTCTTGACATTCTACACACGACAGTACAACCTGCAAATTTAAAAATAAATCATATTTTTTGTATTCACAGGGTGTATTGGACTCCTCTTAAGCTCTCAAAAATTACGAATGGTCCAGAGCCAAAGTGTCCTAAGTGTTTCCAGATAAATGCGGACGATGTCCATATGTTTTTAACTTGTCCAAAGCTGTGTCAATTCTGGGCGGAGATAAATAGAGGAATGGAAGCTATTTTTGGCATAAGTACGAAGGTATTATGTCGAAAGGTATTCCCCGGTTACATTAAGGTTCAAGAGGGGGGAAAAAAATCAAGAAAATTGAAATGTGGGCCTCTTAACCAACCTATCTCATTTCATTAAGTAGAAAAATCTCTAAATTGCTATAACACAAACCCACAGTGTCCCCTATAAATGTACTGACTTCACAACAAAAATGTTTTTCTTTTTATGTTTATTATTTAGTCAGAGGCAATACATAAATTCTTTTATATCAAAAATAGTTTCATATAATTTTTTCAATTTTTTCTTTCTTATTTTGTGATTTACATAAATCCTCAAAAAAACATATACACACAAAATCACTGAATATATACAATTACTTGGATCCTTGCCCTATGCGGACGCAAGTGATTGGAAAATTGACAGAGCCCCTCAAAGAAGAACAACAATTATGTACATAAACAATACCTAATCACACATACCAACATCCATACCATATTCTACTAAATATACACCACAAAACAGATTATAAAACATATATTTTCCAACTGGAAGGCTCTCCTTTAAGTTGTTATCTATATACATATTATTCTGCTAACATTTTCCTTCAACTGTCTTTTTCTTATTGTCTTCGGTTTTAAGTTGTTCCAAAGGAGTTTATTTTCCAGTTGTGAAAATAGTTGATCGATATTTGGTCTGGTCTACGTACGTTTCGGTGAAGAAGTAAATAAGATCACCTTCCTCAGGACCATCATCAAAGCAAATTTTGTTTAAAAAACTGTAGAGGGGCTACTATTATTCTGTTTTGACACAGATTGTAAGATTGAGATCCTACACAAGAGCCTCTGAGGTGGCCATATGAGAGAGTATAGCTCCGCAGTTCGCACACTCAGCACAAAGTCTGTTTATTTGAATATATGCGGTAACAGAAATTCTTCTAATGAGTAGAGGTTATTCTATATGGCCCGTATTAGTCTTGCGTCATAAATGCCTTCAGCGTAGACATGTGTCTCATAGCCGAGTATGAACCGCCAAACAGGAGGGTTGTCTATTGTATGTTGGGATGTCCATTGTCCATATTTACTTTATACAGAGCGCACTTCAGTACTTTGATACGGCGTGTCCCTCCTCAAGGGACACGCCGGAATTTCTGTTACCGCATATATTCAAATAAACAGACTTTGTGCTGAGTGTGCGAACTGCGGAGCTATACTCTCTCATATGGCCACCTCAGAGGCTCTTGTGTAGGATCTCAATCTTACAATCTGTGTCAAAACAGAATAATAGTAGCCCCTCTACAGTTTTTTAAACAAAATTTGCTTTGATGATGGTCCTGAGGAAGGTGATCTTATTTACTTCTTCACCGAAACGTACGTAGACCAGACCAAATATCGATCAACTATTTTCACAACTGGAAAATAAACTCCTTTGGAACAACTTAAAACCGAAGACAATAAGAAAAAGACAGTTGAAGGAAAATGTTAGCAGAATAATATGTATATAGATAACAACTTAAAGGAGAGCCTTCCAGTTGGAAAATATATGTTTTATAATCTGTTTTGTGGTGTATATTTAGTAGAATATGGTATGGATGTTGGTATGTGTGATTAGGTATTGTTTATGTACATAATTGTTGTTCTTCTTTGAGGGGCTCTGTCAATTTTCCAATCACTTGCGTCCGCATAGGGCAAGGATCCAAGTAATTGTATATATTCAGTGATTTTGTGTGTATATGTTTTTTTGAGGATTTATGTAAATCACAAAATAAGAAAGAAAAAATTGAAAAAATTATATGAAACTATTTTTGATATAAAAGAATTTATGTATTGCCTCTGACTAAATAATAAACATAAAAAGAAAAACATTTTTGTTGTGAAGTCAGTACATTTATAGGGGACACTGTGGGTTTGTGTTATAGCAATTTAGAGATTTTTCTACTTAATGAAATGAGATAGGTTGGTTAAGAGGCCCACATTTCAATTTTCTTGATAAGTACGAAGGTAAGCATAAGTTCAGTCTTCTTTGGATTGTTCCCATATTATGAGGTCTATGTCAAGAGGGGAAAACAGATTATGTTTATACCTGATCTTATTGGCACAAAGGGAAATTTGTAAAAAAAAAAAATGGTTTAAGTATATTTCCCCAACTCTTTTGGTTTGGGTGATCTCAATCAAGTATACAATGAAGCTGGATAAAATTGGATTAAATAAAAGAAAAAAATAGTATAAAAGATTTCTGGGGCACATGCGAAAAATGGCTGGATAGCTTGGATCGATATAATGAAAATAACCCAAATTAGTCCAATGATTAAGCCTTTACACTAATTTACTTAATCTCTCTGGTTTCTGTGAGGCGCCCGAGAGATACAGAACCAATCTGTAGAGAGGCCCTGTGTAAAGCATATCCATCTAGATAGAGCTCTCCAGTTGGAACGATTTGAGAGGGGGGCCACGGGAGTTAATTTAACAAGCTCTAAATTTATCTGATGTCGAATGAGGACAACAAAAATAAAAAATGAAGAATGGTCCCTAGTAAGTGGTCTAATGATGTAAACACAGCCTGATACCGAATCATTAAAGCGCTCAAGATCATCTTGGGTAATAGCAAAGAACTTCCAAACAGAATTCTGTCAGGATTGCAGAAGATAGATAGATTGTTGAGCTCCGAGTGTGAGTTGCCTCCGACTGCTCGCCCTTGCTACCTTGAGAGTCAAATGCAGAAAGAGTTGTACTTAGCGCAGTTTACAGAGCCAAAGTAGGACGGGCCACCAACTCAACTCCTACGGTTGAGGCCTCGTAAGTCCTGCCTGTCTGCTCCTTAATCAACAGAGTCCAACAGGAGGTAAACCGAATAACTAAGTTCTTTATTTTGTAACCAAAGTAAAGCTGCACATTTTGGTAACTCACACACCCACACCTTGATTTTTTAAAATTTACAATAGAGGGAGTCTACTGTCCCAGGAAAAATATGGTGTGCATTTACACATTTTAATAAAGGAAATCTTTACAGTAAGTGTTGTACAATAAGAGAATATGCAATGCTTAAGTGGGTACCAGTGGTTTGTGATAGAAGTAGCTGTCCACATAATGTATAAAAAAAATGTAGGTGCAGTTGGAAATACGACAAGAAAAAGTCAAAATTGCCTCATTTTTAGGTCTCGCCTGGCGCTGCAGCGTGCATGCGGTGCTCGCTCTGCGAGGGCTTCTTGCAATCAATATGCTTCTAGAAGTTAAGTATCGGCTCCGCCCGTAATTTCCATTGGTGTGCGTGAGTTTGCGTCATTGGTTATGCTAAACGGTGCCTTATGATTGTAACTGAGGCTTTTTAGTCCATATGTTGTCCTCTTTTAACCCCGCCCACCCGGACTGGATCCTTTACTAATGGCGTGATACGGTCTCCTTTAATTAGGGGGTGAGCACTTTCTTTTTGTCATTCCGGCAGCAAAGCGCAAAGTTTTCTTTTATTACTTTAAAAAGCACGGCGCCCGCTAGGGACACCACGCTCACTTTATTTATATTTTCGCAGCGCTCATTTCCTATTAAAAACACCCTCTTTCTGCTTCTCAATACAAGTCTGTCAGGCAGTGCTTTGACCCTCATTCTCAACATCGAGACTGGTGTCCGTGGGTGAACTTGCCCCAGGAAACGGAAACACGCGAGGTTGGCGGCAGGTGCTGGCGGTGCTGCTCACCATCAGCAAAGCCAACGGCACCTTGGAGAGCGACAGGTCAGTGAGAATCCGATTTCCTGATTTTATGTTCATCATGAGAGTTACACTGTCAAACGCCCCGAATACAGCCTTGGTCTCTGGGTTGTTATATATAGCTGCAGCAGCACGCCTCATGTGCCTCAGATCCCTTTTCACCCTCCACAGGCTGAATCTCCGGCAGATCACGCTCGCGCTCAGCCTCCTGCTAATCCTCTGTGTACCCCCGGAGCCTGTTCGAGGCTGTGTGCCAATGACTGCTTCTCTTTTGTGTTATTTTCTATGAGGAGTCTTTAGTGTTTTTCTTCATCTTTCTCTGGCAGTGTCCTCTGTTTATCAGATGGACTCCTCTGCCTCTCTACTCAGCCTTTGATTTTCCGATGTACCCTCTTTGTGTTTGTTTCCTTAATGTTCTCTCTATTAGTGTTTGTATTTTTTTGATGTTAGGTTTTGCAGTTTCACCGATGGTCTATGTCTCTGTTTACTTTATGGTCTTTTTTTCTCTCTCCCGAGTGTCCCTCTCAGCCCCTTGCTTTGTTATTGTGATGATCTCATTATCTGCGGCTTTATTACCTCATTTTACTTTATTTGGGTAGTTTTGCTATTGATCTTCCTACCTATGTTTCATTGATGGTTTCTTTTTCTTTATGTTTCTTGGATGGTTCCTTTATTTCCATGATGGTGCTTGTGTGTCTGCTTACCTCTGGTGTCCCCTTCAGAGGAGGTGCAAGTACATCAATTTGCGTAGCCCTCAAGTAGTAATGGTTTGTGTGCAGTAGGAATAACTTCTAGCCCTAGATTCACGCCTTGTGCTTAAAAACTCGCAGCATGTGAGTATACCTGCTTCCACTCATTTAGGATGGAACATGTGATGTTTGGAAAGGTAGGACGGGGGCAACATTTACAATGCCCCATCAGATGAGCAGTATGCGATCTGTGACCAGACGGAGGCATTTATTAAGCAGTTTTTTTGTTTTGCAGTGAAAGGAACTCCTAATTTGCCCGTGCACATCATCAAAGTTACTTTACATTTTAAAATGCAGTATCAACAGTGTTTCTCCATTTTGTGCAATTTAAATAGGTTTTGAGGCTTTTTATTTGCGGATTCTTTTAAAAGCTTAATCATTGTGATTGTTTAGGTTTTATTGCTTTAGGGTATTAAATATGTCATGGTTTAACGTGCCTCGGCTAGATCTTATTTTACTAACACTATTTATTTCTTCATATTATGAAAGCATATACGTTCAGACTACAATACAAAATAGCTATATTGTGCCAATTAGTGTCAAAGCTTCTTTGCTAAAGAAATAAGCCTTTTTGAATTTTAAAGAGACTTTCGCATATTTTCATTTAATTGCATACAAGTCAATCCTTGAGGGTGTGTGGCGGTTCACCGGTGGCACATGAAGCAACAGTAGATGTTGTAGCACTCCGAATAATGTGCTGCATGGCTAAATACTCATAAGGTTCCAATGGCGAGACCTATTGGCTATGCCAATGCTTGTTTTTATAGGGGCCATTCTGGACACATCATTGAAACTATTTTCACCCCTCTCAATTAGTCTGGAATATTAAAGGTATGATCCAGATTTTTCAGCTTTGGTCCTGCGTTCCATCCCAGAAGATTGAGGCGGCTTGGAGTCTGTGTATTCTGCTGGTGCCACATGCTCATTGGTACATAAGGGCTCTGCAGTGAAACCTTTGTCTAGAGTGGACTCTGCACTGGTGGGGGGTGATGGATTTGTCAATGCTGGGCTGTGAGGCCACTTGGACAAGGTGAAGATCAAAGAGCTTCACATCTCTTTTGTAGCAGAGAAACTGCATTGGGTTTCTAGAGCTGCATGCCTGCCCAGCTGTTCTGATTGCCTTTCTACCTTCTATTGAGGATGCACCTATGCAGGTTTTGACGGACAACATGACCACCAGTTAGTACTGTAATAAAGGGTCACATTTACTGTGATAGGAGGTGCTTTGATGTTTTCAGCCATCTGGCTGGCTCCCTAAATGTCAGGAAGGATGAGCTCAGCAAACAAAATCCAGCCAGCCATGAGTGGTGTCTTCACCTGGAATTGGTTCAAGGCATATTCGCCCAGTGGTGTTGACCTGGATAGATCCTTTTGCCACTTCTGGAAAATACTACTTGCTGAACTATTTGATCCTTATGTTACTTCCTGAAAACACTCTGTTCAACTTTTTGTGCTTTTAGGTTTATACCTAAAAGGTCCTCTGGGAGATGTATCTGTTAGAGAATTCTAGCTGCAGATTCCTTACTTTGAATTATCCCCAGGCGTCAGACTGGATCCGGAAACTTTTTCCTGAGCAGTATCCCTGCGCGCTGGTAGATGGCATCAATTGGGCATGCTTGGCATCATCTGCCGCATCTTCGCCGGAATTGATGTGCGTGGTGCCTATATAGGCACCACCCCAGCACACAGCCGTCAGTTCTTTTTTTTTTTCTTGCCATTCAGTGCAGATCGGAGAGAGCTACTCCTTCAGTCAATTTTTGGCTGAACGTTTTTTTTATTTTTGTCAAGTGTTTTGAAAAGTTTTTCTCCTTGTGTGGCAGGAATGTCCTCCAGAGGGACCGGCTTCAAGCCCTGCGGCACCCGCTGATGCCAGTGACGAACCCACATATTGTTTGCCCTTGGTGCCACGAGTGTGACCACAATGTTAAGACTTGCATCGACTTCCTTGCCATGAACCCGAAGGCCTTGAGTGAGTGGTCCCTCAAGCTCCTGGCTGCTCCACATACGATGTCGCAACGGCCTTGATCCCTGTCTTGAGGAAGGTCCTGGGATCAGTTGTGGAGCCCAAATTCTTCATTGCACTCGAAGTCGTCTGGTCACTCGGCTAAGTCACACCACAAAAGAAGATCAAGAAGGTGAAGAGGTCTTCCATCTTCACCTCGTTCGCCGGCCGATGAGACAAAGGAGTATCCCCATCAGAACCGCTTCTTCCTTTCAGTTAGCCCCTTACAGAAGTCCTGCTTGGGACCTGGTCCAAGCCCAGTACAGGGGCTCCTGTGAACAGGACGATTGCCAGCCACAAACCCCCCGCTCCAGGGGACCCCAACGTCCTTGTACAACACCCTACCGGAGAGCTAGGTGGTCCAAGGCTTCACCACCCATGGCACATATCTACCGCACCCCTGGATAGGCAATCTAAGAGACTGGACCTTAGGGAGCAAGAGGTTTTCTTCCACCAGCCTGGTGTGGTGGTCTATGAAAAACGCATGCCTTTTAGGCCACTACTCCCACGCTCTGTGGGATACGGTTGTGCAGGTGCTGCCAGCAGCACAGAAGGAGACCCGGGCCATCCTCTTTATGGCGGCTTTAAGTCACCACAAAAAACTTTTCTAGGGATATCCAAGCAGTGCTTATGGACATGCCCTTTGATGGCTCTCATCACTTCGGAGACAATGCGGATTTAGCACTGGAGTTCTTAAAGGGCAGCAGCACTACAGCCAGGTCAGTGGAGCTTCCCGTGGCTCCGACCACTCCAGCCAGCTTTTCATGCCTTTCGAGGCTACAAAAGGTGCTTCCAGCCGCATCAATACCTTCCCAACCACCGCGGCATGCAAGATTCACAGTATCTGCGTGGCCGAGGATTGGTACCCACAGATCTCATGGGTCAGGCAGCCAGATGTCGTGCCAGTCCACTGCCACCTTGGCAGCTGCAGCATCTAAACTGGTATAGTCTGTCCCCTTACCATCATTGGCACCCAGTGGAAGGCAGACTGGTGGTCTAGAACATCAAACCAATGGGTTTTGCGGATTGTCCAGAGGGGCTACTCCCTCCCTCGAACCTACTCCACCACCCATGCAATCCGCTAGTGACAGGCTGACAGAGGACCATCTTTCTTTGCTCCACTAGCGTGCCTAACAAAATGAATGTGTCCCTGTGTAACGTAACTGGTGCTCACGTAAAGAGCTCTGATACCCGATACCTTTGGGTCAAGTTTGAGCTTTATAAATCTCCAGGGGAGGGGGGCTGGGGGGGGGGGGGGAGGAGGGAGAGGAGGCGGGGTGACACCTTTCTTGGCCAAGGGAGCCATAGAGAAGGTACAGACGCCAGAAGTAGGTCATGGTTTCTATGCCTGCTACTTTCTGGTGCCCATGAAGGACTGAGGCCTTCGTCCTATCCTAGGCCTGCACACTCAATGTCTTCCTCAAGGAGAAGTTTTAAATGCTCACACTCTCTCAAGTCTTGTCTGTCGTGGACTCAGGAGATTGGATGGTGGCATTGAATTTGCAGGGCTTATACTTCCACATTTCTATCCTGCCTGCCCACAGGCGTTACCTGTGGTTCACAGTAGGCCACGAGGACTTGGTTTGCTATGCTCCCTTTTAGCCTTACCAGTGCCCCATGGGCATTAACCAAGGTGATGGCGGTGGTTGAAGGTCATCTGCGGAGATCAGGGTTGCCAGTCTTCCCCTATCTTGATGACTGACTGTTAAAGGCCAGCTAGCCCCAGGCTGTTATCTCCCACATCCAGACTTCGGCGGACCTCCTGTGCATTTGCTAGGGTTCACTATCAACGTACCAAAGTCACACCAGACTCCCTCTCAGATGCTCCCTTTTATCGGAGATGTTATGGACACTGTGCAGTTTCGTGCCTATCCTTCCAAATGACACTTCCAGTATATTCAAACTATGATGCCAATGTTTCAGCCTCTACCCTGTATTTAGGGGAGACTGAGGCTGCTGGCCTCCTGCATCCCACTGGCATTTGCGGGTGCTGCAGTGAGCCCTGAAGTTCCAGTGGGTGCAGCATTTGGGAAATCTCTTTGACATGGTCCAGATTTCGGAGGGAACTGCAAAAGATCTACAGTGGTGGCTAACAAACCGTGATTGGGTCAGCAGCAGACCCCTCTCTTTTCCCCTACCAGATCTGACAGTGGTGACAGAAGAGTCACTCCTGGGATGGGGCAGGCAGATGGTAGAGTCTGACATCAGAGGCCTCTAGTCTCTGGCGGAATCTGGACTTCACACCAACCTTCTGAAGCTTGGGGCGATCCGTCTGGCATTAATTGCCTTTCTACTCTCCATCAAGGGAAGACTAGTGCAGGTGTTCACAGACAAATTCATCATCATGTTGTACTGCAACAAACAGTTCGGGTAGGGTCGTGGACCCTTTGTCAAAAGGCCCTGCGTCTCTGGACATGGCTGGAATGTCAGGGTATTTCCCTGATGGTTCAACACCTGGTGGGCTCTCTGAACACCAGGGCGGACGATCTCAGTGAAGATGCCTGTCAGATCACAAATGGTGTCTCCATCTGCATGGTGTGCCAGGTCTTTCAGCAGCGAGGAGAGCCTTGATTAGATCTGTTTGCCACTGCCGAGAATGCACAATGTCAGCAGTTCTGTGCGCTGGGGTTTCCAATGTGAATCTTGCTTGGAGATGCTTTTCGTCTCAAGTGGAGCTCAGACCTCCTGTATGCCTTTCCACCCATACCAACCATGCCCAGAGTTCTCAAGAAGATTAGGAACGCCCAGTCCCAAGTCATCCTTGTGGCTCCAAACTGGACTCTGAGAGTGTGGCATACCGAGCTGTTGAGCATGACCATTGGTCCTCCAATCAGGCTGGCCCTTTGGGGGAAACTTCAGTCACAATAGCAGGGGAGGGTTCTCCACCGAACCGGTCAACACACTGTCTTCTTGCGTGGAAATTGAGTGACACCAGTTGACAGCTTTCGGCCTTCTGCTTGAAGTCTGCAGCGTTATTCTGCCAGCCAGGCGTTCCTCCACCAAAACGGTATGCGCCAGTCGTTGGGGCAAGTTAGTGGCATGGTGAGCAGAAAAGCAGGTTGACCACCCTCTTTGCTCCCCTTTCTCAGGTTTTTCTCTTTCTTTTTTCTCTTGCCCAGCAGGACTCTGCTCTGGCAACATTAAAGGGTTTTCTTTCTGCTATTTCTGCGGTTGCCTAACCAGCCATCCCGCTTCAAATCCTCTATTGCACATAGGTTCTTGAAAGCTTTGCAACATACGTTTCCTCCTCCTACTCCCTTTATCATGCCTCAGTGGGACCTTAATCTTCTCCTGACATTCCTAATCTGTGCGCCCTTTGAGCCCTTGCACAACTGTCTAGTCAGGGTCCCTCCCATCAAGACCACCTTCCTGTTGGCAATAGCATCTGCCCAAAGGGTCAATAAGCTTTTGACCAAGCTTACACACCTGAACATCTACCCAGACAAGCTGCTTCCATGAACTAGAGCTTCCTTTCTACCAGAAGTCATCACTACCATTCATGTAGGCCAGTCCATTGCTCTGCCTACTTTTTACGCTCTGCCACATCCCTCTAAGGAAGAGGAGCGGTCTCACTGACTGGACCCAGAAGATCGCTGTCGTTCTATATTGACCACACGAAAGAGTTCTGGGTGGACAACCAACTGTTCGTGGGGTATGTCGGAGCAAAGAAAGGAAAGACTGTGCAGAAATGGACCATCTCCTAATGGGTCGTGCTCTTCATTAAAATCTGCTACGGATTGGTCAAGAAGCAACCCCCCCCCCACCAAAGTCAAGGCTGCTACCACTGCGTTAGCATGCGGAGTCTCGGTCCTGGACATCTGACAGGCAGTAACGTGGGCTTCCTTGCACATGTTCACAAAGCATTACTGCTTGAACAGTCAGGTGCGCTAAGAGGGGCACTTAGCTGGTTCAGTCCTGCATGATTTTTCGGTATGAGATTGTTTTGAAGACCCACATTTGGAGGAATCTGCTGCTAGAAGTCTCTTTCAGATGGACAAGTTACTTACCTTCAATAATGCCTTATTTGGTAGAGACTCTTTCTAGCCCTAGATTCCTTACCGACCCACCCATCCGACTTAATCTGTGAACGGATTTCCAGGGACAGGGCTTTCCCCTTTCAGGGACCTAGTTTTCCACAGCAGTGGTCAGTGTTCTTCATAGCTCTGCGTTCTTGCATGGAAAGTCAAGAAAAGAAACTGACATCAGCACGCTGGGGTGGCACCTATATAGGCACCGAGCACGTCTCATCCAGCGCAGCCGATGCCAGCATGCAGAGAAGATTGACGCCACCTACCGGTGTACTGGGGTACTGCGCAGAAAAACATTTCCCCATCCATTCTCACGCCTAGGTAAGGAATCTGTGGCTAGGTAGTCTCTACCAGATATGGCAATACCAAAGGTGAGTAACCTGTCTGCTATGCCTGCCATGGGTCTCGGTCTCCGTTATGTGCTCACACCTCAGCTGCTGCTTTCCTATGGTTCTGAGAAAAGTCAGGAGGAACCAGGTTCGGATCATCCTGAAGGTCCTATTTGGACTAGGAGTGTCTACTATGCCAGCCTGCTGAGTCTAAATGTCTAGCTCATATCCAGTCTACCTATTAGAGAGGACCTGCTCGCCCAACAGCAGGCCATGGTTTTCTATGTGAACCTCCACAATGTACACATTCAAGCATCGAGAATGAACAGCACAAGCTGAGCAGATTTGATCTGCCAGAGGAAGTGGTGGATGTCTTGGTTGCTTGTTCATAAAGTAGAGACAGATTTATTTTAGGCATCCTGCAATATTTGTGGGCTAGTGAGATGACTGTTGGTCGTTACGCTGTAGGTGAAACTTTCTGATGTGCTTCTTTTTGTCCAGTGTTTTTTCTGGCAAGGCCTTCATCGTGAGCTGAGCTCTATTAAAGGTTATTCCTGTGTTGGCCTAATATGCCCTCTTTTTTGTAAGTTACCAGTTGTGATGCATTTCTTGAAAGATCTTGTGTGTGTGTGTAGCTGTATATATCACCCAAAATTTGCTCAGCAAATCGAAGCCGCACTCCCACGCAGGTTAGGAACATCCTTTATTTAATGAAAGACAGCCAGCTTCACATCCTGTATGGTAGTCCTTTGGCCGACGCATTTCAAAGAATTCTCTCTCCTTCTCGGGCCAATGCGAGCCCCCCCGAGGGCCTTTACATTCATTCATTCTACCAGAACTAAAGCTGCCACTACTCCCTAAGCCAGAAATGTTACAGTGATGGGTGTTTGCCAAGCAGCCACATGGGCATATGTCCACACCTTTAAGAGGCATTACTGACTTGACTCGGATTCATAGGGAGGGCTTTTGGCTCTACTAAGCCCTGCAGGACTTTCTGAATGATGTCCCACTCCTCAGACCCATCTGCCCTAATTTTTGGGTGGTACTGCTTTGGTATCTATTCAAAAGCTGTTGAGTCTGCATTTAGAAGTATTTGTCAGTAATTCTTTCTAGAGGATACTCTAACTGCAGATCTCTCACCCACCCTCCTTCCCATCCTAGAAGTGCATTTCTATGTATTAAGGTTCCATGTTCTATTTTGGACACTCACTGTTCTCGGTCTGTTGCTGAGACTCTGTATCTAAAGGAATGTAATGCTCTGTTGTAAACTGACCTGAAATTACAGGCATGGCGCCTCAATCAATCAAGCAATCCAGGATTTGTGAAGTGCACTTCTCACTCGTGAGGGTCTCAAGAGCTGGGTCTTGAGGCTCTTCCTGAATACTTGCAGAGGGGGGGGGGGGGGGGGGGGGGGGGGTTCGTATGATGTGGAGTTTGTTCAAGGTCTTGGCCGCAATTTCGGATAAGGCTCTTCCTCCAGTTCTGGCTCCGCGGATGTGAGGGATTTCGGCAAGGGCGAGGTCAGTGGAGCAGAGGTTTCTCTTGGGTGCCTAGAAGGAGATTCTTTTGTTGAGGTATTGGGGTCTGGTGTTGTGGAGGAATCTGTAGGTGTGAGTGAGCAGCCTGAAAGGCACTCTTTTCGACGGGGAGCCAGTGGAGGTCTCGTAGGTGCTGGGTGATGTGGTCTTGTCGTGGGATGCCGAGAACGTGTCTGGCTGCGGCGCTCTGGATGGTCTGGAATTTGAGTAGAGGTTTGTTGATTCCTCGTAGAGGGCGTTCTACTAGTCCAGTCTGCTGGTTAGGAGTTTGTGGGTAACGGTCTTTCTGCATTTGGTTGTGCATCATCACTTTTGGAGCTGGGACGAAGCCAGTGAGGAGTGTGAAGGTGCCATTATTAGTGCAGAAGCAATTGCTTGAAAAGTTTCCGATCTAGACGGTCGCCTGGGGGGAATTCAAGAGATAAATAATTTGTGGTTAGACAAAGTGTCCACCGCACAGACATTAACAAAGGTAAGTAACTTTTTCTTCTTGTCCAGTGATAAAGCAGGTATGTTGGGGTGCAGACTTACAATGCACAACCTTTGTTAGTGAAGACTGTCTGTTAGTCCACTATGGTCTCTGGACAAAGGCTCCTTCCGAATGATTAGATTTTGCAGGTAAGCCTTTCCTTTATGCAGCTATATAGCAGCTCAAGAATGTGCATGGTGGGTATTAAAGAAGTGGCCTCTCACCAAGGAAGTAGGCGCTATTTGTGAACTAGGCTTCCAAGTTTGGCTGTTTATGGGCGTTTCAGTGTTTCAAAGATGAATGTATGTTTTTCTTTAAAATGGCATGCTTGTGATAATGCGTGATCCTGTTCCATCCTTTAGACTTATTTGTCCGGAGATAAAGTCCTTACTGTTGTCAGTTTCTTCTCTAGAACAGCAGCTCTTTTTTGCTAATTAGCTATTCCTCCAGTGAATGGCAAGTGACATACTATACTCAACCGCATAATCCCTCTCGTTCAAGGTTCAGTTTTGATTTTTATGCTAAATTAATTTCTTGCATTAGGCGATGTGCTAGAAAATGTATACAATTCTCTCCAGTTTGAATGTTTGAATATAGCAAATAACAGCTGATTTCTTAACTTTATAAATATGAATTGAGACGTTGTACCTAGTTTGCAGCATTTAGAATTCTTTTTAACCAGAAACAATATGTTTTTATTAAGATCAGCAAACAAGCAGATGTTTGATTATGTAGCAAGTACAGCAAATAGTGGTAAACAAGAGCCTCCATGCCTCGTAAGAATATATTCCCAGTGGCCCTGAACGTAAGTGAGAGCGGCTTCTGACCTTGGCGATAAATTATAATTGACGTTCAAAACATTATTTTCGGCAAAAAGATCAATTTTGTAGTCAGTGGTAAGAGATGGATATCAAATTTATATATTTGCAGTTCTATCCATTATTTCTGGAGCTTGATGCCAATTACCTGCTTTATTTTCCTAAACATGCTGTATTGGTTTCTCGTTCTAAATTTGTTCTCATATGTTTACTTGAAGGGAACACCAAGAATTTTCTTGTTGACAAAACGTAACATTGTTCTTGCTGACAAAGTCTGGACAGATCAAGATGGAGGTCCCTCTTGTAGATATCACCAACATTTCCATGAACTCACAAAATGATGGCTTCTTAGCGCTACACCTGAAACAAGTTTGTTTGCAATTGATTACTAATGCGAACCAATCTATTCTCAAGCACGGACTGTAGAATACGTGCAATTGCCGGAAATTAGTTTTATGATGAAGAAATTTCAGTGAATTTAAGTGTCTGCCTTTGTAGACACTCGTAAGTCGCCTGTGTTGCTTCGCTAGCACTATAGAAGTATTTCTCTCGATCTTTCTCTAGTTCATTCTCTCTTTATTTCCAGCACTTTCCTCTATTTACCCCATCCTCTCCATCATGTACTGACGTTTGTGGTCTTTCTGCACCATGCCCGAACCCAACTATTTTGTGTTCTGCAATTGCTTACATAGTGTAATACCTTCAATGTTCACCAACTTCCTTCCCTGCCCAGGCATTCCACCTGTGAGGTGTCTTCACATTACCTCTCCTAATGGATACTGGTACCCTAGGTCCTTTCATCCCCTGGCCGCTCATGACTATTCTTTGCTCTGCTGCTTTCAAATGCACGGCTGCACACTTCCAGTGTATATGATGATGACATCAGACTGGTCTTTTGCAAATTAAAGATTAGTTTACTCTCACACATTAAGAACTTTACCTAAGAAACACTACCTAAATTTTTCTTGCCAATGCGTATTTTGTCCATGTTTTCACATAGTTGTATAAAATATTTAATTTTAATTTTTGTATGAAGAATACAAGATATCATTTGAGTTTTAATGAGATTGTAATCATTCTACATGCACCCTATGTATACATCAGTAAGCTGTATACTCCATAGAATTTCACAAACTGATTGTTTCTCTTGCTGTATTCTTTTAAAATATGTCCTTCGATCTCAAGGCATATTAAAAGCAAATAAAAATACTTTGATAGCTCCAAACAGTGTATTCATGTACACCTACATTGTTATTTCAAAATGGTTGGCAGTTTTTAATAGATAAAATCAACATGTACAGACAGATATGGTTATCTGGCCTTGGAGCTTTAAAGGTTTGTGTCTTTTGTTTGTCTTACCTGAAAACGAACCCATCTGCTGTTTTGTTTATCATTGGGCGCTGCTGCTGCTAAAGGGGATTTTCTGTTCGACAGTCATCATCTTATTGAGGTGGCTACCAAGCTTTATCGCACTGCACTCATCCACTTCAAACAGAAGATCTCTTTCGAAATTGCTGATGAGTAAGTCCCCTGATGCTCTTACACATTTAGTCTGTGTGCCATAGGACTTGATGTGCAAACTGCACACACAGAGCTGAGTAGTATTCTGTGTACCCCCATTCCCTGTAAGGCTGAACTGATGCAGGCAATGTGTTGGCGTAACCGGTGTGCTATGGACCCTAGTGCACGAAATGAAATGGGCCACCTAAACGCTGTTTGAACTGTGAAATACTGTAATAAGATTTCAGTTGGCCCCAGTGTATCTGCTGCACCAATGGAAGTTACACCCCTGCTGGTGTCTGGATTGAAGTGGAAGCTATAAGGCAGAGTTGGAGGTAGGTTGGAACCCTAACAGGACCTATCTGCTGTGACTGTACCCCAAGGGCGTGAAATGGAACTTAGAAGTTACCTCCTACCCGAGTGTCTCAACCTTTTGAAAGGAAGACCCTGCCTTCTAATCTCAACAACCAACGTGGTTTTCTATTAGAAACAAACGTCAGAATTCAAATAGGGAGCATTTATCAAGAATCACCATCACAAGTTCTTCTGAATTAGTTTAATTCATAATTGTACCAGAAAGTCTGATATTTTGTTTCTCTACTCTTTAGCTACCATTTGGTCCCTTTTAATTTTTCTTGGAAATGTTGAGCTTTTTCCTAAATATATAATTATTGCAAATAAATGTATACTGCTTATTTATGCCACAGCCCTTCTGATGGGGAGGTTAGCCTTTTCATCAACATCCCCTGCTTCAGAAACAACCTCTACGTCATACACTTAACTACAATTAAGAAACACCTACTATATATTAGAATCAGTCCCATGCCATAGTTTTATTAAGCTCATTCAACAGTCTCAAAATATGTTTAACCAAAGATTTTGAGTTGTAAATATTAAGGCGTTAGAAGAAAGCTATTAATACTTGGTGAATCAAATTGATAGCTACGGTTTTGTGAGAAAGTAACTCTTTTTGACTGGTCACCCTGATTTTTTTCTAGACTGATAACACGGTTTTTTAGGTCTCGCCTAGCAGCGCTTGCGCTGCCTCTTCAAGACATCCTGTATTGAGGTATGGATTTGAAACACCGCGTACTCTCAGCCCACCTTTTTGGCTACTACTACTGTCCTTTGTAAATGTTGGCTTTCGATTTGTTAACAGGCTTATTAGTCCCTCCTTAGTACTTCCCTCACCACTGTTACCTCCCATGAGGACTTGACCTTTAAAATGTGTTGTTTCTCGGTGTGTTTTAATTACAGTCTGTGAGCACTATTTTGTTAATGACTTTCTCCTGGCTGTTGTTGAAAGACGCTCCCTACCCTCCTCTCCCAATCCACATCTGGCATATACACGATGTCTTTGTATTTGTTTTAAGCGCTCTAGCAATGGTGGCCACGCACCTTTCTTTTGTTTACTCTATTTTTTAAACATTGTATGTTTTTTTCTCTCATAACACTGCATGACGGTAATTGCGCCAGCGTGGCATCTTTTTAAAATGATTGGCTCGCGATGGCACCCATGTGTCTTATTTTTAAAATGTGGGTTAATTTAACACAAAAAATATATATTTATTTTTGCAGCACGGAATGCTTTAATAGCCTCCTGCGCCTTGCTTTAGTTAGGCTTTTATTCTGCACACACACTAGGATGCCGCTCTATCCAGGGCAGCTGATGCTGCCTCACAGCCCCTCTCCATACAGATTCCACAACAACGATAGGGCACAAGGCACAGGATTGAGTGCGTGTGGCTCCGAGCAAACCCTCCCCCTTCAAATGGTCTTCACTGGTTGGAGGCTCCTGGGGGCAGTGGCGTGCTTTGTAAAGGGACATTAATCACAAACGCAACGAAACCCAACGAAGATCCCGATGGCTAGCCATATAAGGTTGTGGGAACATTTGCCAGGTCAGTAGTATCATGGTATTAGTGTGGACTACACAGTTCTTTCCGTGTACAGTATATCTTGTTGTCTAATCGTGGTTGGATGGTATTTTTTTTAATAAAGTGACTTCAGGCCTTTGGTACTTTCAAAAGTAGTAAACTGGACATGAAAACAAACATGAAATCTTTTGAGCATTGTCTGTGGGTGCTTCTTGCTAAATTCTGTAATTTTTCATGCAACGCTCTATTGCAAGTAGGAGAGTAAATGTGGGCATACCTGTTATAATGTCATCGATCGCCTATTTCGAGATGTTGGGTGATAACCTCGGGTTGCATAAGATCACCCTCGTAAAGATGGCGGAGGCCTAACAACTAGATGCACACCCATGAACATCTTGCTCAGTGTTTAGCAGTAATAAGCAATTGCGAGATGGCAAAAAATAAAAAGCATTTGCAATGCAATAGGTCTCGCATTTGCGAGAGTTTAAGCTATTGGAATTGTAAATGACAATGCTTTTTGTTTATGTTTGAAAAACCAACACATAAATAAAAGGCATTGTCATTTACAATGCCAATAGCTTAAACTCTCGCAAATGCTAGACCTGCTGCATTGCAAATGCTTGTTTAGCGTTAGAGTTGATAGTTGCCTTCAGAGTTCGGACTAATTGACAAAGTATGTGAAACAGGAAAAAGAAAACTACATTTCAAAGGTAACTTACTGCACTCTGTAGTCTTCGATTGCAACAACTGACCAGAACGGAGTTCATTTAAAGGGGAGATTGAACAGATCGCGTTACTGCCTGCAGGGATGGTCTATTGTATTAAATAGGCTTGGGTGATGGGACACCAGAGATCTGCCTCTTCACTTGAGTCACTTCAAGGGTTGCTGGAAAATCTTGTGTGCAGAGTGAAGATCCTGGGATGGTTCATAATGGGTGCTGGCTTCTGCCGTCACTCTGACCCTTTACTCTGGCTTTATGCATGCTGCAGAGTGCCTTGACCTTAATCTTAGCATCCACCAGACGCCAGTGTTGTGCTTTTGGGACTAGCTTTGATGTGGAATTATCAAAATATTACCACCTTTGAACTGGCCTCATTTACACGTTAAATCACTGTGAGAAACGCGATTTTGAAATAGTTGGCAAATCACAGCAAATTGAATATGGTTGTTTAAGAGTTTGATAATTCACTGAAAGACATTTTAAGAATATAAGAGCTAATCATACTTAACTCTGTTCACAGCCTTTGCCTTTCGCATGACAACTGATGGGTGCCAGTGTGAAAGAACTAAGAGTGCAATATACACATTACTTGTATCCATTAGCAAAAGTAAATATAAAATTATACGGCCATAGGGCAAAATAGCAGGTATACCTATAAATCCACAACAATGCATCACGCCCAGGAACACCACCTACGGGCTGGCAGTATAGCGCTGGTGCAATGTATATGTGCAAACAGATATAATTGGGATAGGGTTGGGGCACTAAAACTCAAAGTTGTGGAACTAACCATAAGCAAGCTCAGCAGCTAAGGAAAAAGATGCAGTGCAACTTCCCAATTCTTGCACTAGTGTATGTGGAGTGCTTGCTCACAAAAGCCATCCCACACTCTGCCTGCAGGAACTCCTTACACACGCGACCTTGCAGTTTGTTAATGCTAGGTGTTGGTAAGTCAAAAGATGGTGCCAGTCTTAATGACTGCGAGACACAGAGAGGAACTGGTGGTATGCTGCAAACATGGCAGGCAGCACTAGCAGGCTATAGCAACTGGGCCATAGAAAGCATTAAGAAATATAGTCTCCATTTTGACATTAGTGTACCTTTCGCTTGGCCTTCCACTACATTCCTACTAGTCTGACTCTCCCTAACTACCTTTGGGGCATTCCTTTGGTTGACATACTAAGTGCCTATATGTCTAAAAATATGCCAGCTAAGTGATCAGTGTTTATATCTATCGCAATCCTATGCTTCCATTCATGCTTATTCCTGCTTGATAAATGATCATCATGTGCTGATTTGCTGATGATTATAGTATTTGTCTGGTTAACAATATTGCCAAACACCAATAGCCACTCTATATTACTCATGCCCCTTAAAGCAGCATTCACTGTGCCCATACTCCACAACCTTTGGTGTAAATGATATTTGTCAAAAGGATATAACAGAGGCGAGGCAATGCACATACACTAAAGTGGAGTACACATTTTCCATAGTCTCAGTTTTTATTTCCTTCCTTCAGTGTTAAACATGCCATCAAACAAATGGTGCAAGGGGGAGCGAAAGAAATAAAGGCTAGCTCTCCCGAAACAATTTCAATTACGTCAATGTCCAAGCTTGCTTCTGCCCTCTTGCGCATCCCATGAACTGTGAGCTTGGAGAATGGTGGCCAATACCTGGCCAGGGTCCAACAAATTTACCACTGGAAGCAAATGGCTATACAAGGTTCTCAAGTGTCCCGATACCTACAATGAGAGTTGCTGGAAGTTCCCATAGCCCTTCGGGGTACAGGGATCCTGTGGCCTTTAACTATATGGTTTCTACTGAGGAACTTCAGCCAGTAATTAAAAAAAAGAACAGCAACAAATCTCTCCATAGAAAGAAATAGTACAGTAGAGCAGATGTCTTTTGCCATGAGACAGAAAGAAGACCGGAGGTTGGAAGGGACATGGCAGAAATTCTTCCCAAAGTATAAGATGTCTTAAAGAACTAAGGACTCTGTTCCCTATTGGACAACAGAAAGAAAACTGAAGAAAAAATGGCATCAGCACAATGGGGTGCAGCACAACGCGTAAGCAACCAATCAAGAACTAGGGACAAAAAGCTACTCCGTAATGGAAGCTAACTAATAAATGAAAGCAAGCATCAGATTACTAACTACAAATGAGGCATGAATGGATTAGCAATGGCGTCATGCTTTGCTTCACAAGGTACCCTCCGACACTTACAATCTTACCACTTGAGTAATTACATATGTATGGCACCCTAGCCTTGTTGAAATATTAGTTTGTATAGAGGAAAGGATGAACTTCTAAATTTGAACGACGCAATAAAGACAAAGATACATTTTGCATTTATTTACTTAATGAACACCTCCCGGACCGTATGAACAAATTCCAGCTCGGCGATAAAATGCATATTTCTAAATATTTACTCACAGTACAGTGCTTTGTTAGAACTACGAATCAACATTGTTTTCACCTTGTAATAAAGTTATATTTTACGTCAGGTAATTTCCACTCTGCTTTAACTTGTTTGTCTGGTACGACATTAACGATTGCTGATGGGTTTTGCGCGTTCAAACTTAATTCTGAAAAATATAAAAAAAAAGACCATGAACATTTAGTTTGTGGTTGGGTCAAATAAAGAAAGCCCAACTTGTATGAAGAGTGAGGAAACCCCACTTTTACAGCCCTCAATTGGGATTTTTCTGATTACATATTGATGTACATTTACGTATTTCACATTTACAATTATTGTCACTGTAATATGAAACAAGTTATTTATTTCAGATATATTAGGGAATATACACTGTATAGTCGAGTTAACATATCGCAGACATTTACACAACTACTTTTTTTTTTTTTTTTTTAAACATGTTTTTATTGCAGAATTAAGAATGAGGCATCCAGTAAGTCGACCTGTACACACATGGTGTCTCAAAGCACCCCCACCGTTATAACAATGCACACAGCCATTCAGCCCACATCCCGGAGGCCGGGCGGCATACTAATACAGATACTCAGAGTGTCATGACGATCTTCTCACAGAGATGTCAGGTCAGCAGCCCAATATAATATCTGCGTTTATACCCAGCAAACTCCCTCCCCAAAATCACCGCCAGACAGGAACCACCACTCAGCTTGGTCGGCACCGAGTTTGCCCTTACCCACACCATCAGTCCACACTAGCGCCCTCCCATGGTAACAGTGCCAAAGGCCTATCATATAGCACATTCTAGGTGCCCAAGGGGGACATTTACATAACTACTTACCCATGAATAGTCAAACACATATGAGATATACCCGACATATTAATTGACCTGTGAGTTTTCAAAAAACACACATAAAACCAGGCGAGAAGACTAAAGTAAAAGATAATGAGGTATACAAGTAATTGTTTTTGCCGAGTTTACAGCTCTTTTAGAACAAGGATTGCTCCCAGCTTCCCCACTTTGATTAAGTCGTCGATATTTTTAGGTCTAGCTGGCGTTGCAGCGCGAAGCGCTGCCGCCAACGAGAACTATTGTTGCCGTGATGCCTCTCAAGGGAGACAGACCGGGGCACGCGCAGCGATCGGGGTCTGTGGACGCGCTTGCGCAGATGCACACGCACACACACAGGAACACGCGCGCGCGCACACACACACACACACACACTCCGCCGCTGCCGACCCCCCTCCCCGCATCCGCGGCTGCCAAACGCGTGCGCACACGCCTCGTTTTAGCAGGGGGCGCGCTGTGCTTTACTGAAGAAGTGATGACAGGAGGTGTTGCGCACATCTAAACCTCTCCGCAAATAGACCTAAAAAGTGTTTTTTGCTGATACATCACAATATAGCTTCTACATAAGCCTTTATTCTGTTTCGAACCACTCACGCCATCAAATCATAAACACACTTAACTATCCCTGAGGCCAAAACACACTTAACTATCCCGGAGGCCATTATATTATTTGACTGGTGTAATAGAGCGGTTATCTCTCGGAACACACGCTTACAGGGAGTAGAAACATTTCCTTCCTCCCCAGACTTCCAAGTAACTTTATTCTCATACAGTTCCTATCATCACATTAGCCTGCAATGAGTCACGTGACTGTCTGCATTCTGTTCCCCTTTCCCCTGCTCTGTTGGGCCGTGCATTAAGAGCTCTGCTCTTTGGGGGCCCCAGTGACAGAGCCCCTCCCCTGGACCCCAGCTCCTTACCATGTCCCTCCTCGAGGTTCTTCATCTCCTCAGCCACCATGGCAGCTGTGGGCACGGGGGCAGCACTTCCAGGGAGCCCAGGAAGACCAGCCGATCTCTCCTGCAACTCAGCATCTGTCGCCCCTGCCACACCGCAGAGTGGACAGGGGGCGGGAGCAGGCAAAGGTCGCGACCAACCAGCGGACACAGAGCAGGGGAGTGACCAGCACCCGCACCAATGGGAGCGCGGACAACGGGGCGAGGAATGTGAGAGCTATGTAGGCAATCCCGGGATGATTACAGACAGGATGTGGGGTTTTCAAGACAGCCCCATCAGAACGATGATAATATACCATGCCACCCCGAGCGCTCTGTAGCAGAGAGATATTTACGTAACCCTTTTCCTGCCTTCGCCTTTGAGCAACCGAAGTCAGGAGATGCTCAACATTAATATATTTTATTGACATTGAAAGATGTGCCCCATTTACTATACACGCCGACGGGAAGAAACCAGTGAAACGTTTCCATGTGGCTTTTTGGGTCGATCTTTCCAACTCCCACATTTAATCCTGACGGTCTTGATTTTGTCGTAGGCCGCGATGCAGCAAGCGCATTTACTTTCCAAGCTACTGTCCACGCCCACCCCACCCTCTTCCTTGGTTGAATGGCTTGCCACTTAAACTTTCCAGCAGCTGAGGAAACATTTCCGCTGATTTTCAATCGCCAAAAATAACGATTCCGGAAAACATGCCCATGGTCTGTTTGTGGGGATATCAAACCAGACAAAAAGTCAGAAACAAGAATTGGCATAGCCAATAGGTCTCGCCTTTAGGACCTTATAAGTGTTTAGCCATGGAACAGTTGATGTTGTTGCACCATGGATATTGTGCTACATAACTAAATACTTATAAGGTCCCAAAAGCGAGACCTATTAGCTATGCCAATGCTTTTTTAGGTCTCGCTTTCGAGACCTATTGTCGCCGAGATGCCTCTCAAGGGAGACAGACGGGGCACGCGCAGCGATTGGGGTCGGGGTCTGTGGACGTGCTTCTGAGATGCGCTTGCGCAGATGCGCACACACACACACACACACACACACACACACACGCACGCACGCCCCGCCGCCCACATCCGCAGCTGCCTAACGCGCGCGCACACACACACATCGCCACCGCCTCCCCTGTACAATGGTCAGTCATTACCTGCTTCTTGTGTGAATCCCTGTAGCACTTGAGTGATTTTCATGCATGACGTCACAGGCCTGTGTTGAAGTCTTTCAAGCGGGTCCAGTAATTAGAAGTGACTTGAAGCCAAGCCTACCGCGAGAAGAATAGGGTCAGGCTGACACCCGGGAAGCTAGAAATCATTCGGCACCTGCTATTCTCAGAATACATTCCTCTTCTCAGTGCTGTCAAAGCATAGGCTTTCTTAAGCATCTCACACGCCCAGCAAAGATGAACACTTCCTGCTACACGTGCGAGAATGTTGTTTTCATTCTTCTCTCTAATTATTTTCAGGTCAGCTTCTCACGTGATGCTGCAGTTGTCACGTTTGCTTCTTCCACGTCCCCTGTATTTAGTTGTGTTTCGTCACCCAGCATTAGAAGGTAGCAGCTGCTGTAAATAGAGCAGGCTGAAGTAGCGTCTTGGTGTTTTTTTTCTACGTACTTACGTCATTGGCAACATCAGACGGAAGAGTGCGTGTGTCATAAGTAAAGTTGCCTCCTTCGCAGAACTGTAATTGCGGAAAGCGACGCACGCGTGAAAGGAGTGGAATGTTTTGGGTGGGTACGTATAAGTAATTCACTGTAGCAATCAGCTGACGGCATCTTCTCATAACACCTTATATGTGATGAATGTGTTTGATGACCTCAACCTTATATAATGAGATTAAAAGATTACGTATACCTCGGACTACGTGGGGCCGAGCACACACACCTGTGCCAAGTTCCTGGTAAATTGAAATTGAAGCATGCTGAGGCAGGGTTGAAACCCTCCGAGTGGGGAATGGATCATAATGTTATAGGTTTGCCTCTATCGAGGCTTCTTCAGTGTCAATATTGATTACTCTTTAAACTGGAGCTACACCGTTTGGTTAGTATCTACGAGTGCTCTGGCTATACTGAGGGTTTGCTTAATGACTGGGCTTGCAGAATTGCCTTTTCGAGCTAAACGTGTTTGATGAATTGGGGTGCAGTTTCAAGGCTGCCATGAGCCCTAATGCAAGAGAAATGTCTCTGATATTAGTTGGGCAGTGTAAGACAGCCAGAATTGGGGTGCAGTGGGCCCATCACACCCCTGCACACAGTTGAATTGAACGTGCTATAACAGCTATGCTAATGATACTGTTAACAGACCCTTCTCTGTTCTTGTTGTAAGCATTGTAATCCACGAATGATTTTCCAAATGTGTCCGAGATTTTGTTGTTCATTTTGTGAAAATGTGCTACCACCAGCGTGACTCGTTATGTTTCTGTGTTAGGTGGATCTGTCTACATCAGTGAGTTAAGGGGGACGATTCTTGGTGTGTGATGGGTGAGACAAGAGGGCAATACAGAGCCTACTTGCCTTCTAGGCTTGCTTGCATGTTTATGGCCCGTCAGAAGTACATGGGTGTAAGACTGTTCATAGTAACGAGTGCCATTTTTTGCCATAGTAGACAATCAACATATATTTGTGCTGCCTTGGATGTATATTAAGCAAAAGACACACAATTGATGGCTAGGTTCAAACTGGAACCGCATGGTGAGCAAAAAAACATGGATTTAGGCCCAGATCTCTGTACTGGGGTGAATGTATGACATTGTTCTGCATTCTGTCCATCAATTGTTGTTTTTGCATTTGTCACCCCGAGTGGGAAGGGTATGCCCAGACGTTGGTCTCTTGCTCTCCATGCCACTGGAATCAAGCTATCCTGGCTGAAGACTGGTGAAACCCCGAAACCGGTCCTACGATGCTGGTTTCCAGTCCAGGGAGGACCTGGCTTGGCAGTGCGGGCTGGACTGTTCCCATGAGGCACAGGGTCAAGACTGATTTGCATATGGCTAGGTTCAAACTGGAACGGCATGGTGAGCAAAACAAGCATTTGCAATGCAATAGGTCTCGCAGTTACACGAGTTAAAGCTATTGAGAGTAAAAAATGCCAGATGGAACACCGAGCAGCTAGCAATAAATTGTGCTGGCTGCTCAGTGAATAGACATGTAAATCGGGGTTTTTGATGGAAGGGGTGGGGTTTGGTGGAGGAGGATGGCACTTGGCTCTATGTATATCTTGGCACCAAGGGCGAAGATTTCTTCGACCTGGAGCCAGAAAGCAGGATAGTGACTTCACACTGGTGGGCGCGGTCTGTAAATCACTGCCAGAATAGTGTTTTAGTTTGGGCGTTATTCACGTAGCCCGGGGAGGATTCGGAAGACTTGCATTCATTTCAATGGCTGCGGGCAGGGCAGTCAGCTTAAACAATGTAGGAGTGGGGGCGTGTCAGTGGCCTCTGCTTCTTCCGTGAGACCCAGCAATAGTTGTTCATTATTAAAATGATTGGTGGGCTGGGGTCCAGGGGTGGAGTCCGAATGCAGCATTTTCCGGTCAGCCATGCTGTCTACCGTCCAGTCATGCGGAGGAGCCTGGCACGAGAACGTTCCATTGGTGAGTTATTTATTTTTACACAGTACATTGTATTGATCAAGAGACCAATGCTGAACGCTACACACAGCGGACAGATTGGTTTTGTTAATGTGCGTTACATTCTTAAATTGTTTATTCTTTGTCGCTGTTCCTCGACCCTTCTGAGAATCTCATCAGTATCTGCCACGAGGCCGCACTGCTTGGTTTCTTTAAGAAGCTTCCCTGCTTTAAGGGAGCTTATCCAGTCTTTCCTTGGTGTGCAGGGGCCGGCGAGACGGGTTTTAAAACGTCTCCTGCGGCTGCCCCGTGTCTACTGTTTTTTCTCCATTTATACTCTCATGTACGATTTCTGCGAACGGCAAAATTCCCTTGTGAGTTTTAATTTCCACTGAAAATGAAGGTGCCATTTCCTCACATGTTAGCTTTAAACCCGTTTTCTTTACAACTTCAAACTGAATGGTCGTTTCTGGTCCTTATTTTATTGCACCAACTTGGAAGGGGTCGGAGATTCGTGATTTTTACTAGAAAATCCATATGCAGAGAGTACTGTGATCAGATGGGGCATTTGGGCAAATAGCGCCCCCGGTGAGACCAAATTTGACGTACCCTCCCACATGTCGGTGTGTAGTTAAAATTGGGGGGGGGGGGGGGGGAGTGAGAGGGATAAAAGATAGTAGGGATATGGGAAGGAAACAAGACAGCATGTGGACATGGATGCCAGTGCTTTACACACTTTTCTCTGCAGTCAGGTTAGAGGAAGGCTGCTGCAGGTAGGTCCTGCGTCCAGTGACGTAACGCAAAATGATGCTCCCCCCTGGAGAATGAGTGAGGGGCCCCTGAGACTACCATATCTCACCCAGGGGTGTGGAATTTATTAAAATATCTACTTGTCCAGGGGGCAGGTTGCTTCATAAATCTACTTGTCCCTTTGGTGCCATGTTGTGCGGCGACAAATTATGGCAGCAAACTCATTATATAAGAGCTCTTATATAGTCTCTCTGATTATGCCAGGGCTCATACCATAGTAGTGTTTGAATACTAGCAATCCCTTTATGTTGCTACGTTTCCGCAGATCGACATACTGGGACTGAAGGTAGTGGTAAACAATAGTTCCAGGGTTGGAATGTCCTTCTGAGTCTGTGCAAACCTACTAACTTGCATGTTTTAAGGGTTTTCAACAACTCTTCCCTAATCTTTTCCAATACTGAGAAATGTTGGAAATTTACTCCTGACAATGGCAGAGTAATCTTTCTTCCAGAGTTGGGAAAAAAATGGTTGGAGGGAAAATAAACTTGCAAACACTCAGGTTTTCGCATGAGCAAATCTCCATATCCATATTTGCTCATGCTAAAACGCAGTTCACAAATATTTTCTAGGAGTACTATCTCTTGCCCTACTGCTGTAAATTAGTGTGAATTCACGAAAGCCATATTGCTGCCCTTAATACAAGGACATCAGTGGCAGCTGGTGTTAAGGGGCGAAAGGAGCTTTGCCCCACTAGCTTCAGGACTAGGATCCGACGGGGAGGAGATAAGAGAATGTGTACAGAATGTAGCAGCTCCCTTCCTAGAAAAAAAAATTGAATTTGTATTCAACACGATGCAGTGAGCACTTCATTTGATTCAAATGAAGTGCTCACTGCTTCGTGTGAATACAAATTCCATTTTTTTTTTTTAGGAAGGGATGAGGTCACGTCAGAGACCTCCTGCACATGTGCTGGCCGGGGAGAGGACTATTGCTCGCCCTCGATGCAAAATCTAGAAGAGTGATGTCCGCATGAAGGGAGTGGCCAGAAAAAGGAGAAAATGGTTGGTTTTCAATAGGGCGCATATACTGTCGCCCAGGCGATATTAGCGCACTATTTAAATGAAAGGTAAGGGGCAGGGCTAGTGGGTGAGTGAGAGAGTAGTGGGTGGCAACAATTGGAGCACCCATTGCCTTCACGGTACTTTTAGGTCTCCTGGTTGGATAATGGAAGCTGGGGGCGTGGGCTGTGGAAGAGTTGGCTGCACAGCTCCGATTCCGGCATAATTGGCATGCAGGCATCAGGTGTGCTGTATTCCTGTTAGTTGTGTTTGAGATAAAATCATGTTATGAAGATCGTGATATATATGATGGATGGGGACTTATTTGCATGCATACGAATATAGAAGTAAAACCCTGTAAATGTGGTGTGGTGTACAGTTTGTGTCTCCTAAACATAAACTGCGCGATGGCTGTAACGCGAGGTAAGCTTTTAAGCTACAAGCCTCCCCCTTTAAAAAAAATCACATTGCTACCTCTGTTGAGTTAGACATGGTCTGAAAGAATTCTGAACTTGCTTTTAACTAGGGCTTCCTACTACATATTATAAAGTTCTCGAGGGCACAGCAGCTGCGAGATTTCTGCAGATAAGTCACACAATTCTGATAGCGTTAAAAGTCTGGCAGTATGTGTGAAGGGCATTGGTGCACATGCACGGCCTCTTGGCGCTGTGTAATATATCTCTGGCTACTTCATTTTCAGTGCTGAATTCAAATTCGGGACGAGAACAATCCGTGCATAGTGTGTATATTGCTCAGATTTTCAGCAGGAAAAGAGAGGTAAACAGCCACAGGTACGGGGTAATGAGAGGTTGGGACCGGTGCAAGGTACAGCAGAGAGGTACTCAACAGCAACAGGTACAAAGAGAAAGCGGCAGGGACAGTGAGACATACGGAAAAAGAGAGACGCAAGGCTGGATGAGACAGGCATACAAGCAAGGGCACTAGCTCGGTTCTTGCTACTTTGCATCCCTTCACTTCCCTGCATGAGATCCATGTCTCCTATTTTCCTGCATGCCCGCCCCTCCCACTCACAAACCTCACCAGCCGCCCCTGAAGGACATATACCAAGGGTGCACTTTTGAGACTTTCTTCAATAATTGGGCCCCTAATTTCGTCTGGCGTTAACCATGACCTTTTTTGTTTATTAAAATTCTCTCTCTCTCTTTCTCTGTATCGGCTGGCTTCACAATGAGTGACAGCATTCTGCTCTTTCACAAAGAGCATATCGGCACACAAATTAGTTTTGTTCAGTGCTAGTAACTAATGTGGCAGTGTGTGCTTTTTTGAGACCAAAAACAATTTTTGCTTTAGCCAATGTTTGTTATAATGGTGAGAGTCCGCCAGCTCTCACATCAATAAGGTTTTCCAAAAACAATGTCAAAACAAGTCACGCATTGCCAAAACTAAAAAGCTGACCACCATTTCAGACCTATTGGCTTTGCCAATGTTTGTTTATTTTTGTTTCCCAAAATCCTATTGAAACTGGTTACACTGATTTTCTAATATGAATATTTTGGGGAAATACTAGCATGCATCAACACATTTTACTAAATGATGCTGCAAAGAAATGGTACCTGAAATTTTACAGTAGTTTAGCAAAACAAAATGTTTCCTACTTTCATTTTTTAGTAACATTTTATATTGAAAGCAAAGAATCCTTAATCTTGCTTTCAAGCTTCTTCAAATATTTGCATCTAATCAGAGAGCATCTGGGAGCATTATGCATAGCCTCATATTGCTAAACTTTGAAACCATTTGTACACATTTTTATACTGGAACCACTGTCAGTAGTGCAGTCAGAACTTACATTTACTGAGAGCGCTCACCCTAATAATAAAGGCTTTCAATTAATGAACCATAAACACAAGTTTGAACAGCATTAACATATGCACACAAATATTATCTTAACTGCAGGCAGTGCCCTTCCCTGATCCTTAATGGGGTACTGCAAACTGGCAGCCGAAGGGTTTGTGCTGCTGGGGGTTGGGCCTGCTTGTCCCAAGGACAAAATGCACATTAAAACTTGTTGCCCTTGACCTAAACAACGATATTCATTCACCCCGTGCTGAATGCAGCCCCCTTGAAGGAATTGTGCCACACCCCCTTCGTTGCACCACGCAATATGCCTCTTCCTGTGTCTCGCCTATGCTAATGGTCGTCCAAGGGATTATGGGTGGTAATCGCTGTACTTGTGAGAATGACCATTCATTTAAATGCTCGTCTGAGATGAATGTCACTGCCCGAAAGGTGAAAACGGAGAGGAGAAATATTTTCTAGTGTTTTCTGCAACGTGGGATGCTGAAATTCTATTCCTACCCTACCATTATTTGGCATTCCTTGCAGTCTTAGAAGCAAAAAAAAGGCAGGTACTTTCGGTAACTATAACCACAGAAGTTAGGTGTGGGAAATCGAATGGATCTTATTTTTGTTAACATTGTGTAGCACTATGAGCTGCCAGAAGTACACGTCAAAGCACTTTTACTGATGGTAGGATGAGAAAAAGAGCTTCTTAGGTATATGCTTGTGCCTTGGAGTCCGTTTGTTCTTTGACAAAGCAGCATGAGAACAGATTTAACTACAACAGCTTGGTAACTCGAGTGCTTTGAGCAGAAGACGAAGGCAGCGCAGATATTTTGAGGGGGGCACTAAAGTTAACTAGGACATATCCACCACCAGGATCATCACAACTCCTGGCAGCAATTGTAGCAATGTAAGGATCCTCCAAAGTGCTGTGTGGATGGCTTGACATATCAAATGTTTTACTTTGAGAATTTCACCATACCAAAATAGAAGAAAGTACCAGCAGGGAAGGGTATAGTGAGGATAGAAGAGCAGGTATAGTTAAAAACAGACTTGCAAAAGCAACCAGATTTTTAGATTTGTGTGCAATGAGACATGATCAAGAGCGAAGTATAGATTTTCTTTACCTAAGTGCACAAATATGAACCTTGGGGATGCCCTGTGTGCCCCCAAGGCCCCTGGCCCAGAGGCATGCAGTGGGTCTGTTGATATGGGTTGCTTGGCCCATTGGGACTGCCTTTTCCCTGCACTGTCAAGCCAGTCTACCAATTTCCTGCCTACTCTTCACTCACTAACCTAACTGGCCTCCAGCTTTACTCCTCCATTTCAGTACCTCTTTGCCGATTTAAATATTTTTCACTTTGTACCTTAGTGATTGTGTACGTTGTCTTAGCGATGGGCAACTTTGCATTGCTGGTGATTTTGTACATAATCACAATGAGGGAATCTGTGGCCAAAATTTCAAGAACTATAATGACTTAATACATCCTGATACTGTGACGAGCTGCTTGTGGTGGTGTGATGTGTCTTGTGATGTTATAAGTTGCCTTGAGCTCTGATGGGATGGGCTGCAGTGAGCTATGATGCGATACAGTGGTGTGCCTTGAGTTATTGGCAATTTATTGATTCAGGCGATACAAATTTTCAACTGGAGCCCATAATACCGATCATTTATTTTTATCTTTCAAAGTTATGGATTATTGCAGGAAAACCTATTAGTGGAACATGTAGCATTTTAGGTCCCTCTTCTTTTCTAAGGTCTTACTCCCAAAAACCCTCGCAAGGAAGCATTTGCCAAACAAAGCAGTGTAGCGTCCAAAAGACTAGCAAACCCTGGTCACCTCAAACCATACGCAGCCTTTCGTTTCGTTTCTACCATGCCTCCCTCCATATACAAAAGAAACACACACACACTTCTGTGTGTGTAGGGCTTTAAGCAGTTCGGGCTCGCTCGCTCGCATATTACAATAGGGTACAACCATTTTTGCCCCTCCACTTTCAAAATCGATAGACTCACCCCCCCATGCCAATTTACCGATAGTGGTCGTATAGTATTTTAATACTCTGGCTATATTTATACCTCCCACTGCTCCATAGGCAGCTGGTGTTAATTAAGTAGAACAATGCCGCTGCCCTGATCAAAGGTGAGATGTCATTTTCTCTCACACCCCACGCCCAAGGGCTAGAAGGTTGGCAGGGGTTTAAAAAAAAATCTGAAAAAGGATTAAGAAGCTACCAGCTTCTTTGTGGCCCACCAAATGCGTAAGGCTTGTAGCTGTCCCAACTCTCTGTTCGTAAATTCCCGATTTGGTACGAAGTTAACAGTTCCCATTTCCACCCCTCTGTGTATGCTTTTGAGGTAAAAAAAAATTTTCAATTTCACAATTGGTGCCTCTTTCCCTTCACACAATTTTTATTTCTAATTATTTTCTGTGTGCTGGCCTCGACTACCTCTCACGTGTGTTAATCTTTGTTTTGTATTATTCATCAATCGTACTGTTCATTAAGGAGTTTTTAAAGCAACAACAGTTTTAAACAGACATTTCCAGACACTCATTTTTCCTCAGCATATGCTATTTACTGAGACTTTACATTTAATTTCACCCTCGTGTCGGGCCGTAATAGAACACGATCTCAACCAGTTACGCAAAATGGTTTGGGTTTCTTACATTGTAGAATTTGTCTGACATTGGCACTTTGCAGAGTTAGCTTTTCAATTTACAGGGCTTGTGAACGGACCATCCATCAGACGATGACAAGTGCCTGGCTCCTTCAAGCAGGAAAGAGAAAACAGCCTCTACTTACTCTTCAAATAGAGAGTTGGAAAGCACACAGTAGAGAGAATACCTTCTCGTGGAAATATACTAAACTCGTTTTCAGAGTACATATGGGCGTTGCTTAAATACCAAACCTTAATGCTTAATACTGAACAAAAGTCACAGGATGGTTCTGCCTCTTGACTTTTCCCCAGAGGCCAAGATCCCAATTCCTTATTTCGGTTTTGTCAGATCTATGATGAGGCGCTGAAACGAATCTTTCCCAAGACAGCATTTTCACCCCGTCGAAGCTCACTAACTTAATTTTTTAGATCTTGCCTACAGACAGCTTTAAGCAATCAGTTGTCAGATACCTTTTGTGACCAACAGTGGGCATTGGTCAGCCCATTGCTTACTATTTGTTGGCTTCTTGTCAATCTCATTTGCTTACATCTTATTCAACCCCGTTCCTTCTTCATCTTGTGTTTGCCTGTCCCTGCAGCATCGCTTCTTTACCGTCTTTTTGATTGGATGTCTTGTATCCTTCCACGGCTTCCCATCCGGTAACTACTTTTCCTTTCAGTACTCCAAGGGGCGAAGGGTTATCTTGCTCCTTCTCTCCTCGCATCCCCATTTATTACTGCCATGCTCTACTTGTTGCTCCCCATTCCATTTGTTGCTTTCCCCACCCCCACCACGTTCAACTTTGATTAAAAAAAAAAATATTCAAATTTAAATACTCCCTACACAGCTCCTTAGTTGCTCCCTTGCGCTTGCTGGCATTTACCCCACCCGCCAGTCGCTTTTGTCTTTTTCTTTTGTAGATGGCACATCGACTCCAATTAGCTGGTCGATCACGCCTTTCTTTAAAAACAAGCATTGGCATAGCCAATAGGTCTCGCCTTTCGGACCTTATAAGTGTTTAGCCATGCAACAGTTGATGTTGTTGCACCAACGATATTTTGCTGCATCACTAAATACTTATAAGGTCCCAAAGGCGAGACCTATTGGCTTTGCCAATGCTTGTTAGAATTGCCGGTGCTGAGCACCGGCAAGACCCGGCCCACTTAAAGCCATGATTTTGAGATACTGAAACTATCTTGAACTGCATTCACCAGAATGGAATAGTAACTTTCGCTGGAATTCTCCATTGCTTGTTAATGTTCCTCCGGGAGTGTTTAGTCTTCCAAACGCTGGAACGGACGTGCACATACCTGTTACTTCTTGCCACCGTGACGCACACGTCCAGGAATGCACAAGTAGTTTCAGAGCAGCGAGACGCACGCGCCTGTGATCCTGCGCTTTTTCTGGAAAATCTGTAGAGACCAATTTTGCTTTGTCAGTGAGAAGCGGGGGAACGCAAATGCGATGGTGAAATTCTTGTACATTTTCTAGGTACACTAACACAGCTAAATGCACAAAACATTAACGCAGAAGAACTGGGATGAAACCGTTGTCTCAGAGAGCTGGAAACACGCAGAGATCAACGTCCTACTCAAAAAACCCAAGGCAGAACCAAGAGACCTCAAGAACTTCCGGCCCATCTCTCTGCTCCCGTTCCCGGCTAAGGTCATCGAGAAAATAGTCAGACAGCTAACCAGATACCTCGAAGAAAACAGAATCCTGGACCCTTCCCAGTCAGGGTTCCGCAGCAACCACAGCACCGAGACCGCCCTCATCGCCGCCACCGATGACATCAGGACCCTGCTGGACAACGGTGAGACCGCAGCACTCATCCTCCTAAACCTCTCCGCTGCCTTCGACACCGTCTGCCACCGCACACTACGCGCACGCCGCAGGGATCCGAGACAAGGCCCTGGAAAGGACCACATCCTTCCTCTCAGGCAGAACCCAGAGCATCTGCCTCCCCCCATTCCGATTTGAAGCCTCCGAGATCATCTGTGGCGTACCCCAGGGATCCTCCCTCTGCCCAACACTGTTCAACATCTACATGACCCCGCTTGCACACGTCGCCCGACAGCACGACCTCAACATAATCTCCTACGCCGACGACACTCAACTGATCCTCTCCCTCACCAAGGACCCCATCACCGCCAAAGCCAACCTCCATGAAGGAATGAAGGCCGTCGCCAACTGGATGAAGATCAGCCGCCTGAAGCTGAACTCGGACAAGACGGAGGTCCTCATCCTCGGCTCCAACCCTTCAGCCTGGGACGACTGCTGGTGGCCGACGGCACTGAGGGCAGCCCCGACACCCACAGACCACGCACGCAACCTGGGAATCATCCTCGACTCAACGCTCTCAATGACCAAGCAAGTCAACGCCATCTCCTCCACCTGCTTCCACACCCTCCGCAAGATCTACAGATGGATCCCGACAGATACAAGAAAGACAGACACCCAGGCCTTCATCAGCAGCAGACTCGACTACGGAAACGCCCTCTCGCGGGAGCCCCGACAAAGCTCAAACAAATACAACGCATCCAAAACGCCTCGGCACGACTGATCCTCGACGTACCACACCACGGCCACATCACCCCCCACCTGAGAAACCTGCACTGGCTCCCGTTCAACAAGAGGATATCCTTCAAGCTCCTCATCCACGCACACAAAGCACTCCACAAGACCAGCCCTGCCTACCTCAACAGACGACTGTCCTACATCCCCAACCGCCAGCTACGCTCCGCTGACCTCTCATTAGCCACCGTCCCACACATCGGAAGAACTACCACCGGCGGGAGATCCTTCTTCCACCTCGCCGCCAAAACATGGAACACCCTCCCACTGAGCCTACGACAGACCCAAGACCTGCTGACCTTCAGGAGAAGACTCAAGACCTGGCTGTTCGATCAGTACCCCCCCTCCCCCCCAGCGCCTTGAGACCCTCGCGGGTATGTAGTGCGCTTTACAAATGACTGATTGATTGTCTCCCAGCAGCATTCCCTGTGCTTCACTCTGCGTCTCCCCCTCTTCAAGGCACTCGCTGCCCCGTGGACGTAAAATAAAATTCACACAAAGCCAAAGTGGTCCAGAGACGGAAAAATAAAGAAATAGACTCGAAAGGGTAAATATATGCAAATAATTACGGGGGTCAGAGAGACATGGAAGAGAAGACTGGAGCGACAGGGAGAGGGAACAGGAAGAAAGGTCCGACCGAAAGACAAAGGAACACATAATTGTTAACAATAAGTAAATAACAGGCTGCGCTATCAAGCCAGACTCAAAACTAACAGGCAAATCGTGTCTTGCCGTGAATACATACTTACGGGTGGAGTCTGCTGAACACACAGTAACATTTGAAGAAGAGACGCCGTCGGCACCAGTTCCAGGACGGATGGTGTGTGGAGGGAACACGCGGGAGTGAATCTCTAGTGAGGTAAGTCACGCTGTGCACGCGTGAGTGTAGCTCCCACGCGCAGCTGCACCGGCAGTTGGCACACGCTGGAGCACAACTAAACAGCAATGTGCTACGAGTTGGATAGCGCCTTGAACACGTACGTTTTAAAAATCCCCTTTTTACAATAGCAATGGCTTGCGAATTTGAGGTAGCAGCGATGAAATTGAGGTAGCAGCGATGAAAAAGTTTGACTATAAGATGTTTTCTGATATCAGATAAAAATGCGTCAAACAAGCATTAGCAAAGCCAATCGGTCTGACATGGGCTGTCAGCCCTGCTTTGGCGCGGTAAGTGCTTGTGTTTTTCGTGGTTTCAGTAAAGCTTTACTGTTGGGGAGCCGAGGAGCTGCGAAGCCCTCGCCAATTTACAAAACATACATTGGTTAACAAGCCCGGGAGTTGTGTGCGTGCGCGCACCATGACAAGAAAGGAAAGCCAGATGGCGCATCTGCTCGTCATTGTGCGCGTAACCGCACGCTCGAGGCCAGCCAAAAAGCTGTGGTGGGACTTTTAAAAGCCCACACACTAAATGTCTCGCAGTGCAGCGCATGCACTGGCTCAGGCGAGACCTAAAAATAAGCTTTGACATTCCAAGAATGGGCATCCGCCATCATGAAATGGTAAAAACAAAATGGCTGCTGCGTCATGACGCTATTTTGCTCATACGTCTTGATGCTGGGGCCGCTGTAGTCAGGGACGGAGAAGTAAGTGGATCTGGTTCTGAATAATCATGTAAGGTGGATTTTATTTGGTATGTGTAAGACAAGCGGAATATGTATCCATCCCAAGAACAGGTGCGCGTACTCTGGATAGTAAGGTGATGAACTCTATTTAAGCAGAAACAACATTTTCCAATATTCAGAGGTCTTGGCTGTCATCTAATCAAGCTCAGGCATGAAGGTGGTCTTTCTTGCCCCCAGGATTAGCCACAACAGTCGCTCTTGTGGGTCCGGATCGTCGTAGATGAAAACCAATGCTGCTTTTATCTGTAGGAGTTTGAACTGCTGGCTCTGGGAATAATGCAGACATCTACACTGAGGGTTTGTTGAGCTTCAATGATCCCTTAGAATATTTTACACGAACTACTCATCTAAAGGAAAGGTAATCCAAGTTAACATGCAGATTTATAGCGCAAGGCCCATCTTCTGGACCCACAGCCCAATGTAAAGAGGAGGTGTGGAAATGTACTTTACAATAAGACAGTCAAGAAACAAGTGACACTACTAGCTCTCTTAACAGGCAAACAAGTCTACAATAATCAATATACAAGAGCATTAAATATACAACATATATCCCCCTTTTAAAGGCTGAAGCAAAAAATAAATGTAAAAAAATGAATACCTAAATTATGTTTCGCCATACATGGACAGGGCCCAATATTGGGTGTACAGTAATATATTTCAGGTAGGAAGGTCTCTTCATATTCCTTCTTAATATTCTCTTTACAGACTTTTCTGTTTTTCTCTCCATCATTTAAAAAAATGGCTTTTTTGCATGAGTACAAATGCAGAACCGTGCAATAGTTCAAGTAATTAAAGTAGTGTCCCAATGGGCCAGCGTATCACATACAGTAATGTAAGTATCAACTGGAGACATTGGTTCTTTGTTTAATGCATCTGCAACAAGTAATATAGATAACAATTTGAACTAGCAGGGCACTAACAGTGCTAAATGTCGAGATCGGAGTCGCCTGAATGCGAGGGTATATATATATATATATATATATATATATATATATATATATATATATATATATATATATATATATATATATATATATATATATATATATATATATATATATATATATATATCTCAATGGCGGATATCTAGTATGGCAGTGCTATTACTATCTGCAGCAGGCTTGTACACAGCATGCCAGCACCACTCCAGACCATTCTCAGAGGGGGAATAAGACGGGGGTGGGTGGGAAAATACTCTGGTTACGGCATCGAGAGTGGGAGGGGGCACAATCACACTTCGATTCCAGACCCCTCATCCCCGGTGTGCTCAGAGAGGGTCTGTAACTCACACACAAGGGTGCCCCACTCCAGTGCAATGGAAACTTTACGTAGGCCCCTGGCATCCTCCCTGAGCAGCACTGCGGACTCTGGTCTACACCAATTTAACGTTGCCGCAAACCAGTATGACATGCTTGGGAGGCAGGCATTCTTTCATTTCATGGCAATAGCACGATTAGTTATAATTATGGCTAAGGCTATGAAACGAGTTGTTGCGCCTCTCCGTTTCCTATGTCGGTATATCCTTATGAAACCCACCTCCATGGTGCGGAGATCCACTCTGCCCGTGACCACTGTCGGGACATCCAAGAATGCCCCCAATAAAAGCTATTCCAGAACATGTGTGCCATGCCTGCATTTCTAAAACCGCACCTGGCACGCAAGCTCGCTCCCATACATTTATTGCAGTCGCTCGGGGGTAAGATAGGCTCTGTGCAAAATGTTGTGTTGAATGTATTGGAACTTCACATTGCGGGAAAGTATACGGGGATAGATAAGTGCCCTATTCCAGTCTTTAGACGTAAGCTCTTGGCCAATGTACCGCTCCCAGTGCAGTCTTGTGGGCTGTATCAAGTCCTGCAAGGTGAAAGCCATCGCATGTGTGAACCACGTGATAGGATGCCAGCCAGCGCCCATCACATGAATTGCATGCAACAGATGCGTCTCAGGTTTCATGTCCATGGTTGCCATTGTCGCTGTAATTCGGCTAGCAGTGTGTGATGTGCTAGGAACTGATCTAGGGGGGTACCGCAGTGTTTGCATGAGTGTTCAAAGAGCACCATCTTGGAACCACCCCCTCACTCCCAAGGAGGTCCCTAAAAGGCCGTATGGATCTTACCCAAATTTCCAGTGTGTATAGCACCCATGTCGAAGTCAAACGAAGGCCTCTGGTATATAGCTGGCATATGCTACGGCCAAAAGCTTATTGGAGCGCAGAGGGAGTTTAACAAACAGTACTTGTAGCTCATGTATCATTTGAGCGGCTCGAGCTAGCGAGTATGAGCATAGTTTGGCCAGACCTGTCAGCCAATGTGATGGTCACTGTAACTGTGCCGCCAGGTAATACTGCTCGAAGTTGGAGGCTCCTAATCCTTCTAGAGCAACAGGCAGTTGGAGCTTCCTCAGTGCAACTCATCTGCACCCCTTCTTCCAAATAAAGGATCCCAACATTCTGTGTAGTGTACGGAATGTGGCGCTTGGTATACTGACTAGCAGACTTTAGAAGTAGTATAAAAGCCGAAGGATCATCACCATCTTTAGAGAGTGAAACTCGCTCCTGCACCGTGAAAGGTAACGTGCTCCACAAGGACATCTCCAGTCTCAAGGAGGCAACTGCCCTCATGAGGATGACGTCTATTAGATCATGGGTGTCATGGTAGATGCAGACACCGAGGTTTCACCATGAGGTGCTGTGGCGGGCAGTGCTGTGGCGGGCAGTTCAGGTACACTGGGAAGAGGCAGGTCTTCGCCCAATTTACACCCAACCAGAGACGTTCTTAAATTGCTCAAGCACTAGTTGGATGCTCCCAACCCCCTATCTGATGTCCAGTATTGTAGAGAAGGACATCACCTGCATGTAGTTCATTCCCAAGATAGATGCCCCACTCCTCCCCAGCCCGCCTCAGACTCTGGGCTAACAGTTCCACTGCCAGTGCAAATAAAAGTGGAGACAGCAGGCGTGTACCTCGAATGATCCCAAAGGGGGCCGAAATAAGTTGTCCCGTCTTAACCCTGGCTGTAGGAGCCTTGTTTAATAGGCGAATGAGGCAGAGCAGCCTCATCAGAAGCCCCAACCGCAAGAGTACTGCAAACATGTATTCCCAATCTATTGTGTCAAATGCATGTTCTAGATCTATCACTAGACAGGTAGAAAAGGGCCAGCGGGGAGGAGCCTGGTCCAGTACTCTGGGTAGCTTGCGCATGTTGAGAGTGGTTGAGCGACCAGGGATATAACCATTCTTGTCCGTGTGCACCAGTGTTGGCATATACTCCATCAGGCAGCCAGCAATTATTTTGCTGAATACCTTACAGTCCGTGGCTAGCATTGAAAGAGGGCGATATGCCGTTACCTCGAGCGGATCCCTGTCAGGTTTTAGTAGCGACATAAGGAACTCGCTAAGTGTCTGTGGCAACTGCCCCTGCTCTAAGGGCGCATGATACATTTCTAATAATTTGGGAACCAGTATACCCTCATAGGCCTTGTAAAACGTGGCCGATAGCCACCTGCAAAACTTCTAGCCTGGATGGTCTAACACCTGCATTGCCACTAGCAGTTCTTGTTCCCTTATGGGCTGCAGCAATTCCTCCTGGGCTACTCCATCAATAGTAGGTATCTCAAGGGCCTCAAAGAATGCGCGTACGTGCGCTTCACGGGCGACAGGGGGTGGTACATATAAAACTGTGGTATATTGTAAATGCGTTGTGTATGTCCATCCGAGTGTTAACCTTGTTCAGTGGGAGATTGCCATATTGCCGTGATTGGCACTGAAGGATTCGCTTTGCGCAGAAGCCAGGCAAGGAGCCGGCCAGCCTTATTCCCCTCTGCATACGTCTTGGCCTGATAGGCCCTAAAGTCAAGCCATTGCAAATGAGACACCGATTTGGACATGCCAATCCCTGGCAGCTGTGAGGGATCGATGTCCCATCTGGGCCTCCCGAACCTCTATCTCAACGGCACTAAGGGGCGTCTTCAAGGATGCCAAATCCCCATGTAGGTCTGTCCACACCCTGATCATAGTGAGTGCTGATGCATTGTCCCCACAAGACTACTTTTAGTGCCTCCCACTCCGTCAGTCTGGACATCGCTGTGCCGCAGTTTTCTGAAAAGTAGTAGAACAGCATTTCACTCATCCTGTCTAGAAAGACATGGTCTTCTAGCACAGCCGGCTGCAGTCACAAGGTGGGGACAGGAGGGCGAGGAGCTTCCCAATGTGAGTGCAGTATGGTATGAAAAAATACAACCTAATTATTCTCCAGCCGTTACTTGTGCATGTATTGCCGGTGGACAGAGGTTCTGGACTAGCCTGACAAGTCCTGTGGTAGTGAGTGCCAGGAATCTAGGAGGGAACAGTGCGCCATCTACTGCGCCAGTCCCATTGAGGTCGACACAACACCACAGGGGAGGTCAATCCTGCCCAGGGTCCAGTACGCTATTGAAGTCTCCCCAATTAGCCATGGAATATGATCCCACTTCGCAAGGAGACGGTATGGCAGGCTAAAAAGGCCTGCTGCACTACATTTGCCACATAAATACTCCCCAGTAATATCGGATGGCCATCCAGTTGTTCCTCCACAACAACATAGCATCTCTTAGAGTTAATTTCCACTGCCAGGGACCGAAAGGGGACTGCTGGACGGATCCATATTAGCGCCCCCTAGCAAATCCAGAATATGTGGTGCTATAGCATTGCCCTCACCATTTCTTTTGTAAACAGACATCCTTCCTGCCCGCTACGCGTGTCTCCTGCACTCGTGCGACGTGTGTCTCACATTTGCGCAAGTACTGTTGAACTAAATGGCACTTACACGCTGTCCACATTCCTCGAATGTTTCAAGTGAGTACGTTGAGGTTCTTCACAGGGTTATGAAAAAGTGGGGCTGGCAGATGGACCTGTGCCTATGGAAATAATGTCTTGTGCCCTGCATAACCATGGAATACAAAATGTCCAACTTTCCTACCGGGGAAAGAGCCAACAGGCAGTCACCCAAACATTGAACCAACAGACCCATTTCGTGGGAACTCTCCTACGAGTCTCATACAAGGTACTCCTGCAGTGTAAACTGGCACTTGGCCATGCACGGTGTAGAACGTCTACCATATTTCGTGCTCATCAGGTCAATTAAAGGTTTATGATCAGTTTTAAGGATAAAAGCAGTTACCCAAATATAATTTCTGAAGAGTTGCACACACCACCATAAATCAAGGGCTTCCTTTGCGATTACAGAGTAAGCTAATTGTGTACCTTGTAATTTCTTATTGATCACTAGCCTGGGTGGCATGCAGAAAGGCTGGGAATTACTCACGCTAGCCCCTCCCCATAGCTCTTAACTGTGCATGTGGTCTGTGGCCAAATGGTAGTAGGTTGTTTGATGGTTTGGATGGGGGTGACTCCACTTCTTGTCCTGGGGTTAGGGAGTACTTGTTATTTTGTTAGTGTGTTGGGTATCCTTCACCGCCTCTGCCCTTGATATTGTCACCAGGTCATGTGCGCCGACACCACACATGTGCCAGGGAGGTTGGAGGGCGGCATCTGGATATTCTAGTATGGCTCATTACGGCAACACCCTTAGACTAGAACTTGCTCAGTTGGAATGTCAGGGGATTGAATAACATGCCAAAAAGGTATAAAGTATATACTTACCTCAAGAGTTGTGGGGTCCACATTGCAATCTTACAGGGAACCAATATCACGTTCCTAGAGCGAAAATCACCACACAAGAGGTGGCGAGGGCAAATCTTTAACAACATTCTCAGCCTTTACGAGGGGAGTCCTAATTTGGATTTGTCCTGGGGTCCTGTTCCAAAAAACAGGGAAATCACTGACCCGAATGGGTACTACATCCTGGTGTCTGGGAGGCTTGCAGGATGGGAAGTCACTATAGAGAAAATGTATGCCCACAAGTCGGATCAACGGGGAGCGCTCTCACTCAATGGCCACCCACCTGACACACCCTATAATAATGGAAGGAGATTATAACAGTGGGTCGGACCCTTTGATATATAGATCCCATCCTCCCCTGGGAGATCCCCCTATGGCTCCAAAGGCCCGCACGTTCCGTGAGTGGCAAATACGGTGGGGTATTGTGGATTCCTGGAGACAGTTAAACCCGGTTACTAGAAACTCTTCCGTTTAGCCACAATTGCTGGATGTAAAAGAACAATTAGTGGTGCAAGAGGAAAAGATAAGATGCTTTGACCACAAGGAATACATGATTGGGGCCCACACAGACCGAGACAAGGCTGGTACCCTGTTGGCGTGGCTTGCCAACCCCACCAGTAGAAGAAGCTCCTTAATATTAGAGATTGAATCGGCACAAGGTAAACAGCTGTTCAGCCAGACTGAGATTAATCTGAGTTTTGCAGACTATTACTCCGTACTTTATCCCCCCCCCCTCCTCCTCCTTTGACCATCTTGCGTATCTGTTATTGGTTTTCTGGAGACTGCAGAACTTCCACGTCTTGACGCGGGAGATGCTGAAGATCTGGGTGGACCTATTATGTTGTAGAAGATACGAGTTGCTGTCAAGGGTATGGCGAGGTAAAATACATGGCTCTGACGGCTCCCCAAAATAATTTTACCCCACCTATATTGAGGAACCTGCCCCCAGACTGGTTAAGCTGTATGCTGCAGCACGGGAGGTGGGGCATTTGCCAACCACCTCAGGGGAGGCACTTGTTGTCCCTCTGCTCAAGCATGGGCGGCCCTCCCAGGATGTTCGGGCATATCGTCACCTATCCATGTTAAACATGGACTATAAAATACAGAGAGGGATACTGGCATAGCACTCCTCCCCTACATGACCAGGCTTATTCATTCTGATCAGACTGGCTTCATCCTGGGGAGGAATACAGCTATAAACAATCGTACACTCCTCTACCTTATGGACACTGTTGATCTTAAGGATGATGGTACAGTGGTAGTGTCTATCAACGTGAAAAAGCTTTTGACAGCTTGTGATGGGACTAATTAGATGTAGTGATGAAACCGAAGGCGTGGGTCCCGGTGTTGGTCCGCACAAGCAAGACGATCTTTCAATCCTATATAGTGGGCAGGGGGGACGAGGCAGGGCTGCCCTGCTTTTGCCATTGCAGTAGAGTCGCTGATTAGCAGAGCTCGCCAGGGATTGGCATATGGGGATTGCGTAGAGGAGATCTGATGCATACCATAGCGTTATACTCTGATGATATGCTGCAGTTTCTTGCGGGAGAGGGATGATCTGGAGCAATAGCATTACTAGAGTGCTATGGTGACTGTTCAGGACTCTGGATAAATTTGCAGAAATCATTTCTCTTTTCCCTTACTGATGGGGGACACCTGCCAAGGAACCCCCATGGCCGTACATGGGAGGGTACCTCCTTGAAGTATCTTGGGATTAATATCAATGGGCTCACCCCGTTTCCCTCAGAACCTGACATTTGAATTAAAAAGCTACAAGTGGTTCCGTTAGGTAAGCACCTCGGAGTGCTTATTAGAGCCAAAGCATTTCTTCACAAAGAATTTCGAATTATACACAATTCTGAATATACCACACCTGCTATAAATTATCATAAGTATGCATTTATTACTTTCTTTAAGCTTTTTTTAGAAAAAGATTTCACACAATTTTGTACAGTAAATAAATATGGGCTGTCAGAGAAAAGAAAACAAACCATACAAAGACAATTCAGTGGGTGACTGTGGTGACAAAAAGTGAAATGAGTGACCTTTCAAATTCAAACACAAACAAAACAATAACAAATTCCCTGTCCTTTTCCCGTCATCCACTATAGCTTGCATCGTGCAGTAATGTTGACAATACATGATGAAGGGGGTGGTGGGGAGGCGGAACCACTGCTTTACCATGGTAGCCAGGTGGTCTGCACGACTGCATGCAGCATACGGGTGGCCACCCACATGTATCATGCACTCAGAACAGGTATTATGTTGCCCTTACAAGGCCTATGTTTAAAATGGGAGGAGGAACTAGCGACTCCATAACCAGAAGAACAGTGGGTGTCTACGATGGCACACACTCACAAGATCTCCAGCAATGCTAGATTTAAGCTCAGAAACTTATACTTTCTCCACAGAGCATATCTCACTTCCTGGTAATATTATGAGGTGTCATGACCAAGATGTCAGTTAAAGGGGGGGGGATGCTACACATGGTTTGGAGTTGCCCTGGGTTAAGGGATGTGTGAGGAGCGCATGGATTGTATATTATAAGTCACAGAGGTGCAGATTCCCTATTGCGTGCTTGTTGGGTGACTTTCCCAATCCCAATAAACTGAAAATGACAAAATTAACAGATTTAGCCCTGGTCCTCGCCAAGAGGGAGATTACCCTGAAATGGAAAGCATGGAAAAGTCCTCAGATAAATAGGTGGAGGAAAGTTTTGATTCAATGGGCATCAGACGAAGGCGCTGTATTATTCGAGGAGGCCCGGAAGGGACTTAATGTAATTGACAACGCTAGGGCTTGGGATGTGTTGGTTGAATGCCTGAAAAATTCGGACACGGAGTCACCTCAAAAGCTCTATACATTTAGAGCAAGGGCAAGAATAGGACCAAGCATGACCATGTTCCTAACTGATGATTGGCAATACTGTTTACTACTGTTGCCGTGAATACAATTTACTGACATTTTGAAATTCTTGGTGGTATGTTGTTTTGTTGTCATTTGGGGGTGGAGGAGGTGAAGGAATTGAGGTGTTGGGGGGAATAGATAGTTTGTTTTCTCAGTTTGCAGGAAGCTCCTGCGGGCAGAGTGCTGCTAGTACTGAAGACTATACACATTTGCTCTTGGACTTTTGGGCTGAATGTTCAATTATATCATTGTAGAGGTATCAGCTTAATGATGTGTGTACGATGTAAACAATGTGTGAACTAATATGTAACAGCTCTTGACTGCAGAGAAAACAATTTTGTTTAAAAAAAAAGTCTGTTTTGCAGTTAAAATACGATTATTACAAGGTCTCAGTAGAAATGTCATCTCATATGAGGGGCATTTCAAGGGGCCTATTTTCTTGATCTTAAGCTCATTTAGCTCATGTTGGCGAGCCCTAGCCACCTGGCCTCAAAAAGGGTGCATTCTGCAGAAAGCTGGTTGCCCTGGCTCCCTGCACTACTTTTTCAACGTTGTCAGACTCCTGGTCTTTCTCTTCTCCTGGTGGGTCACAGAGGTCCAGGTGTAACCCAAACTGGTCACCAAGGGATGTTAGGGGCCAGCATCACTGGCCCTGAAGAGATCAATATAGCCCCAGAGGTGGTCAGCTGCAAACAAAGTTCTTAGTTCACAGGGGGCTTTGCATCCAGCTGTCCATGGTGTTGCCGCAGTGGCCGTCCAGGAGTAAGGTCTTTCTCTCCTTCATGTTGACTTTTATGACTAGTGCTAAAACTTGTTCTGGCCAGTTCCTCCCGTTCCTCTGAGTTTGGCTGCAGCCTTCTACTGAAACAAAGGCAATCTGGTGTCAGATTTCTTCTTGTGTGCTGGAGGCTGGTTCCTTCGAAGTGTAATCAGTGCGATGCAAGGCTCCTGCCTCCAATACACATTTCCCAGTGTGAGAGCCATCACAGAAAGGCCCCAGAAACTTAAGGTAGGGAAAAGCTAACTTTATAAAGGTTAAACAAAGCAAGAGGTTAGGCTCATAGAGCTAGTGAAGCTTAGCCCATAAACAAGTTTAGACAAACAAGGAACACACACTGCGTGAAAGAAAGAAAAAAGGCGACCGTTATTGAGTAAAACAGTCACTAATAAAGCAGAATTGGAAAGGATTTGTCAGTGTTGCATTCCTTGTTTGTCTAAACTTGATAAAAGTGGCATTTCCAAAATAATAATTTACAAAATCCAACTTTACGACTAAAGAGGTTTAGAAATTACATTCTAAATGAGTTGGAGTTGTATTTCTCTAGCTGCTACCAACTCAAATTTAACATTTAATAAATGTAATAAGATAGCCCAATGATTCCCTATGGCAGCAGTCAGCCTGGTAACACCCTCGCTTTATGGGCAATAAGGCCTACATATGGGTGACTTATTAATATTTAAAAGGAAGGTTTAGGTCTGTAAAAAGAGTCAACTCGGCAGGTCAAATTTGCAGTTTAAAAGTGCCACAGGCAAATTACCTGTGTGCAACTACCAGGATGCACAAGACTGTAGTCTCGGATGAGCAGACCTCACACATGTGCACGTGTTCACATGTAACCAGTCAAGTGCCTCTTTACTCTAGCTGTGTTGCAGCTGCCATATCTTAAAAGGCACACTGGCAGTAAGCACGTGCAGTCCAATTTACCATGAAACTACTGAGTGAAATTCGGGTACTGAGACTCACCCACAGTAAAGGTTCAAAAACTGGGTGATCAAAAAGCAAAAATTTCTGACGTAGTAAATTTGCAGAACCCACTTGCAACAGCTTCCGTAAATTGTACCATGCAATCTGGCCTCTACCGAACTACGTTATAATGGTAGGGGCTCGGCCAGAATTATCAATTCACCACCGGCTGCTCAAAGAATACGAGTACCTTAAGTAAACTGCAAGTGTCACGCAGGGAAGCTGCAATGCATGCAGTCACTCAAAAGAGAGGCGGAGGCGGCAGAGTGAGTCCATGATATACATTACATAAGAAAGACCAGCTTACTAAAACAGCTCAACTTATTGAAGACCCCGAACAAATTAAACAGAAGAAGCAAAGAATACATTGCAGCTTAGAAAAACAAATAGGAAAGGAATTAAAACAGCATTTCTTAATGCTGGAACCTGCAAACAATAAAGGAAAGTCCTGGGGTGTAGAGCGTGTATTAGGAAAGGGGCTTTGTGGGAGATTTTGTATAGTTATGAAATACATCTGTGACCAGATTTAGGAATGATTTCTTTCTTTGGGTTTGCTACTGGATGGAATAAAGAAACTGTAATTATATGACAGAATTATAGGAAGGAAAGACAATATCAGATGTATTGTGAAACTTGTTAAAAAGAGGTATACAAATTAAGTACTTAACCAATTGTTGTAAACATATTCATCTGTGGGTTCCTAGGAACTGGACGAATTCTAGAAGGGTAACTCGGTTTTACAGAATACTGACGAAGCAGAATTACAGTACCGACTTTTAGACTCTGAAACCATTCAAAACACACGGCGTTCCACAAAATCAGTGACATCATGCCCGATTGGTCAGCCACTTCAAAATATGCCTAGAAAAAAATAACAGGAATGATAATCAAGGACATTGCTAAGGCCAATATTCAACACTTTAGCTAGCCAACTAGATTACACTAATTAATTAGGCATATATATCAAAGAGAATATTTTAAATAAATAGAATAAATACGTGTACATATAGATCATTTTTTAACTTAAGAAACTTGTGCTAATTTGTCAGAAAGCCCATGAACAAGCACATTTTGAGACAAACCTTTATTTCTCAAATTGAATACACCTGTTTACTGAGAGATTTCTAGGAGATAAAGTCTTGCCTTAACAAAACTTTAGACTAAGTGTGGCCTAAAGAATAACATTTGCAGACTAAGACCCTGATTTAGAGTCTAATTGAGGAAGGTACTCAGTCACAAATGTAATAGATAACCAGTCTGCCTTATTACAAGTGCACTAGGAGTAACAATCCATTAAACTCTCAAGTTCTGGAGACAAATGTTACTTGTGCTAGAAAGATCAGGGAATTGTTTGAGGCCCCCATAAGGCAGCAAAAGGGAATCACCTAGGAGCTGGATCTCAAATTTAGACCCAACAATTCAAAGAAAGGTGTTGTCGTTGCCGGTAGGAGGTAAGGGTATGTCTGTCCAGAAAAGGCCACATACCCCGAAGGTCCTGTTGGATCTGTAACACCTCCCCTCTAATGGAAGCAAAGCCCGATTCCTCTGCATGCAGTAACTTCAGCTGTTGCTTTTGACAATGTCTGCAATAAGGTGTCGCTTGACCCCACAAATCATACCAACACATTGGCCCCATAGAACAGCCTTAAGGGCCTTCCACTCCGTGGCGAGTGACACAGTTGATCCCCAGTTACAGACTATATAGGTCTGGAGTTCCTCTCAAAGCGTTTCTTTACAGGCCACATCAGCCAGTAGGTCCGGAGGCTCGTCGACCAGTACGTGTACCCCCTCCCCAACCGAGAAGAAGTGACACGGGTGCATGATCAGACATGTATCTACCCAAGTGTTCAACTCTCTGCAATGTCCCAGGGTCCAGTCCGGCAACCAGGATCCAATCCAGGCGGCTCTATGTAGAATGTGTTACTGAATGTCAGGTATATCCATGCGTTTGTGGGTGTAGTGTGAGCCAACTATCAATCTTTCCCAGGTTCATCATAAAGGTTAAAGATTTGGTCATTCAGGGCCTGGTGCCCAGTTGGGGGGATGGCGGTCCCAGTGTCCATCTATGACACAGTTGTAGTCGCCCACCCATACCATAGGGCGCCTATGCTGCCCTCTAGCAACCCATGCAATGTTGCATAGAAATGACCCTCATAGACATTGGGTCCATAGGAGTTCAAAATAGTGATATCCTTCACATAAATGTGCCCTGCAATATGACATAGCATCCCTCTATATCCGCTTCACTATAAACCGGACAGATTGGTACCCTGGGGGCTACCCAGATTGACATTGGCATATGAGGAGCAGGTTGCTGAATACCATTGCCCTTGCCACATTTTTTGCTAGCTTTTGTGTCTCTGCACCCATAAGGTGGGTTTCCTGGAAGCAGGCTATTTTGACCCCATGACGCTTGAGATTCGAGTGAAGCCTGTACCTTTTTGCATAATCTCGTACACCTCAGACATTCCAAGTAAGAATACGTACTTCCTCACCCATGTTTGGCAATACCCCTTGCCTGCCCCTGAACCCATTCCGATGCTGCGTGGGTCCGCCGACCTACTGTTACCTGCAAAGAATCGATACGGTTCTCACCTGTCCATGGACATAAAAATAATCTCAACCCCCAACCGGAAGGGGAGAAAAATAAGGCGACATCTTACTCCACTACCCCAAGAACAACTAACAAATGGCCCCAGATACTGATCTCTAATAATAAACCCACATCACTCGACAGACAGCATTACAAAAACATTCCCCACTGTAAAACAAATTGTATTCTTGCGGACAGAACTTGCAGCCTAAACCTCCTCCCACCCCACAAGTGCCTACCAAAAAGGTGGAGAGGTTACCCATTACGACACGACCCTCACATCTGATAACATGCCTTCAGAAATCAAGTAAAAAATACAGGTCATATCAACATATATCAGTATGCTAACCAAGCGACTCATAAAAAACCATACCCAACCATCTCCCCCAAGTATCAAACCAATAGCACCCAGCCTGAAAATGTAAGGAGTCCATCCAGTAAAGACTAGAGAAATGGGGTCAATAAACAATTATACAGAGGCAATCAAGTTCCACCTCCGGATTTGGACCCAGTCTGTACTGCGACTTCTTCCTGCATTGGCGAACCCCTCCCGTACTCACATCACCTGGCCAATCCCGCCAGGTCCATGGTCCCATCCCCTTTCATCTCCACCCTTCAAGAACCATCCTTCTCAGAGGGCTGGAGGCGAGCAGCCCTTTACCGGTCTCCGATCCTGCAGGCAAAACTCTCTATCTCTGTTCAAGAAAGCCAGAAGCCATCACGCTCCCGAGACACACTATCCCAGATCTCCAGCCAACGCCATGCATCATCTGGGATATCAAAAAAGTGTGATTTGCCTCTTCAAAGCACTTTCAATCTGGCCGGATACAACATCATGTAACAAAGGCCCATTGAGCTGAGCTTTGCCTTAACCTCTAGAACTGGCTTCCGGGCACTTTGGACCTGTTTAGGGTAGTCTGGATAGAGATTCTCAGATTTTTGTATTTGGCAGCTTCAGTGTCCATGGCTTCTCTTAGAATACAGTCTATCTCTGTAATTCAAGATGCGGGCAATAACAACCCTCATCAGTGCCCCAGGGCGAAGCGTGGCCAACATCGCCAAGTGGCATGTTCAATGATCAGAGTTACGTATCCAGATCTCCACAAAAACAAACAGGTGCATGTTATTGCACGGGAGCGCCCCTCCGCATCTTCCACCTTAGCTTCCAGGATCTCAAATCGGGCCAAGGTGGACGCAACTTGTTTCTTCAAGGTGTACACCTCAGCTTGGAGTTCTTCTATGGAGTTTTCAGCCAGATGGACTTTATCTGAGAACTTGCAGAGGTCGGTACATGGGGGATTGACTTCAAGTGCCACCACTCCTATTTGTTCTCCAAGGCCACCCTAGTGCCCTGTATGACACACAGAAGTTCATCGCTCGAGGGCTCCCCCATCGACAGGTCCGCATCTCGAGCTCCCCGCCTGAGGCATGACACATGGTGCAATGTGAGGTGGGAGCCGGGGTAATTTTAATTTTTTTTTTGTGTAAGGACATTTTATTAAAAATAAAGAATATTAGCAAAACATAAAACAGAACATACTTTACATTATCATAGTACAGGTCTTGTTGGCATTGCAGTTTTTACAGATATGCACTCATTGGCTCTAGAAGGACCTTCCAGCCCAGGTGACACGTACGTACCCAAGGCGTCACACATAGACAGCTTGCGCAGTGACATTCTGGTGTTTGTTCTAAATATGCATGTAACATTAAATATTAACATAACTTTTTTAAAACAGTCTTCGCAGGGCTAAAGACCCAATTCTTCTATTTTTTAAATACATATTACAGATATGCCTTTCTACCAGTCTTTCTATCAAAATACGTTCACAGCCCCGGCATACCATGAAGATTTGAGCATGGTTCGCCAGGGTATTTGACCTCTTTGAGTGCCGATGACAAGATCTTAATCATATCCGGATCGACATATTTCTTTTCCTCGGACAAACCATACACCACTGTTTATACACCTTGTACAGGTCTAACAAACTACATATATGCCAGATTGTTCTTGATCTGTATGAGTCGCACATGCACTTGTGAGCTGCCTGCTGAGGAGCCTTAATTTTATGTCTGTAACAAAGGCTGTAATAGTCACATTTGACACAGGCGTGTACAACAGCCACTACAAAATCTTAACCGGCAATATGGCATCGTAGCGAACGCCTGGAGTTTCCTTTTTTTTTTTTTTACCAACAACTTTTTATTAAATTTTAGAAGGGTCGCACTTGGCGCAGTACACAGCTGTATTGCCTACAACCATATAGGCCGGCAGCCATTAGACACAAACACCATAGGGCGAGGGCCCAGGACATCAGAGGGGCATGCCATATCCCAAGTGCAGAGGTACATGCAATCTCAACCATGGACACTCTCCCCGGCAGTTCTATGTCTACTTTTATCTTTACAGCAGAAGGACAAGCATTAGCACTTGCCGGTGCGTCAGGAAGCAATGGCAGATGAAAAGGCTCCAGTTGCGCCCCGTGCAGGCCCCCTTTCTAGTACGATGCATAGTTCTGGGAGAGTAGCGGGAGGACCCGACTGTGGCATACTGCCACCATAACTACGCCTAGTGCCCTGTCGTCCCAGTCTCAGCTGCGCACAACCGGGCCAGGCAGCATGTCCCCCCAGGTGGCCCCCACTCCCGAGGACCGCCCCCGGAGAGACACTCCACCCCGCACTCATGCCTCCCCAATCACCCAGCAAGGACATCCAAAGTAAAGACTAGCTCCATCCTCGCTAGGCTGATCATGGCAAAGGAAGGACGCGCAGCCAGGCGCCCCAGCCATACCTCTATATCGCCGCATGCGAACCCTTCAGAACAGTCCCTAAATTGGAGACCAACTGAAAAGATAATAACAATAATGAGAAAAAGGGGATTAAATAACGTAAAAGAGAAAAGGAAAAGAAAAAGGAGGAGGAGGATGGGAAAGGGAACGGGAAGAGAGGGACGGGGGTAGGGCGAGGGGGGTCGACGGAGGGGGGGGAAGGAGTGTCATCACCACTATCCTCAGCCCATGGAGGCTGGGAGGGCCCAGTATTCCAAAGGTAGGGGTCTCCCCCCACTCAGGGGGTGGCAGGGGCTAACCCAAATCACCTATCATTCAGCGACCCCCAGAAACCCCCTGGATCCGCAGGACACAGCGCATCGTCGAAGAGCCGCAGGGCTCGAAGTCGTGGTGGTTGCAATCGAGCATGTTCCAGGCGCCCTAGGTGGTCCACCAAAGGCCTCCAGAGTTTCTCGAAGTGAGTGTCGTGGAACTGAAGACGTGCCGTGAGCAGCTCCATCGCCACCACATGCCACAGGCGAGTGAACCATACGTTTATGGAGGGCGTCTCCGCCTTTTTCCAATAGAGGGCCACCGTCTGTTTGGCAGCACTTAGCATGTGGAGGCTCAGGCTCCGATCACGACCCGTCATGGCTCGTGCGTTCGCTGGTCTGAGGCCCAGCACCACCACCAACGGGTCCGCACGTAGGGGGTATCCCAGAACCCGTTTGATATGGCTTAAGACTTCCTTCCAAAAGATAGCCAGGAGGGGGCATGTCCACCAAATATAGATAAAGTCACCCAGTGCCTGCGTGCAGCGCCAACATAGGGGAGATGTCGTGGGGAACATTTTCTGAAGCCGGGCAGGGGTGTAGTACCATTGAGTCATCACCTTGTAGGCCGACTCCTGCTGGGGAATGCTGCGTAAAATTTTCGGGATGTCTCTCCAGAGCCTGGCCCACTAAGAGGGAGTAACACCTGAGCCGGGAACAGTCTGCCAACGCAGTTGGTAAGGGTGGGGGTCCGAACGCTGCGACCGCTGTAACACCCCATAGATGTGGCAAATCAGTCCCTTATATGCCCCAAACGTACGAGCGAGCTGTTCGAACGGGGTAAAGGGTCGCGTGGCTGCCCGAGTCAAGGAGAAGCCCTGGATCCAGTGCCGAAGCTGGATATACTGGAACTTGTCGCTGTCCTTCAGCCCGAATTCTAGCTGGCATTGGGCAAAGGATTTTAGACCACCGCCCGCGAAGAGATTCCCAATTGTTCGACATCCAGTTTCCATCCAATTCGCAAAGTAGGGAGGACGACATGCCGGGGGAACTGCGGGTTCCGCGCAATCGGGGTGTGGGGGGACGGGAAGGTGGTAAGCCCCCGGCGAACTGACACCCTATCCCAGATCTCCAGGACCGTCTTAGTGGGTATGGCCATATAAGCGCTACGATGACGCGCCTCCCGGGGGAGCCAGGCATGATCCCACAATGGACGGCAAGTGACAGCCCGGTCCATGTGGAACCACACCTTTTCGCTCTCCCATGCCCCCCATTCCAGGACATATCGGAGATGTGACGCCCAGTAATACTCGAGGAGGTTCGGGCAGGCAAGGCCACCCCTATCGCGGGGAAGCATCAAGAGCTTATTAGAGAGGCGCGGCTTCTTCCCGCCCCAGACAAAGGCCACCAATTCGCGTTGCAGTCCCTGTATCTGATGTTCCGGAATCGGTGTTGGCAGCGTCTGGAAGAGGTCTAGGATCTGTGGCAAAATCGACATCTTTATCGTATTAAGTCGCCCGAGCCAGGAAAGCGGTAGGGCCTTCCACCCGCGCAGGTCCTGCTGGACCGCAAGCTTATATTCCTGCCAATTAGCCTGCGTCCAAGTGGCCAAATCTGGGGTCAAATTGAGGCCCAGATAGCGCACGGACTCAGCCGCCCATTGATACGGGACAGTCGCTTGGAGCGAACGAAGCTCCTCGGCCGGGATCGAGATATTGAGGGCCCAAGATTTCGTATGGTTGATTTTAAGCCCAGAAGTGCGCTCAAAGTCTTGGAGTAGCCGATGTAATGCTGGCAACGAACGCGACGGGTCAGATAAAGTGAGGAGAAGGTCATCTGCGAATAGAGCAATCGTATGTTCCACCCCTCGAAGCGATATACCCCGGACGTCGGGAGCCCGTCGCACCAGGATTGCAAGAGGTTCTACGATCAGCGCAAACAGCAGGGGCGACAGGGGGCAGCCCTGCCGTGTGCCCCTGCAAATTGGGAAGGCCTGCGTGAACTGGCCATTCACTCGCACTCGAGCCACCGGCGAAATATAGGGGGCCATGATGCGCGCCACCATCTTCGGACCCAGGCCCACCTTCTGCAAAACCGCCCGCAGGAACGACCAGTCCACACGGTCGAACGCTTTATCGGCGTCGAGCGAGAGTAAGCAGGCAGGAATCCCCCAATGCTTAGCTTTCCCCACTATGTGCGCCACTCGACGCACATTGTCAGCCCCTTGTCGGTGCTGGATAAACCCCACCTGGTCCGGTTCAATGAGGTTGGGCATGTGAGCGCTAATCCTCTTGGCCAGAAGCTTAGTGTACAGTTTAAGATCTGTATTGAGCAGGACAATGGGCCGATAGGAGGAGCAAAGGGTATGGTCCTTCCCGGGCTTCGGTATAAGGGCTATTTCGGCCATCGCCATGTCCAGGGAGGGCCCCGTCCGCTCGTCAAACGAGTTAAAGAGCCTGAGAAGATACGGCTGTAATTGCGGCCAAAAGGCGCGATAAAAGGTCACTGGTAGCCCATCCGGGCCCGGTGCCTTTCCCAGCGGAAGATCACCCAAAGCGCCAGCCATTTCCGCCGAGGTGATGGGAGCTTCCAGAAGCTCTGACTGGCTCGCACTCAACGGATCCCAAACACAGGCGCCCATGGTAGACGAGATCAAATCCGCCCTCGGTGGGTCGGCGGTATACAAGGTCGCGTAGAAGTCCTGAAACTCCTGCAACTTGTCCAATTCTGTGACAGCCCACTACCCGTCCGCCCTCCGCAGCTTTGCCACATGGGCCTTCGCTGCCCGTGTACGCAGGCGTCGTGCCAAGACCGTGCCCACCTCATCTCCCCTGGCGTAGTATCGCTGCTTAAGCGACAGCAGGGCCCGCTCCGCCTTGTTCGTCCGATGCGCCCGGAGTTGGCCGCGAAGGATCGCCAGGCGTCTTTTATGTGCCGCCAGCGGCCGTTCTTGGTCCATTTTTTCCAGCGTCTGGACCTCCCGCGTAAGCTTGGTCTCATAGAGCAGCGCCTCCCGCGCCCTTGCAGCAGCGATGGCAGTGAGAGTACCCCGTATGGTAGCCTTGAACGCATCCCACAGGAAAGGAAGGGGGGTCCCCGGGAGATCGTTCGCCTCGAAATACGCCAGGATAGCCGCCTGTATTTCCTCCTTGTCCACCGGGTCCCGGAGGACGTGATCAGGAAACCGCCACCTAAAGGAGCACGGAGGACCCGTGCGGTGTTCGCGCAGACACAGTTCCACGTGGGCATGATCGGATATGGAGATGGTAGAGTGCGCCGCCGCAGCCACATCCCCTAGCAGGGCGTGGGAGACCAGCAACATGTCTATACGAGAGTAGGAGCGATGTGCATGTGAATAGTACGTGTAATCGCGCCGACCCGGCGAGAGGTATCGCCAGACATCAACCAGGGTTAAAGCCCCAAGGGCATCTTTGACCGCCGCAGACATGGCCCCCACCCCGTGAAAAGCCCCTCCACAGCGATCGAGCTCCGCATCCCACACCAGGTTAAAATCACCGCCCACTACGAGGTCCGTGTTCACCGGCTCAAGGTGTTCCCTGATCAGCCTGCGCAGAAAGGCATCTTGACCCTGATTGGGAGCATAGAAGTTGCATAGGGTAAGCGCGTGATGGCCCCTCTTGACCTCAACCTGCAAGAAACGGCCTTCGCCATCCCTAACCACCTTGGCAGCGCCCGGGGTAATCCCTGCCCTGCAGAGGATAGCTACCCCCGCCGTCTTGGTGGTGGCCGAGGCCCAGAACTGCCGAGGAAAGCGGGGGTGAGCCATGCGGGTGACATCTGCCCTAAGGAGGTGGGTCTCCTGGAGAAGAATTATGTCAGGGTTCTGGAGCAGTAGATACCGCCATATTTGGCGGCGCTTATTGGGTGAGTTAAGCCCCTTTACGTTAAGGGAGAGAATTTTGCAGCAAGGATCCGACGTCATAGCTCCAAAGCCATAAGGGAAGCAGCACAGTCTCCTATCAACCAGGCGCTAGCCTGGCCCCCCCCGTCTAAGGGGCACCCAGGGGAAGGGAGGAAGGGGGGGAAGGGATAGGGCCAAAGGAGACAGAACAAACCATAAAAACACAAAGACAGCCAACATGGCCAACATGTCCTATTCCAGTCCAGGGAGTAGCCAGGCACTACGGCACAAGCTGTCCCGGAGATGTCACTCTCCCATGGATAGGCGTGGGGGTTCGTCATCGCCAGACCGGGAAACCAAATCAGAAAGGCCCGCTCCGGGCCGCCGCCTCCTCAGGAAAGATGAAGTTCCAGCAACAGGCAAAAGCTCGCAGCCAGCCACGTCGCCAGGAGCAGGCAAGCAGGATCGTCCTGGTGGGCTATAGTCTGATCCGGCAGAAGGTCCGCTCAACACCAAAGACCGGTTCCAACTTGGGGCGGTCCCACTATGGGGCCTCACTTGAGGGGAGATGCTTGTGAGCTTGACAGCGATGGGCCCCCTTCCAGGGACTTGATGTGCTGGATAATATCCTGCTTATCCCGGGACGCCATGCTGCCATCCGGAGAAGAGGGGCGGCGAGATCGTCGCACGGTGGACCACTGTGGCTTCAGCGGAGATCTGTGGACAACAGGTCGCCGCATGGGGCTAGCCGGCGGAGAGTCCGGAATTTGGAGCAGTTGGGCCGCCTCCCGATAGGAGCGCAACACCCGGCGCTTGGATTCCCATTGGAACATGATGGCGAAGGGATGTCCCCACTGGTAGCGAATATTAAGCTCCCTCAACTTGTCCGTGATGGGCCTGAAGTCCCTGCGGCGCCTGAGAGTCGTAGGAGCCAGGTCCTGAAACAGCTGAATGGACATGCCTTTGTAGTGAATCGTGGGCTTATCACTGGCAGCTTTGAGAATCGCCTCCTTCTCAACAAAGAAGTGGACCCGCGTCAGGATGTCCGGAAGAAGTCCAGGCCGTCCCGCTGGTCCCGAGACCCTGTGCGCTCGATCCAGCGCCGGCGGCGAGGCATCGTTGTCTCCGCGGATGTCGTGGAGCAACTCCGCCACAAATGTCATGATGTCTGTGCCCTCCGCCCCAGATGGGACACCCCTAATGCGGATGTTGTTCCGGCGCCCCCTATTTTCCAAGTCCTCCTGCTTGATCTGGAGCTCGACGTGTTGTTCCTCTAGGGTCGCCAACCGCTGCCACAGGCGTTCCTGATCCTCTGTGCGAGCATCCAGGGTCTTCTCCATGTCATCCACTCTGCCACCCAGTTCCCCCACATCTTTTCGAAGGTCTTTAACGCAGGCCTGCACCTCCGTACGACCCAATCTCCGCCTTGAGCTCCTGCATAAACAGCGCCATGAAGGACTGGGTGACCGGTTCAGCGGATGTGCCCGCTCCCGACGGCATGGCGCCCGACTTGCCCCACAGGTCCATAACTGAGGTGTCTTTAGAGTCCGCCGGGGGCCCCTTCGCTGCTTTCGTGCGGGTCATGTCAGGGACAATGCTGGGTCGTTCCCCCCGTGTGGAATCCGGCCCCCGGAGGGCAGGCGCACCGCCAGGCGGCTACAGCAGGTCGCGCTCAGCACCCCAAGGTCCACGCAGTCGCCACAGGCCTCAGGCCCGGCTGGGGAGCCCACCACACCTCAAGACGGCCCCCGGGTCAGGTCCGGCCCCGGCGGCATTCAGGGAGGCTGCAAGTACCCCCTGAGGAACACTCTCCGCAGCGGGCAACGTCGTCGTTCGGTGCTTCCCCCGGCTCTCCGAGGACTCACGCCCAGCGCTGATCGATCTCCAGGGGTCGGACTGGTGGGGCAAAAGCGCGCGAATGCGCTCCGGGGCCCAGAACCCTCAACAGTCTCAACAAGCGAGGGCCGTAGTAGGGCACGGAGGGACAGGCCCACTCTCCGCAGTTAAGGGCACCCGCAGGGATCCTCCGGGCCGGGCCCCACGCCAATCCAGGGCCCAAGAGCCACCGCCAACCAGCCTCGGGGGCCCCTCTCTACATCCGCCGGTGCTCGCCTGGGGTCTCCCACAGCGCCGTCCACTCCGTGGGGCGCTCCCAGCCCTCAAGATGGCGGCCAGCTTCTCCGCCCCCGGCACCAGGCCTGCAAGGTCCAGCCGAGTAGCGCTGCACGGGAGCCGCCTCCCGGGTCTCCCCCCGGCACTTCCACCGCCGCTACACAGTCACCACCGTCGCCGTCCCCTACCAGTGCGTAGCGCCTCAGGCAGTTGGCTCCGGCTCCCAGTCTCCTCCGCTCTCCAGGGCCTCCGTCAGCAGGAAAATGGCGGCCGCCGCCCTAGCTCCGACGTTTCCGGGGTCCACGGCCCCCTCAGCCCAGAGTCTGCCGCAGATCCGGTCCTTCCCGGCACCCCAGACGACTCCAGGGCCGCCCTCACCGCCGCGAGGTCTCCCGCTTGGCGGCGGCGACCAGCGATCGGGTGTCGGCAAAATGGCGGGCAGTGCAGCAACCGTTAATCCCCTCGCGGCCCTCCAAGCCGTTGGCCTCGGTCTCCGGGCGCCGAGCAGTCCCCAACGGGAGCCCCCAGCACTCCGCTGCCTGAGGATGCAAGGCGAGCCTAGCCACCGCCTCAACTCCGCAGTTACAGGCAGTAAAACTCGGCGGCAGCCCGGAGCAGCAGCAGCGCACGTCTCACGCCATGTCCGGCGAGACCCTTAATTTTTTTTTTAAATTTCAAAAACCTTTATTTAAAATGAGACCGCCAAATTACAATATTGCACCATAACAAAATACTATGCACTACGGGAGCCGAGGGTTATTTAATGTTCCATGGTGTTTCTCTGGGAAGCCCCGGATTGTTTACTCCTCCCCATGAGTGTCCCGAACACTGGGCCTCCCTGCAAGCTGCCTCAGGGAGACCAGATAGCCCGGCTTGTGCCAGGTAGGAACACCCCAAATGTAAAGGTTGAGGCTCCCCAACCAGTGGCCAAACACTGTGTCCCCAGGTGGGCCAGCTCCGGCAGCACACAGCCCACCAGGCCCAGAGGATCCCAAATCTAATAGTCACTTACTGTATGGCGCCACCGAGCCCACGGCGAGCCGCAAAAGAGATTACAAGAGAGCAGAATTCAGCAGAGACAGTCATTCCACAGGAGAAACAGGTAAAATCCCCACAGACTCCACGATCCCAACACCAGACCCAGCATCACATGCCTCAAAGTGGGTACAGGGCAGACCCAGGGGCTCCCAAAGCAGCCCCAGATAACCTCCGCAGATCTCCTTCAGAACTCCGAAGATACGCCATATGCCCATTCATTGTTAACTGTAAAGTGGGGAAGAGCAGCTTTTTGTATCCAGGCCCAATTAAAGATAGCTTGGCATCAACCAGGGGTAGAGAGAACTAGTGCCTAAAAACTGTTTGGTGTGGTTGAGAAGGGGACTTAATTTCCCTAAACACACCTACTGGCTGTGCCATAGCCTCCTCCAGGGGCAGAAGGTTTCTGCCATTTTGGTCTTCACTCAAAGGAGTGCACTGGGAAATAGTTTACAGGAAGCCAAACAGGTTGTGCTGCAAAAGTAAGAATATATGCCCCTGAGAACTTTTTTCTCAATGGTTAAAGAGTGGTGAGGAATCATCCCCAGTCACAGGCTAGTTAATTCTACAAAAGTGGCACCTCTTGTCCAGTTCTGCAAAACACATCCGTAACTGCTGAAGAAAAGAAAAAAAAAAAAAAAAAAAGGAGGACTAGGCCTGCTGTGGAGACCCGAAGGGTGAGACCACCCCTGCTTGTACATAAGGACTGAGAAGTGTACTCCAAGGGTCAGTTGGCTGGCTCTTTCGAGGCAACATGGACAAAACCAGCTGAAAGAGGGTGGTTTCCTGAAATGAGCAGCTAGCCATTAGAAACTGGACCTGGAAGGGACCCTGTTTGTGGACTTTTCAGGTATGGGCCCTGGCACCTATGCGTGGTCTCTGAGATCATGGGAGCCTTAGCAGAGGCCAAAGAGAACTGCACGAGAAAAACTGAAATTTGGGGACTTTCAAGATCTCTGGAGCTTTAGCTCGACTTGCGGCAAAAGTATCCGATTTCTAGACGATTTAATCAGACTCAGCTTCAGTCTTGTCCTGTTGGAGGATTCTGAGCTCCAAAAAAGACACCACGTCAGAAGGTAGAAATCTTGATTGGGAAAGGTGCAAATCCGACCAACGAGATGACTTCAGCGGGCATGGAATTTGAATTTCCCACCAAAACCAACCTTGTCCAATGGCTATCCTGTCTCAAAAGGATTTTACCAGGCACTGCCTTCAATCTTGCCTCACTGAAGGAGGTCGATAAAAATAAACTAAGTCAAATGGTTAAAGACCGGGGCAACCACTTGGTGTATCAATCCTCGGCTCCATCGTGGTCAGCCTGAAATCACGCATAGTTCAAAGTCAACCGTAAACAGTGATTTCTGATGGGTTCATATCTCCAGTTCCCCTTAGGGGATTTTAGTCATTTTTGGTCAACATTCTATTAAAATGGTTATTGATTTTTAGAAAATGATTAAGAATTTAATAGCATTGCGTTTTAACTGCTAAAAATGTTTTGGTACTGCTAAATACTTTACAAACTTTTCCTTAAGTTAAAACGGTCTGCTCTGTGCCGTAGATAACAGAGGTCGAGCCCAGGTTTATTTATTGAAACGGTGTGCTGGACCGGACAAGAATATGGACTTATTATGTGGGAAGTACTCACATCCTCCCCAAATAATAATCTATTTTCTTCCACATCTCATAGTTTGTCTGCATTTCAATGCTAACAGAACCATTTGAGATCGAATTCTTAAAGGAAAAACACGTTAATTAGGCTTGAAGCAGTGAGAACATTTATGCTGTTACTGTGCTAAGTGTCCAAGAACAGGGATAATGCAATCAGGCCACATGCATAATTACAGCTACATAAGGTTTTGCAGATTAAAATGCATACAGATAGATTTCTGCAGTCATAAAAGGCTGTCAGCATGCATGTTCCACATGGACGAAGAATAGAGAATTTGATTGCAGAGTTATACTATGGGGAAAAAAAGGATTCTTTTTAAAATAAATCTTTCGGCAGATAGTCAGCAAAGCAAATTCTGGTAGTATCGCCCACATCGTTTTACATCACCCTGTTAACATAAATGGTTTGTTAAGTACACTTGTGCAAGGACAGATTATATGGCGCTGAAGTGGAGGAAAGACATCTTTGAAGAGGCAGTGGGCATAATAGTGACTTCTGCAGTATTTACAAATAGGAGTTCAATATTGCAGCCCATTCAGTACTCAATGCTGCTGAGTTTCAGGAGATGTGGCAGCATATTACTAACACTGTGAATTTGATGGTGGTGATACTGGGATACCAGGGGTGGTGAAGAAGAGATGGCCTGGTGAAAAGAGGCAAATCAGAACATCTATCCATGCTGGCTTGAATGTACTTAGTTGTGAATGGCATACTTTCAACCTGTTAAGTTTCAGAAGAGGGCTTACTCGTGGGAAGGCTTACTTAAAGGACATATGGAAGAAGATCCCATTTAAATCAAAGGAAGGAGGGTCATTTTAAGGAATGTTAGGTAGATTTGTACTTGACTGCACCGAAGAAATCGAGCACCTGGACATGACGGAGAAGTCACTAATGAGAGTCTTAAGTACTCAAGTGTTTTAGGTATACCACAAAAACGTTGTGTCGATGACTTTATTCTTTTTCAGAATGTCTGCTGTTGGAAAAGTGAGCAATGCTACATAATGTGCCCTAGATGCCAGTGGAAGGTGTGGAGGGGGCAAAGGGCCATTTTCCCCGGTCATTTGAACCGTAAACCTAAAACAAAGACTCTTGATAAAGCCGCAAGGCATAATGCACTTGGGATTTATATGCCTTCTGGTCAGTGACACCTGCAGAGCAGTACACAGTGGTAGTGTCCCTTCATATCAACCCTGCGCCCTGCATTCCTCATGTACCACTTCCTCATCGATAGACCTGTCCTCGAAAATAGCTTTCTCCTTAAACATTTTCCTGGAGTGAACAGCTGCCAAATGGGCAAGGTTACACTGAGTGACAGTGCAACAGCTTTATAAACGGCGGCTCAAATTTCCACTTGGTTGAATTTCTGCAATCTAAACAAAACTACCACATATGTGGCAAAATCAACAAAGAGGTGGAAGTGTGGCATAACAAACATCTACTACTTCTAAATAGTAGGTGTATGAGCACAGTATACATTTTAGGCAAAAGTATAACAGAAAATTAGCGTACATGAATTGGACTAATATGTGATGTGAAGGAATATAATGTAGGCTTAAGTGAGCATACGACTATGTAACGAGGGGGCATGTTATCATCTGTAACACCTCTGTCACAAAAGCACAGACGCTACTGGACATTTTAGAAAGGAGAACATTTGCAAAAAGACAAATGATATGCATGTGCGTGATTAGCAGGAACAATGATGCTACACTACTTTTGTGTGATGTGTGCATGTATTGATGAAGTTGTGGCACATCATTATCCAGTCACTGTGTGGTGAATTCCCTAATGGTAAAAAGCACTGCATGGTATAGTGTGATTTACTGACACAGGTATATTAACATACCACAAATGGCCAAGTGAAGCCTCCTATCATTGGTTACACTTGACAGAGGAGGAGCTCACAGCTGATGAAATCTTGTGAAAAGGATCCCCCATTAAGCTTTCACAGAAACTCTCCTCCCCTCCCCCCCCCCCCCCCCCCGCTTCACTTTTGCTTCCCTAGTGCAGTAGATTAAGGAGGCACACAAGTACCAGAGTTGTGGCCTGTTTGCCTTGGTCCTTTCTGCAGGGTCATTCCCACACTTTTTGCCTTTACCCTCCAGTTTTATTAACCTGTTTTTGCTGGACTTGGGACACTGCAAACCATACCACTGCTAAAGTGCTTGAGCTCTCTCCATAAAACATGGTTACATTGACTTCGACCCAAATGGCACATTTAATGGACTCATAAGTCCCTAGTAAGGTGGTACTACATGTACATTAAATGCTACTAGTGCACCCGCAGCAATGATTGTGCCACCCACATAATTAGCCTTTTTAAATATGGCTCAGGCCTGCCATTGCAGTCTGTGTGTGCAATTTTTAAACTGTCATTTTGACCCAGCAAAATAAACCTTTTGCTCAGCCTAAACCTTCCTTTTTTTAACACAAACGCCAACCATAGGGGTGGCCCTAATCAGCCAGAGGGCAGAATTCAGTGTATTAAAAAAGTTGGACATGTACTTTTGACTTTTACATGTCCTGGTAGTGAAAAGCTCATACATTAGTTTTCACTACTGCAAGGCTTACCTCTCTCAGAGGTTAACATTGGGTTACCTTATTACATTTAATAAGTGCTCACTTTCAATTGGGAGGAAGTAGGAATATCGAGTTTGGTATCTAAAGGAATATAATTTAAAGCCCTCTTTAATGGTAAAGTCAAATTTTAAGTCACAATTCTGAAAATGCCTCTTTTAGAAAGTTGCCATTTTATTGTTCTAACCATTTGGTGCCTGCAGCCTGTCATAACTAGGTGTAGCTGGCAGTTGGTCTTTGTGTATTGCTCCCAGACAGGGACATAAAGTGGGATTAGATGTTGGAAGGATGGGCCATCTCTGACTTGATAAGGGGGAGGAGCTGTCACCTACCACACTTGCACATACAAAGGCTCTACTTCAGCACACTCACAAAGGGTCTTCACACCAGTCTACAGTGCCCTCAGACAAGCTGGGTCCAGGACCGGGAGGCAGAAAATTCCAGACACCTTTTAGGGTGGAAACCTCCAGAACCTTCTCCTACTTCCAAGTTGGCACCAAGTATAAATACCAGACCCTCAAACCCTATTATTCAGTATACCTTTAGACTTGTGGAAAACTCAGAAGAACTAAAGGGCTACTACTCTGCTGCCCTGGGAAAGGGACCTGCATCTTATACTCCGGACCACAAGAGCGACTCCAAGGGCTAGCTGGCAGGCCTCCTGATCAGTGACTCAGGGACAGAAAAAGCTCCAACCATACATAACCCAGCACCTGGACTCTGCACTACAACACAGGTTCTCGCATCACAAGCTCAGTCAACGGCTGTGCAAGGCATCTGACGCAGGCCTTCAGATCGCTGCCCGCAGCCCTTCGGAACCGCTGCTGCTCAACACATCCTCGATGCGGGATCCTGCAATGCTCCGCAACCAGGATTTAAGGTACTTTGTTCAGCGGGCCCAACTTGGTCCCTGTATCTGGCTGTGCTCAATTGAGGTCGGCATGCAACTTGCGACTTTGTCATAGTCCAGGTGCAACCAGATAGCAACAGATGGAGCTTTGTATTTCTAACACTATTTCTACTTAAAATTTTACAACTACATTTTCTTTGATTTTACTGATTAGATTTTTGTTGTGCTATCATCTATTCAATTCTACTCCAATTTTCTAAATTGATGGGGCTTGTGCTTTCACTTCATTAATGTTTGAAGTGCTGCATAAATATTTTACACATTGCTTCCACGTTGAACTTGACTGTTTTTGTGCCTAGCCACCAGAGGGTTAAGCACAAGTTAATTAGGAATTTGGTTGGGACTTCACCCTGATACGAATTGTGGTTGCTTCTTGAGTAGGGTTGCACCCCACTCAACTGGTAAGCCCATTTGCAACATGGCCAATATGTAGCACATAATGCAAAGTGATTCTGTCCAGCATACAATCTTCTACACCACAGCAAACGAATAAAGGAGATATCTACCGTTATGATACATGCACCTGAGACCGGACTTCAAGATGTGAGGTGTTCAGTAGGTAGTCAGAAGTGTAGCAGAAGTTATGGCTATATAGGGGAGGCACAGTTGCCTGTCCGTTAAGGGTGAGTGTTAGTGTATTGCATTATACTTGTATGCATTACTTAGTCAAACTGTATGCAAATTGTGAGACACTGCGAGGGTCATGCACCTAGGGGCCTCACAGATAACCTGCACATTATTAGGGTCCGCACCACTGTCTTCTGAAAATAGTCTGTATCTAAGTTCCGAGCAAAAAAAGATCTTGATATGGGCAGGAAAGTCGCGGAGTGGGCAGTTTATGATGAGTACCCAACCTTGCAATCACGGATTATGTTCAGAATCACATGGGTAGTAAGTGAAAATGAACAAGCATTTCTTCATCAATGAAGAGTGCAATAGTTTGCCTATATGCAACCTCTTTTCTTATCTTCCGGATATATTACTATAAGCCATAGCTCTGACACGTTAGCAAAATGCCACTATAGTTTAGGTACCCATCCAGCACCGATGCCGGACATAATAGCTAAATAATGATGATGGATTAAACCCAGATCAGTTGACTGGGGGTGAGTGCTTGCAATGTTCAACACTCCGTCGATCATCGTCTTTGGTTTTGGTTTTGCTTTGTTCGCCCTAAGTTGGTAGGGTATGCCCAGACGTGGGTACCTTGCTCACTTTGCCACTGGATTCAAGCTAGCCTGGCTGATGATGGATGATTAGCCAGAAACCGGTCCCAGGATGCTTGTTTCCGGTCCAGGGAAGACATGGCTTGGCAGTTCGGGCTGGACTGTTCCCATGAGGCAAAGTGTGTGACTGATTTGAATATGGCCATTTTTGAACTGGGGTGGCGGAGTGAGCTAAAGAATGATGATGGACTAAACCCAGATCCAGGGATATGGAATTCCTATAGCCCGACGCCCAGGACATATTGTTTGGGGTCAAGGGCAACAAGTTTCCATGTGTATTTTGTCCTTGGCACAAGTAGGCCCAACCCCCTACATCACAAACCCTTTGACTGCCAGTTTAAAGTCCCACATGATAGATCAGGGAAAAGCATTGCCTGCGGTTAAGGTAATATTTGTTTCCATGTTTTAACGCTGTTCAAACTTGTATTTATGGTTCATAAATGCATAACCTTTATTATTAGGGTGAGCGATCTAAGTACATGTTGTAAGCTCAGACTACTACTGACAGTGGTTAAAGTATAAAAATGGGTGCACACGCTTTCATTGTTTAGCACTGTGAGGCTATGCATACTGCTTCCAGAATACTCTCTGATTAGATGCAAATATATGGAGACGCTTGAAAGCAAGATTGATTATTCTTAGCTTTCAAGATAAAATGTTCACAAAAAAAGCAAAAACATTTAGCTGAACTACTGTAATATTTTAGGTAGCGTTTTTCTGCAGCATCATTTAGTAAAATGTGTTGATGCATGCTTGTATTTCCCAAAAATATTCATAATGGAAAATCACTGTAACCAGTTTTAATAAGATTATGGGAAACAAAAACAAACAAGCATTGGTAAAGCCAATTGGTCTGCAATTGTTGGTCAGTCTTTTGGTTTTATCAATGCGTGACTTGTTTTGGCATGTTTTTTGTAAAACCTTATTGGTGTGGGTGCTGCTGGGCCCTCATCATTATAACAAACATTGGCAAAAGCAAAAATTGTTTCGGTCTCAAAAAGCACACATTGCCACAGTCGTTCCTGGCACTGAACAAAACGACTGTGTGTCAATTATGCTCCTTGTGAAATAACAGAATGCTGTCATTCACAGTGAAGCTAGCCAACTGACAGAGAGACATTTTAATAAACACAACATGTCATGGTTAACGCCAGACCTAATTAGGGGGCCAATTATTAAGTAAAGTCTCAAAAGTGCACTTCTGTCCTTGCATTAAGTGCAGATATGCGACTTTCCTGAATTCACAAGACCTTACGGAAGTAGGCCAAGAAATAGTACTCCTGGAAAATATTTGTGAACTGCATTTTAGCATGAGCAAATATGCATGTGTAGATTTGCTCATGCGAAAATCCGAGAGCTTGCAAGTTTACATCCCCTCCAACCACTTTTTTCCCAACCCAGGAAGAAGTTTTATGTCTGCCATTGTCAGAAGTAAATATCCAAACTTTCTCAGTATGGGAAAAGATTAGAGAAGAGTTGGTGAAAACCCTTAAAACATGCAAGTTAGTATATTTGCACAGACTCAAAAGGTCATTCCAACCCTGAAACTGTTGCTTACCTTCAGCACCAGTATGTAGATCTGCAGAAACATGGCAACATAAGGGATTTGCTAGCATTCATACCCTGCTATGGAAGGAGCCCTGGCATATTCAGAGAGGCTATTTCGGAGATCTTGTATAAGAGTATTGCTGCCATAATTTGTCACCGCATTACACGGCACGAAAGGGACAAGTGGATTTTGTTACAGGACAAGTAGATTTATGAAGTAACCTGCCCCATGGACAAGTAGATATTTTATTAAATTCCACACCCCTGCAGATCAGTTGACTGGGGGTGAGTGCTTGCAATGTTCAACACTCAGTCGATCATCCCCTTTTTTGCCATAATAGGTATCACTCAAGGTCAGCTATCCTCTGGGTACGATTGAGCTCATCAGTATTTTTTCACTTTGGTGGTTTTAAATATTGCCATCATAACCCTCTGTTCTAAGGCAGCAAATATAATTTGGGCGGAGCAGCATTTACGGGTGGTATAGCTCTTCACCCAATTATAACTGGGCCAGTGTTTCCACACCCAGATTTCCAATGTGGGGGATTTCTGGACCCGATTTTACCAGACGGCAGTAAAATCAAATTAGGGTCAGGCTGCATGCGCAGCCTGACTTCAGCCGCCACAATGCATGGTTTGGGAAGAGTACAGAAAGCTCTGCTCGGATGTCCTTCCAACACTGGCTTCCTTCAAACTCACCGCACTTGCCTTTCTGTTTCCGTTTGCCATCTTTTCACCGCAGGTGGTAAAAGGAAGGGTATTTGACACAGGATTGGTGACACTGCATACTCATCATAGCTGGATTTATGTACATGTATATCAGATGGAAACATTATTTCCAGCCACACATTACCCCCGCTTATAAATCCAGTCAACTCTGTGATCGAGAACAAAGTCAGAAAGGTGCTGCAATGCATGCTGACCATGCTTTTTTGATGAAGTTTCCACCCTCGTTGCCCATCTGTGTTGTGTGCATTTTAGGTTTCCACCCTTTCTTTCTTTGCTTACAGCTGCCCTGGTGGTAGACCTGGAATCCTTGGCATGGTTTCCCCTGATTTTCTGTCTTCTAACCTCCTATTTTTGCTGACTTCATGTTTGATGGCCTTAGGAATCTGAGCACCTTACCACTGTTAACCAGTGTTAAAGTGCATGTGCAAGGGGGTGGCCAAGGCGCAAAGCGAGTGAGACGTGTGCTGCTAAAGCTTTTAAATTCGGCCGCCAGGCTAGCCGGCCAGCACCGAATACCCAGCCTGACAGGGGAGCGCCTGGAAGTGCTCCTACCAGCAGAGAGATGATCCTGCTGACATCGGGAGTGCCACAGGCTACTGTAGGAGTTGGCTACAGCAGAGTGTGCCACTGTCATCTTGGCCGGGGAGCAGCCTGGCGAACTTTCCTACCACTGGTGCTGGGCTCGCGGCTGCACAGCCCTGACCAGGGGGACCCTCGAGGCGTGTTCGGGTGGCTGGGAGGCCCTTGAGCCTTCCGGTCTCGGCCCCGGAGCCCAGCGCCCCCGTGGGGGTGAGTGGCGGAGGAACAGCCAGAACTCCCTACAGAGCTGTTTTCCACAGTGCTACAGCGGATGCAGGACAGACGCTCCAGCGCTGACCTCCGACGCAGTGAGTGAACCGGTTTGGCTGAGTCTAACCCTGCCTTGGGGATAGCGAAGAGTGAGGGGTTTGTGGACGGTGGACTGTTCCTGGTAGACATTGACCTTCTCTGGCCCTGTTGGCCATCCCCTGGTGGGATTATTACCCATCCCTTTTTCTCCCCTCCCTGTCATTATTTCTGTGATGCGCTGGTATTGGGGGACTGGGGTTGGATATCTTCAGCCTTGGAAGCCTGGTTGTCGCTTGGGGTTACCTTGTTTTTCCAACTGCCTTGTATAGACCTATCTACCTAGTTATGTTGGGGATATCCAGGGTGGGAGATCGGGACCCCGCTGTCATTCCTGTTGGTCATGCCGTGCGGAACACCTTACCTGGCTGACCATGACCAATTTTTTTTAATTCCTCTTGCTTAATGTTAAGGGACTTAACTCCCCTAATAAGAGACTGGGGATACCTCCTCCTTCAGGACCCTGATGTTATCTTTCTCCTAGAGATCCACCTTCTCCCCTTTGACACTCACCTAATGTCACACCCCAAGTATCCTACTCAATACTGGGCATGTAATGCTGCTAAAACTGCTATAGTGGCCATATTACTTAAAGCTGGTCTGGCGGGGAATGCCACTAGGGTCGCGAAAGACATGGGTGGGAGGTTTCTAAAAATACAAATTAACTGGGACAAACGGCCCCTGACCCTCAAACATCTATGCTCCTAACCATAACCAAGACGCTCACTGTTAGACCTGGCACCATTGGTGTGAGTCTCCCTTCCATTTTTCGCTGTGTCTCCTCTGTTTTTGCTGGTAATAGATGCTCTGGGCGCTGTGCCACTGCCATTCAGTGCCACAGCGCGAATGCTCCCTGTGTAAAGTTGACATGTGAATTGGTATAGCCATGATTGGCTTATTTGGTTTACCTGTTAGTCCCCAGTAGCGTGGCCTGTGTGTGCCCAGGGCTGGTAAACCAAATGCTGCTGGTGGGCCTGTAGCGCTGGTTTGCGCCACCCACAGAATCAGCTTGTAAAGTGTGTCTCAGACCTGCCACTGCAGTGTCTGTGTGCAGTCCAGAACTGCCATCTTGGTTGTGAAGTGCACCCACTTCCCAGCCCCTGAACCTTCCCTTGGCATCATGTAAGCCACCCCTATGGTAGGGTGCATTGTATGTGTAAGGTAGGAAATGCTCTGATGTGTGTAGCATGTCCTGGTAGTGAATTACACCCAATTTCGTTTTTCACTACTGTAAGGCTACCTGTTCTTCATAAGCCAGAATGGGAGGTTTGGCTATTACATTCTATAGTCCTAACTGACCCACAGAACATGATAGAAAAACGAATTTCGTATGCCTGAGCCCAGAGTATTAAAATACATGTTTTAGTGAAGTTTATTTTTATATTCTGTGTTTGAAAATACCACTTTTAGAAAGTAGGTATTTTCTTGCCTAAGATTTCCAGTGTGCTCTGCTGTTATGTGTATTGGCTGTCTGGTTTTAGAGGGACAGGGCAGCCTGAGTCCGACCTGGGTTGAATAGAGAGACCTGCATTGGAGTATGGGGAGGGGTAGCTCCTGGACCTAAATAGGGCTGTGCCTGGCAAGGTGAATGCTGGCTCCACCCCCCACTGTGCGTCTGATGGCAGACCCCCTCTCTCTGAAAGGAAGGATGCAGCCTGGTAAACAAAGTGCTCCAGGGCTGGGCAGAACTGGTTCTGGCTGGGTTCAGTGACTTGTAGCTTCTGAGAACAAAGACTTTTGGGGTATAAATATCTGTATCCCAACCCCTACAATTTGTATTGCTCCTGGACAACAAGAAAAACCACTGTCCGTGTAACTGAAGGAATCTGCAGGAGAAGGACTATTCTTGTGCTTGTGTGCTGTTTCTTGGACTGGCCTGCAGTGATTACTACAGGACTTGGAAGAAGAGGAAAAGGACTTTGAAGGAACTTTTATTTTTGCTACAGCAATCACCTGTTGTAGGGATTCTGCGTATGCTCAGAACTATGCGCAGGAAACCAGAACCTTAGAGAATTGTGGTGTACCAGAAACTCCCCTCAGAACTAAGAACCCCTTATCCGACTAGCTTAGTGTCACATTCGTTATCCGAGATTTAGCTCGGCGGTCCCAATGTATAGACAACCCAGAACAAGCGACTTAGTTATTCTCAGGAATGGTGGGAACCCGAAATACCCGTTTGCACATATATATCAGTCCACAACAGAATAACTAAGACACAGTAAAGTTTAAAGAATTTATTCATAAACCTCGAGTCCTGTTAAACAATACTTTGGCTAACATAAGTAGACAAATGGTTAAGATCATTACCATTAACATTGTTACAATACCATAGAATATAAAAGGAGCGATCATATTATAATGACAGTGGAAAATAACCACCCTCCTTTCTCTAGTTACTAATAAAATATTATTAGACTATTAGAAGGTCTCATAGGCTTGCATAGGGGACCCCATACCGTATAGATCAGCTCAGATGTATCACATCACAGGATCAGCTCAGTGTTCTCTGCAACAGCTCTTCTATCGAATGCCCCAACAATATGCTGCGCTGTGATATTAAAGCACAAGACTTTCTGGTATTTGCAGCTACGTGCATGTTGTGACTAAACAGTGGTACGATCACCCTGAACACAATCAGCCGGCACCGTCTAGTGTCCTAGAACAGTTCTTTACTCGATGTACAGACCAAGGGCACTAGCAACTGTTAAGGATGTATAAATAACATTCCCTTGAGACAAGAGCGAGTCTGCATTTCTCAAATTAATAACATGTAACAACAGTGTCGGGTGCAAAGTCAGCAAAAGCAACAAGATGGCTTTCTAACAGCTAACGCGATTAAGCTAATTTAGCACTGTAAATAGGGAGTGGCCTTAATCCACGTGACATCCCCCTTTGATCGAACCACTGTTTAACCAGGGGCGAGTAAGTCTACAGAACGCAGAGTTCAAGATCAATGAAGCAGACTAAAGAGCTTGAAGTGTGAGTTCAGTAAATCAGAGAAAGAAGGAAAAAAATATAAAAACACAATCCATCGTTTGTGTGAAGGTAAAAATTTTTAACTCCATGCAGCTTGTCGTCAGGCAGTTAATTTTGGAAAGTATAAGCAGCATATGCGGCTGCAGCTTCCAGTAGCAGATCATTTGAGTCATCAGCAAAATTGGCTGACATCCAATCCAGCAAAGAAAAAGAACACACGTGTTCCACAGGGAATTGAGCATCCAGCACTCCACGTGGACAAGAAGCAGGCATCTCGATGTAACTGCGTGTCAGGAAGTCAATGGCTGCTTTCTCTATATCCCATAACCCAAGGACTCCTTGCGCCGCACCCAAGGCCATAAACCCGACTCCAGAACAGTCAAACTCATGTACCACTAAGGGATACATCAGTTGATCAAAATCCAGGTCCGGTGACACCAAGTTTGACAGACACATATTCAGAGCCCATTGGAACGGACATTCGAGGCAGTGAAAGACAGGCTGTACACAAGTGAAAAACGGGAATCTGAAGGATAATCCATAAGCGATGCTCAAGGTAGCCAGCGGTAAAGTCCCATAGGCTTCCCACATTCGGCTACGCAGATGGAACATGTTGAAGCCGTGGTCGAGAAGCGCAAGTCGTGCAGCCATAGCGTAGTGCGCAGACCAACAGCAGTATGCCAGCAATTAATGCGAGAATCAGAGGAAACCCTCCGAAAACCCCAGAAAAAATAGAATGAAAAATAGCTGGTATTATACCAAAAATAGACTGGAAAGACGTCACAAGGCCAGAGCTTACAATTTTAAAAAAGTGCACCAGACCAGTCGTAGAAGAAGCATTGAAGATAGTGTGTATTAGTGTGCCAAAATGTAGGGGGAGGTCAGTATTCAAAAGCGCTTGAACTTCCGTGCGAGTGTTCGCAACTTGAAGGAGAAATGTTTCTCGTGACGAAGTCAATGCTACCTCCTTTTGAGACAAAAGAGCCCTTATTCTGCTCATCCTATTGAACTCTGCTTTCAAGGTTGGAATCGTCGGCCAGATGGATATATCAAGCCGGCCTTGCGGGGGTGGGAAAAGCACGTTATTACAGCAAACTACTCTTCGTGAAACTGAAACAATATAAGGAATTCCAGCTAACATCCCACAGCAAGCCTCACTATTTAAAAGCAGATAACTACCATTAGCAAGCAACGTAAATGATGGCGTTATAACTTGTACAGGAATGCCCTTCAACACGCAAGCTAAATTAGGGGCATTCATGTTACATGATCCATGTAATTGGATATGTCTACACACTACCGAATGATCAGGAGCAGTCGTACACTCCTCACCCTTCAAATAAACTTCTTTGCCGTCTCTCTCACATCGATATGTAAATGGGAGAGACCAGACCTCATGCAAAAACGCAGAACCAAGTTTTTCAAATCTGCCTAATGCATAATGTTTCATGCAAGAACTAAACTTATACATAGAAATCGGTAAAGTTACCATTCCATGTACGAGCCAAACTTTATAATCCGACTCAGCAACAGAAAAAGGCAAAGGTTCTAACTTTTCTATACGTAATAGGGAATATGTAGCATCTTTCATGGACATGAATTGTTGTTTTGCTGACAGATTAAATGGGCGGAATAAAGACGAAACATTCATGTAATCCCATGGTACTTTCCCCGCCTTTAACGTCTGCAAAGTCCAAGCAAATTGCATAATCGATCGTAATTGATTTTGACCATGATACAACACAGACACATCGTCCTGGACAATATCTACAACAGATGAAACAATGTTATCCAATGTATATATTCTTGAAGATAAGGTATTAATACTATTATCTATTACTGCCAAAACTTTTTCCATATTGGCTTGGTCAATAGCACGGAGCCTGGAGGCAGCCTCAATTTGTGACAACTTCCAAACCTCGTTGTAAACAGCATACACCCATCTTTTGGATCTTCCTAATGCGGGACCCTTAACAAAATCATTCAAATCAATGTTGTCATGCAAACGTGACAAGTGAAGTTTAACAGAATCTAATGTGGAATGTTGCAACCATGTCTGACATAATTTACCAACCGAGTAGGTAGTGACAGTATGTGATGACAGAAAACGTGGGTCTACTCTATCCTGTATGTACCCAGGATTTACTCCCAAAAATCTACGTTGACAGGTGTCCGAATTTTTCTGCCATATCAACCAACCAGTAGGGTCCAATGCACTAATATTGAAGGTGGAATTGGAAATAAAAGACTGCAACATAGTAAGGGACAGATCTGTGTGATTCTCCCAACCAGGATAAGCTCCCAGATCCGGGATCGAGGGGGACTTTAAGTTTTTAGAGATAGCCAATCCAAAACAGGTTGTCTGGAAAACAGTAGAATTTAAAAACAGCATGTGGTTAGGGATCAGGCAGGCACGATGTAAAGCTTCTGTACCCTGCACCTGCCAAGATTTAGTACCCCAAACTGATTTGAGATCAATAGCCTGTTTCCAAACGTCATACCCACCAATTGCCAAATCATCCATGAAGGATTTAGAAAACAACAATTTAGTGTGGGTCAAACGCACCTTTGAAACAGGGTCATTATTAAGCTTAAAATAAAAAGAAGCATTATTAGTTACACTAAAATCTGAAAAATATGAAAACTTTGCGATCAATATCTTTGAACTTCCAATCTTTGGGGCCGGGCAATGTTCCCACTGTGTAAAGTTAACCAAACCACGAAATGAGTTTGCCCTATGGAGAAAATGTGTGCCATAATGTTGATAACAAAATTGCTCTGCATAGTTCTCATTATTCAAATACAAATCCTCAGCATCAAAAGCGGCATAGTATTTTAAATCAGAAAACAGTGTCTCTATAGTTTTAACATCCCAATCATCAGATCGAATGTCTTGCTTTACCACATCACCCATAGAGACACGATATACAGACGGCACATTAATCACTTCCGTGGGGCCATGAATTTGAAATTTAACAGCATCCCATGCTATTCCATCACGGACAGGCCAGGCGGTGATATTAACAAAGGTCTGGTCCCTCTTCATGATGTGCGATGATGAATGTGGGGCCAAAGTTCCATTAATTAATCCAATCGTAGAACGTTCATGCAGGTAGTGTCCATTTATCAATCTAAAAAACACCACCACAAATCCAATGGACATGAACAAAAAAATGCAAATGAGCACCAACCAGATGTAAATCCAGGGGGGAACCAAAAATTGTCTCTTGAACCAGGCAAAAAATTTAGAAAATTTGGAAGGGGCAGTGGAAGTCAATGATTCAGTTCCAAAGGAAGAATTAGACTGGACAATGTCAGTTGAATGCAAAAGGGGCAATGGGACATCAGTAGAATATGAATATTCAGCATCGCCAGGTAAAGCACTATCCGCAGGTGAAACAGCAGAATCAGAAAGTACTTGCATTTCAATGGCAACCTCAGGTACTACGTCAGATGGTCGCACCACAACAGCACTGCGCATCATTGAAGGGCAAGAAACTGAAGGTGTCAGACTATGAAGTATCGGCCACCCTGTGTAGCTTGACATTGTCAACCGAAATGTACCTGTTGTCTCTGTGACCAGGAAGGGGAGGCAAAACAATTGTGCGGGTACCCTCAACTCCAAGCACCGGCACTGGTGCACGATAAGAGGGTCCAAACTCCTTCTTCTTCTCCACCTTCTCACGGACCAGATCACCAACTCGGGGTAGCCAGCCGACTACCGGAATCTGCAGTCCAGCCTCGGTCGCAGAAGACACGTGCTCTTTTGCTAGAGTATCTCTTGTTTCTTGAAGATTCTGTAAAACAGTACAGTGGTCATCTAAGTCAAAAGGCGCGGCCGCCGCCGCCATGTCGAGACCCTCTAGGTCAGGGACAAACATTCGAACTCCGAAGAGCATCATGTACGGGGTCCTCCCACCCAGAGACCTTCTAGGGAGATTATTAAGTGCACGTTGGACGTCATACAAATGGGATAGCCAGTTTTTGCCAGTACCTAACACCCGGGCCGTCAATGATTGCTTTAGGTCACAGTTCATTCGTTCCACAACACTATTGCCCTCAGGCCGATATGGAGACGAAAATTTGACTTGTACCCCCAAACTTTTCATGGCTTCTTTGTAAGCCTTAGAGGCAAACGCAGGGCCCTGATCAGAGTGAAGGGTGCCACATGCAAAACTCCCTATAAAGACACGCAATGCTTTGATGACAGTCCTGGCGTCAGCACTCCTTTGTGGCCACACCCAAAGAAAACGTGTGCACGAATCTACTGCAACCAAGATATACTTGTACGCAGTGTCTGAGGAAAAAGGACCGCAGTGATCTAAATAAACACACGCAAGTGGTTGATTAGATATATGCAGCTGCGTTTGTGGTGGACGTGCCACCGTTGATGGCTTAATTTGTTGGCAAATTCCACAATTTAGGACATAAGTCCGTGTATGTTTGTACAAACCGTACCACCAATAACGCTGTTGCAACAGTGACACAGTTGCGGACACTCCGGCGTGCGCTGACGCAACACCCTCATGCGCAGCTTGAACCAAAGCAGGTCTGCATTCCGAATTGGGAATAACCCTATCCCCAACTTCATTAATCCTCACTAACGGGACGTTATCAGGACTTAAGTGATAATGGTATCGAGAAGGGAATCCTCTAGGGAAGTTTGTCCCAGTCTCTGTTGCAGCAATAGCTGCCAAGATGTCATCATCGATCTTAGTTTTGGATCTTGTAACTGCTGCTACTAAGTATGTTGCCACTGCTGTTTTAGCTGCCTCGTCAGCCAAACTGTTACCGACAGCATGGACACCAACTCGTTGGTGACCAAGAGTGTGAATAACACTCACAAGGGGTAGACTGCCTTTTAGTTCAGCCACCCTAGCCCAAAGCGTTTTATGCTTTACTGTGCTACCTTTTGAATCACGAAAACCATTCGTGATCCAAAACATCAGATTGTCGTTGTAAGATTGTACACAATAGTAAGAATCACTCACTATAAGAGTTGTGACTTTATAATCAGCAAACTCCAGTGCAAGCACCAGAGCTCTAAGCTCCGCCAATTGTGCGGTACAATCACCCAAAGTCTGCGTATGCACCGCATCCTGGACAAATTCTCCATTCACGAAAGTACCAACCACAATTGCGCAAGCCGCTGAATAAGCGTGCCTTGATCCAGTTGCGGGTTGCGCAGACCCGTCAGTGTAAATGACACAATGGAAGTCCTCCAACGGGCGCAATGTAAGTGGAGCCGGATGAACTAATTCATACTCCAAACTCTCCTGAGTCTGAAGTCCTGCGTCAAAAATGTATTCGACATCAGGTGAGGCTAAGGAGGTCGCCCATTGTATCCACCGTGGATGCAAAGCTTTAGAATTCGGCACACTTGCTTTAGTGACTGCCTCTAGGGCAGGAAATGGTGTTACCACCATCATGCGTTTCCCCTGTGATAGCGCCCGTTCTTTCAGGATTGCCATCTGAACTGCTGTCAAAACCTTTTCGACAGTGGAGAAACGCATTTCAGCCGAAGTATATAAATGAGACTTGTAAGCAATGGGGACTGTATCGCCTTCATTGTAAGTTAAGTACGTGAACCCCTCAGCACCCGGCACAATTCTAATGACCAGGTTTGTGTGGTTATCACGAGTTTGTAAATATATCGCAGTAAGAAGGTCAGACTGCAAAGAGTGTAATGCAGCCGAATGTTCTGGCAGCCAGCAAGATTTGGTAAAAGTAGGTTGTACCAAGGCATATAGTGTCTTGATACGCTGGGCATATTCAGGAATGTAGGTACGACCGAAATTCAGAAAGCCCAGCAATGATTGAAGTTGTTTCAGTGTCGTAGGGATACGAAGGCGTGCGCATTTCTCAAGGAACTGCGGAGCCAAGCCTCGGCCCTCATTGTTGAGTTCGTACCCCAAGAATAAAACTGTGTACTCGGCAATGTGGGACTTCTTAAAGTTAAACTTGTAACCAAAGTCCGCAAACATACAAATTATGTTGTCCACGCGAGCAAGGTGAGGAAGCAACTCGTCATCTGTTAAGTAGATGTCATCAACGTACGAGTATGCCTCCGGGTCTACCATCTCTAAGAGAGAGACCACACGGGCAGCAAAAACTCCTGGACTATTTTTATAGCCCATTGGAAGCCTTTTGAATACTTTTTGTTTACCACCCGAAGTAAAAGCGGTCCACTCATAACTATGAGGGGATATGTTATGGCAATAAAAACCATTGGACAAGTCAAGTGTGGTTTTGAACCTTTTTCTCACAAGACTATCAACGAGAGCCGAACTATGGGTATTTTGCACCGCACAATTCCGGCAGTGCGAGTTTAAGTGCCGGTAATCCAAAACTAGGCGGTACGATCCGTCAGGCTTCGTTACAGTGAATAAAGGATTATTCATGGATGACACACACGTTTCAATTACACCCTGATATTCCAATTGTTCAAGGATAGCCGCGACGTGAGACCTAGCCTCACGTCGCATAGGGTATTGGGGTTGTGGCTGGGGGTCGGACCGCAATGGAAAATCGTGGAGGGTAGAACTTTTATCCCACCCCACCTGATTACGATACAACGCAGGTGCAAGCACCCACGCCCACTCCTCGGCTAACTTCTCAGACTCCTCCTTGGGCACTACGTGTCCAAAAGAAGGAACAATAACTTCTTCCCCCCTTGGAGCGTTTAGAACGAAAGCCGGGGGCCAATCTTTCTCCGCCAAAAGTATATCATAGGTGGTCGTCAGATTATCCCAAAATATCGCGTTAATTTTTCGTTGTATGTCACCCTCAATATTTAGAACTACGTCAAATAATCTCTCAGGGGGGGCTACGCGAGTATCAGCAGTTTCTACTGTTACATAGATTTTAGTTGCTGTCGCCTCCAGAAATGGACGCAGTGCTCCCCGCACTACTGTAACTTCCGCCGCGCTGTCTAGCAGCGTCAAAGCCCATTTCATGTTCAGAAGTTGCGTCCGCACCATCTGAGGCATACTTCGCTGAGATAGCAGCAACTTTCTTTTTCTGAAACGGAGGACGCGGACGTGCAGAATCCTCCTGCTTGCTTTTTACGTCCGCTTGTCTGGGTTGCTCACGTCCTTGAGCACTCCGGCCTCTCCCACGGTCTCCTCCACCAAAGTGTGAAGCCGCTGTTTCCTGTGAAGAACGAGGAGAGCGCTGGTCAGGAACCTGAAACCTTTCAGGTGATTTAATACGAGAACGATCACGCAAATCATAAGTGCGTTCAACATACGCCTGAACTGGGGACGCGGAACGAGTCTCCTGTTTCTGTTGCTGTTTATCCTGTTTTTTATTTCTCCAATTTTGTTTTGGAAAGTTGGGTTTATCATCTTTTGTAGACGAACTCACTTTAGTATGCTGTACTACATCAGGAATCTTGATGACGGGTTTCACGCCTAGGGCACTACGTCCAACCATCCTATAGGCTTTTGTAATAACTTTTGCAAACTCCCTCGGCTTATCTTCATCCGCAATAAGCTCCATCATGTTTCCTACTTGAAACTGCATGTATGTATGTGTATGTGTCTTGTAAAGCGCACTGCTGCCCTGAGGCGTCGTGGCGCTGTAGACCGCTGGGGAACCCGTCCTGGCTATCCCTGTGAGATGGTCCCTCCTGGGTATCTCCAAGGTGAAACCAGGCATCCCCGGCGAATGTGGGGGGCCGTTGTGGAGATGAGGCAAGCTAATGCCCAGAGTTGCCGAGTGTGTTCCTGGTTAGAGTAGGTACCGAGGCGAGAATTATCGAGTCCGTTTTGACCCTGGTCCACGACCCTGCCGCGTCGGGAATTGAACCCTGGTCCCTGGCCGATTCTCTGCTTGCGGATCTGCCGCCTCTAACCAGTGAGCCACAGCATCTCCTTTGAGATTTCCCATGATCATGGAACATACTACATCGAAGCTGTCGATAAGCCGCATTCCCAACTCAATAGCTGCTTCCGCCCCATGGTCCTCCTGGACTTTCTTGATAACGGAAGGTAGTACCGACATAGACGTAGTGCCGAAGCACTTCGAATAGGTCGCTGCAAAGACCTTGCCCCAATTGTCACAGTCGACAATGTCTGGGACTAGTTCTTTTGTCAAAGTAATAGTGAGTATCCTGTGTTTATCCACAGGACTAGTGTTAGGAAACACGGCTTCTAGTTGATCAAATTTCTCTGCAAGCCAATAAGGATACTCATCCTTATTCTGGGGGCGCTTGCCAACAACCGCGTTTACCATTACAGGACTGATCACAACCGCATGATGGTGATCAGCCCCGTGTCCCGCCACTGTAGGTGCCCCCACCTGTACAGTGCGCGACACATACTGCACTAACGCCCTATGGACCGTAATCAGGGTCGTGTGCAGTACACGTAAGCTATCCACTCCTACCGTCAGGTAGCGTGGATGAGGTGTATGTCCGGCCAGCACCGGCCAAGTAGCTCCTTCAATAGACAAAGGACCCAGTCTCGCCGGGGCGACCGTGTGGGGGAGGGCGCCATTAAACCAAATAGTGTGTTGCCAGGTAGAAATAGGAATTTCTAATGCCATATATGGGGTATAATGTAGAGGCACCTGAGTAGCAGTGTATTTGTGGAACGTTTTATCAACGTCTTCCACAGCCTCAAAGGTAACCCAAGAGTAAAACAACTCATAAGGGTAAGTAGCACTTGCACTTACGACAAATACCACTGCCAGCCCGTCATCGGGTACCCCGTACGTCCTCAAATGAGCACGTAGAGACACCCTACTATGAGCGGGAATTTCTACCGCCATAAGGACATAAAATAAAAGATACAACGAGATCTTTAGTAGCACTTGGGCTTATATTAGTATAACCTTTTTTATTATCAAGCTTGAAAGAACCTATTGCCTAAAACCTAGGTAGGTTAAGCCGACACTCCCGTTATCCGGAAACCAGAGTGAGGGCGTTGTGGACTAATAAAAAGCACTACTAAGGCATCTCAGATATTAAGACCAAACGTTAGGTGCGCCATGTTGTAGGGATTCTGCGTATGCTCAGAACTATGCGCAGGAAACCAGAACCTTAGAGAATTGTGGTGTACCAGAAACTCCCCTCAGAACTAAGAACCCCTTATCCGACTAGCTTAGTGTCACATTCGTTATCCGAGATTTAGCTCGGCGGTCCCAATGTATAGACAACCCAGAACAAGCGACTTAGTTATTCTCAGGAATGGTGGGAACCCGAAATACCCGTTTGCACATATATATCAGTCCACAACAGAATAACTAAGACACAGTAAAGTTTAAAGAATTTATTCATAAACCTCGAGTCCTGTTAAACAATACTTTGGCTAACATAAGTAGACAAATGGTTAAGATCATTACCATTAACATTGTTACAATACCATAGAATATAAAAGGAGCGATCATATTATAATGACAGTGGAAAATAACCACCCTCCTTTCTCTAGTTACTAATAAAATATTATTAGACTATTAGAAGGTCTCATAGGCTTGCATAGGGGACCCCATACCGTATAGATCAGCTCAGATGTATCACATCACAGGATCAGCTCAGTGTTCTCTGCAACAGCTCTTCTATCGAATGCCCCAACAATATGCTGCGCTGTGATATTAAAGCACAAGACTTTCTGGTATTTGCAGCTACGTGCATGTTGTGACTAAACAGTGGTACGATCACCCTGAACACAATCAGCCGGCACCGTCTAGTGTCCTAGAACAGTTCTTTACTCGATGTACAGACCAAGGGCACTAGCAACTGTTAAGGATGTATAAATAACATTCCCTTGAGACAAGAGCGAGTCTGCATTTCTCAAATTAATAACATGTAACAACAGTGTCGGGTGCAAAGTCAGCAAAAGCAACAAGATGGCTTTCTAACAGCTAACGCGATTAAGCTAACTTAGCACTGTAAATAGGGAGTGGCCTTAATCCACGTGACACACCCAAGGGCTAGAAGAGAGCTAGCCTCCTGCAGGAGTCTCAGGCACATCAGACTCCAGCACCAGCCTCCTGTTTCCTCCCAGCGAGGACTTCTATCTGCAGGTGAGGCCTCTGTGAGTTCCAGGGCCTCTATTTCTACTGTGGAGAGGAGAGTGCAGCTGGAGAGCGTAAGGAAAATCGTCGCTTTGCTGTCGCCGAGTGCTCGCTACCGGAGATCATCGCACCACCTGTTTACGGGCCCGAAAAACGCTCGCTAACCCGAAGATTATCGCATTGCATGTTGGCGGGCCTGAAAGCGCTCACTAACCAAAGGTCATCGCATCACCTGTCTGCGGGCTGCCAAAAGCTCGCTAACCCGAAGATTATCGCATTGCATGTTTGCGGGCCTCAAAACGCTCGCTAACCAAAGATCATCGCATCGAGTTCATAGTTCCACGACATCCCAGAGCGGACGCCGGGCGTTCGCCATTTTCATCGCATCGCTTTAGGATCGTCGCTCCCTCGCAGAGCGCCATTTTCTTTCATCGCAACAAGATCGCACACGCAACAGGCTCGGCACATCATCCTCCCTTCGCTACAAGGATTTTATTGCATCGTTGGCTTAGCGTGCAGAAGTTTGTCGCTTTGTCCTGCCCACAAACCAGCGCATCATCCTCCCTTGCGGCAAGGATTCAACGCATCGCTGGTTAGCGTAAGGAAAATCATCGCTACAACTCCTTAGCGACATTTTTATTGCTTTGTTACAGAATCCAGGTATCTTGTGAGTAAAAGGGTCGCAGAGACCACTGCCTTGAACTATTTTTGCAGCATATTAAGAGTAACCCTATTTTCTAGTATTGTGGATTTTTACTGTTATTGGTCTTGTGTTAAGTCTATATATAAAGATACTTATTTTTTATAACTACTTGTGTGGCGTCCCTTTGTAGTGTTCTTCACTGTTACTGTGTATGGTCATAAATGCTCCACACACTGCCTCTGAGATAACCCTAGCTGCTCGTGCTACGTTACCACAGGGTTGAGCAGGGGTTGTCGAAGGGTGTAGTCTGCTTACTCTGACTTAGGAAGAAGGGTCCCTACTTGGACAGTGGGCATTGCCAACTATAGACCCCCATTTATAACACTCACACTTAACCGGTTAAAACAGCGATTATCCTTGGGGGGAGGGGGGGGGGAAGGTGGAGGGAGGGGGGGGGGGAAGGTGGAGGGAGGGGGGGGGGGGGGGGGAGAGATTTTAACCTGGTACGGGACCCGGAATGGGATTGTACTGCACACGCATATCAAAGGCACTGGCACCATGTTGCAGCTCTTAAAAACGCAATCACTGATCTAGGACTACTTGATGCCTGGAGATACATGCACCCTGGCTCTAAAGACTTTTCATTCTTTTCACACGTACACCTCTCATACTCTAGTATTGACTATTATTTTCTCTCCCTGCCCCAGCTTTATTCACTAGCTGCTGCTGAGATATATGACATCAACCAATCATGCCCATACCTCGATATCACTTCAGCTCCCCACTCCCCCAAAGCAGCACTCAACCCATGTTGAGACTACCTCCTCAGGCGCACCGGGACCCTGTAGACCTTGCGGATATTCGGAAAGAGATCGAGGCCTTTTTTTTTATTACAAACGACACCACTGACACTTCAGAAGCTGTCAGATGGGATGCCTTTAAGGCAACCATCCGTGGAGTGATAGCCTCCATAGCGATAGCCAGATCCCCAGAAGCCCACCTTGTAGAATCCTCCCTCACAACGGACATAAAAATCCTAGAACGTAAGGATCATCAACAGCCTTCTCTCCACAATAAACAGCTACTTGCGGAGCTACGTGGTCCGCTCCGCTTACACTAAACTAATAAAGCGGAGCGGCTCTTGCTCTCTCTTAAACAAAAGTTTTACACAGGGGGTGACAAGGTTGGGGCATGTCCAGCTCGACGCCTGCGGGCCCAAACTACGAGAGGCCACATCTCCAAAATCCTGCGTTCCGATGGCACCTGGGCCATTTCAGGGCTTGACAAGAGCCTAACTCTTTCAAACTTCTACAGAGAACTATACACAAACAAACCCTGCTCCCTAGAGGTAATTCAGGACTTTCTCGACTCTTGCCCTTGGGAATCCATCAGTCCTCACCACATGAAACTATTAGATGAACCCATTTTACAAGAGGTAATAGCGAAAGCCCTGAAACAGCTCCCAACAGGGAAAACCCCCGGCCCAGACGGCCTTCCTGTAGCCTTTTATCGCACCTTCTACCCATAGTTTTAAGACCATCTTCTTCAGCTTTTTAATAGCTTCACGGATGTCACGGGCCTTACTCCAACTATGTCGGAAGCGGAAATGGTGCTTGTCCCAAAGCCGGGGAAAGACCCTTCCCTGCCTACTTCGTACCGCGCCATTGCCCTTTTAAATAGAGACGCGAAAATCTATACTGAGATCCTCGCGAACTGCTTGGAGACCCATCTCACAGGTATCATAGACCCGGATCAAGTTGGTTTTATTCACCACCGCCAGGGGGCGGACAACATTCGCCAAATAGCCCACCTTATTGAAAAAGCCCAGTATAGTGATATACCTGCCTGCCTGGTGTCACTAGACGCGGAGAAAGCCTTTGACGGGTGGACTGGCGCTTTCTCAGGGAGGTTCTCAGGAGAGTAGTGATGGGTCCCACCATGATCTCCAGGCTAATGGCTCCTTGCACGCAACTCGCCACACGCATCTGCATTAATGGTCGCCTTACCGCCCCATCCCGATATATCGCAGCACCAGGCAAGGATGCCCGTTATCCCCTCTCCTATTTGCCCTAGAGGTAGAGCCTCTGGCGATTGCAATACGCCGTTCGCCTGCTATATCGGGCATTACCCGGGCAGGATATGAACATACAATTTTTCTCTTTGCGGATTACTTCCTCCTAATCCTAACCACCCCGTCCTCTTCTCTCCCAGCACTAGCTACAATCCTTTGCTCTTTTGAAGGAGCTTCAGGCTTTAAGATCAACCTAGCCAAATCGCATGCCCTCAATCTCACCCTACCGGCCTCTGAGATACAAGACTTACAAAATCGGATCCCCCTAAAATGTTCTGATAAGACACTATGATATTTAGACCTAGACCTGACCCCTTCGCTCTCTTCCTGGACTCAAGCTAATTGGCCAAATTTTAGGTGCGCCATCCGGGAAGAGCTACACAGAAGGCGTGGCCTTCCCCTCGCTTGGCTAGGACGCATTAACATGGTCAAAATGTGAGTTCTCCCAAAGATACTATACTTAATTCAAACCCTCCCCACCCCAATCCCACAAAGTAACATCCTGTCTCTCAAACGAGATTTTACTAACTTTATCTGGAGTAAGTCCCGCCCACGCTTTTCTAATAAGGTATTGATGCTTCCTCGGCACGGGGGGGGAAGGGGGGGTGGGGCTTGCATGTTCTAATCTCCTGGAGTACTATTGGGTCTGCCACCTCTGATATATTTCAGAATGAGTAGTTCGAGAGAGTGGAAAGCACTAGTTCCATATGGCCTGGGCAGTAGCCTGTAGAACTATATGGGACCTAGCTTGGCTCCCTCGCAGGGCTCGCCCCCGTAGTGCATACATAGCCGCGCCCACCAAAATGGTCCTAGACATATGGGACAAATTGGCGTTACCTGTGGCCTGACCTCGTTCCCTTCCCCTAACATGCCCATTGCACGCAATCCCATCTTCCCTCCTGATTTGCAACCTCGAGCCTTTAGTGCATGGACGGATGGAGAGTGTAGAATAATACAGGATTTATTTTATGGTGACCAATTTCTCACGTTCGACCAGTGCAAAAAATCATTTCACCTTACCGAGAGGGCTTGGATGCAATACGATCATATCCGCCACTGGTTACTCTCTCCCGCCTAAACACAGAGAGACCAGACAACTCACTGCCTTTGAGACCCTAGTTCGCAAATTTGAGGGCTTGAGGGGCCTAATTTCCCATACTTACAAAGTCCTGCAACACTCGCAACGGCTTTAATCTCACACATACCAAACACAATGGAACATGGACCTGGGTGAAGAGGTCCCCCTAGAGAGCTGGGATCGGCTTTGGCGAGATATCCCAAAAACCTACCAAAGCATCCTTCAGCGCGAGTCGGCATATAAGCTATGATACTTTGCTCCCGCCCATATACAGCAGGTGATACTGAACTTTTCCCCCAACCTGTTGGAGGTGCCTGGGTGACAGAGGTTATTTTATCCACATATGGTGGTCTTGCCCCAGCCTGACAGTATTCTGGAAAGAAATCCGCAGTCATATCAAGGACACAGTGGGATTCCCTATTCCTAGCTCTGCGATAGTGACTCTGCTAGGTATTAGACCTTCAACATTTGCTGCTACGACTCCCTCGGATTGGCGCTTAATATCACAGATGTTATGAGCAGCACGACAGACCATAGTCTCATTCTGGAAGAAGTCTGATCCTCCACCTATTGCCTTGTGGTTTCTCCGCTTATTGCATTTTTTGGCCCTTGAGCTGCTTTCCGCCAGCATCAACCATACAGACACCAAATTCACTCGCATCTGGCAGCCATTAATTCAACATTTCTCCCAGATAGAGCACTTGGTTCTTCCTTGTCTGCAAGCTTTACAGCTTTTTGATGACCCTCTTGTGCCCAACTCTAGAGGTCGACAACCAGCCTCCCCAACTCCATCGGAACTGTAGGGGGATGCCTCACCTCCCCTTTAAGAGGCCTTAATTCCACCCCCTCAAAATATCCTGTGCGCATCCTCCCCTCCTTGACCCCTTTATTTGGGGCCTGTCTACCCCTTCCCTGTTAGCAGTTTGAGATATACGTTTATTTCTCCCAAAATGCACTAGCTATAATATGTAGAGGTGAGTACACGTGCAAAGTGCCACATAGACATTCTTAAACCTTATTAATTTAGTTTTTCCTTAGAAATGGGCACACACAACTCTCTAGTATTAATAAGTTATTGCATTGAGACCTTCTTATCAAAAACAGTGTCCACCTATGACCCTTGCTAGGAAAGCAGCGCATATCTTTCTCCTTTTCTTGTTTTGCCCCCACATTTTGTTTTGGTTTACAGTGTAATATCGATTTCTTACATGATTCAATCAGTGTATTCTGTTCATTGAGATGGGTTTCTTTTTTACTTCAGGTCTCTTATCTGTTTGATATTTCCTGTTTTAAGTATATTCAATAAACAGATTAGAAAAGAAAGTGCATGTGCTCTTTATTTTAAGTGGTAACATTGGTTTTATCCACAATAGGCATGTCCGATTTACATATATATAGATCTATTAAAGTGTACTACATGTGCCCAGGGCCTGTAAATCAAATGATACTAGTGAGCTTGCAGCACTGATTGTGCCACCTCCTATGTAGCCCTTTAAACATGCCTCAGGCCTACCACTGTAAAATCTGTGTGCACTATCAAACTGCTATATTGACCTAGCAAGTTAACCTACTTGTCAGGCCCAAACCTTCCTTTTTATTACATTTAGGTTAACATTAAGGTACGCCCTAGACAGCCCATGGGCAGGGTGCAGTGTATTAAAAAAAATAGGACATGTACTTTTAAGTTTTATATATCCTGGTAGTGAAATACACCTAAATTCGTTTTTCACTTCTGCAAGGCGTATTTCTCCCATAGGTTAGCATTGGGCATGCCTTGTTACATTTTATTCGTGTAATTTTCAATCGGGAAGAGATGGGAAACCCAAATTTGGTGTCCCTGGACTCACAATTTGAAAACACAACTGATGGTGAAGTTGGTTTAAAATTGCAGTTCTGAAACTGCCACTTTTAGAAAGTTGGAAATGAGAATGTGGTGTTACACTTGATGTGAAAATAGTACTCAAATGTTAATTCTAGTGAACTTGTTTTTACCGCTTTGTGTGCACCCTGCTGGAGGACATCACCCTAGTCCCCAATTATGAAATAAAGCAAGTATCTTTAACATAATCCTAGACGCAGTTTGCACTACTGATGTCCCGAACTGGGAGTGAATAATATTAATTATCAAACTTACAACAAACATTCAAATAATGAAACAATGTGTTAACTGTGTATGAATTACACAATACAACAACTTAAGTCCATACTATATAATACACATGAACACTTTATTAAATCAAATAATTTTAATCTCATAATCTCAAAGGCGTAATTCTTCAAGTGATTGTCGTTTTGACGGCTAGCCTTCTCATTCTTCAAAAACTAGCTTCGGACTGAATCCCAATGATACCCCTGACGAATGGCTATCAATGGGCAAATATGTACAAGAATTGTATGACCAACTATCTACCTCACCTAGACGTGGCAATTATGGTAGAGGGAATGGAGATTCACACTAAAGTATTTCAGAAACAAACTGAAAAACAACTCACTATTGTATAGCAGTTTTCACCCACCATCCTTGAAGAGACGCCTGCCATTTTCTCAGTTCACTAGAATTCGAAGTATCACATCGAACGATGAGCAGTGTCTTTCAACCATACTGGAATACAAGTAGAAAATTCTACAACGCGGTTATCTACAAGAAGTGATAAATTGAGCGGAGCAAAGGGCACTATTAAAAGATAGAAAGGATCTACTCCTGCAACAATCCAAGCCTGAAAAAATGTGTTTCCACATTCTCTACCAAGTCTTCGTGCATTAAAAAAATCATTTTCAAACTATGGGAGTTACTTCAGCTGGAACCGGATTTTAAAGGCATATATATGGCTCCCCCCTATTTGCTTGCAAAAGATCCAGAAATCTGAAGAACTGTTGTCAAGGACTGTCAAACATGTGGGAACTGCACAAAGAGGCATGATGAAATGCTATACCTGCAAACATTGCAATAATGTGTTAGTAGGTAACACTATTTCCCATCCTTGGACTGGCAAACACATCACACTTAATTTTACAGCAGATTACAACACACAGTATGTAAAATATGAGCTTAAGTGTCCCTGCGGACTGTTATGTGGGAAAAACCAAGAGGCAGATTAGAACAAGAATTACTGAGAACAAAAGTTGAATCAGAACCAAAACATTGAGCTCTCCTTTGGCAACCCATTGGATGGAGGCTAATCACACCATTGCCCAGATGAGTTTCACCATTTGAGAGACAGTGATACAGCTACCAGGCAGGGATTTAACTAAGATGCTATCACAATGCAACACTTATCGGATACTGTTTCTAGACACCCTAACTCCAAAAGGTTTAAATGACAAGATAGAATGTTCTTGTTTTCTATAATCTCATCACTATTCATCAGGCAGTTAGGTTTTCAGTCTCTGTAATGTTGTGGGCACATATTGCTACGATTTTGGCATCTCAATTTATTTATTTAGATTCTATGTTTTGTAACATATTTGTTGACTTGTTTGTTACTGCTTTTGAGCACATGTGTAAGTTGCCATTAAAAGCATATGCGTTTCTCTCCTGCATTTCACATGCTATCAGTTACCTATTTTTTGTATCAGTGATGTGATTAGTTTCATTAATTCTAGTGCGATGAGATTCATAGCACTGTTACACTTATTCCAAAGAGCTCGGGTTTGTTACAATACCATTGCCTGTACAGCTGAACGTTTAATGTTTAGGCTACTCAGATGCAGCTTTTTGCCTTTTTTCTGTTGCATTTTATTTTATTTTTTTGTATTCTAAACCAGCAACCATTACAAGACGCCTTGAGGCCTTTTTATTCAGCCACTTTTTCACTCAATCCATTTTTGCTTTTCACTCACCTAACTTTACTGTTTAAGCATGTCCGCTCGGTTATGTGGTGTTTTTTCTATTTCTTTCACGGAGGACGGTACTCTCAGTAGTCCTATTTCTTTTTCCACAAAAGCCATTGGGCAGACGCCAATCTCGCATAACGCACCAGACCTCGGCACAGAGTTGTAGTCGGTGGAAATCTATACGACTAGATTCGGGTAAGTCGTGAGTTGTTGCAGATTTGGATCTCGTGAGTTGTTTTTCAGTTTGACGTACTTTTTATCAGTTTTTCTTTTATTCTCTTTTTTTCTGATAGTTTTATTCGAGCATCCATTGAGAACAGTGTGTCAATCTCACTGGATTCTCTTTTGGTAAGACGGGTTTCACTTCTATTCTAGTAGGCAGGACACAGTGTTAGTATCTTTGTTCATGTCTTTATCACGGTTCATTTGTAGAATTTTAATCAGATGTTATGATGTTGGCTGCTGGTGTCTACCACTGTTATTTTGACAGTGCAGGAGAACTTGCAAGCTTTTTTTTTTTATTTAGCGATCTTGAACACCCACGGTTTCACCACGAATCAGTCTGAGCGTTCATTTAGTTTACATTTCGGGAATTATGTTTCTCACTTTTGTACTAACATCGCATATACACGGTCTATATTTTAGGAAATACAAGGTCAGTTTTACACCATGGGTCACTTTTAATGTATTGGTTTGTCTGAATCGCGGTCACGAACATCACCTCTTGGTGGTATTTTGATTCCATGACTAATAACACTGTTTTCTTTGGGCACTTCTTCTCTTTTGGCTCTTATTATGGTTGATTTTTTTTATATTGAGGAATGTCCGTCAAGGCATGAGGGAGTGTGATATTATTTTTAATAATTCTGAATTGGTCTTTCAATTCAATTCTTGTACATATTTTTCCATAGATACCCCTGGCAAGGACCATCATTAAAGCCCAAAATGCATTGGGATTCAGTCTGAAACTAGCTTTTGAAGAATGACAAGACTAGCCGTCAAAACGACAATCAATTGAAGATTTACGCCTTTGAGATTAAAACTTACTTTTAGAATGTTGGCATTTTCTTATTTAAACCATTTGGTGCCTTCTACCTGTCTCTGGAATACACGTCTGGGGTGGGTGACAGCTGGCTTCCTGCATTCCCGCTAGATAGCCATACACAAAGGAAGGGTAGGTATGACTGAGTAGCCATCTGCATGTTGACGGGTTACACGGAGCAGAATAGGAGGGACGAGCGGACACTTTACATCTGAAAGGCTGTGCCCTGTCCCCACACAAAGGAGTGTGTACCCTCCTTGAGTGAGTAGGGAGCCAGGGCAGGAAAGAAAGGGTATTGTGCACTTCAGAGCATCTCTTTGAAGTCTCCCTACTTCAAAGGCCCAACTGGGAATAAATACTGGACTCCTGATATCACCAAATCAGAAGACTTCTGGAACAGAGGACATTCTACCAAGAAGAAGGAGGGACTGCCACGTTGCTGAACTTTGTGTTGGCCTGCTGCTTCTTGCCTGGGAGCAAGAAGTACTGGACCTGCAGCTCTACATCCCGAACCCAAGTACTCTCCAAAGGCTTGCCTCCTGTTGTTGAAGTCTCAGGGATATCAAAGACTTCACTTTTCATCTTCAATTCAGCACCTGGACTTTACTTGCTGCAAGTCTTGTTCTGCCACTTGGTGCCAATCCAGTCCAGGGACCTTGGAAGTTACTTAAAAGTGCTGCATCTGACAAGAGCCTATGCAGACGCCGCAGCATCATTCAGAACCACTGCTTCGGAACCAACGCATTGCTGCCACTGCGTGGAGAAGATTGGCACATCGATCCTCCAGCGTGGATTAACCCGGAGCATCGCATGTGGAACCGCTGCACTGTGGAACTGGCCCTTCATCCATGGAACATATGCATTGCCAATACTACATGGAGAAATCCGGCGCAACCTCCCAACTGCATAGGGATCATCATCGACACATCACTCAACTGTACCCCGCATTTTGCACTGCGACAAGGATTATGGTACTTTTGTTCAGCAGGCCCTGCATTGGTCCTGTAGCCGACCTGCGCTCCATCGTGGGCAGTTTGAACTCTTGACTTTGTCCTAGTCCAGCGTGCCCAATTAATTGTTTAAGCGCTATTTGCTTCCAATCACTATTTTTGCATTTAATCTTTTTAAATGTATATCTCGACATCTACCAATTTGATTTTTGTCGTTTTGGTCTGGTTTTATTAATAAAAATATTCTCTATTTTTCCAAACTGTTGTGGAGTTTTTCTGTAGTGTTTTCACTGTTACTGTGTGTTGTGTACATAAATACTTTACACATTGGCTCTTAAGTTAAGCCCGATTGTTTTGTGCCAAGGTACCAGAGAGTGAGCACAGGTTAAAGTGTGCTTCTGACTTAGCCTGACTAGGAGTATGGCACGTGATTGAGCAGGGTGCATACTCTGCCAAACCAAAAACCCAATTTTGAACACCTGGGATATTACAATTATCACCCAACGTCTATGTTAGGACAGATTGAAATGTGTAAATGTGCGGACCAATTACACGAATAAGATCACCTCATTTACACATATCTTTGGTTTGCATTGCTTTCTTAAGGAAACTCCTTTGTCACTCACTTGGAACTCTCACTTTTTTCTGATTTCTCCTTTGATGTCCCACCAACTGTTTATGGCTCTTTTTCATTCTCAGTCGAAAATTAATTTTGCATAAGTATAAATCTACATTTTTACATCCATTTATCAAACAGAGAAAATCACGAAATATGTAAGCTCTTTGAAAACAGACTACATAACATAACGTTTATTTGTAAAGCGCACGTATCACCCAAGGGTCTCAAGGCGCTGAATACAGATGTATATTGTTGCCCAACTCAATGGTACTCATTTTATCGACCTCAGATGGAAAAAAAGACTGAGTGGACCCGACGGGATTAGAACCTGTGACCATTTATTTTTATTTATTTATTTATGTAGTTTGTAGAGCGCACAGCTACCCCCAAGGGGGTGTCCCGGCGCTAGAACCTGAACCTCCAGGTGAGGAGAAAAGGGCAGGGAGGGAAACAGCAGGATAAGAATCAGAGTCCAGAAAAGAGCCAGGTTTTGAGTCTGGCCCGGAAGATGGATTCAGAAGGACAGAATCTAAGATCGATTGGCAGAGCGTTCCACAATTTTGCCGCGATAACACTGAACCCTCTGCCACCCATTCTAGTGAGTCTAAAACGGGGAGAGATCAGAAGGCGGAGGTCATTGGATCTCAGGGATCTGATGGAACGGGATATTGAGACACGTTTTTTCAAGTAGTTGGGTCCGAGGCCGTTGATGGCTCGGTAGGCGAGGGTAAGGATCTTGAACTGGATACGGCAAGCCACCGGTAGCCAGTGAAGTTCCTTACGATAAGCGGAGACTGATTGACGGTAGGGGATATTACCAATCAATCTGGCCGCCGCATTCTGGACAATCTGAAGCCGGTCTATCAGATATTGGGGGGCACCAGCATAAAGGCTGTTGGCATAGTCCAGGTGAGACGTGATGAGGGCATGGGTAACTGTACGGCGGGAGTCCAGAGGGAGATAGGGAAGTATCTTTTTAATCATGCGCAACTTCAGGAAGCAGGCAGAGGTCAATTTATTGACCTGAGTTTTGCATGAGAGGGAGTCGTCAAACTGAAATCCCAGGTTACGAGCAGAGTGAACGGGAGAGGGAGCAGGATCAAGTGCCGTGGGCCACCACCAAGAGGAAGGGATGGGATTTTTCTGGTTAAAAAACAGCACCTCTGTCTTGTCTGCATTGAGTCTGAGGTGGTTATCAGTCATCCAGACACTGATGTTGTTGAGGCACTGGCGGAAGCTGGTGAACGCGGAGTCCGAGTGGTCTCTGAAGGAAAACATCAGCTGAGTATCGTCAGCATAAGAGACCACCCTGACTCCGCAGGACTCCACAACGTCGGCCAGTGGGGCAAGATAGATGTTAAAAAATAGAGGGCTGAGGGCAGAGCCCTGTGGCACACCGCATGACAAGGGTTTATCCTCCGATTTGAAAGGCCGCAACAACACCCTCTGACTTCTTCCTGAAAGGAAGGACTTGATCCAGCTAAAGGCAGTGCCGCCAATGCCTATCTGTTTGAGTCGGTCAAGGAGGATGAGGTGGGAGACAGTATCAAATGCAGCGGACAGGTCGAGGAGGACCAGCATAGCCTCCTCGCCCCTGTCCACGCATTCCCGGATCGTTTCCGATACTTCCAGCAATGCCGTCTCTGTGCTGAATCCCGCCCGAAATCCGGATTGCGAGTCGTGCAGTAGAGAGTTGCTTTCCAAATACTCCGTAAGTTGCAGCTGTACGGCTTTTTCCAGGACCTTTGCGGGTTTAGGAAGAAGGGAAATGGGGCGGTAGTTGGCGAAGATAGTGGGATCAGCATCAGCCTTTTTTAGGATGGGAATCACCAAAGCCTCCTTCCAAGTGGTAGGGAAGAAGCCATGGAGGAGGGAGGCGTTCCAGATGGAGAGGAAGGAGCAGGCTAACGAGGGAGCCAGTTCTCCCATAAGTTTAGCAGGGACAGGGTCCGAGGGGGCGCCAGATTTGCAGTGGGTGAGTAACCTAATAGCATCGTCCAGGGTGAGTTTATTGAAGGAGAGGAAGGACGGAGAGGCTGGGGGACTAGTGGAAGGAGGCAGGGAGGCTAGCCCTTTAGGTAAGGAGATACAGAGTTTGTTTATTTTTTCAAGGAAGTAGTCAGAGAGTCCCTCGCATAGGGCCTGACTCGCAGAGTTCTGAGTGGCCCTAGCCGGAGGATTAATGAAGTCTTTGACAATGGTGAAGAGGGTTTTTGACGAGTTTTTGGCATTAGCAATTTGAAGAGAGAAATGGTCTTTCATAGTGATTTTTTTTTGTTTGAGGAATTTTTTCAAAGCAGATTTGTAAGTAAGTTTAGCTTCAGGGTCATAGTTTAGTCTCCACTTACGTTCGAGTGCTTTGCATCTGCTTTTTTCCTCACGGAGGGAGGTGGAGAACCAGGGGGCGGAGGGGCGAGATCTAGTGGAGGCAATGATTTTCTGGGGAGCAATGGTGTCAATAGCTTTGATAAGGGCAGTGTTTAGCCTAGAGACATTTCCGTCAATATCAGTGGAGAGGTATTCCGTCTGGAAGTGGAATACCGGGTCCAAGGTGGCACATGTGACCTTATGCCACTTTCTTCCCAGCTCCTTCCTGGGGGCCAGGGGGGTAGATTTCCGGCCTAGGGCAAGAGAGAAGGGGATAAGATAGTGGTCGGACCAAGTGAGGGGGAGGGGGGGGAGGACTGTGATAGTCGAAAAGTTGGCGAAAATAAGGTCCAAAGTGTGACCAGCCACATGAGTGGGACCGGTGACTAATTGTGTGAGGTTCAGACTATCCATGGTTTCCAACAGATTGTTCGCCTTCACGCAGAGAGGGTTATCTACGTGAAGGTTAAAGTCACCTAGGACTAGAAAATATTGGTGTTTAAGAGATAGGTCAGCCAGCTGGTGGGTAAGTGCAGTAAGAGAAGTGGAGGCGGCAGTTGGGGGGTTGTAGACTAAGGTGCCAGCCAGTATAACTGCCGCGGAGTCAGATACAGAGAAGTACATGGCTTCAATTATACCGATGTTGGTAAGTTTGGTAATGGTCAGCTGAAGATGGGATTTGAGGATGACGGCTAGTCCGCCTCCAGATTTTCCTCCAGCCCGGTTGATGCATTTTATGTCGTAGCCTGGGGGGATGGCCAGATAGATATCCGGAGAGGAGGAATCAGTGATCCAGGACTCAGTGAGAAATAAAATATCCCACTCGTCAGAGGAAATTGACATCCAGATATCGTTGGCATGACGGGGGAGTGACCGGCAGTTGACCAGGCCTGCTTTCAGCGTCCGGTAGTGAGACGAAGAGGGCTGCGATGTGGGATAAGAAGGCAGACGAGGTAGGTAGGACGGGAGAGTGAAGTTACATTGAGGGCAACGGAAGGGAACTTTTTCCAAATGGTCAGGGTTGCAGAGGATAGTGGCCGAGCAGGGGGAGGAATTTAATAGATGTAATTGGGTGTTGGTCCAGCACGTGCGGGTAGAATCAGCGGAACTGGCAGGGGGTCTGGCCCTCGGCACGGTCCAGGCGCGGACGGGCGCAGACGGGCTTGCCTTAGGCGCGCCTTCGGCGCGCAAACGGCGCACCCGCTGCGCTTCCTGCCCTGGCACATAATAAAGGAGAAGGAAGGGGCGTGGCCTCAAGGGGGCGTGGCTAGCTTGCACGCCTGCGATGGCGGCCGCTGGAAATGAGGCAAACAATTACCGCGACAGCGTTCAATCGGCTGCGTGGCAAAAAGGTAGGATGCAAATTTCGGTCAGCAGTGACAAGTTATTTCATCCACACAGTAAAATACAAAGTGTTGCAATTTTAAAAATAGCGCGTACCGCCAGAGCCCGCCTTCCGCCTCAGGTCTGGGATCAGATTCTGAGTGTCAGTTTCAGAGCGGCGCTTTATATATGACAGGGGGCGTGGCCTCAAGGGGGCGTGGCTAGCTTGCACGCCTGCGATGGCGGCCGCTGGAAATGAGGCAAACAATTACCGCGACAGCGTTCAATCGGCTGCGTGGCAAAAAGGTAGGATGCAAATTTCGGTCAGCAGTGACAAGTTATTTCATCCACACAGTAAAATACAAAGTGTTGCAATTTTAAAAATAGCGCGTACCGCCAGAGCCCGGCTTCCGCCTCAGGTCTGGGATCAGATTCCCTACAGTGGATGCATTAGTCCACTGCGCCACCAGACTCGGCATATCCACTAGTTTCTGACTTGAGAATACAGCCCATAGTACCTAGTCTGGTACACTCAAAAAATTGTATATACAGTTACTTTATGACATTACTGATTATCTTTTCAAGCATTGCTTAATTTCACTAAATATTTGCACTTATTTTATTTTGGGTACGTTTTGTGGAAAAAAAATGTACAGCCTTACTGCTATTTCAGAACTCTAATGCAAGATTACCATTAGCATTTAAACAAATTAATTTCAAATTTCTTAAAAAACGGTTTATGAACCGGTCATACTCCCACTGTGACCTTTCCAAAATTCTTTACGCAGTGAATATATACACAATCACAAAAACGCAGTATTTAACTCTAAATTGTCACGCATACTCACACAGACATACACAAACAACGTGGCAACTTGCTTGCACATCGTGCTTTTTGGGGGAAAGACCGCAAATCTATAAGTTTTGTTTACCTGGTAAGGTACATCAGGTTTCCTCCTTTTTTTCCCAAAATATACAAGTCTTGATTTGAGTATAATTTTTACGAGCAAAGGGGGAAATGATTTTCTGTTTCTCCAGGTCATTTCCAAATCGGACAAAGAGAGGATCTTGAAAGCTAGAAGACAAAAATAAAATAGATTTCAACTGTATTCTTTGGCCTACAGAAAAAATAAAACCACCAATCAAAGCCTCTGAATCACGGAAACACTCGTGAAACACAACAGAGAGGGGTGTAAGGGGTGTGTTGCCAGTGCAAAACCATTTTGCAACTTTAGTAATGTGAATTACGCATCACTATTCAGTCACAATCCATAATACAGAAATGTTGTTGCACCAAACCCAAAATGAGAAAATAGATTATGGAACCAAAGCTGAACATACACAATGTATTATTTTCTTATAAAATCAATTTATGTGTGTGCACGTTTTAATTAAATATGCGAAACACCTTTTGTTAACCACTTAACTTCTAGTGACACCTGCCAAAAGAGGTTGCTTTAATACGTGTGCTCTCAGTGTACATGCCACAACAAAAAGACATGAAGCCCTCTTATGGATTAGTTTAGGTTGGTTACGTATTACCAGGGCCAGCTTTAGCTCTGTTGGCGCCCGGTGCTGCAATGCTTGTTGGCGCCCCCCAATTACCTCATTCCCTACAAATTCCCTCAATGCCAACCTCCAACAGTGCCCCTCAAGTCTCCCCAACTACTCTCTCTCATATGCATGCCTTTTGATTTATAGCTCTACTTAACCAGAGTAGGGTGTCTGAGACTTTTACCTCGTACACACACCGTGCAGAGACAATTAAATCATAGGTGTGTAAATAAGTCGCTGGGAAATGTTACATAAGACAAAGGACTACAAGCTGCAGGCGTCACTAGTAGGCAGTAGGTTTAAGAGTGCTTGGCTGCATAATCCCTGTGGCCCTGCCAATACTTTGCGGTTTACATGCAGTTCTTTGATGGCATTTAATAGCTAACTGTAATATTATAGGATTGAAACTTATAAACTCCAATTAACAAAAGCATCTCGCCGACAAAAGCAGTAACCTGCTGAACTATCTACAATAACTGCACTGTAGTGATCTGCATGGTATACTGGATTTGCAACAGGAATATTAGCCCTGTGCATCACTTTATGAAAAGCCACAGCTTCCACTAGACAAAATTCCATCTCTCTACAGCAGGCCCAGTATTCACCAGAGTTATCTTGCCATTTTTATGTTGCCTCAACACTGCTGAAGGCAAGGAACTCTGCAGCAGGTGCTTTTCCATCCAAAATATATTTGAAAATTCGGTGCCCCGGCACAGTGGCACCAGTCGCACTGCCCTGAAGCTGTCCCTGCATATTAAAGCTTTGCATTCCTATTTAAACGGACACCGCCTGCTGTTAGCTTTGCTGCCCACACTATCAACATGACCCTGGTGTCTGTGGTTAAGATTTGATAAATGGTGCGAGATGACTCCGTGTTAGCAGGGGCAATATTTCTCTCCCCGGTATTTCTTTATTAGTCTCATGCATTGTATAACTGTAGCACTGGCTCATTTCAACAAACAATTGGACCAACGCACCAGATAACAACCAATAGTAAAAGGAAAGCCCGGAACTTGATTTGGAATTGTACGAACCAACCTATCAATAACTAGGCCTGTTCGCAAAATTCCTTTCCATTTTTAGACACCACTTTTTGCAAATGGAAACTTTGTATCACAGGCCCTGTTTTTTCATCACAGTTTTTACAACGCTAAGATTTTTCATTGTTTTGGCCATGCATTAATTCATAAAGTCAAAATATAATGAATGAAAAACATGGGTTAGAGGGAAAGCTAATTTAGGAACAGGGGTTACCTGTACCACTTGAACTTCTGGTTATCTATAGTCTAGGATTTTTAGGGAATTTTACAAAATGTGTTTTTTTTGCACCTTTACAATTGGAAGCCAAATAATTTAGGGAAATTCAGTGCATAACAACAAGTGTTCTACTCTCATTGCCAATTTTTTTCCAATAAAAGCAGTACCCCACCTGTGTAAGTGGGTCTATCATAAGGTATATGACACACAAAAAACACCTTTGCAACATCAAATTTTATATTAGAATTACATCAGTCTCATGGATGGAATAGGTGCGGCATCTGGGTTTGGTGTTCTTCCGAGTTTCAATCATTTTTTTAATTGATATACAAGTGGTAATCCAAGGAGGTATGGCTTTTGATGATCCCACAAAGTTAGGCCAAGATCACAGACGTTTTGTAGTCGCCATCTTGGAAAACTCCCTGCATCACAGCACAAGCTGTGGAATATTTTTGCTTAGTGACAACCTTCGTCTCCGCAGAGACAAACACGGTTTATACTTGTGTATGGGTGGTATGTGGAAAGAGTGGCACTGCCTGTTTGATATTTTGAAAGGTTCCGGTGTGTGAGATCCTACTCAGATTTTAAATTACTCAAATTCTGTGCTGACACTCATTGCACCCATCACAGGTGTAATGCATGCACATTCAGCATGCTAGCTCTAGTAGCTGCCTCCAAGATTGTCATGGGAGAAAGTACAATATTTTGTCTTAACTGCAAACAAGGATGCTCACTCAAAATGGGAGTCTACGCAGCTGTTAGAATTTTCTCAGCTAGAGTGAATTGTTTCTCAGCTGCTGAATATAAATGCAATTTATAGGTTATGGGTGGTGCTTTTTCCCTGTTAAATAAAACATTTATGTACACTGATGTGCTTGGAATAACTCAGATAATTCATTTTTTTATGTCACGTCTGTAAATATTTTAATTTCCAACACATCTACCTATTGCACGCATAAGACTGCTTTACACGCATCTATCCAATTCTTGTCATAAAAAGGTGGGTGACATTAAATCATATAAATTCTTCACCGCTCAGCGTATCATGGCAGATAAGTCACAACAAAATTAAAGAACACAGTGAAAGATTATGTTTTTCAAAGTATTTGGGGGTTGCAAAGCAGCACATTTCTGCATATGGTGCCAGTCCTTTTTAGCCTTCACTGGATAGTTCACATCCTAAAAAGGTTACACTAAGTGCAGCAATCTTTGATCTGAGGAATTTTATATTTATGATGACCTAAAGAAGTTACAAACCTACTATTCAGTCCTGCCTTTCTAAATATTCACCTCAGTGAAATACAGATCACCAATATATGTCACTACGTCGTGATTGTCCTGAAGAATCGCCATTATTCTCACTATGAATACATCTGAACTGTGTTCTCTCTCTATGGTGATCTTGTATACACATCACCGAAAGTGAACACCATTTCATTTTGTGATTCAGGCGCCATATTGTGACTAAATAACCCATTGTGGTAATAAGATTCTTCTAATATTTTTTCCTGACCAAATTCATCATCAGTCTAGTACTGTAAGCATTTTTTGCACTGCTTGTGTATATGTGAGGGACCCATATTTTTATAGTCGAGCACAATAGGATATGTCTGGTTTGACAACCTGAAAGAGAGAAATGTTCATAGTTGAATAATATGGTATTATCACTCCCTCATACGGCAACTGTGTCAGAATTTATTTTTTATTACACTTTGCCTCTGGCTTCAATGAATATTGAGCTTGTACCTATCGGTCACTCAGAAGGGGAAACATTGGTGGCACAGATTCTTTTTCCTTTTCATCTTTGCTATCTATACAGTGCGGGAGTTTGAATTAAAGCCCACTTACACTCATATTTATCCCAGAGATTCTAAGCACCAGGGAAGAGAATACGTTCAATATTGCATCCTCCCTACAGGATGTGTCCCCTTACAAGAGATGCAGGCTAATCATTCTCAGATAGGACTTCAAAGTATCTGACAAGTACGATCAGAAATCTACTTTTATAGTGTGCGATATGTCATCTTCCGTTTGGTGATTCCTAAACCTCCGGTCCAGAAAAACACTCTCCCCAGCAGCTCCGCCTCACCGCCGCAGCCTCGAGTCCAGAGCCCGCCAGGTTGCGTATCCTGACTTCGCTCGCTTTTACATTGACTGTGCTTAATTGTCTATTCTGTTCTTATTTGTCTTTTTCTGTTACCTGCTCCCTGGTTCTCCTACAGTTGTGCTTTTTCCTCCCTCTTGGGATTTGCTTTTTCTCAGCCCGATTTTCCCGCCGCTGTTGCCCCTGCGGTCCCTCCCACCCCATCACAGCCTCCGCGCCCGCCTCCCGCCTCGGATCCCGCCCCTTCCCCTACTTATGGCGACTGCGCCGCTGGCGCACCACAGGCGCGCCTAAGGAAAACCCATCTGCGCCCGTCCGCAACCGGACCGCGATCAGCGCCAGGAACCCTGGTTCTCCTAGACCCCACCGCTATGACTCAGCCACCCTCCACGCTCTCACCCACGGAGGCCACGCCGACTGCGTAAGATCATTGCCAACCACGACCCACGGGCAGTTCTCGAGCAGACCCTGCCGAAGATCCTTCACAGTCGACAAGGCTCCCGCAGCCGCCGAAGGGCCACCTACTCCACGCTCCACCGAAACCCTGACGTGCATCCTTCTCAACGTGCACCCCTGCACCGACATGCTCTCGCCTGATGTCGCATTCTTCACGGAATGCTCGACCAACGCCACCTCCAGCCCTGACATCGCCACGGCCATCCCAGGCGGATACAAGATCCAGAGAAAGGACTGCCCATACCGCCCGGGATGAGGACTTGCTATCGCACACAAGACCCCCCTTCAACTCTCCACATCCAGAACGAGTGACCCCCACTCCAACACAGAACACCTCCACTTCCAGATCTAGACCAGCCCCAGGACCACGCTAAGCGGCAGCCTCATTTACAGACCGCCAGGACCTCGTGCCCAGCCCGCAACCACCATCGCCGAGCTCGCCGTACCCCACACCATCCCCTCCACGGACTACATTCTACTCGGGGACCTGAACTTCCACCTCGACAACAGCAACAACCCCGACTCCACCACTCTCCTAGAGAACCTCGCCAACCTAGGACTGAAGCAGCTAGTTAGCACACCCACCCACAGAGCGGGTCACACCCTCTACCCCATTTCGCGGGAGGATCAAACATCCATTTCAGCCACACCACCTAGCCCCCCTGGACGGACCACCACTGTGTCCATTTCACTTTCAACTCCCCCACCGCACCCAGGCCCGCCCCAGGCCCGCCGCGATGAAACTGGGGGAAGGTCACTGAGGAACACCTCAACACCGCCCTCCTCCAAGACCCCACCCCCCAGCACCACGACCGACACCAACGCCGCAGCCAGGGTATTTCACCGCTGGGTCTCCTGCTGCGCCGACAAGCTGGCACCTCCCCGCCACCCCGCCAAACAATGCCCTCCGAAGGCCGCCTGGTTCAACACAGAACTTCAAGACGCCAGACGCTCCTACAGATGCCTAGAGAAAACCTGGTGAAACCAGAAAACCACAGAAGCACGGAACAACCACAAGAGCGCCCTGAAGGAATACCACCCGCTTCCAAGAGACACCAAACGGACCTTCATAAGAGACAAAGTCAAGACCAACACAACCAACGTCAAGGAACTGTTCAACGTCATTCAGCAGTTCGCAAAGCCCACCTGCGAAACCATGGACATCACACCCTCCCAGTAACCCTGCGACAAACTCAGCTCCTACTTCCACCTGAAGATCAAGGCCCTCTACGACAACTTCAGCGAACCAGCACAAGACAGCACCCCACTACCGCAGAGAAGCCAACCATCACGTCCTGGGACCCCGCGTCCCTCGAACACATCACCGCAACCATGAAGAAAAGTCATTCAGGAGCCCCAACGGACCCCTGTCCCACTCACATCTTCCACAGGGCCGTTGCTGTCATCGCACCCGAACTAGGACGGATGATCAACTCCTTCCTCAGATCCGGCATCTGCCCAGACGACTGGAAACCTGCTGAGGTGAAACCCCCCTCCTCAAGAAAACAATGGCCGACCCAACGGACCTGAAAAACTACCGACCCATCTCTCTCCTCCCCTTTGCAGCCAAAGTCACCTAGAGACTCGTGAACGCCCAGCTGACCGCCTTCATCGAAGAGAACTCCATCCTAGACGCTTCCCAGTCTGGCTTCCGCAGCAATCACAGCACCAAGACCACCCTCCTTGCCGCCACCGACAACATCCGCATGCTGCTAGACCAGAGACACACCGCGGCGCTCATCCTTACGGACCTCTCCACACCGACACAGTCTCACATCGCATGCTAGCCACCAGACTCAACGACGCAGGGATACAAGGAGTCGCCCTTGACTGGATCCAATCCTTCCTCTCCGGCAGAACCCAGAGGATCAGACTTCCCCCCCCCCCCCCCAACCCCCTGTTCCTCTCCGAACCCGCTGATATCAACTGCGGAGTACCCCAAGGGTCATCACTCAGCCCGACGCTCTTCAACATCTACATGGCCCCCATCGCCGCCATCGTCAGAAAGCATGGGCTCAGCATCGTATCCTATGCCGACGACACCCAGCTCATCCTCTCCCACACGAAGAACCCCGAAGACACCAGACTCTGCTTCCAGGAAGGAATGAGGAACGTAGCAGACTGGATGAAGTACAGCTGCCTGAAGCTCAACTCAGAGAAGACCGAGGTCCTCATCCTCAGACCCTGCACCTCCACCTGGGACAACACCTGGTGGCCCTCCGCCCTCGGGAGCCCTCCACCCTGACAGACCACGCTCGGAACCTCAGCATCATCCTTGAGTCCTCCCTCTCCTTGAACCGCCAGATCAACGCCGTTGAGTCCACCAGTTTCAACTGCCTCCGCATCCTCCGTAAGACCTTCAAATGGATCCCCCCCCCCCCCCGACTGCAGAAGGACCGCCACCCACTCACTCATAACCAGCAGACTGGACTACAGCAACGACCCTCTACGCCGGAATCAACAAAACTCTTCTACACAAACTCCAAACCATCCAGAACGCCGCAGCCAGACTCTTCCTAGGGACACCACGCTACGAGCACATGACCCAACACCTACGAGGCCTCAACTGGATCCCCGTCGAGAAGAGGGTCACCTTCAAACTCCTCACCCACGCCTACAAATCCCTCAACATCATCGGACCCAAATACCTCAACGACAGAGTATGCTTCCACGTACCCAAGACGAACCTCCGCTCCGCCGACCTTGCCCTGGCAGAGGTCCCCCGCATCCGCAGAAACAGAACCGGCGGGAGAGCCTCCTCCTACATCACAGCCAAGACCTGGAACGAGCTCCATGTTAACATCAGATGCTTCCCGATCCTGCTCACGTTCAGGAAGGACCTCAAGACCTGGCTCTTCGACTGATCCGGATCTGCTCCCACCCCTTTCCCCAGCGCCTTTAGACCCTCATGGATGAGTAGCACGCTCTACAAACCCGATTGATTGTTTTCTGCATTACAAATTCTGTTTGCAAAATTTAAGTCAGCTTGCAGTTTCTATTTAAATGTATTCATTAGTAGGATTCATGATTAGATTCTCTTTGAGTCTAACAAACTATTATTACTCTTGCTGCGCGGTCCAGAAGCACTGCTGCCCAAGTTCCTTTACCCAGAAGTTTCTTATTCTCCTAGGCTTGTTTCTCTTTTTAGTTGTCAAGTCATCGTTTTCTTTAAAAAACAAGTTTTGAATCCAAACCTTCCTCCTCCTTCACACTGTAGTCTGTGACAGAAGACTGCTAATTTTCAGCTTTTTGGTCTTTTCTCCATTGCTCAGTTTGGCCATTTCTTTCCACGGAGAGTATTTCTCCGAGAACCTACTCTCTCCAAAGTGCTGTGAAGAACAGCAAATAGTATACCAATATCATTAGGGCTTCCTTATTTTATCCCAGCACCTCAAATATAACCGTCCCCACTGGACTCCTGCTTTGGTAGAAATGCAGTACATGTTTACAACTTAGCCTTCTGCTTCTTTTTCCCCATCAGAAGGTGTTAGTTTCTTTTGCACTGCATCTCAGCATAGGGCATTATTCAAGTCTCAACTTTTCAAGGTATATATTTCACAAATACATTTTAGGTTGTTCCAGCTCAGGTAGTGATATAGTGGCAAGATGCTGGCACAAATGGGCAACAATGCAGCTTCCCTCATTAATGTTACTAAGAACTATTGAAGACATGGATTAAGGTTACCCATACATTTCATACCAGGCAGAGCAGCCTCGTGTTCATTTTGCACTTGTTTTAGAACATCTGGCAAACTCGCATTAGGGGGGTGTACCACAGTTGGCATATATGCTAGCAAAAAAGGCGTCTTCCCAAGTAAAGGCACATAGTAAATATTCTACATTTATCTTGGCTTGTTGGTTTGTTGTATGGGGCTGTTGTAATTCTAATTAAGTCTTAGTAATTAGTTTTTTAATAAGCAATCAAAAATGGGATTTCATTTTGCTTAATGTGTACTTTACCCATTAATGCATTCATAGTCGGTGGACTTATTCTCTCTGTTGGACATCCTTGTGCGAATACTTAAGTCCCCTTAGCCAATTTGAGCATGCAGCAGTTTACTTCCTTTTGTAAATTTTTTCCTGATCTCACAAAAAGTTTCTTAATTCAGATTATACGAAAGCTGGGGATTAGAACCTCGAGATTAGCTCGTGTACTGGTAACAACTTGACTCTCCATCTAACTTTGTCAACATTTTTTCTTTCCTTATATGAGCCATTAGCAGAAGGAAATCATTAATGGTTTAACACGAAGGCCTTATCTTATGTTATGATGGATGTAATTCGCACTTTATTGAACCAGTTTAGTGATTTTGGCACTATGTTCTGCGCTTTATATGTATTAACCTGTTATGCAAGGTAATAGTGTGTGTATGCCATTTACTGTTTTGACTCATTAATTAAATCATGCAACTGTGGAGAATTGCGTGTTGTTGGTTTTTACTATACAGTTTTTTTTTTAATGTATGCTCTCGAAAGTGTTGGTGATAGATTTTTGTTTTGTGTGTGTTTTTATGGTCACATTTGTGTCTGAAATAAAGTGATGTGACATGGACTTACGCCCCAACCTTAGTTGCTACCATCTATAATATGTACTGAACCGACAGCGAGGAGGGGAGTGGGTTGGATATTGCTGGGGGGTCTAATCACGATGGGGGGCAGGAGAGTTGACCTCAGTAATGTATGCAGCAGACTTTAGTAGTGTACCCGGATTTTTCCCTCACTGAGATACGATTGTAATTGATTCTCCTTTCCCCACTGTACATTTCCCCCCCAGATGCCACCTTTTGTCCTATAAGTCATTGATACTGTCAACGATGTGCCTGCAGATGCTGATTTGATGCCAAATGATTTTTTTTTGTATTTGTAAATTCAAAAAATAAAGTTTATAAAAAAAAAATATGTACTGCCTTAGTCATCTTAATAGTCACCAATTTTCACAACAATTCTCTTAATTATGTGGGTTTATATTTTGTGTAGGATCAATGGACCCATCCTAACTGGCTCCACTAAATGTGGTAATTCCCCACTGAACCATAAACCATATGTTTTCATAAGTTACAGCTATCTCTTGTTTTCGACTGTATATCTTGTGCATGAGCATCTATTGGCTTTTATGTGGCAAAGTGCCAGGTAACAGCCCCATCTGCTGCAAACTCTACCAAGAGTAAAATATTTTAAAAGGAAAAAAGGAAAAGCTGGACTCGTTGTGAATACCAGAACTGCTTGGTCCCCAGTGGCTGGAAACCGGTTGACTATCATTTGATTATTCAATAAACAACTAATATTCGTCCTTATTTGTACAGTCCCATTTGCCATTTTAACAAAATATTCAAAGAGTAATTCAAAGAGCATGCAAAATCCTTTTACTAGTTAAGTGTTCAACAAAGCCTCCAGCAGAATATACTTCTCTCGTCTGAACCAAAGGTGGAAACCTTAATTACAACCGACGACTCGACATTAGTAATAATCGGCAAGTATTTCTGTGTTGCCCCCGACAGTAGTCAAACAACCAGTCTGAGGCTTATACAAATTTTTTGAAAACAGGAACCGTTAGATCCTTCATGGCTCTTTGGCAAGCACAAGTATGGATCAACTAACCAATTCTAGGCTGACGGAACAGACATGCTATGGCCCAAACATTTTCCCTGGACTAACCTATTTGGCATGTAACAATGTTAGAGACTGTCAAGCATATTTTTTTTAAATTGTTGTTGTGAGTTCTAGCATATTGTAGCCGAACGTGCACAGACAGAAAAACCACACTGTTATTTTAAGCCAGTTTTAGTGCAGAATAACGGTTACAAAATTATTGCAAATATCAGTAAAGGAGTAGCAACAACATGTGAGATATAAAGACAATTACATTTGGCAGAATATTACATAATGTGCATTTTAGAATCCTTACATACCTGCTCATAAAGCAGTATTGCCATAATAAGTGTCTTATTTCAACAGAATCAAGACCCGTTCATACCTGTACTTTAAATATGTTTGCCAGTTTGCAGGACTGTCTGCAATGCAAGGCTAAGTGATGTTCTACTGGGAAAAATATAATAAGATGAGCAGCCTCAGATGGACTTAGATAGAGCTCCTTGGCAGTGGTGGAGGAGCGCCGCCCAAATGCTTTTAAGCAGTGCGAAGTAGAAACAAAAATGATAATAACTTTGAGCTGACGAACTCTTGGAGATGCACCTGTGCGCCAGGGAGAGGTACAGAGACATGAGAGGATTGTGGCAGCATTCTCAGCAACCCCAGAAGAATTTCGTTTTTATCTCTACTGATGAAGGATAATATCCAGAAGCACGTGTCTAGAGATTACCAGCACTAACCTGCACCAACTTTGGTGAAACACTTCAACAAAAATTCAAGTAAGAAATTAAACTGAACTGCATTTATCAGGATGCTAAGTGGTGGACTGTGTGGGAGGTGAAGCAGTGTGCTCCCCCTTCTATATGAGGCGTAGCGGTTAGGTAGGGAAGAGAACCCCATGACTCACCATATATTACTATCCTAACCTGGTGCACCCTGTAATTATTGCAGACTTTGTGCCTGTACTCCCATCACAGGCTACGCAGTAATTTCCTGAGCTCCGTGCAGCTCCTGAGGTGCTGAGCGCCTATTCCGGAGACTATGGAAATTCTGAGACTTGTCGGCAAAAGGGCTCTCCTCGCAATGCCCCCAGCCTAGATCCAGTGCCCCTGAATATGGCCAAAACAATTATGCCCCCACTGGCAGAGAGACACCTTGGTACCCGCATACGTAAATTGAGTTGAGTGCATCTGCCCATGAACGTGCGGTGTGGCTACCACATATGCTGTGAAGCTCAGCCCCCTCAGCAAACACCGGGGGCTGAGCGGGAGATGCCGTACCTTTCCTCTTTGGCCATGGAAGACGGGCGCAGCCTTTCTTGCCTGCCCGCCCACAGCAGAACTCTTCCTCTCCTGAGGGTATTGATGGTGGAGACCTCCTTTGGTCTCAAGCGGCCGTTCCTACAGCACACGAGCTGCAGCACGCCGACATAGCATCTCAGAATCGCACTGCTTCTCAGGTTTCCAGCGTCTCTCTTCGGGCCGGCCGTTCCCACCCACCGTGACATCTGTGTAGCGATGAGGCAGGAGGGTGGTGGGGGGGGGGGTCTCCCGACAGATTCCTGCATGTTTGGTGCCGCCACAGCTCACTGCCTGGGGGCAACGTAACCAGAGCTCTGCCTGAAGATCAGTGTGGGACAAGCCGTCCGGGAGAGTTATCCTTGCACCTCAGCTCTTCCCTCACCACACGGCAAGTGCAGCACTGCATGCGATGAGATGCATACAAAAGAGCTCTTTCATGGCAGGGGAAACTCTCCCCATCGGCTGCACGGGGGGCACAGCACTTCTCCATGCTCTAGGCTGCCCAACAAAGCGCTCTCCAGCCTTTAACGCAGCACGATAGAGCGCTCCGTATAGGTTTCCTCAAAACAAGGTGAAGCATTGTCCAGTCCTTCCCCATGTCCAGCTAGGAGCAGCAACTGCAGGCCGTACAACCCCCACACACCTCAAGGGCAGCGCTCCTCACACAGTCCTCAGCCCGCCTTCAAGGCAGGTTACTTTATGATCCAGCAAGGATCTGTCTTGAAGTCTTTTTTATCCCAAGACTTCTAGCAGGTGGCCAGCACACATTAGCCCTTGGGGAGTCCTTCACAAGCAGGATACCACAGGCGGGCAAAAAGAGTCAGTCCTTTTCCTCCACCACAGACAGAAGCAGCAACTGCAGGCTAGCCCATCCCTCACTCAGAAAAGGCAGCGCTCCTCACAGTCCTTCCGCTCTTCTTCCCGCCAGGGTCCTCTTGTTCCTTGAAGTAATCTAAAGTCCTGGGGTTTTAGGTGTAATACTTATACCTCAAATGGTCATTGTTCTTTTTGCTGTAAGGGTCTCAGAAGCCACTTTGCATAGACAAAACCTATTGGCTTTACCAATGCTGGTTTATAGGTTTAGGCTGTAGTCCACCGGCTCAGGCAAATCCTCCACCTAAGTGCCACAAAAGATCTCTTAAGAAAAAGGAGGGGGAGGAGGAAAGAAGGAAGAGGAAAGGAGGAAGAGGAAAGGAGGAGAGGAGGAGGAGGAAAGGAAGAGGAGGAGGAGGAAAGGAAGAGGAGGAGGAGGAAAGGAGGAGAGTGGGGAGAGGGGAGAAGGAGAGGAAGAGGTGGTGGTCTCACAGGTTCAAAACTTGTTAGTCAACTCAACCACTCATTCTTTCAAACTGGATAAAGTGAGGATCTGTTCGGATTTATTAATGTTTGTGTATAGAAATTGCTCTGCATAAAGGCCTTTTAGAAAAAAGTAACATTCTAATCCTAAATTACTAACACTGTTGTAGCACCTACGGAACAAATGCAAATGTTGGCTATATAAAATATTGGGTGTGAGGATCCGATGCACCTAAACAATGGCTGTGTTTTACGGTCCATCCAGGAAGTATGGTGCACACTTCCCTTGCTTGTGTTAGTGCATATGGCGCCCTTGCTACTCCACAGATCCTGTTTGTTGACTTTTTGATTGCACCAATAATAATGATGTGTTTTAGCAGAATCAGAAGGCATCACTGGAGGAAATAAAAACATTACATTGGCAGATCTTTGGCGTACAAGAAAAGCAATGTCTTATATAAAATACAATTTAAAAAACGCCTGACAACCACATTATAGTATGGTCTCAATGGAAATGAAAACAACATAACTGCATTGGTATAATAACATGATATGAACATTAAATATTCCGTCCATGTGGTCATTCAATTTAAAAACATATAAATGCGGCCAACTGTTTAACGCTGCCCTCTGTGTGTTATTACCGCCTTTCTTTTTAGTCTATGATATTTGTGCATTTAAACTTGGTTTGCATCTATGCTGGGTAAATTACAGACATGCAGCGTCTAATTTAAAAAATATTTAAGAAACTCCCAAGTTCGCCGGCGCAGTCCGCCATCGCCTGCTCCGTAATTACACCGTACTGTTTGATATTTTTTCATGGAACATTAAGCGGAGTCAGGTGCCTGCCCCTTCCTGTCGACGCCTATCCCTTAACTGACAGACTCCCACGGACCTTGACAATTTTAATGGCGCCATTCATTAAGTATTACTCTCGCGGAATGACTAGCATAATATTGGCCTGGAGATAGGAACGGGCAGAAGGAATAAATCAAATTAATTTTCCGGGGCAAACTCCCAATTCTGTAAATGACATTCTATACTGTTAGCATTTTAAATGTGACACAAATGGCAGTGAATACCATTTGAAAGCAAAATAGTAGAGAACATGGCTCAGGGTGCATTGTGCGGCATTAAAAACAAGCTAAACACAAGCGCGCTCGCGCCTCGAGCTTAAAGTTAAACAAGAAGCGCAGGCAAAAAGTGAGTGGCCGGGAGAGCAGTGCGCGCTTGGGAGAGCAGTCTGCTAATTTTCAAAGCACATACTCGTGCTTGTGGCGCCGCTGCGCATCCCGCAAGGCGTATGCCGCCACAAGCATGAGTATGTGCTTTGAAAAAGCTGCACGACGGCTTACGGTCTCCTATACAGTGCATGCGCACTGCATAGGCGAGAACTAAAAACCACCTCTACCAAAAGGTCGTTAATAAATTCTGAGTTCAGAGAGCCTAAACTCTATTTTTCTGTCTTGTCCCTAGTGAAAGCTACACACATAAAAATTCTATTGAAGAACCCCAATGAAAAGCCTATGGGACAGACAGCCTTTCAATAGTGAAAAACGAAATACACAGCATTTCACTATCAGGCCATGGCACACACACTAGTACATGTCCTACCATTCACATACACTGCACCCTGCCCATGGGGGTACCTTGGGCCTACCTTCGGGGTGCCTTACATGTAAGGAAAGGATTGGGCCTGGCAAGCGGGTGCACTTGCCAGGACAACATGGCAGTTCTCAACTGCGCACATAGACATTACAGTGATAGGTCCGAGACACATTTAAAGGGCTTCTCATGTAGGTGGCACAACCAGTGCTGCAAGCCTACTAGTAGCATTTGATTTACAGGCCCAGGCACACACTGTGCACTTGACTAGGGACTTACTAGTAAATCAAATATGCCAATCATGGATAACCAATCATTGTCATAATTTATACAGAGGAGTGTATGCACTTTAGTACTGATCAGCAGTGGTAAAGTGCCCTGAATCCTATAGCTAACACAGACAGGGTGAGAAAAATAGGAGGCAAAATGTTTGGGAGTAAACCTGTCAAAAGGGCCAGATGTAACAGCCACACAGACTTTAGTCGACGACAATGCTATACCATCAGCCTTTAGGGAATTTCCAAGTGTCCTTAGTAGGAAGGCAGAAATTGTGATTTCACATCATCGTATAAATGACTACACTATCAACCTCGAGAGACAGTTTAAAATTTCTCATTGTCGCATTTTTATTATTCTTTGAGACTAAATGAAAAAGCAGCACTGGCCTAATTGAAGAATCTGGCAAAAAGATTCTGAAGTTACTCAGTCTCGCTTGCAGGGGAACCCACCTTCAATCCTTGATTAATTGGTGATTATCGTACCTGTATGAATTACAGAGACATCAATGAAATCACAATCAGAAACTGATATCGAATTTCCCAAATCTCCGTTTTATTAGACAAGGTAAAAAATACTACCAAGATTATTTGCAGGCTGCGTCTTAGAGAGACCTCTTATCTCATAAGAATCAAGGGAAAAGATGAATGAGGACTGCCTGTAACACAAAATACGGAGACTGAATATTTTGTCAGGCCCTTCGGTTTATTCAATGCTTCAGCACCATTTTGACATTTCATAAATGATTTGTTTTGTGACATCTTAGACACTTTTGTAGTAATCTACATGGACAAACCTCTTGTATTCCCAGACACTAAAACAATAAAGAATATGTATGAAAAAGGTTATTCTTCGTGTATGGAATTATTATTTGTATGCCAAAGCAGAGAAATGCATCTCTGATGCAGATTAACGATTCTTATTAGGTTCTATTATTTCAGATCACAGCAGTCAAATGGACCCAAATTAGGTGAAACCTGACCGGTAATGTACAAACAGATATAAAGGTTCTTGAGATTTGCAAACTTTTATGCACAGTTTATGGAAGTCTGACAGTGAAGCACACCACTGGCCTAACTAAGAAAGGCCAAGCCTTCTTGTGAGAATATCAGCAATAAGAAGTGTACAAGACATTAAAGGCCACCTTTACATCTGCTCTAAGCTTGATGCTCCTTTATTGTTGTCAGACCATTCTTTGTCAAGAGGGAATACCCCATTACAGCAATTAGGAACAGCTAATTAATCACAAGCCAACAATTCACCAACCTCATAACGATTGTTTGACTGAAAGGTTAATTCAAACCATAGAACAATGCCGGTGGGGTTTCATTTCTAATCATCCAAAGAATTGGGTTAGGCAGAATTCCCTTAAAAGAATGTTTTTACCAAATCTACATAGCTAATTAGGATTTTCTCCCTTTTTTGTGCGAGTTCCATGCCAGGGTCTGGCCTTCATCCCATAAGCATGCCTTCAGTGAAAACTATTACAATATATGGATCACAAATCTTTTATTTGTCAAGGCCACGTACTAAAATCCTAGATTCTTCAATTTCAATGCGTGTTACAGTTTGTCTATGCACAACAGACCTTGCCACACCTGGTATACTATCTCCTCACTGAGTTGTTCTGTTTCCCATTAAAGAAATAGCCTGGAGGGCCACACAGTGAAGCTAATTAAGAACTGGACGAGCCATAATTTCACATTTATAGATTTAAGATGGCTAAATGCACTGGAAGACCAATGTTTGCATCAGAGGTAGCAATAGAGCGTCATCCCGAATTTGAGCATGAAGCAATCTTGGACTCTAGATATAGACAGAGGCCACTGCAATATTGTATAGCTTGGAATTGTTATAGTGAGGCAGACAGATCATGGGAACCAACCTCTTTTGAGCCTCCCTTCCCATGCACTATTACTACACAAGCCTGCAACTAAATCGATAGAGAAGAGGGTTTATTTCGGGAGGGGCAGTGTTAGCAACAGAGGTAAGTAATGGGTCTGAGAACATAAAGATCCCTAGAGAATCACAGAAAAAAAAGCACAGTAAGAAAGTGAGTTGAGGAATCTGAAGGGCTGGTCATGGTTGACTGGGGCAGAGGGATTAGGGGAGCCTTGTAGGTCTGACTAAACATAGAATCAATCAGAGCAAACAAAGTCTTGAGGGAAATCGGGACCTTTCAAGTGAATTTAAGAAGTAGCAGTAACAATGGCCAGTGGTCATGCAATTGCATAGTGGTGCTTTTCCACATTTGTCGGTTGCTCACCATTGTTACCTTTGTCTGTACTTTTGTTGTTATCTTTGTCTGTACTTTTGTTTTTCTTCATTCTGATTCCTTCCCTTCTATAGCTTGTTAACTGATAGATGTCGATATTCTAATACTTTCAGAAGCCATTGCCTCTACTCTGGTGCTGTACGAACTTGCCAGTGTCGTCTTGTGGCATTCTTTAGTCTCAGTATTTCTCTAGCTTATTACCATCATGCTATCATCAGCTCCAGTCTTCAGGCTCTCTGAGTAGCAACAGTGATTCCAGTAGTCCTTAACTCCTTAAAGGCATACTTCTGATGAGACCGGGTAAGTACAAGAGTGAATTACTGTATATGCATAAGCGTAGTGTGTGGCTATCGCTAACAGCTCTGCAATGTAGTCCACTTGGGTTGTATGTACATTGTGCTGACTAATGCGAGATGGATGCCCTTTTGCTTGGAGGAGACATAACTTGTACTTCATCACTGGAAAGCCGCCCTGCTGTGTTTTCCCTCTCTTCACCCTTACCCCTCTTTTTCTCCTAGCATAGAGCGCAAGGTCTGACTGACAACAAATCACAATAGCAACCATGCATCCTTCCAAGGGTGGAGGCTTGGAGTTTAGAATAGGACTCCAGAAGCTTGTTTTCCCAAAACAGGGCCTCACAGACATGCCACAGCGATCAGTGGTTCACAATTCGACTAAATCTCATTAACCTTTTTCTGATATATTTAACGTTTAAAATTATCAGAGATTAGAAGGGATTTTATATAACATAGTGAGAAAAGGCTGTATTTTCTCTCATCTCCCACCTTTTCTCGCACCTCTAATTATTTTTCAAATAAAGTCTAGTTCCAGCTGGGCAGAACACTTCTTTCTTAGTTTTGCATATGGTAGAAAGGACTTAAAAGTAATTGCAACTGGCGTTTTCTTAAACTGCTCCAGTAGAAGGTAGGGTTTAAACCTTTAGAACTGTATTTGTATAACACCTCAAACAATAAAACAATGAAAACACCACACAAAATGATCTCATACCAGGTTACAAAAATAGAGCTTAATTTAACGAATAAAACAAAGCCAATACGACAAAGGTACAATAACTAGAACTGGAGTTATGAATTTTTAATGAATAAACTGTAAAGTAGCACCTAAAAGGAGGAAGCACCCAACTTGGCTATATGGTCGCGCTGGACCGGGTCATAGCCAAACGTTCACGCCGACCACAATGGAGCACAGGTTGGGTACAGTCCTAGATTAGTCCTGCTAAAGGTATACCATCTCAAGTTTCGTGCCAAGAGTCCCGTTGAAGAGAGTCGTGGGGAGCAAGGAGAGTGTCACAGGCGGTGGTCGGCGTGGCGCGAAGAGCAGGTCGGATGTCATGGACAGGCAAGCTGGAGCTTTGCACGGGCCTCCCACTCAGGCAACTGATGCTTGCTGTGTGGAGAGAGAGGCTGGTGGCAGGCTTGTGCTGGATTTCAGTGCGAGTGGCGCAGTGTCGGTGTGAACTGGCCCGTTCGCAGTCGTGAAGAGCACAAAAGCTTGATTTTAAGAGCACAGAGCCACATCAAGGGTGCAGGACCTAAGGGCACCACTTGGGGGTCAGGAACTCGCTGCAGCTGGGTTCATAAGCTGGTTGGGGAGCCTTTTATGTCCTTGAGGCTCAGATCAGGTAGACAACAGACTAGCCCTTGGAGTCACTCTTGGGTCCTGGGCTCAAGATGAAGTTGCAGGTCCAGTACTTCTTCCCCGGGCAAGAGGGCAGCAGGTCAGTACAGCAGGGCAGTAGTTACTTTAAAGCAACAATCCAGCAGAGTGGCAGACCTTGCAGCAGCACAATAGACCTTCTTCCTGGTAGTGTACGCACAGGTCCAGAAGTGTACTAGGTGGGAGAAGCTTCTAGACAGTAGTTGTGAAGTACATGCAATTTCCTGCCTCCATGCCCTAGCTCCAAGCTGGTTGAACGGGCGACGTAGCGTTGCTAGGCCCTTTGTGTGAAGGCAGAGCACAGGCTATCACTCAGGCACACCTAATCCCTCTATTGTGTGACTGTCTGGGAGTAATTCATTAGCTACACTCAGCAATGTGACCCAGAAAGACAAAAGGCACAAAAAGGCTTAGGAACGGAAAAAGCCAGCTTTCTAAAAGTGCCATTTTAAAAATTGCAATAAAAAAATCTGAGCTTACAATTAAGGAGGGTTGTAGACACCAACAATGGCATAGCCACCAGCTCCCAATTGGAAATTACAGCTTATTAAATCGGTCAAGAAAAACCCAATGTTATCCTATGGGGGTGTGGGGGGTTCACATAAGTAAAAAACAAAATTTAGGAGTTTTTCACTACCAAGACATGTAAAACTCGAAACGTACATGCCCAGACTTTTAGTTACACAGCACCCTGACCTATGGCTACCTAGAGCCTACCTGAGGGGTGACATATGTGGTAAAGGCTTCGCAAGGGGGTTTAAATACAAAGTTGACGTAGCAGTTTTAAACTGCATTCAAGCTGCAATGGCAGGCCTAGGACATGTTTTACAGTGCTGCAGTGGGTGGCACAATAGGTGCTGAAGGCCCACAAGTAGCATCTAATTTACAGACCCTGGAACTATGGTATACCACTCTACAAGCGACTTGCACGTAAATTAAAAATGCCAATTGGGTATAAGCCAATGTAAGCCTGTTTAAGGGGAGCGAGCACAAGCACTTGAGCACTGGTTAGCTATAGTAAAATCTAACACCTGTTGTCAAATGTAGTGCTCACTCATCACAGTAACAGGACATGTGCAACTTAACAAAAATGTTTAAAAACATAGAGCCTTCTGTGCTAATCACCAAAAACGTAACACTGCAAATCTTACAACATGCATGACACAAGTGTCTTTGCAATCGATAAAACAAGTTGACTCAGATTAACGATAGAATATTCTAGTTTTTTTCTTTCATAAATGACATGCAGACCTTTACAGCGTGTAACTGTTAGTGTTTTAAGGATTAATTCAGGAATTTTAACCCCTTCTGTGCCCATGACGAGCTGGACCTTCCCCTGCTTCCGCCCGCCCCCCACGTCATCAATGACGTCAGCGCGCGAGCCGCGCTGACGTCATGGAGGTTTCCCCTTTGTTCTCCGTGGCGCAGGAAGCCATTTGCTTCCTGCGTCATGGAGAAGAAAGAGGTGAGTTTTGGGGCTGTAAAGAAGACAGCTCACTGGTGTAATGTCTACTTCTAGTTTAAACGAGCATTGGCAAAGCCAATAGGTCTCCGCAATCTAAACGCTATAAGCGCTGCAATGTTAATGCATGTGTGTATATAAAGAACAAAAGCCCTAGAGCCATACACAAATGCATTTACTTTGTCAACGTCTATAGCTTTCGGATTAACGAGACCTATTGACTTTGCCAATGATCGTTAAAATAGCCTTTATTGGAACACACCACGTCTCTTTAGACCGCCTCCACACCCTCATGTTGTTAGCTCTTCCAGTGGGAGGATTCTCCTACTCTTTATAGTGGGCTAATTGTTGATGCAAATTATCTGCTTCAGTGACGCTATTATTTTATTTTTTAAAGCCGTTATTGCTTATTGCGCACTTTAAGTGACATGGAGCTCGTATGCACAGAATATATTATTTTAAATATATAGCACAATTCTATAAATAACTAAAAATAAATTATTATGCTGCGCTTTACCTAATTCTATAATGGAAATGAATTTATAAACTTCACAGCAGTATTGAACCAGTGAGTTTTTTTTAATTTTATCTGCCTGGTACATCAAGCGTTACCATCCAGTTGCCACTCACTCGCTCACCCATGTAGAGAAAAGAGGACCTTTAATGTCAGGTTGGCCATGATCCAGGACTTCATATGTGATGAAGTCATTATGTTAATGCTGCTACCAAATCTGTACAATGCTGTCATGGCAGAACACAAAGCAGCGTGACAAAACACAATATTAACACTTTATGAGGTAGAAATTAAAAATCTGCACCAAGAGACTCCTCTACGATTATAACTGCTACTAAGTTATCTATCTACGTGTAACCAGGTATAAAGCTTTTAGAACCTTTTCATCTACAGTTTCACAGACCGTGCGTGATACATACGGAGTATTTCTATTTGCAAACAATTACCAACAAAGAGGAGAGGAGCAGCTGGCAGGGCATCTGCACTGCAGAACACAAACCAAACGTGGGAACATTTGACTTGTGGAACAGGGAAATGACCTCCAGTTCACAAAAGACTAAGTCAGTGAGAAGCAGGAACATCGAAGCGCATAGTAGATATACGATGACATATTTAACACATCAGCTTTCCTTTGTATTTACATGCCAACAAAGACACTGGGATAAGAAGGTATCCAGAAAGAAGTTCATAAAATGGCTGGCATTTTACTTGATAGATGCTCGCGCACACACTAAATAGGACTGGCAAATCATCTGGATAATATGTGCTGTGGCTGTTACAAAGACCAACAGTGACATCTGTGCAATGGCATGGTACATCTAGTCAGGCATGTTTGCCTAGAAAACTATTTGGACTGCTTTGTACCTACCAAAAACCGAGTTAAACAAGAGGCGCGCTCACCCGACCCTCAAGGATGAAGTTCTGGCCTCAAATGCAGCTCTAATAGTTTGCTCCTAACCGCACCACTCATCGCCCATTCCCAAAAATGAAAAAGCAGTCCTAAAACAATGCCCTGCAAGGTCTGCTGCATATGTTCAACTGTAGTTGGGTGGTGCGCTCAGAGAGAGCTAAACACCGGAAGAGGCATGACGTATGCATGCCCTTGACAAATAGGGAGAAAGCAAAATTGAGTGACAATGGAGCCAGCAAATGGAAAGCCTATGGGTACGCTGTAAGCCCACGATGTAGATACAGCATGTCTCGGTTTGAGACAGTTCATGCACGCCTACTAGTCAAGACCTAAAAAGGAATTCCTATCATTCCATCAACTGACAAACTTCAAAGAGAACTTTTGCAGGACACATCACCCTCTTTTAAGTTGGGCACTAATCCATTTACGAATATCACCTGTGTTTTCCTTTGTCTTGAGTAGCACTAGGATGTTTTACCTGAGAGAGACAGAAACTAATGTCACCTGTAGTTTGAGCATCACTTGGATGGTTCACCTGCAATAAAGAATCTATCGCACTCAAACACTAGGAACATGGAAAAATTAAGCAACAACTGTTGGTTAGTTGTGGTATTCCGAGTTTTTTTGCCAAAATGTTCTGGCGAAGTATACACTTACTGTTAAAGTTAAGTTGAACGTCTGGTATATTATTTGGGATCCATATATCCCCATACGGATCTTCATTGTTCCACAATGGAAGGTAATGTTTCATACCCCCTTTCAGAGGCAAATTTGGGTCTTTTTTCTTTTCTGTTTCTCTACAAGGTAACGTCTTGGGACGTAAGCCATCCTTTCCACAAAAAAGTTCTTCGATGCACATAAAACCCCAACCCATTCGTCTCTCATCGTATATGTAGGAACATTTTGTAATGTTCACTTCAGTGCCGCATTTTAATATATTTCTCTGCACTAGAGAGTTCAACCCAATGTCCAGGTGCCACTTTTCCTGGTAAACCCCATCGGAGATGGTTAGGTCATAGCAGAAGTCATCGCGGGGAGGCACGGAGACTGCTGGAGTGTTATTTTCGCTGGTACATATCGTAGTCAAGTACCTTTCCACTGCAATGATGGCAACAGGTTGGTGATCGTCGATTGCTAGGCTCAGGGTGGGAGAAGTGGTTACTTTAAGAAATGTACTTTCTAGCCAGGAACGTGGCCTCGGTGCTGTGCCCTCGGGACCAATATCATCATCTGCTGCCTCCCTGACTCTTTCAGGCACCCCAGACTCCATATTCATACCGGTGGCGCATTTTCTGCAAGTGCTCGGGACCTCACCAGTTGAGTGAAAATGCAGTCTTGCAGGCGAGGACCCATAACAACTCCCACATTCAATCCGCTCTACTCAGCCTTTTCTCGTCCACCATCGAAAACGAATCTATTTGAAACTAGCTAGCGTTTCTCGCTAAGAGCCGACATTGGTTGGCGCTCGGAGGCAGTACTACCGCCCCACAAGCCCTGTGATTGGGTAACAAATCTTCCAATCCAAGGCCCCGGAAGTAATGGTCCAGGCGCTCGCGGGCCGCGGCCGGTTGATAGGGCAGCTGCCTGTGTAGAGGAGGATGGTTAGACCTGGGAAAGGGGTGACCCTGCTGAGGCATGCGCCCGGTGGGAGTATACCGGCAGAAGAAAACGGTATAGACGATGTTCTCTTAAGAACCTGAGCGCTTGCAGGGTCTCAGTAGCACAGGCGCGCAACACCCATTGGGCTCACCGGGCTTCAGCCCCCCCCGTCATGTGCGTCAGCCCGGCTGAGATAGCCTCGCGGGCTGGCGTCCGTCTGATTGCAGCCGCACCCGAGTACTTAACAGGTCTTTAAAAGACCATTTACTCGTTAATGAGGCTTTTGTTGTGTGTTCACCCCTTCTTACAGCCACTCTGCCTATGGCTGGAAGACTTAGCCCCCCGAAATCTTTTTCAGCCCCCCCGAAATCTTTTTCAGCCCCCCCCCGAAATTTTGCTCTAGTTGCCTGCCTGCAGTAGCATGTGGTGGAGAGCAAAGTTGGCTGCTCGTGAGGCTTGGAGAAATGGCAGAAAACATGGCAGGCCCCTGCAGTCTGAGCTGGTAGAAGACGGTAGTGTTTGGCTCACACATATTTTTGTTTTTCACATGCTCCGCTTCCCCTTACAAGGTTTATGAGGAATGAACCTGAGTCAAGCAACTTTTCCCTCCAGCCATTATATGAATGTGTAAGTAGTCAGTGCTTATGTAAAGCGCTCTAATACCTTCTGGTCAAGTTCGCACTATATAAATCTGCAAAAAAAAAAAAAGTCATCATAAACTATAAGTACCCATCCTTCCTCTCACGAACTTCAACGCGGTTTACCAATGTTTATGTAGATCATATCAAATGGAGCATCTCGCTACACTATCTCTAAATACATTGTCTGTGATGAACAAACTTTGTCACAATATATGGTGCCAAACGGATCACGTTTGCTTCAGTGCATTCCTGTGGGAAATGTGTTGGGAACGTGTTTACTTGTCACGAGTGGTCACGAGCGTAGTTCTGCATTCCAGCTCGTGACTGACTCGTGTTGTGGAAGGAATGTTTAGCTTTAAAATATGGTGGAAGGTTGGGCATGAGCGTTTGGGGGTTGAAACGGCATTCTGAGCTTGAACTGGTTGTATGCAGACATGCTATTAAACTTCACGTCTCTCTTCATCTTCCTGGTCCGTGTTTTCCTTTTCTATGGATATCTTGCTTCCTACACTGGCGACGAGCGGGATGTGGAACCATATTTAAATCCAATCCGGAATATATATATATATATTTTTTTTCTCTCTTTGGAAGCTACGATCTCATTGGAAAGGATTTGTTTTTTTTTTCTCTCTTCAATAAGGGACCCGGGAACCGTGAAAGGAAGACGGAAAAGTAATTCTCTTACTTGTATACGTTCAGGGGTGTGGAATTTAATAAAATATCTACTTGTCCATGGGGCAGGTTGCTTCATAAATCTACTTGTCCTGTAACAAAATCCACTTGTCCCTTTTGTGCCATGTAATGTGGTGACAAATTACGGCAGCAATCTCGTTATGCAAAAGTTCTGATAAAGCCTCTAATTATGCCAGGGCTTGTACCATAGTAGGGTTTGAATACTAGCAATTCCCTTATGTTGCTACGTTTCTGCAGGTCTACATACTGGGGCTGATGGTAGTGGTAAGTAATAGTTCAAGGATTGGAATGCCGTTTTGAGTCTGTGCAAACTTACTAACTTGCATGTTTTAAGGGTTTTCACCAACTCTTTTCTAATCTTTTCCCATACTCAAAAAGGTTGGAAATTTACTACTGGCAGTGGCAGACGTAAAACTTCTTCAGGGTTGGGAAAAAAAAGTGGTTGGAGGAAAAGTGAACTTGAAACATTCAGATTTTCACATGAGCAAATCTACACAAGCACATTTGCTCATGCTAAAATGCAGTTCACAAATATTTTCTAGGAGTACTATTTCTTGGCCTACTTCTGTAAATACTTGTGAATTCACGGAGACTGTATATCTGCACTTAATGCATGGATATATACCATGGATGCACTTTTGAGACTTTCTTTAATAATTGGTCCTCTAATTAGGCCTGGGGTTAACCATGACATTTTGTGTTTAGCATAATTATGTTCGAGGCATATGAGCTGCAGATTACACACTTTTGCATAGATCGTCCTCTGGTGTTGGGCCTGGATGTTTGCAGTTTGTTTTTCCTCTTGGAAAGTCTTTGGAAGTCACGAGGTCGGTGACTCCTCCCTTGGTTCGTATTGCGCATGGGCTTCGGCTCCATCCTCAGATTGTTTTTTCCGCCATCGGGCTCGGATGTAATACTTCGCGCTCCGGTTCCGAACATTCCAGTTCGACGATCGAAGCGGAATCCTCGCTCTCCGCGGTATTGTTTCGATACTGATCTCCTCAATCACCTTCTTCTTCGACGCACCTTCGATTCCAGTCATCGACGGCGGCCTTCGGGCCTAGCCAGGCTCCGGTCCCGGCTGATGGAAAGAACTCCATTCAAGAAGTGCCCTCGATGTGGGTCCAAATTCCCCCCTCGATGTGGGTCCAAATTCCCCCACACCGATCTTCATGAGGTATGCAACCTCTGGCTCTCCCCTGAACACGAGGCTCGAGACTGTCCCGCCTGCAAGTCTTTTAGATCCAAAAAGACTATTCGAGATCGAAGGGCCAGACGAAAAATGCCGCACTCCTCGACCTCTGTTCCAGTCGACATCTTCGGGGACGACGTCGAAGCTCCGGGACACCAGCACACCGAAGAGGACCTCGTCAGTGCTTCCGAAGCCGACGACTCGGATGTGGAGGACATCACCCCGGCGCAGAGGGTCGTGAGTAAAATACCCCCTCCCACACCCGCGCCGACACCCAAAAAGGCTTCGGTCACGCCTTCGCCTTCGGGCCTAGGCAAGACCAAAGACACTGCTTCGAACACCCCACCTTCGGGCCCGGTGACGAAGCCAAGTAAGCCTTCCGGTGGCTCGGGCTCGAGCCAGCCTGCCAGCGGTGGTGAAAAACACCCTTCGGCACCGAAGAAAAGATCGGCCTCTACCTCAACACCGAGCTCCACACCAAAGCCCTCGGTGTTGAAACCCAGCCTCTCGGTGCCGACCAAACATCATAAGGCCCTCGGCACCGACACTCCCGCGCCGAAGCCTGTCTCGGCACCGAACAAAAAATCGGAGGTTCCCAAAAAGCACGGCACAGACAAGCCTAAGAAGCCGTCGGCCCCGAAAACGTCGGCGCCGACCGAACAACCAGTGTCGCAAGAACTTTTTACACCGGATCCTTTGCAAAAGACACTTACCAAGGATCCAAAAACTGGACATTTGGCACTGTTTTCTAAAAAGAGACATTTGGACAAACCAGCTCCACCTCCACCTCCAAAGAGGAAGGACTGTGCTACCTCCCCTTTCAGAGTGCCTTCCCCGCCTCCTCCACCTCCTCCACCCTCTCCACCTCCACCCCCTCCACCTTCTCCACCCCTGCCTCATCGCTTTCCGACCCCGTCTCCAGACCATGATGATCAGGGGGACCCATACTACGACCCAGCAGATATTCCAGACATTCCAGATGTCCCACAAGATGACCTCTATACATCCAGGCCATCGCCACCAGAAGACTCACTAGGTTTTCACCACCTACTTCAGAGGGCGGCACATTATCACGGGGTGGAGCTACACACTGACCCAGTAGAGGAAGATTTCCTCCTAGACACCTTTGATACTGCACATAGGTCTACTGCTATACTACCTATGCTCAAAGGGGTAATAAAACATGCGCCAGAGGTTTTTAAAGACCCAGTCAGGGCTAGGGTCCTAAACCCACGCATAGGAAAAAAAGTATAAAGCTGCCCCTACAGATCCTGCCTACATCAAAGGGCCAGCGCCACTGTATTCCCTAGTGGTATCCACCGCAAGAAAAAGATCAAATTCCCAGGCGTCAGGCGAAGCACCACCACCTGACAAAGAATCAAAGCTCCTGGACGCGTCAGGAAAACGCACTGCATCACAGGCAGCTAATATATGGCGTATCGCCAACACTCAAGCGCTATTGGCCAGATACGACAGAGCGCATTATGATGAACTAGAAACCATCATGCACCATCTCCCAGAAAAATATAAAAATAGGGCCAATGAATTAATCCAAGAGGGTAAGACCATAACTAATACCTCTATACGCTGTGCCTTAGACGAAGCAGACACAGCTTCCAGGGCCATTAACACCAGTGTCCTACTCCGTCGACACGCTTGGCTGAGAGTGTCAGGCTTTAAACCCGAGGTACAAGCCTCCATATTAAACCATCCATTTGATCAGGAACATTTATTCGGTCCAAAGATAGATGAGGCCCTCGAGAAGATGAAAAAAGATACAGATACGGTGAAATCTATGGGAGCCCTCCAGTCACACCCTCCTAGACGCTCCTTTCGCCGCTCTTCCTTTCGGGGCACGGGCAGAGGCTACTCCTCAGCGCGTCCACATCCTACAAATCCCCTCCTCAGTCCACCTTCACAAAAGGTTATCAAAGAGGCGGCTATAGGGGAAATAACAATAAAGGCAGAGGCAAAACAAATACCGCCCGCTCTACCACACCACCTATCCAATGACTTTCCCCTGCTCCCCCCAGACCATCCCACTCCGGTCGGGGGCAGACTACAAAATTTCCTTCACGTCTGGGAGTCCATCACATCAGATAAGTGGGTGACCCAAATTGTTCGTTCAGGGTACTGCCTGGAACTCACATCTACCCCCCCAACATTCCACCCAAGCAATGCCCAATGTCACAAGAACATTCCACGTTACTAAAACAGGAGGTGATCTCCCTCCTACAAAAACACGCAATAGAACAGGTCCCCTACGATCAGCAAAATGTAGGTGTCTACTTCCTATATTTTCTGATACCAAAAAGAGACGAGACTCTACGACCTATTTTAGATCTCCGGCCTCTAAACACATACATACATTCGGACCATTTTCACATGGTAACACTTCAGCAGGTACTTCCGCTCCTCTCCCAGAACGACTTTCTCACCACACTGGACTTGAAAGACGCGTACTTTCACATTCCGGTACACCATGCGCACAGAAAGTACCTCAGATTCGTAGTGGACGGGCAACACTACCAGTTCAAGGTGCTCCCATTCGGGGTCACAACAGCACCACGGGTATTTACCAAGTGCCTAGCGGTAGTGGCGGCACACCTCAGAAGACAGCACATTCACGTCTTCCCGTATCTGGACGACTGGCTGATAAAAGCCGCGTCCTACAACCAATGTGTACACCACACCGCCACTACAATCCAGCTACTTCACCAACTAGGCTTCACGGTGAACCACCAAAAGTCCCAGCTAACACCATCCCACATAAAGCAATACCTCGGTGCCACAATAGACACCTCAAAAGCCATTGCCTACCCCAATCCGGCAAGGATCGCAAGCATTCAGGCTTTGCGTCAAAAATTCATACTTCAACACTCCCTCCCAGCAAGAGTGTTTATGCAACTGATAGGGATGATGGCCTCTTGCATTTTTATAGTGCCTCATGCAAGACTCCAGATGCGTCCACTCCAAGAGTGCTTAGCGCGCCAATGGAACCAGGCCCAGGGGCAACTGACAGATCTGGTGTTGGTAGACGGTCGCACCCATCGCTGTCTGCAGTGGTGGAACACCACAAACCTTTCCAGAGGTCGACCGTTCCTGGACCCGGTTCCACAAATAATCCTGACAAGACGCATCGCTCTCCGGCTGGGGAGCTCATCTACTACACCTCACAGTGCAGGGCACATGGACGCCGCAACAAAAGTTACTCCACATCAATCATCTGGAGTTACTAGCAATCTTTCTAGCCATAAAACCCTTTCACACACAGATTTTAGGCAAGGCAGTCCTTATCCGCACAGACAACATGACCGCCATGTACTACATCCAAAAACAAGGCGGCACACACTCTCCACAGCTCTCTCAACTAGCACAGAGCATATGGAGATGGGCAATTCCACACAAAATCTTTCTCCTAGCCCAGCATGTCCCAGGAGTCCAGAACACCATGGCAGATCTGCTCAGCAGACAGACGCAGCAGATCCACGAGTGGGAACTTCCCCCGCATGTTCTTCACCCGTTCTTTCAGATGTGGGGGCATCCACAGATAGACCTATTCGCCACCCACGAAAACAAAAAATGCCCAAGCTTCGCCGCCAGATACCCACACCCATTGTCCAAAGGCAATGCGATATGGATGAACTGGTCAGGCAAATTTGCATACGCCTTTCCACCTCTCCCACTAATTCCATTAGTGGTGCAAAAGCTACAACAGCACTCCCTCACACTCATTCTAGTAGCTCCAACATGGGCCAGACAACCATGGTACACCACACTGCTGGAACTCTCAGTAGTGCCACACCAAAAATTACACCTCTCACCATGCCTCCTAACCCAGAACCATGGAGAGATGAGACACCCGGACCCAGCTCAGCTCAACCTTGTGATCTGGCTCCTGAAATCCTAGAATTCGGATACCTTAACCTTCCCCCCGACTGTATGAATGTTATCAAGGAAGCTAGACGTCCTACCACTAGAGCCTGCTACGCTGCCAAGTGGAAAAGATTTGTTGTTTACTGCCATAACAACACAATCAACCCTCAAGACGCATCCATACAGAACATCATATGCTACTTACTACACCTACAAAGATGTAACCTAGCATATACATCCATTCGGCTACACCTCGCAGCAATTGCCGCTTACTTACAAAACAGACAGCACCTATCACTTTTCAGAGTGCCTGCCATTAAAGCCTTCAAGGAAGGCCTAAAACGAATAATTCCCCCCAGAGTGCCACCCTCACCTGTGTGGAACTTAAATATAGTGCTCACAAGGCTAATGGGACCGCCTTTTGAACTCTTGCATAAATGCGAACTGCAATTCCTCACATGGAAAACAGCTTTCCTTGTAGCCATCACCTCCCTTAGAAGGGTCAGTGAAATACAAGCACTTACTATACAAGAACCTTTTCTTCAAATGCACCCGAACAAGGTTGTCCTACGTACCAACCCAAAATTCCTACCCAAAGTCATCTCACCCTTTCATCTAAACCAATCGGTAGAATTACCGTTTTTTTTCTCGCAACCTCAAACTGTTGCAGAAAGGGCTCTACACACACTGGATGTTAAAAGGGCCTTGCTTTACTATATCCAGAGAACACAACCTTTCAGGAAGACAAAGCAATTGTTTGTCTCTTTCCCTCCACCTCATAAAGGCAACCCCATCTCTAAATCAGGGATAGCTAGGTGGATTGTAAAATGCATACAGATTTGCTACCACAAAGCAAAACGCACGCTATCTGTTCCCCCTAAAGCCCACTCTACAAGAAAGATAGTGGCTTCTATGGCTTTTCTAGGGAACATCCCATTAGATGATATCTGCAAGGCAGCTACATGGTCAACACCGCACACTTTCACTAAACATTACTGTGTAGATGTGCAAACCAAGCAACAAGCTAGTGTGGGCCAGGCTGTACTAAAAACACTATTTCAAACCACTGCAACAGATACCGGTGGTCGCTGCTAAGGTTGGGAACTGTTATATAGTCTATGCAAAAGTGTGTAATCTGCAGCTCATATGCCTCGAACGGAATATGCTACTTACCAGTATGCATCTGTTCTTGGCATGTAGAGCTGCAGATCTACACACGACCACCCGCCTCCCCGGCTACCTGTATCTGTTCCAGTCTATCTTATTTAGATACAACACACATGGATTTCTTCCCTGTTATTACTACGCTCCATCTTTCCCTGTTGGCGAAAAACAATCTGAGGATGGAGCCGAAGCCCATGCGCAATACGAACCAAGGGAGGAGTCACCGACCTCGTGACTTCCAAAGACTTTCCAAGAGGAAAAACAAACTGCAAACATCCGGGCCCAACACCAGATGGCGATCTATGCAAAAGTGTGTAGATCTGCAGCTCTACATGCCAAGAACAGATGTATACTGGTAAGTAGCATATTTCTTGTTTCTATATCTCTCTCTCTCTCTCTCTCCTTAACTGTGACAGTATTCTGCTCTATTACAAGGAGCATATTGGCACACACAGTAGTTTTGTTCAGGGCCTGGAACTGCTGTGGCAAAGTGTGCTTTTTGAGACCAAAAACTGTTTTTTTGTTTTTTGTTTTTTGCTTTTGCCAATGCTTGTTAGAATGGCAAGGGCCCTGCAGCTCCCACACAGATAAGGTTTTTTAAAAAAACGTGCCTAAACAAGCCACGCATTGCCAAACCAAAAGCCCGACCACCAATTTCAGACCTACTGGCTTTGCCAATGCTTGTTTATTTTTGTTTCCCACAATTGTATTTTAACTGGTTAAACTGATTTTCCATTATGAATATTTTGGGGAAATGCAAGCATACATCAACATGTTACTAAATGATGCTGCAAAGATATGGTACCTAAAATCTTACAGTAGTTTAGTAAAATATTTTTTTCCTACTTGCATTTTTTTGTGAACATTTTATTTTGAAAGCAAAAAATCATCACTGTTGCTTTCAAGCCTCTGCAAATATTTGCATATAATCAGAGAGAATTCTGGGAGCATTATACATAGCCTCATATTACTAAACTTTGAAAACGTGTGTACACGTTTATACTGGAACCACCGTCAGTAGTGCAGGCAGAGCTGACAACATTTACTTTTAGTGCTCACCCTAATAATAAAGGCTTTGCATTAATAAACCATAAATACAAGTTTGAACAGTGTTAATACATGGACACACATATTACCTTAACTGTAGACAATGCCCTTCTTTGATCCATAATGTGGTATTGTAAACTGGCAGCTAAAGGGTATGTGCTGTAGGGGGTTGGGCCTACTTGTCCCAAGGGCAAAATAGACATTAAAACTTGTTGCCCTTGACCCCAAACAATATGTCCTGGGCGTCGGGCTATAGGAATTCCACATCCCTGTACGTTTCTTTTTGCACCCTTTTGCTCAAGGATTCTACCGGCAAGCCATCATCGTCACGGTTTAGAATTCTGGAGGAGCAAACTTTCCTCATCGTTTTGAAGCGTATGAGGGACACACGCTGATGTGAGCGCAGCGCGTCAACATACGTGGGGGAGATTTCTCTCGTTTCCTGGCAACAACCGGAGTACACATTCTGTATACAAGGACGCACGCTGATGTGAGCGCAGCGCGTCAATGTACATGCATGGGAGTGGTTTCGTTTCCTGGCAACTACTCGTATACACATCTCTTCGACAAGGACGCATTAGATGATTCTTCTGCATCGTTTCCTGGCAACAGTAAATAAGAATTCACACTGTGGTTCGCTTACATGGAAAGCAGCTTATAGGGTAATATTTACTACTTCGGTGACACGCACACCGTGTGTCATTCATACTGTTATTACTCCTGGAACCAATTGTTCTTATATGAATTTGTGTTTTTTATTTTTTTTGGTTTTTGTTAATACAGTCACACAATAAGTAGAAATATTATTTTATGTAGCTGTTTTACTGTTTTTTTTTTCTTTAATTATTTTTTTTTCTCGCCATGTCTGGCATTGTTTCTCCACCATCATTTCTAGCTGCTCCTGGTGATCCTCCCATGTCTTGGGAAATATGGGAACCTGTTTTCTTAGCATATGTAGAAGTGTTAGAGGGTGAGGAATGTGAACCAGAGAGGAAACTTTCGCTTTTGAAACACTGTTTAGGTGGGATCGCATTGAAAGAATTTAAAAGCTTACCTGCACTGATTAATCCTGGCAATATTAACGTGTATGACTATGCATCTTCACAACTGAATTTACGATACGGAAAGAAAAAAAACATTGTAATGGAAAGATTTATATTTTATTCACGGAAGCAAAAAGATGAGGAACCCATTGAAGATTTCATATCAGCTCTAAGATCTTTGGCTATCACTTGTGATTTTGAGCATATTTGTTATGAACAAGAGTTACGAGATCAAATTCTAATGAGAACAAACAATAAGAAAGTGCAGGAGCGCCTTTGGACCACATCAGACATGTCATTACACAATGCTATTAATATTGCGAAATCAATTGAACATTCGGAAAATTTCGTAAAAGAAATTAGAGGAAATGACAAAAATGATGTATTCAATGTTACTAAAGATTCCGATAAACAAAGGAAACATTTTCCACAAAAGACTGACAAGCCGATAAAAGTTGATGGTAAAGCCAAAAGTAAAAAATACGAAAAAAATACTTATCCATTACTTTGTTACAGATGTGGGAGTGACAGCCACTTAGCTGATTTTAAGAATTGTCCTGCCGTAGGGAGAGTTTGTACAAAATGTAATAAGAAGGGTCATTTTGGGAAATTTTGTAAATCAATTCCTAGAAAAGTCAATTACATGTATGATGATAACGATGATCCAGGAGATGATAATGACCATGTAGTCAACACTGTTATTAACATGTGTGACGGGGGTGAGGGTACTAAGTTTCCTTCATGTTGCATTACTGTAGGTGACGTTGATTTAGAATTTTTTGTAGATTCTTGTGCTTGGTACACTATTATTTCGCTAAATATTTTTCGTAACAATTGGCCAACGATGATCTTGTCTCCACCTGATGTATCTCCTGGTGGATATACTGGACACAAAATTGACCTGGTTGGGTTTTTTAGCACAAACTTATCATTTTCCGGTTGTCACACTTTTGGGAAGATATATGTAGCAAGATCAGGTTTGTCACTTTTAGGATGGCCCCACCAACGCCAATTAGGAATTAAAATTGATCCCAGAGCTGACCCCCCTGTCTACGTAGTAGATTCCTGCAGTATTACTCACAATCAAGATCCTCAATTTGTAAATAGATTGAAAGGATCTTTTCCCAATGTTTTTAGTGGAGAGTTAGGTAGATACAAAGGGTTTGAACATGTCATCAGGTTACAAGACAATGTAGTTCCTGTGCGACACAAAGTGAGAAATGTTCCTCTCACTTACAGGGGCAAATTGAAGGACATGCTCAAGGAGCTATGTAGGAAGAACATTATTGAGCCTATTGAGTCATCACCTTGGGTTTCTCCCATTGTGATTTCGGTTAAGTCTTCAGGTGAGCTTAGGTTATGTGTGGACCTTCGCAGTGTAAATAATGCAATTTGGGTGGATGCTCACCCTTTACCTAATCTCCATGAGATGGTTTCCACCTTAGCAGGGGCTCAAGTGTTTTCCTGCATTGATTTAGCTAGTGCTTATCACCAAGTGGTCCTCTCTGAAGAATCAAAAAATATCACTGCTTTCATCACACCTGAAGGGCTTTACAGGTATTGCCGCATGCCTTTTGGCCTTGCTAGCGCAGCCTCAGTGTTTCAGAGACTTATGAGGGATACTTTGGAGGGATTAAATGGAGCGATAGCATTTCAAGATGACATCCTTGTTTATGGTAAAAATAATGAGGAACATGATTCAAATTTAATAAGTGTAATTGCAGCTTTAGCTCAAAAAGGTCTGACTCTTCGTCTTGATAAATGTAAAATCAAAGAAAAAGAAGTAGAATATTTAAGACATACAATTAGTGGAAATGGAATTAAACCTAAACGGAATCGTATTGAAAGCATTATAAATGCTCCCACACCTGTGTCCAAAGAACAACTTGTAGCTTTTTTGGGTCTCATAGAGTTTTTTGCCAAATTCATACCAAATTTTGCTTCTAAAGTAGATCCATTTAGATGTTTATTAAAGAAAAATACAAAATTTATTTGGACCACAGATATGTCTAAAGCGTTTCAAGATTTAAAGGATTTCATAGTGAAAGCCCCGTGTCTTAAACCTTTTATGTGTGGTAAACAATGTATTATCATGGTGGATGCCAGCAGTACCGGGTTAGGTGGTGTTCTTTTACAAAGAGACAATGGTAAAGAATGGGTTGTAGCATATGCTTCAAGAGCTTTGAGAGATGCAGAAAAACATTACTCAGTTATAGAGAGGGAACTCTTAGCTTGTGTTTGGGGAGCTGAACATTTTAGAACCTTTTTGTGGGGTACTAAATTTACCATTAAAACCGATCATAAGCCGCTTGTTTATTTAATGGCACCAGGTGGTGGACGTACTATGTCTGCACGTCTTGCAAGACTGGCTTCGAGATTACAGTCTTTCCAATTTCAAATTGAATATGTCCAGGGTAAAGCCAATGTACATGCTGATTGCATGTCTAGATTAATTTCACCCACGGCATTCCCAGACAAAATCAAAGATGATGATTGTGAAGTAGCTTTTACCATGGGTGATATGAACTTAGTATTTGGTAAACAAGTTGGTTTGCAAGAAAACATTTGGTTGCAAGAGATGGAAAAATATTCTGAGTTAATTAATGTCAAGAAGTATGTGTTTCAAGGTTGGCCTGAACAGAGGAAGTTATCTGGAGATATGATGGGTTTCTCTAGCTGTCGAAAATGGTTTGGTGTTGAGGGGTGACAAGATTATTCCTCCTTTTTCTCTTAGGAATACAATTCTCGGAATTGCTCATGAAGGGCATTTAGGGTTTCATTTACCAGGAGACGTGTCAAGGAATCTTTTTGGTGGGCAAGCATTGATGCATCAGTTGATAATTTTGTACGTTCATGTGTTCATTGCTCCAACAGTGACAAGTCAGCTGTGGCTTTACGTCCGGAACCTCATCCTGTAGAATTTCTGTTTGGTCCTTGGTGTAAACTTGGGTTAGATATCATTGGTCCTTTCAATATTTTACCTAAGCACGAAGCTTTTGGAATAGTACTTATTGACTACTATTCCAAATGGCCGGAAGTTAAAATGGTAAAGGAAGTTACCTCTCAGAGTGTCATTGAATTCTTGGATGAAGTCTTTTGTAGGGAAGGCATTCCTCAAGAAATTGTAACTGACAATGGGCCACAATTTATTAGCAAGGAAATGGAAGATTTTCTCGTTAAATGTGGAATTACTCACAAAAGAATCGCTGTTTTCCATCCTCAAGCGAATGGTCAAGTGGAGAGATTCAATCGTGTGGTTAAAGAGGCTATTCAATTGTCTGTTAAGGGTGGTTTGAATTGGCGGAATGCTTTGCAATCCATGTTGTTAGCATACAGGACCTCTCCAAATTCTGTTACCTTAGTCAGTCCTTTTGAACTTTTAAGAGGGCGTAAACCTAGCACTAATTTAATTCCTTGGTGGATGAAAAAAACCAGAAATGGGCTCAATGATTTTTTTAAAGTTGATTATGAAGCGGTGCAACGAAGAGTAGAATCATACAAAGCTAAAATGAAAGGTGCAATGGAAAAGAAGTTGGGCTCATTAACTAAACAGGTGATCAAGGTAGGGGATTTGGTTCGCATAAAAAAGAAAGAAGGTGTAAGTAAAGGGTTGTCTATTTGGTCATGTCCAAGAAAAGTAATTGAAACATTTAAGAACGCTGTCAGAGTTGATGGTGGCTCTGTCTGGAATTTAAACAGGGTTTCTTTGTTTAAGGGTGTTATTACTCATCAAGATGATCACACCAGTAATGTATTTCTGGATTAGGAGCATAACAATGACCATGAGGATTTATCTCCTTCCAGTTCTGTTTCTGATAATCCAAGGATTGGGCGCACTCATCGCCTTCCTGCTAGGTACAAAGATTTTGTCATGAATTAATCTTGTAAGTTATTTTAAAGTATTACTCGAGATGTTTATTCTTTACTGTTGTTATATTGGTTTTTTTTTGTTTCTTTTAAGGGGGGAAGGTGTGTTGGGAACGTGTTTACTTGTCAAGAGTAGTCACGAGCGGAGTTCTGCATTCCAGCTCGTGACTGACTCGTGTTGTGGAAGGAATGTTTAGCTTTAAAATATGGTGGAAGGTTGGGCATGAGCGTTTGGGGGTTGAAACGGCATTCTGAGCTTGAACTGGTTGTATGCAGACGTGCTATTAAACTTCACGTCTCTCTTCATCTTCCTGGTCCGTGTTTTCCTTTTCTATGGATATCTTGCTTCCTACAAAATGCCCAAATAAATGATCATACTTCTCTAATAGGGATAAAACATTCATTCAAAAATATTTGTATTGGTTTTCATACAAATAATTTCCCTCTACAAGGCACATGAGGAATTGGCCTCAGTCAAGCAACGTTTCCATCAAACGTACCAAATTTGCCACACTCCACCCAATGTGTTTCTGTAGGGTTAAAAACATATGGGTAGTCATCCTTTCTCTTGGGCTCAATAATATTTATATTGATCCTATAAATGCAGCCTTCCTCTACAGTATCTATATGTAAATTGTCCGAGCCAAACAATATTTGTCACAGCAGATGGTACTAAACGAGTCACCCCCTCACTTCAAACCCTCACTTCATCATTAATCTCCAAATCAGTTGTGGGTGGTGTCGCGTTGGGGGGATGTTTGTACCGGGTTACGGGACAAAATAAAAAAACATAAAAACATAAAATTACCCGCTGACGGCCGTGTCGTGCCCTTCCACTCCTCTCCTTGCTGGCACAGGCTCCCAGCCTCCCCTGCGGCCAATCCTGGTACTGCTCTCATCACATGAAAGTGATGCAGCGCGGCTAAAACAAGCCCTTTACAAACGTCACCCAACCCAGGAAAACTCTCACACCACTTATTCATCGGTGGGGATCATGACACCGAAAACACACGTTCACTCAGTTTCCCTGATAAGTGACAAGCTGGCGAGCTGCAAGACACACGGGGTACCTTAATATTAATTTTCCCTAAATAATAACTATATACATTATATACATTTAACTCTAGAATTTTCTGGATTACACATCAAGGTACTCCGTTAATTTTGGGGCGATGAACCGACTAGTAAGAATCAGTTGAAAGCGATTAAGTCCAGCTCAATCACAATTAAACCTTTAACTTTCATAGATCATAACTTTAATTCTAATAACCACAGACTCAGTTTGAGTTAACATGAAATTTTATCTAGATTCATTGAATAAGTAAAATTTATTAGACAAAATTATAATCATTAGTTTCATAAGTGTTTCAAGTAAAGATTCAAATAGAAACAGAAAATACTTATTACCCTTTGCCTTAGGGCGATGACGAGAATGGTTCACCAGAGCATGAACCGCAGATCACAGGATAGGTTCCCAAACTGACTGACTGTCCCTCTAACCTCCTCGGACGTTTTCCCTCCCAGGATAGAATCCTGCGACAATCTTGTTTCTTTTCCCCATCAAAGTTTGCAGTTCAGAATCTGTGAAAGTCTTTTCAGTATCTGGGAGAAAAATCGTCTGGGCAAGCTTGACTCCAGTGGCGTGTCGTGTTGAATAGAAAAATAAGCAAGTGCCACAACATCATCATAAGCACAATTTTTTATACCCTTTCACTAACTTGCTATACCCAAAATTGAAACTTTTTAGGGTCTGTATTAATTTCTATTGGTCCATTGGAGGGGTGGTTATGGTCACCTCATTGTCTTCCTTGCCTAAACCGTTTCTGTAAATTACATATTCATGCATATCCTCGTGACATGTCATGTTCCAAAATTTGTAACAACTGCTATTATTAATGAATGCTGCCGTCCAAGTTTTTCATCTGTTCCTATGTTTTTGTACAGAGAATCTTGGCATCCACTCTTGCCCTAGGCCAGTGCGGCTTTGACATCTCTCACTCCAGGCATCGGCCACACTCGTGACTGTAACTTCCATTCTGCTCATGCGCAGGGGCCATCTTGGTTACACATGATCAGCTCTCTCGGCAGCGGCCATTTTCTCAGCGAGGCCTAGCAGGCCTGAACGGAACTAATGTGAAAACAACATAGCAGAAATTAGACATAGAAAATAAGCCCTTCTGTTTACCACCCACCATTCTAATGACCCGTGTTAGGTGTTACCTAGCATAGGCGACATTTAAAACCATTTTACTTACCATCTGCATTCTTTGCCACAATATTTAACTAAAAAAGAAATACATGCGATTTTACTTCTATTTTCTACACGAAACACAAACCTATGTTAATTTAATTTCACATCTGTAAGTAAATTAGATTTTGCATATGCCAGTTAGTTATCCCGCGTGAAGTGTCTAATTAAAGGTGCATTGATTGATTAGTACATTCATTCAAATAATTAGTAATTTTAATGGTATGAGGTCATTAACTTCGAAGGGGGTAAAAAATGTTTGTATTTTCCTCTGCTCCATCAATTCCCTCCTTTGGTGATTTTTTAATATCACCACAAAAACCATCTCTACCAATTTATCAGAAATCATGTTTCTTGCCCTTTTTATTTTGTTAATTCAAACAATTGTATTTTTCACATTTTGGTGCCGATTCCAATCCTGTAAAACCCAGGTACGATTCGTCGTACGGAGCGTATTCTCCGTACGACTCGTACCCGGGAAATCCACCGCACAATCCAGCACGTACGATTTGCACAGAAATACAATTTCTGTACGAATCGTACAAAACACCGTACGGCTAAAAAATACCTACGAGTCTGATCCTGGACAGCGCTTACGCGACGACCGTACAGAGTCAGGCAGCGTTTTACTGACCAGCAAGTACGAATCGTCCCTACGTCACTCCGCTAGCTATTTATTTACGGCAGCCAAAAAATGCGGGAAAACTGAGTCCGACGCAAAAACGGAGCCCCGGTACGCGACGGACAGCCATGGACCCCATCCTACGTGTCATCCCGGCCCTCTTAGCCTACAACCTGGTGCACCGAACCCGACGCACACACCGCAGAAGGTGAGAACAACACCCAGGGGCCAAGGGGGGGTGTGGGGCAGGAAACATACCCCCTACCCAAATCAAAACCTACAATATTGAGGACATACATTACCTCCAGGGTCTGGTCACTTCGGGGGGCGTGTCCACCAATCCCTGCGTCCCGCAACAACGGAAGTGGACGTGTACGCGTACCCCTATGGCAACACTACAATAGTGATACGCACCGTACTCACACATCCATAGCGTGGGTACGGTCCGTATCACTATTGTAGTGGGGCCGTTGGAGTACGTGTTGTACGGACCGTACACACGCTCTCAGAGCGTGTGTACGGCCTGTATCACTATAGTAGTGGTGCCGTAGGGGTACGCGTGGTACGGCCCGTACACACGCTCTCAGAGCATGTGTACGGTCCGTATCACTATTGTAGTGGTGCCGTAGGTGTACGCGTGGTACGGACCGTAAACACGCTCTCAGAGCATGTGTACGGTCCGTATCACTATTGTAGTGGTGCCTTAGGGGTACGCGTGGTACGGACCGTACACGCTCTCAGAGCGTGTGTACGGGCCGTACCACGCGTACTCCTACGGCACCACTACTATAGTGATACGGACCGCCCCCCCCCTACATAGCGTGGGTACGGGCCGTATCACTATTGGATTGGGGCCGTAGGGGTACACGTGGTACGGACCGTACACACTCTATGAATGCCGGGGTACGGTCCGTATCACACGTACCCCTACGGCACCAGTACATTTGGGATACAAGGCGCACACACGCCACAAATGTTGGTTTACGGCCTGGTGCAGCATATTACCTTGATATTGATGTGTGTGTAGGCCCAGGACAGCAGTGTACTGCACCAAGGGGGTGGGTGGGTGGGTGTGTGGCTGCATAGGATTCCCAGCAGTGGACAGACATGTGAGGGGTGGGTGCAGAGGACTCCCAGCAGTGGACAGACATGTGAGGGGTGGGTGTATATGACTACCAGCAGTGGCCAGAGACATGGGTGTGGGTGCATATCACTACCAGCAGTGGACAGAGACATGAGGGTGGGTGCATATCCCTCCCAGCAGTGGACAGACCTATGTGGGTGGGTGCAGAGGACTCCCAGCAGTGGACAGAGACATGGGGGTGGGTGCATATCACTACCAGCGGTGGACAGACATGTGAGGGGTGGCTGCAGAGGACTCCCAGCAGTGCACAGACATGTGAGGGGTGGGTGCAGAGGACTCCCAGGAGTGGACAAAGACATGGGGGTGGGTGCATATCACTACCACCAGTGGACAGACATATGTGGGTGGGTGCAGAGGACTCCCAGCAGTGGACAGAGACATGGGGGTGGGTGCATATCACTCCCAGCAGTGGCCTGCAATATGAGGGGTGGGTGCAGAGGACTCCCAGCAGTGGACAGAGACATGGGGTTTGTACATCATTATCAGATGACCACAACTCTATGGGTGTGTGTACGCATCCCTAACTTTGGACTATGATGATAGTGCCATAATAACACATCACTGACAGCAGTGTCCCACTCCCAGGAGGATGGATGTCTTTCCCCCACTGCATGACACACCACATGTGGGTGTGAGGACAAATAACACATGCATACCCACCCCTGGCGGATGCAGCACAACACACACACTGAGATCATGCCACAAGACTGTATAGTCATGTCACTGCCTACTAAACTAAGAGAGCCAAAGGGAACACACACTGTCACGCACATCCCAGGACTGATAGGAATGTACAGGTGCTGGGCCAGCCACCAAGATGTTGTCTCTGATGGAAGGAATAGGGTGGAGTTCCCACAGATACAATGCCCACAATTGTGAGTCAGGTGCCCAAATACCCTGCAGAACAAGTACCATATGTGTGCTAGGCCGGGAGTACACACATGCATAGTGCTGAAAAGGGAGAATTTCTCCATGAAGGCATTTCACCATACTCAATGCACAAGTACAGTGACTAGCAAGGAGGGCACAGACGATGCAGCCGGAGACATTGCTGAGCAGGCATGGCCATAGTTGAAGGGATCCGTCACCAACAAAGGAAATGTAGACACAGGTCAGCACAACAATTGTGCAGCTCTTTGCAGGGAAGATGTCAGGTGCCACAGAGAAAGGAACACTCCTTGGGACAATGTCTCAAAAGCAAAATAACACACACTACCAATGATTCTTTGCAGAGACCTTGTGATGGCACGCAGATACCATGGTCCACCTCATGACCATCAGACTAGAACATTTCTTAGAACCATAACACATTACCACAACACCAACTCCTGGAGCCTCAGCACCAACATCAATACCTGAAATGCAATAGTGTTCAAAGTAAAAATAAAATGCTTTATTCAGCATAAACAACTAATTATGAAATCACACTATATACAAAGGCCAATGGCCAGTCCATAATAGAGGTCCTTTGGGGGACACATGGGCACGCGTCTCCCCTAGCTTGCCTGCACATTGGAACCCTCAAGTTCGTCGACCGGGGGGGGGGGGCATCATGTGGGGAAGGACCAGGCACCGCAGGGACAGGAGGGGGAAGGGTAGGTGTGGTGGGTGCAGGGGTGGACGTCTCCACCACAGGGGGTGGGGCAGCGCCAAAGGTGGAGGTGAGCTCGGCACTGCACACTGCTGCCACTGCTGCCAGGGCGTCCAGAGTAACCCCTGCACCGGAAGAAACCCCAGGGCCAACGGAGGGGGGTGTGGCCGAGGAATGGGGTGCAGCACTCTTGGGGGAGGGGGTGGACATGGGGGGGGACTCAACTCCCCTGCCCGGGGACTTCCTCGCCCGCTTGCGGGGTGGTGTCACATTGAGGGTGAGGGCCAGCGCACCCATGTCGACCTCTTTGGGTGACAGTTTGGCAGGGGAGCCAAGGGGAGTGCTTTTGGAGGGACTGGGTTGTGAGGCCTGCCGACTCAGACTGTGGCTGAGGGGAGTGCTTTTGGAGGGACTGGGTTGTGAGGCCTGCGGACTCAGACTGTGGCTGCGTGTATGTCTTTTTGCCCCAGACCCAGTGGGTGTGCCTACATCCCCCTGAGTGTGCGTGCCAGGAGGTGTGCGCTTGCCCTTACTTGGTGGTGTGCTGCCTGTGTGTGGTGGGGTGCGTGCTTGGGAATGTCTGGGTGTGCATGGGACAGGTATGGGAGAGGGAAGTGTGGATAGGGCTGGGGTACGGTGCGTCCAAGTACGGGGCTGGGTTCGGTGCGTACGAGTACGGGGCTGGGGTACAGTGCGTCCAAGTACGAGGCTGGGGTACGGTGCGTACGAGTACGGGGCTGGGGTACGGTGCGTACGAGTACGGGGCTGGGGTACGGTGCGTCCAAGTACGGTGCTGGGGTACGGTGCGTACAAGTACGGGGCTGGGGTACGGTGCGTACCAGTACGGGGCTGGGGTACGGTGTGTACAGGTACGGGGCTGGGGTACGGTGCTGGGGTACGGTGCGTACAAGTACGGGGCTGGGGTACGGTGCTGGGGTACAGTGCGTCCAAGTATGGGGCTAGGGTACGGTGCGTACAAGTACGGGGCTGGGGTACGGTGCATCCAAGTACGGGGCTGGGGTACGGTGCGGACATGGGGGGGGTACGGTGCTGACATACGGGGGTACGGTGCTGACATATGGGGGTACGTGCGGACATACATGGGGGAGGGGGGGCTGTACGACTCGTATCCCGGCCACAAGATAGGAGTGGTACAAAGTTTGCTACGTACGGGACGTTTTACATACGCTTGTGTATTCGGAAGGGCGGTACGGATCGTACTTGTGCGCTCGGACTTCAGTTTTACGATTTGTACGTAAAACTGTCCGGGTACGTCTCGTAGACCTTTTCCCGATACAATTCGTATGTATTTTTCACGTACGAATCGTACTTCACCGGTGGGACGGGACTTGTACGATTCGTACGTAAAAATATACGGATACGAGTCGTACGGGAATTTTTTTTACCCAATCGGAATCGGCACCTTTGTCTCTTAGTCTTGTTGTACATTTTCTCTTTAAATTATTCTAGTTCAATTTCTCCCATTTCTCGTTCTCTTTGTTTATTCTTCTCATTTTGTCTTTTAACCTTATTTTCTCCTTTTCTTTTTCTAATACATACACATGCTAATTTCAATGTTAATGTCATTAATATAACTATTGTCACTGGTATTAATATTTTCCCAATTAATGAACTACCTACTTCTGCGAACCATTTCTTTACTGAGGAAAAACTCTTACCAAGTTTCCCCCAAGCACCATCAACCTCCAGTGGGGTCATTTCTTTATGCAGTTATATACTTTTGTATATTCTGACTTTTATCAGGAATGTAAGTGCAACAATGTTATACTTTCAGCATTCCACAGACTCCTCCCTCTTTTGCCAAAAGAATATCAAGGGCAAGTCCATTTTGCATCACCATAGCTCTCATGGCAACCATCTTGGTATTTAGAATCAAGAACCCTCCAGCAGTATTCGTTGATAAACGATCTATTATTGTTGACAATTTCCAAATCTTATATGCATTAAAAGATACACCCACTGCTGGTATCAGTGCTCCAAAAAAGTCACCTATTATTTCAGAGAAACTTTCCCTTCTTCTACGTGTTAGTGGTTTACCTATTTCATGAGTTCCTTTAGTTCCCCTACTTCCTTCCTCAAAACCCCAAGGTGGTGTTTTCATCTTTTCTCCTGCCACTTTTCTACGAAAATTATCTCTTCTATCCGCTACCATGTCTAAAAATACTTTTTCTTCTTTTCTTAATCTACAAGTGAGGTTATGTCTAAATGCATATTCTAATGTTAATTCTTTTGTTTCTAGGAAAAATTCTCCAAATACTTTACCAGGCTTCACCTTGTTTAGTTCAGAAACTACAGAAACTTTAGCAAAAACAGCATCCATATCAGTATAGTAATATTCTAGTTTGCCTGTCTTATAAAATAAACTAACCAACACACTGCAAGTTATTCCATACGTCAAGGGAAGGTGATGATATGTCACATCCTCTGTCACAGATGCAGGTAACTGCATACAGACATAACAATCCCTAACATCCATTGTTTCTACATATTTATATAAAAGCTTTGTAAAAACATTCTTAGTAAAATAATTTATTGAACTGTCTCTATGTTTCTCAATAGTATCTATCAGGGTTGCAGTATCCTTTGCGTTATGTGCCTTATCATTATTTGTTTTATTGTTCATCACAGACGTATTTTCTGCATTTAATCTAAGTGGGATGACTAATGCTAAAATGAACCAAATAAGCATCAGTAAACCTGTACAGTAAAAACACATTCTACACCATCTGTGTAGAAAACTACACCTAGCTCTTCTATTTTCAATCTCTGCCATGATAAACTATAATCTAAGATATGTCCAGAAAAATGTATCTCTCCACACTCAGAAAGTATGTGGCCTTTGAACCAACTTCCCTTGGCGCACTGTTTGGTCCTTTCAAATCTTTTTCAAGTTCATCAGTTTGTCCTTATTCTGGTTTCTTCAGTCTCTTCAGGATGGGCACAATTCACTTCCACCCTCCTGTTTACAATTTTCTTTTGCGTTCTCGTGACTGCTATCCACCTCTTCAATGTAAGGCAGTGCTATGTAAGTCCATTCAGGTGATTTATATTTCAAATTAGGTTTTTTTAATTCTTTTCGGTCTCTGCAATTGTCCTTTATCCGAATTCATTTGATTCCTTTGACTTGTTATTTCATTCACTTGTTCTTCCTGTTTTTTGTTCAAATTTATTATTTTGTATCTCAGTCTTTTGTATTAGTTGGGCCAATTGTCTCTTTTTCGTGGCCTTTTTAGTCCAGCCTCTGTTTCCTCTCGTTCCACTTTCCAAGCTCTCTTTCTTGGTTCTCTCCTTTGTCTTAGTTCTTCTTCACTTTCTTCTGATTCTGTTTCAAATCTTACTTTATTCTCCTTAATTTTGAACTTTATGATCTCTAATTCGCCATCTGAATTTTGATTTCTTTTGATTTTTTCTGAAGGGATTTCCTCAAAACTTGTACTTGGTTGTTCAACTTCACTGTGAATTATTTCTGTCTCTCCTGTTTCAATATCAATTGTCTGTTTTTCAATGTCCTCAGTTTGCTTTTCAATGTCCTCAGTTTGCTTTTCACCAGATTCAGATTGTTCTGTTTCAGATGTCGAACTGGTATCTGATATTACCAGATGTCGACTTGCAGGTCGATCTTCAGGATCTGGAACTCTGATTGTTTCAGTTTCTGTCTCAGATGCCGAACTGGTGTCTGATATTTCCAGATGTCGGCTCACAGGTCGATCTCCAGGATCTGGGAATTTGATTGTATGACTGGCATGAACCCAATTTTTCACACCTTCACACTTTACTGCTGTGTTAGTCACTAGGATCACTTGTCGTGGTCTGTCCCAGCGAGGAACCAGGCAATTTCTACTTCGGTGGACTTTTATGCGGACCCAGTCTCCCGGACTCAGATCATAAGCTGGGTTTCTTTCAAGTGTGATTGCATCCAGTCCAACCTGATGAAACACAGAATGCACCACATCAGCCAATCCTTTGCATTAGTCCCGAATAAGATCATCAGTTATAGTCAGCAGTTTGTTGACAGGTACGAATGCTTGTCTCATTACTCGTCCCATTATGATTTCATGCGGACTCAAACAAGTTTTTTAGTCTGGTACGCTTCTCATGCTCATGAGCACAAGAGGTAGAACATCTGGCCATTTGAGTCCTGTGGCGAGACACATTTTCCCTAGCCTATTCTTGATTGTGCCATTTACTTGCTCAACCACCACAGAAGCCTCTGGTCTGTAGGCACAATGCAGCTTTTGTTGAATGTCTAATGCTTCACATATCAGCTGGATGAACTCATTTTGGAAATGTCTTCCTTTATCTCTTTCTATCGTGACTGGAAAACCATATCTAGGAATGAAATCTCTCAGCAGGAGTTTAGCTACAGTAACTCCATCATTCCTTATTGTCGGATATGCTTCCACCCAACGAGAAAACAAACAGACAACTACCAAGACATATCTTAATCTGTTACTCGGGGGCATTTCAATTAAATCTAGTTGCATTCTGGTGAAAGGACCTCCCTCTCGTCCTATTGTTCCCAGACTCACTACTGTTTTCCTCCTGGATTCAATTGTTGACATATAAGACATCTTTGACAAAGGCTTTCAGCTATAACCTTACATTTTATGTTGTACCAAGTCTGTTTAAAAAGTCTGATCATTGGTTCTCTACCTATGTGTGCCTGTCCATGGTACATCCGTGGCATGTTAGAGATTATGCTATCAGGCATAACTGGTCTTTTACCCCTGTAAACCCAAACTCCATCTTCTTCTCTTTGTCTGCAGCCTGAGTTTATCCAATACTCTTTTTCCTCATCACCTGCTTCTTCCTGCAATTGTCTCACTTCTTTCCACGCCACGTTTCAACTGTGTTAGTAAACTTCAAAGGACATGAAACATGTTCTTTTTCCCTTCTCCGATTCATTGAGGTTGTATATCTGGCACAATATTGAGCTATTTTGTCAGTGAACCTATTGCCTTCTGTAATGTAGTCATCACAATTTTTGTGTGCAGCACACTTCACAACTGCAATCCGTTTAGGCAGCTGTATCGCCTCAAGCAACAATTTCACAAATTCACCATTCCTAATTGGAGATCCCGAAGAAGTCATGAATCTCCTCTGGGACCAGATCTGTCCGAAATCATGCACTACTCCAAAGCCATACTGGCTATCTGTGATCACAGTGATTCGGAAATTTCTTCCCAGCTTACAAGCTCGAATCAGAGCAATCAACTCAGCAACTTGGGTTGAAAGTATTCCTCTCAAACAAGATGCTTCCATGATGTCTGCCACCGTACATACAGCATATGCGGCACTCAAAATTCCCTTTTTCGTTCTCAAGCATGATCCATCCACAAACATCACGTAATCTGATTCTTCCAGAGGTTCATCTTTGATGTCAGGGCGAGGCTTTGTACAGAATTCAAGTGCATCCAAACAATTGTGATCAATGTCATCTTTGACCTCTGCATTTACTGCATCAGGTAACAAAGTGGAAGGATTCACACTTATGCATCTCACAATCGTTACATTGTCTGCACCCAAAATCCCCTTCTCATATCTGGTTAAATGACTATGTGTCATGAATTGGGTTTTGTTCTGGTCAAAAGGATTTCTACTGAATGTACCTTTAACGGGTATCCCATCACAATTCCTTCACTCTGCTCCAAACTCACACAAGTGGCTGCTACTGCTTTTAGACATCCAGGCAATGCCTTTGCTACTGGGTCCAAAACAGCTGAAAAGTATGCTATGGGCTGTCTCATTCTTCCATGCCTTTGTACTAGTACTGAAAGTGCACATCCATCTCTTTCACTACAGTACAACTCAAATTCTTTCTCATAATCAGGCATCCCCAACGCTAGAGCTTCACACAACCTGTTTCTCAGTTGCTCAAAAGCTTCCATCTCTTGCTCATTCAACACAATTGGATCTTTTACATCACTTTTTGTTAACCGGTGTAAAGGCTCGGCAATCAATGAAAATCCATTTATCCACTGTCGACAGTAACCAACCGTGCCAAGAAACATTCTCACCTCTCTCTGTGTCAGGGCTCCCATTCCTTTGATAATCCTGATTCTTTCTGTTGTTACTTTTCTCATCACTTTTTCAAACTTATGACCTAAATATTGTACTTCTTGTAGACAGAACTTCAGTTTGGATGGAGACACTTTATGTCCTCCTTCTGCCAAATGATTCAACAATGCAGTGGTGTCGGTAATACATGCCTCTTTGGTCCTTGATGCCACCAACAGGTCATCAATATACTGGACCATAACAGATTTCTCTGGCATTCTCAAACTTTCTAAAGATTTCTTTGGAAGCTGATTCAAAATGGAAGGACTTTCAGTATAGCCTTGAGGAATTCAGCACCATGCCAAAATACGCTCACCAAACTGGAAGGCAAATAATGGTTGGCACAAATCAATGACCGTGTACCATTCTGCATCATGTGGAATTTGATACAGTATTACAGCAGGGTTTGGTACAATTGGAAAACAGGGAACAACAATTGTATTCACTTTTCGCTGATCTTGCACTATCCTATAGGTTCCATTAGGCTTTTTCAATCCCATTATAGGTGAATTACATGGGCTACTCATTTTTTCTCTCAAAATTCCTTGTTCAATCATTTTATCAATCACTAGTGTTATTCCTTCAATAATTTCTGGCGTTAATTTGTACTGTGGAGTATTCAGGTAAATTGCTTCTTCTTTTACAGTAATTTTTACATGGTAAACTCCTTTCATTAGACCTATATCTTCACCTGTAAAATCCCATACATCAGTCTTCACTGTTCCTTTCAGTTCCGTAGGGATTTTCTCTGCATCAAACACAGAAAATGTGTCACAATTTTCTGGTTCAAGTGCTGCCATAGTTACTTTATACAGAACATCGTCATCTGATGTCTGAAATGCAATACCATCTGGGGTACAATAGATGCCGCAGTTCATTTTACACAGGATATCACGTCCAAGTAAATTTACGGGACTGCAATCACACACTACAAAATGGTGCATGTCTTTAAAGGGACCAATTTCAACTTCTACTGGTTTAGTAAGAGGGGCTTTAATTTGTCTGCTGGAGACACCTACAACTTGGATGAATTCACCTGAGAGAGGAAGTTGGAATTTCAACTGATCTTACAGTAGAAGGGGTAGCGCCAGTGTCCACAAGGAAAGTAACATTTACACCATTCACCTTTACATCCACGAACGGACCTGACTGATCTACCTCTAGAGTTGCGCCAAGCACGCACTCCTCTTCCTCTCTTAGTCACCGTCATAAACTTTCATCCGATTCATTTCCATCCGGTTGTAGCCAATACTGTGAAACAGCAGCTGCGTGTGGCAATTTCGTTACCTGCTCTCCACGGTAGAATCCTGTCTCTGCACTGTATCTTTGAAGATTTATACTCTTTGGTGGAGGTGGCTGTGGCACCTTATTCTGTAGAGTAACTACCTGTTGCTGTGACGGTTGTTGATAACCCACCTCATTCTGCACCTGTGGATTTAATGATTTATTTTCTGTATTAACTTTTGGAGATAATTTACACTCGTATTTCCAATGCCCTAATTTTCCGCAATTATGTCATGGCCATTTCTTTTTAGCTTCTTCTATATTCATCTGACCTTTTCCTTTACCAATGTTGGGTTTCATTTTTGTTTGCCCTGCGTCATTAATCTGGTTAAGTATTTGAGCTTCTTGCTGTTCTGCAACCTTCACCTGTGCCCACATTGCTTTTTCTTTGAGCTTACGTTGTCTAGCTTCTATGTCATCACTACAATATTTTGCATACCTTAACACCTCATCCACTGTACTAGATTGCCAACATAACATGTGCTGTGTAATCATTTCACTTATCTCGGGTCTCAGACCATACACAAATTGATATACAAAGTGACTCATGTCTTTTTCACTCAAGCTCTCATATCCACTTGACTGTTTAAAAACTAGAAGCAACCTTTCATAATAAGCATGCACAGACTCTTTTGCTTCCTGTGTTGTTCTATCTATCTTTACCCAATCTGTTTCTCTTGGAGGAATCTTATTTTTCAAAAATGTGATTACTTGCTCATATTTTCTCATTACTTCTTGACTTGTAGCTCCTGTTTTGGCGTCTCTAGGATATTCTTTTCAATTGTGATTTTACATTCTGTCCATAAATCAGCAGGTACAACAATCTCAAACAATCCATCCAAATCTTCCCACAATACTTTTGAAACCTTTAAAAATCTTTCCACTTGTCTGTACCATTCTACAGGCTTTTCTCTCAATCTCGGAAAATCATTTGTAAATGACAATATATCCTGTCTAGACCATGGGACATGTACATAACCTCCTCCTGGAATTTCTCTCATTGGACATTCTACCGCTATTGGTTCCTTTTCTTTTACTGGGAAAGCTAAAGTCATTTTATCAGTCATATCTTCTTTTTTCTTTGTCCATCTACTTCTCCATTTATCTACATCTCCCCATTTTCTCAATAACACAATTAGTTATTTTATCTGAGTTAACCGTCCTGAAGTGTTCAAATTCTCTATATCTTTTTCACTAAAATCTACTCTATAAGGTTTCTGTAGTCCTCTAACTTTTGCAAAATCTACTCCCAACCCAAATTGCTGTTTCTTCCAATTTTTCATGCAAACTCCTAGCTCTTCACGTTATACTTTTGCACATAAACATCAACTCCTCATTTTGGTATGTTTTTAACCGATCTGTACCAATAGTTCCTATAATCAGTTCTTCCATGTCTATTTTTAATCTAACTACATCCAAATGTTGTGGTTCTGTATCTTTTCTCTGCAAATTCCTTAATTCTTCTGCCGTTGGACCCACAGGGGTCGTATTTAAATCTACCCTATTCACACTTTTCTCTGGTGTTTCTGTTGCTGGTTCAGTTCCCATAGTAATTTTATTTATCGAACTCTGATTTATTGTCAAATCCATAGGTGGAGTTAATCTGAGCGAATCTTTAATTTCTCTAATTTCAGGATATATCTTTTCTCGTACTTTTTGCATACTGGAAGTTAAGGTAATAGTTGAAGAATGTTCATCTATCTTCTGATTTTCAAATACAGGTATCACTGGACCTATAGTTACTGGCCCAGTTACAGCTTCTACATTCTTTGTCAATTCTTTTATCTTTTCAGCCAATTCTTTTGTTGTTCTTGCCAGTTCAGATGCATTATGATTATCAGGTTCTACAGTCTGTGGTATTTTCTGTCTATTAAATGAATTATTTATTTCAGAAAATCGTTCTAGATTTTGATTTATCCCAGTTTCCATTGGCGGTGCATTTGGTGTCACCACCGCAGAAACCTGCTGATATGGAGGGGGTCTTTTATTTAATATGTCTTCCAGCAACTCATCATCTGTATCACTGTCTCCATATTCACACCTTTCTGGTATTATATGCTTCTTTTTCTCGGTACACTTTTTCCCTGTTCCCTCTTCAACTGTTCTAGCAGGAAACACACCATCCATCATATTAGCGTACCGCCATCGTCTCATCCTGTCCTCATGATTCCAACCCCATACTCTTCCAGGAACAAAACCATCGTCCCTTGTACCTCTGTGTCTCTCTCTTTCATAAATCTCATTTTGCCATTCACCTAGGGCTTCAAACTGTGTCGGTCTAGGTTCAAGCTTCATCACTTTATTTCTTAAATTTCGTATTATAGCTGTGCTAAATGAACCAGTTTCTGGAAATGCCAATACTCCATTATTTTGAGTATATTTCGCCCAATTTTCCAACCAAATAAAACCAAATAAGATGCGGGTGTTTTTGGTGGAGGAAGCACTTCTCCCTCTCTCGTCACAATCCTTTTATCTTTCTTTAAAAAACTCTTGAATTTCTTAAACTATGAAGGTTTCTCTATCTCTCGTCCATCATAATAAACCATATTTCACAATTATTTGCCGAAACAATTCACACAACTCTTCTCTAATATGCTTAACTATTCTGTCCTATTAACCACAGACTCAGTTTGAGTTAACATGGTATTTTACCTAGATTCATTGAATAAATTGAATAAGTAAAATTTATTTTACAAAATTATAATCATTAGTTTCATAAGTGTTTCAAGTAAAGATTCAAATAGAAACAGAAAATACTCATTACCCTTGGCCTTAGGGCGATGACGAGAATGGTTCACCAGAGCATGAACCGCAGATCACAGGATAGGTTCCCAAACTGACTGACTGTCCCTTTAACCTCCTCGGACGTATTCCCTCCCAGGATAGAATCCCGCAACTATCTGGTTTCTTTTCCCCATCAAAGTTCAAAAGTTCAGAATCTGTCAAAGTCTTTTAAGCATCTGGGAGAAAAATCGTCTCAACAGACAGCGTGTCGTGTTGAATAGAAAAATAAGCAAGTGCCACAACGTCATCATAAGCAACATTTTTTGTACCCTTTCACTAACTTGCTATACCCAGAATTGAAACTTTTTAGGGGCTGTATTAATTTCTATTGGTCCATTGGAGGGGTGGTGACGGTCACCTCATTGTCTTCCTTGCCTAAACCGGTTCTGTAAATTACATATTCATGTGAATATCCTCGTGACTTGTCATGTTCCAACATCTGTAACAACTGCTATTATTAATGAAGGCTGCAGTCCACGTTTTTCATCCGTTCACATGCTTTGTACAGAGAATCTTGGCATCCACTCATGTCCTAGGCCAGTGCGGCCTTGACATCTCTCACTCCAGGCATAGGCCATACTCGTGACTGTAACTTCCATTCTGCTCATGCGCAGGGGCCATCTTGGTTACACATGATCACATCTCTTGGCAGCGGCCATTTTCTCAGCGATGCCTAGCAGACCTGAACGGAACTAATGTGAAAGCAACATAGCAGAAATTAGACATAGAAAATAGGCCCTTCTGTTTACCACCCACCATTCTAATGACCAGTGTTAGGTGTTACCTAGCATAGGCACATTTAAAACCTATGTTAATTTAATTTCACATCTGTAAGTAAATTAGACTTTGCATATTCCAGTAAGTTTTCCCGCGTGTAGTGTTTAATTAAAGGTGCATTGATTGATTAGTACATTCATTCAAACAATTAGTAATTGTAAGGTTATGAGGTCATTAACTTCGAAGGGGGAACACAAATTTTGTATTTTCCCCTGCTCCATCAAAAGCAGCGTCAGAATTGGCCTGAGTGCTCTTAATTTGCTCTCCCAGGGAGACTGGGAGCCTATGCCTGCTCTCTCCAACCCAGCAATGCAACTGGGGTTGGAGAGAGCCTCAGTGTGCATAACAGTTTGGCCTGCCTGAGACGGCTAGCCAAACCATCATGCACACTGACAACAGTGCACTACCACTCCCCCTGTGCCTATCACCCCCAAGACTCATCAGGAAAGGAAAAATAAAACAATAACAAAACATGTTCATTATTGTTTTATATTTCCTTTCCTGCCATTTGGAAGCGGGGGGGGGGTGGGGGTGTTCCTCCACCATAGCGGAGGAGATGCAGCTGGTCCAAGTAAGTAATCGTACTTGTTGTTGGGACAGAAAAGTTAATTGCATGTTGATGGCTGTTCACTCCTGCACTGTGTGTCCCAAATGTATTGATGTCTATATCACTAATGTTGATTTTTGTTGTCATGGGCGAGCATGGACCATGGGTGTGCACCATGACATAGGCCTGTTTCACGGATTGTGGCCTTTTTGACACGGAGAGTCACTCAAAGCACTACACTTGTAGTGATGAAAAGCTACTGCTTTTGCTAGGAGTTAGGCAGCAGAAGCGCATTGGTGACAACATACTATGTAGTGATCAGTAGGAGTAAACTGGTCCTTTTTACCTGTGTCACTGGTGTGAAGCCTACACGCTCACTCAATTCAAGTTCCACTCCAGTGTGCTAAACTCTCTCTTGGCCTACAGTGGTTTGGGTGTGAAGTTTTGTGCAATATCTGTGTGGTAACTATGTACTGGGTGTAGACCACTTGCCTTTGGAGTATGAGCACCCTCCTGGTTGCCAAGATCAGTGTGTCCTGTCAGGGAGAGAAGCGAGGTGGAGGGAGCGAGATCCAGTGGGTGACGCTGGTGATTGGATCCCTCTAGCAAGGTGTGAGCAGACAGCTCCTGCATCAATTGGGTCATTACTTGTGTGTAGGGAAAAGTTGGTGACCCCTGTATGTCAGAGGAGGACCACTGCAAAACTGGGACCATTGCAACATGATCACCTGTGTGCTTGTTGTGGGTCAGCGACCCCGTATGCCAGGTGAGGCTGCTGTGAAGATTTTTGCTGTGTCAATTCAGCCGTAACCCGTGTACAAAACTAAGTAGATGACCCCGTATGCCAGGTAGAGCCGTTGTGAAGATTGATGCTCTGCCGATTGGATCGTAGCCTGTGTACAGAAGGAAAACGGTGATCTCGTATGCCGGGGGAGCTCACGGGGACAAGGCAAGGAGTGGGGTCTGATCAAGACTGTTGTCAGAAGAAAGAGGCTGCTGTGGTGAACCGAGCGGGCTCAAGCTATGACTGAGGACCAGCACCAGGATAATCATACCCCCACACCTGTGGGGTGGATCCCAAGCAGCTTAGCAGCATTGGATGAGCAATAAGAACCCCTTGACGCTGCCGGATTTGATTTGAGGAACTCAAGGACACCCAAACCGTCCCATGCCATGTGTGACAGACTTACTGGAGACAGCCGCTGCAGCTTCAGTGCCCATGAAGGGTGCGCACTCAGAGACTCCAGTCACTCAGATTCTTCTGGTGATTTACCGGCCAGACAGCTCTGGGGTAACTTGCCTCACAGATAGTGCTTTGATGCTGAAACACTTTTGGCTTTATTAAAGTGTCAAATTGGGACTTCTGAGACTCGGACTACTAGTGGGCTTAACCTGCATGTCACCTATAGAAAATGGGGAATAGCCACTGCTGTTAGCGAGATGGGAGTAGGATTCAGGAACCTGCCTATGACACACAAGAGCCCTGACCTCAGGGTACTGTGTGTATTGTTTGTGAATGCCGTATTTTACTTTGTGTTCATATATAAATACTACTTTTTTCATAAAAGCAAATATTTGACTGGACAATCATTTATTGCCGCTGCTGGACATATTTTGAGTTGTGAGCCTATGTCCATACCCCTATGTATACCGCTCCTCCGAGAAGCCTTGAACTGTTTGACCCATGCTACAACTGAGAGTCGTGCTGAATGGGTACTTGGCCCAGTTGCTCAGGATCCAAAATAAGTCGGGCCTCTGGACATCAGGAGTGAAAGGCCTCAACCCCCCCGGTTGTGCCTAGTAACTCCTGCATGCGCGGTGTCTTTCTGAACAGGGTTCTGACACTTGTCCCTTAGAACAATTACATTTGTTCACAAATATTTGTATTGTTTTTCAAACCTCTACAAGGTACATGAGGAATTAGCCTGAGTCAAGCGATCCGCTAGCCAATGTATTTGTATGATGTTAAAGACAAGTAAAATGCCATCCTTTTTTCTGTGAAGATCAACTAGGCACACCAATATTCATATTGAGCCTAATAAATGCAACATCCATCTACACCATTGGTTCTTAATCTATGGTTCAGAAACCCCTGGGGTCCTCGATGCCTACTCAGGGATTCTGTGACTGCTTAGGAAATTAAATAATGCTAACAGATTAATAAAGCGTATATAAATAAAGAAGCAAAATGTAAAAACTTATTTTTACTTTCTGTAACTGTGAAAGAGTTTGAAATAAGAGGTTAAAATGTAAGTTGGTATCCTCAGATTGATTCGTGGGACAGTGCATCAAACAGAACATAGTATGGACTGTGGGTGGCGTTAATTGAATTTAGAAAAGCCCCAACCTTCCCACTAAAATTGAAATAGTGATTTCTTAAATATTTGATTGTAAATTAAATAAAATATGTCATAATCTGTATATTGTTTTATGGCTTAAACTATTGACATTTCTCAGACAGGGATCCTGGCTTCCAGTAATGACTCAGTGAGGTTCCTTGGATTGCAATAAATATTCAGTAGGTGTCCTAGATTTCAATTCTGATCAAGTGTGGGTCCACAGAAGATAAAAGGTTAAGAACCACAGCTCTATACTATCTGTGTGTGATTCAACTGAGCCAAACAATATTTGTCATAACAGGTGACACTAAATGACACTTCAATCCATTCTTAAGCATTTATGTCTGAACTTGCCCTATAGGAAAATCACATGAACTCACAAATATTTATGTCGCTTTTCAAACACACCACATCCCTCTATAAGGTCCATGAGAATTTAGCCAGAGAGAAGAGGCATTTCCATTAAATGTGCCATCTTCCAGTCAATGCATGTTATATACGAGTAAGTAGCCATCCTTTCTTTCATGAAGAACAACTTTGCTCACCAATATTCATATTAATCGTTGTAAATGTAGCATTGATCTACACTACCAGTATGTAAATTGTCTGAGGCGAGCAAATTTGTCTCAAGAGGCAGCTCCAAATGAGTAGCCCTCACTTCAATGCGTTCTTATGCAGGTACATCCTAATAAGTAATCATACTTGTCCTATAGGAAAGTCATGGTAGCTCACAAATATTTCTGTTGCTTTACAAACACACTACATCCCTCTGCACAGTCCATGAGGATTTAGGCTGAGCAAGGCTACATTTCCAGCAATACATTAGTCCACTCTGCACCCTCCCGCCAATACATTCCTTTGGAGTTATAGATAAATACGTAACAATCCTTTCTCACATGAAGATCAACTTGACTTACCAATATTCACATAAATCCTATTAAATGACGCATCCCTTTATAGTACCTGTATGTAAAATGTCTAAGCCAAGAAAAAGTTGCCACAACATGTAGCATTAAACTGGTCTCCTTCACATCAATGGATTCATATGTAGTTGTATCAGAATAAGTATTCATACTTGTCCTATAAGAACATCCTATTGGCTCACCAATATTTATGTTGTCACAGTACACTCCACAGCCATTAAAATTTAGTCTGAGCCAAGCAATTTTTCCACCAAAACTTGTCCAACTGTGCCCCTACAAGCCAATGCATTCCTATAGAGTTATAGATGAATGACTAGTTAAACTTGGCTCAAAAATATCACATTAAACCTAATAGAGTTTCACTGTATGCTACCTGTGTGTAAATTGTCTGAGCCAAACAAAATTTGTCACAGCAGGTGGTACCAAATTGGTTGCCCATACCTCTATCCATTCCTATGCAGTTATTTCTCAATACGCAATCAAATTCTTGCTCTACAGGAAAATCAAAATGGCTCATAAATATTTATGTTGTTTTTTTACCATACATATGCCCATACAAGGATCATGAGTATGGACCCTGTTCCAAGCAACTTTTCCACAAGAACGTGGGGCACCTGTTCCACCCTTTGACAATTGAATAAGTAACCATCCTTTCCTCTACGAAAGTCAAGTTGTCTCACAAATATCCATATACGTGGGTCACCATGAAGCAATACGTTACTTTTCACTTGTCTACAAACATGGAGCTAAGAAAAGTTTTCACAGAAACATGGCTCTGAATGTGCCATCCTCAAGACAAGTCAATCCTGTGGAGTTGTATGCAAATTTGAAACCATCCTTTCCTCTATAAAGATCACCTTGGCTCACAAATATGTATATTATTATTTATAAATTAAACTCCCCTGTACACTACTTTTTAGTTGCCTGCTCCAAGCAGGATTTGTTATAAGACGTGGAACTAAAAGAACAGCAATGCATTTCTTCACAGGTACATCCATTTTTCAATCAACAAATTAAATCAACTTTATTTTGTCATATAAATAAGGACTTTGGGTCAACAATGCTCCATGCATCTTCCTCCACGACATAATCTTCCGAAAAGAGTGGTCAGCAATCTCGTGGAAATGCACTAGGGAATATCTAGTGCTAATAATAAAAACAGCCAGGACACTTACGGAAGAACTCACCATCAAAATCCAAGTGAGCGAAGCAAAACTGAAAAACATGGTGCATATCACCGTGTACAAAAAAAGACCAGAGGAGATCAATCAGGAAATGAATGAGAAGAGAGAACACATCACACAAAACAAGATACAAAAACTTGGGAAAGATCTGAAGAATTTCTCAATGGAACGTATGCATCCATACACTTCTGAGGACTACAAAGCTCCCAATACCATGTCCTATACGAATAAACCTCCACAGATGGCTCAGACTGGAGTGGTGATGATTCCTATACACCTAGGAGAAACAGAGGACAAAACAGATGCTCGAATCGCCGCAGACCAAACACTTGGTGTACACCTTACTATGGCAACCAACCACAAGGAGTCTCCTTCCAACCATTCAAACCCAACTTCCATGGGTGGATGAACCCATATTTCCAAGGCCCACCTACAATGGGACCCCCTATGCTACCACCAATGGGCCAACATTTCCCACAAAGACCGACTTCTTTAGGAAGAGGCCAGACCAACCAAAGGACCAGACGAAAAGGAGTGACCTGGACAGACCAAGGACGACAGGTCCACACGAGAAGTATGACAGAAACCAAATCAGGGACAGGCACGACACCCTCATTGTCAACCTAACGGACAAGGTCCTAACTAAAGAACAAGAAAATGTCCTCAACAAAGGACTAGGTTATGTCCCAACACCTTCTCTAGACACATTTAAACTACAATGCGAAATTACCGAATTCTGTAGGAAGCTGAAACTAAAAGCTTTTTTCAAAACCCAAGAAGATTATGTCACTGATGGAGACACCACACTGCGCCGCTAATCCAATTTCTACCCTATGAACCACCAGGTCCCAATGGAAATTCTAACCTTTGAACAGGCAGTGATGAAGGAAATAGATGACCTAAAACACCATACCAAGAGACTTTTTATAAACATATCTAAAGCAGAACAACAAGCACTGGATGAATTACGGCAAAATGGACACCTAGTTATCAAGCCGGCTGATAAAGGCGGAGGAATCGTCCTGCTGAGCAAAGAGGGATATGACCAACAACGTGTAGAACTACTTTCAGACAAAAAATTCTACAAAAAATTACGACGGATCCAACAACAATGCTACAAAGAACAATCGAACTTATGGTTGACGAAGCAGAATTAAATGACTGGATCACAAAAAACGAGGCAGAATTCCTCAAGACGAAGACACAAAGGGTACCATACTTCTACTCTCTCCAAAAGATTCACAAAGAACGGAGGCCTCCCCCCCTCCCCCCCGGACCCATTGTCTCAGGGATAGGTTCCGTTCTTGAACCCCTTTCACAATTTGCTGATCAATACCTAAAACCAATGGTTCAAAAAATGCCAACATACCTAAAGGATACTAGAGATTTACTGAACCTTCTGAAAGAACAAACATACTCAGAGGAGAACATGTTACTCGTAGGACTAGACGTAGAAAGTCTTTATTCGAGTCTTCCCCAGCAAAAGACCTTAGACACCCTGTAGAACTATTTTGAGTACAACAACACGATATACCAGCAATGCCACAGGACTTCCATGGGCAGCACTTTCGCCCCAAGTGTGTCAGGGCTTTACGTCAGTGATTTCGAAGAAACCCACATACAGAACATCTCAAATCCTTACCATCAGAGGATCCTATTTTGGAAACGCTATATTGATGATATCATCCTTATCTGGGAAGGCGACATGGAGAGCGTGAGAGACTTCCACAGGTGGGTCAATACCAGAGATGAATGGCTAAAATTCACCTACATGGCAGACAAGAAAAGACTAGATTTCTTAGACATAACTATTTATGTTGAGAACGACACCTTACAAACAAAAACCTTTTTCAAGCCAACATCTAAAAACAGCTTGCTCTCCTGCAAGAGCTTCCACCCACGACCATTAAGGGAAAACCTTCCCTATAGTCAATTCCTGCGCCTCAGACGCAACTGTAGCAACACAAACGATTACATGAGACAAGCTGAAGATCTGTGCGTCAAACTGAGGAACCACGACTACCCAGAAAAAATGATCAACAAATGTTAAAAGAGGGCCAAAAACCAACCTAGAGACAACCGCCTAGACACAATCCAAAGAGAACCAGAAAAGGATATAATAACCTGTGTAACCACCTACAACACAGCTTCCAACAATGTTAAAAAGATTGTAAACAAAAACTGGCGAATCCTAACCTCAGGATCCCTTTGTTGGCAAAAACCGAGGTTTGCAAACAAGAGAACCAGGAACCTCAAAGACATCCTGGTACATACCAGACCACCACCAAAAACACGAGAAGAACCGATCCCACGGCTATGGAATAACCCCCCGGTGTTGGGTCACTACCCATGTGGCTCCTGCTCTGTCTGCAATCTAACGACAGTAACAAAAACCATTCAACTTCTCCCAGACTTCAAGTGGACAATCAGGTACCACACAAATTGCAATACAACACACGCAATCTACATGATCACATGTCCCTGTGCTCTACGCTACATAGGGATGACATGTCGGTAGGTGAAACAGAGGATATGCGAGCACAAGAGCAATGTCAAATGCAAAAGAAGCACAATGAAAATGAGCAACCACTACATAGAAGCAAAACACACCGTCGACGATTTGAAATGGGTCATTCTGGAAATGCTAACAACAAAAAATCACAATGCAGAGAAAGTACTGTTTGAAAAGGAACAAAGATGGGTTCACCGCCTTCGAACCAATATTTAAGGGCTCAATTATAATATCCCGTGGCTGAGCATAGACCACTAAATAACCATCCACACATTTTGGCCTTCAAAGCAATAAGCCTGTCGCTTCCAGGTTCAGAAAGATAAAAGAACTTCCACACACACACGTGGACCTAACCTGGACACCAACATATTTTGGACTCTCGAGCGAACAAGAACTCGTTCAGAATCAGACCATAAATAACAAATAAGAAATGCGATATCCAACCATCTTGCCTTTTGAATCGCCCCAACTAAGGAACGTTTTTAAATTAACATTTATTTCCTTTTTAAACCAGTAACATCTCAATATTAGAAATCATAAAAATATCCAAATGAGAATTCACTTCTACCCCCGTTTTCCAATCAAAACTTTATTGTACATTTTGTACCAACCACACAAGGAAGTCCTTGCCTCATACCATGAAGCAACCTTATATATAGACATTTGCTATACTTTGCAAACAAAGGTCATTAACGACCATCACTCTACATGCCACAGCCTATTTACACCGTTCAGATACCTGCACAATCCCAACGGCTGTTAGTTATACCATTTACTAACTACCAACCCGAGTTATAGCGATAATGTATTAGGAAACATTCCCATTTTTCACCTACTAACTTGAGGCTTAGTGCAGACTCTATACCTACCTTACCTTCGCTTGGAAAGTATCTAAAAGCAACACTATAGTGAATCTATACACTCACTGAAAATTGAGAGAGAATCTTTGCCTTAAAAGTCAACTCTGTCTTGCGCTAAAGAATTGCCATTTTTTAGTTACTTTGATATTCTTCTGTCTTTTTGAAAAGACAGCTTGAACATTTGGAGAATGGACACAGGACTTTTTCACTCTGTGTATGTTTGTTTTATCTCCTCCTTTCGTCTCCACAGGTACCATTGGACCTCAATAGAATCACCTTGATTCATAGAGACCACGACAAATATCCAGTCTTTATTCACAGAAACCCCTACACACACGGTCTCCATCACTTTTCTTCTTTTTAGGCCCTGAAGAAAGCCCACTTGACCCGCATGGGCAACCACGAGGGCTGAAACATGTCGACCTTTTTTATGGACACCCCAAGTGTGTTAGATTCCTAATTAATCTTCCCACGCATGAAATAATGTTAAGAGCATCTTGAACCCAGGTCTAATAAAATTACAAATCTGGTTATACTAACTTTTTAACATCACTATCTTTGAAACTCACTGCACTAGGAAACTCAATTTTTTCCCTGATCAATACTGTACTAACCAGTGGTTTACCTCCAGGTGGAGGAAGCATAACAACTAACCCTATGATGTTGCTGTCACGTTTGTAAGAACCAGGCTGAGAAACAAGATATACCGCCAACCCAACCTCTGTACGTGAATGAGGATTTTTTATCTGTATACTACACGAAAATTTACAAACCCTGGTTACTCAGGTCAAGTGATCCATTCCCCTTTTGATTTTTGATATAAATATAGACTACAAAAGTAAAATACAAAGAACAATAGCATACTGTTAGACCTGGCTTTTTCAGCAGGTTTATCTCCAGACTTTTTTGCTTCTTGGCCTCCTATTTTTTTACCCTGTTTATGTTGGCTATAGGACTCTGGGCACTTTACCACTGTTAATCAGTGCGGAAGTGCATATGCTCTTTCTGTGTATATTGTGTTCATGGATTAGTGTCTAAATGATTGGCTTATTTGACTTACTACTGAGTTCCTGGTACAGTGGACTGTGTGTACCCAGGGCCTGTAAATCAAATGCTGCTAGTGGGCCTGCAGCTTTGATTGTGCCACCCACACAAGCAGCCGTTCAAAGGGTTTTCAGACCTGCCATTGCAATGTCTAGGCAGTTTCTACTGCCATGTCGACCTGGCAAGTGCACCCACTTGCCAGGCCCTAACCTTCCCTTTTATGAAATGATTCACCCCTACGGTAGGCCCAAGGTACTCCTATGGGCAGTGTGCAGTGTATGTGAAAGGTAGGACATGTCCTGGTGTGTGTAACATGTCCTGATAGTGAACTACAGTGTAATTTGTTTTTCACTGTTGAAAGGCTATCTGTCCCGTAGGATAGAATGGGGGAATACTTGGTAACATTTTACAAGCATATCTCCCATTGGTACAATATAAAGAAATGGAGTTTAGTATGCCTGAACCCAGGATGTAGAAATGCATCTTTTAGTAAAAAATATTTTTATATTCTGTGTTTGAAAATACCACTTTCAGAAAGTAAATATTTTCTTGCTTAGAAATTCCTGTGTGCCTCTGCTTGGTTGTGTATTGACTGTCTGGCTTTCGAGTGACAGGGGCTGGGGATATGCATTCTCTTCAGACAGCCACTGAGGGGTTGAGGTGTGTCCTGCCTTTCCTGGATGAGTCAGGGCTGTGCTGAATAGACCTGGGCTTAATTTAGAGGAGTGGGAGGAGATTTCCTTGCACCTGAATAGGCCTGGTCTGCCTTACACAATGCTGTCTCCATCTCCTGTCAGGAAGCTGGGCCAGAGAGGACAGGAGTGCTTTGGACTAAGCACAGATTTTCTTTGCCACATGAGAACAAAGGGAAATGTGGTATAAATATTGGGGCCCGGACTCCTGAATTTTAGAATTTGCTTGGATCAAGGAACCTAAGAAGAAGAGCTGGGGAAGCTCTGAGGTGAGACTACCACTTTGCTGTGTGCCTTACTCTGTTGGCCTGCAGTAGCTGCTTCTGTCTCGGGCAGAGAAAGGACTGGACTGAACTTTCTGTAACTTTTACTGCTGAGTATCTTCAAGGGCTTGAAGTAGAGCTTACCCCCTGTTCAGGAAGTCTCAGGAACAGCAAAGATTTCACCTTCCTCTGGGTACCGCCTCTGGTATCGTGCGTTCCAGTTGCCACAGAGGGAAACTACAGTCCGACGCCATCACCGACACCGCTGCCGACTCCATGATATGAAGGCACTGCAGAGGGCACCGCCGCACTTCGCACCTCAACCCCGGTCTCACCGACGACGACGATTGCCATCACCGAGCCTTTGCTTGCACCGTGACCTGTGGGCACCGCACTCCGCACTGCCTCAGTTCAGTCCGCTGTCCTGGTCTCACCGAAGATGACGCTGCAAGCTGACATCACCACCACTGCCTGCACCGTGGATTGGGGAAACCGCTCGTAAGTCACACATAGCAGCGCCCAGTCCAACATCACAGTCTGGGCCCACTGACGCCAGCTCCCATCGACCAGCACCGCCGCTTGCACCGTGACATGTCAGCACTGCAATGATCACTGCCCCACTTCGCACCGCCGCCCCAGTCTCACCGACTTCACTGGATGACTGACATCGAGCCCCTGCCTGCACCGCAACCTGAGGGCACCTCACTGCTCCATTTCACACCACAACCGGGACAGTTGCCGCAACCGGCCTGCACCGACTTGGTTGACCGGAATCAAAGGTACTGTTTACAAGGCTTCTGACATCGATGCCAGTGCGCAGTTGCCGCAACCGGCCTGCACCGACTTGGTTGACCGGAATCAAAGGTACTGTTTACAAGGCTTCTGACACCGATGCCAGTGCGCACCAACGCGGTTGACCAAAACTGTTGGATTTGGTTGTTTTCAGCACCACGGTAGCACTGAACGGAGCTACCGACTTCAAAGAACTGCATTTTTAAGGTTATTCTTACAAAGTGCATATTTTGATTATTGTATGTTGTATTTTTATATTTTTGGTCTTGTTTGGTTTAGATAAAGATACCTAGTTTCTAAACTGGTGTGGTGTCCATTTGTAGTGTTTTTACTGTGTTTCTGTATGTGTCACAAATGCTTTTCACACTGCCTCTGAGATAAGCCTGTCTATTCATGCCAAGCTACCAAGAGGGTATCACTTTTGCCATGAAGATGTGGCACATTGAGAGTTAAGGACACCGTATCCTGATTGGTTCCCCTCCCAATGTTTTGTGCTAATTTTAAATTTGAATTAACAGTTGGATTTTGATTGAATGGCCAAGGCCTGGATTTAATCTGTACCACCGCATAACTGGTGTTCAACATTAACTTAAATAATTTCTGCACACCTGTGTTTTGTAAGGCCAGATCCAAAGCCAGAATAGTTGTTGTCTCCTTTAATGGGTAGAATTTATATATAAAGGAAGGCTGTGAAATCAGGGTCTCCACTAGGCATAGCTCAAGCCAAGATCTCAGCAACGCTGGCTAATCAACTCGCCTCTGTCATCTGCTGTCTACTAAACCTCTCAAGGAGCTAAGGAAGGCTTCCACTAGACTGGGAGGTCACATAGGTTATTCCCGTTCGTAAGAAGGAGACCCTCCCTGCCTCAGACCTGTTGAACTACCATCCTATCTCACTTCTCCCTTTGATGAGCAAACTATTGGAAGGACACATTAATAGACAACTTATGGAGCTCTTAGAATCCAACAGGATCCTGGATTCTTACCAATCCGGCTTCAGACGCATGCATAGCACTGAAACTGCTCTCCTAGAGGTAATGGGCTATATCAGAAGCTCCCAGGATTCAAATCAGCCTTCACTGCTAGTGCTGATTTATTTATCGGCAGCTTTTGACACTGTGTTTCATCTTAGACTGCTCCAGAGATTAAAAGAGATAGGTATCTGGGGCCTAGCTCTACAGTGGTTTTCGAGTTTTCTAACACATCGAACTCAGACCATCAATCTAGGGCCGTTTAGATCCCGTACCACAGAGCTCAACAAGGGGGTGTCTCAGGGCTCATGCCTTAGCTCCACATTGTTTAACATCTATGTGGTGGCCCCCCCCCTTGCCAAAACCATCAGAGCTTATGGATTCACCCTACTGTCATATGCAGACAACACCTAACTTTTTATCTCCTTTAATAACGACCTACACACTACAAAAGCACGTTTTTCAGAAGGGATGAAAGCTATTTTGGCTTGGATGGCAGAGAACTTTCTCCAGTTGAAGGCTAGCAAAATGGAGATTTTGCTCTTTGGCAAAGCCCAACTGCTCTGGTCCTCGGACTGGTCAGCAACAGACTTGGGCGTAGCACCTGCCCCTAAATCTACAGTTAAAAATCTGGGCGTTCTCCTGGACCAGACTCTTGCTATCAAAGATCAGGTAGTGGCTACCACTGGCACCTGCTTTTATATGATGAGCATGTTGCACAGAGTCTTTTCTCTACTCCCACTTTTGGTGCAAAAAACCCTACTACAGGCACTGGTGATCAGCCGCCTGGACTATTGTAATGCCCTTTTAGCCGCCACTAATGAGTCTCTACTTGACAAACTCCAAGTGGTCCAAAACACTGCAGCCCACCTCATTCATATTACACCAGCCAGAACACCCTCTCTTCCCCTTTTACGCTCACTCCACTGGCTTCCCGTATGTAAGAGAATTATACTCAAGCTCTGCATAGTGTACAAATTACGGAATGGCAAAGGATCCAAATACCTTGCGGAGAAACGTATTCCTTACCAGCCGATCAGACCTTTGAGATCCAGGGTTAAATCACTTCTCACTGTGCCCCGAATTAGGAAAACACGCTCCGGGGGCAGAGCTTTCTATTACCTGCCCCCCTGCTATTGGAATCAACTACCCTCCCACGTACGGAAGTGCATGGACCACCTACATTTTAGAATGCTTCTCAAAGCTGAGCTATTCCGATATTAGTGCTGCCTGCCTATGGTTCACTGCGGTGCTGAGATACCCCTTCAGGTTTGATTCATGTGCATTATAAATTAAATTAACATAACATATCTCAAGAACAGTGGAAGAAGCTCTTTTTGACTGGGTCCTACTGAAGAAGGGGCTGGACTGCTTGGAGAACTGAGAACCTGTCTTGGACTGCGAGAGTTTAAGATCCAGTTCACCCTGTCCTGTAGTGAGATACATGGTGCTGCCTAGTCAGACGGAGCTTCTGCAATTTGGACCACCCTGATGCGAAGAAGCTGATAGAAAATAGAGGTTTGCTTCAGAGCAAGATTATTTGAAGGGGTGAGGCTGGCATCTGTGACAATATTGTTGCACCTTTGCCAACGTTGCTCTTTACTGCTGTGAGTCATAGAACCTGCAGCAACATAGTCCCTATCAGTAAGATGCCTTACAGGCAAGAAGATGGAGTGTGTCAACCTGTAATGGCACCTGAAAGTGGTGGCCCTATCAACCCTGAACTTGAAGATCAACCAGTGACTAACAGCAGGTGTGAGGCCAGTGCATGGGATCCCATTGTGGCTCCAAGAGTGGAGCCCATCATTGATGTGATCCACCTCACACTGTCTGAGCCATACCCTGTACCTGACACTCTGATTTGGTGATCTGAGTGCAGCAAGCGGAGATATTATTTCTCCACAGATCACTGATTAATCTCTCCAGGGCTAGAGGAGGCACAGAGGGCAGCTAATGATGCCCCAGCTCCTCCATAGCCATGCCCACCAGCTCAGTCCACTTTTTTTCTTTTGGTTGGCGGGAGGATGAAGAGAGGGCAAGAGAAGGAGCCCAGCTTCAACCCTACTCTTCCTCCCCCTATCCCTCCCACTCCACCAACAGAACAATTGAGTCAGTAAGTTGGAATTGCGAGGGGATGGATTATGATTGTACCTAATCCCTCTCTTCCAATTGCCACCTCTGGATTAAGTTTCACTTAGTGTCCAAAAGAAACTTTGTGAAATGAAGGAGTTGTGCATCTTCAGCAAAGAGCCAAGCACTGTTTGGATATGTTTTTAAGAAAAAAATCCAAACGGTGTTTAACATATTCCCTGGAAAACGAAAATCACAAGAATACATCCATGGAAGTGCAAGAAAGAAGCTTTGAATCGCATAGACTTTTCGGATGTGGGTAGCTGTAGTGTTTGGGTCCTGGACTGATAACATAGCGAAAACTACCATGACCCGACACTTCAGAATACTATGCACCAGGGAGAGTCCTAGGTGGTGTTGTTTATATGAATGCCGGCCCTTTGTTTTACTCAGAAGACCATTCCCAAACCCCAAAAGAGCACATACAGTCTTTCTGCCCTCCTGGTGGAATGGATGGGACAGGAAGCCCACTAGACACCAGGGACTGCATTTATGCAGAGTTTATTGTGGTGTGAGAGCAGTCCCCTGGGCATGGGCCTGTGCTCTCCCCCACCCCACGGCCTAATAGACTTTCTGCTCCTCCCTGGGGGGTTAGGGATATTCACCCTCAATGTGCTTCTCCGAGGGGGCAGAAAGCCCACCAAACACCAGGTATTTAACCCCTTGTGTGCGCACGACGGCTCCTGGCCGTCGTGCATTACGGAGGGCTTGTGCGCACAACGGCCGGGAGCCGTCGTGATCGCGAACGCCGTTTATTTCTCCCGCACAGCGGGAGAAATAAACCCGCACGCAAGGGGTTAAAAACAGAGCCAAAACAAATAAAAGGAGAGGGCAGCCTACTCTTGCATCAAGCTTTACCTTGCCCCAGAAGGGGCAATAGTGTCTTTCTACCCCCCTTAGTGCATATAGGAGGATTGTCACAACTGGGTAGAATGCGCCAAATCTAACTCCAGGGGGAGGAGGGGAATGGTGTAGAAAGTCCACTTGACACCAGGGATTTTAACCTTTAAGGCAAAAGAAAGTGGTGTGGGTGTTGGACTCTGGCATTGGCCACCCCTCCACCTCAAAAAGTGACTAACCAGTTTTTTTGTCCCCCCCAGGGGCAGACAGGAGGTTTGCCTCCAATTTGAGGTGAGCCTGGGGACAGGAACAGATCAAACCGAGGTCAATAGGAGCCCTTCAAGAGAACTCCCATTTTTTTCCATTCCAGTCACGGGCAAGAGGCCCAGCCACAGCAGTGGCAATGCATTTTTACCAGCACAAGTGGGGAAATAATGGGAGGTAGGAATTTTGTGGATTCCCGTGGATTCCGGATGTTTCTATCACAGAAATGTAAGGGAAATGCATGATTTCAGGCAAAGTTTGAGGTTTGCATAGCATTGCGGGTAAGAAACGTCATGGGATCCATGCAAGACATACCACCCTGGTCTCCAAGAGTTGTCTAGTTTTTAGAAAGGTGCAGGTTTGCTAGGTTTCCCTAGGTGCTGCCTGAGTTAGAGTCCAATATCCATATCTACCCACTTTGCAAAAAGGGGTCATTTTTGAGTCGAAACATTTGATACTTCGTTTTGAGCTGTTTCCTGTCGGGGGCACCAGTCCTACCCACACAAGTGAGACACCTTTTTTTATCGGAAGATTTAGAGGAATGGTGAGTGGAAGGACGTTTGTGGCTCCCCCCAGATTCCAAAACTTTCCATTTAAAAAATGTGAGGAAAATGCGTTTTTTTGTCATAATTCAAGGTTTGCAAGGAATTCTGGGTAAAACAACCTGGTGAGAGCCACACAAGTCACCTAACCCTGAATACCCCCATGTGTCTAGTTTTTAAAAATCTGCAGATATGATAGGATTCCTGTTAGACCTGGCATCATTGTTGTGGGTTTCTCCTGTATTTTTTGCCTTTGCCTCCTGTTATTTTGCTGTGTGTTGGACTTCGTTTTTTCTGGTCTAGATGCTTTGGGCACTTTGCCACTACTGTTTAGTGCCAAAGTGCAAATGCCCCCTGTAAATGGTTGTTATAGATTGGTGACTCCATGATTGGCATATTTGATTTACTAGTTAATCCCTAGTACAGTGCACTGTGTGTGCCCAGGGCCTGAAAATCAAATGTTGCTACTGGGCCTGCAGCACTGATTGTGCCACCCACATAAGCAGCATATATAGATAACTCAGGCCTGCCATTGCAGAGCCTGTGGGCAGTCTAGTACTGCCATGTCGACTTGGCAAGTGCACCAACTTGCCAGACCCTAACCTTCCCTTTTCTTACGTGTTAGTCACCCCTAAGGTAGGCCCAAGGTACCCATGTGGGCACGGTGTAGTGTATGTGAAAGGTAAGACATGCCCTAGTGTGTGTGACATTTCCTGATAGTAAAATACTGCCAATTTCGTTTTTCACTGTTGCAAGGCTACCTGTTCCCAGGATAGAATGAGGAGTTTGCTTATAACATCTTATAAAACATAACTACCCCTGGGAACAAGGTAGGAAAATAAAGTTTAGTATGCCTGAACTCAGAATGTTAAAATACATCTTTTAGTGAGGGTGATTTTTACATTCTGTGTTTGAAAATACCACTCTTAGAAAGTATGTATTTTCTTGCTTACCCATCCAGTGTGCCTCTGCTAGGATGTATATTGACTGCCTGGCTTCGAAGTGACAGGGGCTGGGGATGTGCAGTGGCTCCAGAGAGTCTGGAAGAGTCAGGGCTGGGTTGAATAGACCTGTGCTGCATTTAGAGTAGGGGGAGGAGATTTACTTTCACCTGAATGGGCCTGGTCTGCCTTCCATAATGTGGTCTCCACCTCCTGCCAGGAAGCAGCATCAGAGACGACAGAACTGGTTTTGGGCTTCTCTGCCACCAGAGAGCAAAGGTGTTTGCTGTATAAACATAGGGACCCAGACCCCAGAACTTTAGATCACTTCTGGAAATCAAGCGGAACCTTTGCAAATGAGAAGAGCTGGAGAAACTGAGGAGGAATACTGCCCCAGTGTTGTTTGCTGCCTAGGTTGGCCTGCAGTGGCTACTTTCTGCCAAGGAAAGGAAAAAGGACTTTGCTGTTTGCTGTGTCCCCTGCTTGAGGAAGATCTCCAAGGGCTTGAAATTCAGCTTGCCTCCTGTTCCGAAGTCTCAGGGACACAAAGACTTCACCCCCAGCTCCCCTGAACTTCCATGCTGGGAGTTCTGACCTGCCAAGAGGTGCCTGTAGCTGTTCTGGGCCTCTGGAGTTTGTTCTGGCTGTTGGGTCTGGAAAAACAATGCAACAACAAGAAGTGCGATGCAACCATACCTGTTTCCGACGCAGCGCCTGCCCACAACTCGAGAAATTGCTGCATGCTGCATTGACTGCACCGGTCTCCGAAGTCCGAGATCACCACACAGATTTCAACACAAGCCCTGCTGTGCGGCTGCAAGAACCCATGCATCGTCCCGGATCGTCGCATCGCGGCGCCAAGTCTTTCGCATCGTTGGGAAACGCAGTGAGAAACCGACGCATCACCTCGCCACGCAGTAAGAAACCGACACATCACCTTCTCTCCAGTAAGGAACCGATGCATCACCTCCCCCATGCAGCAGTAAGGAACTGATGCATCATCTCCCCCGTGCAAGGAACGGACGCATCACCTACCCTGAGTTTAAGGAACCGACGCATCACCTTCCCTGCGACCTTTTTTGTTTGTGTGAGTGACGCATCCAAGGTACTTTGTGTGAAAAGTGTTGCTTCTGCAATTTGCTTATAGCTGAACTATCTCTACCATTTGAAAGTCATATTTGTATTAATGTATTGTGGATTTTTGTCGTTTTGGTCTTGTTTTGGTCTAGCTAAAGATTACTTATTTTTCAGTGTTATCACTAAACTGGTGTGGTGTCCATTTGTAGTGTTTTTACTGTATTACTGCATGTGTTCACAAATGCTTTACACACTGCCTCTGAGATAAGCGTGACTACTTGTGCCAAGCTACCAAGGAGGTGAGCTGGGGTTATTTTAAAAGTGTATCCCCCTTACCCTGACTAAAAGCAAGGATCCCTATTTGGACAAAGGTACCTACGTCTGCCAACTAGGGACCCCCATTTCTAACATTGGTGGTCAGCGGTGAGGATCTGGACTTGCATTTGTCTCTTACATACAGTGATTGGTGTAGACTACTAGTATAGTGCATATCATTATGCGACCACATACAACTGGTGGAACATTTTCCATGGAATTTTTTGCAACTTGAGAACTGCCAATTTTCACCATGTGTAAACCAGCATCACTTGCATCTGTGGATATTGAATCTGAAGAGGATCGGTTTGAAACCTACACTGTGCCCCAAATGAAAGTTGTCTGGAATTGTTTTTAAATCTCAGTAAGAGGCTTCACCAGAAAGGAGGAATACCAAAAGGAGGTGAGGGCCTGGTTGGAATCAAGGAATGCCAGTAAGCATCCAGAGAAGCCTATGGTGGAGGAAGTGAATTTAGATTGGCAGCAGGATGGGCTATTGGGCCTGCCTGGAGGGAAGTTACCTGTCCAGGTGGGGCCGCAGTGTGTCTTCAAAGGGCCTGTCTCCAGAGGAGTTGGAGGACAGGGAGAGAAGCAGAGTGCATAAGTTGGAGCTAACAAAGCTCAGGCTGGGGAAGGAGTGTGGCATAGAGAGTAAGAAACTGGAGTTAGAAAAGCAGAAACTGACCATGGAAGAGAAAAAGATGCTCTTAGAGCATAAAAGAGGTTTGAGGGAACTGGATCTAAAAGCAAAAAGCATAGATTCCAATCCCCATGGTGGCAGCGCACCATCAGTGCCTGGAGAAGGCATCCCCAAGGAGGTTATGAAGGATTTCATGAAGCATGCGGAAATTGGTCAGTGGTTTAAAGCATATGATGTAGCAATGAGGTCCTACAGAGTCCCTGAGAAAGACTGGTGAGCCGGGTTGTGGAGCCGCTTCCTAGCTGAGGGGAGTGAAACGTTGCTAGCATTGCCCACTGAGTGTCAGCTGTCTTATGCCCCCATGAAGCAAGCCTTAGTAAGGAAGTATGGGTTGACCCCAGAACTATACAGGCAGAATTTCAGGGCCTGTAAAAAGCTAGAGCAAGCACTTGGGTGGAATATGTTTCCTACTTTTGCAGAGCACTGGATGGATGGCTGAAGGGTAGCAAGGTCAATGATTTTCAGGGGATCTATGTTTTGGTTGCATGGGAGCACTTGTCAGATAAATGTTTTCCAGAGCTACACCAGCGCTTGATTGGCAGTAAGCTGACCTACCCCAGGAAGCTTGCTGTGGAGGCGGTCCGCTGACTGATGCAGAAGTCCAAAAAGGTCGCGTGGGAGACTCTGCCAAAGGTGGGCAGGGTCCTCAGCAGAAGAGTGGGGGGGGGAGGGGGATGAACAAGGGTTTTCAGAACAAGTTCCAAAAAGGCCCCAAAGTAATTCCCAAGGGAAAGGTTCCCAGCCTCCTACTGAGAAGCCGCCATGGGTCCCTCCAGGTAAGCCTGGACAGAAGGGTGCCAGGGCATGTTATAGTTGTGGTCAGGTGGGTAACTTCCAGGGGGACTCTAGGTGTCCCAAAAAGATTACCACTGCACCCACTGGTGCACCGCCCCCTGTAATGGCTAGCGTAGCCTTGGGGGAGGAGGCGGTGTCCAAGAGGTGTGGGGGTCTGCAGAAATTATCATGGTCTCTTTAGGATAGAGTTAGATGGTCCCAAGAGCTCATCTGTCTGATAACACTAAAAAAATACAGGCAGTGGGTGACCATCAAAGGCCATAGTGTGGAAGCTCTGAGAGACACTGGAGCCAGTTTGACAGCTGTCAGTTGTCGGCTAGAGTCTGAGGAGCAGTTGGTCTCCAAAACATTCTACCCAGGAGTTGCAGCTAACAACTCAGAGTGCCTCTGCAAAGTGGCACATGTTCCCTTTGAGTGGGGAAGGGGGTCTCAGGTACCTTGAAAGTAGCTGTGAGGCCAGCCATGCCTGTTGACTGTCTGCTAAGCAACGATTTGGAGAGTTCCCCTTGGGAGAAGGTGGAGCGGAAGTCTCATTTGGAGATGTTGGGTCTGCCTGAGTGGGCGTGTGTGACCACTCGGTCTATGGCAGCCGGTAAGGGTGCCTGCCAGAAAGGGAAGATGCAGAGGGTACGGGAAACCAGCCCCGAAGTTCCCACGGTCCAGGAGGAGGCAAACCTTGAGGGGATGCCCTCGAGCCTACATGGGAACAAGTGGCCGAACTGGGGGACCTGAGTGTGCTCACCTATTGGCAGCATGAAGGAGGCCCCTCCAGGGAGGAATTTTGCCAGGAGCAGCAGAAATGCCCTTCTCTTGTTGGTTTGCAGCAACAGGCTACAAACCAGGCAGCAGTTGATCAGTCTGGATCACATTGGAATTACTGGGAGAATGGTCTCCTGTATAGTGAGCCTAAGGTTGCTCAGCCTGGGTTAGCCTGTGTGCTGGTGGTACCCCAGTGCTTCAGAGCCTTCCTACTTGCTCTGGCTCATGATGTGCCTTTTGGCAGGGCATTTGGGGCAAGACACGACCTTTGAAAGGCTTGTCATCCACTTTTACTGGCCCAAAATGTGTAAGGACTCTGACACGCATTGTAGGTCTTGCCAGACTTGCCAGGCAAGTGGTAAGAGTGGGAAGAAGTGCAAGGCTCCTCTCCAACCTTTCCCTGTAGTCTGCACCCCCTTTGAGAGGGTGGATATTGACATTGTGGGGCCTCTGGATCCCAAGACAGCCATGGGCAACAGGTTAATCCTGGTCTAGGTAGACCATGCCACCTGGTACCCAGAAGCCATCCCACTCCGGACTGTGACGGCCCCCGTGGTAGGCCGTGCGTTGATGGGAATTTTCTCCTGTGTGTGGTTCCCCAGAGATTTGATGTCTGACCTGGGTACCAACTTCATATCCAAGTATATGAAGTTCCTGGGGCAGGAGTGCGGTGTTACCTACAAGTTCACCACTCCTTACCACCCCCAAGTTAATGGGCGGGTTGAGAGATTCATTCGGACCCTGAAGGGCATGATTATGGGTCTTGGTGAACCCATGAGGCGTAAGTGGGATGTCCTCTTACCATGCATTTTGTTTGCTTACAGAGAGTTACCGCAAAAGTCATAAGAGTTCAATCCCATTGAGCTCCTGTATGGGCATCCTGTAAGAGGACCTCTAAGTCTGGTCAAAGAAGGCTGGGAGAAAGCTCCAAGTAAACCTCCATTGGATGTATATAGCTACATGGTGGCCTTCAGGAGCCAGACCAAGCGCTACAGGCAACTTGCTCAGGCGAATCTCGAAGCCAGAACACACAACTGTCCCCTGCACACGCCCGCAGTTTACAAACAAATTAATGACAATATAGTAACGTTATCGATCCGTTGCTTGATTTTGTATCTCAGTTTAATGTTCCTCTTGAATGTAATTTTTTCATAGCCTTAGCCAACACGTGTTTCGTTGCGTCCCATCTTAGTAAACGGTGACTTCTTCAGGGCTAAACTCCTGTGAATTAGGCCCTCGGTTGTAATTCTGTCCCTAAGGTATCTGGGTACTATTGTCTCCACGTACAAAGACAATTAATTTATTTGTAACGCCTTGTAAATGACAGTCCCTGTCTGGGTGTGAGAATTTCTCAAATAATTGCCGTAAAGGGTTCTCGTATGAATTGCGGTTGTAATCAAACGTAACAGTATTTCGTTTTTCAATATCAAACATTTCTGTCACAAAATGAAGGAGGAGGAGGACACTGACTATTTTCCCCCTTATGTTTCCCCCGTCCTTTATTTACAGTCGTCGTGGGAATCGCTGGAAGAAGAACCTCTCGTCCCCTTCAATTACGCTCCGTCCCGCGGAAGCAACCCAACCAATGTGACCTTGTCACATGCACCAATGGAATGCCAGGAGAGCGAGGAGGAGGGCCATATCAGTACCAGCTTGGAGGACAGGAGGTGTGTCGTCATCGCCAAGGAACCCGGAATCGAGGACACGCCGAGAGACCAGCCCCTGACCGGAGGACCCGTCGGGCTGAAAAACCCCACAACCGCTGTTCTCAGGAGACCAAAAGAGGGAGAGATGCCGCAATTTTCCAGAGAGGGCCACCAGCGACTTCAGGATCGGGAGCAGGACTCCTTCCGGTACCGCGTTCAAGGCAGCCACGCTCCTGGAGGAGCGTGGCTCCCCGAGGTACGTGCGCTTGTAAGAGGATGGTTCACTAGAGCAGGCTCAGGAATGAGTAAACAGACGTCCAGAGCTGTGGCGTCTGAGGGGAACTGACGGGGTGTTTTCTAAAGCATAAAGCCGCCAAGCGCTCGCAACCACTGGTGATGGTTGGGGTGTTTCTCCCTCACACCTTTTCCCTGGGTTAACACGTAGAAGAGAAAGCCCTATTAAAACCTGGTCTTTTTCTTTTTCTTTTCTTTCGTGCATTCTCCTGTGTTGCTGAGGAGAAGCTCGATGCAAGCCCTACCTCTGAGGTGAAGAAGGAAAACGGGATTAAAAGCATGCCACACCTGACTGACGGATCTTGTGTTGTATACCAATAAAAGACTACTGGTGATATAAACAATACCCTCTCTGCCGCTTACTACATATTTACATGTGGTGTCAGAAGTGGGATACTTGATCCATTGTAACTACAAAATGGAGAACCTCCTCCAACAGCTTATACGTGGATAGGAAAAGCTCGAGTGGGCAGTTGAGAGGCACAAGTCATCGGCCCAAGCCGATCAAGCACTTTTCAGTACCACCATTAGCCAAAACATTGAGAGCCTTCACAAAATGTCAGAAAGACATGAACACCTCACTACTCAGGCTCCTGCTAGGCAAGGAGCTCAGTCTAAGTTTCCCCCACATCGCCTTACAGAAGTATACAGTAGGTGACGACCCCAACGCGTTCCTTCTCAGTTTTGAACAAGCAGCTAAAGCGTCTGGTTGGCCTGAACAAAAATGGCCCTACTTCTTGGCTCCCCTGTTAACTGGTGAGGCTCAGGCAGCCTACCAGGCCGCCAACCTAACTGGTAACACATCCTACAAAGAAATAAAAGAAGTGATGCTGAATCATCTGGGCATGGATGCAGAGGTGTATAGAGTACGCTTTCGCAAAGAAAAGGGAAACCCGGGGGACAGTCCTAAGACCTTGTTTCACAAGCTAAAAGCAGCCGCAGATAAGTGGTTGAAGCAAGGAGGAGATAATGTCCCTCATCTATCTAGAGCAGTTCTTGGAAGCTCTCCCTTTTCCCACTCAGAGGTGGCTTAAACATCACACCCACCTTTTGGTGGAACAAGCAGTGGAATGGCGACTACCTACTCCCGTGCTCAACCAAGACCATCCCCATGGGAGGGAGAGAGGAGCCAGCGCCCCGGTCCAGGGAAAATAGACAAGCAACACCCTTGGTTGACATGACAAAAACACGCCCCTTAAAGGCCGAACCCCTTTCAATTAAAAGACCCCAGTGTTTTGAGGGTGGAGCTTGGGGTCACATAGCCCACTTCTGACCCAGAAAAAGAGTATGAAGGAGCCTATGGACGTCAGTTACCTTCCCAGGGACGTCTAATATACAGAGGAGATGGGCACCTGCTTCTATGTAAGTTTAGTCATAGATGGAGTATACGTTAAAACACTACTTGATTTGGGTTGTAGGCAATCTGTGATCCAAAGAGCCTTAGTCAAACCAGAGGATATCCTCCTACATAAACAAATACCAATCAGGTGTATCCATGACGCTACAAAGGTCTATCCAGTGGCCCAAGTAGAAGTAATGTTACCTGATGGGCCGAAATTTCAGATCATCGCGGGGGTATTACCCAACCTCCCTGAAAGACTAATATTAGGAACTGACAATCCTGAGTTTATGAAACTCCTCAAAGGAAAACTGAAGGGAAGCCCAGACACCTTCCCCATATTCTTTATGCAGGCCCCTTGGCAGGGTGATCTGAATATTAGGTATGCACAGAACAATGATCTTACCCATCAAAAGGTATGGCAACAGGCTTCCACTCCTTCTCCTACATATCCATCCTTTGTGGTAGAACAGGACCTTCTCTACAGAAAAGAGATCCCAAACAGTTACTTGTTCCTCAGAGGTTCACAGCCCAATTCATGTTATTTGCCCATAGCCACCTTTTGGCAGGACATACCGGGGCCCAAAAAACGAGCCAAAATATTCTAAAACACTTTTACTGGCCTGGTATACATGCACACATCACCAAGTATTGCCAAGAGTGTGAGGTATGCCAAAAGAAAAATCCTTACCGACCGCCTGCAGTACCATTACAACCCTTACCCATCATCGGAAAGCCTTTGACCGCGTAGGGATGGACCTCGTAGGGCCCTTACCTAAATCCTGAAAAGGAAATTAATATGCCCTAGTCATAATCGATTATGCCACCCGGTACCCGGAGGCTTTTCCCTTACGGACCCCAAACACTGTTACCATCTGCGAGAAGCTCTTAGAACTGTTCTCTTGTGTGGGGTTCCCCAGGTAAATACTCACTGACCAGGGCCCTCCTTTTGTTTCCTGTTTGATGGGGCAAGTGTGTAAGTCCCTAGATATCACACAAATAAGAACTTCTATATACCATCCCCAAAGGGACGGATTGTGTGAACGATATAACGGCATGATAAAGCTGACCCTCAAGAAAATGATGACAGCTGAAGGGGCCGACTGGGATGCTCTACTGCCCTTAGCACTTTTCATCATCTGTTGTCAGAAGCAAAGCAGCTTAGGATGTTCCCCCTTTGAGCTCCTATATGGCCGACAACCACGTATTCTTTTAGAAATGACTAAGGAAGCTTGGGAAAAAGAAAACCCGATGAGAGCCAAACCCTTCTTGACTATTCTCAGGGTCTAAAGTCCCAATTATCGAAGCTACGGGAATTTACCCATGAAAATCTTGAAAAGGCCCAGAGACGACAACAGGTGTTTTATGACAAAGGAAAAAGGTGGCGTCACCTTCAAATACATGATTGGGTATTAGTACTCTTACCCTCTTCCCTTCCCAAAACCAGAGCAGAGTGGATAGGCCCGTATGAGGTGATAGACAAGATTGCTTTAACCACGTATCGTCTATGCCTCAGCAAAAATAAGACCCAAATATTCCATATCAATCTGCTAAAAAAATGGCTAGGACCGCCTCCCAAAAACAATCTGATGCTAACCACAGAAACAAGTGAAACGTCCTCCACACTGACCCAACTAGACATAAACCAAGCCCTATCAGAACCACAACATAAAGCACTAGAGAACATGCTCACCCCTTTTTCTCCTATATTCACCAACAGTCCTGGGCGGACCTCTCTGGTGGAGCATACCATCCCCTCTCTTTCCAGGAAGGTCATCAGACAGCACCCATATCGCTTTCCTGCAGCCTGTCGTAAGGCCATTGAAGATTAAATCCAAAACATGCTCATGATGGAGGTCATACGTCCCTCCAGGAGCGAATGTTCATCCCCTGTAGTCCTTGTACCAAAACCAGACGGGTCGGTGAGGTTTTGCATAGATTTCAGAGCAGTAAATGCCATTACCCAGTTTGATTCCTATCCTCTGCCTCAAGTGGATGAATTAATTGAGCAGCTCGGGGAAGCCCGCTACATAACTACCCTGGATCTTACTAATGGTTATTGGCAAGTCCCCCTCTCTCCACAGACCAACCAAAAACTGCATTCACTACCCCCATGGCCTCTACGAATTTACGGTCCTCCCCTTTGGACTTCAAGGTGCACCGGCCACATTTCAGAGACTTATGGATGTGGTGTTGCGGGATCATCGGCGGTATTCATCTGCATACCTCAATGACATCGTTGTATACAGTCCAGACTGTGAACGACATCTAGACCACTTACAAAAGGTACTCCAGGCCCTACGAGAAGCCGGACTTCACATCAACTCCAAAAGGTCCAGGGTAGCATACCAGAAGGTCTACTACTTGGGGTACCTGTTAAGAGACGGGGTGATTGAACCACAAAGCAAGAAAGTAAAAGCCATCACCAACACCACATTCCCCACAACAAATAAAGGTGTTACGGCATTTTTGGGCTTACTTCGGTATTATCGCAGATTCATTACCCATTACTCACAGATAGCCTCTCCACTAACAGATCTCCTAAAAAAGGGAGTTAGAGATAAGGACCTCCAGTCCCCCTCCATACAAACCCGCCAAGCCTTTCAGGACTTAAAGCAAGCCCTCACTTCCGGTCCTATATTGGCATCCCCTGATTTTTTAAAGCCTTTTATCCTCCAAACTGACGCATCGGACACAGGTCTGGGCATCGTACTGTTCCAACAAACAACTGACGGAGTGGAGCTACCAGTGCTTTCATCAGCCGTAAGCTGTTCCCCCGTGAGAACTACCCAGTCATTGAGAAGGAGTGTTTGGCGGTTAAGTGGGCTGTTGACAAGCTTTGGTATTATTTTGAGGGCTCCCCATTTATCTTGTACACAGACCACGAACCCCTTCAGTGGTTGAGTCGCAACCGGGGGAACTACGCCCGTGTTTTGAGGTGCTTTCTATCTCTCCAGCCCTTTTCCTTTGAGGTTCGGCATCGGAAAGGCAAGCTGACTGCTAACGCTGACTTCCCCTCCCGGATCGACCAGTACCCCAATCGTGAACTGTCTAGGGGGGAGATGTGTCACAAAATGAATGCCCAGGAGGAGGAGGACTCCACTGAATATTTTCCCTCTTATGTTTCCCCCGTCCTTTATTTACAGTCACAGTGGGAACCACTGTCAGAAGAGCCTCTCGTCCCTTTAATTACGCTTCGTCCCGCGGAAGCAACCCGACCCATGTGACCTTGTCACATGCACCAATGGAATGCCAGGAGAGCGAGGAGGAGGGCCTTATCAGGACCGTCATGGAGGACGGGAGGTGTGTTGTCATCGCCAAGGATCCAGGAAGTGAGGACACGCCGTGAAACCAGCCCCCGACCGGAGGACCCGTCAGGCTGAAAAACCCCACGACCACTGTTCCCGGGAGACCAGAAGAGGGAGAGACGCCGCACTGTTCCAGAGAGGGCCACCAACGACTTCAGGATCGGGAGCCGGACCCCTTCCGGTACCGCGTTCAAGCCAGCCACGCTCCTGGAGGAGCGTGGCTCCCCAAGGTAGGTGCCCATGTGAGGGGATGGTTCCCTAGGGCGGGCTCAGGAACGAGTAAACAGACGTCCAGAGCTGGGGCGTCTGAGGGGAACTGATGGGGTGTTTTCTAAAGCATAAAGCCGCCAATCGCTTGCGACTACTGGTGATGGTTGGGGTGTTTCTCCCTCACACCTTTTCCCTGGGTTAACATGTAGAAATGAAAGCCCTATTAAAACCTGCTCTGTTTCTTATTCTTTTCTTTTGTGCATTCGCGTGTCTTGCTGAGGAGAAGCTCGACGCAAGCCCTACCTCTGAAGTGAAGAAGGAAAAGGGGATTAAAAGCATGCCACACCTGACTGACTGATCTTGTGTTGTATACCAATAAAAGACTACTGATGATATAAACAATACCCTCTCTGCCTCTCACTATGTATTTACAGTTTCCCTACTTGTGTTGCATGTGTTTGTGGGCCAGCAACTATGTTGTTGCCTCCGGTCACCCGATCTGGCAACCACTCCGTTACCTGATCCACGTGTGCGCTGGACGTGAATCTGCAAGCCAGCCAGGAAGAGATGATGGTATGATCAGAATGCCACATTGATCGAGTTTCAGCCTAGTCAAAAAGTGTGGGTCTTGGCCCCAGAGGAACCTTGCACACTCCATGATAAGAAGGACTGGGCCATTTAAGGTGGTGGAGCGCAAGAGTAAGGTCAACTACCTGTTGGACTTTCAGTCTCCAAGGAACCCTTTACGGGTCCTACATGTGCACTGCCTTAAGCCCCACTTAGAGAGGTCCGAAGTGGGCCTGCTCCTGGTAACAGTTGCTGGAATTAAAGAGGAGACTGAGCCTCTTCCTGACCTCCTGTCTGCTAAGGAGCATGATGGGTCAGTGGATAGTGTAACCCTCTCCCCTGCCCTGACTTCTGAACAGCAGAGTGACGGCTGCCAATTGTTGGAACAGTTTTCTGCTCTGTTCTCCCTGACCCCTAGTGTCACTCAGTGGTGTGTCCATGATATGGACACTGGGGACACTCCTCTTGTGAAGCACAAGATTTACAGAGTGACTGACAGGGTCAAGGCTTGCATCAAGGAGGAGGTCTCCAAGATGTTAGTGCGCCAGAATTCCGGTTTTGCGTGGACTACCAAGAGCTCATTTCAGTCTCCAGGACTGATGCACACCCCATCCCCAGAGCTGATGAGCTCATCGATTGGTTGGGAGCTGCCAAGTACCTTCGTACGTTTGACTTAACGTTTGGGTACTGGCAGATGGCTTTAACTGATGGTGCAAAGGAGAGGTCAGTATTTTCGATGCCAGCAGGGCACTATCAATCCTGGGTGATGCCCTTTAGGTTGAAGAATGTCCTTGCCACCTTTCAGAGGTTGGTCAACCAGGTGTTGCCTGGACTTGTGGATTTCAGTGCCACTTTGGAGGAACATCTCCACCACCTCTGGGAAGTGTTGAAGGTGCTGCAGAGGGCAAGCCTCACAATCAAGGCAAGCAAGTGCCAGATTGGCAGGGTTCGGTGGTATACTTGGGACACCAGGTAGGGAGCAGCCAGGTGGCGCCCCTACAGCCCAAGATTGATACCATTCTGGCTTGGGAACCTCCCAAAACCCAGACAGAGGTGAGAGCCTTCTTAGGACTCACTGGGTATTACAGGATATTCGTCAAGGGTTATGGCTCCATTGTTGCCCCCTTCACAGAGTTGACTTCCAGGAAGCATCCCAGGAAGGTGAACTGGACTGACGCCTTCCAAAAAGCTTTTGATAGCCTGAAATCTGCCATGTGCATGGTGCCCGTGCTCAAGGCACCCAACATCTCACAGGAATTTGTGGTGCCGACAGATGCTTCAGAGCATGGTGTGGGGGCTGTTCTCTAACAGCTAAATGAGGAGGGCCTAGACCAACCCGTAGCCTTCATTAGTAGGAGGTTACTTCCACGGGAACAGAGGTGGAATGCGATTGAGCGTGAGGCTTTTGCTGTGGTCTGTGCGCTGAAGAAGCTGAGGCCCTACTTGGTTAGGATTCACTTTCGGGTTCAGACCGACCATAGGCCCCTCAGATGGTTGATGCAGATGAGGGGTGAGAACCCAAAGTTATTGAGGTAGTCCATTTTCCTACAGGGGATGGACTTCACGGTGGAACACCGCCCTGGTACAGAACACACCAATGCTGATGGTCTGTCCAGATTTTTTCGCCTTAGTGAAGAGAACTCCCAAGAGGGTGGGTAGTTCTCCCCACATTTCAGCTGGAGGGGACACGTGCTAGACCTGGCATAATTGGCATGGGTTTCTCCAGTATTTTTTGCCTTTGCCTTCTGTTATTTTGCTGTGTGTTGGACTTCGTTTTTGCTGTCTAAATGCTTTGTGTTACAGCAAAAAAATGATGGACGGAATGCTGACAATGCTCCCCCTTCAAAAGATCTGGGTCAAATCGATCGTCCTTTACCCACTACGCCACCCTAGTTTGGACCCAGCCATATGCAAATCAGTCTTGACCCTGTGCCCCATGGGAACAGTCCAGACCGAACTGAGAGGCCAGGTCCTCCCTGAACCAGAAACAAGCGTCCTGGGACCGGTTTCAGTGTATGTCACCCTTCTTCAGCCAGGCTAGCTTGAATCCAGTGGCACAGTGAGCAAGGGACCCACGTCAGGGCATACCCATCCCACTTAGGGTGAAAAGTGTTACAGCAAACAAATGATGGACGGAATGATGACAATGCAAACATTCTCCCCCAGTCGAGAGATCTGGGTTAAATCCATCATTCTTTTGCCCGCTATGCCAACCCAGTTTTGACCCAGCCATATGCAAATCAGTCTTGACCCTGTGCCCCATGGGAACAGTCCAGACCGAACTGCCAGGCCAGGACCTCACTGGACCGGAAACAAGCATCCTGGGACCGGTTTCAGGGTATGTCACCCTTTTTCAGCCACGCTAGCTTAAATCCAGTGGCACATTGAGCAAGGGACCCACGTCAGGGCATACCCATCCCACTTAGGGTGAAAAGTGTTACAGCAAACAAATGATGGACGGAATGCTGACAATGCAAACATTCTCCCCAGTCGAAAGATGTGGGTTACATCCATCGTTCTTTTGCCCACTACGCCACCCCAGTTTGGACCCAGCCAGATGCAAATCAGTCTTGACCCTGTGCCCCATGGGAACAGTCCAGACCGAACTGCCAGGCCAGGTCTTCTCTGGACCGGAGGCTGCGCCAGAGACGACAGAACTGGTTTTGACTGAGCACAGGGCTTCTCTGCCACCAGAGAACAAATGGATTTTGCTGTATAAATATTGGGGCCCAGACCCAGTGCACCCACTTTCCAGGCCTTAAACCTTCCTTTTTCTAACATGTTAGTCACCCCTAAGGTAGGCCCTAGGTACCCCTGTGGGCAGGGTACGGTGTATGTGAAAGGTAGGACATGCCCTGGTGTCTTTGGCATGTCCTGATGGTGAAATACTGCCAAATTAGATTTTCACTATTGCAAGGCTACCTGTTCCCATAGGATAGAATAGGGAGTTTGCTTATAACATCTTATAATCATAACTACCCCTGGGAACAAAGTAGGAAAATTAAGTTTAGTATGCCTGAACTCAGAATGTTAAAATACATCTTTTAGTAAGGTTGATTTTCACAATTTGTGTTTGAAAATACCACTTTTCGAAAGCAGGTATTTCTTTGCTTAGCCATCCAGTGTGTGTCTGCCAGGATGTGTATTGACTGTATGGCTTTGGAGTGACAGGGCCTGGGATGTGCAGTGGCTCCAGAGAGTCTGGATGAGTCAGGGCTGGGCAGAACTTTAGATCACTTCTGGAATCAAGAGGAACCTTTGCCAAGGAGAAGAGCTGGAGAAGCTGAGGAGGAATACTGCCCCTGTGCTGTTTGCTGTCTGGGGTTGGCCTGCAGTGGCTACTTTCTGCCAAGGAAAGGGGAAAGGACTTTGCTGTTTGCTGTGTCCCCTGCTTGAGGAAGATCTCCAAGGGCTTGAAATTGAGCTTGCCTCCTGTTCTGAAGTCTCGGGGAAACAAAGACTTCACCCCAGCTCTCCTGAGCTTCCTTGCTGGGAGTTCTGACCTGCCAAGAGGTGCCTGTAGCTGTTCTGGGCCTCTGGAGGTTGTTCTGTCTGTTAGGATTTGGAAAAGCAACGCAATGACAAGATGCGCGTTGCAACCATACCTGTTTCCGACGCATCGCTGAAGAAACCGACGAAGCGCTTGCCCGCGGCTCTAGAAATCGCCGCACACCGCATTGAGTGCACCGGTTTCTGAAGTCCAAGATCACCACACCGATTCCAATGAAAGCACTGCTGTTAGGCTGCCACAACCCACGTATCGTACCAGACCATCGCATCGAGGTGCCAAGTCTGTCGCATCGTTGGGGGACTCAGTAAGAAATAGACGCCTCATCTCCCCACGCAATAAAAACTGACGCATCATCTCCTCTCCGGTAAGGAACCGACACATCCCCTCCCCTGTGCCGCAGTAAGGAACCAATGCATCACATCACCCGGAGCAAGGAACCAACACATCACCTTCCCTGAGTGTAAGGAACCGATGCAAGGTACTTTGTGTGAAAAGTGTTGCAACTGCAATTTGCTTTGAACTGAACTATATCTATCATTTGAAAGTCATATTTTTATTACTGTATTGTGGATTTTTGTTGTTTTGGTCATTTTGGTTTAGATAAAGATTACTTATTTTTCTAAACTGGTGTGGTGTCTATTTGTAGTGTTTTCACTGTATTACTGTATGTGTTCACAAATGCTTCACACACTGCCTCTGAGATAAGCTTTTCTGCTGGTGCCAAGCTCCCAAGGGGGTGAGCAGGGGTTATTTTAGAAGTGTATGCCCCTTACCCTGACTAGAAGCAAGAGTCCCTATTTGGACAAAAGTACCTACCTCTGCCAACTAGAGACCCCATTTCTAACAATTCCCTAGGTACCGGCTGAGCTAGGGTCCAAAATCCACAGCTACATACTTTGAAAAAAGCAGGTCCGTGTAGAGCAGAAACATGTGATGTATCCATGTTGCGTTTTGGGACGTTTCTAGTCGCTGACACTAGACCTACCCACTCAAGTGAGGTACCATTGTTATCAGAAGACTTAGGGAAATGCTGGGTAGAGGGAAGTATGTGGCTCCCCACAGATTCCAGAACTTTCCATAACAGAAATATGAGGGAAATATGTTGATTTATGAGTTTGCAAGGTATTCTAGGTAAAACTACCCGGTGAGAGCCATGCAAGTCACCCTATCCTGGATTCCCCTAGGTGTCTACTTTAAAAAAATGTAAACACAAAGAGATAATGGAAGAAGCGCTGAAACATTTATGACACTCACCCCCAGCCAATATTAGATCTGGGTTGAATCCATCATCGTTCTTTAGCTCACTTCGCCCCCCCCAGTTCAGACCCAGACATATGCAAATCAGTCTTGACCCTGTTCCTCATGGGAACTGTCCAGCCCGAACTGCCAAGCCAGGTCTTTCCTGGACTGGAAACCAGCATCCTGGGATCGGTTACGGGGGAACACTCCTCATCAGCCATGCTAGCTGGAATCCAGTGTAAAGTGAGCAAGGGACCCATGTCCTGGCATAGTGTTTGATCTACACACATGACCCCTTGCTGAATTCAGAATTTTGACTACTTTGCAGAAATATATAGCTTTCCTGGATCACCCATGAGGTCCACATTGGTGTCCACCACAAACTGGAAGTAGGTTTAAAGCACAAAAATAGAGAACATGGGTTACCTCTTTGAAATATGCCAAATTTGTGTTATAAAATTAAGGTTTTTGATTCAGTTGTGCATGTTCTTGAAAGCTGGGAAGCTGGTGACTTTAGCACAGCAAACTAATTGTTGATGCCATTATTGTGAGAAAACCAGACACTTTAACCACTCATATCTACAAAATATGAAAGTGGTGCAACTAATATCCGGTAACAATAAAAATGAAATAACGGAATAAAGAATTGGAGTAAAAGGAGAGTAATACCCGAAGAAAACATTCATGATGGAAGTGAAAGAAAAAATTTGATTCATTCACTACAAGTCCCATAATGCCTCATAATGGCTAATATGGCTGAACTATAAATAGTGGACATAGAAGGTGGATTCACGAGACCGTGAACAAGACCATTTTTTGGTTGAAACATTGGTGGTGGGCTATGGTGACATTTATGCTCAATAAAATCTTGAGAATGTATTCTTTGGTGACTAATAATTTACGAGGCTAAATCCGACCTCGACATCTGTGGAAAAGTGCGCGCTGAATTGGGGACTGTTTGTTGGACACAATATATATATATATATATTCACTGAAAAAACCATAGGTTTCACACATGTTATAGTTAGTGGAAATTTTACTGATAAAAAACCAATGAAATTGCCCCGTTATAGTTAGCGCAGGCAACTATAACTCACGCGACCGCAATCCTCTGCTGATGCTAATACTGTATTTAGACACTTATTTGCCCATGTCTTCTTCCATACATTTTTAGCTATACATATATTACAAATATTTTTTTTTCATAAAGACACATATGTCATCAGCAGAGGATTGCGGTCGCGTGAGTTATAGTTGCCTGCGCTAACTATAACGGGGCAATTTCATTGGTTTTTTATCAGTAAAATTTCCACTAACTATAACATGTGTGAAACCTATGGTTTTTTCAGTGAATTTGCAAGGTTTTTTAAATGCTAATTCCTAACTATAACGTGTGTGAAACCTATGGTTTTTTCAGTGAATTAGTACGGTTTTTTAAATGCTAAGTTTTTTTCCCTTATAATAAGCCCTGTACATTTGGTGGCCTACGGCCACCAAAAGCACAGGGGGTGGGGTAAGTGTGGATAGTGTTTTTTTCCATTGTAATAAGCCCAGCACATTTGGTGGCCTTCGGCCACCAAAAGCACAGGGGGTGGGGTAAGTGTGGATAGTGTTTTTTTTATTTTTATTTTTTTACCGTACGCTTACCGTAAGCGTACGGTAAGCGTACCCCGTGAAATTGCCGAAAAAAAAATAAAACCGTTTTTGCACTTGGGGGATGTTTGGGGACTCCCTCCACATGACTATGTGGGAGGGAGTTGTCAAAACAGCCCCTTTACATGTTTTTGGGCTTCCGATTTTAAAAATCTCTCTCAGTGCGAGAGACAAAATGGCGGCCGCCGCTTCCTGGTTTCGGCCGATTCTAATGTTTACTAAGATCTAAGAGCCAATCAGAATCGCGCTCGCGCACGCCACCGTACGCTTACCGTAAGCGTACGGTAAGCGTACCGTAAGCTGGCTCAGATATATATATTGATTTAAAGGCTATTTTCTCAGAATCTACTGAACAGATTTACACCAAACCTACAAAAGGCACTTCCTTGACCTAGGGACTACCTCTCTGCCAAATTTTGAGTAATTCTGTTCAGCCATTCGGGCTGTAGCTCGTTCTAAAGGTCCTATGGAAAAATGCATGGGAAAAACGCGTTTTGGGACCCCCCTTTTATCTCAGCCCCCGCTTGACGAATCCCCCCGAGACTTTCAGGGTAGGAGCGGAGCGTAGCGCCCCACCTATTTTGAGAAATTCGCGAGGATTCGTCGACCGGCGCCAAAGTTATTCAAAATAGAATGTTGAGGTTTTCCTATGGAAACGTGGTCCTAACTATAACTACCTACTGGCTATCGCCAGTAGGTAATATATATATATATATATATATGCAATTCATGTTTCTACTAATATATGAGAAACCATCTCCGCTTTTATGTACATAGGCTGTTTGTTTCTATGTACTTCAACATTTCCACATTTCTTTCTCCTTTTTTCCATCCCTTTATCTTTTACACTGGCACTCTTTTCACCTTTCCAGATAGTGTTTTGATGTTCGCGTGGTTGTAACTGAATTTTACGAGATCCTGGGCTTGATTATTATATTCTTTCATCTATTTTATCTCTTGCCTCTGTGTTAATTTCTAAAGAGTTGTATTTGAACTTATTTATGAACATCTTGCATTTGGCCAATATTGCTGCTATGTATATAGTATATGCGATTGTTTGCACTTTGTACTGTTATTGCTTGTTTTGCACAATAATATTATTGCAGTTTGTACTCCTATTTGCACATTCGGCACATTTAGCATTTGCACTGATTGTTACAGTACTGTACATGCTCTTTTGCACTTGATCATGAGTTCAACTCGACAATAGATTGACAAATCTCAGCCCACATTAAGGATTTTCGTTATACATTCTTTTTGCAGTTATTTTAATTGTATTTGTACACTTTGTATAGATACTATTTACCATAGATTTTTTCTATGTCCATCATCACATGACCTTTGAGTGCTGTGTATATAAGGTTGTTAGCAATGGCGCTTACTTTATGTGATCAAGGCCACTTTGTGGCCGAAACGCGTAATGACGTGCTGTGTGGGTGCTGGTTCGGATTAAACTCTCCCGAAGCACGATTGGTGTCCGTGTGCTTTCTTCTTCGCCTGCCTGGAAGTGGGATAATGCGCCTGGTGTATGTATGTATGTATGTATGTATATATATATATATGTATGTATATATATATATATATATATATATATATATATATACACATATATATATATATATATAATCTACTGGCAGTCGCCAGTTTATAGTTACAACCTAATTTCCATAGGAAATCTCAAAATTCTATTTTGAATAACTTTGGCGCTGGTTGACGAATCCTGGCGAAATTTTCAAAACTAATGGGGCGCTCCGTTCAGCTCCTACCCTGAAAGTCTTGGGGTGATTCGTCAAGCGGGGGCCGAGAAAAAGGGGGGTCCCAAAACACGTTTTCCCTATGCATTTTTCCATAGGACCTTTAGTCGCAGCTACAGCCCGAACGGCTGAACAGAATTTCGTGAAATTTGGCAGAGAGGTAGCCATAAGCTCAAGGAAGTGCCTTTTGCACTGGTGTAAATCTGTTCAGTATTTCCTGAGAAAATAGCATTTAAAAGCATATCAATATCTGACGTCATCAGCAGAGGATTGCGGTCGCGTGAGTTATAGTTGCCTGCACTAACTATAACGGGGGAATTTCATTGTTTTTTTACGAGTGAAATGTCCAGCTAACTATAACATGTGTGAAGCCTATGGTTTTTTAAGTGAATATATATATATGGTCCAGTCGAAGGCACATCGCCGAAACGCGTAGACCGTTTGTATCCCCTACCTTGGTGATGGAATAAATGATAAAAGAATTTAAATCTGCTTGGAGTCCTGATTGGGGTGCTGTGGATGCCTGCTGCTGCCGGACGGGTAGTTTGGTGATTTCCTGAATATATATATATATATATATATATATATATATATATATATATATATATATATATCCTACTGCCCAGTACGTTGTTATAGTTAGGACCTATTTTCCATAGGAATAGCGTTTTTTCTTTTCCCAATAACTTTGGCGCAGGTTGATGAATCTTTGCAAAATGTTTAAAACTAGTGGCTCGCTCCAGTCAGCTCCTGTCTTGAAAGTTTCGGGGTGATTCGCTAAGCGCGGGCCGAGAAAAAAGGGGGGTCCCAAAACGTGTTTTCTCCATGTTAATTTCCATAGGAAACTTTAGACCAGGCTACAGCCCGAGCTGCTGAACGGAATTACAGCAAATTTGACAAAAAGGTAGCCCTTGGTTCAGAAAGAGCCCTTTTTGTTAAATGGTGTAAATCTGTTCAGTAGTTCCAGAGATATTCAATAAATAGAGGTCAGAAAATCTATTTCCCATAGGAAACTTTAGCTAAGGCTACAGCCAGAACTGCTGAACGGAATTACACCAAATTTGGCAAAAAGGTAGTGCTTGGTTCAGAAAGCGTCCTTTTTTTTAAAATGGTGTAAATCCGTTCAGTAGTTGCTGAGAAATTCAAAAATAAAAGTTTTGATATATAGGGACGCAGTGGATTTGCGACCCCTCCCGACCACGAGCTTCATTGTGATTGGCTGCCAACACTCCAAACCAGGAGTGTTGGCAGCCATCTTGTGACTCGGTAGAACCGAGTCATAAGAAAACAGTAAAACAAAGTTGAAAAACAAGAAAAGGGGGCAGGGTAGAAACACCCTGACCCCTAGGCCTGCTCAAGGGGTCCCACAATGACCCCCAGGTCCAAAAAAAACCCATCTTTTTTTTAATTTCGGCAAAATTTGCGCTGGGGTCGCGAATACCGCAGATTTTTTTTTTAAATAGGCCTGGTCCCGGGGGCATTGCCACAAAATATTAGTTAGGCCAGCTCCGGGGACTGCCACCTCCCTGGGGCTATGTTTATAAAATGCGGGCGGGAACGCGGCCCTCCCACAGCTCCGGGGACCACCACCCCCGGGGCTTGTTTAATTTGTGGGGGGGTCTCCAAGGCCCCCCCAAGCCCCGGGGACCGCCACCCCCGGGGCTTTTTCTCTAATATTCGTGGAAGGCACACGGCCCCCCCGCAGCCCCAGGGACCACTTGTGTGGGGGGGCTATTGCCTCCCCACACGCCCCGGAGGCCACCACCTCCGTGGGGCACTAATCATGTAAATTCAGAGGTCCATGACGGATCCCCGAGCCCCGCAGACCACCACCTCCCCGGGCTGTGCACTAGTTCGGAGGGGGGCCGCGCGGCCCCCCTCCTGGAGCCCTCGATGGCCCTGGGGACCACCACTGCCCAGGGCTGGATCCTGCAGTGTCCCAGGGTGCCCACCCCTGGGACACTGCTGTTTGCTATGACAGGGCGGGAGCATGACACCCGCCCTGTCATAGCAAACTTGCTTTGGATTTTGGAGCAGATTGCTTTTCCACACTGGGAGCTGCATGTCATTAACTCCCCATGCGGAAAAGCAATGCCGGCTCCCGCAGGAGACGGGGGGCCGGCGGGACTGTGGGGGGCATTGGGGCTCAACCCACGGTCCCCAACGGATAGGGCCGGCCCTGGGGGATGGGGTCCTCGGGCTATAAGGGGTCTGGGAGGGGGGGCCACACGGGTCCCTCCCCCACAAAATAAAAAAATATACAAAATAAATAAAGGCCGGCCTCGGGGGATGGGGTCCCTGGGGCCAATAGAGGTCTCGAGAGGGGATCCACGCAGCCCCCCTCCTTAAATTTTTTTATATATGTGGCCATGCCCCAGGGGATGCGGTCCCCAGGGCCAGAATTGGCCACGGGAGGGGGGCCCACGCGCCCCCCTTCCCGTTTAGATTTTATTTTTATTTTTAAATGGAAAAAGGGGTCAGGCCCTGGTGGATGGGGTCCCCAGAGCCCCAAAAAAGGAAAAAGAAGGGGGGCCACACAGCCACCCTTCTTACAAATTAAAATAAAAAAAAAGACCGGCATCATGCCGGAGGCCCCGCCCCCTCCCAGCAACACTCAGCAAACGCGCCCTGTGGCGCGTTTTAAGTTGGGGAATTTATTCCCCTTCAATACTGGGGGTCCCTGGGGGCCAACTAGCCCACCAGGTACCTCCAGTAAGTGCCAGGGAGCTGCGTTGCAGAGTGGTTGTCCAAGGCCATGCCCCCTTTTTACACCACTCTGCAACGCAGCTCTGTGGCGCTTACTGGAGGTAGCTGGTGGGTTCTACCGAGTCACAAGATGGCTGCCAACACTTCCTGGTTTGGAATGTTGGCAGCCAATGAGAATGAAGCTTGTGCTCAGGAGGGTTCGTGAACCCACCACGCCCACAGATATTGATATTTTTTCTTTTTCTAATTTCTCAGATTTTTGATTGTTAATAACTTTGCGTCAGTTTGACAAATCTCCATGAGACTTTACAGACCTACATCTTTTTCGACATTGCCAGATGATGCAAAGTTTCACAATGATTGATCAAGGAGGTACATAGAAAAAAGGAGGGGCTCCCAAAAGGCATTTTTACTCCAATACATTTTCCATTGACTTTGTACTCACGCGTAGCGGCCTTTTTGGTATTACAGGAAAGTAGGGTAAGTATATTTAATGTTATAAGGCATTTAAACTTAGTGATATCTGTGACCACTGTAGTTTCATGAAATATCACAAAATTGCTTAAAACTACGTGGTACATGGTGATGACAAGTCATTATGTGATTGGTTAATGACAACCTTTACTAAAATTAAATGCAGCCATGTTGTGGGTTAGGGGCTTAGATATAGCTAAGTATTAGGTTTTATATTCTTTCGCTACCTATTATCACTTTATTAAGGTAATGGGTAGTAAAAAATGATATATCGTTTTTATATATTAAAAAAAACGCAGAGTACCGTGGTACTACCTAGGAAGTACCTCAGTACTTAAAATTTAAAAAATATGTGAAAAAAATCAAAACCACTGTATCACACTATATTTCACAAATATAGTGTATTTTCTATTTTTTACATTTCCCTACCTATTAAATCTTCAATAAAGTGTAAATAGGTACAGAACAACAGTAAACCCTATTACTTAGCTATATTTAAGGACCAAACCCAGAACACAGCTGAAGTGTAGTAAAAAGAATATGGGGGCATTTTAATTTTGCAAAGGCAGCCTTTAGCCTTTTACAAACTGTTGTGTCATTGGCATGAACTGTGATATACCGCAAAGTTACAGCAGTATACCATGGCACAGTATATTACAAAGGGACAGATTTATCATTGAACTGCATTACTCTTGCGTCACGCATGGTGTTGCAGGGGCAATGCAAAACTTAAGTCAGATTTACCAAGTAAAGCAAGGCCACCCCTTGTAACCCTGCGCTGCTTGATCAATCTGAAGAAACTTAAGGCAGCACAAGTTGCTCTCTTGTGTTACTCTACACACCATATGCGACATTCCTGCAAAAAATGTATGTTCATCCATTCAGCCACTTTCACACTACGTCTCTTTAAACTAGACTCTACCACATGACACATCACTACACTCAACTGTACGACACGAATCTCCACTGTACTACACATCTCTCCACTTCAATGCACGGCACGCCACTTAACTCTATGACAAGGCACTCCACTCTACGACATGCCACTACAGTACACTCTATGCCACTCCACTCCACTCTATGACACTCCACTCTATGCCACTACACTGTATGCCACTCAACTCTACACTATTCCACTGTATGTCACTCCACACCGCTCTACTCTACACTATTGTATTGTATGCCACTCTGCTCTATGCCACTCCACTCTACACTGTTCCACTGTATGCCACTCCCCTCTACCCCACTTCACTGTATGCCACTCCACTGTATGCTATTTTGGTATATGCCACTCCACTCTATGCCACTCCACTCTACGCCACTCCATTATACGCTATTCCACTGCGAGCCACTCCTATGTACACCACTCCACTCTACTCTATGACTCGCAACTCAACCCTACACCATTCCAGTATATGCCACTCCCCTGTATGCCTCTCCACTGTACTCTTCAACATACCATTCTGCTCTATGCTACTCCGATCTACTCTGACACACCACTCCACTGTATGCCACCCCAGTCTGTGCCTCTACACTATACATTATTCAACTGTATGCCACTCCACTGTAGGCCACTCCACTCTACATTGTTCCACTGTATGCCACTCCACTCTACCCCACTCCACTGTATGGTATTCCAATGTACATGACTGCACTCTATGCCACTGCACTCTACACTGCTCCACTATATACTATTCTACTGTACGCCACTCCATTGCATGCCACTCCACTCTACGCTATTCCACTATACACCACTCTAAAACACACTACTCGATCCCATGCCACTCCAGTATATGCCACTCCACTATATGCTACTCCTCTGTACTCTACAACACGTTACTCTACTCTACGCTACTCCACTCTACGACACGCCACTCCACTGTACACCACTCCAGACTATCCCATTACACTATACATTATTTGACTGTTTGCTACTCAACTGTACGCCACTCCACTCTATAGTATTGCACTGTAAACCACTCCACTCTACGTCACTTTATGCTACTTGACTCTACAACACTATCTACCACTCCACTCTACCACCCTCAATAACACTGTACTAGACGCCTCTCTACATCACTGTACTCCACTCTACAGCACTTCCCAACACTCTACGACTCACCACTCCACTCTAATGCACTCCACTCCATGGTATTCCATTGTATGTTATGTTATGTTATGTGATGTTATATGAGTTTATAACGCGCACAGCTACTCATGAGTGTCCTGGTGTGGTGCCTAGCGGGGTAAAGAGAAAGAGCTTCAGGAAAACAAGTGCGTTTTCAATTTCCTCTTGAACGTAACTGGGTCCTGGATGGTACGCAGGGCAAGAGGAAGGGCATTCCAGTCAACCATCGCTTTCAGTGTAAATGAACTGCCCCCTATTCTATGAAGCATGAAACGCGGGACCTGAGCATAACAAAGGGATGAGGACCGCAGAGGGGCGCGGAAACATAGAAGGAAATGCACCTCTGCAAGAAAAGAGGGCCACAACCGTGAAGGGCACTGTGGGCCAAAACCAATAGTTTAAATTTAACTCTATCCACCATGGGGAGCCAGTGGAGAGAACGCAGCTGTTGATGAACACTGTTCCTAGCTGGAATGCCCAATAAGAGTCTGGCTGCCGTGTTTTGAACCACCTGCAACTTCTTCAGCAGGTAGCCAGGGATGCCAGCATAGAGGACATTGGCATAGTCCAACCGTGACAGGATCAGTGCACAGGTGACCATTTTCCTCGCCACCTGAGGTAAAAGGGGGAAGAATCTTCTGAGCGTTTTAAGCAGGCCAAAACAGCATCCAGCCAGCTTCCTGATCTGTGGCGAGAAGGAAAGAGATTCGTCAAACCATACCCCCAGATTTTTACCTGGCTTCCCTGACGAGGTAGGTGATGGAAACTCAGGAGGCCAGAGCTGCTCTCTAAAGTTAAGGGGAAATTTACCAAATAGCAGGACCTCTGACTTTTCTTCATTGCACTTAAGCTGCGCCTTTGCCAGCCATTTAAAGATAGAAGAAAGGCAGTGTTGAACCGGTAGTACAGAGTCCGCATCTTTGTCCCAGGTAAAAAGCAGCTGAGTGTCGTCAGCGTAAGCCATCACCTTAGCCCCTAGCTCCTCCGCCAAATATATTAGAGGAGTAATATAGATATTAACAAAAAGGGGGCTAAGGGAGGATCCCTGGGGGACTTCCGTTGTAACAGGCAGAGTGGACGAGGAGGACGGTGAAATCCATATCTGCTCAACCCGCCCTTCCAAGAAGGACGGGAGCCAGCCCCACACAGCACCCGACAGACCAATCTTGGCCAGGCGTGACAAGAGAAGTGAGTGCGGAACCGTGTCGAATGCCACCGAGAGGTCGATCAAAATTAAGGCAGCTCTCCCGCCGGCGTCCAAACAGTCCCGGATGGCCTCCGCCACCTCCACCAGCACTGTTTCTGTACTATGGGACGCCCAGAACCATGATTGGGCAGGATACAGGAGTGCCTCCCTTTCCACAAAATCCGTGAGCTGTTTGTTAACCACCTTCTCACACACCTTCGCCAAAGCAGGAAGGAGGGAGATAGGCCGGTTAATCCCTGGACAAAGGGGGTCCAATGACGGCTTTTTTAGGAGAGGCAGGATCTTAGCCTCCTTCCAAGCCTGTTGTACCACCGCTTTCTGGAGAGACAAATTAATGATGGTGTTCACTTCTGTATATGCGACCTCTGCAACTACTGCCAGTATCCATGCAGGATAGGGGTCCGAGGGCTAGCCAGACTTTAGACCCTTAAGAATGTTAAGACATTCCAATGGGTCAACTGGCCGAAATGCAGACAAGGAATGAGCTGGATCAGCAGATTGACACTCCAAAGATGCCTCCAATGTAATGTCGCACGGAGTAAATGCCGCTTGGCTAGCCCGGATCTTATCTCTGAAACAGCAAGAGAGTGTTACACCAGGTAGGTGAAGATGAAGACACACTTGCTTGGGCCAGAGGGGCCGTGAAGCTTTGGACAATAGCAAAAATTTCCTTAGAGTTGTTATTGGCTAATTCAATATGGGCTGAGTAAAATTGCCCTTTGGCCAGTGTAATGGCTGCATGGTATATTTTCTGCTTGTCTCTGAGCTTCCGCTTATCTGCCGGGCAATAACCACTCCTCCGCCAGGCCCGCTCAAAGATTTTATAGTCATGCTTCAAAGCTTTAAGGGTGGGGTTGAACCAGGGTTTGGACGGAGATTCCCTAGCCAGCCTAGTTGGGCGACATGGCGCCACCATAGCTACTGCTTTTGCTACCCAGCTAGAAAACTCAGCTAAGCGTTCCTCAAGTTCCCACACCAGGCTCCTCTACTCTATGCCATTTCACTCTATGCCAATCTACGCTACTCGACTCTACAACACTATGTACCTCTCCCCTCTATCACACTGTACTGCATGTAAATCCACTCTACTTCACTCTATGCCACTCCACCCCACTTTCCAACACTCAACGATAAGCCATGCTACATTACACCACTCCAGTCTATGCAATGCCACTGTACTCCACTACACTCTACGCCAGACACTGTAACATAATATAACATGTGTATTTGTAAAGCACACGTTCACCGTGAAGGGTATCTTGGACAAGACTCAATGCCACAACACTCTAAGCCAGTCCAATGTATGCTATGACACTGTGCACCACAAGACACTACACCATGATACTCTACGCAATGATACTGTTAGAATCCGGGTTCTCTGGTTGGCACAGGTAGGTACTTGTGACAAGCAGGGAACCTTTCCTCTAGTCAGGGTAAGGGGTTACACTCCTAAAATAACCCCTGCACACCCTCTAGGTAGCTTGGCGCGAGCAGACAAGGCTTATCTCAGAGCGTTATAGGTTAAGCATTTGTGAACACATAGAGTAACCAAGTGACAATGCTACAAATGGACACCACACAGGTTTTTATCTTAAAAATAAGGATACTTTATATAGAGTTACCACAAGACCACCAAATAGGTAACAGAACTCTTGCGCTCCACAACCTCAAAGGGACCGGTCCACTTATCCTGGAGCGCACAAGGCTACATGGGGGCCAAGACCCACACCTTTTGTCCAGGCTGAAGCTCTACCAGAGTGGCATTTTGGTCGTACCACCTCTTCATCTCCTCCTGGCTGGCTTCCAGATTTGCCTCAGCAAGTTGCCTGAATCGCCTAGTCTGATTTCAGAAGGCCAGCATGTAGCTATATACACTCTGGGGAGGTTTCCTGGGAGATTGCTCCCAGCCTTCCTTGACCAGACTTAGAGGTCCTCTCACTGGGTGGCCATACAGGAGCTCAAAGGGGCTGAACCCTAGAGACTTCTGTGGCACCTCACGGTACGCAAAGAGAAGGCATGGCAAGAGGACGTCCCACTTATGCCTCATGGGTTCTTCCAGACCCATTATCATGCCCTTGAGAGTACGGTTGAATCTCTCAACCAACCCGTTTCCTTGGGGGTGGTAAGGTGTGGTGAATTTGTAGGTTACACCACACTCTTGCCAAAGGGATTTCATATACTAGGATATGAAATTGGTACCTCGGTCAGACACCACCTCTAGAGGGAATCCCACTCTGGAGAAAATTCCCATCAGTGCCCGTCCCACCACGGGGGCCGTCACTGTCCTCAGAGGGATGGCTTCCGGGTACCGGTGGCATGGTCCACCAGGACCAGGATAAACCTGTTGCCCATGGCTGTCCTGGGGTCCAGTGGCCCCACAATGTCAATCCGCACTCGCTGGAATGGGGTACCGACCACAGGGAATGGCTGGAGTGGAGCCTTCTGCTTCCTTCCATTATTTCCACTTGCCTGGCAAGTCTGACAGGTCCTGCAGTGAGTGTCTGAACTCCTGCGCATTTGAGGCCAATAAAAGTGGGTGACAAGCCTTTCAAAGGTCTTGTCCTGCCCCAAATGTCCTGCCAATGGCACATCGTGAGCCAGCCCCAGTAGGAAGGCTCTGAAGTCCTGGGGTACCACCAGGGCACAGGCTGACCCAGGCTCAGCAACCTTAGGCTCTGTATATAGGAGGTCGTTCTCACAGTAAATGAAATGTGACCCAGACTGATCACCTGCCGCCTGGTCTGCAGCCTGCTGCCGCATACCCACGAGAGAAGGGCATTCTTTCTGTGCCTTACAAAAGTCCTCCCTGGAGGGCCCTCCTTCCTGCTGCCAATGGGTCAGCTCAGGCAGGTCCCCCACTTCAGCTATCTGTTTCCCGGTAGGCTCCAGGGCATCCCCCTCAAGGTCTGCTCCCTCCTGGGCCGTGGGAACTTCAGGGGCCAGTTTCCCGCGCCCCCTGCCTCTTCTCTCTAAGGCCGGTCCCTGGGCCTCCCTCTCAGGTTCCAGGACCTCTTGAGCACCTCTACTTCCTGACATGGACCGTGTGGTGACACACGCCCAATCCGGCATACCCAACATCTCCAGGTGAGCACTCCGCTCCACCTTAGCCCAAGGTGAGCTCTCCAAGTCGTTCCCTAACAGACAGTCTACAGGCATGGCGGGCCTCACAGCTACCTGAAGAGTACCAGAGACCCCCCCCCCCCACTCAAAGGAAACCTGAGCCACCTTGCAGTGACTCTCTGTGTTGTCAGCGGCAACAACTGGATAGAATGCTCCTGGGACAACCTGCTCCTGAGACACCAGGTGACACTTGACAGCTGTCACACTGGCTCCTGTATCTCTGAGAGCTTCCACCCTACGGCCATTGATGGTCACCCACTGCCTGTATTTCTTAGTGTTATCAGGCAGCTGGGTTTGGGGGACCATCTCACAGTCTCCTAATGAGACAAGGGACATCTCTGCGGGACCCCACCCACCTTGGACTGTCATCTCCTCCCCCAAGGCTACACTGGCCACGTGCCGGGGCGGAGCACCAGTGGGTGCTGGTTTCCCATACAAAGGACACTTTAAATCAGAGGCAAAATGCCCCATGTTACCACACCTGTAACATTTTATGGGCCCCTTTTGAACAGGTGTACCTGTCGGGCCCCGGTCGGTTTCTGGGGTGGGGGAGGCTGAGAACCTTTCCCTTGGTTCCCTTGGGGATTACTTTGGGGCCTTCTTGGGAACTCCCTCTGTTTACCCTTGTCCCCCCCACTCTTCTGCTGGGGACCCTGCCCACCTTTAGCGGAGTCTCCCACTGAACCCTTGTGGACCCTGGTGCTGACCCAGCGGCCCGCCTCCTCAGCAAGCTTCCTAGGGTTAGTCAGCCTACTATCAACCAGGTGCTGGCGTAGCTCAGGAAAACAGTTACTGGACAAGTTCTCCCATGACATTAAATCAAGAAGCCCTTGAAAATCATTAACCTTAATACCCTTTACCCAACCATCCAGTGCTCTGCAAAAAAAAGTCACATACTCAACATACGTACTGTTTGGAATCTTGGTGCACCCCCTGAACCTTTGCCTATACAACTCAGGGGTCAACTCATACCTAGCCATCAAAGCTGCCTTCATATGGGGATAAGAATTATAATCATCTGAAGGCAAGTCTAGCAATGTGTCCCGCCCCTCACTAAGGAACCGTCCCCACAACCCCGCTCCCCAATCCTTCTCAGGGACCCGGTGGGAAGACATGGCTACTTCATAGGCTTTGAACCACTGCCCTATGTCATCATTAAAAAAAAATTCTTTTACCACATCTTTGGGTATGTACACCCTTGATTCTACTTGCACTGACGGTGTGCTGCCACCAGAGGGAGCAATTTCTAAACTCTGGGCCTTCAGCTCCAACTCCCTCAAAACCTTTTCATGTTCATACTGTAGCTTTTTTTCTTCTAGGGCTAACTTTCTACTTTCAAATTCTAACTGCCCACTTAACTTGAGCTTGGTCAGCTCCAATTCATGCATCCTACACTCTTTTCTATCTGCCAGCTCCTCTGGAGATAGATTTTTACTGGAAACACTGCTACCGGCAGGGGAAGGGGTTCTCCTTCCTCTTGGACTCACTGGCCCATCCAGCTGCTCCTCTGCATTATCATTATCAGTGGCATTCCTTGCTTCTACCCAGGCCCTCAGCGCCTTGTAGAACTCTGCCTTATGTTTGCATCCAGTTGTAGAAACATTAAATTTCTTGCAGAAGAATTTCAGCTGCTTGGCAGTGTAGCTATCCAATTTCTCTTCTTCCATTCAAATTCAGTATTCACAGAGACTATGGATGCTGCTTTCTCCACCATGGTTAAGTTTGGCAGTACTCAAAAATAGAAAGTCCCAAAAAGAAATCTACCAACAAGTATTGGTTGCGTTAAGGTCTGCACTCACTAAGTAGTGTTCACCAATTACTGTACATGAGTCACAAATGCAAGTCCAGAATCCTCACCGCTGACCACCAATGTTAGAATTCGGGTTCTCTGGTTGGCACAGGTAGGTACTTGTGACACGCAGGGAACCTTTCCTCTAGTCAGGGTAAGGGGTTACACTCCTAAAATAACCCCTGCTCACCCTCTAGGTAGCTTGGCGCGAGCAGACAAGGCTTATCTCAGAGCGTCATAGGTTAAGCATTTGTGAACACATACAGTAACCAAGTGACAACACTACAAATGGACACCACACAGGTTTTTATATTAAAAATAAGGATTCTTTATATAGAGTTACCACAAGACCATTAAACGACAAAAATACACGATACTGTTACTTTAGATGGTAGAAATTTGCTTAGTTCTCTTAAGTTCTTAAATGCGACACTTTAAGTCAATGTACCTTAGATGCGACACGCAGGGCACTGAAAGTTTTGCAACGATGCTGATGCGATGAAGTTTTTGGTGCAAGAAATAAAGACGTGAAGATCTTCCAGATGCGTTACGCTTCTCCGATGTTGCGAGAAGACTCGATTCGATGCGTCAGCTGCAGCGGCGTCACCCTTTACGCGATGTGACGACAGTGGCCTTGGCAGCGGCACTCTTCTCCGACGTTAGCGAGACGCTTCCGCTCGATGCGATGTTGCAGCGGCGACACCCCTTTACGCGTTGCGACGACAGCAGCTCCGACGGCGGCACGCTTCTCCGTGGATGCGAGGCGCTTTTCTTGATGCTGTGCAATGTGACAGCTACTATGGCTGCGATGGCGACACGCTTCTTCCTCGATGCGAGACTCTTTTCTTGATGCGGTGCAATGCGTCAGCTACGATGGCTGCGATGGCGACACGCTTCTTCGGCGTTGCGAGACACTTCTCGGATGATGCGAGACGCTTCCGCTCGATGCGATGCTGCAGCGGCGACACCCTTTACGTGATGCGACGACAGCAGTTCCGACGGCGGCACGCTTCTCCTTCTTGAGTCGCGCTTCCAGCTCCTTGCGACACGCAGTCCCTCAGAAGGCCCAACAACAGCAGCAGGCACCTCCAAAGAACTTTGGGGAACTGGGGGGTGAAGTCCACTGGGCAAGCTCAGCACAAGCCCTTGGAGATCTTTTAAGCACAAGTTGAAATAAAGTCTTTGTAGTCTTTATCCTCTCCTTTCAGCAGCAAGGCAACCACTGCAGGCCAATCCCCCAGGTCAGGGACAGTACTCCTCCTTACAGCTTTCCCGGTTCCTTCTCCTCAGGCAGAGGTTCTTCTTGTCAAGCAGGATCTAATTTCTTGGGAGCAGGGTCCCAATACTTATACCCCTAATTCCTTTGTTCCTCTGGGGTAAAGGGTCCTTTGCCCAGTCCACACCAGTTCCTGAGCACTTTGTTGACATGACTCTGCCTTTCTATTCAGGGTGCAGGGCAGAGACATCAGCCGCTCCACAGGAGGTGGAGCCAGCATTGTGGTGGCAGAGCACAGCCCTATTCAGAGTCCAGGTGCACTCCTCCCACCCATCTGGATGTCAATCTCTCTATTCACCACCAGGCTACCTAGCCCTGCCCCTCTGGGTTTTCCCAGCCCTGTCACTCACACAAACCAGACAGGCAGATACACATCATAGCAGAGGCGGGCTGAAATGGTTAGGCAAGCAAATACCAACTTTCTAAAAGTGGTATTTGCAAACACAGAATATTAAAATAAACTTTACTAAAAGATGTATTTTATTATTCTGAGTGCAGGCATACTAAACTCGATTTTCTACCATGTTCCCTGGGTCTGTTAGGATCATAGGATGTAACAATTCTAACAGCCCAATCTGGCCTATGGGAACAGGTAGCCTTGCAATAGTGAAAAACTAAAATGGCTGTAATTCACTATTAGGACATGCCACACACATCAGGGCTTGTCCTACCTTATGCTTACAATGCACCCTGCCCTTGGGCCTACCATAGGGGTGACTAATATGAAGTTAAGGGAAGGTTTAGGGACTGGGAAGTGGGTGCACTTGCCCAGTCAGCATGACAGTACCAGACTGCACGCAGGTTCTGCAATGGCAGACCTTAGACACATTTTACTAGGCCGCTTCTGCGGGTGGCACAACCAGTGCTGCAAGCCCACCAGCAGCATTTGTATTTACAAGCCCTGGGCACTCCTGGTGCACTTTACTGGGGTCTGACAGTAAACCAAATAAGTCAATCATGGAATCCAACCAACATATACATTTTAAATAGGGAGCACTTGCACTGTGGCACTGGTTGGCAGTGGCACAGTGCTCTGAGCAGCTAACACCAGCAAAACACATGAGGCACAGCGACAAAAAGTGGAAGGGAGACTTACGCCAAGGTGCCAGGTCTAACAGATATTCTACAATCTGACACTTTCTGATGTGAAACTGTACAACACTGCATTCTACGCCACTCGGGTCTATGCCAAGAATCCATTGTATGTTATGTTATGTTATGTGATGTTATATGAGTTTATAACGCGCACAGCTACTCATGAGTGTCCTGGCGTGGTGCCTAGCGGGGTAAAGAGAAAGAGCTTCAGGAAAACAAGTGCGTTTTCAATTTCCTCTTGAACGTAACTGGGTCCTGGATGGTACGCAGGGCAAGAGGAAGGGCATTCCAGTCAACCATCGCTTTCAGTGTAAATGAACTGCCCCCTATTCTATGAAGCATGAAACGCGGGACCTGAGCATAACAAAGGGATGAGGACCGCAGAGGGGCGCGGAAACATAGAAGGAAATGCACCTCTGCAAGAAAAGAGGGCCACAACCGTGAAGGGCACTGTGGGCCAAAACCAATAGTTTAAATTTAACTCTATCCACCATGGGGAGCCAGTGGAGAGAACGCAGCTGTTGACGAACACTGTTCCTAGCTGGAATGCCCAATAAGAGTCTGGCTGCCGTGTTTTGAACCACCTGCAACTTCTTCAGCAGGTAGCCAGGGATGCCAGCATAGAGGACATTGGCATAGTCCAACCGTGACAGGATCAGTGCACAGGTGACCATTTTCCTCGCCACCTGAGGTAAAAGGGGGAAGAATCTTCTGAGCGTTTTAAGCAGGCCAAAACAGCATCCAGCCAGCTTCCTGATCTGTGGCGAGAAGGAAAGAGATTCGTCAAACCATACCCCCAGATTTTTACCTGGCTTCCCTGACGAGGTAGGTGATGGAAACTCAGGAGGCCAGAGCTGCTCTCTAAAGTTAAGGGGAAATTTACCAAATAGCAGGACCTCTGACTTTTCTTCATTGCACTTAAGCTGCGCCTTTGCCAGCCATTTAAAGATAGAAGAAAGGCAGTGTTGAACCGGTAGTACAGAGTCCGCATCTTTGTCCCAGGTAAAAAGCAGCTGAGTGTCGTCAGCGTAAGCCATCACCTTAGCCCCTAGCTCCTCCGCCAAATATATTAGAGGAGTAATATAGATATTAACAAAAAGGGGGCTAAGGGAGGATCCCTGGGGGACTTCCGTTGTAACAGGCTGAGTGGACGAGGAGGACGGTGAAATCCATATCTGCTCAACCCGCCCTTCCAAGAAGGACGGGAGCCAGCCCCACACAGCACCCGACAGACCAATCTTGGCCAGGCGTGACAAGAGAAGTGAGTGCGGAACCGTGTCGAATGCCACCGAGAGGTCGATCAAAATTAAGGCAGCTCTCCCGCCGGCGTCCAAACAGTCCCGGATGGCCTCCGCCACCTCCACCAGCACTGTTTCTGTACTATGGGACGCCCAGAACCATGATTGGGCAGGATACAGGAGTGCCTCCCTTTCCACAAAATCCGTGAGCTGTTTGTTAACCACCTTCTCACACACCTTCGCCAAAGCAGGAAGGAGGGAGATAGGCCGGTTAATCCCTGGACAAAGGGGGTCCAATGACGGCTTTTTTAGGAGAGGCAGGATCTTAGCCTCCTTCCAAGCCTGTTGTACCACCGCTTTCTGGAGAGACAAATTAATGATGGTGTTCACTTCTGTATATGCGACCTCTGCAACTACTGCCAGTATCCATGCAGGATAGGGGTCCGAGGGCTAGCCAGACTTTAGACCCTTAAGAATGTTAAGACATTCCAATGGGTCAACTGGCCGAAATGCAGACAAGGAATGAGCTGGATCAGCAGATTGACACTCCAAAGATGCCTCCAATGTAATGTCGCACGGAGTAAATGCCGCTTGGCTAGCCCGGATCTTATCTCTGAAACAGCAAGAGAGTGTTACACCAGGTAGGTGAAGATGAAGACACACTTGCTTGGGCCAGAGGGGCCGTGAAGCTTTGGACAATAGCAAAAATTTCCTTAGAGTTGTTATTGGCTAATTCAATATGGGCTGAGTAAAATTGCCCTTTGGCCAGTGTAATGGCTGCATGGTATATTTTCTGCTTGTCTCTGAGCTTCCGCTTATCTGCCGGGCAATAACCACTCCTCCGCCAGGCCCGCTCAAAGATTTTATAGTCATGCTTCAAAGCTTTAAGGGTGGGGTTGAACCAGGGTTTGGACGGAGATTCCCTAGCCAGCCTAGTTGGGCGACATGGCGCCACCATAGCTACTGCTTTTGCTACCCAGCTAGAAAACTCAGCTAAGCGTTCCTCAAGTTCCCACACCAGGCTCCTCTACTCTATGCCATTTCACTCTATGCCAATCTACGCTACTCGACTCTACAACACTATGTACCTCTCCCCTCTATCACACTGTACTGCATGTAAATCCACTCTACTTCACTCTATGCCACTCCACCCCACTTTCCAACACTCAACGATAAGCCATGCTACATTACACCACTCCAGTCTATGCAATGCCACTGTACTCCACTACACTCTACGCCAGACACTGTAACATAATATAACATGTGTATTTGTAAAGCACACGTTCACCGTGAAGGGTATCTTGGACAAGACTCAATGCCACAACACTCTAAGCCAGTCCAATGTATGCTATGACACTGTGCACCACAAGACACTACACCATGATACTCTACGCAATGATACTGTTAGAATCCGGGTTCTCTGGTTGGCACAGGTAGGTACTTGTGACAAGCAGGGAACCTTTCCTCTAGTCAGGGTAAGGGGTTACACTCCTAAAATAACCCTTGCACACCCTCTAGGTAGCTTGGCGCGAGCAGACAAGGCTTATCTCAGAGCGTTATAGGTTAAGCATTTGTGAACACATAGAGTAACCAAGTGACAATGCTACAAATGGACACCACACAGGTTTTTATCTTAAAAATAAGGATACTTTATATAGAGTTACCACAAGACCACCAAATAGGTAACAGAACTCTTGCGCTCCACAACCTCAAAGGGACCGGTCCACTTATCCTGGAGCGCACAAGGCTACATGGGGGCCAAGACCCACACCTTTTGTCCAGGCTGAAGCTCTACCAGAGTGGCATTTTGGTCGTACCACCTCTTCATCTCCTCCTGGCTGGCTTCCAGATTTGCCTCAGCAAGTTGCCTGAATCGCCTAGTCTGATTTCAGAAGGCCAGCATGTAGCTATATACACTCTGGGGAGGTTTCCTGGGAGATTGCTCCCAGCCTTCCTTGACCAGACTTAGAGGTCCTCTCACTGGGTGGCCATACAGGAGCTCAAAGGGGCTGAACCCTAGAGACTTCTGTGGCACCTCACGGTACGCAAAGAGAAGGCATGGCAAGAGGACGTCCCACTTATGCCTCATGGGTTCTTCCAGACCCATTATCATGCCCTTGAGAGTACGGTTGAATCTCTCAACCAACCCGTTTCCTTGGGGGTGGTAAGGTGTGGTGAATTTGTAGGTTACACCACACTCTTGCCAAAGGGATTTCATATACTAGGATATGAAATTGGTACCTCGGTCAGACACCACCTCTAGAGGGAATCCCACTCTGGAGAAAATTCCCATCAGTGCCCGTCCCACCACGGGGGCCGTCACTGTCCTCAGAGGGATGGCTTCCGGGTACCGGTGGCATGGTCCACCAGGACCAGGATAAACCTGTTGCCCATGGCTGTCCTGGGGTCCAGTGGCCCCACAATGTCAATCCGCACTCGCTGGAATGGGGTACCGACCACAGGGAATGGCTGGAGTGGAGCCTTCTGCTTCCTTCCATTATTTCCACTTGCCTGGCAAGTCTGACAGGTCCTGCAGTGAGTGTCTGAACTCCTGCGCATTTGAGGCCAATAAAAGTGGGTGACAAGCCTTTCAAAGGTCTTGTCCTGCCCCAAATGTCCTGCCAATGGCACATCGTGAGCCAGCCCCAGTAGGAAGGCTCTGAAGTCCTGGGGTACCACCAGGGCACAGGCTGACCCAGGCTCAGCAACCTTAGGCTCTGTATATAGGAGGTCGTTCTCACAGTAAATGAAATGTGACCCAGACTGATCACCTGCCGCCTGGTCTGCAGCCTGCTGCCGCATACCCACGAGAGAAGGGCATTCTTTCTGTGCCTTACAAAAGTCCTCCCTGGAGGGCCCTCCTTCCTGCTGCCAATGGGTCAGCTCAGGCAGGTCCCCCACTTCAGCTATCTGTTTCCCGGTAGGCTCCAGGGCATCCCCCTCAAGGTCTGCTCCCTCCTGGGCCGTGGGAACTTCAGGGGCCAGTTTCCCGCGCCCCCTGCCTCTTCTCTCTAAGGCCGGTCCCTGGGCCTCCCTCTCAGGTTCCAGGACCTCTTGAGCACCTCTACTTCCTGACATGGACCGTGTGGTGACACACGCCCAATCCGGCATACCCAACATCTCCAGGTGAGCACTCCGCTCCACCTTAGCCCAAGGTGAGCTCTCCAAGTCGTTCCCTAACAGACAGTCTACAGGCATGGCGGGCCTCACAGCTACCTGAAGAGTACCAGAGACCCCCCCCCCACTCAAAGGAAACCTGAGCCACCTTGCAGTGACTCTCTGTGTTGTCAGCGGCAACAACTGGATAGAATGCTCCTGGGACAACCTGCTCCTGAGACACCAGGTGACACTTGACAGCTGTCACACTGGCTCCTGTATCTCTGAGAGCTTCCACCCTACGGCCATTGATGGTCACCCACTGCCTGTATTTCTTAGTGTTATCAGGCAGCTGGGTTTGGGGGACCATCTCACAGTCTCCTAATGAGACAAGGGACATCTCTGCGGGACCCCACCCACCTTGGACTGTCATCTCCTCCCCCAAGGCTACACTGGCCACGTGCCGGGGCGGAGCACCAGTGGGTGCTGGTTTCCCATACAAAGGACACTTTAAATCAGAGGCAAAATGCCCCATGTTACCACACCTGTAACATTTTATGGGCCCCTTTTGAACAGGTGTACCTGTCGGGCCCCGGTCGGTTTCTGGGGTGGGGGAGGCTGAGAACCTTTCCCTTGGTTCCCTTGGGGATTACTTTGGGGCCTTCTTGGGAACTCCCTCTGTTTACCCTTGTCCCCCCACTCTTCTGCTGGGGACCCTGCCCACCTTTAGCGGAGTCTCCCACTGAACCCTTGTGGACCCTGGTGCTGACCCAGCGGCCCGCCTCCTCAGCAAGCTTCCTAGGGTTAGTCAGCCTACTATCAACCAGGTGCTGGCGTAGCTCAGGAAAACAGTTACTGGACAAGTTCTCCCATGACATTAAATCAAGAAGCCCTTGAAAATCATTAACCTTAATACCCTTTACCCAACCATCCAGTGCTCTGCAAAAAAAAGTCACATACTCAACATACGTACTGTTTGGAATCTTGGTGCACCCCCTGAACCTTTGCCTATACAACTCAGGGGTCAACTCATACCTAGCCATCAAAGCTGCCTTCATATGGGGATAAGAATTATAATCATCTGAAGGCAAGTCTAGCAATGTGTCCCGCCCCTCACTAAGGAACCGTCCCCACAACCCCGCTCCCCAATCCTTCTCAGGGACCCGGTGGGAAGACATGGCTACTTCATAGGCTTTGAACCACTGCCCTATGTCATCATTAAAAAAAAATTCTTTTACCACATCTTTGGGTATGTACACCCTTGATTCTACTTGCACTGACGGTGTGCTGCCACCAGAGGGAGCAATTTCTAAACTCTGGGCCTTCAGCTCCAACTCCCTCAAAACCTTTTCATGTTCATACTGTAGCTTTTTTTCTTCTAGGGCTAACTTTCTACTTTCAAATTCTAACTGCCCACTTAACTTGAGCTTGGTCAGCTCCAATTCATGCATCCTACACTCTTTTCTATCTGCCAGCTCCTCTGGAGATAGATTTTTACTGGAAACACTGCTACCGGCAGGGGAAGGGGTTCTCCTTCCTCTTGGACTCACTGGCCCATCCAGCTGCTCCTCTGCATTATCATTATCAGTGGCATTCCTTGCTTCTACCCAGGCCCTCAGCGCCTTGTAGAACTCTGCCTTATGTTTGCATCCAGTTGTAGAAACATTAAATTTCTTGCAGAAGAATTTCAGCTGCTTGGCAGTGTAGCTATCCAATTTCTCTTCTTCCATTCAAATTCAGTATTCACAGAGACTATGGATGCTGCTTTCTCCACCATGGTTAAGTTTGGCAGTACTCAAAAATAGAAAGTCCCAAAAAGAAATCTACCAACAAGTATTGGTTGCGTTAAGGTCTGCACTCACTAAGTAGTGTTCACCAATTACTGTACATGAGTCACAAATGCAAGTCCAGAATCCTCACCGCTGACCACCAATGTTAGAATTCGGGTTCTCTGGTTGGCACAGGTAGGTACTTGTGACACGCAGGGAACCTTTCCTCTAGTCAGGGTAAGGGGTTACACTCCTAAAATAACCCCTGCTCACCCTCTAGGTAGCTTGGCGCGAGCAGACAAGGCTTATCTCAGAGCGTCATAGGTTAAGCATTTGTGAACACATACAGTAACCAAGTGACAACACTACAAATGGACACCACACAGGTTTTTATATTAAAAATAAGGATTCTTTATATAGAGTTACCACAAGACCATTAAACGACAAAAATACACGATACTGTTACTTTAGATGGTAGAAATTTGCTTAGTTCTCTTAAGTTCTTAAATGCGACACTTTAAGTCAATGTACCTTAGATGCGACACGCAGGGCACTGAAAGTTTTGCAACGATGCTGATGCGATGAAGTTTTTGGTGCAAGAAATAAAGACGTGAAGATCTTCCAGATGCGTTACGCTTCTCCGATGTTGCGAGAAGACTCGATTCGATGCGTCAGCTGCAGCGGCGTCACCCTTTACGCGATGTGACGACAGTGGCCTTGGCAGCGGCACTCTTCTCCGACGTTAGCGAGACGCTTCCGCTCGATGCGATGTTGCAGCGGCGACACCCCTTTACGCGATGCGACGACAGCAGCTCCGACGGCGGCACGCTTCTCCGTGGATGCGAGGCGCTTTTCTTGATGCTGTGCAATGTGACAGCTACTATGGCTGCGATGGCGACACGCTTCTTCCTCGATGCGAGACTCTTTTCTTGATGCGGTGCAATGCGTCAGCTACGATGGCTGCGATGGCGACACGCTTCTTCGGCGTTGCGAGACACTTCTCGGATGATGCGAGACGCTTCCGCTCGATGCGATGCTGCAGCGGCGACACCCTTTACGTGATGCGACGACAGCAGTTCCGACGGCGGCACGCTTCTCCTTCTTGAGTCGCGCTTCCAGCTCCTTGCGACACGCAGTCCCTCAGAAGGCCCAACAACAGCAGCAGGCACCTCCAAAGAACTTTGGGGAACTGGGGGGTGAAGTCCACTGGGCAAGCTCAGCACAAGCCCTTGGAGATCTTTTAAGCACAAGTTGAAATAAAGTCTTTGTAGTCTTTATCCTCTCCTTTCAGCAGCAAGGCAACCACTGCAGGCCAATCCCCCAGGTCAGGGACAGTACTCCTCCTTACAGCTTTCCCGGTTCCTTCTCCTCAGGCAGAGGTTCTTCTTGTCAAGCAGGATCTAATTTCTTGGGAGCAGGGTCCCAATACTTATACCCCTAATTCCTTTGTTCCTCTGGGGTAAAGGGTCCTTTGCCCAGTCCACACCAGTTCCTGAGCACTTTGTTGACATGACTCTGCCTTCCTATTCAGGGTGCAGGGCAGAGACATCAGCCGCTCCACAGGAGGTGGAGCCAGCATTGTGGTGGCAGAGCACAGCCCTATTCAGAGTCCAGGTGCACTCCTCCCACCCATCTGGATGTCAATCTCTCTATTCACCACCAGGCTACCTAGCCCTGCCCCTCTGGGTTTTCCCAGCCCTGTCACTCACACAAACCAGACAGGCAGATACACATCATAGCAGAGGCGGGCTGAAATGGTTAGGCAAGCAAATACCAACTTTCTAAAAGTGGTATTTGCAAACACAGAATATTAAAATAAACTTTACTAAAAGATGTATTTTATTATTCTGAGTGCAGGCATACTAAACTCGATTTTCTACCATGTTCCCTGGGTCTGTTAGGATCATAGGATGTAACAATTCTAACAGCCCAATCTGGCCTATGGGAACAGGTAGCCTTGCAATAGTGAAAAACTAAAATGGCTGTAATTCACTATTAGGACATGCCACACACATCAGGGCTTGTCCTACCTTATGCTTACAATGCACCCTGCCCTTGGGCCTACCATAGGGGTGACTAATATGAAGTTAAGGGAAGGTTTAGGGACTGGGAAGTGGGTGCACTTGCCCAGTCAGCATGACAGTACCAGACTGCACGCAGGTTCTGCAATGGCAGACCTTAGACACATTTTACTAGGCCGCTTCTGCGGGTGGCACAACCAGTGCTGCAAGCCCACCAGCAGCATTTGTATTTACAAGCCCTGGGCACTCCTGGTGCACTTTACTGGGGTCTGACAGTAAACCAAATAAGTCAATCATGGAATCCAACCAACATATACATTTTAAATAGGGAGCACTTGCACTGTGGCACTGGTTGGCAGTGGCACAGTGCTCTGAGCAGCTAACACCAGCAAAACACATGAGGCACAGCGACAAAAAGTGGAAGGGAGACTTACGCCAAGGTGCCAGGTCTAACAGATATTCTACAATCTGACACTTTCTGATGTGAAACTGTACAACACTGCATTCTACGCCACTCGGGTCTATGCCACTGCAGTCTACCGTGTTCTACAAATATCTATGACACTCTTCACTACCAAACTCTGGTCCACTCTATGTCACTTCACTGTACAACACTATACTTCAGTGTATGTCACTGTACACCACTCTAGAACACTCTATGCCACTGTATGACACTCTACTCCTCTCAATGACACTCTATGCAATTCCCTCTATGCCACGCCACACCAATTTTCTCCACTCTGCTCTATGACACAATACTCCAGTGTACCACACTCTCCTACACTACTCCATTCTTCATCCTTCAACTCGACGCCACTTTATGCCACTCCACATTACCACACTCTACCTATTCTGTCACTTCAATCCACAACAATGTACTCCACTCTATACTACTCCACTGTACTCCACACTATGACAGTTTCTGACACTCTACGACACGCCATGTCACACCACTCCACTGAACGACACATCACTCCACATTATAACACTTTACACCACTCAATGCTGTGGCCCTCCACGGCACTCTACTGTATGAAACGAAACTCCACTCTGACACTTTACCCCACTCTACAACACTTTACTCTATGCCGCTCCACTCTACGACACTCTATCGTATACAACTCCCTACTCCCCTTTCTGCCACTCCACTCTACTATACTTCCTACAGTTTATGACACGCCACTCCACTCTACAGCATTCCACTCCATGCCACTGTACTCTACATTATTCCACTGTACAGCACTCCACTCTACCCAACTCCACTCCACACCAGTCCACTCTACTCTGCTCTCTGACACTCTACTCCACTCAACGACAATCTACTCCCCTCCACTATACCACAGAATACTCCACTCTATAGCACTCCACTGTACAACAGTGAACTCTAGTATATGCAACTGTATGGCACTCTAGTTTACTCTGTAGCACTGTACGACACTCAGCTCCACTGTACGACACTCTACACAACTCTCTCTATGCCACTCCACTGCACTTTAATGCAGTCTACTCTATGACACACTACTCCACTCTACTCTACTGTACTACACCACTGAACTCTACACTACTCCACTCTACATTACTCTTTGTCACTCAACTTTATTCCACTGTATGCCACTCCACTCTACCACATTGTACTACACTCTTCTCTACTCCATGCGTCTCCACTCTATAACACTATGATCCACACAGTACCACTCCACTCTACTGTACAACACTTTCCAAGACTCTACGACATGCCAGACCACTCCACTGTATGACACAGTAATCCACTCTATGACACTTTACTCCACTGTATTCTACACCAGGCCACTCTTTTTTTTCTGAATTGTATATAGCGTGAACTGGACCCGAAGTGCTTTACATGAGCACCAGTTGCATTATAGACTGACACATTCATTTTTGTTAGGCAGGGGGAGATTAACTGACTTGCCCAGTATCACAGGATGTTGACCGTCCCTGCCAAGACTCGACCCCGGTTCCCCAGCTTCGAAGTTGACCGCCCTAGCCGTAAGGCCATACCCTCTCCTCACATTCTCTCTACTTCACTCCACGGCACTCTACTCCATAACATAATACTCCACTCTATGGCACTTTACTCCACTCTTTTCTACACAAATCCACTCAGCACCAATTCGTTCTACTCCACTTGGCGATACTTTTTGCCACCCTATGCTCTGCATTCTACACCACTCCACTCCAGGACGCTCTTCTCCACTCTATGCAACTCCACTCTACAAAACTCTATGCCACTCTGCGAGGCTCTACTCCACTCTATATCTGTACACGCCACTGTACAACTGTGCACTCTGCACTATACCTGTGCACTCCACTCTATCTCGGTACAATATCAGAGTTCCGCAAGGGTCAACACTATCTCCGGCGCTATTCAACCTATACGTAGGACCACTAACGGATATACTACAAAAAGCGAACATTTCTTTCCACATGTACGCCGATGACACCCAGCTGTACATCAAGGTCACATCATCTGAAGAGATAAAGACCATGAACCATGCACTATCGAGAACCATCCAATGGTTAACGGCTAACCACCTGAAGCTAAACCCCCAGAAAACAGAATTCCTATTGATTACACCCCAAAAAAAGCAAATCAAATATAGTAGAATGGACCAACACCATCACTGCTCTAAAATGTACTCCGAAGATTGTCAACTCTACTAAATCTCTGGGAATTACTCTGGACAAAAACCTGAACATGTTAGCACATATTAACTCAATGGCAAAAAACGCCCGTTTCCATTTAAGTTACCTGCGGAAACTGAAACCATTCCTAAATAAAACAGATTTAAAAATAGCAGTTCAGGCACTGGTCATATCAAGGATTGAGTATGGTTGCACAACTCTGGCCGGGCTCCCCAAGATCTCAACAGCACCACTGAAAGCATGTCTGAATGCTGCCACAAGACTTATATCTGGATCCAAAATATTCGACCATATCACCCCTCACTTGAAAGCCCTTAACTGGCTGCCCTTCGAAGCAAGAATTCAATTCAAGTTGGCATGCATCACGAACAAAGCATTACACCACAAAACTCCAGTTTACCTCGCAAAAAAACTCACGCTATCAGGAGGGTGCCGATTCTCCAGGAGCCATGCAGACCTACTATTGAAACCGGCTCGTTTTTGTAAGAAAAGAACTTATGATAGAGCATTCTCCGGGGCAGCTCCAAGAATCTGGAACGCTATCCCCCCTAACATTAGAAGAATTCCATCCATCACGGCATTCAAAAAGGAAGCAAAAGCATTCTATATGAGGAAATTCATAAGTACATAGAGCAGAATCTTTGTCACTGTCTACAAACTTATCATGACTATTCCATGTGCCCGCTAGCCGCTCACTAACCTTATATGGGCTTGTATATACATGTTCAAAATGTAGTCTATTACTTTAAACCACTCATGGTAATTCAATTGTTTACTGATGACTATATGTGTATATATTATCTGTATATATTATCTTTTGTTGCCTAATGTTCTGTTCTAAACTTGGTAGGCATCTAATGACTTGTAATGTATTTGGTTCTGTTTCACCGAAATTCAGCTGTAAAGCGCTCTGATACCCTACGCAGGGTCATGTTCGCGCTATAGAAAACACTAAATAAATAAATAAATAAAAAAATAAAATACAACACTCTAGTCCATTCTACAAGACTTTCCAACACTTTATGACACAGCACTCCACTGTACTCTACGAGGCTCCACTCCAGCTTATGACACTATGCTGGACTCTGTGCTATGCCACTCCACTCTGTTGAACTCCATGGCACTCTATTCTACGAGACACCACTCTACTCTATGACTATGGCACTTTACTCCACTATACACTATGCCACTCCACACTACTCCAGTCTATAACACTACATAGTTCGACACCCTCTGCCACTGGACTGTATGACTCGTCACTCAACCACTAGACTCTACGTTTTGAAAGACTTTTTTATTTTATTTAAAAAAACATTGAAATTCAATGGAAAATCAAAGATTAAAACGCAGTTATAGTTAAGTAAACGTTATTGATTCTTTCTATATAAATCGAACTTTAACTACACAAACATTAGAAATTCTTAAGTTATAGTCATACCTTAAATTTATAACGTATGCACCACCTTTAAATACAATAACTTTATTTCTTCTTTCTATACAATCAAAACTTAAACTACACAAACATTAAAAATTGTAAAGTTGCAGGTATACCTTAAATATAGAATGTATGCACCATCTTCCCATTATAATAACTAGTGCACCTCCAAATACAGTTTTTAGCTTGTTAATCAGACAACAATAACTATAACTTCCTCATTCTCCATGCACTGCTATAGCATACCCTTTCATACTACATCACGTATGCCATATGAAATCATAGCATTTATAACAACACAAATGGCATCTCAAATCCCATCATTTGTGAGAACACAGAGCATGGTAGAGTGGTGATGTATAGTTGTTGTGGTGTGGGTAGCGAGCTTAAAACAGTGTATATGGAGGTGAGATAACTATAATAATGTAAAGGTGGTGCATACATTTTACATTCAAGTTCTAACTGAATCTTTAGAATTTCTAATGTTCTTGTAGTTTAAATTTTGGTTTGTCAGGCCTGATATAGTTAGGAATTAGCATTTAAAAAACCTTTGAAATTCACTAAAAACACAAAAGATTTTAGGGGTGTTATAGCTAGCTGGACATTTCACTCGAACAAAACCATTGAAATTCCTCTGATATAGTTAGTTGTACTAACTACATCTCGCGCGCCCGCAATCCACTGCTGATGATGTCACATATTACATCATTCATGACATGGTCAGTGACATCACTGATGACATCTCAAATGACATCACTGATGACATCATCCATTGAATGTGGTTTGGTTCGTTATTTAAATATGTATTATATATCTAGCAATTTGCATTGAAGAATGAGTGGATATATAAATATAAATATCTGGATGGAGGATTTAGTAGCAGTGTGATTGACTGTTTACTTGATTAATTTATAGTGTCTCACTAAATATATTGGATAGTGACTAAACTGTGTGAATATCTGTATCACTTTGTCAGTTGTTGTGTAAACTGCTGCACTAGTTGGTTACCAGCTATGTGAAAGTCTATATTATTTATTGATTAGTTAACTGAGTATTTGTATGGGAGAGTGAATGTGTGTGTGGTTCGGTGGGGGGTGTGTGACTGCCCAAAGATGTGTGAATAGTTGATTCATTAGGTATATGAAGTTAAAACTACATGTTATAACAGTTGTTTGGGTGAGTGAATATCTTTATGGGTGTGGCGATAAGCAAATATATGTCTCAATGGTACATGTCCAACAAACTAGAAAAATCAAAGCCAGTGTATGTGTCAGTTGTATATAAATAAGTATACATAAGACTCAGTGATTGTATGAGTGACTGTATGGATAACTGTATACTTGTAATAGTGTTTTTATAACACACTAAGTATGAGTTATTATCTATATGAATAGATGAAGTGGTGTTTTTATAAGTGTATATCTAAGTAAAAGTAAGTATGATCCATTGTTTGCATAAGTGAGTAGGATGACTTCATAAGTGATTAAGATGTGTGCTGGTGTGTAATGTCGATGTAGGTGTATTTGATAGTGTTCTATTGATCATTGACAGCATCTATGAGTGAATCTACAGGTATGTGATTACATGTGTGTATAGATCTAGGAATCACTGAGTGGATGTTTAGAAACTTGTATTGGTGTGTCAATGGTTTTAAATCTGGCACTCTGTATTTTACAGTGAGTGATGAAAGGTTATACTAGTGTATGATGAGGTGTATCTGATTTTCACGTGGATGATGTCATTTGAGATGTCATCAGTGATGTCACTGACCATGTCATGAATGATGTAATAAGTGACATCATCAGCAGTGGATGCGGGCGCGCGAGATGTAGTTAGTACAACTAACTATATCGGAGGAATTTCAATGGTTTTGTTCGAGTGAAATGTCCAGCTAGCTATAACACCCTTAAAACCTATTTTTTTTTCAGTGAATTTCTAAGGTTTTTTTAAATGCTAATTCCTAACTATATCAGGCCTGAAACCTATGGTTTTTTCAGTGAATTTCAAAGGTTTTTTAAATGCTAATTCCTAACTATATCAGGCCTGAAACCTATGTTTTTTTCAGTGAATTTCAAAGGTTTTTTAAATGCTAATTCCTAACTATATCAGGCCTGAAACCTATGGTTTTTTCAGTGAATTTCAAAGGTTTTGTAAATGACAATTTCTAATGTATTAATTGTTATACTGATTATTTTGATACTGATTTACTACATTTTGTAAACTGTTTATTTTTAGATATTTTATTTTTTTAATTACATTATACATTACAAAACAAAATATACTTTCTCAGAATGAATTACTTTAGGGATTGTCGGCGCCACTCCTCATTACTTAGCGCCTGGGAGCTTATGTTCTCTTTCTTGTAGCTACTCTGTTCAGTTTTAATACTGTATATATTTTAACTGTGTTGCTTTTACCTGCCATATTCCGGGGCTGTGTCCTTGCATTTTCGGTGTCCCTGCCCGATCCGCCGCGGCTGCATTGCCGTTTGAGCGGCGGGAGAAAACACCTCACTGACCCAGTACTCACTTCCGGCAGGACGCGGTCTAGTCGTCCGCCGGAAGGGAAAGTACTTAACCCGCATGTGCCATACGCGCAGCGGACGAGCGCAGCGGGCGCGCCGGATGCGCGCCTAAGGCAAGCCCGTCTGCGCCCGTCCGCGGCCGACCGGGGCACGGGGCCATACCCCCTGGCAGTCTCTTGCCACCTCGTCCATACACTAAGGAGGAGCTCACCAATCTCCGCTCGAAGTCTGTTAAGGAGTGTGAACATGGTATTGATGTAAGCAAGTACGACCAGGAACTGCCATGCAAGCATTGCGGATATATCCTGAGTAATCACTCCACAGGGAGACTCTCTGGTATGCCCAATGCACTGGGTAATAGCAGGAAGATTAGATGCGCCCTGCTCAACTGCAGGTCTCTAAAAAAACATAGGCTAGAGATCCATGATCTCCTGATTGATAACAGATGGGATATGTTGTTTTTAACAGAGACCTGGCTCAACGAGGATTCGGACCCTGAATTAACGGAGGCTCTCCCCTACGGTTATAAAATCTGCAGGCAAGACAGACCCAGCGAGAGAGGGGGGGGGCATCGCAATAATTTATAGGGAGAGTGTTAAATGCACCCTAGAGCCCGCTAATGTTGCTGACAGTGAAACAGGAGCCTTCTCCATCTTGATTGATACCAATACGGTCATTAAGGGTCTATTAGTGTACAGACCTCCTGGTGCCAGTAAGGTCTTTACTGACAGTTTGGTACACAACACCATCTCTTCAGCCATGCGCTTTAATAAATATCTCCTGCTAGGTGATTTTAATCTTCATTTTGAAGATGTCAACAACACAGCAGCACAAGAAATGCGGCAAGAGCTGCATACCTTGCAGCTACAACTCTGCTCTACCCTGCCCACACATCGTCTAGGGCATCAGCTGGATTCTATTTTCAGCAATTGGGATAACATTAAGCAGGAACCCCCCATACCATTGATATGGACTGATCACTCCCTTGTCCCATTTTGGTTCCATCTGAAGGCTCATAATAATCGGAACCTTACCACTTGCACCAGGAGAAGACAAAGGAAATGGGCTAAATTTTCTCACGATATGTTCAGGGACAGCTTTATCCAGGAAGGCCTCCCCACTGTGTTGGGTACTACTCTTAATGAGGCTTGCACAACCTTGGATGCACATATTACACTTGCTCTGAATTCAGCAGCTCCCTGGTCTAACAAGGGCCCGGTGCGATTAACTAAATCAGCACCTTGGTTCAATGCGGAATTAAAAGAAGCCAAAGCTGCTTGTAAACGGGTAGAACGAGCCTGGAGAAGGGCCTACCTATCAGAAGCAGGAATGCGGTATAAAGTCTGCCTCAAAAACTATCATGCCTTGATTAGGAAAACCAAGGCAGCGTTTTACACCGATCGCATTGACAGGGCTAACTGCTCCACTAAGGAGCTATTCATGATTTATAAAGAGATCTCAACATTATCCTCCATGGATGAACAGGCTGGCGCCTCTGCGCAAGCCTGTAACAAAATCGCTGAGTTCTTCCAAAAAAAGGTGTTGGACATCTATTCCACCTTTCCTTGTGATGCCAGAACTGGCCCCAATAGGCTCCCCCCCATGATGAAGTCAGATGGGGGGAAGTTAAGGAAGGCTGCATTAGCCAGTTCCTTGTTCCAGATGAGGAACTTTTGACAACAGTAGCGAGGGGAATTAAATCAGGCTCCCCTAGGGATCCTGCACCGGCCAAAATATTGGCTAGTTCTATGAGCTTCTTAGCCCCCTATGTTAGACACATACTTTCCCTATCCTTTGACTCAGGCAAGGTTCCGCCGGGATGGAAACAAGCAGTCGTACTACCCCTTAAAAAAAAACCTCAGGTTAGTGCCACTCAGCTGAACAACCTACGCCCTATCTCCCTATTACCCTTCTTTTCCAAACTAGCCGAGAAACTGGCTAACCAACAACTCACAGCACACATAGAGGCGAACGGCCTTTTTCACACTAGCCAGTCAGGCTTTCGTGCTCATCACTCCATGGAGTCAGCCCTGCTTTTTTCTACGGAGGCGCTGAGGAAGCACGTGGATGAAGGGCAAGTAGCAGCACTGATACTTCTCGATCTCAGTGCTGCCTTCGACACTGTGGCACACCACACCTTGCTACAGTGTTTGAAGAGAGGGGGAGTAACAGGAAAAGCGTGGCTTTGGCTAGAATCATTTCTGACTGACCGCAGCTTCTATGTGGAGCAAGGGGGCAATAGATCAGATGTTTTTGATCTTAGGCAGGGAGTCCCTCAAGGTTCTAGCCTCAGCCCCACCCTATTCAATTTATATGTTACACCTGTGGCGCTTATTGCTGAGCAGTATGGGGTTGAGGTAGTAACATATGCCGATGATACTCAGTTGGTCGTTGCTCTGACCCAGCCAGCGGAGCAGGCCGCTAGTAAATTCACATCCTGTCTTCAAGACCTTTCAGCCTGGATGGCCAGTAATTGCCTCCGCCTGAACGGTGATAAGACAGAGGTACTTATCGTCGGCAGATCCCCCTCAGTTTGGACCTCGGCCTGGTGGCCACAGGCCTTGGGACCTCTCCCGATCCCAAGGGATCAGGTGAAGAATTTAGGCTTCTGGATCGATTCAAACCTGACTTTTGACTACCAATCCTGGTGTGTCTCTGGCACCTGCTTTGCTATCCTTCGCAAGCTGAGAAAGACGCTTGACTTGCTCCCGGAATCTGCTAGGAAAACTTTGGTACATGCCCTTGTCACCTCCAGGTTGGACTATGGGAATGTCCTCTATCTGGGAGCAAATGCAAGCTGTCATCGAAGACTCCAGACTATCCAAAATGCCGCCGCTCGCTTGGTACTTCGGCTACCAAGAAGAGCTCCTTCAAAAAAAGCCTTGGAGAAATTACACTGGATTCCTATTAAGGAACGGGTTGATTTTAAGGCCCTATGCGTTGCCCACAGAATAATTCAGGGGAAATGCCCGGGCTTCTTGCGCAATTTGCTCTGTCCTTATACTCCTGCTCGACAGCTGCGCTCCCTCGGAGTTGGTTTCCTCTCGATCCCTAGAATCAAGAGGGCTAGGATGGGAGGGAGATCGTTCCGCTCCTTAACTGCCCGTAGATGGAACACTCTCCCCCCCCCCGACTACGGACAGAACCATCGGAACTGATTTTTCAGAAAGAGTTGAAGACGTTTCTTTTCCCCAAGGGCTAATCTTCTGCTGCCTTGGTCTTGTTGAGTAGGTGCTGCTGCGATCCTTGATAGCGCGGGGACACACTGGTAAGTGTAACCAGGCGCTTTACAAACTCAGAAATAATAATAATAATAAATACTTTGCAAATCGGCAATAGACTTTTAAGTACAGTAGTTACAGTTGTTGCAATGGGCAACACAATTTCAAACACAATGCAACATTGAGCTCAATGTGAATTTCTAGTCAAATGCAATTAGTTACTTTATGGATTACTTTTGTAACCAGAGGACTGGATCCTAGATTCAGTCCTTGGACATCTCCTGTAAACAGTTGAGTAAAAGCCTTTTAGTTACAGTAGTGATTTTTAAGGAATATTATTGTATTTTGTTGACACTTAGAACATTTTTCACATAGAATCACCAATGTTATCCTATGGCAGAAAATTCACTTAGCAGGTAATAGTGTTATTGTTACTTTTTCTTATCCAGTGGTGGATCCTGGATCCAGCACTGGCCAATCTCCTGTAAACAGTTGAAAGAATGTGATTAAGTCATACAGACGATTTTTTAGGAATATTTTTAGTTTGTGAAAATAGACACTTAGAAACTTTTCTGGTGAAAACCACACAATGGACTCCTATGGAAGGAAATACAAGTTACTGGTAAGTACGCTTAGAATTACTTTTCAGGGTCAGTGCTGGTCTAAAAGATGCAGCACTGGGTTCTCTCCTGATAACAGGTGAGTAAATCGGAATTCGTAGTTTGGCTGATTTTAGAGGAATATTTGTACGTTTCAACATTGGACACTTAGAAACTTTTCTGGTGAAAACCACACAACGGATTCCTATGGAAGGACATACAAGTGCGCTTAGAATTACTTTCCAGGGTCAGTGCTGGGCTGAAAGATGCAGCCCTGGGTTCTCTCCTGATAACAGGTGAGTAAATCAGAATTTGTAGTTCGGCTGATTTTAGAGGAATATTTGTACGTTTCAAAAATGGACACTTGGAAACTTTTCTGGTGAAAGCCACACAATGGATTCCTATGGAAGGAAATACAAGTTACTGGTAAGTACGCTTAGAATTACTTTTCAGGGTCAGTGCTGGTCTAAAAGATGCTGCACTGGGTTCTCTCCTGATAACAGGTGAGTAAATCGGAATTCGTAGTTCGGCTGATTTTAGAGGAATATTTGTACGTTTCAAAATTGGACACTTAGAAACTTTTCTGGTGAAAACCACACAATGGATGCCTATGGAAGGAAATACAAGTTACTAGTAAGTACGCTTAGAATTACTTTTCAGGGTCAGGGCTGGGCTAAAAGATGCAGCCCTGGGTGCTCTCCTGATAACAGGTGAGTAAATCGGAATTCATAGTTCGGCTGATTTTAGAGGAATATTTGTACAATGGCGAAGGAAGGGGGCGGGGCCTGAGGTGACGTGTGCAAACACGCCCTGTGGCGTGTTTTAAGTTGGGGAATTAATTCCTCTTCAATCCAGAGGTCCCCTGGGGGCCAACTAGCCCACCAGGTACCTCCAGTATGCGCCAGGGAGCTGCATTGCAGAGAGGTGTTCAGAGGCCATGCCCCTTTTTACAACACTGCGTAGCCCCCCTCCTCTGGCCACTTTAAGGCCCCGGGGACCCCATCCCCCGGGGCCGGCCATTGTTTTTTTTTTTTTTTAAATGTTTAATCTGGGAGGGGGGCAATGTGGCCCCCCTCCTAGGCCACTTATGGCACCGGGGACCCCATCCACCGGGGCCTGGCCTCTGTTGGGGGCCGTGGGGGGGTCCCCAATCCCCCCACGGTGCCAGCCGGCTCCCCATATCCTGCGGGAGCTGGCATTGCTTTTCCACATAGGTAGCAGCTAACATGCTGCTCCCCATATGGAAAAGCAATCAGCTTTGCTTCATTGAAGCATGAGCAGGTTTCCCTGCTCTCGCTTCAATGAAGCAAAGCAGTTTGCGGCTCCCGCCCTGTCATTGCAAACTACAGTGTCCCGGGGGTGGGCACCCCGGGACACTGCAGAAGCCGGCCCTGGGGGGTGGTGGTCCCCAGGGCCTATTCAAGGCTACAGGAGGGGGGGGCGCGTGGCCCCCCTCCCACATTGACAAGTTGCCCTGGGGGTTGGCAGTCCCTGGGGCTGGGGGGGCCTAAGAACACCCATCCCAAATTACTTCAAGCCCCGGGGGTGACGGTCCCCGGGCTGGGGGGGCTGCAAGCCCCCCACCCATTTTCAAGAAGCCCCGGGGGGTGGCGGTCCCCGGGGCAGTGTGGGGGGGATTGGGACCCCCCACACTTTTTTCATTCTGCCCCCGGGATTTGGCCCCCCTGGGGGACAATTACCAAAGAAGCGCGGGAGCCGAAATTTGCGCTGGGTGCGCGAATCTCGCCGATTTGTTTTTAAAAAAAATGCTTTTTTTGGCCCTGGGGGTCCTTGTGGAACCCCCTGAGCAGGCCTAGGGGGTCAGGGTGTTTTTACCCTGCCCCCTTTTTGCGTTTTTCGTGTTTTTCGCGTTTGTTTTATAGGTTTCTTGTGCCTCGGTTCTACCGAGGCACAAGATGGCTGCCAACACTTCCTGATCTGGAGTGTTGACAGCCAATTAGAATACAGCTCGTGCACGGCAGGGTGCGCGCTGGGTGCGGGGAGGGTGCGCGGATCCTCCGAGGCCATAGATATATCTATGATTTTACTTTTGATTTTCTCAGGAACTACTGAACGGATTTACACCATTTAAGCAAAAGGCACGAGTCTGAACTGAGGACTACCTCTTTGCCAAATTTGGTGTAATTACGTTCAGCAGTTCGGGCTATAGCTGCGTCAAAAGGTCCTATGGGAAACTGCATGGGGAAAACCCGTTTTGGGACCCCCCTTTTTTCTCGGCCCCCGCTTGACGAATCACCGTGAAATTTTCAGGATAGGAGCGGACCAAAAGTTCGGAAAATTTCGCGAAGATTCGTCAATCGGCACCAACGCTATTCCAAATATAATGTTGCGGATTTCCTATGGAAAATAGGTCCTAACTATATCTACCTACTGGCGAGTAGGTAATATATGTATATATATGTATTTACATGTATATATTTATATATATATATGTATTTACATGTATATATTTATAAACTATATTTTTACTTTACCACTACCCAACCCTAAACCCTAAAATGACCCTTACCTCCCTTTACCACTACTCACCCAAACCGTCACATGACCTAACATAACTCCATTTACCAGTATCCACGCAAAACCTTAAAATTATTCTTACCTCTTTTTATCACTGCCCACTCCTAAACCCTAAAATGACTTCTAGCCCCTTTACAACTGCCCACCCCTAAACCCTAAAACTACTCATGCTTCCCTTTACCTCTACTCACCCCTAAACCCACAAATTGCCCATACCTCCCTTTACCACTGACCAACCCTAAACCCTAACATTACCATTACCTCCTTTTACAACCACCCACTCCTAAACCCTAAAACTACCCTTCCGTCCCTTTACCAATGCCCACCTCTAGACCCTAAAGTTGCCCTTATCTCCCTTTACCTCTACCCATCCCTAAATCCTAATATTACCCTTAGCTCCCTTTACCAATGCCCACCCCTAAATCCTAAGATTACCCTCACCTCTCTTTACCACTACCCACCCCTAAACCCTATAAATATCCTTTTCTCCCTTTACTACTACCTGCACCTAAACCTTTTTTTCTAAATGACATAATAATTGTTATTTAAAAAAGAAATGTTACCTGCATTCGTTGTAAGGGTACAAATGCATATCTGCTTGGTACTTAACTGAGTGGTAAAGGCTGAGTGGTAAATGCATTGAATGGTAAAGACTGCCTTGTAAAGGCTTATTCCCCCTTTTTTAGAGCTGAGAAGAGTACTGAAAAGCAACAAGAGTACATTTGTCTGTCTACCCCGCAAACTGTAGTGGATCGATTTCTCGATCCTCTACCTCTCCCAACAATCACGAAGACAGAGAGAGAGGCTCTAGACACTGTAATAGCCTCGGCAGATGTGACACGGGCCCTGCATGCCCTGGCCCGAAATAAAGCTCTGGGACTAGATGGGTTCCCCTAGAATATTACACGACATTCTCGGTGCACCTAGTCCCTCGATTAGTAGAGGTGTTTGCGGTGGCACTGAAGAAGGGAGAACTGCCGAAATCCATGCGAGAATCCGTAATTGTGACGTTCCTGAAACCGCACAGGGACCCACAACAAATGGGCTCCTATCACCCCATATCGCTGCTGTCCGCCGATTGCAAACTCCTCTGGAAGACACTGGCGGATAGATACGTAATAATCATACGCTCCCTGATCCACCCGGATCAGTGCGGTTTTATACCCGGCAGATGCACGTCCCAGAACATACGTCGGGTCTTCCACATCCAGGATCAGGTAAAGGGGATATACCCTCGAGCGCCCTGTCTCATCCTAGACCTTGAAAAGGCCTTCGACTCCCTCACATGGCAGTTTTTGTTTTCGGTGCTGCAGCGAGCAGGTGTTGGGCCCACCCTCCTAGCTAATACGCGCCTACTGTACACCGGGCTGACCTCGCGGGTGCGCCTGGGCCGGTACATCTCGACGGAGTTTGCGGTTCAGCGGGGCACGCGACAGGGCTGCCCATTATCCCCTCTGCTTTTTGCTCTGGCGGTGGAGCCTCTCGCCATCCGACTCCGGCGGGAGGGGGAGAGCTGGGGCATCCCGATAGCGGGAACGGTGCATAGTGTATCCTTATACGCTGATGACCTGCTGATCTATGTACTAGACATTACGGACGATCTGACTCCCCTCTGGGAAACTTTGACGGAATTTGCCGCGGCCTCGGGACTACGGGGGAATTGGGATAAATCCACGATATATCCGCTGCATCCGGAACTGCCCCCACAGGAGGTTCGCCTGGGAGCTCAGCGGGTGCCCTGGAGCACGGAGGCCCCCCGATATCTCGGGATCCGTCTTTACCATTCCTCCACAGATATGTTCGAGGGCAACCACAGCAGGGCATTGGCGAGTATTAGGGCCATGGTCGGATTTTGGAAGAGCCTTCCATTGGCTCCCATTGGGAGAGTGGCATTGGCCAAAATGATCATGGTTCCAAGATTGCTGTATTTCTTTACCAATCTGCCAGTAATCCCGCCCAGAGCTTTTTTTCGGGACCTAGACTCCCTCCTCAGTGCGCTCATTTGGGGGTCCGCCAGGCACAGAATAGCCCTGACAAAACTGCAGCTGCCCACTACACAGGGTGGCTTAGGAGCCCCCTCATTCGAAGCCTACTTCTTGGCAGCACAGCTGCAATGGCTGTCCCACTGGACGGCAGACAGGTATAATGTGGAAACTCATACCGTCGCAGGACGGATATCGGTTCCGGAGATCCGTCGCCTGCTCCTCCCTGGCACTCAGCCAAAGCGCACATACCCTCTACAGGTGTCAGTGGCACGTAGGTGCATGCTGCGGATACACCGCATGTCCCCGGGGACTCCGTTGTACTCTCCTCTACTCACTCTGGTGGGGTGGCCCAAACAGGAACACTACTACACAAATAGCGCGCTTCGCATATGGACATCGTGTGGCTTAACGGAGGTGGAGTCCCTTTTCGAGGACGGGCAACCAAGACCATTCCATAGCCTGGTAGAGGAATAAGATCTTCCCCCGGGACAATTCCTGCTTCACCGCCAACTCCTAGATAGCTACCGACCATATCAGGACCTAAGCAAAGGGGAACCACACACACATCCGGTTATCCACACGATTCTACACATGGGAGCAGGACGCCATCTAACTACATGGCTTTATAAAGCCATACGGGAACTGACTAAAAAGCCACTGGAGACCCTGCGAGCCACCTGGGAAGCTGAAATCGGACGGGTGCTTCATGAAGGGCAATGGGGGAGAGCTCTGAAGTACCCTAAGAAGGTCTCTAGAAACGCACGCTTTAAAAACATTCAATATTACATCCTACACAGGGCCTATCTAACTCCTGCGCGCCTCCAACGATTCTATCCTGACACTCAGTTCCTATGCCCCAGATGTCATGTGCGGAATGCAGACTTCCACCATATGTTTTGGAGTTGCTCCGTCATTAAAATTTTCTGGCACCACGTTCACACTGCTCTGGGTACCCTCACTGGGCTAACTTGTATGAACACTTGGGAGGCCAGTGCCATAGGCATCTTTCGCGCAGGTAAGCAGCATAGGGTGCAGACTCGCTTCCTCTCCCTTGCGGTGTTCTTGGCCAAGCGCAGCATCGCCATGCATTGGCATTCCCCCACCGGTCCACCGTTGGTGGCGTGGGTGGGAGCTACACACAAATGGGCGGCGGCAGAGGAGGAGACATTGCGGGAGGAGGAGGTGAAGGGGACCCGCAAGCACCCGATATCGATGGAATGGGCCATGTTATTGTATCAGTTTAGGCAGCTTTCCCCAGGAACAGACCCAAATGACAGCTCCTCTACATCGTCAGTCCCGCGCACACAGTCACAGGCCCCACCCAACTGATTTCTCGGAATCCCACCCACACGAGCTCATCACAAGCCCTAGCGTCTGGTAAACTGTCGCAATCCTCGGTCGAACCAACTAGGATAAGCAGACATGAGTCGTAGAGGTGCCTTGCCCATACGACGCTGTGTACCCTTACTAGTGTAACTGGATATGTTCTACCATACCCGTTCCTTAGTTTATGCCCGTGTTACGCCCCAGTTCCTATGCCATATCTGGAACCCGAGACAACAGGATATAAACATCTCGCTATCTCTATACACTGTTTATGCTCCCTGTTTACGTACCAGCAATATATACAGTTGCTATGTCCCCCTACTGGATGTATGATCTGCTATGACTATTTGACGGTTATGTATGATGGATAATGTGTGAAATATGAAAATGGCAATAAAAATAAGAGTAAAAAAAAAAAAGAGTACATTTGTCTGCGTGCAGACTTTAAAAGGTACATACAAATATTTAAATTGTTGATTTTTCAGTAAAAAAAGGTCTTTCATCCAGACACTAGGATAAGTGCATCTTCTTTGGATCTTGGAAACAGGATGATTCAGTACCAGCTAAGAGAATGAATTGGTGATCTACGGCAAGCAGCCCTGCCAAGTACCGCGCATCAGGGGTTAGATTAACGCATTTTAGTGCCTGTATCCGATTCACCATGCTAAAATGCATTAGTCACGCATTAGAGCGATCCTGGGGCCACTGCAGTACAACAAAGGATGCTGAATGACGCTGCATAACAAAGGCAGCCAGCACAGTAATTAGTTGCTCTGGCCGTGCCTGCGCTGCTGCTACTACTCAGCTTCTGCCACAATTGTCTCAGCTTACATTAATTCACACGGGGCAGTAATATTTGTTTAAAGGCTTACTGGGACTGGCTGTTTCTAATCAATCAGTGCCCAGGCTTGCCTCTGAATCTCTCTGGGCAGCCACGTACTCTGCCTAAGCATGGCTTGGGGTTGAACAACATAAGTAACACAGTTGGATGATTATCCAAACTGCACTCATAGCTGCCATAGTTTCACACTGCTTATGTGTGACATTTCCATGATTTCAGTGTACTTGTGAGTGACATTGTACGGCAAATGTGTGACACTTCAAATGAAAGTTATTTTAATATATGTGTAGTAGAATTTCAAAGGAAAGACTTGCATAGTCACAATGCTTTCTCAGTTGCTTTCTGGGACATTGTAGCACTATAAATACCAAGTCACTACACCCAACTGACCCCACACAGGATGCAACTCTGTTATTCTTTTCTTAACACACACAGACATCTGCAGAGATGGCATTTACCAAGTGAGGGTTCGCAAAGTAAAAGACTGCATTTTCCACCTATGCTATTTCATACCTGCGAACCTACAAATTAATGCCACTGTGTGAGGAGGGGCGGGGTCTTGAAAGAGATGGGGCCTCATGCCGAGAGCTACCTAAGAGGCACTCTGCCCCCTCACCAAGCCCCCCCACCCGCACCTCTCCAATAAAAATAAAAATAAAGTGCTGTTGTGGCTGTCGCTGATGTCTTGGGGTGTCTTCACACCTCTTAATAGACATCAGCTGCTTACAGCCTCGAAAAGTAGTGTGAATCAATAAGGAGGCAGCAAAGAAGAGCGATGCTATAGTGAACCTATTTTAAGCAGCAAGCAGGATTACACTCCGTATAGTGAATACAACAGGTCTTGCAGACAGTGCATGCGTGCTGCCCAGTCTTGACCTAAAAAGGTGCACTGCACACATAAGATTACCGATAAACTCAAGTTAAAGTAATTGGCAAGAAATTGATTTTTTTACAGGAACGAAATTAGTTAATGAAACCAGCGGAGATCTATGTGGATTTATAACCAGAAAGTATAGGAACCGAATCCTGGTTGACATGAGGGTGGGGAGCGGTGTTACTGACTGCTGTATTTATAGTGCTACTAGGTCCCAGCCTGTGACTGAAGGCACAGTAAATATGCAAGTGATTTTTTTTTTTTAATTGTATTGAATACAGCATATGATAAACAATCATAAAATGAGCAAAAAAGTACTGTTTCATAAATTGCATAGCTGGAAAATGCAGCATTTCACTTTGTGAAACCTCACTTGGTTAATGACATCCCTGCAGATGTCTGTGTGTTAAGAAAAAAAAACAGAATTGCATCTTGTAGGGTGCAGTGGGGAATAGTGACTCGTTATTTATAGTGCTACAATGTCCCAGACTGCAACTGAGCTGAGAAGCATTGTGACTATGCAAGTCATTATTTTGAAATTGTACTACACATATTATAAAATAACTTTCACTCCAAGTTTCACACATTTGCTGTACAATGTCACTCATAAGTACACTGAAGCCATGGAAATTTCACACATAAGCAATGTGAAACCTTGGCAGGTATGGAGGCAACAGATCCAAGGAAGGTCCTACCACTCCATAACCATGTATGTAGTCGTTTTTTACAGGTGTGTAAAAGAGCATTCACCTCTCTGATACAGAAGAACAACCGGCCTCCTGTCTGGAAAAACTTCCTCAGTCAGTAAAATAGTTAATTGGCATAGAGAGCGGACTAGTGGGTTATAGTGTGGCCATCATATTGGGGATTCAGAGATGCCCTCTCTTGATGGAAAGTTCTTGCCAGCAAGGTAATACTAGAAAGGGTGTGGAGCCGAAAAGCCTTGAAAAAGAGAAGGTGGGAAGCTAACCCCCAACGCCCCAACATAACCATATAAATGTTATTACCTAATTGCCTGTATTGACACTACTTTGGCGCTCTCCAGTGTCACAGCAGAGCTACTGCAGGCATGTGGAAAAATCTATGTATCTCGTTTAAAACCTATTACAGATTAAGTAGGGTTTTATCGGATATTGCCACTATAAACAGAAAACTGGAAAGCTTAAACATGTTTTATAGAAAATGCAGCCTGTGAATAAGATGCTGACCGAGTAAAATGCTAACTTCAGCCTGCAATTAAATAAGGGGCTAAATTCTGCATTATCTTCTCAGGGCGCTTTGCGTGCATGGAGACATCGGAAGACATTTGTTGAGGAGCTGAGTGACTATGAACTCTGCAGTACAAATTTTGGGGTTTAATTCTGATTACCCCTCGTTTAGTTCAGAATATCTTCAAATACATCACTTGAGCGTAACAAGTGTGATTACTATTCATACTGTATTTGAGTTTTAATCCCTTCACCATCCCCTGGAGTAAGACTTGACTGCATTATTGCAACTTTTGGAGTCCGCTTTACAAAATGAACTAATCTGATCTCCAAATGGAATGAAATAGTCTATAGCGCTACAGCACTAGCCTGTTCTTTAGTTTCTTTTTCAGTTTGGGCAATCCCATAGGAACGAGATGCGATATTAGAAGCTAGTTCCCTATGCCACCCAACCACTGATTCCGTCTGAATAATCATAGAAGATTCAAATAGTGCCAGTACTCAGGGGAAATGGGAAGTTAGTAAAAGAAGAAACAACACCCTCCTTGACTAGTATGCTTTTTCTGTGCACAGGTAGTTCTCGCTGGTTCACTTTCTGGTCACTACAGAATGTCTATCTAACATATGAAATAAAAGTGATAAGTAGAGGGCACTCTGATACAAGGTGTAAAGGATAATCCTGTTTACTTCTCCTGAATTCAGTTTACCAAAGAAATCCTCCTTTCCCACTTAAAAAAGTGTGTTTTTTGGCAAAACAGTAATTGCATATGAAGATCCCTAGAAAAACACAAAAACAATATTATCACTGAATAATTTTGATAAAGAGCAGTAACATATCTGAATTCCTTATGGAACCCTCATATTACCTATTTAGCCAATGAATATCATGCCAAGGATCTGGGGACTTATGGTATCATTCCCTTAATACTTCCAACAGTGAATAAGTACTGGCAATTGCATTAGATCGCCAAATGTCCTACAGCAGACCTTAAGACAACAGTCTTGCGAAACAAACAAGCATTTGTAATGCAATAGGTCTCACAGTTACACGAGTTAAAGCTATTGGCATTGTAAATGACAATGCCAATAAGCATTGTTATTTGCAATGTCAATAGCTCAAACTCGCGTAAATGCGAGACCTAATGCATTGCAAATGCTTGTTTAAAGATGATTGTGAGTGCTGTGTGTGGCAAAGTTGTCCCCTGATTTGGTGAACAGCTGGCTTGTGTCAGACTAAATCCTGATAGGCATATTAGTGGTATGTGTTGTGATTGAAAAGCAATACATTTATAGTATGGCAATGAAAAGTCCTTATTTAAGGGGTTTTTCTATATAAAATGTTGCCTGCAAATAAAATGCTGGGCGGATAAGATGCTGCCCAAAAAAGATGCTAACTTCCACCTCCAATAAGATGCTAGCTGAATTAGAAGCTAACTTCAGCCTGCGAATAAAATGCTAGCTGAATAAGAAGCTAACTTCAGCCTCTTTAGTTATAATTGAACAGTTCGTAAACACCGTTGTAACGTTTTCCTTCTGTGTTTAGACTCGAGTATCTGTTTCATATCTTATACGTAATCCATGTACTCTTAAGTCCTTATGTAATGTAACTGGTTCTACTGTAAAGCGCTCGGACACGTTCGGGAAAGGTACACGCTATAAACGCAAAAATACAGACAACACAGTAACTGACGTCATAGAACCGTTTGCATCAGTGGCATGCAAAGTGACATGGGCGGAAGAATAGACACCGCTAAAAAAATGTGAAAAATAACAACACCTTACTAAAAAGTAGCCGAACACCGCTGTTCTCAAATCTACGTTATTTGATTCCAGAAACAGAAGGGAACTAGAATGCCTAATTTAAAACTGTAATTGCACGCCTAAAATCAATGAGCCATCACAAAATAATGCAGCCCTCTTCCCATTGCCAAACATGCTACGGCATTTTCATTATGCAATTTGATAACATAACGAAGCGCTGCTAGTGATCTCTGCAGCCGCGCCTCGTGATTTCGTAATTCTTTCAGTCTTTGTTTTGGCCAGTGCCGGAAATGCAATTTTCCAGTCCTCCATGCTCTCGCCTCCCCCTCGTGACCCGGAACAGGAAGCAGAGAGAGGGCAGGGAGAGGCGGTAGGAGATAGCAGCTGACAGTTTCCATAGCATGGACTAGAATGATAATATTCTTCCCAAAGTACTAGATTGGAATGACGCGTTGCTTTGGGGTAAGAAGTCCATTATCTAGGCATTTTCCTTCCTCTGGTAAAACCATCACCGTAACCCAGAGAAGAAAAGAGCTGTGTGCTTTTGGATTTTTATGTATATAGGGAAAAGCGAGTTGTAGGTGTCTAGATGCGTGTCACTGTGAGGTAAGACGGAGTGTTGAGGTGGATGTGCGTGCGCTTGTGTGTGTGTCTGCGCGCACTCTCCTGCCGGATGGAAGTGCGTGTTGTGCTGTTTGTGGCGAAAGATGCAGCTGAGTATATGGACTTTGTCCTTCAATGGCAAAAAGTGCTGTTCAAAGGTTGGTTAACGTCGGCTTTGTGTCTGTGGGCTCATGACACCTATTCTGCTCTTCATACTGAAAAAAAGAAGACGAGGTTTGTTTACGAACTGTGCCTTCGGTTCTGTTCATTGGGACTGGAAGGAAGCAGAACTTAGAAAGCAGTGAACTCACTGGTCATTTGGGTAGCACCAATTTTCAGTTTGATACACAGCTGAGGTGTTTTGTTTTCGAGCGGCCGGAGACGCAAAATGTGGTGGGGGAGGGGGAGAAGCGGGAGTTGTGTGTGCGCGTGCGTCATCGCGATCGCTCTGAAGGCGAAAGTGAACGCGATGACGCACACGAGTTTTCAAAGTGCTGCTGGCGGCCGGCTGCGCGTGGGCACGATCGTGTGAACGCAAGCGTTAGGCCAGCCAGCAGCACTTTGAAAATCCCACATACAAAATGTCTCTTCGAGCCAGCGCAAGCGCTGGGGCTCAGCGAGACCTAAAAAAGGTGCTTTTCTGTTTCTCATATAGTGTGTTCTATTTTCAACAACTTTCAAAACTCCAGAAGTGATGATACTGAAGAACAGATAACCAGTAAGGTAAGTCCTTCAACATATCACATTTTTACTTTGCACCTTAACTAATGTGTAGCAACAGTCCTCTGTTGAAAAAGGGGTTTACTATCTATTGCAGGTCCCCAAATTCCTTCTGCGGAGTGGTAAAACAGACAAAGAAATGGGCAAGCTCCATGGCTCCCTAAGAGGCTGGAGACAGGCAGGTTTCAGGAACTCAAGTAAGCCCCCAGGGCCCGATTCGGGCTGACTGACAGAGAGATGATAGACGAGAAGACAGAATTCCAGCAGTAAAATATCAGCATGGTAAGAAGATACAGGTAAGTATTCAGTATAACAGGCAAAATGTTGGTCTCAGGATGTAGCTTTTATTCCTGCGGTGCCTGAACGTCAAAACTGCAAAGTCTGTTGTCTTCGGGGATGGGTGTGGCCACTGGTCAAAAAGACTAGACTGCATCCTCTGTGACGGACAGTATCCTGGTCACAGCTGCATCAGTGTGCTATTAGAAGAGCTACTGTAAATATCGGTGTGTACCCCGTATACTGCCCAGTAACCACCTACTGCCACAGGACCTAGTCTAGAGGGAACGATTTAGCTATGGAACTAAGATGTATAACAACTAATATCAGCTTTAGTGTTTCACCTAAATATGCTGGAAATAAATACGGTATTTTAAAGCTAGGAATGGCCCACAACTCAGTGACATTTCCTTGGGAAGAGCAGCACATGGCCTTGTCATCAGAATTCATGCCACCACGCCTATGGACTAGTTGGAAAAATGGAACCAGGAAAAATGGTTTGCAATCCCTGTCTCCCATTTTCAGAAATTGTGTGCTCTTGGGCAATCACTTTTTCACGTATTCATCTTCTCCCCTTTTGGCAAGATTGGGAGTATTTAGAATGTATGTAAGAGCTGCTACTCAGTGTGGGGATAACATAATTTGATTGGCTACTACCTGTGGATGTGGAGATCTGTCCAGTCTCATGATACATTCACCATACTGCAATATGCTAATAAATGTATAGACTTTTCAGCAGGTAGTAGTTTGCTGCATTGCCTGGTCTACTACTTTAAAAAACTGTTTCATACTGGGTGAATCATATTCCACCTGCACATCTGCCCATTGTTTGAAAATATTTCCCCACTTTCAAGTAGGCCTAATGAAAAAACAAACAGCAAGGGCATACACCCATGATTAGTCTCCAGCATGGTTTTAATTCATACATTCATGGCTGTTTAGCCGCAGGTGGCTAGATTTGCATTCAATACCTTAAACATGCTCCTTATTCTGCATTGTGCAAGACTCCTCGTGTGCTGCAGCTCCTCTCTTCCAGCCACAGAAAGCACCACTTTTGAACGGGCTGAAAGATTGAGAGTTGCTTGTCACTTGAGAGAGTTAAAAGTGACAGGGAATAAACATGTGCGACAATTCGTGACCCACAGTGCCTCCACGCGAGCAGCAGGACAGGAGACATGACTGCAGGACAGACCTGCAAAATGCATCACTGCTGGCCGCCCTAAACTACCAACAATGACCAGTGTTAAAAATATGGAAGACCACACCTTTATTTGTGATACAAATTTCCAGTAGTTTTATTGCATAATTAGTCAAAATAACAGGGTGCTTTTTGCAAAAAAGAGTACACATCACATGTCAAGCCAACAATCAGTGGGTGTTGCAATTTGGTTGAGCCTATTCAGTGCACCCAGAGTGTTTGCTTTATTGAGCACCCAGTTTTGGACTTTTTACTGTAGGTGAATCTCACTACGTTTCTCACCCACAGTAATCACATATGTAATTGGACTGCACATGTTTGCAGCCAGCAACCTTTTAAGAGAAGGCTGCTGTGATGCAGCAAGGGTAAGGGTGCACATGGCTGGTTACACGTGAACATATGTACACACGATGTGTGCACATGTGTGTGGGTTGCACGGGCTGCACTTACACATGGGAGACTACTGCCTTGAGGTAGCCTGGCACAGTGGGGACTCTTCAGAATTAGAAATTGACCACGGGTAGGCCATATAATGTCAGTGTACACTAAGAGGGAAAGTGAGTGTGATTTACTGTTTTGTCTGTAGTGACACTTTATTATACACAAAGGGTGAAAGCTGCTTTAGGGCAGTTTTGCTTCCATTTGACCTCCAGAGACCATTGACATATCGAATTGGTGTGTAACCTATGCGGGAAAATCAATCCTGCAAGTTGCACAATGATACCTTTACAACTTATGTGTCATCCAGAATTGGCATATTTCTTTGGCTCAGCTCAGGATCAGGACCCAGGCCTTTTGTCACTCTGCTGTGCCCAGTTAATTACATTTCCCACCAAGAGCAGGAACAAAGGCCTCCCTACACAAAGGGAGCAATTAACAATGCTTCACCCAGCTACTGAGGAGGAAAGTGGTTGGGCGAATTGATCTGCATCAACCAATCAGCTGTCACACTACCAGGGATGGGCCTGCCCAAGCCCACTGAACAAAAGAGAGAGCCCAGACCTCTGAAGCTAACATAGGAGGGGATTCCCCTTTGAAAATCTCGGGAAGAAGACTCTGGTAGTGATTTCAGCGAGGGGCACTGTGCATGTGTGAGAAGGACTGGACCTGCATCACGTGAACCAAGAGTGACTCCAAGGGCTAACTAGTTGGCCTCCTCATCTGAAGTCTGAGGGACATAAAAGACTTCCAACCGACCTGCTTCTGGACCTGGACTCTGCCATCTGTGAATCTGCCCTGTCAAGTGGTGCCACCCCAGTCCTGGACCCGTGGAAGTGGGCCTAAGGTGCCGGTTCCAGCAAAACCCATGCATCTTCTGTCGAAATGGCACATCACTGCCGTTGAATCGATAAGAAACACCATTGTTCCTATTGCATGGACAAGAGCTGGCCAATCGCTTATGGTACGTGGACCAGAACAGGTGCATCGCTCCTGTTGCGTGGATCAGAACCGGTGCATCGCCTCTGCTGCTTGGATCAGCCACAGTACATTGTCATCGGAACCACCACTGCGCGATGCTCTCCCCTGCGCAAGGTCTTTGCATCCCCGTCAACAGCATTCTCAATGACAAATCTCTGCATCACAGCTCTTTGCTCATCGGAACTGCCTCTTTACCACTGCTGCACGGATCAGGACCGTCATATTGCTGCCACTGCATGGATCCACACCAGTGCATCGATTTGGCGCCACCCTGCATCTTTGATGGCGATGCAGCCAGGATTAAGTGACTTGTGTTCAGCAGGCCTCACTGGGTTCCTGTATCCAACCCTCGCTCCTTCTTGGTTGGCCTGAACTTTTGACTTTGTGCTGGTCCAGCGTGATCGGATATCCCAAGTAAGCGCTTATTGCTTCTAAGCGCTATTTTACAGTTTTTCTTTAAAAAGTCATATGTTAAGTTCTACTTATTAGATTTTTGTCGTTTTGGCCTTGTTGTATTTATAAAATCAATTTCTATTTTTCTATATTGGTGTGTAAACTCTTTGTGAGGTACATTCACTGTTTCAATGTTTGAAGTGTTGCACAAAATACTTTACACATTGCTGACGGCTCTGTGCCAAGCTACCAGGGGGTGAGCAGGTCATTTTAGGATTTGCTTGCTTTTTACTCTGATAGGATTGTGGTTGCTACCTGACTAGGGTTCATACCCTAATCAACCATCAATCCAATTTATTACCAACCTACTTCGTCTGAGTTTTGTCTATGTTTAGTCTCAAGCACAAGGGAGTACCGTATGCTAATTACTATAAAGTGCATGTTGTCAGTGTAGAGTACATCCACTCTGCCCCCAATGCTCTACTTTTATGCCCATGCATGTCTCTCAAGGTTCACAAGCTCCATGAGTTCACATGCTGCTGGGGGTTCAACCTTGTTCTACACCACATGGAGGCTAGTTGCTTCATCCCAATACTCACAGCTTTTCCTCTGCTCAGGCTTGTTTGATTTTCTTTCTTGCATCTTGCGAAAGGCCACCCAGTCTGCGGTTGTATTGCCTTAAGACAGGGCATCACCAGAAGGGCTAGTCCTGCCGCTATCACATTCTGTTAAGAGGTCATGCAGTCTTTGGAGGTCTTTCCGCCGAGCACGGTGAGCACTTGTCCTAGTAAGGCACCATCAGGGTCAGACAGGCTATTTTTACCACCAGGCATTTCCGCGGTGGACCGGAGCCCTTAGAGGCCAGTTTTGAAAGCCCAGGTCCTCTTCTGGTGCTTCTATCACTTTCCACAGTTCACCGAGGTTAATTGCAGCAGTAACAGGAGGCTTCAAGAGAAGAGAGACACGGAGGCGGAAGGTAGAGAGGAAACAATCAGAGGGGGAGATGCAAGGGAGGCGAGAGTGAGAGAAATATAATGGATGGATGGAAAGAGACGGATTGTGAGGGGAGACCAACGGACCTGGCAGACTTGAGCATTTTTGCGAGGGCTGCTTTTGGTTCCCCAGTCCAGTCCTGGGCACCATAGAGGCGAGGTCGCGTTGAGCTCATTCTAGCCGCCTGTATCGTGGTGCAGGCAAAGTGAGGTAGACTACACCGATGCTGAGGATTGAGCACCACATACGACAGAGCCAGTGGTGGCTGGCATCTACGGGGTGGCACATAGGTGCTAGGAGGCACACTACACCTCCATTACTTTCAAGCAGTGCTCATAAAAATAGTTTTATGAACAGCATAACACAAGAACTCCGTTACACGCTGAATTCAGACCTTTTTTGCTAATTGCAAAGCTTCTCTGAATGAACATTGTGCTCTACAGTACATATAATTGCATTTAACAAAACCCATCTCAACTGAAAATGGCATAATCGTTCTACACGCTCGTCAATACATATGGATCGAACCCTGAAACTTGCTGGATGCGCATAGATCTTCTCAGCAGGTGCCTCGGCTTGCTAAATAAGCTTAAAATGCAATCCGTTTCTGATCAATTATGTAAAACAGAATAGCTTTCTTATTACATTTTCCCTTCTTTCCAATTTCTTTAAAAATAATGCATACACTAACTTTTCTTCACTCCGCTCCTCATGGCTCTGCCCTTCATGACCTTGCCCTCATCTGCAACTACCCCCAATTTATGAGTTCCCAGAGAAAATGTTTTCTATTTCCAGCGTTGGATCAAGCTCTTTTTACTGTCAAATCGATTATCACAAACCATTACTAAAATAGGATTTAAACAAATCTCTACTAATCCTACTCCATCCTTCACAACAAAACAAGCCTCACCCAAGAGCTGCACGCCCTCCTATGTGCATAGGGAGGTAGTACCAGGGGATTCCTTCATGATCCTCTCTTCCCCTACCTGTCTGTGAATCGTAGTTAATTGCCGGCACGCTGCAGTGCAGTGCCTCCTTTGAGCTTCAGTCCACACTGCACCAGCACTGGGTGATGATCGCCAGTGCTTGCCTCTGCTTAATTTGAGCCGGTGGTTTCCGGTGCTCAGCACCAGTACTTAATTGTCAACACCAGCATTTATGAGAACTGACACATGGTGGCACTGTGTGTGTAATTTAGAAATGAGCAGAACTACAGTTGTTATTAAGTCAACTCTTATAGCTTTGGGGGCCTGGAATAGTTGGAATGGTCACATTTGTTGATGGTTTGTAATTGTGTTGTTAATGCCATTGGCAGCGCTGGCAGGGGCAATGGCTGGTGGGAGCTGCAGTGGCCTCCTGGTGAGGGCCCTGGCAGTTATGTTATGTTACAAATTAAGCTCCTAGTGCAAGCGGATTTGGAATACATCCTCCACACACATGGGCAACAATAAGTGGTGATCAACACCTCCAGCCCACTTCCCAGCACTGAGAAATGGCTGAGAAGACACTTACTGATTTAGCAGGAAGGAAGGGTGTAATGACCTGGGACTAGTCAATTAGGACATATGCCGCGCCCCGAACCCTTAAAAGTTGAGTGCAGTTTCTTTGATCTCGCTTGGCTGATAACCAAAACACAGATTTAGTTATCATAGAAAGACCTCCCAAACCAGGGACCAGAACCGCACTGCGTTTGTACACATTTCCCTGCCGGATGTTGATTGAGTGATCTTCCCCCCTCTGTGTTCAGTTGGGGCCGCTGCCGTTATGGCTTTCTTAACTCCTTGGATGGTAAGGTGACAAAATAAAATTGATCAGAGCACGTCAATCACAGAAAAATGAAGCAGGGTGTCTCAGCGCATTATCTAAGAAGTCAAGCTTCCTGAGGCAAGCCAACGCACACGCCTATACACTGCCACAGTCGTTTCTAGACTCGTGTGAAAGTTTGGGTACCCTAATGGTAAGGTGCAGGGCGAAATCCTGAGACCCAAAAGTATCAACACACGAGCAAGGTATCTACAAAGGAAGCACACTTTGGAAAAATCATACCTCAGGGGCTAGGAACGTCGGCTTCTTTCAGGGTACTTTAATTGACCCCCGTTTTCAGCATGGACAAATAAACATGCCCATTATAGGCTAGATTAGGGAAGGGTGTGTGTGTGTGTGTGTGTCAGAAAGAGAGTGAGAGAAAAACACTCCATGCCCTTCCTCTTTATCGTAAATAATTTTCACAACAGTCATCGTCAGGAAGCGAGGGAAGTGTCCCTTACATTAATTACGGCGGTCTGCAGTCGACACAGATGTAGCTAAGAACTGAAAGAAGGAACACAAAGATAGCTTAACCTTTAGAGCGTTCATACCCCCATCCCCAAATATAATTTGTAATCCAAACTAAAATGCAACAACTCATTATCACTATTTTGAATGTTAGTAATTTGCTGGTGAATTTCCAGGAAGTTGTCTGATGTATAAAGATGCAGCACTTGGCACCTACAGTAGCCTAAACCTCGCCCTTTTCCCAGGCTGTGGGGATGGAGGTACTGCTAACAGCCCCTAGGGGGCATGGTCGGCTGCTCGGTTTGGTGTAGCCCCTGTGTGCATATGCCATACTCCAAATCCGTTGTGCTAGGTTCCTTAGGGCAGGTTGGCGGTAAACACAGAGCCTGGTGTTTGGATTGAAGCCTCATAAGTATGGAGGAAAGGCTGCGCTGCAGAATGCTGGCAATGAACTACAGTTCCCAGCAGGCCGCACATTCCCACCTCTTCTTGAGAGACCGCAGGGATGTTGCCTCATTGAGTAGATTAACAGAGTTCTTTGCTGGGCCATTGCGCTACAATGTTGCTGCAGCCAGGAACTCACTACATGAATTTCCTACTGAAGAACTATTGCTTTCCTAAGGATTGTTTCAAATGAATAACTGGATTACAGAGAAGTATTCTGAAGTTGTGTTGATGGAAAGAACTTTGAACTATACTCCTGGACATTTACCTGAACTGTTCTAAGACTTAGAGGTTATAGTTTACTAAGGACTGTCATGTGCAAAATATTGGAACTTTAGTAAGCAGATACGTTTGCAAAGAATAGGGATCAACAGGATATTAACAGGATTACAGAAGCCAACTAGGAACTAATACGCATCCTCCTCAAGACAGAGCCTAGTGACAAAGCTTTGGGTAGTTAACCAAAGCACAGGGAGAAATACTGTGCACATACTTATATGACTTACTTATTTCTTGTATGTTTCAGTTTTCAGGTAATACCAGTCTCATATTGAGGCACAGAGAGTTACTTTCACAGGCATAGGACTCAGGTATATTCAGTCACTTTGGCAGTTACAATTAGCTCATAAATGACAAGCCACTTAAGAGATCCTTTCGTCTTGTAGGGATTTACTATATTCTGCCTTGTTTAGCATGCGGTTTGCATCATTATGTTGCATGTATTGTCATTACAAATCCTATATAATGTGACTTGAATTTCTAGTATTGTAATCTTGTCTTTTACCTTGCAGGCTGTGTTTTTATAATTCAGGTACCACACTTTATTTGGGTGCTGTAAGGGTGGTCACCTGTATACTGTACTATAGACCACCACCATTTAAGTGTAGGTAGATCTTTTGGTCCTGACGAATTGCTGTCAAATAGACTTAAGGGCAAGAAACATGTTGACCGGTTGATAGACGCATATAACCCACATCCTTAGAGTTGGGATTAGCGTTGGTTTGTCTCATTTTTAATTAGGGTAGGGGCCACGTTCATTAAAATTTTCTGAGTGGACCTTCTCCCCTATTTTACTTTTTCCTACACATCTTTATCACCTACACAATTTAGGGCCCTCACACGCACTTCACCCACCGGCTTTTGGAAAAAAGATCTCCGCCAGGAAGGCCCCATCTTGGGTGCCGATCGGGGATTGCAGCGCCGCCCCGATAAGGAGCAGACCCGATGATGAAGCATGACATCTAGCTGGCTGGGTGTGTGAGGGTCTTTTTCCAACAAGGAGAAGTTTCTTCTCCCCTTTCTTGCGCAACTACTTACTCTTAAGTAGAGCCCATTTCTCAACACACGTTCGCCTGCATTCACATTAGGAACTGCATACCATTCTTGTTATACTTCTCCCTGTTTTACCACGTCTAAAACATGTGGGAGGACCTTAAAATAAGACCTTAACGATGGAGTGATTTTAACTTTTGCCTCTAAAGGGAGACCCGTCTTTCTGCTGGTTTTAGGGCCCTTGCCTTTATTATTCCAAGAAGGGGAGGAGCTACCTTCAGAGGTACCTTCGAGCCCTATTTTCAAAATATTGCCTCCCTTCTGATGTATGTCTATTCCGACTTTGCCTTCTGGGGGTACCTTGGTGTTATCATCACAGGATTTCCCTTTTCTGGACCCCTGCACTGTTGACCCCTGTGCTGCACCTCGTTTCCCAGTTCTCTTTGCTATTTTACTCCTTATCTTACTTCTTGGAGTTTTCCCTGCTTTTGTTGTAATCCCCTGCGTGACTATACTCGACTGTGCTGGGCTAGTCACAGGAGCAAACTCGGTCGGCTTTGACTGGCTCCTCAGTCTAAGGCAGTAAAGGGGGAAAGCTTACCATCTTCGAGTGCTTCACGTATGCCCCCGTCTTCGTCCTTCTGGCGCCCTGAAACCTCGCGCTCCTTTACCTCCTTTACCTTCTGACTTGAGGCTACTGGAACAAATCCGCGTCTCACTGCGGTCAGTCCCAAGTCTGTCTCTCTCCGTCTCTCTCCCTCGGCGTCACGCTCCAGCGCGGTCGCAGTGGCAGCAGCCGCTCTTCCTGTGCTGCCTCTGCCACTGGTTCCTCCGGATTCACCTCGGAGGAGACCGCCTCGGAGGAGACCACAAGCTGCTACCTTTCTGCCCCTCCTCAGTTCCAGGGCAGCCAGAGACCAGCGTGGGAGGTCAGCAGACACTCCAACGAACATCGCCAAGTGAGTCTTGAGGGGGGGTAAAGCTTAATTAACTATTCACATCTCCTCCCTTACAGCATTACAGCATTTCCATCGTTAGGCAGAGTGGAGCCCTGGCGGCAAGCGACCGCTCAGCTCACGGCCGCCATGTTCTCCCGATGTAAACCAATATTACAAAGCAAGTCTCTGTTGACAGTAACCCAAAACTCCCCTCCACTTCCAGCCTCTGATAATTTGACAGAAGTTCCTCTAGAGAATCTATGTGGCTCCCAGACCTTTGTCCACCCTGTAGTTCCACTCTCAAACCGCTTTGCTATTTTAGAGGTGCAAGATAGCGATCCTGTCTCTGTGCAGAGGCATCGCAGCAAGCAAACCCGTCCTAGTCCCAGTTTCAGTCTTTTCTACATATTTCCCCCCCTGGGGATGGGGGTGGCTCGGTGGCTGATACCTTATTGGCACTAAAAGAAGAGATAGGGAGTAGATTCACTGTCTCTGAAAACAATCAAGCGGCAATACAAGCCTCGTGTGCTGTGTTAGCCCAGAAGCTGGAAGAGGTTTCCCTAAGAACGGATGCGCTCGAACAAGAGATTCCTAACATTAAGGACGCTATGAGCACCTCTTCAGTAGAAATGACTAAATTAAAGAATCAAAATAAGGAAATGAAGGACGATCTCGAACGGCTGGAAAACCACTCTAGAAGGAATAATCTGAGATTGATCAATGTTCCCGAAGCTCTAGAAGGTTCAGACCTTAAGGGTTTTGTGATCTCACTACTTAAAGAGACAGTCCTAAGAAATCCTATTAGCAATGAAACTATTGATTTGGAGCGAGAAATACAAGGGGTACATTGTGATCCCTATAAGAGGAACCCAACAAGACTGAAAAATAGGAAGATCTTGGTTAATTTCCTTACGTACACAGTAAAGGAGGCAATACTATCAGCAGCTCTGAAGGAAGGGACACTTACATCTAATGTCCTCTCTAATACCTTTACATTTAACATTAGGTCTGACATTTGCCACACAACAGCGCAGAAGCAATGGGAGATGGGCAAACGAATGATGGAATTAAATAAATTGGGGACAAGGGCTCAACTGAGGTTTCCAGCTTCTCTTCTAGTCATGTGGAACAATCAGATGTACATTTTTCGCTCAGTAGATGAGGCGGATGATCTTATTAAAAAAATTAAGGGAGGAGGAGAGGTATAAGGGAGGCTGATCTTTTTTTTTGTTTCCTTTTTTCAAAATGGGGAGGCTTAGGACCAGAGAGAGTTAGGGTGTGTAAATGGGTAATGTAGTTTTTTAATTGACCCAAGGACCGGACGCCGTTTAGGTTATTGCCTAATAGTAGGGAGGGTTCCCCAGTGGGGGAGTGGGGCACAGAGGGAGGGTGGGAAGTGGGGGGAGCACGGGTGGGGGAGCAGCGGGAAAAAATCCAAAAAAAGGTCCTCTATCTCAATCACTTTGTCTAGGTGATATGTTCTGGAGTATTGCTCTTAGGGGTAGGTATAGGCGATGGGCGCTTCTCACAGTTAAGATCTAGTAATGGGCAGTAGCGATCTAAAATTCCTGTTGTGGAACATAAACAGGTTACGCTGCCCTCATATACAGAGGTTAGTAATTAAGTATTTTGAACAAAGTCCAGCCCAAATCTGTCTAATTCAGGAGACCCACTTGAGCCAAATAGAGAGCTGTGCTGTTTTTTTCTAAATACTCATGGATAAAAAACTATTGTGTGTCAGAGCAGATGGTCCACTGTAAGGGAGTGGCCATTTTGATTAAGCATGGAGTGGGTTGCACTATTAAATCAGTAAAAACAGATCCGTCTGGGAGATGGGCAATGGCTAGCTTAGATTTTGGAGGGTCAGAGTTGACATGTGCCTCCTTCTCTAGCCCTAACATAGATGATCCTACCTATGTTTGTAAGTTACAATGGGTCTTGATGGAAAAAGTCTCATCAGTAATAATAGGTGGAGATTTTAATGTCCTGTTAGATCCCCTTAAGGATAGAGCAAACCAGAGTCATTACATTGGAGCCCCCCGGGTTCGTCAGGCTATGAATAATATGCTACATGATTTAGAGCTTGTAGATCTGTGGAGGGCAAAGAGGGGCAACAAACAGGGGTATACATTCCACAGTAAAAAATATGGACACTTTTCAAGGATTGATTATGCCTTCATGAGTCGCTCTATTGCGGAGAGTGTAACCTCGATAGACTTTCTGCCCAGTCACATATCTGATCACGCCCCTGTAGCATTTAATCTAAAAGGGTGTGGAAGTAATATAAGACCAAGATGGACACTCAAAAGATCTGTCTTATCTGACTCCGAGATAGTAAGAGACCTTAAAGGTGCAACACAAAATTAGTTTCTAGATAATATGGGCTCCACTTCCATGGAATTTGTGTGGGATGCCTATAAGGCATACATTCGGGGGTTCCTCCACGGCCGTATTAGCGCAAAGAATAAGGAGGAAACTCTGGATTTTCGGCTAATGGAGGAAAAAATCTTGCGGTTAGAGGCAGAAAGGATTAGGATTAATCAGGGGGACACCGATAGTATATCCCAAAAACAGAAAGATCTTGACAACGCACGTCAGGAGTTTAGAGCTATGCTTGATTTAAAATGCAAGGCTCAGTGGCTCTCCAAATCCATGCAGAACTTAGAGTATGGTGGGAAGGCAGGTGCTTTGTTGGCATGGAAAGCTAGGGCGGATCGTGCAAAAAACCATATAAGTGAACTAATCATTAATGAAAATGTTGAAACCTCAAGTAGGACAGATGATATCCAAGCGCGGCTTATCTCCCTATTTGCAGAAACTCTATAAAGAGGAAATTACACATAACCTGGAGGCACTTAGGACCTGGCTAGGGTATAAAAAAAAACTGCGTGTAACAGAGGAAAGTCGGGACACACTTGATGCCCCTGTAACGGAGCTTGAGATCAGGGAACAAATTCGGAAGTGCAAAAATAATAAAGCAGCTGGTACAGATGCCATTCCTAGTGAGATTTCCAAACATCTGCTCGATGAACTGGCCCCTATATTGGGTGTTCTGTTTAATTCAGTTTATCGATTAGATGGTAAGGTACCTAGCTCTTGGAAGGAGGCAACCATTGTTCTTATCTTAAAGCCTGGCAAAGACCCGCTGAGGGCAGACTCATATAGACCGATATCCCTGCTGAATGCTGATTATAAGATCTTTATGAGCATTCTAGCAGGCAGGGTAGTTAAAATTGCCCCTCAGTTAATCAATATTGATCAGAAAGGCTTTATCCCCAAAAGACACATTCAAGAATTAACGCAACAGTTAATAGGCAATATAGATCTTGCAACCGCTCGATGCGAACCCTTGGCTGTAGTGGCGTTGGATGCAGCCAAGGTGTTCGATAGAGTCTGTTGGGTTTACCTTTGGGAAACCCTGAGGGCTATGGGGTTTGGGCTTATTTTTATTCAAAGCCTGGTAAACTGTTATCAGGGGGCTTCTGCTAAGATTCTGGTAAATGGAGTTCTAACATCCAGCTTTGATATCCTCAGAGGGACACGGCAGCGTTGCCCCCTTTCATCCCTGCTTTTTAACATATATATAGAACCCCTTACCCAAGCTATTAGGGCAGATGAACAGATTACCCCATTCAAATCCCATCAATACAGTAGTAAGATCGCCCTATATGCGGATGACTTGCTAATATACACTGACGACCCAGGGGTAACAATACCTAGGGCTGAAGCTCTGTTGTTAGAATTTGGTGCCTATTCAGGGTATTTAGCTAATACCGCTAAAACCGAGGTGATGCTCTGGAATGTAGACAATTGGGCGGGCAACATCAGTAAAGAGCTCAAATATCTGGGCATTATAATAGTTAAAGAGATCGAGAAAATTGCGCAGATACATTTGAATAGAATAACTAAAGAAGTCGGCCGAATTTTAGCCAGGTGGAAAAATCTCCCGTTAACAATCTACGGCAGGGTTAACCTGGTTAAAATGGTTATACTTCCTAAATTAACATTTCTTTTCAACGCTAGTCCCCTTGCCTTCCTGGAATCAGATATCAATAAAGTTCAAAGTAAGATTGCAAGTTTTATTTGGGCACAGAAGGGGGACAGATTGGCCTGGAAGAAACTGAGACGTAGGCTGATCAAAGGGGGTTTGGCTCTCCCAGACCTAAAATGTTATTGTTTTGCTCTTCAATTTAAAAATATTCAGGTGATGCTTTCAAAACCAGATGATTCAACTTGGGGCAGACTTTTAGCAGAGATGATAAGGCAGGAGGGTGGTGAAGGCTTTTCATATAAATTCGGAGCACCCAGATTCTTCAAAAAAGTTTGATTGAAAGTTTTAAGGGATGCCCTGAATCTTTGGTATAAGATTAGATCCAGGTGGTTGATAGGATACTACTCAAATTGTGTCCCAATTTGGGACTCTCCTGTGACACCGGAGTGTCTTAAAGACTGTTTGGCAATTCCAATTAAAAGAGCTGGTATCTCCACCTGGTCAGATCTGGTCTCTTCAGAGGGGGTACTCCCATGGGAGGTTTTAATAATAATAATAATAATACAGATATTTGTAGAGCGCGAACAGCTACCTCCAGAGAGGTGTCCCGGCGCTAGCGAGTCCTACAGCCTAGAGTGAGTAGTCAGGGGGGGATCAAGAATATTGCCTAAAGAGCCAAGTTTTTAGGACCTTCCTAAAACTAGCTTCTGTCGTGGCAGATTGAATGGCAGGGGGCAGAATATTCCATAATTTAGCCGTGCCGACAGAAAAGGACCTGCCACCAAGTCTGGCTTTCCTCGCACGCGGAGTAGTAAGCTTGAGCAAAGAGTTTGAGCGCAGCTCTCGTATTTGGTGATAGCGGGAAAGTCGAAGTTTTAGATAGTTGGGGCACGTACCTTTTAGTGCTCTGAAAGCCAAGGTGAGCACCTTGAACTTAATCCTGCTTGCCACTGGCAACCAGTGCAGCTCGTGCAGATGCGGAGAGATATGCTGCCTGAAAGGGACACGTTTTATCAATCTCGCAGCCGCATTCTGCACGATCTGTAAGCGTTGCACCGCATATTTGGGCAGGCCAAGAAAGAGGCCATTAGAATAGTCAAGTCGAGATGTGATTGTTGCATGAACGACCGTTTTTCGACACTCGACTGGGAGCAGGGGCAGAAGTTTTCGCAAATTTCTAAGTTTGTGCAGGCAGCCAGCGGTAAGCTGTTGTATGTGCGGCAAGAAGGACAAATTCTCATCCTATCTTACTCCAAGATTTTTTACATGGTTACCGGGAGATGGAGCAGGACCCATTTCTGTAGGCCACCACAGATCCGGAGGGGGGTGTTTGAGATTACCAAAGAATAACACCTCTGTTTTACTAGCATTCATTTTGAGTTCATTGGTGTTCATCCATTTGGCCACGTCTCGAAGACAGCCCCTGATTTTACTAAAAGCTGCCTCTGACGTATCTGAATAGGGAAAGACTAATTGAGTGTCATCTGCGTATGATATTGCCTTGACCTCCCATTTAGCAATCAGAGTGAAAAGAGGGGCCAGATGGACATTGAACAGCAGAGGGCTGAGTGCCGACCCCTGTGGGACACCACACCAGAGGCCTTTAGGTTCAGAAGAAAAGGGGCCCAGAGCCACTTTCTGGGACCGATCTGTGAGATAGGAGTGTAGCCAGTTAAGTGTTTTATCTCCAAGGCCGATGTCCCTAAGTCGAAACAGCAGTCTGCTGTGATCTACCGTGTCCGACGCAGCGGATAGATCCAGGAGCACCAGCATGGCTGATGCCCCTGAATCTAAGGACCACCTGATCGACTCGGCAACCTCAATGAGGGCTGTCTCGGTGCTAAAGCCGGCCCTAAAGCCAGACTGAGTTTCATGTAGGGCACCACTTTCTTCAACAAAACTGTTAAGCTGCCGTTGGATCAGTTTTTCGAGCATTTTGCCAGGGGCTGCTAAAAGAGAGATGGGTCGGAGATTGCTCAGATCATCCGGCGTGCCTTGGGGTTTTTTTTTCAGCGGGAGAAGAGTAGCCTGTTTCCAGCAATCCGGGAACAGGCCAGTTGTAATGGACGTGTTCCATATGTGTAAGAGGGGAACTGCAATTGCGTCAGACATTAATTTCCAATTAATTAATTAAGACCAAAGAGTGGGGAGGGCCTCCCTAGATATAAATATATACAACTGGCTTCGTGGTTTTCAGCTGAGAAGAGAAATATTCATGGGCTGTGGGAGGTTGAGAGTTCCCTTCAGGATATAAATCTTAAATATATAGAAATCACAAAATGGTATAAAATGCTGGGAGAGGCAGAGGTTAAGGATCTCCCCCCATCAACCCATATTTGGAAGCAAACTCTACTTGGAGGTATAATTGAAGATCTTTATGAACCATCCCTGAAGCTGTTGTATAAATACATTAAGCCGGCTAATCTTAAGAAGAACCACTTTTTTGTTATCAATACATTATACTATACTCCTGCCAAGATCGCAAAGTTCGCCCCTCTCTCCAAACCGAAATGTCCAAGATGTGATCTGTCCCAGGCCAATGACCTTCACATCTTCTTTGAATGTCCCAAACTTGCTCGCTTTTGGAGTGGAATTGAGGAAGCTTTAAGTGGGATTTTCAAAGAAGAAATCTGCCTAAATATAACTACGGTGTTTTTTGGAGACGATGGTATGCTGAGTAAGAAACTGAGGCACATCCACAGAGGTCTACTGGTGAATCTGATTTTAATTGCCCGAAGGGAGATATGTTTGAAATGGAGAGACCCTTTGCACCCAAAGCCCCAGTACTGGATTAGAGCTGCCTTTTCAGTGGCCAGACTAGACCAGTATCATAGCAATAACGACGATAATTTAAATATCTGGCAGGCCTTTACTGATTGGGGTAGAGGCCTGGGCTTTTTGTGAAATCCGTTGGTCCTATGATTACACCAAGTCGCTAATAAAGGGGCAGCCTGGCTTGGGACCAAAGTGAATGCAGAGGCTGTGGGGCGCACTGTTCGGTTAAGCGGCCATGCAAGAATTGCAGACACTTTTGGTGAGATGAGGACACACAAAAAAAGGAAAAAAAAATAGACTTTTTTACTCTTTGCTTCTTCTTTCTTCTTCCTTTTTCCTTCTCTTTTTCTCCACTATTTGTGACTCCAATCAAACTTCAAACTTTTTAAAATGGTGGAGCTCTTTTTTTGTTGTATTCTTCAACCCTCTTTGGTAAAATATGTTTTTAAACATTGTGAAAGGTTGGGTTAAAGCAAATAAAACAAATACAGTTGTGATATATGGCAGTAGATGGTAGCCTTTTTTGTATACACAGTGGCGTAGCTAGGGGGGGGCGAGGGGGGCGGACCGCCCCAGGCGGCACTGTTTAGGAGGCGGCGGCCGCGTGGCACTGGCGGCCCGTTGCGGCGGCCTTTATAATTTATTTGGGGACACTCACTGTCTAACACTTTGTCAGTAAGTGTCCCCAAATAAATTATAAAGGCCGCCGCAACGGGCCGTCAGTGCCTCGCGGCCCTGTTCGAAGTGCAAAGCAAGCTCACGTGACCGGCTTGCAACTACTGACTGCCTGCACAAGCGCACGCACGCTGCACGCACCGCATAGTGGTGGTGCGTGCGCGCGATCGAGTCGCGACCGGGTCACCAGTCTCTTCTGGGCAATCCCAACCTTCCTCACACAGACACGGTTACGGGCTAAGGCGGGGACGAGTGAGTCACAGGTCCGGTCCCGCAGTCATGCTGAGCTCAGCTGCCGCCCGCGGTGCACATCGAGCGGGCGGCATTTATCAAAGTTTTGTGCTGCACGTTTAGGCGGTGCCATAATTCTGCTCATGGGAGCCAGCTTCGAGGTACTCGACCCTGTCCCGGTGGGGATTTTTTATTTTATTGCATCTTTTATATAGCGCGAACTCGACCCGAAGGTATTAGATAGGCAGAGTGACCATATCTTGAGAACCAAAAACCGGGACATTTGGGGAAAATAGAAGGACTACCATTTTTCATCCACAGATTGGCGCAGAATGACAGCTGTCATCAACATACAATCACGGAAGATGCATTAAGAATGTAAATACAATGTAATTTCTACAATCCAAATCATACCTATTAATTAAATTGCTTTCTTATAACAGTTTCTAACTAGCAAAGCTTTAGAACACCCCCAAAAAAGTGACTCTCACTGTTTCAGTCAACCCCTTCTAAAAACCGGGACATGAGACAAAATTGCCAAATTCTGCCCGGACAGCTGGTGAAAAACGGGGATTGTCTGGGCAAATCCAGGACGTCTGGTCACCCTAGTATTAGAGCGCTTTACATAGCACCGTATTTACATTACATATTCAGGCACGGGGAGATTAAGTGATTTGCCCAGAATCACAGGATGTGGACGCGACCTCGAGCCTTGGTTTCCTGCACCAAAGTCGGCAGCGCAGCCGACGGACCACATTCCCTCCCCTAAATGGATTGATTCACACCACCAACGCACGCCATCCAGGACAGGCGGTCCCAGGCAACGCTGGCACGGCCGCGGCTAAATTAAGTTGGTCAACAGCCTGCTAAGTGCTGGGCAAGGCCGCTGAGAGCGGCTCAAAGCAGCATGATGAGATCCCGCCTGGCGACTTGACCCATGACCTCAGGCCTACCTATGGCTTACTCGAGTGAGGCAGGCCTTCTGAGTCGCCGGCGAACCTGTGCAGAAGTATAGGAGCTGTCTAAGCTTCTCATGTCGGCACCTGCGCGTGGGATCCGATGCACAGCTGCCACAAGAAGTCATTCATCTTCAGGAGTCAGTAGGAGTGCAGGTATGTTTTAAAGCAAACACTTCTGTGCAGTGCCATATGTATTTTTTAGACTACTTTTACAGCCTGCTGCATAACACGCACTGGTGCAAGTACTCTTAGATAGTGGGGCTTTTTAATGCTCACACTCTCAAAAAATATATATTTGAAATAAAACTGCCTACAGCCGAATTGTGACCCCTAGGCTATGTGTACTTTTCTCCTGAGGCTTGCATGCACCCCCATGCTTAATTGTCTCAATGTTAATTACTTAGACTAGCAATGCAACGTAGCCTCAGATTGTTAATAAATAACGGGCGGTGACGCACACCCTGCTGTTATCAACAAATTGATTTTTATCAAATTGCTCAGTGTGTCCTTTTGAGATAAATTACAGTCTGCAGAGGGGTTGTGACCTCTAAGCTACGCGTGTACCCTTCCATTTCCAGTGCTTTGCAGCCGTTTTAAAATCTTCTTACAGTTTCTCGTTGCTCAAATGGGTGTAATTTTTGATATTTATGTTGCCTTTGTTTTTATTGCTTGATTTTCCTTGCGAAAAAAGTGTCACTCGTAGTTGTTGAAATGTCACTCATAATTACGCTGACATTATAAAAATGTCACACTTAGCAATCTGAAACCTTGGCAGCTATGCTTCCTTTATGTCCGGCCTGCTGCTATTAGCTGTACTTCCGGTGCCAGCTGCGCCCCTCCACGTGCACAAACCATGAGCTGAACATTGCAGGCATTGCCCTGTAGAAACATAGACATGGCCGCCGGTAGTACAGTGGGGTGTCGGAGAGCATTCCATAAAGTATAGAACCCTGCGAATGCTGGTAATTTCTACGTTTTTATTTCTTTATTTGAAATTTTATACCACACGCAGACGATGTTAAAGTACTCTACAGTTTTTTATTTTTACTAAAAAATTTGAGAAATGATTCCAAATAATAAACATACATATTTACAAAGAAATGTTCAGGATGACGGCAGAGCATTTTGCAATTTGTAGATACATATTTTGAGAAATGCATCCAAGTCATAGAAATCCATGTTAGCAAAGACGTGTTGTCTTATAGTGAATGTTAAGTAGTCAGTTTGTTCTTCACTCTACAATATTTGATTTAAGAATGACACTGCATATGTGGCTGTGCAGGTGCTGGAGAGGGCTGCAATTAAATGTCACAAACGTAAGTGTTAGTGTTAGGTGTTATGAGGCATGAATATGGAGTTTTATTGGATAAATAAAAAATCCATATTCTGGGTGCTGTTATTGAGATGGAGTAAGGGCCTACTTTGGAGTTTGGCCGATGGGATGCTCAGACACAAATGTATTACAGGTGCATTGTAGCCTATAGCCTTTGTATACAGAGCACAGGATATGTGCCACTGTGTGGCAGAGTATTCCATTCGCATCAGTGCTTCTTTCTTTCTGGGGTTTCTGTTTTGCCCAGTGACGTGTAATTGCTGATGCTAGGTAGGTTGGTGAAGGGCTTTGAAGGTTATGCACACCGTCCTGAGTATGCAGTGTTTCTCTACTAGGAGCGAGCTCAGACATTCTCTAACTGATGAGCTGTGGTCTGCCCTTTTCCATGTTTGCAGTAAGCCTTGCTGCTGAGATTAATAATAATGTTGGGGAAGCCAGGCTCGATAGGGCAGTTTCACATACCTGCCTGGTGACATCTAGAGAATGGACTAAAGTTTGCAGATCTTGTTTTTAACATAAGGCACCACAGCATGCACAAATCTTGCACTGAAACAAGATCTGCTATTCTCGAGTTAGGGCACAAGATAGGGGTTGCCTTAAAGCTGGTATTAGTGTTTGAGTTGGAGTGACAGTCAATATTAGTGTTAGAAAGAATTAGGTTACAACTAGGATGAGGGTGATGGTTAGATGAATGGGATGGGGTGGACCGAGGACTGGAGTTATTAGCATCGCTTGGATGAACAATAGGTTTAGAGATACATGTATGATTATGCTTAGATTGCAGGTTAGTTTTAAGGTTTGGATGAACACAAGTGTTTCGATTGGGTCTTACCGCATTTTTGTGGTTGGGGTTTGTGTTCTAGGTTTAGAGTTATGGTTAAAGTAATTGAGCCAACAATTGTGCAAGGAGGAATCCAGACTGCTTCACACCCAGCCTTAGCACAGAGGCCAGCAATTTACAAATAAACATAGAATTGTCAGAAACTGTATCAAGCTCTGAAAACTATAAAGGGCCTACCACAGCAGGCTTCTTTTTTTGGTCACTCTGGTGAGACACTAAAAACACACACAACATGCGCCCTTCTTTAAAAATGCAAATGAGTAAAATATCTGGTTACCACATTATCAGGCCAATACCTGCCTTAATAATGTCCAGAGGGCTTGTGACACATTCATATGGGAGGGGGACTAGAATTTCGTTGAGTCAGAGAAGGTAATAACCAAGAGAAACAGGATTGGGAACACCCAGTGGTGCTCGAACAATTTTCAGAGTGGCGTCGCTGCCATCAGTGCTTCATCACTGAACTCACAATGTTGAACATATATCATTAAAGCATGGTGTGTTCGCACAGTGTCATTTATAGACAGCACAATCTCCATTGAAGTGGTCACTTAACTTGCAAAGACATACAATTTTACAGATAAAACTAATGTAGCGCACAAACGATGTGTGGAAATCGGGTGTCATTCAATCAAACAAACAGGATTTGCATAGCGCTACTTATCACCTGTGAGGGTATCTAGGCGCTGGAGGGTGGGGGCGGTGCTGCTGATTAGGGACGTTAATCGAATAACCATGTTTTTAGGCGCTTCCTGAAATCCTGCAGGGTGGCAGTCTGTGTGTTCTCCTTTGTACTGCCGGTCACCGGTGTATTTAACTGTGTAGCCTTGGACGGTGTCATGTATGTGCATGTAACTTGCATAATCGAGGTAACTATTAGCGGCGATACTATGTGTCTCTCGGTCCTTTTTCCCCAGCAACCCTCATCCCCCTCTCCAGGGGCGGCAATCTGAGGGATAGCCCCGGGCGCCACAAGCTCTAGCTACGCCTCTGTGTATACACAACCTTTTAGTAATAGGATTGTATTTAGTACGATGTTTATAAATGGTGTGTTAATATATTTATGTTTGTAATTTGTCAATTTCTGTTGAATGTCCTTGTTACATGTATTTATATGTATATACATTTTTTTGTTAAATTGACAGCCCTGAAGAAGTCCATTTGTATGGACGAAACACGTCGGCTGCTCAAAACTATGAAGATCATTGTGTTTATGCAAATTGAATAAAAAGAAGAATTTTGAAGAACAAACTGTGGATATGGATTGAATATTTTTCCTTGTGGTGCACCTTTTCTTTTTGTTCTTACTGTGATAATCCTGTATTGGATTGCATTGTGGCAGTGGGTGCGTTTTCAGTGTGCACACAGATCAATAGATACTCTTAGTAGATGAACACATCAGACTAGGGATAGTGTGTCAGGTGCTGTGCTTTGTAGGGTTCCACTGTCTATCCTTCTTACCTACTTTAAAATTTGATCCCATACTTAGCACTGACTCACCCTAGGATTATATAATTTACTTTAAGACACAAATATTGAAATGGCAAACTTCAAGGACAGAAGACAGGAACTGGCTCAGGACCTGTTCTCTTCCAGACCCAAGCTGAGTGCAACTACATCCGGCACCTTAAGGACAGAGGGCCTAAAATCCAAATTCCAAAAACTCAAAAAACAAGAAATGTCCAGATGGTGAGAGATGGCACCACCTTGACAAAATATATGGAAAATGGAAAAATCCCAAGAGGCCTCAGAATTTTAATCTTTCCTACTTTTGAGGACTTGATCAAGACTCTCTTAAGGAGTGGGAGGGGAACCTCCAGGATGCCTCATTTAATATGATGCGCATTCTTATTAGAAATGCGGAGAGAAAAGGTCTCAAATTGCAACAAGAGATAGAAGAACTAGAGAAGGATGTCTAACAGTCAGACCAGAAGGAGACAGTGAAAAAGAATTATGATATTCTCAATAAAATTCTAGAGGATTACCAAATATACTTGAGGGACAAGAAAGATAAGAAAATCAGTAGAGACGACAAAGACTATAGAGATGGGAGAATTTATACATTCTCCCACAAGTATGATAATGTTAAAGTGTTTGGAGAAGGCAAAAGACAGCGAGAAGACACAGCAGAATTGACATCAGCTAGTAGCTTAACCTCATCATCCTCAGTAGCCAGTTCAGTACCAACAGAAGAATCAGCAGGCACATTAGAAGTAGAAAACCGGTCTCCTTTTTTAGTGGAGATGGAGAGGCTCAGACTGGGAGCAAAGTCAACACCAAAGGATCAAAAACAAGAAGGGGGAGGAGATGGAAGGAATATAGACCAAAACAGAACCTCAGTAACGAGAGCTAATAATTGGGACAGGGAACTGGCCTTGAGAAGAAATGAGGAGGTTGGATTTGTAGATGACGGAGTGTAGAACTGGGACACAATATTGAGGATGAATTTCATTATTTTCTGTAATATTGTAAACTATTCACCCCTGTCAGTGGCTTATACACCTGTCTCTACCTTTACTCTCGCCCCTGATGAATGTTCAGTAATGCTACCAGATTTGTGATCTTTTGGTAGTTGCTCATATTTGGTTCCTGACTGATAGGTATAGGTTAAGCTACCATAAAATTACACCAAACATTGGATCTCCTCCAAAGATCAGGGATATGTAAATACATGTGGGGGATTTTTCATATAGAATATAAAGTTTGACTTTTCTTTTTTAAACTATGTGATTATCCCAATTTGAGAGTATAACTGCACATCTCATTTGCTTGAGAGAATGTTGAAACAATGAAAAGTTACATTTTCTGCTCTAAAAACTGAAATATATATGTTTCACCAGACTATTTCCTTATTCTTTATGTATTATTATTTTTTCACTTTCGATTTGACACAATTATAAAATCAATGATCATTATCTTTGATCATACTTTGTCAGTTTTAACTGTTATTTGTGGTTATTATCAATATGTTCCCTTCACTTTCATTGTCCAAGACTCAATCAATACTTGTTAAACCTTTCTCTCTGAATTTTAAACTGATGTAAATCTTTCCCTGCTATTCTTGTGGTCATTCACTTCGAAGCTAGCGTTATGCCTATTAGATAGAACATCATGATGTTTTGTTCCATATACACTTGACCTATCTAAGATGGCGGCCATACACAGGATCAAGCCGAATCCTTTCCCTTTAAATTTTATTGATGCAAATCTGTTGCTAACCATTCCAAGATGGCGAGCAGCATTGGTGGAAAGCATTAAAGAGCTGAAAGTGCAGGAGCAGTGATTGGAGATGTTTTTGGAGCAATAATACCAAGTTTGGGAGAAATTCTGAATGATGTGAAGATTAGAAAGTTGGCGACTGTGGATGATGAGTTGTCAATGAATACAGCAAAGTCGCAGAAATATAAAGGTAACATCACTACGATTCACCACGAGATAGAGGATCTGACTGAAGAAGGAGTTTGGGAAAAGGTTGGTAAAGGATTTAGTCAGGTGGGAAGTTGGTTTGCAAATTTGGGGAGAGGTTTTCTTGGCTATGTATTGAGACCTATGGGGACATTGAGGCTATGTATTGTATGTATTTATTGCTTATTGAGCGCAGCTGTCACCCAAAGGGTATCCTGGCGCTGATCCTGGTATTGAGACCTCTCATCATCATTGTGGTTTGTGTGGTTTGTGTGGTTTGTTTGTGGGGATTTGTCAGAGCCTATAAGTGGTATAAAGGAAACAAAGTTGAGGAAGCTCTTAGGGAGAATGAGATGAGAATGGATAGACTGCAGGACAGTCACTATCAGAACCTCAAGAATTTGGAGAGATTCAGACTGGGGAAAATGGCAACAAGTTCTGTTTAGGTCGGTTCTTTCTCCAAGGAAGTTGTGTAAAGGTGTGATGACACTAGTCATCAAAGGGGGCAACAGATAGATCGCCATGTTATTCGAAAATTGCAGGGGTGCATCATAATCACAGGTAGTCCGCACCCGCATATTGCTTATTCATGTATGAAGTATAATGAAATCAATGCTTATAGTGTAAATTTAGAATTGTGTGTTCAAATGTGTAAAGCCCTGATCACATCTCCATTGAAGAGAAAGGCCTATTTGTTTCTGATGTTAGCTGAATATTGTAGACCGAAAAGTGTTCCCTTGGGAAGACTCTAATTTAGATGCAGTTAGCAAATTCTGCAAGTGGAAAGTTTTTTGATTATACGTTTCTGTTGCAGGTGCAAGGACACATAGCTCGTTAGGAAGACTAACCCTTTGTTTTAGGAGTTAGGATGGTAGGAGAAGAAACCATGAGAGTACACTGGAATGCAGATACAATACTTTCAGCGGAGAAGGTGTCTGGGACCCAAGGGCACCCCAACAGTCTTTAGATGAAGTAAGAGTTTCAATGGAAAAATACAGAAGGGAGACCTGGCCGAAGAGGTGTGACGAGGGCGTGTTCTACTGTTTTGTGATTTGGTATTAGAGACAGTGCCCGGAGGGTGAAGCAGTTGAGGATTATATGGGAAGCTAGAAGGAGCATCTCAGAACGAGCTCAATAGCTTTGGGAAAGTGAGTGTACTTCTAAGGAAGTCTTCACTACTGACACGTTTTCTCTCTTGCCTGGGAGTAATGCTAAGTAGGGATGTCACCTTAGAGATAGTGTAGGGATAGACTAATTGCTTTTCTTTTTAGGTTAATGAAGTCTAACATAGAGATTGGAGCAGTTATTGGTTGCCTGATGCTTTTGGAGTCAACTTTTCTCCTTAGTCGGATGAGACTCCTGAGTAGGATATTCTTTGTGTAAGTGCCCATTTATTTTCTTAACCTTGTGATGAGGTGCTTGTATGTGCAACTATTTTTGGCTTTGTAATAAACACCTACATTTGGAATTCGGAGTCAGTGATCTTTGGAGTATAAAATGTAAGTTTAATTGGCTATATAGAGAAATTAGATGTTCTTCCCTTCACACTATTCAGCAGGAAAAAAGGTTCAGTCGACCTGAGGATTCTTAGAGATGGTAAGATATGATAAGATAAGAATCCAGTTTTTTCAGGTGCTTAGGTCTACAGCAGCGTCAAACCTTTGAAAAACAGATCATGGTTCCCCCTTCAAGATGCAGGACAAGCATGACGTCTCGAAGAGCCCTGAATTACACAGCCAAGCCTGAAGCATTCACTGGAGACAGTTCCCCCCAGGTAGTTGCTCACTGGACAAAAACTGATAGGTTCCTTGCAGTATCCGTGAATCCCTGCCCATAAAGCATCCTATTGTTTAAAAGTTTGTTTAAAACCAGAAAGAGAGTGTATCACCCAGTTGGCATGCAGTTATGTAATATGTGCCTGACAGCTGCTTAGGAAAAGTGAATTTGGAGCACCAGCAGGTCCATGCTCATTTTGTTTACTTTAGATTAGAGCATATTGGACATGGTCCTTTTTGCAGCGTCATCCCCAGATTTTGGCCTTCTGTTGCTGAACCCATTTTTTGTTGGCATTAAACTCTGTGCACTCTTTCCCTACTGACCAGTGGTAAAATGCTTGTGCTCCCTCCCTAAACATGGTACAATTGGCATCTACCTGATTGGTGCATTTAATTTATTTGTAAGTCCCTAGTAAATCACAATAAATGTACCCAGGGCCTGTAAATTAAAGGCTACTAGTGGGCAGCAGCACTCATTGTGCCACCACCCAAAGTAGTCTTTTAAAACATGTCTCAGGCCTGCAACTGCAGCCTGTAGCACAGGTTGAAACTGCCTTTCGACCTGACAGAATAAATATTTTTCCAGGCCTATAGGTCACCCCTAGGGTAGGCCCTAAAGGCTCAAAAGGCAGGGTGCATTGTATTTAAAAAGTAGGACATGTGCGCTTAGGTTTTACATGTGCTGTCATTGAAAAAACCCTAAAGTCATTTTTCACTGTCGGTATGCCTATCTCTCCCATTCACTAGCACTGGGTTACCTCTTTACATTTAATAAGTGATAACTTTGAGTTGGAAGCAGTTAGAGATATGGTGTTTACACTCAAATGAATTTTAATTTTAAATCCTCTTTAATGGTACCGTTGGATTTTAAGTTAGAATTCTGAAAATTGCACTTTTAGAAATTTGGCATTTTCTTGTCCTAACTGTTTGTGCCTTATGCTAGTGCCCTGTGTCACATGACTGTGAATGGCCCTGTTCTTGGGGTTTGTGTATTGCTTCCAGATAATAATACAAAGGGGGCTTAGATGTGGACAGGATGGCACTTCCTTGCAGGATGACTGAAATGGGCTGTACCAAGCCCCACTTACACTGCAAATGGCTTTGCCTCCTGCCCACACAAAGGAATCCGTCACCAGGCCTGCCTTGTCTTTTGTCAACCCATCAGTTTGGAACCTTGCCAGGGGAGGAGGAAGAACTTCCCAGAACCAGATATGTGGTAGGACAGGGAGTCCCCCCACAGAAAGGCTGGCACCAAGTACAATAATGGACCCCCCCAGAACCACACTCCAAAATACCCCTGGACCTTTGGACGTTACAGAGGAAGGACAGCCTTGTTGTCTGAGAAGGAAGGATGGACCTTCTTGCCTTCATCCTAGGCTAAGTTGAGCGACTCCAAGTGACAGGTATGCGACCTCCTGTGTGAGCTACAGGTACATAACAACCTTCAGAGGCCTCCCTGCAACTGCCCAGCTGACCTGCTGCAACTGGACCTGCAACTGGTCCTTAATGAGCCCTACTGCCCTCTGCTGGAGTGAGTCCCTGATCCCCAAGAGGTGCCTCCTGAGGTCCCAACCCCTTGGCTGGCATCAGAGTGTACTGCTCCTGATGAAAAGATAAAATCCTGATGTTTGGCTCCTTGCGAATGGGCCAGTTCACACCAAGACTCTGCTGCCCTCAACGACCACGAAGGTGAAGCTCCGGTGAGACCTGCTGTCCGCTCTTTTCATACTACATTGACTGCTAGCCACATCTGGGCAGCATGAGAGCTGCACTTCAATCTACAGCAATCGGTGACTGCCAATGTTAAGTTACAGTAACAACCATCTGCAACGTTTGACCACAGCTGTTCATATAACAGAGATGACAGCACACAGCGCTCATGATCATCAGCAACGCTAAACCACCTCCTTGCGGCCTTCTCCAACGTGATTGGAACTCCTCACGACTGGACTCAGTGGGTCTAACCTGGTCCGTGTATCCGACTTGCGCTCCATTATGTTCGACCTGTACTTGGTCTAGCATGACTGCCGGTTAGCTTTGTGCTTTTAGGTGCTATTTTCCATTAAAAAGGCTTATCTCCTTAGATTTTTGTTCTTGTGGTATCATTTGATGTATTAAATAATTTATTCGATTTTTCTAAATTGGTTTGGGATTTTTCTTGTAGTGTGTGTTTACATTATTACTGTTTGTGTGTTTTATTCTTTACACGCTGCCTCCAAGTTAAGCCTGACTGCTTTTGTACCAAGCTGCCAGAACATTGAGCCCAGGTTAATTTAGTGGCTTTTGTGGTTTACCATGACAAGGACTGTGGTTGTTGCCTGACTGGGGGCTCTACCACTCTCAACCAATAACCCAATATCTTGCAGGGCCAATGCTTACTATTTACAGTATCGAGATTTGCCACCCTGCACAACACATTTTGTGTAGGATGGTAGATTTGCAGGCACCACTCTGTATTGCTTTGTGTCGCACTATTGCTTGCGCAAAGGCTTAATAGATTTGAGAAGGATATCTATTTCTGATTAGGATGCTCTCGTAATTACGTTTGACGTGGGTGCTGTAAGTAGAGATGCCTTGTTTGGTCTAACTCTAGGAACATTCTAGGACTGGAAAGCGCAGCAGAGTGCTTCTGGTGTCATTACAGAATGTTGAGGCTTCAGCTGACTAAAACCTGTGTACGAGACAATTGAGGAAGAAACTGGGATTGAGCTCAGCTTTGGAGGGAGCCGATCCCATGAAGAGCAATTATTTTAGGTGGCCTCAGGGTATAGTTTTTATTTTAAAACCATACTTACATCTTCTCTCATGTTAGATCATGAGAAATTACAGGGTTCCCGAACTTAAATACAAAGTTTGGTGATCCACCATTAATTTGAATAAGTGCTGTGAGCTGCGTGGTGGACCCAGTATTCACTGGTGAACAAGCATGATCCTGAATTTAGCAGAATTAAAATATGTTTTTATACACTGTGCTGACCCATTGAGATAGCATGTAGGTGTGAATAAATAATGAATATGTGTGAGGCTGTGTGCTGGAAAAATACTTGCTGAAACAAATGTAAATTGCCCTTTTAATTTCAAGACGCATGGTATATATTCAGAAGGTGTGAGCTGTCAGAGTTTCAATTTAAATTAACTCTTTGCCAATACATTTATACATCGATTTTGGGAATAATGAGCCCGAATTTAGAAAACCGACGTACTCACTGTGTTAGAATTGCACTTTAAAAATGCTTTAAATTCTGTAGAAATATTTATGTTAGAAAGTGACCTGTAGGAAAAAGAACAAGCACATAATGTCTAGAATCATAGTAAATAAACTGTGAAAATACGTTAGTTAAATCACATTTAAGGTTCAGAATGTTCTTAAAATATTTGCAAATTAATGTGTCTTTGAAAACTTTTGCACCAAGCAACCATTTCTTAACGTGTGTATCAATAAGGCCCAAAAGTCTTTCCACTCAACTCGACTCATTGAATGAGATATTTAGCAAAACAGCTTAGCATCAGTGACGTCTTTCAGAAATGTGCTGACTATAACATCGTGTTCATCCAGCTCCTCACCCCATATTAGATCATGTGTTAGAAAACAAAGAGCTTATTAAAGCTGCTTATGTTAAATGATGACTTAGAGACTTTTATGAATGCTGTTTCCAAATAATATCAATAGATGTTTTCATATTTCTGACTAGCCGTTGTTCACACCTTTAGCTTAGGTAAGAGGGTACTCATGAGAACCTTTCCTCATATAATAAATGATGTAACAATTGTATCGATCAATGGAGACGAGGGTACAGACTATGGGAACCAGAAGAAGAAGCATCGTACGACTGATGACACTACCTCGTGAGCTATCCTCATTGGATATCGACGGAGGACACCTACAGAATTGTTACGAAAGTATGAATCTATATTAATGAGTGTTCCTAGGAAGTTAGTACATTATTTATCTTATTCTCTGAGCCTTACCCTTACTTATTTACTTTTCTAGTGGTCCTGCCACTGGATATTTCCTCATCCTGATACTCTCATTTATGGAGGGTTGATTCTCCTTGGCTATTTCTGTGAGGTGCCTACCTTTGGATTATTAGTGATCAATGCTACTGCAAGTATCGCACTATTATTTACAGTTGGTACTTCAGCTGTATGGAACTCGGCTGAGTTTCCAGAACTACTCTTCAAGAGAAGTTCAATTCTTGCTCAGAGGAACTTTTCATGGGTTCTATTTTAGAATAGGTCCTTTAGTTAGTTGACAGGTTTTCTTTATGGAACACTGGGTACTTTTCTAATGCTGAGTTCTAACCAAATCTATGTTATATTTCTGTAAACCTACTAAACTAAATAAAGATATTTGAGACTCTAACCTTAAGATAAATAAATGTTTTGAAATGTCATAAGCCTCTTATTATTGACTATTAGCTAAAATCTCATTTTCATTGATGTTTTGATCCGGAGTCACAAGAATTCTCCATGGCTAGATTTCTAAGTGGATGCATATTAAGATTGAACCATTTTGGTGAGTCCTTGGGCTCCCGCACTGTTTTACTGAGATAAAATTATTCAAGATCATCTGTCATAAAAATATTAAAGTGTGAATTCACTACAACAGTTCTAAATCGAGCTTGTAAATAATAAGACATGTATTGTGAGGCTTTTATCCATCCAATCAGCACAGGGTTGTAAAGTGCTTAGAATACAGAGTAGAGGCATTATGCTTCACTCATTGGGCCATAATTCTGATAAGGTAAAATGCAATCCTGCTAATCAGTGAGCACTGCAGCTCAGTTGCGTTTCCTATTATGACGAAGCTCAGGTAACCATAGGACTGCATCTGAGAAAGAGACCCCTTTTCTGTTATGACTTAATAGTTTTACATGTAGATTTATGTCATATATATTATATGAAAAATTACAGCGTGCCATTGTAGGTACAATGTATATTGGCAATTTGTATGTTGTATGCAAAGTAAGGTGAGAAATTAGAGGTAACCCATGTTGTAGAAGATAGTTGACAGGAACTCATCTGTATTTAATAATATTTTTTCTTTCCAACTAGATGTTAGAATACGCTTTGATCACTCACTGGCTAAATAAAAATTTCAAAACTTTACATTTTATGAATATTGATACAAAAAATAAATGAATTAAAATTTGAGATTTGGAAGTCAAAACTCCATATCAGTAGCTGACATTACTGCAAGATCATTTTTTATTAGACATTTATTTGTAGGAGAGCTCAGCATGGTAAAAAAGCTTCTCAGTTGCCGAGATGGCACAAAACCCACCCCACGCTTAAGGAAGCGATGAAAGAATTTGTATTTACAGCCAGTATGACTCTGCCATGAACAAGTTACTCACCATAGTGTAACTTGACTCAAGTAATGTTACCAGAGGGTGACCCTACCAGAATATTATCCATAGTCTTAATCTACTTTAACTTTACTCAGTCAGATGGTCTGAACAAACACAATGAATATCAACCATCCCCTTGCTCTATTCTTGATGATAGGACACTCTCTGAAAAATAACATTATTTGTTTACATCTTCTACTCTTCACATATGGGTAAGAAAGAGGGTGTAATAGAGACCAAGAGGACACACTCCATACTGTTGTAATGTTTACACTTAAACGTATGTCCATTATTGAACCCTTCCTTTGTGTCCTTTCCTGGTAGCCTTCTAGAAGGATAGAATGTTCTATGCGTGTGGCTGGAACCTGGGGGGGTTTGAACCTGGCAGTTGCGAGTTCGGTCAGCCGGGAGTTGGATGCTACCCACCTTGTCTCTTGAATAAATCAATGCCTACCTTTACCTGCAGTGCCTGCTGTCATTTCTACTTACTTCACTTGGCGACGAGGATGGGATAAATTCTACACACACAAGCAGCGTATGGATGAATCTTTTGATGATTTTGTAACACGATTGAGAGAACTATCAGTCAAATGCAATTTTGGTACTATGGCTGATGAATTAATACGTGATCAATTGATAGTCCAATGCAACAATAAGAAAATACAAGAAAGACTTTGGGCGGCTAAAAACCCTTCGTTAAAAGTTGCTGTGGATTTAGCAAAAGTTGTTGAACAATCCGAGTTGTGCATGAAAGAGTTACAGAGATCCAGTGATCAAGCACAAATATCAGAAGTATCTGAGAAGTACACACAAGAGTGTGAAAACTGTGAGGAGGAATCTATTGCTGCACTCAAGTCTAAAGGGAAATCCTTTGTCAAGAAAAATACCTTTGTAAAAAATCCCACGAGATTTTGTTCAAGATGTGGAAGTAACACACATTCTTCTGACGCTAAATTTTGTTTTGCCAATAACAAGGAATGTTTAAAGTGTGGCAAGATGGGACATTTTTCAAAAATGTGTAGATACAGAGGTAAACCTAGAGTAGCAGTCGCGGACGACAACATTATCGAAATTAGGAGAGAGAAAGATAAAATTTTGATAGTAAATGATTCGGATGAACATATTAATCTTATCAATGAGATGAGGGAAAAACGTCCAAGAGCTGATTTTGATATTAATGGCCATGTGGTGTCATTAATGGTGGATACTGGTTCAAGGTATACGATAATTCCTGAACCTACATTCAGGAAAGAGTGGTCGGATCTTTCCCTTTTGACTTGCGACATAAGCCCCACAGGTTATCAAGGTGAAACAATAGACTTGTTAGGGTATTTTGATGCTGATATTTCCTTTTCAGGCAAGTCTATTAGAGGCAAAGTCTATGTTGCTGTTGATGGGCCTCCTATCCTTGGGTGGATACACCAGTATGATCTACATATAATTGTGAACCCCAGGGCAGTTCCTCAGGTAATGGTCGTCGAGGAGCTTTCTTTAGACAATATTTTGAGGGACAGTAGCAATGTTTTTAACGATGAATTGGGTGAGTTAAAGGGTTATGTCCACAAAATATTACTCAAAGATACGTCTGTTCCCATCCAACACAAACTTAGGAGAGTTCCACTCACTGTGAGGGATGAAGTTAAATCTCTTATCAATGAGATGCTTCAGAGTGGGGTTATTGAGCCGGTCGAGGCATCCACGTGGGTTTCTCCGGTGGTGATTTCACGCAAGTCTGATGGGAAAATTAGGTTCTGTGTGGACCTCAGGTCTCTTAATAAGAGTGTCATAGCAGACACCTTTCCTCTGCCCAACATTGGAGAATTAGTTAGTACATTAAGTGGTGCTAAATATTTCACAAAATTAGATCTCAAAAGTGCATACCATCAGATCCGTTTACATGATGACTCTAAGAGCCTTACCGCATTCATTACCACAGAGGGGACATTCCAGTTTACTAGGCTTCCTTTTGGCCTAACCTCTGCGGCCAGTGTTTTTCAGCGTATGGTGACAGAATTATTCAAGGGTATCAACAATGTTGTATTTTTTCAAGATGACATCTTAATATTTGGGCAAACTGTAAACGATCATAATTGTGTTCTTAAGGAGGTTTTGAGGAGGATTGGAGATGCTGGTTTAACCCTTCGTAAGGACAAATGCTCATTCCTAGTACAACAAATTGAATATTTAGGTTATGAAATTTCTGTGCTGGGCATTAAGCCAAAAAGGGATCTTTTGCAAGCCATACGTTTAGCTCCTTGTCCTGTGGATAAGGATCAACTTAGATCTTTTATGGGTCTTATCGAATTCTATTCGAAATTTGTCAAGAATTTTTCTGACAAAACTTTAACTTTAAGATTGTTGTTAAAGAAGGGAGTGAAATTTGTTTGGGATCTGTCTCATACTGAGTGTTTCAACGCCATAAAAAAAGAATTGTGTGAGTCAAAGATTTTAGCATCATTCAACATCAAATGTCCCTCAGCGCTCATGGTAGATGCGAGTGCAACTGGTTTAGGGGCTGTTCTTCTCCAGAAGTCGGGTGAGGGTTATAAAACTATTGCTTTTGCATCACGCACCCTCTCTACTTCTGAGAAGAATTACTCTGTAATTGAGAAAGAAGCTTTGGCTGCTGCTTGGGGCATACAATATTTTAGGACGTATCTCTGGGGTACCAGGTTTCAACTCTGGACTGACCATAAACCATTGATTAAGGTATTGTCACCCGGGGGAGCGGGGAAAGGTTCTCCTAGGTTAGCTAGACTCGCATCCAGACTACAGGAATACCAATATGATGTTAATTATATCCAAGGATGGCGAAATATACAGGCGGATTGTTTGTCTAGATTAGCTATCCCGGGTGAAGATTCCAGTGATGATTCTGCTGATCTTCTAGATGATGGTGCCATTGCGTTTGTCCGTGATATTGAGGCATTGAGCGATGGTACGTTTGGTAAATAGGAGTGGTGTTCTGCCATGTCAGGTGATAGTGTTTTGTTGAATGTCATGGAATTGGTCAAATTAGGAGCAAGACGTGAGAGTTGTGTCCAACCCTCTGTTCGTCCCTTCATTAAGGTCTTGGATGAACTTTCAGTGTGTGGTGAATATATCCTTATGAGAGGTGACAAGTTCATTCCACCATGTATCTTAAGACCCAAATTAATTAAATTAGCCCACGAGGGTCATTTGGGACAGACCTTCACCCAACGTAGAGTCAGAGCAGATTTTTGGTGGCCGGGTTTGGATGCACAGGTTTCAGCTTGGGTTGTAAACTGTCCAGTTTGCAAAGACAGTGAGAAAAGACTCAAACTGGTTTCTACTCAGACCATGGGTAGTATTTTTGCTCCTGAGCAAGCTTGGCATAGCATATGCCTGGATTTTATTGGTCCCATGGATGAGTTGCCAGTAAATCAAAGGTTTGCCATTGTGGTAGTGGATATGTTTTCTAAATGGTTAACAGTCAAATTTGTCAAGGACATAACTACTGAATGCTCTATTAAGTTCTTGAAGGATTTATTTTTGGAAGAAGGTTGTCCTTCAGTCATGATAACGGACAATGGTACACAGCTTACTTCACAGAAAATGCGTTCCTTTTTATCTGGTTGTGGCATAACACACCATCGTACTTCGTTGTATAATCCTCAAGGGAATGGTGTTTGTGAAAGGGCTAATAGAGTGGTGAAGGGGATTATACAAATGTCTCTTTCTTCTGGGGGGTTTACTGATGTGATGGTCCAAGACATGGTTTGGGCTTACCGTACTACTTCGCATGAGCATACAGGGAAGTCTCCTTTCGAGTTAATGCGAGGGAGACGCCCTGGTACTAAGTTGACTCCCTCTTGGATTAAGAATAGAGTTTCTGATGTTAATAATGGTGGTACTGGCCTGTGTGGTAAGCGAGATTTGACAAGCTCTATATCTTGTGGTGATTTAATCAAAGTTAAACCGGGCAGGATTACTAAGGGCCTTGCAAAATTCAAGGGGCCATACAGAGTTAAGGAGGTCTTTCAAGATTATGTTGTGTTGGAGGATGGGCAGAAGTGGAATCTTAGGAGGATCGCTTTATATCAAAAGTCCTCTTCTCCTAACTTCCCTATGCATCCTGTTGTGCAATCTGAGGCCAACACGGGGTATATGCTTTCTGCTTCAGTTCAGGGAAATGCTGTTCCTTCTTCAATTTCTCGTTCTAACGAAGGGGGTGGTGATGCCTTGCAAAGTGGTTCTTGTGAGCAGGTTTCACAAGCTTCTACTATTGTGGCGTCTCAAGAGTCTCTGCCCGGTGTTGGAGTCCGCCTGGGTAGAATTCGTAGACCCCCTACTTATTTGAATGACTATTTGTGTTAGTTTTAGATATTCCTATCACACATACTTCTTGTGTGATTTTCTTTATCTATTTGTAAGGGGTAAGATGTGTTGTAATGTTTACACTTAAACGTATGTCCATTATTGAACCCTTCCTTTGTGTCCTTTCCTGGTAGCCTTCTAGAAGGATAGAATGTTCTATGCGTGTGGCTGGAACCTGGGGGGGTTTGAACCTGGCAGTTGCGAGTTCGGTCAGCCGGGAGTTGGATGCTACCCACCTTGTCTCTTGAATAAATCAACGCCTACCTTTACCTGCAGTGCCTGCTGTCATTTCTACTTACTTCACATACCTATCAATAGTGCACATAAAAAATGTCCCTTTAGATAACTGCTTACAAAAGAAAGATGAATCTGTAATTAATTGGTGATCCTCCTGGATCTGTTCAAGGTTAACTCTCCCTTCATTACCACAGGGCAGAATGCCCCAGTGCTGTAAGGAAAACATCTCATGTGCCTGTGAATCTTCATGGATAGTAGGGAAAAACTAAGTGTGCACACTACTGAGGCTTGACTGTTTCTTCCTGTGAAGGAATGAAAAAAGCTGATGTTTTGATCATCGCTATGTTACACTTTCTCATCATTGGGCCACTTAACTCAAAACTATGAACAAGACATTGTCTTGGGAGAGAAATGCCTCATACACATCTCACCTACAAACATAACCAAAGAGCGATGATGCTGCTGCTCCAGTCAGCGCACCGTGTGCTCATTAGTATTATTTGACACCTGCCAGGCATAGCCTCGTGTCCATGCGAGCGCATATAGTAACAAGGTTGCCTTGTGGGAGAAGGAAAAACCACTTTAGAGTGTGTATAGCGGGGTAGACCTCTTCAGCTGGCCACAGGCAACATCAACGTCAAGAATGTAGCATAGCCTGGAGCAAAAAGTGTGTAAGATTACCTTGGGTAGATGAGGTTTAAAACACAAAACTTACCTGCACCAGGCGACAAATAGTAAAGCTTTCGTACGAAAGAAGGGCACGACTGGGAACCCAAACCGACCCTGGCAATTGAGTCGGAACGGCCGTGGGGGAAGGGGGGAGCGGTACGAGTGGAGGACACTTCCGCTGCTTTTGGTACAGGGGCTGAAATTGCACCACTGCTGCAAAACCGACCCCCTGAACCAAAAACGGACCCCCCCAGTCCAAAACCGGACCCCACCTTTTCGGTCCACCGAGAAAACATCCAGTGCCCGCTACGGCCAGACCAGCCCTGTATGCAAGTCAAAACATTTATGAAGAAAAACAGTGAGGGAGTGGCGCATTAGGCGATAGAATACCTCCAACCAACCTCCAAAAGTGCCAGTAGCCAGAGGTTATCACAAAGCATTTGAGTATTCACTGGAAGAAAACATGAGCAGCACTTCAGTAGCACTACGTCACATACCATTAAGTGCTTTTGTTAATTTGGCCTAAAACTTCTAAAATGGGAACATTCAGGGACTATTCAAATACAGTTAGTACAAATAGAGGGGGCTTTACCGTGTTTTCACTTTTACTAATAGGAAGTTGGAAATGTTGGGGCCAGTTCAGAAAGTCATTTATGAATACATGATGCAGTTCACCTGTAGTACTGCTTCATGTACTCATAAAAGCATTTGTGAATTGGGCCCATGATCATTATGTGCATTTGTAAAAATTGTCTGGAAAATAATAGGGCACCATAATTATTGTGATATTGTTTTTTTCTGTTAAGAACTAAGCATCTTATACAGTAAAGAGCTTGACAATTGCCCAGGACATAATAGTTCTCCGACAAAATAACCTGCTGACCCTTTGCCAAGACAAATTCTGCTTTTTTGCCCTGTTTTCAACTTCATGACTGTTGGTACAATTGCAGGTTGGCTCATGTTTGGTTTACTTCAAATACAGTTGTACAGGGACAGCATCTGAAGCGGTAAACTGGGTCTATTAATGTCTCCCTGAGAAACAATTCCATTGCAAAGCAATTTAATACCCCCGAACCAAGTCAATTTTCTTTTCCAAAACACAGAGATAAAATTAAACTGCCAAGTTCGATTAAAGTTTTGCAGCGGACAGGTCCTTCTGCTAGATATACATTTTCTTTCCCAATAGTTTATTTTACCTCTTGACATACATCTTATTTCCACTGTTTGATGTACTAAAATAAAAAAAAAATTAAATGAAAGGATAGTCAGTGTTGCTTTATGAAATTGCAAAAAGATGTTTTCCATTATGTTTTTGTTATGAGAGTTTGGTAGGAAAAAGATTAAATATTCACTTTAAGGTTTCATGTTTTGGGCAAAGTTATGCAGTAAATACAAGTGTCAGTAAAAACTGTATTTACCAAAATAGGCTTTAAAAGTCTTGCCAGTTACCTCCCTTCGACCTCAGTGGTGCATTGGTCGGAAAAGAGCTCAGAACCCACATCTTTACTTCTCAATGACATCTCCCTCCATACTTTCTTAATTTTCTTCTGAAATATAGTGTTTTTTCTGTAGTTTTCAATTATGTCCTTCTTGCTATGTTAAGTGCTCTGCGGCCCTCCAGCTTGAGGTGTGTCCTTTAGCAATACCGACCAAAGCTACAATTAATGAAAATACATTTAAAAAGTGGAACATACTTTTAGATGTGTGTGGTATCTAGTTCCTGAATATTTTTTATGCTTTGTGCTAAACTTAGTACCCTAAAACGTCCTATGAGAGGGTGCTTATTTGTTTTAAAGTAGGTATATTTTTATTTTGTTCTTTCGTTCTTTTCCATGTTTATTAATTTTAAGAACCTCACAGCTGTTTCTCAGGTGTGAGATCACACACCGGTGTGATGTTCTGCTACTGCTTACCATAGGATTGTTTGTCACATTGGACACAGGATTTAAGTTGAGGTGTCATTCGGGCACTAGCATTTTACTAAGGTGTTAATAGTCAAATAAACATAAAAATACTAGAAAAAAGCACACTGGCAATGTGGGCTCCAAACGGCACATTGGTGTGTAATTAACACCAATTCTGTTTCTTCTAACGCTCTACTTTTGTGACCCCGTTGCCAAGAGGCCACCCCAGCACAAGGTCAAGAAATAACAAATGAAAAGGAGCGTTCAATTGTGGAAATATGGATTTTTATGGTCAGTTATGTCCCCTATCTTGGACCCCAACGGTTTCATGTATAAATCACGAGTACATGTATGTTTCCTCCAGTTCCAGTTATGAAGACGCAAACACATGTGCGTCCACCGCCAACATGTCCTCTTTCAGATCCGCCATGAATGGGTCGGATATTCCATTCCTAAGTATGAAAGGCCACCGGCTTTATATGGTTCATTTATCCCATTTTACAGTCCAGGCGAGTAGGCCCTGATTCTGCCATCAAGCCTTTTCTTGCCTTCTGCCTCTGAAAGCTCCAGTCTGAGCTCGCATCTGTATCCATGAACTTTGTCCTATTCCCTGCGCGGCTAACGGTGCCTGACTCCAGCCTGTTGCCTGCCAAAAACTGTATTTCACCTTCGAGATTATCTGCTCCGCTCCCTATCCAATGCATTCCTGTCTAGTAGTTTAAGTAAACATTCTTCCAGCTACCGAGCAAAGGGCCCGGCTTCTCTGTCTTTATGCAAGTAATTCATAGCCCTGTTACTATGGAAGATTTCTGCCCTCGCATCTAGTGTAGACACTTAGACGCTTGTACACGCACACACAGTCAGTATAGAATAGATTTTGTTCGAAAGACCTTTCTTTTTGGATAACATAGTTCTTTAAACATAGGATGTTAGATATGATTTGGGATTAGGTTGACTTGACCCCCAGACTTCTGTCTCCACATGTAGATCTAAATGTCAAGTCCCCTTCACCCCCCTAGTTGCACGTCAATCACACGTCATGCTGCTGCGCGCACATTTCTGCCAAGTATTTCTGCTGACATTGCGAAATTCTTTCATGAAACCACCCATTTATGACATCATACCTGATGACGTTCTTTAGTTACGCCCAGTTACGCCCACTTTAGTTACGCATGTATGTCTTATCATTGTTATCAATTGTTACGCCTCCTGCATCTGTTTCACTGTAATGCCTATTGTATAAAAATTATTACTTGTCAATAAAGTAGGGTCCTTCACTTCCTGAACCTTCGTGGTGATGGAATATGGAGTCCATCAATTCGAATTGATTTTGGAATAAAGCCCGTTCCGAACCTCTAATACCACGGATTCTGCCTCTTATTTTACTGAGCTATTATTATAGATTTTCCGCATCAAATTAAGAACCGGTAATTAAATTATTTACCACATATATGGCGCCCGAACAGGGACACTTTCTCATCTCACGCGCCGGAGGTACGTTGCAGGCCCGGTCTCCTGTCACAGCTGGACGTACAACAACGCGTACCCACAGGATTTCCTGTATCTCCCTCCTGCCGAGCGGGGGTAACTGAGGCTGCGATCAACACCCAGACGAGGCGGTGAGAAGTGCGAAGTATCCCGACCAGAGCCTAGTTGAGAGAGCAAGATCCGAGGTATACAGAGGCCCACCAGTTTCCGAAGTTTCCGAAGTTTCGAGTCGAGTCCAGTCCGGTTCAAGTCCAGTTCAGTTCAGTTCCGAGGCCTTCCGTTCCGAGCTACCCGGTGAGTACCATTGTCGGGGAGGCGTTCTGACGTGCACATAGTTTGTGCCGGTCAAGACGGGTTTGGGTACACAAATCCGGTCTGCACTGTTTCAGCAGTGTATCTGTACTGTTTAGCAGTATATCAAGTATGTCTAGTATATAATTCAGAATTATCTAGTTAGTACCGAGTATTATGCTTAGTGACTAGTTCCCTAAATGGCCATCATTGTTTATTCATTAAATGTTAAATGTTAAAATGTTTTAAATACGTTCTGTATATTGTGGTGTGAATGACTGTTCATTATTGTGTTTTGTGGTATTAAACGTGTTCAAAATTAGGTATCAGATCAGTTCTCAATATGCCGCTCTTTTCGAAATTAAGACAGATCAAAACTAGAAAAGGGGTACTCGAAGAAGCTGTTCCCATTCCTCCTAGGGACACTCCAGGGTACTTCATGTATCATAAACATGGCCTAGACGCCATATTATTTCTTGATTTATGGGTAGACTACACCAAGGAATTACCAGAAAGTCAGAGGTGGCCCGCAGCTGGGACCTGGGATGCAGATTGCATCATGAAAGTAGAGGAAGAATTATGGAAAAAGAAAGCTAGACAGTCACAGAAAGATGCCATTGAATTATGGCGTAAAGAATCATATAGACGTACAGAAAAAGCGCTCAGACAGGAAGAGAAAAGTAAGGAGAATTCAAATAAAGTTCGAGAAAATCTATTAATTGAAGAAGGTACTCGAGTAAAGTCAGAACAAACAGACAGACAAAGAAATGCGCTTATGAATGGTATGTATCCTCTTCTGGCCGAAGGATTACCTAGGGCTACTCCAGAGATACCAAAAGACTTGCCACCCCCATTGTTTCCGATAAAAGTACATCCCAAAGGGCATCCCAGAACCGCAGAAGATGTTTTTCTTTCCTCTTATTTAGACGACGCAGCTCCCGAGTATGCTAATGCTGCGCCACATAGACCGCCTGCCGAGGGGGTTCAACGCCAAGACCCTCCTCCGTCTGTACCTCCGCAATAGCAAACTCCGACACAAGTTCCGGCAAGCACATCTGTTTCTACATCTGCATCCACACCTATGGTTGCTATATCACGTTCAACGAATCCTTTCACATCCAGCACCCCAGGTGGTGCTACCGGAGGTACATCAAACGTTTTTTCCACGCCACCCAGAGTAAATAAACTTTCCTTTCAAGAATTAGCCCACCAACGTACGCCCAAACTAGTAACTCCCGACACGCTCAAGGAACTTCTAATAGATTGTAGATATGACCCTGTGCCCGGAAAAGGGGACGAAATGCTGCTGGCATCATTACGTATCCGACGAGCTGCAATATATTTAGGGAGGCTACCAGGAATGACTACACATTTAGAAAATATATATCACTTTGTCCAGTCAGGGCGAGATTCTGAGAGTATTAACAGAGCCATGGAATACCAGAAAGTGGAAATACAGGGGGAACTGTTACGTTTCCTCATAAACTGTGTGATCAGAAATCAAGACCGACCAGGGGTAAATCCGGAAGAAATGCAAATTCTTACCACATGGAGTAGGAATATATCAGAGGGGAGACATGATAAACGATCATGTATAGTAGCTATGTGCCGCAAGATCCGCAAAGAAGTAGAACGAATACACGAAGAAAGATTAGCAGTAGACGAGCCTGAACAAACCGAGGAGGAGGAAGAATTAGGACTGCCCACAGGACAGTTAGAAACCATGGCCTATGTAGGTAGAGGAAGGTCTTGCAATAATACTAGATGCTTTACTGATCCGATACGTCCGATACGTCCAGATAATAGCAGAAATTTCCAAACTCCTATAATAAATATAAGGTCCCCCGAACATTCGTTCCAAGCCGCTGACAAATTACTCCGAGAACGAAGGGGTTATCATATACTCGATTCTATGGACGAACAAGAATTAGCCAGGTCAGCCGTTCATTGGGTTGATAGTCCCGGAAAATATAGTGATGATACATTAGCGCACACGTTTTTGAACCTCGCCCCAGATGAACAGCGTTTAGCTGGTATCTATATGATTCAACAACTCCTTATATTATATAAAAGCCAACACTCCGATCCTGGCCCCTTACCTGATATATTGACTGAATTACTCACGAATAAATGGAGAGGTTCAGGTACTGAGTTAATTAGAGAAATACTAGAATCCAGAAAGCAGTACATTCTGTTTGTATGCCCCGAACATGTCTCGCTGCCCATCAAGGAAAGAACGACGTATTATATGGATAGACAGAATCCCTTACGCGAAGTTCACCCGATAAAAGGTGAGGACAATCAGTTTAAACGTGTGTTTGTATACACACCCATATCTAAAATAGAACTATTAGAAATGAAGAAAGTGGTACCCAGTCATGACAAAGACCCAGCGGGTTTCCACCGTGAAATTAAAGACATGTTGCTCATGGGAGAATATACCTATCCCGACATTATGACAATATTGAAGGTATTAATGCCTGCAGGCATTTACGAAAAACTCAAGGAAAAGGATTGGGAGGTGGGAGACCAAAAGATAGATTGGACAGCATTAGAAAACGAAGAAAAAGCTCGAGGTCCAGGGGCAGGGCTTGGGGAAAAGACCAAAACACTACCAGGTTTACTAGTACAGGTACTGCCACGTTTATTAACTACGAAAAAGGAAGACTGGGGTGCAATCTCAGCCTGTAAACAAAAACCAGATGAAGACACTAGTGATTTCTATGCCCGATTCGAAAAATGTTTTGGTATAAATAGTGGAATAAAAGCAAGTAGCGAATCGTATCCACATCTGTTTGTGACAAAGTTAGTTGAAAATTCCTTGCCCCAAGTTAAGAATAGAGTATTGAAATTCGAGAGTACCTGGCAAGGTAACACTCCATCACAAATGTTACAAATGCTACAGTACCATCACAATAGAATTAGAGAGGAACAAGAACATGAACAAAGACGCATGAAAGACACGAAAATGAAAATGCTAGTTTCCCAGACAGTTCCAGCTGACGGTCATAAAAAGGGTATAACACAGTCCAGTGTTTCAACAGGTCCTGTAAAAGGGACATGCAACTATTGTAAACAGCCAGGTCATTATGTACACGATTGTCCAGTTTTAAAACATAATATCGCCATAGGTAATACGAAAGAAAGACCACGGCCACTTAGACAGGATCAGAACCAACAAGGAGCCCCGCAGCATGCACAGTCCATGCCGGCTCCGCAACAGTCTATGCCAGCTCCACCACCGCAGCCTATTGCTGCCACACAAACAACGACACGACAGATGTACCAGACCGCACAGTATGACTATCCTGATTATCAACGATACTCATGAAACAGCCTAGAGAAGGAAGTTGGCTTACCCCTTATTGAGGTCCCTGTAGATCAAGAAGGACCTTATGTACACAGTGAACTATTAGGCCAAGATAGAAAATTTTTACTTGATACAGGGGCAAGCCGAACAACAATAAAACGTAGTGAAGTTCCAGGGGCACCCCTCTCAGGCTCACAGAATATTTCCCTTGGCTTTTCAGGAAAACCTATCGTTAACGAGGTATCACAGCCTCTTCCACTTACGATTGGTCCCTTGACACGAACTACAGATTTATTACTTACTAAATCATGTCCAGAAAACTTGTTAGGTATAAAAACATTGAAAGCTCTAGGAGCTATAATATGTTGTTCTCCGGAAGGAGTAAGATTGTTTTTACGTGATTTCAAAGGGCACTACGTGTCCCGAGACATGGATCACCGACTGCAGACTTTACCCACACATTTATGGGCACAAGGCCCTACAGATGTTGGTTGCATGAACATTACACCATATCGAGTCACACTAAAGGCAAGAGTGGTACTACCACGAATGCGACAATACAAGTTACCCCCAGATGCTGTAGTGGCTTTACTGCAAATCATTGACGAGCTTATTACCCAAGGAGTGGTTGTGGAAACCGACTCCAATGTATGTAATTCACCGATAATTCCGATTCTTAAACGAACTGATCCGAAAGCCCCGCCAGTATATCGATTGGTTATTGATCTGCGCGAATTAAATAAATGTATTGTACCACAATACCCCGTAGTCCCAGACATTTCTTCATTACTGACAGCCATTGATTCCGAAGCAACATTCTTTACTGTAATTGATCTCAAGAATGCCTTCTTCAGCGTCCCAATAGATCCGGAAAGCCAATACTTGTTCGGATTTAGTTTAAATGGACGAAGCTTTAAATTCACACGCGCACCTCAAGGATTCACAGAAAGCCCCAGCATCTATAGCCAAGCACTGAAACGAGAACTTGACAGTATCCACATGCCAGTCAACACTGCCCTGCTTCAATATGTCGATGATCTACTGATCACCGCTAGAAGCGAACATGAATGTGAAAAAGCCTCACTGACGGTTTTACAATTTTTGGCCGAAAAGGGGCACAAGGTGTCCCCTTCTAAGCTGCAATTCTGTGTCCAGCGAGTTGTTTACCTTGGGCACTCGCTGTCCAAGGAGGGAAGGCAGCTCACACCAGATCGCATCCAGTTAATTGCTAACATGCCAACACCCAAGACACAAAAGGAGGTACGGGCCTTCATAGGCCTCACTTCATATTGTAGGCAGTGGATCCCTCAGTATGCATTTCTAGCAAAACCACTCATTCAGTTGACAACACAGGAGGCAGCCACATCGACTGTTCTCCCTTGGACTCAGGAACATACACAAGCTTTTGAAAGCCTAAAGAAAGCTTTATGTCAAGCACCTGTTTTAGCAACACCATGTTACAATAAACATTTTACACTCTTTGTTACAGAACGCGAAGGTACTGCCTTGTCAGTACTCACACAGGAACAAGCAGGATCACACAAACCATGTGCTTATTTTTCTAGTACATTAGATCCCGTAGCTCAGGCTCTGCCTGCGTGCCTGAAATCGGTGGCAGCGACAGCTTTAGCAATCAGACAAAGCGATGCCATAGTACTAGGACACCAATTGACAGTACAAGTACCACATGCAGTACAGGTTCTCTTGAACCGCACACAAACACAACACTTGACTATAGCACGACTCACTGGTTACGAATTAACATTGTTTCAGCCATATATAGAAATCAGACGTTGTAGTACATTGAATCCTGCCACACTGTTACCAGTAAACGGAACAGACCCACTAGCACATGATTGTATTAAAGTTATCACTATCACGACGAAACCCAGACAAGACTTGACAGACGTCCCATTGTCAGACCCAGACCTGACGTTGTATGTAGATGGTTCATGTATGAGAACAAGTACAGGAGAGTTAGTGGCCGCTTACGCAGTCACAACAGACACTGAAATCATTGAAACAAATTGCATAAATACCTTGTCAGCTCAAGCCGCAGAGCTCATCGCTCTGACACAAGCCTGTATTCAAGCCACAAATAAAAAAGTCAACATATACACTGATTCACGTTACGCATTCGGAGTTGTACATGACTTCGGCGTGCTGTGGCGAGAGAGAGGTTATTTAACTTCTCACGGTGCCCACATTCAGCACGGACCCCTCATTCATGCCTTATTAGATGCAATACATCTACCCACTGCAATATCAATTATGAAATGTAAAGCTCATACGAAAGTTACTGATATCATTTCCCAAGGCAATGATCTAGCTGACAGAACAGCTAAACAGACTGCTCAAACTCACACATCTGACATGACAAAGACAATAGTCCCGACACCAACACATTGCCTGACGGTTAAGGATCCCGCTCTTGACGTAATTGACATACAGACACATGCTACACCAGAGGAAATAAAGAAATGGACTGAATTAGGAGGGATCCAAACGGATCAAGGATGGATGACGAAGGAAAAATCTGTATGGTTCCTTCCTGATTCGATGGTCCAAGTTATCATTAATACTGTACATAGTCCAGCGCACCTAGGAGAAAAAGCTATGCTAGACAGCATTCAACACATTTGGTTCAACAAACATTTACGAGCAGCAGCTAAACAAAAAGTTCGTACCTGTATGATCTGTTGTCAGTTTAACCCAGGTAAAAGCATTCCCGTAGAACAAGGTGGATTTCAGCCTCCTGATCACCCTTTTGAAGTCCTCCAGATGGATTATATCCAGATGGAACGATGTCGAGGATTCAAATATGTTCTCGTAGTTGTCTGTGCTCTTTCCCGTTGGACAGAGGCATACCCGGTTTCAGATTACACTGCCCCGACTACTGCCAAACAGTTGGTTCGAGAATTCTTCCCACGGTACGGTTTACCACGTGTTGTCTACTCAGATAACGGCCAGCCGTTCTCATCCGAACTAATGAAACACGTTTCACTTTTGTTAGGCTATCAGTGGAGATTTCACTGTGTCCGACACCCCGAGGCAGCAGGTCTCGTGGAACGACATAATCAAACTCTGAAAATTAGATTGTCCAAAATATGTAGAGAGAAAGGTGTCGACTGGGTAGTAGCCTTACCAGTTGCACTCTTTTACATGAGAATGGTAGCGCACTCTCGAACAGGGCTATCCCCTTATGAGGTGATCTTCGGTAGACCACCAAATATGTGGGGGACGCCTATACCACACAAAATAACTGATGTTGACTGTAATATGCTGACAGATTACTTGGCTTCCTTGATGTCTGCACTACAATCTTGTCGTTCACAGGTAGCTGCAGCCTTTCCCGATAACACCGAGGTGAAACCCCATGACGTAATTCCCGGGGACTTGGTGTTAGTGAGGAACTTTGACCGGAAGTCTCAGCTGGATCCTAGGTGGAAATCGCCTCAACTCGTACTGTTAACCACGAGGACAGCCGTGAAGATCGAAGGTCGAAAAGGCTGGATACATTCAAGTCATATCAAGAAATTTCATGGACTACCGTCCGATGTAAACGACACACCTCGCGTGTCTTCACCGATTGACTCAAAGCTTCCTTTGGTTGAACTGAATGACAAGGAACAATATAAACTAAAACTACGGTCTAACAAGTCAGGCAATTTGATTGTTTAAGTCCTCTCCAAGGTGAATCGGTCGAATTTGTCTCTGACATGTATCCCCTAGACCTGAATAGAGAAAGAAACCGAAAAATGCGATTGAAACAACATGCGTACTGTAAATCACTGCGTAGTCATTGCACAGTGACGTTATTAATTTTGTTTTTCTTAAGTCTTTTAATAATCGCTGCAAGTATATTGTTGCACATATATTATCCTATTTCTAAACATGTTTACAATGTTACTGCTGAACATTCTTTTAGTGAATTACCCCCGCATGAGTTGTCCTATAGATTTGCGCTGCGCAATAACACTTTTATTAGTATGTTACATCATTCCCATCAGGTTAGCAATGCTACAAATTGTTGGATATGTGGCCGACTCCCTCCCTATCAGAACTATAAGGGAATTCTGCCTCTCTTTCCATATCCGTTCACACACAATGGCTCCTGTGGAGCATGGTTTAGTTTAATTAATTCCCTAGATTCGAATTCTGCAGCTTATCAAGACAACTGGGTATGGGGAAACCTGAACTTAGTCTTACTCAAAGTCTGTTACCCTAACAAGGAGGGACTTCCCAAAAGAACAGGAACTGATCTAGAAAATGAAGTATATGGATTAGGTAATTTTACGCTTAATCTCATGATCCTGAATGTCGAATCCGAAGCTGCACCAATTTTGCCTGCTATGTCAGTATTTCCAGTTAAAGGTGAATTATGTGTAAGAAAGAATGGTTCCATACATATGGGCCATAGTAGATGCACCACTGTAATAGAATTCAGTGATCAAGGCAAGTCTACATTTAGAGCTTCTCGCCATTCCTACTTCATATGTGGTCAGACTGCATATATACGTTTGCCTCTAGATTGGGATGGTACCTGCTACATCGGATTCCTTTTGCCACCTGTTTTCCTAGCTCCTCCTGATTATCATAGAAATACTCATTTAGTACACAATAGAGAACGGAGAGATCTCCCAATAGTCGATTACACTGAGACAGCATGGGAAAAATACACAGATTTCAATAAAGGTCTCTTTCCCTATATAGGTACAGTTACCAATAGTAAGCTGATACGTAGATTAACCAGAACCCTTGAAGCAGTAGTGAACGAAACTATTTCCGCCTTAGGCAATTTAACAGAAGAGCAGTCTGCTATGCGGATTGTTGTGCTTCAAAATCGTCTTGTCCTTGACGTCATCCTGGCCGATAGGGGCGGAGCTTGTAGGGTCATCGGATCAAGCTGTTGCATTTTCATACCAGAAAATTCGCCATCTGTATATAAAGCCATAACTCGCCTTCATAAGATTGTAAGCCAGATACACCAGAATCCAGGCACCTGGACTTGGTCCGGTTGGTTTTGGAGTGTATTGTCTACCTTTGGATGGAGGGTCCTATCCTTCCTAGGTATTGGCTTTCTCATACTATTCAGTTGCTGCTTATGCCTACAATGTGGACCAGCGATTTGTGGTCTGTGTGCCACATCGTGTATTCCACCACCAAGATTTCATTCATCACGGAAGAAGAAAGAAGAACAAATGATGCTATACGAACAGATCAACGGATTGATGAAGATTGATATCTCTTAAGGGCAAGTAGGGGACAAGGAGGGAATGTGGAAATATGGATTTTTATGGTCAGTTATGTCCCCTATCTTGGACCCCAACGGTTTCATGTATAAATCACGAGTACATGTATGTTTCCTCCAGTTCCAGTTATGAAGACGCAAACACATGTGCGTCCACCGCCAACATGTCCTCTTTCAGATCCGCCATGAATGGGTCGGATATTCCATTCCTAAGTATGAAAGGCCACCGGCTTTATATGGTTCATTTATCCCATTTTACAGTCCAGGCGAGTAGGCCCTGATTCTGCCATCAAGCCTTTTCTTGCCTTCTGCCTCTGAAAGCTCCAGTCTGAGCTCGCATCTGTATCCATGAACTTTGTCCTATTCCCTGCGCGGCTAACGGTGCCTGACTCCAGCCTGTTGCCTGCCAAAAACTGTATTTCACCTTCGAGATTATCTGCTCCGCTCCCTATCCAATGCATTCCTGTCTAGTAGTTTAAGTAAACATTCTTCCAGCTACCGAGCAAAGGGCCCGGCTTCTCTGTCTTTATGCAAGTAATTCATAGCCCTGTTACTATGGAAGATTTCTGCCCTCGCATCTAGTGTAGACACTTAGACGCTTGTACACGCACACACAGTCAGTATAGAATAGATTTTGTTCGAAAGACCTTTCTTTTTGGATAACATAGTTCTTTAAACATAGGATGTTAGATATGATTTGGGATTAGGTTGACTTGACCCCCAGACTTCTGTCTCCACATGTAGAGCTAAATGTCAAGTCCCCTTCACCCCCCTAGTTGCACGTCAATCACACGTCATGCTGCTGCGCGCACATTTCTGCCAAGTATTTCTGCTGACATTGCGAAATTCTTTCATGAAACCACCCATTTATGACATCATACCTGATGACGTTCTTTAGTTACGCCCAGTTACGCCCACTTTAGTTACGCATGTATGTCTTATCATTGTTATCAATTGTTACGCCTCCTGCATCTGTTTCACTGTAATGCCTATTGTATAAAAATGATTACTTGTCAATAAAGTAGGGTCCTTCACTTCCTGAACCTTCGTGGTGATGGAATATGGAGTCCATCAATTCGAATTGATTTTGGAATAAAGCCCGTTCCGAACCTCTAATACCACGGATTCTGCCTCTTATTTTACTGAGCTATTATTATAGATTTTCCGCATCAAATTAAGAACCGGTAATTAAATTATTTACCACACAATTCTATACAGGATTATCTGTTACAAAATCAACAGATGGTTAAACTGTTCTCCAGCAATAGATCAAGTAGTCAATCAATCAATTAGTCATGATGTGACGAATTAAAGTTATTCAGGAGTCTTGCGAGTTGCTTTGATTCCAACTTTATTTAAAAAATGCCAATTTTATAGAAGCAATCCATTCGACCCAGCCAACGCGTTTCATCCCTGTGGGACTTCATCAGGGCTTGATCAATATCCCAATGTTGTCATCCACCCAGAGTTTGCTCCTGTTATCTCATAAATCCTCATAGATACAATTTTGTACCACTAGATGGCGTATGGCGCTCCCATCTTATCTTCATCCATTCTGCATCCTGATTTGAATGCCCTATGAGTTCACGCCCCATGGGATATTGATCAAGCACTAACACAGGCCGCTTTGAGGACTATGTTGAGGCGATGCTTAAAGAAGTTTTTGGCCCAGAGCATCCCTCCCAGGTCCTAATCATCGAGAGAGCGCACAGATCACTTGGCCCCAGACCTCCACCAGGGCCTCCCCCAGGCCCATCATAGCCAGACTCTTAAACTACTGTGATTGCGACACTGTGTTGCGGCTGGCACAGGAAGAGCAGAACACCAGCTATCAAGGGAATGAGGTAGCTTTTTTCACTGACTATACTACCGCGGCCCAGACAGCCCATAGAGAGTTTGTATCAGTCAAGAAGAAACTCTGTGCTGTAGACATTTTATATTCAATGATGTACCCTGCTCGTTTGCTGATCACACATGAGGGCAAAACAAAGATCTTCAACACGCCGGGCGCATTTACTGAATTCCTGAAATATTTGCAACGCGGCCGACCAGGTCCACGGCGATCACAATCTCCTATGCACTCTGAATAACCAGGGTCCTGTCGAAACGGCTAACCAGGGTCATGCTAACATATGTCCTGAAGTAATAAATTGACTTGGGGTTTTGCCTGGTCCCCCTTCACATCTCAAATGAGAATAACTTTGATTGACTTTCTGGACCCCCCTTGCTCCCACCCCCTCCCTGGCCGTGGTAGCTTGGTGATGGGGGTAGGGCTTGCCTACTGTGTGCTGCGCTGTGGGTTTGACAGTGGTTGATGACATTTTTAATTCAGCTTGTCGTAGCCGAGAAGGCTCACAGTGGGCTTGCCTGAGGGGTATTCGGGGGGATACAGTAATACAGTGGTATTTAGTCTTGCAACCATGAGGGATCCTATTATCTTTTGTACTATACCAGCTCCTCTGGCAGACATATAGGCATGGTGAGAGGGATATGTGCATCTATTCCCCTTTTGCGGAGGATGCGTGTTATGAATTAGTCTGATTCACACCCGCAATGGTATGTCTGGTCACCCCTGCTCTGCGGGTGGGATATACAGCACCTTGTCGCCCCCAACAAGGGTGTACCCCTTAGTTGTTGTAATTCTGTCTCCAAAAGGTGGGATATTTCATTGCTGTGGGATGACTCAACTGTATGTTATGTTAATTAGGGATTGCCTTTGGCATGATTGGTATGCTAAAGTGGGAGGGGGGTTGGAGGGTTGTTTGATGTATGGTACATGGTATACAACGTTTACAACGCAACTTTTACACCGCACTACCATTACAACGAAACTGTAACAACGCGAAATCTGTTACAACGCATGCCATTACAACGCATGCCATTACAACGAAATGCACTAGATGGCGTGCTAACATTAGAAATAGTGTAGTTTTACTATCCAAACACCTTCCCTACTGCAACGTGGACTGGAGTTAGAATAGTAAATTATACATTTCTAATGTCAGCACTCCATCTAGTGTACGTCGTTGTAAAAGCATGCGTTGTAAAGGCTTGTGTTGTAACAGATCTTGCGGTGTAAAAAATGCGTTGTAACGGCATGCGGTGTAAAAGCATGCGTTGTAACGTCATACATCCATGGTACATGCATAGTACACCACAAGCACGTTATCAAATGCTTCTTGCAGTAACAGCTGTATGTGTTAATAGGGAATAGTTGGCATCAGGTTTTGCGTTTGTCATATCAATGCTAGAGCAGGTCAGAATTATGACCCGGAATTTCAGGGGGCTGAATAATCCCCAACAAATTAGACAGGTGCTGGCCTATTTAGACAGGCATCAGGTTCTTCTTGCATTATTGCAAGAGACTCATCTCACAAACATCGGTGAGCAGTGGGTGAACACTAAATGGGCCGTGGTGCGGGCGGCGTCCTCATACTCATTGTATGCTAGGGGGGTGATGATTTTAGTGAAAAGGGGTATACTTTTTCACTTACACACACAGAATCGGATAACATAGGCTGCTTTACACAGGGGAAACTCTGTGGAACGAATATTACTGTTATCACGACGTGTACCAAATATTGATGAATCAGAGTACTGTAGCAGATTGGAGAGCAAACTATATGCCCTCCGACCAGAAATAATAATATGGCGGGGAGGCCTAAACACTTATGTAGATACCGGCATGGATCGCAGCGCGGTATCAGAGTGGCAGGGCAAGCATTCCACACGTGCTATTCATGTACTTATGCACACATAAGTTGCTTGATATTTGGAGAGAGCGATATCCGTTGGCACGGGAAGGCACTCATGTCTCCTCCATACATAAAACTTGGTCCAGATTGGACTATTGGTTGGTCTCTGAAGCTGTAACCCCATGGGTGGGTGAGGTTACGCACCTTCCGCGTACCTTGTCGTATCACTCACCAGTGGCGTTGGTTCTGGGTATCCCTATGCATCAGGCCCACTCATTCCAGAGGCGACTGCAGGCCTCGCCGTTGCTCGATCCCATATTTACAGAGGGGGTGCGTAAAGCTATCATTCATTACTTCTTGGAGAATGGGGGCACGTTGGAGGGGGCTGGCACATTCTGGGGGGCCCTTAAGGCAACAATATGAGGGGCATGCATTGGGCTACAGGCGAACGTGCTGAGGGACTTACGGGCCAGGATGCAAGCGATTGAGAAAATGAGTTTATCACAGAGTTAGAACATCAGGATGGGACAAAATGCTACAGCACGCCTGAAATATTAAATCAATTTGTGGACTACTATTCAGACCTATACAGCTCCAGAGAGGCTGCTACTGGGGATGAGATGCTTGCCTACTTCGAGGAAATTGCCCTTGTCTGGTTGTCCTCGGGGCAATGAGAATTCTTAGTGCAACCAATTACAGTGGAGGAGCTGAAGGAGGCCATTCAAGCGTTGCCTGGTGGTAAGGCGTCAGGTAGCGATGGTTAGTGAGTTTTATAAAACATATTCAGATCTGCTCGCTCCACACTTACATAAACTGTATGTTGAAGCCTATGAGGTCAATCAGATTGTCCCAACGTTATGCGAAGCACTAGTGGTTACTCTATTAAAACCAGGTAAACATCCGGCAAAATGTGATTCGTATAGGCCTCTTTCACTTCTGCATATCGAGACGAAAATCATTGCCAAGATTATAGCATCAAGACTGCGCCCGTTGCTGCTGGCTTTGGTACTCTCGGACCAGTCGAGGTTTGCGCTGGCCCGCTCCACCGCACATAATTTCTTACATTATTTGCGGTCCTGCATCAACTTGATCCGGATGGCAGGGCTGGGGCTGTGCTTTTAGATGCAGCTAAGGCCTTTGATTCCATACAGTAGGAGTTTATGTTTGCTGTGTTGCATCGCATGGGGATGCCGTTTGCATTCACGCAGTGGATTAGGCAACTCTATGCAGGCCCGGTAGCCACGGCATGCATCAATAACTGTCACTCCGCCCTCATACCAATAAGTAGGGAAACACAGCTGGGTTACCCGGTATCCCCGTTACTGTTTGCTATTGAGATGGAGCCCTGGCATGTAGAGTGCGTCAGAGGCATGCAGATGCAGCACTGAGATTTCGGCAATGTCCGCTGGCCATATCACTGTACGCGGATCATGTAGTGCTTTATGTCCGCAATCCAGAAGAACATCCAAACAGTTTGATACTGGAATTTCTTACATTCAAAGGCCTCTTGGGCCTCAGTATAAACTGTGGTAAATCCTTAATGTTTCCACTGACATCTAGTTTGGTGCCCCATAAACTGGATTACTCACTGGAGTAGTATATGGATCCTGTTAAATATTTGGGGGTGTGGATTCATAGGGACCCCGAACTGGTTCTGAAAGAAAAATTTGGCCGTGCATTGTTGACATTGGAGGTACAAATTGAGCGTTGGATTAATCTCCTGTTGTCATTGTCGGACAGGGTGGCGGTTTTAAAAATGGTGGTCCTTCTGAGATTTCTTTATTAATGTCCCACTCCCTATCACCCTGACTAAAGCTTTTTTTACTACTTTGTGCTCTGTTTTAACTAGGATGGTGTGAGCTGGTAAACAGCCACGGTGCCGCTGGGATGTCCTTTTCACGCCATACATACAGGGAGGTTTTGGGGCTCTGGACTTATATATATATATCCCCCGCCTTTCCTTCCCCATGTAGCGGTGGAAGCGGATAGGTCATATCCGCTGCCTGTAACCGCTTTGTTGTCATGAGCACATATCATAGGGCCCCGGAAGGGTAAGAGCACGATTGACTGCACTGTGAAGCCTTGGCAGATGCTGGTGGCAAGGGGGGGGAAGCTGCCGCTGTGTGCCCCTGCTTTAACTCTGGCACATCATCCGGATATCTCTGTGGCACAAGAGCTTAAAGCGCTTTCTCTTTTAGCAGACTCAGGAATAGTCAGCATGGATGATGCATCCCCGGAGGATACGTTCATTACCTCGGAGGCTATACAGGCCCTTGGCACCAGTACCCCGCTGTTGGTATTTACATACTATAGACTAAAAAAGGCCCTCAAATCTGTAAATGCACTGCATCCAGCTGCACTGCTGACACTGACACCACTGCAGGCTATGCTTGCCAGTGCCTCTCACATAAGACTGAGCACCCAATTGTATAACGCAATGCAGGCAGACACCACCCCACAACATAGTAGAGGGATGGAGAGGTGAAATGAGGTGCTGGACATTCCCGTAACAGCGAAAGACTGGGAATACTGTTGTGCTTTAACAAGATACTTAACTGTAATTTGCACACTATCCCTTTTAAATATATACAACAACTGTACTATATGCCTAAGCATCTACAGAGATATTGTTTGAGAGAGTCTGCCAGGTCTAAGTGATATAAAGGGACGTGTGGATTTTGTACACCTGCCGTGGTATTGTGAAAGAGTGCAAGCATTTTGGGTATAGGTAATCAAGGCGTTATTTGATATGATCCTGGAACAGGTGGATTGCATCCAGCGTGTGTGTCTGTTGAGGCTTAAACTCACTGAACTGGACACCAGTGGCGGTTGCACTTTTATTAGCTAAAAGGAAAGTGGCACAAAACTGGGAAGGCAGAGGTGTTTCCAAATTGTGGTAATGGTTAGTGGATATTACATATCATAGGATCAGTTAAAGAAGTATGTGGAGGAACTTCCAGTACTGTCTAGACCTAAGAACATTTGGACCCCCTTTACTGCTTACTTGCTAACAAGTTAAGTTGAGCAGTTGCCTGATGACCTGTCTGTTGGTTGCTGTTCCGACCAAGCCCTGCTCCCTTCATGACTTAGAATCCTATAGTGCCACTCTGGGACATCTGGTCCCGCTTGACCGGGACATAGTCAAAGTAACAGGGCGACAGAGATGGAGGCCTGCTCGGATACACTAAGGGGGAAGCCCCAGTGAAATGTTTACCTTCACACTTAGAAACTTTTCTGGAGCTCTCTCATCCAAGGTCCATCAACACCCTTCACCAGTTTGGAATCGGAGAGGGTTTGCCAGCTTGACTTTCAGGAAGCTCCCGCTCAAACTCTGGAAGTTGAACCTCCGGAGCTCTTTAGTGGGATGAACCTGGAATCCAGGCGGGGTCATGGTTAAAGGTGGCCGGTTTGGGTGAGTCGGTCAGCTTTTTTCCATAGTTGCTCTAAACTTCTGAACTTCTTCCTGAAGTTTCTCCAGAGGCTCTGTTAGACCTGACATCTATTGGCATGTTTCCTCTGTCTTTTTGCTTTCTGACCTCCTGGTTTTGGCCCTGTGTTTGCTGGTTTAATGTCTCTGTGCACTTTATCACTGCTGTCCAGTGTTAATGTGCAAGTGCTCCTATTGTAAATTGGATTATGCATTGGTATTTCTATGATTGGCAAAATTGAGTTACTGTTAAGTCCCTAGTAAAGTGCACTGAGAATGCCAGGGCCTGTAAATCAAATCAGGCTTGTAGGCCTGCACCACAGATTGTACCACCCACACAGACAGCCTTTCAAAGGGTGCCCAGACCTGCCTCTGCAGTGTCTGTGTGCAGTTTTTACTACCATGTTGACTTGGGAAGTGCACCCACTTGCCAAGCCCTAACTTTCCCTTTTATTACATGTCAGTCACCCCAAAGGTAGGCCCAAGGTAACCCTCTGGGCAGGGTGCAGTGCATGTGAAGGTAAGACATGTCCTGGTGTGTGTGACATGTCTTGATAGTGAACTACAGTGTAATTCATTTTTCATGTTGAAAGGCTATCTGTCCCATAGGATAGAATGGGGAATACTTGGTAACATTTTACGAGTATATCTTCCCATAGTGACAAGATAGAGAAATTGAGTTTTGTATGCCTAAACTCAAGATGTAGAAATGCATCTTTTAGTAAAGATGATTATTATGCTCTGTGTTTAAAAATACCACTTTTAGAAAGTAGGTATTTTCTTGCTTACCCATCCTGTGTGCCTCTGCTGGGTTGTGGATTGCATGGCTTTGGAGTGACAGTGGTTGGGGATGTACATTCTCTGCAGACAGACACTGGGGGGAGTTTAGGTGTGTCCTAACTTTCCTGGATGAGTCAGGGCTGGGCTGAATAGACCTGTGCAGCATTTAGAGTAGTGGGAGGAGATTTCCTAGCACCTCAATGGGCCTGGTCTGCCTGGGGCAATACTGTCTCCACCTCCTGTCAGGAAGCTGGGCCAGAGAGGACAGAACTGGTTTGGACTGAGCACAGACACTCTCTGCCACAAAAGAGCAAAGGGAAATGTGGTATAACTATTGGGGCCCAGACCCTCGGACTTTAGAACTTTTTTGGACGAAGAAGACTGCCAAGAAGAAGAGCTGGAGAAGCTCTGAGGAGGAACTACCACTTTTTTGTGTTGGCCTGCAGTGGCGGATTCTGTCTTGGGCAGTAAAAGGGCTGTACTAAACTTTCTGCAACTTCTTTGTGTGAGTTTCTCCAAGGGCTCAAGGTAGAGCTTGCCCCCTGTTCAAGAAGTCTCAGGAACAGCAAAGACTTCAACTTCATCTGCTCTCAGCACTGGGAACTGTGTGGTTTGTGCTGCAACAGAAGAAAAAGCAACCCTACGCCATTAATGATGCCGCTGCTGGCTCTGTGTCCTGAAGGCACCGCAGAGGGCACCGCCGCCGTTTGCCGCCACCGAGCCGCAGTGCACTCCGTACCACCTAGCCTCACAGCACTTCCGCAACGACGCCGCCGCTGCTTGCACCGTGACCTGCCAGTACCACGATGAGCATCGCATCACTTCGCACCGCAGCCCTCGTCTCACAGCCGCCACTGGACGACTGTCACGGAGCCGCTGCCTGCACCGTGACCTGAGGGTACCACACACTGCACCGCTGCAGTTCATACCGCAGCCCCGATGCCGGTGCTCCTGACTTCAACCGCGAGGAGTTCGATCTGCAACGTGTGTGACTTCAAGGGACTGACGACTTATACACCGACCTCCGGAGCCGAAGCCTGCTGACGCCCGATCTTCAGAGCTCAATGAGAGGTCGCCAACGCCCTACATTTCTAATGATACTGTTTTGTGGGTCAGCCGGAATTGTTTCGATTTATTGTTTACGATGCCATGATAGCCCTGGATGGAGCTATCAACTTCAAGGAACTGTAATTGAAGTCTGGAACTCTTGGTGGAGTGGATGCAGAGGAACTCTGTTAACCTGTGGCTTGCAGGGAGTCCTCTCTTTAATCCTTTTGAAGCAAGGTACGGCCACAAGACTGTAGTTCCAGATTGTGCAGCAGTGTGGTGCAAATCAACTTTCCAGCATTCTAGGCCTTCTTCTTCTCTTAGTTTCAAGCAGCAGATCTGAAAGGCTGTGCGCCTCTCACATATTTATTCAGTGTTCTCTGGGGCCAAGCAGGAGAACACTCCTGTCCAATGAGGTGCAATGCTACACCCCTAAGCATGACAACTTCCTTCAAAGTGTGGCATAGTCTTGTCCCAGAATGCACTATTCCTCCAAAATTCATGGTGGCTGAAATCTCAGTAGAGGAGCAAGGACTAACTAAACAAACCTTCACTGTGGCTCGTTTCCATAGCTCTCCTCCCCCTACCATCTGTAGATATCTTCCTTAAGCCTGCTCTCTGGCTGGATCAGAGGCGGTGGAGTAGGCAGATCAGGCATTCCCTGCCTGTCATGTTCCTCCTTTGATGCTTTATGCTTTATGACCCCTCACCGCTGTGGCATTCCTGTGTAGCAGATCCCTCTCCAGCAGATAGCCTCTCCCCTGGTGAGCCACTTATCACTTCATCAAATCAGCCTGGTGAAACCTGTTAACTCTGACCAATCAGGGAAGTCTGCTGGAAGGCTGAATTTTTTCTTACGGACAAGAATGTCTTATGAGTTATGACATCTTTTCTGTACAATTTAGGATAAATTCAGCAATGGCATATTGCTGGATTTACCAATACCATAGTTCGGAGTCTGTGAATGATGTTTATTTAATTCCTAGCTACATTTATGCATCCATAAGCTATTGCAATGTTATCCTATGTGACTTGTTATCTACAATGGGGAAAATGAAGCGTGCAGGGTATATAAAACATCTGTTACGAAGGCCCTGCTTATATAGTTACATGACCCCCCATTCCTGAGACACCTAGGGATGACCTTGGGGTTCACTTTCTAAGTGCACATACCACCAAAGTCATGTTTGGGCACAATTTACATTTTGAAGCAGTGCTGCAGTGCAGGACTGCTTTTAAAATGACCGCAGGCACTCAGCAGCGCACACATGCAAGTGCAACAAAGGCTGCTGGCCTCTAAACTTGCATTCCCTCTGATACATTAGGGACTTAAAGGTAGTTGTAATCCCTTCTGTCCTAATATCTACAAGTGACTCATAGGGTACGTCATGCCAATTATAACTTTACCCTAACATATTAGTGTACCCCATAGCATGTGTGAGTTTTTACTTGTGTTTTTAACATAGCACTGGCCCTGATTAGACAAAGCCTATGAGCAGTCAGAGTCAGTTACCAGCAGTACCAGTCATCAAAAAAATGGGAGTGCACAGGGCACACATGATAACTTTGCAATAGTTGTGCCTAGGGATATTTTTCTATCATGGGATCAATACTAGATGCAAACGTAGCATCTAATGCTACATCTATAGGAGACTGTGTAAGTGAGAAAGATGGTATTCACAATTTGCATCGAGAATGCAAAGAAGAGTCTAGTAAGAAAGTGGGGTGTTTGTCACAGTATATCCACAAAATTGTTCTAAAGGATTGTGCTTCTCCCATAGTATGCAAAGTAGGATGGGTACCATCCGCAATGAGCAAGCTATGCTTACGGAGCTTAACAAATTAGAAAGAGATGGTAATATAGTGAAAACTGAAACAACTGAATGTTTAGCTCCTGTAGTACTGGCCAGCATAGCCAAAGGAAAAGTATGTTTATGCGTCAATCTGAGGGACTTGAACAAGGCAGTGGTTGTAGACAGGTATCCCTTATCAAACATTTTAGAAATGTTAGCCCAAATAGAGGGGGTAACGATATTCTCAGTCTGTACCTCAAGGCAGCCTATCATCAAATTAGATTAGACAGTCCATCTATAGAGTTAACATCATTCATCACGTCGTTTGGCTTATTTAGGTTTACCAGATTGCCTTTTGGTCTTAATTCCTCTACCTCAGTCTTCCAAACGGTGATAGAACATGTTTTTTTTATAAACAACTTTTTATCAAATGTTTAGAAGGGTCGCACTTGGCGCAGTACACAGCTGTTTTGCCTACAATCATATAGGCCGGCAGCCATTAGACACGAACACCATAGGGCGAGGGCCCAGGAAATCAGAGGGGCATGCCATATCCCAAGTGTAGAGGTACATGCAATCTCAACCACGGACACTCTCCCAGGCCCAGGAAGCTCTATGTCTACCAATACCTTTACAGCAGAAGAACAAGCACTAGCACTTGCCGGTGCGTCAGGGAGCAGCAGCAGATGAAAAGGCCCCAGCCGCGCCCCATGCAGGCCCCCTTTCTAGTACGATGCAGAGTTCTGGGAGGGCAGCGGGACGTCCCGACTGTGGTGTACTGCCACCGTAACTACGCCTAGTGCCATGTCTTCCTAGTCCCAGCCGCGCACAACCGGGCCAGGCAGCACGCCCCCCCAGGTGGCCCCCACCCCCGAGGACCGCCCCCGGGGAGACACCCCACCCCGCACTCATGCATCCCCAATCACCCAGCAAGAACATCCAAAGTAAAGACTAGCTCCATCCTCGCTAGACTGATCATGGCAAAGGAAGGACGCGCAGCAAGGCGCCCCAGACATACCTCTATATCGCCGCATGCGAACCCTTCAGAACAGTCCCTAAATAGGAGACCAACTGGAATGATAATAACAATAATGATAAAAAAGGAAATAAATAACGTAAAAGAGAAAGGGAAAAAAAGGGGGAGGGGGGTGGGAAAGGGAACGGAGAGAAAGGGGCTGGGGTAGAGCGAGGGGGAAGGAATGTCATCAACACTATCCCCAGCCCATGGAGGCCGGGAGGGCCCAGTATTTCAGAGGCAGGAGTCTCCCCCCGCCCAGAGGGTGGCAGAGGCTAACCCAAATCACCTATCATTCAGCGACCCCCAAAAGCCCCCTGGATCCGCAGGACACAGCGCATCATCGAAGAGCCGCAGGGCCCGAAGTCGTGGTGGTTGCAATCGAGCATGTTCCAAGCGCCCTAGGTGGTCCACCAAAGGCTTCCAAAGTTTCTCGAAGTGAGTGTCATGGAACTGAAGACGTGCCGTGAGCAGCTCCATCGCCACCACATGCCACAGGCGAGTGAACCATACGTTTATGGAGGGCGTCTCCGCCTTTTTCCAATAGAGTGCCACCGTCTGTTTGGCAGCACTTAGCATGTGGAGGCTCAGGTGCCGATCACGACCCGTCATGGCTCGCGTGTTCGCTGGTCTGAGGCCCAGCACCACCACCAACGGGTCCGCAGGCAGGGGATATCCCAGAACCCGTTTGATATGGCTTAGAACCTCCTTCCAAAAGATAGCCAGGAGGGGGCATGTCCACCAAACATGGATAAAGTCACCCAGTGCCTGCGTGCAGCGCCAACATAGGGGGGATGTCGTGGGGAACATTTTCTGAAGCCGGGCAGAGGAGTAATACCATTGAGTCATCACCTTGTAGGCCGACTCCTGCTGGGGAATGCTACGTAAGATTTTCGGAATATCCCTCCAGAGCCTGGCCCACTGAGGGGGAGTAACACCTGAGCCGGGAACAGTCTGCCAACGCAGTTGGTAAGGGTGGGGGTCCGGGCGCTGCGACCGCTGTAACACCCCGTAGATGCGGGAAATCAGTCCCTTATACGCCTCAAACGTACGGGCTAGCTGTTCGAACGGGGTGAAGGGTCGCGTGGCTGCCCGAGTTAAGGAGAAGCCCTGAATCCAGTGCCGAAGCTGGATATACTGGAACTTGTCGCTGTCCTTCAGCCCAAATTCTAGCTGGCATTGGGCAAAGGATTTTAGACCACCGCCCGCGAAGAGATTCCCAATCGTTCGACATCCGGTTTCCGTCCAATTCGCAAAGTAGGGCGGACGGCACGCCGGGGGGAACTGCGGGTTACGTGCAATCAGGGTGTGGGGGGACGGGAAGGTGGTAAGCCCGCGGTGAACCGACACCCTATCCCAGATCTCCAGGACCGTCTTGGTGGGTACGGCCATATAAGCGCTACGATGGCGCGCCTCCCGGGGTAGCCAGGCATGGTCCCACAATGGACGGCAAGTGACAGCCCGATCCATGTGGAACCACACCTTTTCGCTCTCCCATGCCCCCCATTCCAGGACATATCGGAGATGCGACGCCCAGTAATACTCGAGGAGGTTCGGGCAGGCAAGGCCACCCCTATCACGGGGGAGCATCAAGAGCTTATTAGAGAGGCGCGGCTTCTTTCCGCCCCATATAAAGGCCACCAATTCGCGTTGCAGTCCCTGTATCTGATGCTCCGGAATCGGCGTCGGCAGCGTCTGGAAGAGGTAGAGGATCTTCGGCAAAATCGACATTTTTACCGTATTAAGTCGCCCGAGCCAGAAAAGTGGTAGGGCCTTCCACCCGCGCAGGTCCTGCTGGACCGAAAGCTTATACTCCTGCCAATTAGCCTGCGTCCAAGTGGCCAAATCTGGGGTCAAATTGAGGCCCAGATAGCGCATGGACTCAGTCGCCCATTGATACGGGACAGTCGCTTGGAGCGATCGAAGCTCCTCGGCCGGGATCGAGATATTGAGGGCCCAAGATTTCGTATGATTGATTTTAAGCCCGGAAGTGCGCTCAAAGTCTTGGAGTAGCCGATGTAATGCCGGTAACGAGCGCGACGGGTCAGATAAAGTAAGGAGAAGGTCGTCTGCGAAGAGAGCAATCTTATGTTCCACCCCCCGAAGCGATATACCCCGGATGTCGGGAGACCGTCGTACCATGATCGCAAGAGGTTCTACTATCAGCGCGAACAGCAGGGGCGACAGGGGGCAGCCCTGCCGTGTGCCCCTGCAAATGGGGAAGGCCTGCGTGAGCTGGCCATTTACACGCACTCGAGCCACCGGCGAAATATAGGGGGCCATGATGCGCGCCACCATCCTCGGGCCCAGGCCCACCTTCTGCAAGACCGCCCGCAGGAACGACCAGTCCACTCGGTCGAACGCTTTTTCGGCGTCGAGCGAGAGTAAGCAGGCAAGTATCCCCCGTTGTTTAGCTTCCCCTACTATGTGTGCCACTCGACGCACATTATCAGCCCCTTGACGGTGCTGGATAAACCCCACCTGGTCCGGTTCAATGAGGTTGGGCATGTGAGCACTAATCCTCTTGGCCAAAAGCTTAGTGTACAGTTTAAGATCCGTGTTTAGCAGGGCAATGGGCCGATAGGAGGAGCAAAGGGTATGGTCCTTCCCGGGCTTTGGTATGAGGGCTATTTTGGCCATCGCCATGTCCAGCGAGGGCCCCGTCCGCTCGTCAAATGAATTAAAGAGCCGGAGAAGATACGGCTGTAGTTGCGGCCAAAAGGCGCGATAGAAGGACACCGGCAGCCCATCCGGGCCCGGTGCATTTCCCAGCGGAAGATCACTCAAAGCGCCAGCCATTTCCACCGAGGTGATGGGAGCTTCCAGAAGCTCAGACTGACTCGCACTCAACGGATCCCAAACACAGGCGACCATGGTAGACGAGATCAAATCCGCCCTCGGTGAGTCGGCGGTATACAAGGTCGCGTAGAAGTCCTGAAACTCATGCAACTTGTCCAATTCCGTGACAGCCCACGACCCGTCCGCCCTCTGCAGCTTCGCAACATGGGCCTTCGCTGCCCACGTACGCAGGCGTCGTGCCAAAACCGTGCCCACCTTATCTCCCCCGGAGTAGTATCACTGCTTAAGCGCCAGCAGGGCCCGCTCCACCTTGTTTGTCCGATGCGCCCGGAGCTGGCCGCGGAGGATCGCCAGGCGTCTTTTATGCGCCGCCAGCGGCCGCTCTTGGTCCATTTTTTCCAGCATCTGGAACTCCCGCGTAAGCTTGGTCTCATAGAGCAGCGCCTCCTGCGCCCTTGCAGCAGCGATGGCAGTGGGAGTACCCCTTATGGTAGCCTTGAACGCGTACCACAGGAGGGGAAGGGGGTCCCCGGGAGATCGTTCGCCTCTAAATATGCCAGAACGGCCGCCTGTATTTCCTCCTTGTCCACCGGGTCCCGAAGGACGTGGTCCGGAAACCGCCACCTAAAGGAGCGCGGAGGACCAGTGCGGCGCTCACGTAGACACAGTTCCACGTGGGCATGATCGGATATGGAGATGGTAGAGTGCGCCGCCGCAGCCACATCCCCAAGCAGGGCATGGGAGATCAGCAACATGTCTATACGAGAGTAGGAGCGATGCGCATGTGAATAGTACGTGTAATCGCGCCGGCCCGGTGAGTGGTATCGCCAGACATCAACCAGGTTTAAAGCCCCAAGGGCGTCTTTGACCACCGCAGACATGGCCCCCACTCCGTGGAAAGCCCCTCCACAGCGATTGAGCTCCGCGTCCCACACCAAGTTAAAATCATCGCCCACTACGAGGTCCGTGTTCACCGGCTCAAGTTGTTCCCTGATCAGCCTGCGCAAAAAAGCATCTTGACCCTGATTGGGAGCATAGAGGTTGCATAAGGTAAGCGCGCGATGTCCCCTCTTGACCTCAACCTGCAAGAAACGTCCCTCCCCATCCCTAACCACCTTGGCAGCACCCGGGGTTATCCCTGCCCTGCAGAGGATAGCTACCCCGCCGTCTTGGTGGTAGCCGAGGCCCAGAACTGCCGAGGGAAGCGGGGGTGAGCCATGCGGGTGACATCTGCCCTAAGGAGGTGAGTCTCCTGGAGAAGAATTATGTCAGGGTTCTGGAGCAGTAGGTACCGCCATATTTGGCGGCGCTTGTTGGGAGAGTTAAGCCCCTTCACGTTAAGGGAGAGAATTTTCCAGCAAGGATCCGACGTCATAGCTCCAAAGCCATAGGGGAAGCAGCACGGTCTCCTATCATCCAGGCGCTAGCCTGACCCCCCCGCCAAAGGGGCACCAAGGGGAAGGGAGGGAGGGGGGAGGAAAAGGGCCCAAGGAAACAAAACAAACCATGTAAACACAGAGACGGCCAACATGGCCAACTTGTCCTATTCCAGTCCAGGGAGTAGCCAGGCACTACGGCACAAGCTGTCCTGGAGATGTCACTCTCCCATGGATAGGCGTGGGGGTTCGTCATCGCCAGACCAGGAGACCAAATCACAAAGGCCCGCTCCGGGCCGCTGCCTCCTCGGGAAAGATGAAGTTCCAGCAACAGGAAAAAGCTCGCAGCCAGCCACGTCGCCAGGAGCAGGCAAGCAGAGTCCTCCTGATGGGCCATAGTCCGATCCGACAGAAGGTCTGCTCAACACTGAAGACCGATTCCAACTAGGGGTGGCCCCCCTATGGGGCCTCACTTGAGGGGAGATGCTTGTGAGCTTGACAGCGACGGGCCCCCTTCCAGGGACTTGATGTGCTGGATGATATCCTGCTTGTCCCGGGATGCCCTGCTGCCATCCGGGGAAGAAGGGCGGCGAGATCGTCGCACGGTGGACCACTGTGGCTTCAGCGGAGTTCTGTGAGCAGCAGGTCGCCGCATGGGGCTAACCGGCGGAGAGTCCGGAATTTGGAGCAATTGGGCCACCTCCCGATAGGAGCGCAACACCCGGCACTTGGATTCCCATTGGAACATGATGGCGAAGGGATTCCCCCACTGGAAGCGAATATTAAGCTCCCGCAACTTGTCTGTGATGGGCCTGAAGTCTCTGCGGCGTCTGAGAGTCGTAGGAGCCAGGTCCTGAAACAGCTGAATGGACATGCCTTTGTATTGAATTGTGGGTTTATCTCTGGCAGCTTTGAGAATCGCCTCCTTCTCAACAAAGAAGTGGACCCGCGTCAGGATGTCTGGGAGAAGTCCAGGCCATCCCGCTGGTCCCGAGACCCTGTGCGCTGGATCCAGAGCCGGCGGCGAGGCATCATCGTCTCCGCGGATGTCATGGAGCAACTCCGCCACAAATGTCATGATATCTGTGCCTTCCGCCCCAGATGGAACACCCCTAATGCGGATGTTGTTCCGGCGCCCCCTATTTTCCAAGTCCTCCTGCTTGATCTGGAGCTCAACGTGTTGTTCCTCCAGGGTCGCCAACCGCTGCCACAGGTGTTCCTGATCCTCTGTGCGAGCATCCAGGGTCTTCTCCATGTCGTCCACTCTACCGCCCAATTCCCCCACATCTTTCCGAAGGTCCTTAACGCAGGCCTGTACTTCAGTACGAAGCGACCCAATCTCCGTCTTGAGCTCCTGCATAAACAGCGCCATAAAGGACTGGGTGACCGGTTCAGCGGATGCGCCCGCTCCCGACGGCATGGCGACCGACTTGCCCCACAGGTCCATAACTGAGGTATCTTTAGAGTCCGCCGGGGGCCCCTTCGCTGCTTTTGTGCGGGTCATGTCAGGAACGCTGCTGGGTTGTTCCCCCCGTGCGGGATCAGGCCCCCCCGGAGGGCAGACCCACCTCCAAGTGGCTGCAGCAGGTCGCGCTCAGCACCCCAAGGTCCACGCAGGCGCCACAGGCCACAGGCCCGGCAGAGGAGCCCACCACACCTCAAGGCGGCCCACGGGTCAGGTCCGGCCCCGTCGGCATTCAGGGAGGCTGCAAGTACCCACAGAGGAACTCCCTCCGCAGCGGGCAACGTCGTCGTCCGGTGCTTCCCCCGGCTCTCCAAGAGCTCTCGCCCAGTGCCGATCGGTCTCCAGGGGCCGGACTGGTGGGGCAAAAGCGCGCTCGCGTGCTCCGGTGGCCAGAACCCTCAACAGTCTCCACAAGCGAGGGTAGCAGTAGGGCACAGAGGGACAGGCCCACTCTCCGCGGTAAAGGGCACCCGCAGGGATCCTCCGGGCCAGACACCTCGCCAATCCAGGGCCCAAGAGCACGGCCCACAGGCCACCACCAACCAGTCTTGGGGCCTCTCACCACATCCGCCGGCACTCGCCTGAAGTCTCCCCCAGGCACTTCCAGCCCTCAAGATGGCGGCCAGCCTCTCCGCCCCCGGCCCCAGGCATGCAAGGTCCAGCCGAGGAGCGCTGCACGGGAGCCGCTGCCCGGATCTCCCCTCGGCACCTCCACCGCCGCCACACAGTCACCACTGTTGCCGTCCCCTACCAGTGCGTAGCGCCTCAGACAGCTGGCTCCGGCTCCCAGTCTCCTCCGCTCTCCAGGGCCTCCGTCAGCGGGAAAATGGCGGCCACCGCCCCGGCTCCGACGTCCCCGGGGTCCACGGCCCCGTAGCCCAAGGTCCGCTGCAGGTCCGGTCCTTCCCGGCACACCAGGCGACTCCAGCTCCACCCTCACCGCCGCGAGGTCTCCCGTTTTGCGGCGGTGACAGGCGATCGGGTGACAGGCAAAATGGCGGGCAGTGCGGCAACCGTCAGTCCCCCCGTGGCCCTCCAAGCCGTTGGCCTCGGCCTCCGGGCGCCGAGCAGCCCTCAGCGGGAGCCCCCAGCACTCCGACGCCTGTGGGTGTCAAACCAAGCCCAGCCGCCGCCGCAACTCCGCAGTTACAGGCAGTAAAACTCGGCGGCAGCCCGGAGCAGAAGCAGCGCATGTCTCACGCCATGTCCGGCGAGACCACACCCCCCGATAGAACATGTTTTGATTAGAATATCCGGAGTTAAGATTTATCAAGATGATGTGCTAATTTATGGTTCCACACAAGATGAACACAATCCCAGGTTGTCATTAGTCCTGGAAAGATTCAAACTGAGAGGTCTTACTCTGGGTGAATCCAAGTGTAAACTAAACTCATAAACTGAAAGAACAGTTGGTCAAGACTATTGAGAATTTTCCTGTTCCGGATAATGAAGACAATTTAATAATATTCCTTGGAATGGCAGAGCATTATAATAAATGTGTACAGTGCTTTACTAGCCTCTCACAGTCGGAGAGCACTACTAAAGAAAGGGGTGAGATTTTCATGATCTCCACAATGTGATATCAAATTTCAAGATATAAAGACAGCCTTGAGTGATGCTCCTTCTTTGCAGCATTTTGCACTAAAGTACGTTCAATATTGATTATTGACCCCAGTTCCAAGAGGTTGGGTGCAGTGCTTAAGCAGGTAAAAGATGGCGAAGAGAGACCTGAAAATATATATTCAGCTATTGAAAGAGAAGCATTAGGCATCTAATAGGGCCATAAACATTTTTGAAAAAAGTCTTGTGGAGTTTGGATTTTGTAATAAGGACTGACTATAAACCTCTCAGATATTTTTGGTGAAAAAAAAATTTGAAGCAATTTCTAGCAGAATCGGCTTGTGTCACTGCAGGATTATGAGTACATTCCCAGAGTGGAAAATAAGGTGCCAGATTGTTTGTCTTGTTTGGTTCCAGAACAAAATTATGCGGAAGTTGAGGTGGTGGATGATGACCTATGGGACTTTGTCTATTACCAAGTCATGGAATGCATCATCAGTGAGAAGTAGTGGAAACTCTTCTTGAAGGAAGATGAAATAATGCAGGAAGTGACCAAGTTGAGCAATAAGGGTTGGAACTCAAGGGTAGGTGTGAGTGAAGACTGGCTAAAATTTAGGAATGTGAGAAATTGTCGGATGGTTTGTTATGTAGAGGCACTAAATTAGTACCTCCTAGTAGTAACAGGATGAAGCTAATTCATTTGGGCCATCTGGAAAATCTGAACCTATAAAAGGATCAGATTGCACGTCTGTTGGCCTGGGATTGATACCCAGGTTGAGAGAGTAGTTAGAGAATGCGTGGAGGGCTGTTCAAGTGATAAGATTTGTAAAACAAGAATACAGACCTAGCAGGTGATAGATACAGCAGAAAGAGTTTGGCAGGAAGTAGCTTTATATATTCCGGGCCCGGTCTCAGGCAGTACATGGCAATTTTACATGTAAGTATTGATAGATATGTTCACACATTGGCTAGAGATGTGGGTCATACAAAGTATTGAAACTGGTAGAGTGATTGGCTTTCTTAACGACAATTTTGATAGAGAAGCTATTATTGTTTATATATTAACAGACAATGGAGTTTTATCTGGTTTCCAGTAACATGGAAGACTTTTTGTCTCAAAAAGGGATCAAGCACAAACAAAAATTCACTTTACCATCCCAAAACAAACAGGATGATAGAGAGATTTAAAAGAGTATTGAAAGAACCCACTAAAATTGCTCAAATAAAGATTTGAGAAAGGAGATTCTGGAGAGGATGGAGATTTATCGCTTGACACCCCATTTAGTCACGGTTAAAGTACCTTTTGACTTTTTAGGGGTAGGAAGCCCAATACAATAATGTTTCTATCCTGAATAAAGGAACGTTTCTTGAAGATAATGAGTGGATACAGACTCAACAATAAACAATATTATGACAAGAGACATGCCTCTCTTTGCATTGATGTTAAAGTGGGAGACATGGTGAGGGTAACAATCCCACAGAGAGGGTTAACATCAAAGTTTTCTCAGTTTCTTAAAGTAGCTAAGCTATTCTCTAATGCTGTAAAATGTTGTGACAATCACATATGGAACTTGAATAGAAAGCACTTGTGCACTTGTGCACCATAAGCTCATTGATGATACTAATCATACTGATTTGAGTGAAAGAGGTGTATTGAGGAGATGATTATATATATATATATATATATATATATATATATATATATATATATATCTATACATATATATATGTTACCTACTGGCGGTAGTTAGGACCTATTTTCAATAGGAAATCCGCAACATTCTATTCCCAATAAGTCTGGCGCCGGTTGACGAATCTTCACGAAATTTTCCAAACTTTTGGCCAGCTCCAGTCCGCTCCTATCCTGAAAGTTTCGTGGTGATTCGTCCAGCAGGGGCCGAGAAAAAAGGGGGGTCCCAAAACGAGTTTTCCCCATGCAATTTCCCATAGGACCTGTTGACGCAGCTACAGCCCGAACTGCTGAACGGAATTACACCAAATTTGGCACAGAAGTAGTCCTCAGTTCAGACTCGTGCCTTTTGCATAAATGGTGTAAATCCGTTCAGTAGTCCCTGAGAAAATTAGAGTAAAAAAGATAGATATATCTATGGCCTCGGAGGATCCGCGCACCCTATGCGCATGCAGAGCGCACCCGCTGCGAACCGAGCGCGCACCCTCCCGATCACACGCTGAATGCTAATTGTCCGTCAAGTGTCTGTCAACATTCGAAAGCAGGAACTGTTGGCAGCCATTTTGTGCCTCGGTAGAAGCGAGGCTGATTAAGTAAGGAAAATAAGTGTGTGAAAGATGTAAAGGGGGCAGGGTAGAAATACTCTGACTCTCTAGTGTTGCTTATGGGGTCCCAGAAGGAACCCCTGGGGCCCCCCCTTTTTTTTTTTAAACAGCGAAATGCGCGGAAGGTGCGCGGATCCGGCCGGAAAAAAAAAACCCCGAAGTGCAGGCTTCCGCGCTTCATTAATAATTAGCCCCCGGGGGAGCCAAATCCCGGGGGCAAAATCTGTAAATATGAATGGGGTAGGGGGGCTGCGTGGCCCCACTCCTGGACCCCTTGAGGGCACTGGGGACGGCCACCCCCAGGGCCAGATCCTACAGTGTCCAGGGGTGCCCACCCCCAGGACACTGTTGTTTGCTATGAGAGGGCGAGAGTCTCCCGCCATCCCATAGCAAACTTCATAAGATTTTGAAAGAGGGAGCAGGGAAACCTGCTCTCTCTTTCAAAATCCAAACGATATAGCTTTTCCACACAGGGAGCTGCATGTTAGCAGCTCCCCATGTGGAAAAGCAATGCCGGCTCCCGAAGGACGCGCGGAGCCGGCTGGGACCGTGGGGGTGTTGGGGCTCCCCCCACGGTCCCCAACGTTTTTTAATAAACCCGGGGGATGGGGTCCCCGGGGATAATAAAAGTTAGTGATAGGGGCTATTTATTTTTTTCCGGAGTCGCGCATCCTAACGCGTTGGGTGCACGATTTCTCTCGCGTTTGGTGCGCGGTTCCTAGCGTGTTGGGTGGGGATCCAAGGAAAAAAAACTGAAATAGAGATAAACATCAAGCTTAAGTGTTTCGTTCTTGAGTGGCTCTAAAAAGAGCCATTGTGTTCATTGAGAGTTTTTGGTACTTATAAGTAAGTACCTATACAGAGTCTAAAGTTGTTGAGGAAGACTCTGTTTCCTTCATCAGTAAAGTGTACTCCATCTCTCCTATACATCTCTTGCATATGAAAGTGAAGATTGTTATTGTAACCCCATTCTATAGTCTCGGAGAAAAGCAGAAACAGATTTATTCACATGTTTCCTAGCTTTCTCAATCTGTGGACAAAAATGATTGGACCAGTTCCATTTCTGCCTTTGGCATATGTTAGGATACACAAAGGCAGTTGTTTTTGAAAAAGTAAAATCAATTCTGCAAAGGTGTCCTTCATAAGCATTTCCAGACCTACCCCAGTCAAAGTGCCTAGGTCATTGCCACCACAGTGCACTATTATGAGGTCAGGGTGTTGGATAAGCATAAAGGATTTTACCAATGGCATCAATTGGTGCCACTTTATCCCTCTCTGTCCAAGCCATTTAATGTCTACATTTGGCAAACCTAGGTCTTTGTGAATGCCTTTGTTTTCTGCATACCTTTGGCTCCAGAAAATATAGCTGTGTCCCACAATCCACACTCTAAGCATCTTGAAGGGAGGTCTGGATGCACTCAGATGGTTTCTGTAAATGAAATGGCAGTTTGAAAAGTAAGATTTTTCTAAAATGGTGGCTAAGATGCAGTTTTGAAAAAAGACAAGAAATCATTGGTTGTTTGACAACCTTCTACACTGAAAGGTAGGGTGCATGTTTCTGTTTTTTAAACGCATGATTCTTGTGGTTAAAAAAACTGATTGAAAGAAACATTATATATGATAAGCTGATATGTTGAAAAGTCAAGCACACTTGCTGTTTTGATTAGCAACATTGTGTGCTGAACTTGTGACCTGTGTGCTCCGTTAAGTGTTCCATGACCTGTTTCTATGGTAACAGGCAGAAGGCAGATTGGGGGTAGGGGTCAAATTTATGTCATTTGGAAAGGGTTGAAATGTGTAACCAATAGAAATGTGTGTTAGCTTTTGAATTAATGTGGGGAGGAATGTGATTTGATGTTTACATGTATATGTGTGGAAAATGAGAGGGAAACTTTGCCATTCTTTGGTTTTGCTGACAGGTGCACAGTGCAGAGATCCTGTATAAGAAAATCTGGTGTGTGACTGATATACTTCTTAATCTACAAAACAACTTGAAAGTAGGGGTGGGCGGAATTTGCAAAATTAACTTTCGCAAATTATCGCGAAAATGTTTAAAATTATCGCAAACAAGCGGAAATATCGCGAAGATGCGGAAGTTTTTTTCCGGCATGTTCGCGAGATTTTCTGCATGGTTGCGGGTCGCCAACTTACCCATGTGGTTGCTTGCGGGCGCGGCCATCTTGTTTTGAGTTTTCTCGCGGTGCATGATTGCGAGAAGAAAGACGTGATCGCGCGACGCATGACGTCACTGCGGGCGCGAACTGTCGCAAGACAGCGCAAATGGCTAAAAACAATACAACATCTCATGGAGAACGCGACCGGATCAAGAAAACTTGTCGGCGAACGCAGGGATTCAGGTAAGGCGATCGCGCGTGCGCGAGAATGTATTATTTTATAGCGCGAGCAAGAAACAAATTATCGCCAAGCTGCGGAAACCGGAATTTTTGACATTTTCGCGCTCTCCGCGGAACGCGAAAATGTCAAATTATCGCAATTTCCGCGAACGGAACGAAATTTTCGCCCAGGCCTACTTGAAAGGTGAGTTATTTAATTGTGAGGGGATGTATGAGGTCTATTTGATTTTAATCAGCCTAATGCATTTCTCCTGCTAAAGTGCAGGGAGTACTTTTTTTGTCTACAATCTTATTGACAGTGTGTGTGCATGTAGAAACCATTCTATGATAAGCATTTGTGTTTTTCATGTGTTTGCAGACAGATAAGTGTGCTGTTCTTATGTTTTGGTAGAATTAGAAACCAGCCTTTGTTTATGAATTTGCAAAATGAGTCATGTTTCTACACTAAAATGTTGTAATCGTAGATTAAGAAATTTGTTTTGGTATAGTGCAAGTGATAGTGTTGTTTTTCTAGAATCACACAGTGAGTCTGTGTGCATTTAGGAATCATTTTGAGAGAAGCATTTTGGTACTAATGTGTAGTAGAACATTTTCTGTAATGTGTGCAGTCACCTTAGATCTTGTAGACTGTAAATGTATTTTGTATAAGGGATCGTTGTCTGTCTACAATCACACTGTGAGTCTGTGTTTTTGGGTAAGCATTGTGAGAGAAGCATTTGGTAACATCATATATTTGCTTGCAGAAAACTGTTTTAAAACCTGTCATGTTGTCAAGTTTTAGTAGCATTAGAAGCCAGTCTTTGCTTATGCATTGATAAAATGAGTCAGGCTTTGACACTAAAGTGCAGTACTGAAATATGTAGATTGTGTGCAGTACCCTTACCCCTTCCAGAGTAGTGAATGAGTTTTGGTAAACTCTTAGAATAGTGTTGCTTGTCTAAAATCACACTATGAGTCTGTGTGCATTTGGGTAAGGATTGTGAGAGAAGCATTTGGTAACACCGTGTATTTGCTGACAGATAACTGTTTCAAAACCTGTCATGTTGTCAAGTTTTAGTAGCATTAGAAGCCAGTCTTTGCTTATGCATTGATAAAATGAGTCAGGCTTTGTCACTAAAGTGCAGTACTGAAATATATAGATTGTGTGGAGTCCCCTTACCCCTTCCACAGTAGTGAATGAGTTTTGGTAAACTCCTAGGGATAGTGTTGCTTGTCTAGAATCACACTGTGAGTCTGTGTGAATTTGGGTAACCATTGTGAGAGAAGCATTTGGTAACATCATGTATTTGCTGACAGATAACTGTTTTAAAACCTGTCATGTTGTCAAGTTTTATTAGCATTAGAAGCCAGTCTTTGCTTATGCACTCAAAAAATGAGTCAGGCTTTGACACTAAAGTGCAGTACTGAAATATGTAGATTGGGTGCAGTTCCCTTACTCCTTCCAGAGTAGTGAATTAGTTTTGCTAAAGTACAAGGGATAGTGTTGGTTGTCTAGAATCACACTGTGAGTCTGTGTGCATTTGGGTAACCATTGTGAGAGAAGCATTCGGTAACATCGTGTATTTGCTGACAGATAACTGTTTTAAAACCTGTCATGTTGTCAAGTTTTAGTGGCATTAGAAGCCAGTCATTGCTTATGCATTCATAAAATGAGTTAGGTTTTGACACTAAAGTGCAGTACTGAAATATGTAGATTGTGTGCAGCCCCCTTACCCCTTCCAGAGTAGTGAATGAGTTTTGGTAAACTTCTAGGGATAGTGTTGGTTGTCTAGAATCACACTGTGAGTCTTTGTGCATTTGGGAACCACTGTGAGAGAAACATTTGGGTACTTCATATCTTTGCATACACATAACTGCTTAAAAACCTTTCCTGTTCTCAAGTTTTGGTAGAATTAGAAGGCAGTAATTGCTTATGTATTCACCCAGGAACTGTCCTTTCAGTACTGTAAACATTCAGTTAATATCCAAGTAGTAACGGAGTGAGGCAAGCCATAGCACATGCATTGATTCAAACACTTATCCACTATGCATGCAGTCCTCTAACCATCTAAACAGTTCTCTTTCACACCTTTAATTCCACAGTCAGTATCCATACACTTCCAGCAAACACCCTGTCACTCCCCTTGTACTCCTCTAGTGACCCATTCAGTACCATGTACTAATTCATTCACTGTGCCAAAACCCAACCACTTATAAATTCATCCAGGTACTCTCCTTGCAGTACTCTAATCATTCAGTCAGTATCCAAGTACTCATGCAGCGACCCAGGCCTTAGCACATGGACTGCTTCAAATCCCTATCCACTATGCATGCAGTCCTCTAGCCACCTACACACTTGTCTTTCACACCTTCAATTCCCAAGTCAGTATCCATACACTCCAGCAAACACCCTGTCACTCCCCTTGCATTCCTCCAGTAACTCATTCAACACCATGTACTAATCCATTCACTGCACCAAAAGCCAAACACTTATAAATTCACCCAGGCACTTTCCTTGCAGTACTCGAATCATTCAGTCAGTACCCAAGTACTCATACAGTGAGCCAGGCCTTAGCACATGGACTGCTTCAAACGCCTATCCACTATGCATGTAGTCCTCTAACCACCTTCACACTTGTCTTTCACACCTTCAATCCCTCAGTCAATATCCATACACTTCCAGGAAACACCCTGTCACTGCCTTTGTACTACTCTACTGATCGATTCAGCACCATGTACTAATCCTTTCAGTGTGCCAAAACCCAAACACTTATAAATTCACGCGGGCAGTGCCCTTGCAGTGCTCTAATCATTCAGTCAGTACCCAAGTGCTCATTCAGTGACCAGGCCTTAACACATGGACTGCTTCAAACCCCTATCCACTATGCATGCAGTCCTCTAACCATCTACATACTTGTCTTTCATACCTGCGATTCACCAGTCATTATCCATACACTTCCAGCAAACATCCTGTCACTCCCCTTGTACTCCTCTAGTGACTCATTCAGCACCATGTACTAATCCATTGCCTGCACCAAAACCCAACCATTTATAAATTCACCGAGGTACTCTTGTTGTAGTACTCTAATGATTCAGTTAGTACCCAGGTACTTATGTAGTGAACCCGGACTTAGCACATGGACTACTTCAAACGTCTATCCACTATGCATGCTTGCCTCCAATCACCTATACAATTGTCTTTCACACCTTCAATTGCCCAGTCAGTATCTTTATAATCTAATAAATACCCTGTCACTCCCCTTGCACACCTCCAGTGATTCATCCAGCACCATGTACTAATCTATTCACTGCGCCAAAACCCAAAAACTTAAAAGATTCATGCAGGCACTCTCCTTGCAGTACTCTAATGATTTAGTCAGTACTCAGGTACTCATGCAGTGACCCAGGCCTTAGATAATGGACTGCTTTAAATGTCTGTCTAGTATGCATGCAGGCCTATAACCACCTACAAACTTGTCTTTCACACCTTCGATATCCCAGTCAGTATTTGTACAGTTTCCGCAAACACCCTGTCACTCCCCTTACACTTCTCCAGAGACCCATTCAGCACCATGTAGTAATCCATTTACTGTGCCAAAAGTCAAACACTTATAAATTCACTGAGGCACTCTCCTTGTACTTCTCTAATGATTCAGTCAGTACCCGGGTACTTATGTGGTGAACCCGGTTTTAGCACATGGACTACTTCAAATGACTATCCACTATGCATGCAGGCCTCTAACCACCTACACAATTGTCTTTCACACCTTCATTTGCCCAGTCAGTATCTATATACTCCAATAATCACCCTGTCACTCCCCTTGCACACCTCCAGTGACTCATTCAGCAGCATGTACTAATCTATTCACTGCGCCAAAACCCAAAAACTTAAAAGATTTATCCAGGCACTCTCCTTGTAGTACTCTAATGATTCAGTCAGTACCCAGGTACTCATGCAGTGACCCACGCCTTAGCCCAAGGAGTGCTTCAAACGTCTGTCCAGTATGCATGCAGGCCTCTAGTTACCTATACATTTGTCTTTCACTTTTTCAATTAACTAGTCAGTATCTATAAACTCCAGTAAACACTCTTTCAGTACACTTCCACACCTCTACTGACTCATCTGGCACTCTGTAGTAATCTATTTACTGCACCAAAATACAAAACCTTAAAAAGATTAACCCAGGCACTCTCCTTGCAGTAGTGTAATGATTCAGTCAGTACCCAGGTAATCATGCAGTGTCTGAGGTCTTAGGTCATGGACTGTTTAAACGTCTATACAATTTGCATGCAGGCCTCTAGTCACCTACCCACTCGTCTTTGACTTCTTTAATTAACTAGTCAGTATCTATATACTTCAATAAACACCCTGTCACTTATCTTGCACTCCTCCAGTGACTGATCCAGTACCATGTACTAATCTATTCCCTGCGCCAAAACCGAAAAACTTAAAAGTTTCATCCTGACAGTCTTCTAGCAGTAGTTTAATGATTCAGTCAGTACGCAGGTACTCATGCAGTGAACTGTGCATTACCACATGGACTACTTCAAAGGTGTATCCAGTATGCATGCAGGCTTCTAACCTACTATACACGTGTCTTTAACAGCTTGAATTCCCTAGTCAGTATGCATGTACTTCCAGAAAACACCCTGTCACTCCTCTTGCACTCTTCCAGTGACTTATTCAGCACCATGTAGTAATGCATTCACTGCGCCAAAACTGAAACACTTATAAATTCACCCAGGCACTCTCCTTGTAGTACTCTAATGATTCAGTCAGTACCCAGGTACTCATGCAGTGACCCACGCCTTAGCCCAAGGAGTGCTTCAAACGTCTGTCCAGTATGCATGCAGGCCTCTAGTCACCTAAACACTTGTCTTTCACTTGTTCAATTAACTAGTCAGTTTCTATAAAGTCCAGTAAACACTCTTTCAGTCCACTTGCACACCTCTACTGACTCATCTGGCACTATGTAGTAATCTATTCACTGCACAAAAACACAAAAACTTAAAAAGATTAACCCAGGCACTCTCCTTGCAATAGTGTAATGATTCAGTCAGTACCCAAGTAATCATGCAGTGTCTGAGGTCTTAGCTCATGGACCGTTTAAACATCTATCCAGTATGCATGCAGTCCTCTAGTCACCTACACACCTGTCTTTCACTTCTTTAATTAACTAGTCAGTATCTATATACTTCAATAAACACCCTGTCACTCATCTTACACTCCTCCAGTGACTGATCCAGTACCATGTACTAACCTATTCACTGCGCCAAAACTAAAAAACTTAAAAGTTTTACCCAGGCACTCTCCTAGCAGTAGTCTAATGATTCAGTCAGTTCCCAGGTACTCATGTAATGAACCATACATTACCACATGGACTACTTCAAATGTCTATGCAGTATGCATGCAGTCTTCTAACATACTATACACTTGTCTTTAACAGCTTGAATTCCCTTGTCAGTATCCATGTACTTTCAGCAAACACCCTGTCACTCCCCTTGCACTCTTCCAGTGACTTATTCAGCACCATGTAGTAATGCATTCTCTGTGCCAAAACTGAAACACTTATGAATTCACCGAGGCACGCTTCTTGCAATAGTCTAATCATTCAGTCAGTACCTAAGTACTAATGGAGTGAGGCAGGCTTGAGCACATGGATTGATTCAAACGTCTGTCCAGTATGCATGCAGGCCTCTAAGTACCAACACAATTGTCTTTCAGACCTTCAATTTCCCAGTCAGTATCTATAAACTCCAATAAACACTCTGTCACTTCAATTGCACATTTTCACTGACTCATTTGGCACTAAGTACTAATCTATTCACTGTACCAAAACCCAAAAACTTAAAATGATTCACCCAGTCACTCTGTTTGTAGTACTCTAATGATTTAGTCAGTACTCAGGTAGTTTTGCAGTGATCCATGTGTTACTCTATGGACTGTTTCAAACTTCTATCCACTATGCATGTAGGTCTGTAGCACCTACACACTTGTCTTTCACACCTTCAATATCCCAGACAGTATTCATACAGTTCCCGCAAACACCCTGTCACTCCCTTTATATTTCTCCAGTGACTTATTCAGCACCATGTATTAATGTTTTTACTGCACCAAAATACAAATACTTATAAATTCATCCTGGCACTCTCCTTGCAATACTCAAAACATTCAGTCAGTATCCAAGTACTATTGAACTGAGACAGGCCTTAACATATGGATGGATTCAAACATCTATCCACTATGCATGTAGGTCTGTAATCACCTACACTTATCTTTCACACCATCAATTTCCCAGTCAGTATCCATGCACTTCTAGCAAACACCCTGTCACTCACCCAGTGTCTCTCCTTATAGTACTGTAATCATTCAGTCAGTTAGGTTGTAGTCTTTTAGTGAGGCAGGCTTTAGGGCATGAACTGCTTCAAAGCAGTGTGCACTATGCATGTAGTGTTTTAACCATCGTCACACTTGTGCTTCAGGGCTGTAGTTTCTAAGTCAGCATTTATATAAATTGTGTTTGTACAGTAATAGAATAGTATAAATTTGAAAGTTATTAATATATATTTATTTGTGATTATTTTTTACAGATACTGTTCTTTACTGTTACAATAGAGAAATCATGCCAGAAAAAAAAAGAAAAAGAAAAGAACAGAGACAGGAGAATTACTTGAAGAAACATCAGCCACAAGTATTGAATGAACAACATAATGTGGCTAAAAAGAAAAAATCTTCTGGTAAGATCACAAAGCAATTTATTAAAAATGTTTGTAGGACCAAACAGAATGTACAGAATGCTGAAACCTCTGAGAATGCTTCAACTAGAAAAAAAATTCAAAATAAGAGGAAAAGCAAAAAAGCAAATAAACAGTCAAAGGAGACAAAGTATGGTAAAAGAAGGCAAAATCAGTATAAGGAAATACGCAAAAAAATATTTTACAAGAGAGTATTACATAATTTGCTGAAAGATGTGAAGAAATATAAAAAGAGAGCTCTATTTTATAAAAAGAAGAAGCATATTGAAACCATTGTTGAAAAGGTTTTTGAAGTAAAAAGGAAACTATTCATTTTAGTATTAAACAGAATTCGATCATTAGATAAACCAATCCATTTAATGAAGGCCAAAAGTAGGAGGAAAAGAGTAATTAATAGAAAAAAATGTTGCGATGTTTTTTTGGGAGAATGGAAACACAGTTCCAGTTCAGAGCCTTTCTTTAATGAAGAGAGTTATTTATTAATTAATTAATAATACATTATTGTATGCAGTTGACACCAGTGGCCGAGGTTATGAGGTTAGAGATGGTTGTCCAATTGACAAAGAGAAAATGGTTGAAAGAAATGCAGAAGAAGTGATAGCTGATGAAGTTCTAGGGAGACGTCCTAAACACCTTGTGTACACTTGGGATTGCAGTAGTATTTGTAGTGTACGACAAGAATCTATTGATAAATTATGTAGTTTTTTACGAGCATATAGTAAAAAAAGTTTTAAACAAAAGATTAAGGTGTTGCAAGGACTAGACCCTTGCAGAGTGAGAAAAAATACTGGTTTGCAAGGTCATTCTCTGGCTTGTCTTTCTAGGAAAGTTTGTCAAAGTGTTTTTCACCATTTCAGGATGTTGGCAGTACATCATACTCAAATGCGGAAGTTAGTGAGAAGATTGTATTATGCAAAATGTCCAGCACTAAAGTTAAATGAGTTGAACAGTGCTCTTTTGCGTGGGTCAGTATCAGATGTAAAGAAGGTTTGTGATGATATTGAGTTTTGTTACTTTGGTCCTCAGCAAGAGAGTGCCGAAACTGACACATTAGTAGAACAAAATGTTGAAGACAATGTAGAACCCGTGATTACAAAGAATTTTGAGGATGAAATCACAAAGTTTAAGGTAATTTCAGGTGAAAGACCAAATGTTTCTTGTATTTGTTGTCGGCGAAGTCACTATAAAACTCAGACTAGGGGTGTCAATCTGTATTTAAAAAGTGAAATAGAAGATAATGATAAGTAGAAGGAATTTGCAACTTATTTATTGGTAGAGGATTGTTTTGATTTGGGATTTGAGCAGCGTATTTGCAAATATTGTTATAACAAAATAGATGAGAATAAAATGCCTGCTAGAGCTGTTCATAATAATCTAGAGTTAGTTGCTATTCCTCCAGAGCTGATAGATTTAAATAAGTATGAGTCTATTCTCATTCAATGTGTTCACCCGTTTCAGGCTATTGTTCGTATGGAGCCTAACACCGGTAAATTACCTCCATCAGAGTTACAAAGAGGATTGAAAGGAAGAGTTGTGTATTTACCGTTAGATTTAAGGATAAATATTGAAACTATTGGTGTAGACCATGCAGAAAATGAGCCACTAGTCATTCTAGTTAATGGTGTTCCTACTAAGAATAAGAAAATCTGGCAAGAGTTAGTGGATGTTAGAAAAGTGCAAAAGGCATCATTGTATCTGATAAATAATAATGAGTACTATAGAAATTTGTTTGTAGGAGAAGAAGAAATATATTTAGCAGAAGATACTGAAACATTAAGTGGACAAATTGAAAAAGTGGACATGTCCAGATGTGAAGAAATCTATGAGCATTACAGTGTACATCCACTTCATTCCAAAGAGGTGATGGGGAATACGATTGAGTTGTTACAAATGAAAAAAGCAACAGGAAGTCCCATGAGTGTATGGGAAGAGAGCTTGGAAGCTCATTGTTTCCCGCAGTTGTTTCCAACAGGAAAAGGTGAACGATATGATGAACGTCCTGTGCAGATTCCCGCATCTGAATATCGGACAACAAGATTATATGCAGAAGATCCAAGATTTCGACAATGTATCCCTTATATGTTTCATCTTCTGTTTGAAAGTGACTTGTCTGGACTTTCATATGCAGTAAATCACATTTTAAAAACTGAAATGCATCTGCAAAATGTAACTGCAAAGGAGTTTATGGATAAAGTGATCATTTAGAATCTCAGTTGATTAACTTGATGGCATGTCAGCGTGGGACTAATGAATATTGGTACCGTCGTCATGGAGAACTGAAATGTATGCCACGGAACTGGGGAACTCCTACATGGTTTATTGCACTAAGCTGTGCTGAGTATGCTTGGGATGATTTACTTGAATTTCTTCGAGAGGCAAATTCCAATTTAAAAAATATTGAATACAAGACACCTGGAGAATTGTGCTGTTTGGATCCTGTTAATGTATGCAGATATTTCAATCATAGATTTGAAGCTATGATGTCTTTCATCTACAATAAAAAGAATCCTCCTCTTGGAGAACTTGTGGATTTCTTTTGGAGAAAGGAGTATCAAGCTAGAGGTGCTCCTCATATACATATGTTGTTATGGATCAAGGACGCCCCCAAATTTGGAACAGATTCAGATGAAACTGTTTTGTCCTTCATTGAAGATTATGCCACATGTGCTGTACCAAATAGCAGAGAAGATAAAAACTTAAAACAACAAGTCTTACGATTCCAAAGCCATAGGTGTGGAACATACTGTCGACAAAAGTACAAGTCAAAGGATAAGTTCTATACCAAATGTCGTTTTGGATTTCCACGTCCTGTATTATCCAAAGGAAGAGTGAACAGTTTTATGTCAGCTATTCGACATACCATCACAAGAAAGTCTCCAAAAAATACCTACAACTTAAGAAAAAGCGAAGAATCAAAATACATAAATGACTACAATCCAGTTATTTTATCCATGTGGAACGCTAACATGGATATTCAGTATGTTGTGGACAATTCCATTGCTGTTGCTCAATATGTAACGTCCTACATTACTAAATCAGAAAAGACGGAATTGAAAGAAATGTGGGAAGAGATTTCTCACGAGAAGACTCTAAGTAAGAAATTATACAGTTTCAGTTTGAAGATGTTATCGCATCATGAAATTGGAGCATATGAATGCTCAGATCGGTTATCATCTGCAAGTCTATATTCCAAAAGTAGAAGAATCATTTGGGTGAGTCTAGGTCTTGCAGCAATGCGAAATCGGGTACTGAAATCTGTTCAAGAAATTGAATATTTAGCAGAAAAAGAACCAGAAAGTACAGATATCTTGAAAATGAATATGTTGGACACATATTACCTAAACAGAAGTCATCATCTTGAGAACATGTGTCTCTATGAAGTGCTGCAAAACTACACTTTTAAACGGAATACTACAGAGAACATCAATGATGGAAAATATGCAGTGATTGTTCCGAAGCATGTTTGGTGAAACAAAGGAAAGGAAATTTAATTAATCACAGGAAACTGAGTTGCGACACTGCTGACAAAAGGGAATTTTACTATTTAGCCCTTTTGCGAATGTTCAAACCGTGGTGTTCAGAACTGGAATTACTTGGAGATTTTCAGAGCTATGAAGATTCATTTAATGCTTGTAAAGATACCATACAATGCAGTGCTTTTGCAAATTATGTGAAAATGTTGAATGATGAAATTGATCAAGAAGCTACAATTGCAGCTGGGAATGCTAGAGACAGTTCTCAAGACAATCAAAGTTCTGCTGCACTGAGTCAAGATCCACTAGGACAACCAAATGTTGAAAATGAAGCAGCGACTGCCATGAATGAGGTGGAAACAGCAATGTATCAGGCTCAAGAAGATGTACTACAGTTAGGAAACTTGGAAGAACAACTAAATGTTGAACAGAAACAAATATATCAACAAGTGAAAGAGCAGATTGACCATGGATTACTTCATGAAAAGAAAGGGTGCTCATGTACATCATTTCAACCTATCCGAATGTATGTGAGTGGTCAAGCTGGAACAGGAAAAAGTTTCTCAATTAAAGTAATTACAAGTTATCTGCAGAAAACAACTGAGTCGCATTTGTCTTGTGTTGTCACTGCTCCAAATGGGTTGGCAGCACATAACATTAAAGGAATTACTTTACATCGTTTACTACTGCTACCAGTAGAGCATGAGAACAAATTGGAATACCACAAGCTATCTGGAGAAGCTTGTTGTGAAGTTTCAAGAGTCCTGAAGAAAATGAAACTTCTCATTATTGATGAGGTAAGCATGGTCTCAAACTTGATGCTTGCCTTTGTGCATTTAAGAATGCAGCAAATTCGTAAAACAGAGTATGACATGTTATTTGGAGGAAAACACGTCGCAGTTTTTGGAGATCTACTGCAACTGACTCTGGTACAAGGACAACCGGTATTTAAAACACTTGAACATGAAGATACCAGAAAGTCTCTTGGTAGTGTTGGTAATGTGAACATTTGGACTTATTTTGAATACAAAGAATTGACAACAAATATGCGACAGGCAAATGATGCTGAATATGGAAGTATTCTTCAAGATGTGTATGTATAGGTATTTATATAGCGCCGATCACCACTACGGGTATCTCAGCACTGTACTCATACCGCTGAAGGAACCCTTCCTGGATTTCCGTGTGGAGTGTCCACTGCTGGGCACCCCCATGGTGAAGCCAGGCATCTCAGTGCTGTTGGGGGCCGTTGTGGAGATTAAGGAAGCTATTGCCCAGAGTTGCAGCATGGGACCCATGATTAGAATAGGCACTGAGGGGAGAATATCTGGTCCAAGCAATTTATAGCCCGAGACCCTGCCGCGGCAGGAATGGAACCCTGGTCCCAGACCAGTGCTCTGTATCAAGGTCTGCCACTCTAACCATTGAGCCACACTTCTCCACTATAAGAATTGGAATTCTGACAGAACATGGCAAACAAGCTTTGGAGAGTCGATTACTTTGCAATTTGTTTCCAAATGAAAATGTAGTTCCTGAGAAAGTGTACATGAAAATTGCAGAAAATAAATCAGTGATCTGCTTAATGCCAACACTGCGCAAGTGTTTTATATTCAACGAAGAACTATTGAAACTGGAAAATGAAGAAATTATAAAAATAGAAGCCATCGATAAAATAGAGCATGAAGGAATCACTATTATTTTGACGGGAAAGTTGAAAACAAAACTGGATTCTTTAGAAAAAAAAATATCTAAAACAGCTGGTTTAGAAAAGACACTATATGCATGTGTAAACTATTGGATAATTTTCAGGCGCAATTTGGATGTAGAAAAAGGTTTAGTTAATGGAGCAATGGGTAAAGTGGTGGATTTTGTTAATTATCAGAAAAAAGAAGGAATTGAATTTTTAAAAATTAAATTTGATCAGATTGAAGAAGTTAAAGAAATTGGTCGTTGTTCAGTTTGTTTTTTGCTTGTTAAAGATTTATATGTCCGTAGGAAACAATTTCCATTTTCCTCGGCATATGCAGTGACTATTCATAAATCTCAAGGATTAAGTGTAGACAGTGCATTGGTGAACATTGGATCTACCGTATTTAAAGAGGGTATGGCATATGTTGCTTTGTCGCGAGTCAGACCATTATCTGGTTTGTTTTTGATTGATTTTGATGAGACAAAGGTTACTGCAGATACAAACTGTGTAAAAGAGTATAATAGGTTAAGAAGGGTGTATGCTCCCAATTTAGGTCAATATCCTGTATTTTCTATTACTGTGAAGGTAAGTTTAACTAAGTATTTATATGCAGAATGGGCAGATCTGCAAGAAGCTACAAAGTTTGAACACGTTTTTAAAAACACTCTGTTTATACCTATGTAGTTTTGAAATCTCTCTGTTATCAGATATCATGTGACCTCCAAAAAAACAGATTTGAGTGGTTCATCATATTTCCCATTGTACCTATTGAAGGACCGCAATCATTTCAATCATTCTTCTTTGAGCATCTTTGCAGACAAAACTCTGTGCTTACCTTCTATCATTCGCAAGCAATTTTAAAAACAGAAATATGTCACTTTTTGTAACATAGTTATTGCGCAAGACACTCTTTCATATTTACAAAGAGAGGAAAAGGCACGCTGTGTTCTTTTTCTACTCCATGTAAATACAACCTCATCATACACACCACTTTGCGTTGAAAGGGTGTACTATAAGTGTTGTTGTGCGTGATTGCACTGAATACTCATAGAACAAGACACATCTCCAGATTTATCAGAAATTATAGCTCTCGATATGTGTGTGAATGCTGCACCATTCTCCAATTGATGTAGGAAAGCACAACAAGGAGAATTGTTTTCATTTCTCCTCATTTTTTAATCTTCAATGCATGCTAAAATGTTCAGCATACATTGAAGGAGAAACATGCGTTTTCTGATTGTTTTTGTGCAGGAAGGTGTGTCTTCCTGCACAAAAACAAACATCACATGACACAGATATCCTTGCACCATTGTGCAAGGGTGCCTGTGTCACCACATGGCTGCAGTTTAAGCAGCCGTGCAGAGAGAAGCATAGATTTGCAACATATTTATGTACATATGTTGCATCCCTGTGCTTCGGAAGTACTACAGCACACTGCAGTTAAAGAGGTTACTGTGTGATGCTGCAGCACTTCCTCATAGTTCTGCACTTATACATTCACCATACGCTACTAATGCATTCATTCAGTCAATTACATACTACACATACATTCATCTAAACTTTCGAACACTAACAAACAAATATAGCTCTTTTTTTAAACCAGGAAAGTTAGTTCTTAGAAGAACTTTTTTTTTCTTCTTTTTTCTTTTATATTTTTTGGGGGGGTTTTTGAACAATTCTTTTTTTTTTTTTTTTTTTCTTGAAAAAAAAGGAAAACACAGAATTGGAGGAACAAAACAATGAACTTCAGGGGGAAAAAAACTAGCAATGATGACTCTCTTGCTTTAGGAAGATCAGATCGATTGACTGCTCTCCATAGCATAAAACAGCATTGCATTTTATGCAGAGCACTTTCAGGGTTCGAAACTGTGGATGGATGTCCACATTTTGCACAGAAGGATCCACCTTTGAAGTGCTTGGCTGCGATGGATCTGATGGAGCAGGAACAACTCTCTTTCTGCGGCATTCCTCCAGAGCAAGGTTCACCGGATGGAGGGTCCACAGATGCTTCATCATACTTGCTGTTCCGCAGGAATATTTTTTGTTCGGATCCCCACGGGACAGCACTCTCTGGCAGATCTTGCAGGTTACTAAGGTGGCATTGGTTTTCGTTTGCCCCTCAGGAAAGATGAAAAATGTCCACACCACAGATGAATATCTTGGTGGGCGTGGTGGTTCTTCCAAAAAATCATCCTCAGATGAATGAGGAGATCCTGGAGATGCCTGCTGCCCTGAAGCCATTGTTTGAAAAAAAAATAAGTTTGAGCTAAGTGTAAACTTAGTCCAAAAAAGCTTCTTCTCTGCAAAGAGATGCTCCTTCAAAGAAGATCAAAGAAGAATGATTGAAATGGGTGTGGTCTTTCAATAGTTAGAATAGGAAGTGTAATGAACCAATCAAATCTCTTTTTTTCAGGTCACATGGGATCCGCGCACCGTGGGCATAGGCAGCACGCACCCAGCGCGCATCCGCGAAATTGAATTTAAAAGGAATATAGGATTAGAAGTAAAAATATATTACTTTTATGAGTAGTTTAGAGTTTGTCTTCAATTAATATTCACATGAAATACATATATATATGTTTTTTTCTAAATTTAAAATATTTTGCGTGATTCGCGCACCCACCGCGTCATACACGCACATGACGTATCGCGGAAGCGCGCAAGCGTCGCGTAACGTGCATCGTACGTGTCTCGTATAGGCTTGTAGTCGCGTACCAGTCGCATTGCAATCGCGCACCAAACACGTACCCAACGCATACCGTACGCGGATGCTTTTGCACAGGGATCGAGAAATGTGCGCATAGGGTGCGCGAATCCGCCCAAAAATGAAAAAAATAATAAAGTATTGAAAATATAGTTTAAAAATTATTTAAAAATATAGAAAAACATATTTAAATTTATTTTTTTTTTTTAAACATTCAAAACAAATAATATTTTTTTAATTTTTAAAAGAATTAATTGAAAAAATAAGTTAAAAAAATAGTGATACAAAATATTTTTAAAAAAACATTAAGGAATTGACACACTGAAATAGATTTTTTTTTTAAATCCAATGAAAATCATTAAACATCATAGCTGTAGAGATAAGTTATAGATAGGAATTAGCATTTAAAAAACCTTTGAAATTCACTGAAAAAAACATAGGTTTCATTCACGTTATAGTTAGGAATTGGCATTTAAAAAACCTTAGAAATTCACTGAAAAAACCATAGGTTTCAGGGGTGTTATAGTTAGCTGGACATTTCCCTCGTACAAAACCCTAGAAATCCCCCCGTTATAGTTATTTCAGCTAACTATAACTTGCGCCCCCGCAATGCACTGCTGATGACGTCACATATTACATCACTCGTGACATGGTCAGTGACATCACTGATGACATCTCAAATGACGTCACTGATTACATCACTGATGATGTCATTCATGTAATCATTTGATGTTTCTTGTCACACCCTAATATAACCTTTGATACACCCACTCTAAATTACATACTGCCACTCTTCAAAACAAAGACAATCCAACACCATTAAGTAGATACCCCATCACTGACTCTTACGTCTAAACACTCATCCACTCACTCACCCGTACAGTCACTGAAACTTATGGTCACTCAGTACAGGACTATCATATTCACTCATACACCTATATAGACACTCCCACACCGCTACTCATCCATAGAGTTACTCACACATATACTCAGTCATGCAAGTAATTAATCACACTACCATTTACTCACCTATACGATTATACACGCACAAGCTCAATTACTCATACAAATACTAGCAAATTCGTATGGTCTTATACAATCAATGATACAAGCATACACTCATCCATACAGCCAATCACACTATCACACACTCTCAGTTATAGTTATTTCTGTACTCCAACATACATATATACTGCTGTTCACATATGTACTAAATTACACATGTACTAATGAAATATATATTCACTCATTAACACAACCATACATACACTCACCCACCCATACAGTCCATCACAGATGCACTCTTAAAACCATGCACCCACTGAATCACCCACTCACACATCTATGCACAGTCACACACACTCCACCCACACAAACACTCAGGCACCCATACAGATACTTAGACAACCAATGAATAACCCATATAGACACTCATGTAGCTGTTCACAAACCCATGCAGCTACTTACACACGAACAGACAGACAGATACAGACATACACACAGTTTAGTCACTAGTCTGCACTTTCATAGATTTAATCACTCACTTATAGAGTCAGTCACACATCTACTAAATCATCCATTCACACACTTATACACCCACTCATTCTTCCATAGGCCTTTCACTATAAATATATAAAACATATTTAAACTTTACAGAAAGATACAGTCACTGGATGACGCCATCAGTGATGTCATCCGTGATGTCATTTGAGATGTCATCAGTGATGTCACTGACCATGTCATCAGTGATGTAATATGTGACGTCATCAGCAGTGCATTGCGGGGGCACGAGTTATAGTTAGCTGAACTAACTATAACGGGGGAATTTCTAGGGTTTTGTACGAGGGAAATGTCCAGCTAACTATAACACCCCTGAAACCTATGGTTTCTTAGTGAATTTCTAAGGTTTTTTAAATGTCAATTCCTAACTATAACGTGCATTAAACCTATGGTTTTTTCAGTGAATATATATATATATATATATATTCACTGGCAAGATCGCGCTGGAGCGATCGAAATGCGTCATGGTGGACACTGGTCTGTTTTTCACTATGAGGTGATATCAGGATTAATAAATATTCTTGCAAGCATCATTGATTGACTGTTGGCGTTTTGTGGTCCGTACCTGGAAGGAACCACCTGTGTGAAGAAGGTGGTCCAGAATTGCTCACATTTATATATATAGATCATCTGGAAGGGTTCTCAGGAAGCTGCAAGCAAATTTGCTGAAGAATTGAATAATAATAACCTGAATCTATCCTTCACATGTAACACCAGCACAGAGTCCATACACTTTTTAGATCTTGAAATATTTGTGGAGAATAACAAGATACACTCTAGGACATATAGAAAGCCTACATCAGGAAATTCTATTCTTCACGCAAGTAGCTTCCACCCCACTATACTCAAGGAGAACATCCCATACACTGAGTGCCTCTGAATGAAGTGGAACTGTAGCACAGAAGCAGGTCTGAATGGATTTACCGACGATTTGTTTCAAACACTAGATTCCAGAGGGTGCAGCCCCGAAACACTAGCTACTGCTAGTGCTAAAACCAAAAATGCTAAAAGGGAGGATTTACTATTCAATTCCATTAAGAATAAGGATAATAAAAATACCAGTAACACCATAGGAACCCCGAGACTCATCACAGGCCACAACACATTTCACACAAACTTGAGAAAGATACTACACAAACACTGGCGGACAGTTTGCAGTGACCCTGTTATCGGCCCTATCTGTGCCCAAGCTCCTCAGATATCTTTCATAAGAGCTAAGTCGATGCAGAGAGAGCTTGTATGTAACTCACTAACAATTAGAAAGGGATCTGATTGGTTGAGATCACAGAGAGGTTTCCAAAGATGCTCAAAATGTAAAGCCAGTAGGCATGGTGTCAATACCAGAACAGTTCAAATACCTTTTAGACAGTTGCCTTATGAAATCTGAGGTAGTTATACTTGTAAAAGTGACTTTGCTGACTACGTTCTTCAATGTACTTGTAACAAGCAATACGTGGGCAGCACTATCCACCCCGTACATGTCCGTATATTGCAACATCTAAGGGCCATTACTAATGATGACCATAGCTACCCAGTCGCCAGACATATAAACTCGTGCCATGGTGGCAATGCTAAAGATCTCTCCTTCTTTGTGATCGACACCGTCCCCAAAAACCGAGAGGGTGAATTAGACAGTTGACAATTAGAAGGTTAGAATCAAGATATATCATCTTATTGATTTCCAAAATCCGGAACGGAATGAATGGAAACGAGGCGCTAACTGTACATTTGTAGTCTTTTGCTGCTTGTCCCGCCCCCTGACCTGCCTTTTTTGTTAGGCCCATTTTCACTTCACTTAGGTTTGTTATTTTACACTCTTTAGTTGTAAATAGGTTTTCTCACTTTACCTTAGTTGGCTCTTTAGTCCCCTTACTCACCCCTAGTAGTAATTTGCTACACATACTTTGGTGGATTTCCTGCACAAGCCCACTTGGGCGATACTTTCTTTGTTTTTGACAATAGGCCAGTCTTAGATGCAACCAAGAATGTATGGAGCCATATGTATTGAATGTTGTGTTTTGTACATATGCAATGCATTTTAGATCGCAATTCTGGCACACCTTGCCGTTGCATGTTTTGTGCTGGGGTTCTAAAGATTTTACAAGTCTTAGTTAAATGCCAATAGTGTGCTTTGGACCAGTGCATAATTATGGGGTAAGAAGAAATTGATGAATATTTAGTCTTTCTTATTGTTATGTCCTACACAGCCGAGGTCCGGTTTGAACTATTGATACAAATGACTAGCTTTGATTTATTATTTTTATACAGTTATTATAATTGTTTTTGTCACATAATTCTTGTGCTGATATAGATACAAACTATAACAAGTATATTATTTATATGCACTGTTATTTTATCTGTGTTTGTAACTTTTATGTTTACTAGTTAGCATGGTTGCTGTGACTACCAAGTGAGAGTGCTCACTATATAGTGATGAATATCAATGGCACCCGATGTAGTGAACAAGGCGGTACGCCGTCGAAACGCATGTAGGCTATCAGTGGAATAAACTTACTGAGCCACATTCCCACGGGGGCCACTCGGCTTGGTATCCAACCGTTCTGATTATGTGGAGAACAGATGTAGGATTCAGGAAGGGTCCTGCCTGTTGAGGCTCATCCACGAGCTATTTAATTTTGTTTTGCAGCTACGAGTGCGGTGATGGATGCCAGAAATTTCAGTGGACTTCATTTCCTATTATGCCCCACGTAAAGGAGGAGCCTATTTGGGCCGTGGAATTTGGCTTTGAGATGTTGAATGGTGACCAGAACTGCTGTCAGTGCACCTCTGAGGAAGAAGGCAAGCCCTTCAAAACACTTCAGGTTTCATGGACGGAGCAGCTGCTGTATTGAATTGACAGTCAGGACGTTTTCCATAACTCTTAATAAAGGCTTACATCTTTCATCTGTGCGGAGTGCTGCTTAAAGCTAGGGCAACCTTTGGAGCATGGATATATGTATGTATGTATATATATATTCAGTGAAAAAACCATAGGTTTCACACATGTTATAGTTAGCTGGACATTTTACTGATAAAAAACCAATGAAATTCCCCCGTTATAGTTAGTGCAGGCAACTATAACTCACGCAACCGCAATCCTCTGCTGATGCTAATACTGTATTTAGACAATTATTTGCCCATGTCTTCTTCCATTAAATTTTAGCTATACATATATTACAAATATTTTTTTTTCATAAAGACACATATGTCATCAGCAGAGGATTGCGGTTGCATGAGTTATAGTTGCCTGCACTAACTATAACGGGGGAATTTCATTGGTTTTTTATCAGTAAAATGTCCAGCTAACTATAACATGTGTGAAACCTATGGTTTTTTCACTGAATTTGCAAGGTTTTTTAAATGCTAATTCCTAACTATAACGTGTGTGAAACTTATGGTTTTTTCAGTGAATTTGTACGGTTTTTTAAATGCTAAGTTACTTTACGCCATTCGTGGTGTGCGCGCCCACTTAACGCAGTTCGTTCCGTGCGCGCACGGTGCGCGCACAGTGAGCACGCGGTGCGCTTTGCGCACCGCGCGCCCACTTTACGCAGTTAGTGCCGTGGATGGGCCATGTACGCACGATGCGCTTTGCGCACCGTGCGCACATGGAGGACATATTATGCGCTTCGCTGTGAAAGGTAAGCTTTTAAATTTTCTAGTATTATTATATGCCATGCACAAATGGTGCCCTTCGGTCAACATTTGCACACGGGGTGGGGAGAGTGCGGCTAATTTATTTATTTATTTATTTTTTTCCGTACGCGTACGGTAAGCGTAATCGGGGATTTTTCGTAAAAAAAAATCAAAATGAATTTTTGCCCTTGGGGGAACTTTGGGGACCCATTAATCAAGGCTAGGTGGATAGGAGCTGTCTAAACAGTCCCATTACATGTTTTTTGCCTTTGTTTTTCCTCACCCCTTAAGAGTGCGAGAGAGAAAATGGCGGCCGCCGCGTGCTGGTTTCGAACGATTCGAATGTTTACTAAGATCTAACAGCCAATCAGAATCGCGCTCGCGCACGTCACCGTACGCGTACAGTAAGCTTACCGTAAGCGCACCGTAAGCTGGCTCAGATATATATATTGATTTAAATGCTATTTTCTCAGGAACTACTGAACAGATTTACACCAGACCTACAAAAGGCACTTCCTTGACCTGAGGACTATCTCTCTGCCAAATTTCAAGTAACTCTGTTCAGCCGTTCGGGCTGTAGCTGTGTCTAAAGGTCCTATGGAAAAATGCATGGGAAAAACGCGTTTTGGGACCCCCTTTTTTCTCAGCCCCCGCTTGACGAATCCCCCCGAGACTTTCAGGGTAGGAGCGGAGCGTAGCGCCCCATTAGTTTTGAAAATTTCGCGAGGATTCGTCGACCGGCGCCAAAGTTATTCCAAATAGAATGTTGCGGATTTCCTATGGAAACAGGGTCCTAACTATAACTATCTACTGGCGACCGCCAGTAGATAATATGTAGATATATATATATATACTGGGGAGCATGTCCCGCTCACTTTCCAGAGCCACTTATCACCACTATGGATCGTATGGCATTCGGAGGTGAGAAAGGGAGAGGAGGAGAATCGTCTCTTCCTGCCAGCTCGGACGTAATGTGCATTTTTAAAGAATGAAAGGCAGCGAAAGTAAGACTGGCATCAACATACTAATGTGACTGATAATATTTTCCAATGCACTGGGGCACAGTACTAAACGAAAACGGACATGTAAGGTGCATTATGGGAATTGAAGGATTACCTGGGGTCACGTGTTCACTAAGATGTAAATTCAAAGAAGAATTATGCCATGATTTTACTCACCTGTGACCAAGGCTACTTAAAGCTGAAACGCGTCAGGAAAGTTTGTGCTGCCGATCTTGAATAAATGCCAGAGTGTTCCTTGAGCTGGGCTTCGAGTACTTGTGTAGTGCTGTTCTCGTGGATGTTTAATCGCAGGCATCTCCAGGCCTGTTACGAAGCCGCCCTGCAGGGACGGGGGCTCCCATCACTTGGAGATCTCGTGTGTGATATATATATATATATATATATATATATATATATATATATGTATATATATATATATATATATATATATATATATGTATATATATATATATATATATATATATATTCACAGAAAAAACCATAGGTTTCAGGCACGTTATAGTTAGGAATTAGCATTTAAAAAACCTCAGAAATTCACTGAAAAAACCATAGGTTTCAGGGGTGTTATAGTTACTGGACTTTTCACTTGTACAAAACCATTGAAATTCCCCCGTTATAGTTAGTTCAGCTAACTATAACTCGCGCGCCCGCAATGCACTGCTGATGATGTCACATATTACATCACTCATGACATGGTCAGTGACATCACTCATGACATCACTGATGACATCTCAAATGACATCACTGATGACATCACTGATGACATCATCCAGTGAATGTGTGTTTTTCTGAAAATTAAATATGTTTTATATATGTATATCTCAAGGTCGATGGAAGAATAAATGGGTATATAAGTGTCTAAATGGATGATTTGTTTTTGAAAAATTGATTGTGTAACTGCCTGATTAAGTGTATCATAGTGAATACATGGCTTAGTGAGTAATGTTTAAATATGTAAATATCTGTATCAGTCTCTCACTTTGTGTATAAGTGGCTGCATGGGTTGGTGAGTAGCTACATGGGTGTCTATATAGGTTATTAGTTGGTTTTTTGAGTATCAGTCTGAGTGTCTGCATGGTTCAGTGGGGGGTATTACGTAGTGCATAGGTGCATGAATGAGTGACTCACTGTTTGTATGTGTTGAAGACAGCATGTGTGCAGGACTGTATGGGTGGATGAGTGTGTGTATGGGTGTGTTAGTGAGTGAATGACTGTCTCAATAGTGTCTTTATGAGTAACTACATAGGTTTTAAACTAGTATATGTGACTATTGGTGTATATAAGTGAGTATATGTGAGAGTGAGAGATTGAAAGAGTGCCTGTATGAATAAGTATGTGTTTCTATAAGTGATTGTTTAAAAGACTAAGTATGTGTAAGTTTCTGTAGAAGTAAGTGTGGTGGTGTGTGTATAACTGTATATGCAAGTAAATGTATGTTTCTTTGTTTATTTTCATGAGTGACTATGTGTGTGAGTAACTCTGTGGATGAGTGGCATTGTGTAACAGGATGTATAGGTGTATGAGTACATATGATGAGTGAGTACATGTATGAGTGACTGTATAGGACTGTTGGTGAATGAGTGGATGTGTATGTGGATCTTAGAATTACTGAAGAGGTTGTTGTAACTGGTATTGGTATGTCCATTGTTTTGAAAATTTTAGTCTCTATTTTTGAATGTGTGTATCAAAGGTTATATTAGGGTGAGAGGAGGTCTGCCACTCTATCACAAGGATGATGTCATCAGTGATGTCATCAGTGATGTCATTTGAGATGTCATCAGTGATGTCATGAGTGATGTCACTGACCATGTCATGAGTGATGTAATATGTGACATCATCAGCAGTGCATTGCGGGCGCGCGAGTTATAGTTAGCTGAACTAACTATAACGGGGGAATTTCAATGGTTTTGTACAAGTGAAAAGTCCAGCTAACTATAACACCCCTGAAACCTATGGTTTTTTCAGTGAATTTCTGAGGTTTTTTTGAATGCTAATTCCTAACTATAACGTGCCTGAAACCTATGGTTTTTTCGGTGAATTTCAAAGGTTTTTTAAATTCTAATTTCTAACTATGCCTACAGAGATAGGACATGTGAAGAAAGAAGAAAAAATGCACAGAAAGAAAAAAAAGAAGTGCAGAAAGAAGCAACAGAAGTCCTCAAAGACGAAGAAAAGTGCAGGAAGAAGGATAACGTGCAGAAAGAACAAAAAGAAGAGCAGAAAGAAGCCTTGTTGCAAAATCATCCTGTACCCTCAACTTTTTCAGATGGATACTGGTGGTAACTGAGTCTGACTAATCAGTCCTAGAGCCAGTGCTATGTTAAAAGACACTTAGAATACAGTGAAAACACCTACCTACACTAGGGAACATTATGCGTTGGGGTCCCCCTGTGATTAGCATGACCTCCTCTGTAAGCCCCTAGTATATAATAGGGCAGGGGGATTAAAACTACCTCTTAAAACAGGCCACAGGGCGTTTTTGCACACGTTAACTCAGGCCTCGTCCCCTCCCTTCACCACTGTGTAAACACGCCCTGTGTCCGTTTTTAGTTGGGAGATTAAGTTCATTTGAATCCTGAGGGGCCCGATGGTCCAACTAGCCCACTAGGTACCTCCAGTAAGTGCCACAGAGCTGTGTTGCAGAGAGGTGTAAAAAGTGGCACGGCCTGGACCACCTCTCTGCAATGCAGCTCAGTGGCGCTTACTGGAAGCACTTGATGGGCTAGTTAGCCCCCAGGGGCCCTCAGTATTGAAGGGAAATTATATCCCCAATTTAAAACATGCCATAGTGCGTGTTTGCACACGTCACCTCAGGCCCCGTCCCCTCCCTTCACCACTGTGTAAACGCGCCCTGTGGCTGTTCTAAGTTGAGAGATTAAGTCCCCTTGAATCCTAAGGGTCCCTAGGGTCAAACTAGACCACTAGGTACCTCCAGTAAGCGCCACAGAGCTGAGTTGCAGAGAGGTGTAAAAAGGGGCTTGGCCTCAGAACACCTGTCTGCAGCGCAGCTCCCTGGCGCATACTGGAGATGTCTGTTGGGCTAGTTGGCCCTCAGGGACCCTCAGTATTGAAGAGGAATTAATTCCCCAATTTACAACTCGCCAGGGGGCGCGTTTGCAGAGTGCTGCAAGGAAGGGGCGTGGCCTCCGGCACGATGCCAGTCTTTTATTTATTTTAATTTTTTAAGAAGGGGGCTGTGTGGTTCCCCTTCTTATTCTAATTTATTGGCCCTGATGACCCCATCCCCCAGGGCCTGTCTCCTAATTATATTTTTTTGACCCCAATCCCCAGGGCCGGCCACTGTTTTTTCTTATTTTTAAAAAAATATATATTTATAGACACACCTAGGACATGCTGGACAAACCGTACGTACCTATCACCATGACGATTTGCGTGATATTCATTAAAAGGCGACTATGCATACAATGAATCCACGTGGAATGTATTTACACCACTAGTGAAGCTCTGACATGTCTGATGCCCTACCGTGCCTAATCCCGGTAGACACCCTTGTCGTTTATTTATACAAACATGGGTAGCTATTGACGGGCACATTTAATACACATGCACACCAAGCCATTCAAAGGGGATTCGACAAAAATTCGACCAAAACTATGCAAGAAACCTCCCTCACGGTTAATAAAACACACATCCACTGCCGGATGTGTAATACTTTTTATTTTACTCTGTAAAAAGGGGACGAACGTCACTTGAGAGTCACAGCGCGCTCCTGGCAGAGCCCAATGCTGTGTTACACCCACCATTGCCTGCTGAGTGCCACACACCTCTGTGTTGTATTCCACCAGTTAGTGCATATGCTATGACACTCTCTAGCCCATGTGCACTGTAACACCACCCCGTGAATATGTCATGCCACACTTGTCTTCGCACGGGTTATATTGCCCCATCTAACGTGCCTTCCTCGATGCCTATGTTATAACGCACAGTGCTATGCCATACATATTACAATCTGGGATCCATATCTTTGTTACAGTGCATATGCAATGTTACACTCCCCAGCACATATTTTATATTACAACTTTAGAGACTAGTTAGGTTACATAACACTGCCCTGTGCATATTACACTCCAAGGCGCATATCGCATAGCACGCGCTAGTGCCTGTGCTATCTCGCGCTCTCCTATGAATCTGTCATTGCGCACAATGTATTGCATATTATATTTCACGCCCGGTTCATCTTATATCACACTTTTTGGTGCATAGTAGTTTATACCATACACTATATCTAGTTTTCATTTTCAATCGTGCTCTCAGGACTATGTTCTATATAACACTGTGTTCACCTACCCTTTTCACGGGCATTACATTTTGCTATAGGGGTGGAGGGTCAGGGGGTGTTTCTGCCAAGTGAGCCCGGAGTCACAGTCACAAACGTCCTCTTCTTCCTGAATAAAAGTGAGATCATACTGCATACTTGTTCATATTTTAAGTAGTTCGCACAGACACACGTTTTAAAAACAATAAAGTTCCTAATACCCGCCTTCTCTGAACAGTTAGCTTGCTGCCCCATCCCCCATCCCCCTCCTCCCTATCCTCTGTTGTGTGAATCCATGGACTAGCCTCCTCCCTCCTGCCATGCATGGTCTGATGTGCTGCCACTGCCCTCAATTTAGTATGATGTACCAGTCCACTCCTCCTGCCCTCCATTGCCCAATTCTATGCCCCATCATTGACCTCCTGCTTAAACTCTGTGCTTAGCTTGCTGCCCCTATTCTCCTTCCCCCTGCCCTCCGATGTCTTTGTGCATGCCCCTGCTCCATCCTTTTTGCCCACCATGTTCCATGGACCTGCCACTCCTATCTACTCTGAGTGTTCTGTTGAGCTGCCACTCCCCTCCCACCTGCCTAGCATTGTCAGATGACTGTACCCTGTCCCTGCCACCTCCACCCTGCCTGTCCACATGCCATGCCCCTATCCTCTTCCTCCTGTCCTACATGGTCCATTGTACTGCCACACCCTTCTGCCCTCCCTGGTCTGTTGTGCTGCAACTGCTCCTCCTGCCTGCCCCATGCGGTCTGTTGTGAGGCCCCTTCCCCTGAACTTTCTTGTCTGTGCACAGGTCCTGACCCTCCCTTCTATCCTCCATCGTCCTTTGTGGATGCCCCTGCACCCTCCTTCTTGCCCATCATAGACATCGTGCTGCCACTAACCCTCCCACTTGCCATGCATGGTCTTCTGTGCTGCCATGGCCCCTCCCACCTTCCCTGTGTGGTCAGTTAGCTGCCCCTGACCCCCTCCCACCTTCCCTCCATGGTCTGTGTGTATTCCATCACAGTCTCACTGTTGCTCTTCATGGTGTGTCTTGCTTCTAGTGCCCATCCTGCCTGACCTCCATGGCTATCTTGCTGCTCCTGCCCTGCCCCCTTGCCCCCAGCCCTCTGTTTACATGTGCAGACCCCTACTCCCTCCCTCCTGGCTTGTCTATTCCATTGTAATGCCCCTGATCTGTCCCTCCTGCCCTTTATGGTCAGTTATTCTGCAGCTTTCTCTCCTGTCTGTCCATTATGGTCAGCTAGCTACCATTGCCATTTGCCCCTCTGTTCTCTGTTGTCCATGTGCATGGTCCTGTCCCCTTCCTCTTGCTTTCTATGGATTGTTGTGCTGCACTCCCGTCCCGCATGCCCTGTGTGGTGTATTGTGCTGCTGCAAACCCTGATGCCTGCCCTGCAGGGTCAGTTTGGAGCACCTTTCCATGTCCCTCCTGTCCTCTGTTATCCAAGTCCATGTCCCTACCCCATTTCCTTCCATGATCCAATGTACCATACTTGCGAACATTTTGAACTTGGTAAGAGGGAGATTTTGAAAAGAAAACTGGGGTATTGATTTTTCCCTTTGAGTTACATTGAAAAAGAGGAGATTGTAGACAGGAGACAGATCAAATAAAGCCCATTTGAGCTTAAAAACATTGGACGTTTCCTGGCTGAATCGGGTCTGTTGGCGTGTATGGTTGTACTACCATTGCCTCTTCCTTCTGCCGACAATGGTCTATTACATTGCCACAGCCTCTCTTGCAAGTCCTGTATTGTTGCTTTGTTGCCCCTGCCCCCCTTTCCACTGCCCTCCATAGTCTGTTGTGCTGCCACAGCCCTTCCTGCCTGCTCAGTGTGGTTAAATTGTTGCCTTTGCACCCTCCTACCTGCCTTCAATTTTCAGAGTCCGTGCCCCTGGCCTCTGCCTCTCAACAGTATTCTCATGAACAACGCCTGACGTCATCTTGATGTAATCAAAACTGTAATACCTAGAGCATTTCCTTTAGAAACTACATATATGAGAGCGTCTTATTGGCATCAAAATTATGGTTAGTGCTCTAAAAGACTAAAATAAGGACATATTTTCTGAGTTTTCAAATAGCGACAAAGCACTTTTAAATTATTTGTTATCTTTACGTTTTTTTATCCAGTTGACCACTTGATTAAATGTTGCACTTAGGGGAGAGGATGTGGTGTTACTTCCAGAACTGCAGACTTTGCAACTGGGGAACCAGGTTGGAGTTTCTGCTTCAGCTCGACATTCTGTGATTCTGGTCAAATCACTTAGTCTCCCCATGTCTACAACCAAAATGAATTTGTTCTTGTGTGATGTAACCAATGCTCATGTAAAGCACTCCAATACCTGACAAGTCTGCACTATATAACATTGCAAAAACACAAAATAATAAGTGTTTTGCACACTTCTGTCATTGGGCTATATTTGGGCTACATCTGGGTGATTTTGGGCTACATTTGGGCTCTTTTGTCTCCGGTGGCCATCTTGGGAAATATATTTGTTATGAAGTTTCCTAATTTCCTCATGTACTGCAGTCTCCTCAGTAGGAAATGCTTTCAGTTTTTTACTTTGATTCCATCATGAAGGTATTCAGATATGTCACACATTTGCCATAAATTCTGAATGTTAGCACTATAGTTGCTCATTAGATCACTGTAGTAAAACTACTCTTCACCATGGAAGTCTGCTCCTGGTGTTAAAAGTGTATGTTTCAGTCTGCATGTCAGAAATAGAAGAGGATTTGAGAAGTCACTCAAAATGTGCCCTCATTTTCTTTCTTCAGCATTAATCATAATTTCTATGGCAAAATGAACCCCCTCATTGTGTTCCTTTTTAAATTAAATGTTTTAAGTGTTACCAGTTTATTCCAATCAAGATGGCTTCAGGTGTGCCATACTTATGTCATAATGAAGACAGTAAGCGCTCTAGTTGTTTTTAAGAACACTCTGGGACATTCTGTCATTGGGCTATACTTGGGCTACATCTGGGTGATATTTGGGCTACATTTGGGCTCTTTTGTCTCTGGTGGCCATCTTGGGAGACTTATTTGTTATGAAGTTTCCTAATTTCCTCATTTACTGCAGTCTCCTCAGTAGGAAATACTTTCAGTTTTTTACTTTGATTCCATCAAGAAGGCATTCAGATGTGTCACAAATTTGCCATAAATTCAGAATATTAGCACTCTTTTTGCTCATTAGATCACTGTAGTAAACCTACTGCTCACCAGGGAAAACTGCTGCTGGTACTGAAAGTGCATGTTTCAGTCTGCATGTCAGAATTTTTTAATGAAATAGAAGAGGATTTGAGAAGTCACTCAAAATGTGCCCTAATTTTTCTTTCTGCAGCACTAATCATACTTTTTATGGAAAAATGAACCCCCTCATTTTGTTCCTTTTTAAATTAAATGTTTTAAGAGTTACCACTTTAATCCAAGCAAGATGGCTTCAGGTGTGCCACACGTTTATCATAAGTAGGACTGTTAGCGCTCTAGTTGTTCTTTGGAACACTCTGGGAAGCTGCAGTAGAACACAAAGGAATCAACTGACAGACTTCATTCTCACATAACTGAGAAAGATAATGTGAATTTACAGAAAATAAGCTCTCAGTTTAGCTTATAGATCACCTTCCAAACCTCTGTGGGAAAAGCATGAGAAAATATTTTTCTCTCAATCATGACATCCCAGCAGAAGGCTTTTTCACATGGTGAAATCACCTTAGAACATACCACAATTCCTAAAATGAGTATGGTACCATCAACAAATGATTTATAATGTAACTAAAGACTTAAAACCTTCTATTAACTGCAATGCTTTTTAATGAGGTGCTATCATGTATATTGGTCCCAAGATGGCTGCCAACACTTCTTGGATGAAGTGCTGACAGTCAATCAGATCTCAAGATGAGATGTGTGGTTAGGCTCCGCCCACATATATATATGATTTTACTTTTGATTTCCGCTCTTACCCTAAAAGTCTCGGGGTGATTCGTCAAGCGGGGGCTGAGAAAAAAGGGGGGTCCCAAAACACGTTTTCCCCATGCATTTTCCCATAGGACCTTTAGTCGAAGGTACAGCCCGAACGGCTGAACAGAATTACTTGAAATTTGGCAAAGAGGTAGTCCTGAGGTCAGGCACGTGCCTTTTGCATATATGGTGTCAATCTGTTCAGTAGTTCCTGAGAAAATTGCAGTTAAAAGTACATAAATATCTATAAGCGCGCACCGTGCGCGCACCGTGCGGGCACCATAATGTGCTCGAGCGTAATTCTGATTGGTGGTTACATGTCAGTCAACATTCGAATCGGTCGAAATCAGGAAGTGTCGGCCGCCATTTTGTGTGTTTTGTGTGTGACAGTGAAAAAGAAAGGTGGAGAACGTGAAAAGGGGGCAGGGTAGAGAGTTCCTGACCCCCTAGCCTTTGTCAGGGGGTCCCTGAAGGACCCCGAAGGGTGAAAAAAGCCTTTTATTTATTTTTCAAAAAATCGCGGGGGGCGCACGGTGAAAAACCTTTAAAAAAAAACATTTTAAACGAGCCATTCCATATTACAGGATACAGTCAATCTATAACTATATACATAGGTAGCTTATTGTAAAATAAATATATAAAAAATATAATAAAACATACATAACTTAGCATTTAAAAAACCTTACAAATTCACTTAAAAAACCATAGGTTTCACACACGTTATAGTTAGGAATTAGCATTTAAAAATCCTTGCAAATTCACTTAAAAAACCATAGGTTTCACACATGTTATAGTTAGCTGGACATTTCACTCGTAAAAAACCATTGAAATTCCCCCGTTATAGTTAGTTCAGATAACTATAACTCGCGCGACCGCCACTCTATCACAAGGATGATGTCATCAGTGATGTCATGAGTGATGCCACTGACCATGTCATGAGTGATGTAATATGTGACGTCATGAGCAGTGGATTGCGGGCGCGCGAGTTATAGTTATCTGAACTAACTATAACGGGGGAATTTCAATGGTTTTTTACGAGTGAAATGTCCAGCTAATTATAACATGTGTGAAACCTATGGTTTTTTAAGTGAATATATGTATATATAGATCCTACTGGCAGTCGCCAGTAGGGAGTTATAGTTTGAACCTAGTTTCCATAGGAAAAGCATTTTTTGATTTGCCAATAACTTTGTCGCCGTTAGACGAATCTTATATATGGAAGAGGGAGGAAATGCAGGACTGAATAGAGGGACCTCACACCCTTTTCATGAAGAATTCAGTCTCATAAGACAGACATGGCTCCAGGGAGGAAAGGGGAGACCGTCGGAGCAAAGAGCCATAGAACAGTGAGAAGGGGCGGGTGGAAGCGGCACAAGCGACAGTCTGGCCCGTAATACCCTGAACAGAAGAGCAATGAAGTACAAACAATAACAGAAAATCTGACGATTATTAATCTGACGCCTAAAAAACTAACAAAAAGTGAGGAGACAGTTCTAAGATTAGGACTCACATTCTGTCCAACGAGCGAGTTTGAACATACACAAACAAGAATCGATTTATTCAAATTTACAAGAAAACTGAAGCTGAATGAGTATTTTAATTATGAAAGGTCTGGGACATAAGACAACGTCACATGAGACAAAACAGACAGAAATAGACAACCTAACAGTCAATGATCTTGACACTTTAGAAATATTGGAAGAATTAGGGAATGAAGAACTCCTGCAAAGGAAGACGAGGTGGGATAACATCGACCGAATAGAGAATTTGGGAATAACAATAGGAGCACCGAGCCACTTTAGACTGCCTTCTAAATTTCTTTCACAAACACCTGTGGATACAATAGATATCTTTGCAGAAAGTGTAAATAGCCCTTTGGATGCAAAAGGATACAACGGATCTGAATATAACATATGCACAGAGACAAGCCTTCCAACAAAGTGGAGAATATAGTACTACAAACAAGAGAAATTATTGCAAGGAAGCTTACAAACAACTGAAAGATCGGTAAAACTATGCCCTCACTACTAATATAGAATATATGAAGAGCATCAAGGAATTCGAGGAGCTGATATCGAAATGGCACAGTAGAGTAATACTTTCAACAGAGGAATACGAATTCCTGGCAACCCCACATCAACAAGTACCTACTTTTTATCACCTACCGAAGGTACATAAAGACAAAATAAACCCTCCGGGACAGCCTATTGTTTCATCCATAGGAAGCCTTACGGAGAATATGTCCACGTATGTGGACCATTTTCTGTTCCCCTTTGTATCCCAAATGACATCATATACTTAAGACACTAAAGAAATTCCCAAGCAGATTGAAGCCATTGTGTGGGAACAAGACTTCCTCATGATAGTACCGGATGTAACGAACTGGTACATGAGCATAGCCCAACAGGATGGACTTAAGGCGGTAAAGTACTTTTTGAAGGACCGTCCATTGAAATTCTTGAAATACTATTGGAGTTTGTAGACTTCTGTTTGAAAAACAATATCTTTATTTTTCAGGATCAACTGTACATACAAATACAGGGCACGGCCATGGGCACCTGCTTCGCCCCCAGCTACGCAAACCTGTGTGTGGGCTGGTGGGTGAAGCGGGTGGCCTGGTGGGATGACTATGATGAGTGGGTTGAACAAATTGTAAGTTGGAGGTGATATATATTGAAGATCCATTTATTATTTGGAGAGGGACTGAAGATTCAGCTAGACAATACATCTCATTCTTGAATGACAATATCATGTACCTTAGGTTCACTAGTGAAATCAGCTCCTCCCTGGTCAACTTTCTTGATTTAAAGGTTTTTGTGAGTGATAATAAGATCAACACAGCCATATACAGGAAACCAACAGCAGGTAATTCATTGTAACATGCTAGGAGTAGTCAAACCCCAAGTATGATAAAAAAGTATCCCATACGGAGAATTACTTAGAATTAAAAAAAACAGCTCAAGGGAGGTGGACATTTAGAAGACAGCGCAAGGAATCATACAGAAATTCAGAGTGAGAGGCTATCAGAAAGGGGTTCTAAATAGAGCTATGAAAAGAGTAGAGAAGAAAAACAGAGCAGATCTTATGCTTATGAAGGACGATCCAAAAGTCAAGGTCAGAGATGAAAATAGAAATTTCAGAATGATAACAAATTTCTCCAATGTAGCAAGCAAAGTAAGAAAGATAATTCAAGGGAACTGGCGAAAATTGAAATCCGACCATGTTTTAGGGCAAGATCTCCCATCCTATCCTTTATTAACTTCAGGAAATCTAGATTGATTAGGGAGCCATTTACCTCAGGTGAAACCGTTTATGAATTTACAACAGTTACATTGGTTTTTCCCCTGTGGAAAATGCAAGGCCGGTGCTAACAGCAACACAGTAAGTTCTTACTGGATTCCAGGCCTTTTGAATCCTAAGAAAATAACTACATTAATGAACTGCAACACACCCTATACAGTTTATTGCCTAACATGCTCCTGTGGATTGAGATACGTGAGAAGCAATATCCATCCCACAAAAGTACGCATTTTGGAGCACCAAAGGGCAATTAACAACAAAGATTCCTCCTACCCAGTTGAAAGGCATTTTGAAACTAATCACCAAAGCAATAGGAACTTGTTGAAGTTCTTTTGTGTGTACCAGGTACCTCGTGATATTAGCGCTAGGATGCTCGATGGGTTGCAGTGCGCTTTATGAGTATACATTACATTACATTACATTACATTTGAGGTGCTGATGGGGAGTTAACATTATGGCGACTGGAATCAAAATATATAATAGACATTCAGACAAAATCACCATATGGGTTGAATAGTGGAGAAGAGCTAGGAGTACACCTGTAGATAGTAAAACGTAGAAATTACACATGTGTATCAATCATTAGATCAGAGAAGTAAAACTGATGGGCAGTATTTTAGGATTTTAAGGAATTATAGAACTGCACACAGTGATCTGTGAAGCAACAGATAACAAGAGGTAATGGATTTAGTTATATAACGATTTACGTGATTAGGGAAACATAGGCCCATTCAGGGTGATAACTAAAAATTGTATATAGTAATACAACAGTAACACATGATCCGTTATGCACGGCACATTGATTCTATACTGTATGGAAAGTTGACAGCACAGGCCCACCCAGGGCAGAATATTTGGGAAATACAAAAGATAATGTAGTGACAATGAGCAAGCTTTCTAAATTAATGCCCCTCTTCCGTTCATGAATTATGACATTAAGTGAACAACACATGAAGGTAATAATGAACTGTTAAAGTAGAGAGTTAAATGGCTTGAAAATTATTATGTACTTTCAATTAGGTAAAAGTTATATTTAAAAGATGGCGCTGAGGTTTCCTGGTGAAAAAGTCAGTTTTTGATGTTAATGTATTGGCAACTAACAGAAAACAAGTAAAAAAGCGGCCGCTGCCGACATTGAGAAAGGCTATTTGCCAAAACGTGTCTGAGTGTACCAACGCCTCCTGGATAAAGGACTAAACCTCTCCCGTGAGTCCTGGTCAATTAGTTTGAGCGTGGATTCATTCGCGAGTTTTGCCCCCGTGCGACTGAGCACCCGCTTATGAGTTTGGAAGCTGTGGCAAAGGACAGAGCAAAGTATAGATCGAGTGAAAGATCTAAGAAAACAGGAATCTTGATTGATCCTGTCAATCAAGATATATAATAGCTATTCAGACAAAATCACCATAAGGGTTGAATAGTGGGGAAGAGCTAGGAGTACACCTGTAGATAGTAAAACATAGAAAGTACACATGTGTATGAATCATTAGATCAGAGAAGTAAAACTGATGGGCAGTATTTTAGGATTTACAGGAATTATAGAACTGCACACAGTGATCTGTGAAGCAACAGATAACTACTGATAATGGATTCAGTTATATAATGATTTACGTGATCAGGGAAACGTTGGCCCATTCAGGGTGATAAATAAAAATTGTATATAGTAATACATCAGTAACACACAATCCGTTATGCATGGCACATTGAATCTATACTGTGTGGAAAATTGACAGCACAGGCCCACCCAGGGCAGAATATTTGGGATATACAAAAGATAATGTAGTGACAATTAGCAAGCTTTCTAAATTAATACCCCTCTTCCGTTCATGAATTATGAAATTAAGTGAACAACACATGAAGGTAACAATGAACTGTTAAAGTAGAGAGTTGAATGGCTTTAAAATAATTATGTACTTTCAATTAGGTAAAAGCTATATATAAAAGATGGCGCTGAGGTTTCTTGGTGAAAAAGTCAGTTTTTGATGTTAATGTATTGGCAACTTACAGAAAAGAAGTAAAATAGCGTCCGCTGCCGACATTGGGAAAGGCTATTTGCCAAAACGCGTCTGAGTGTACCAACGCCTCGTGGATAAAGGACTAAACCTCTCCCGTGAGTCCTGGTCAATTAGTTTGAGCGTGGATTGATTCGCGAGTTTTGCCCCCGCGCAACTGAGCACCCGCTTATGAGTGTGGAAGCTGTGGCAAAGGACGGAGCAAAGTATAGATCGAGTGAAAGAACTAAGGAAACAGGAATCTTGATTGATCCTGTAAATCAAGATATATAATAGCCATTCAGACAAACTCACCATAAGGGTTGAATAGTGGGGAAGAGCTAGGAGTACACCTGTAGATTGTAAAACATAGAAAGTACACATGTGTATGAATGATTAGATCAGAGAAGTAAAACTGATGGGCAGTATTTTAGGATTTACTGGAATTATAGAACTGCACACAGTGATCTGTGAAGCAACAGATAACTACTGATAAGGGATTCAGTTATATAACGATTTACGTGATCAGGGAAACATTGGCCCATTCAGGGTGATAACTAAAAATTGTATATAGTTGTACAACAGTAACACACGATCCGTTATGCACGGCACATTGAATCTATACTGTGTGGAAAATTGACAGCACAGGCCCACCCAGCGTAGAATATTTGGGAAATACAAAAGATAATGTAGTGACAATGAGCAAGCTTTTTAAATTAATGCTCCTCTGTCCGTTCATGAATTATGAAATTAAGTGAACAACACATGAAGGTAACAATGAACTGTTAAAGTAGAGAGTTGAATGGCTTGAAAATTATTATGTACCTTCAATTAGGTAAAAGCCATATTTAAAAGATGGCGCTGAGGTTTCTTAGTGAAAAAGTCAGTTTTTGATGTTAATTTATTGGCAACTAACAGAAAAGAAGTAAAAAAACGGCCGCTGTCAACATTGAGATAGGCTGTTTGCCAAAACGCGTCTGAGTGTACTAACCCCTCCTGGATAAAGGACTAAACCTCTCCTGTGAGTCCCGGTCAATTAGTTTGAGAGTGGATTCGTACGCGAGTTTTGCCCTTGTGCGACTGAGCACCTGCTTATGAGTGTGGAAGCTGTGGCAAAGGACGGAGCAAAGTATAGATCGAGTGAAAGAACTAAGGAAACAGGAATCTCGATTGATCCTGTCAATACGTACAGAAATACCTTAGGGACATAATGCTGATGTCGAGTTCTATGTACATCTGTGACTCACAAGTTGAATAGGACAATAGTGCATTGCAGTTTTAAGAGTTGTTATGGAATACTTACTTTGAATTTTAGGATGTGGTGTTGGAAACGGCCCTTTTTGCAGGGTTATCCCCAAACTTTTTGCTTCTTCCTCCTTTATTTTTTCTGACCCGTGGTTGTTGGCAATAGGACCCTGGGCACTTTACCACTGCTAATCAGTGCTAAAGTGCATATGCTCTCTGTATAAATTGTTATATTGATTGGTTATCCATGATTGGTATATTTGTTTCACCTGTTAGCCCCTAGTAAAGTGCACTGCGTGTGCCAGGGCTGGTGATTCAAATGCTACTAGTGGGCTGCAGCACTGATTGTGCCACCCACAGGAGTAGCACTAAAATAATGTCTTAGGCCTGCTTGCAGTGCCTATGTGCAGTCCAGGACTGCCATGTCGACCTGGCCAGTGTACCCACTGACCAGGCCTTATCCTTCCCTTTCTGTACATGTCAGGCATCCCTATGGTGGCCCTAGGTGACCCCCTGGGCTGGGTGCAGTGTACCTGAAAGGTAGGGCATGTACTGAGGTGTGTAACATGCCCTGGTAGTGAATTACAGCCATTTTCGTTTTTCACTGCTGAGAGGCTATCTTGCCCATAGGATAGAATGGGGAAGGCTGTTTACATGCCTATCTTCCCATAAGGGCAAGATAGAAAATCCAAGTTTGGTATCTCTGTGGTCAGAATTTAATTATACATCTTTTTAGCAAGATGGTTTTTAAATTCACTGTGTGAGAATAGCACTTTTTAGAAAGTAGCTATTCTCCTGTTTAACCTTCCTGTGTGCCTGTGTGCTGGTTGGCTGAAGGGTGTCATGTGATGGGCTAGGTGGCTCCAGGAGCCTGGATGAGTCAGCAGCAGGGTGAATAGGGAGATCTGCCTTAGATGGGTGGGAGGAGTAGTCCCTGGGTTTGAATAGGGTTGCCCCTGCCAACACAAAGCTGGCTCCACCCCCTGCTGGCCAGGCTTAGGACTCTGCCTCTGCTGGCACAAAGAAGGCTCCACCTCCTACTGAGCGTCTAACGACCCTGCCCCTCACTCTGAAAGGAACCAGGTGCTCCAGAGCAGAGCACACCCAGGAACCGGTTTGAGCAGGGGAATCCCCCCACTGAAACACAAGAGACAAAGGCTTGGAGGGGTATAAGAAGAGGACCCCAGACACCTAAAATTTTAGATCACTTTGGAACTAAGAAGAAACCTCTGCCAAGGAGAAAGCTGAAAGGACTGAAGAGGAGAAGGCTGCCTGCTTGCTGTTTTGCTTTGCTGCCAAGGAGAGGGGAAGGACTTTGCTGTGTCCCCTTCTTTTGATTCTGATCTCCAAGGACCTGAGAAGAGCTGGCTCCCTGTTAAGAAGTCCCAGGAACAAAAGGACTTCACCACCAGCTCCCCTGGAACTCTGCTGAGAGAGTTCTGACCTGCCTTGGAGTGCTTGCCCAGTCTTGGGGCGTCAGGAGGTCGTTTTTGCTGTGTTTGGGAGCTGGGAAGCAGAAGCGTGAACAAGAGTGACTGGTACCCAACGCATCATCCGATTGCGTGTCGCAAAACGAGAGTGCGTGGAAAATTTCATCGCGGCACCATCGCAACACGCAGGGTCCCCGCATCGCCGAGTGCGTCGAGCATCGTCCCGGTGCGAGAAGATTCCTGACGCTGCGAGGGTCGTCGCAGAACCAGTTTGCGGGCCGCACCACTGCCGGTGCGTGAAAAGTCTCCAGTCGCTGCGTGCGTCGACGCAGAGTCCCGTTCCGTGGCGCATCGAGAGTTGCGGCGCCGGAAGGCAATGCTGCGCCACGCATCGCACCACATCGAAGAGTGTCGCATCGAACCTGTGCGTGAAGCTTCCCCCCAAGAAACCTACGCAACGAAAGCCAAAGGTATCGCATCCTCCCCCTACAGATCGGAGCCGGCGCATCCACCTCTGCTGCGTGAAGCAGGGCTACTGCAAAGCCTCCCCAGGATCTCAGGAGTATCGCATCGCCTTTGCCATCTTCCTTGTTATAGCTTTTGGGAACCTTATCGCAACTAAAGGTACTGTTGGGCACGAGAGTGTCGCATTTTGTGCATTGAGAGTCGCATTGTGCAGGACACTGATTTTGACATCCTCGAATACTTTCTGCAAACTCTTGAACTATTTTTAAAGTAACCTTTTTAATTGTATGTTGGTTTGTCTGTAGTATTTGGTCTTGTGAAGTTTTTAGTAAAGATACCTTATTTTTCTAAAACTGGTGTGGAGTAAATCTGTGGTGTTTTCACTGTGTTACTGTGAGTGTTGGTACAAATACTTTACACATTGCCTTTGATAGCCTAGACTGCTCAGGCCAAGCTACCTAGAGGGTGAGCAGGGGTTATCTTAACAGTGTATCCCCCTTTCCCTGACTAGAAGCAAGGGTCCCTACTTGGACAGTGGTACCTACCCTGCCAACTAGAGACCCCCAGATCTAACATGTGGGATTCCTTAATTTTCGCAGTATATAGTGTGGTAATCATATTATGAGGTAGAGAAGAAATGTACCCAGTAAGATATGGTATGCACTGCAGTGTGAGAGCTTTTGCATTTATTCACTTATATGCACTTTGTGAGGCAGGAGACACGTTTGACTTGCATGTGGTGTCCTGATGTACCTTCCGATATCAGTAGAAATACGTGGTTGCTTTTTAATTTATGCACTTTTAATGCACTAGACACTTTTAGTTTGCAGGAAATATTCTATTATAATTGGGAACATTAGTAGAAATATGTGACAACTTCATAGTTAGAGCCCGTAGGGAGGATACTGACTGTAAATTGATATGCATTTTTCAGTTGTTTCACTTGTTATAGTTGATAACATTCATTCAGTTTAGGCACAGCCTGTTGTACTACACATCAACAATAATAAGCATTTTTGGACTATTGCGAGGTTGGTTGAAACAAAGAATTTTTAAGAAAAGGAAATTTTGCACTTTATTAGCAAGATGTGCTTTAGATATATTTGATGGAGTTTTAGTGAATTTAAAGCACCTATGATCTTTATCTTCAGCACCTAACCCAATTTAATCTATTGGGTAGATGGAAATTAATGTGCAATAGACACTGCATCATAGGAAGTATAAAATATATATCCCAATTGGACTACACCCTTGAAGAATTTCTTTATTAAATAATAATGGGATTTCCCTTCTATTTTTGAAATTTGATAAAATATTGGGAGGTAGATAGGCAAATGAAGGCATGAAATGAAATATGAGTGCATCAGAAAATGTTTCATCATAAATATATTATAATTTTTTTTTTCAATATGTGTATAAAGGCTTTGAAATCTTGTACCAAAATGCTTTAGATATAATGTGCGAATAAGTGGATTAATGGAGACCTTTCTGTGCCAAGCGAATTTGTGTAAGATTAAAATTTCAGTGTTCTGGGGGTCATAGAAATGGGAAAAGGAATTGTTTAAATATGCTACTTATCGCTGCTGTGACCAGGAGACCCAGTTGAAGGCGGTTGCCGAAACGCGTTGGTCACATTATTTGTTGCATTGTTTTAGACCACTTGTATATAGCACATTCATGAAAAAAACTTATAAGATTAATCGAAGAAACCATTATGGTCAAATATCCTGAAGAGCTGGGAATCACCCTTCTCCGATTGTGCCGTTGCATGGTGGACTACAATTGTGTTGCTTTTTGATTGAATAGATAGATAGATAGATTTGCTTATTGATTCTTTGTTCTAGGTAAATTTCACATGATTCTGTTTTAAGTGAATAATGTGTTTTTTGGTGAAAAAAATGAACGAAAGGAAGAAGCTGTGTGGGATCTGGTACCTGAATATATTATATGCTTGGTCTTTGTATTATTAGCATGTAGAATGTTTTCTTTGGTATTCTAAGAATGTTGTGTGAGGGAACCTTCTATGGAGGTCAATTGGTGGCTGGTTGGTGTTTGTGGCTGGGACGTTCCCTGTATCCTGGTAATCTTCATTAAGATCTGCACCAATTCTACAACTTCTGTGTGTGCGGTCATCTTCATCACAATTACATTTCATTTAACTGGACTATCTTTGGTACTAAGATGTACTCGAACCAGCTTTTCAGCCATGTCATTTAATAGAGTTTAATGAAGCATAAGGAAAACAAAACATTTTATGGTTGCAGATGCAATTTAAATACAGATATGGTCAACAATGCTAGAATAGTCTGCCTTTTCATCTTAGATGCATGACAAACTTACTGGCCTTTAGGAAGGCCTTGAAAACCTGGCTTTTCACTGTTTAACACATGCCTTATTTCCTCCTCATTAGGTCTCAGTGGGATTTCACATAGCGCCAGGGCACCTTCGGGTAGCAGTTATACTTTATAAATGTCATCAACATAACATAACATAACAAGGTGAACAACACGCATGGATGGTAATCTTTTCCATTTTGAGAAATTTCACTGGTCCACTTCCATCTGGCTTGGATAAAAAAGGAATATAACATCGGCTATACAGTATGCCACTGAACCATGAGAACTCAACTTGTATCAGAAAACACTGGTTCTGGTGATTTAATTAATGGATTTTTTAAGGATTGGTAAATGATATCTGGAAAAAGTATGTCAATATAATTGATGTAAATGTCTCATGCTCCAAGTGAAAAACCTGTGCAATGCATATGAGTAGTGACAGTGGTGATATTTAAAACGTGGGAGCAAAAAAAACAAAAAACGATGGCTGTAAAATCCAACAATTTCTTAGGTAGAGGACAGGCAATTAGAGCTTCTTGACTAACAGTTTAAGAGTCCATCTGAGGAACCAAGTCAAAATTCAAAATTGTTGAGGTGTTGACCCATGATCACAATTTAAGTGGAGTCTATATCAGGACTAAGCGAGTGCATCTCTATCCTTGTTGGATAGATCTTCATCAATACATGAGGAGCCCCCCAAAACATTGTTTAAGAAAACAATGAACACATCTAAAAGAGGACAGTTTATTCCCAGATCTAACAACTTTGACAAAGAGCACCAAAAATGATATTTAAATGAGGCTTTTCCTTAGAGAAAAATCACCAACATTTGACCTATGTGTATGCATAGTATCCATGGCTCAGGACTCTTGATTCGCATTATCACTCAGCAATCATTTAGCGATCCCACCATTGTTGAATGAATGTGCGTGGATGGTAAAAAAAGACAGGAAGTAGGCAGCAACCACATCACAAATAACGCATCACCCATTACCTGGGTAGTTTTGGGGATATTTGTAGTTATCCTTGGACTATATTTTGTCGACCTATCTGAACAACTCAAGAAGCGCAATTAATGGAGACCTTTCTGTGCCAAGCGAATTTGTGTAAGATTAAAATTTCAGTGTTCCGGGGGTCATAGAAATGGGAAAAGGAATTGTTTAAATATGCTACTTATCGCTGCTGTGACCAGGAGACCCAGTTGAAGGCGGTTGCCGAAACGCATTGGTCACATTATTTGTTGCATTGTTTTAGACCACTTGTATATAGCACATTCATGAAAAAAACTTATAAGATTAAGCGAAGAAACCATTATGGTCAAATATCCTGAAGAGCTGGGAATCACCCTTCTCCGATTGTGCCGTTGCATGGTGGACTACAATTGTGTTGCTTTTTGATTGAATAGATAGATAGATAGATTTGCTTATTCATTCTTTGTTCTAGGTAAATTTCACATGATTCTGTTTTAAGTGAATAATGTGTTTTTTGGTGAAAAAAATGAACGAAAGGAAGAAGCTGTGTGGGATCTGGTACCTGAATATATTATATGCTTGGTCTTTGTATTATTAGCATGTAGAATGTTTTCTTTGGTATTCTAAGAATGTTGTGTGAGGGAACCTTCTATGGAGGTCAATTGGTGGCTGGTTGGTGTTTGTGGCTGGGACGTTCCCTGTATCCTGGTAATCTTCATTAAGATCTGCACCAATTCTACAACTTCTGTGTGTGCGGTCATCTTCATCACAATTACATTTCATTTAACTGGACTATCTTTGGTACTAAGATGTACTCGAACCAGCTTTTCAGCCATGCCATTTAATAGAGTTTAATGAAGCATAAGGAAAACAAAACATTTTATGGTTGCAGATGCAATTTAAATACAGATATGGTCAACAATGCTAGAATAGTCTGCCTTTTCATCTTAGATGCATGACAAACTTACTGGCCTTTAGGAAGGCCTTGAAAACCTGGCTTTTCACTGTTTAACACATGCCTTATTTCCTCCTCATTAGGTCTCAGTGGGATTTCACATAGCGCCAGGGCACCTTCGGGTAGCAGTTATACTTTATAAATGTCATCAACATAACAAGGTGAACAACACGCATGGATGGTAATCTTTTCCATTTTGAGAAATTTCACTGGTCCACTTCCATCTGGCTTGGATAAAAAAGGAATATAACATCGGCTATACAGTATGCCACTGAACCATGAGAACTCAACTTGTATCAGAAAACACTGGTTCTGGTGATTTAATTAATGGATTTTTTAAGGATTGGTAAATGATATCTGGAAAAAGTATGTAAATATAATTGATGTAAATGTCTCATGCTCCAAGTGAAAAACCTGTGCAATGCATATGAGTAGTGACAGTGGTGATATTTAAAACGTGGGAGCAAAAAAAAAAAAAAAACGATGGCTGTAAAATCCAACAATTTCTTAGGTAGAGGACAGGCAATTAGAGCTTCTTGACTAACAGTTTAAGAGTCCATCTGAGGAACCAAGTCAAAATTCAAAATTGTTGAGGTGTTGACCCATGATCACAATTTAAGTGGAGTCTATATCAGGACTAAGCGAGTGCATCTCTATCCTTGTTGGATAGATCTTCATCAATACATGAGGAGCCCCCCAAAACATTGTTTAAGAAAACAATGAACACATCTAAAAGAGGACAGTTTATTCCCAGATCTAACAACTTTGACAAAGAGCACCAAAAATGATATTTAAATGAGGCTTTTCCTTAGAGAAAAATCACCAACATTTGACCTATGTGTATGCATAGTATCCATGGCTCAGGACTCTTGATTCGCATTATCACTCAGCAATCATTTAGCGATCCCACCATTGTTGAATGAATGTGCGTGGATGGTAAAAAAAGACAGGAAGTAGGCAGCAACCACATCACAAATAACGCATCACCCATTACCTGGGTAGTTTTGGGGATATTTGTAGTTATCCTTGGACTATATTTTGTCGACCTATCTGAACAACTCAAGAAGCGCAATTTTGGCAGCCTAGTGCCAACACAGGCGCCCTTGTGTTATGTTTAAAGTGTAACTGCATTGCAGGAAGGATTGTTTTTGTGCAGGAAGGGACACCTTCCAGCATAAAAACAATCCTCAGAGACATTTTCCTCTTTCTAAGTGTGCTGCATTCTACACTTCTGGTGGGGAGGCATACAATTATGATGCATTAGCAGGTTGTTAGAAATTGGGTTTCTGGTTGGCTAGGGTATACACCTAAGCCTGTCAGAACCCACCACTCTAGTCAGGGTAAAGGAGTTACAGACCTAAGATAACATCTGCTCACCCTCTTGGTAGCTTGGTCAGAGCAGACAGGCTTATCCCAGAGGCAATGAGTAAAGCATTTGCGCAACACACTCACACCTGTAACACAATAAATGCACCACAAAAGAGACTCCACACAGTAGTATATAAAAATACGTATCTATTGCATATAAACATAGACCAAAACCACATAAACCAATAACCACTTTGCCAACTAGGCAATTGTCACAACATCACAGTTAGTGCAATAAGATAAAGACTTATATGCTGCACGCGTCATGAAAAACACCCTCACTGCGCATACAAGGCTAATCCTAAAATAATGCTTGTTATCCTAACAGTACAAGGCAAAAACAACATAAATCATAAATAATGCAGCAGTTAGGTTACAGGGAAAAAATACATGAATCACCAGGTATCCCCATCAATACTAGTTAACACCATAACCACATCAGCAACAATAACACCATACAGCCCTGCACTCGTATTAGTGGGGTTACGGTATTAATTCTTGTGAGCTTGGTTGCAAAAGAACAGATGGCTTGTTGATGTAACATGTAGTCCGCAGGAGCACCTGCTTGCCTACTACTAGGGATACAGTAATTTCACAGATTTTCTCACTCCATGAAGTGGGGTGCCTCTGTCAAGCTTTTGCCCCTTATGGTCATCAAAGAAAATGCCCCCAATGTATGAGCCAGCACTAGGGTGGGGCACCTGTACTATCAGCGGGGAGACCTATCTGGGGCCCCCACGTGCAGACTACTGTTTGCAGCTGCCCACGAGCACACAGTGTCAAGGCCAACAAATACCTAGTAGCTCCTCTGAAGCTGTGGAGCCGACGCTGACGACCGTACAGCAGTCCTTAACACCTGGACTGCCCGAGGACGTGTGGGACGTCTCCAGAAGGCAGACAAGGCCGCTTCTTCGATTCCAGCCTTGTGTGACTGGGCACATACTCTTCCCTCTAGGCTGGGCCAGCCGGCAAACCTCACGTTTTAGGCTTGCGGCAGTTGCTAGGCCATGCATCGCAGGGCTGTGCTGAGAGGCGCTGCAGTGGCTCTTACTCCTGGCAGGGAAACATTACTGTACTGGTGTGCGCAGCTTGAGCAGCCTGTGCTGAGGCGTAATGTTGTACTGAGGGTAGAAGACAAGGAACACTCGGGCCCTCTGGAAGTAGGGTGTGCAGGCCTTCTGAGATCAGCCCCGTGCTGATCAGCACACCCGCAGGGAGTGTTCAATCACCGCTCCCAGTCGTAGCACTACTGCCATCTCCATGAGAGGTAGGATTCCACAGCTTAGGAATACAAATACAGCACCCCACCTGCACTATACGGGATAACAACACCACAGAATAAAGTGCTCACCACGCACTTCTGGGGGCCAAATCCAATACCAAAATGGAGCACTTCCCGGCGCTGGGAAAATGCAAGCAGTCCTCCTGAACCCCTCACAAGAACAGGGCGAGGGAAGACAAACCAAATGCCGCTGGAGAACACCAGGGTCACCAAGGTAGGAATGTAGACAGCGAGCCAACACACAGAGTCCTTGTCAGTAGACAGGCAGTCCTACTTGCAGCCCAGCATGCCACAGGTCAGCACACAAACAAGGGAGTCCTCCTGGCAGCACAACAGTTCCTACTGGCAAGGTGCAGTCTGTAGAGCCAGCAGCGTCTGGTTACAATCATGGGGTCAGAGCCCCTGTACTTATGCTCAAATTTGCTTTGATGGGGACGTAACTTCAAAAGAACTTTTAGAAGTACACCACAAGCCCATTCAATCCCAGCTCTGGCTCCACACATCAGTAGGGGGTAAACAAGCCCTTTGTGTGAGGGCAGGGCCCAGCCTTTACAAATGTAAGTGCGCCTCAACTCCCTCTGTCTTAGCCCACAAAGACCATTCAGTATGCAGATGAATGCAGATGCAACCCTGTTACAACCAACCCTTCCTGTGGGATGGATGTCTGGAAAGTATGAACAAGCCCAGCTGTCCCTCTACTCTAGACATGGATTAGAGTCAGGCTATAAAGCACAAAGAGTCATAAACACATAAAAATGGCATTTCTAAAATAGTAATGAAAAATCCACCTTTACCAATAAGCAGAATTTATCACCACTATTCCAAACATACCAAACATGGCAATGCTACTCCTTGCAGATCAGAAATTACCACTGAAAAACATATCAGGGAATTCCCAATGCAAAACTATGAGACGAGCAGGCCTCACAGCAGTGAGAAACCAAATAGGCTGTTTTTCACTACCAGGACATGCCACACAATGAAGGCACATGTCCTACCTTTTACCGAGACAGTACCCTGCCCATAGGGCTGCTTAGGACCTACCTTCGGGGTGACCTATATGTAGTAAAAGGGAAGTTTAAAGCTTGCCAAGTAACTTTAAATGCCAAGCCACCGTGGCAGTAAACTGTGCACGCAGGCCCTGCAGTGGCAGAGGCCTCAGACTGGTTTCAAAGGCCACTACTGTAGGTGGCACAAGCAGCACTGCAGGCCCACTAGTAGCATTTAATTTACAGGCCCAGGGATACCACTGTACAAGGGATTTACAGGTAAATTAAATATGCCAAACAAGTGTAAGCCAATCATACCAAGTTTAATTGAGAGAGTACACTCACTTTAGCACTGAATATCAGTAGTAAAGAGCCCAGAGCCCCAAAGCCAAAAAAAAACATGTCAGATAAAATACAGTGTGAAGGCAAAACTTTGGGGATAACCCTGCAAAAAAGGCCAGGTCCAACACACGTCTACCAATGTTGGTAAATCTGGGAATGTGTCAGAATGCATGGGTGGATGAGTGGGAAGAGTGCATGCACACTGATGTGACACCCTGTGGGCTAACACAACGTGTGAGGCACAATGGTGTCCTGCATGGCCCTCTTTCTTTCATCTCTGCTACTGTTTTCATGGAGGAAAGCCCTCCATGAAATCAGTGGCAGAGTCGAAAGTCGTGAAATGCCTGGCGGGACTGCGGTGGTCTCACCAAGCATATAGATGCCTCTTGACCGCGGTGCACCCGCCAGGGAATGGCGGATCCCTGGTGGAGTCGGCAGTCCAAGGTCGGCACAACCACTAGGGTTGTAATATGGCGGTCGCTAGACCGCCACCTCCCCACCACCACAAGTCTGGCGGTCCTCTGCTCGCCAGACTCATAATTAGGCCCTACGTGTAGAATTTGCTACAAACAGCCAATCTGCATTCAAAATAAATAAAATGATAGCACTATGCTATGTCCCTGCCACAGCGGTAGCTAACCTCTACCATGTACTCATAGAAAGTCATTTCTACTTCAAAATGAGGACAAACTAAGCCCCCTAATGGATTATTTCGAAGACACTTGGGTTGGCAGATGGCATCGCTCCGGACACAGGTGCCAAACCAAATTCCCTGGTGGAATGTCTATGGCAGCACCTTGGCACAGGAAGCCAAAACAAACAAAACAGTGGAAGAAGGGCACACATCCTTCCAATCAACACTAGACAGAACCTAATGTGCACTCTATAAATGTATTGAAGCGTTACAAAGAGAGCCAAGCTAGCAACAACTACAAATGGAGCAATCTGTAACCCAAATTGCACCTACACTTAATAAACAAACCAAAAAAATGTACGGCATGCTAACATTTAAAGTAAAACTCTTCATAAACAACAAAGGAGTGGATTACTTAGAAATAATAGTTGAAACCATATTATTAAATAAAAAGTAACCTACAAAAGTCCCAAAAAGGACAATAATACAATCTTAACCAATATGACAAATCAATTTGGATATAAATAAAAACATAATATTTTATTACATCAGTAAAAACATTAAATAAAACTTCAACCTTCAATGAGACTGATAAAATAAAATAATATCTAAATTATTTACATGAGAAATCTAAACCTTACCAACCAAAAAGCTCAAACAACAAACTAAATCTGTCACATTAAATAGATACAACACATGAACTACATATTTACTAACAATCCCATAATAATTAGACAAATATTAAACATTTCCCACCCAAAATAAATAAAATAAATATGCCTTGCTGTTCTGTAGCTGCAGCGTCTCCTCTGTATCCACGTAGTCAAAAATAATAATCCACTAAAAGTGGGAAAAATACAATGCAAAAAGCCCACCCAAAAAATGCAAAAATAAAACCAATCCAATGGACATCCTTTAAAACAATCCAAAGTATCTAGAAACCATAACAAAAAACTGAAAAGTGTTTAAAAAAAGAAATGTTCCTGAACCCCCCCCAAAAGAGTTACAATCATTTGTTTACTATAAACAAAAGGAGATTTCCTTAAAAAACCTTGTAATTCTCATTGCCCATAGGGCACGTTCATAGACACAAACCTGCAAAGTAAAACAGAACACCCTTCCCAAAAACATTACATTCCCAAAAAATACATATGCATTTCACATAATTATCATAAAATAAGTTACATAAAACAATATACCATTACATAACAATACATTACTGTAAGAAATTGGGTTACTGGTTGAGGGGGGTGAAACAGTTCTCAAGCAGCATCAACAATTCTTCTCAGGGTGAAGTCACAAGCAACCCTAAATTTGCCTGTGTTCAACTCTTGGGGAGCTTGGCACAGAGCAGTCAGGCTTGACTCAGATGCAATGTGTAAAGTATTTGGGCAAGACTTCAAACAGTAACACTGTGAAAATACACAACAAAATGAGCCCACAGCAGATCTACAATAATAGAGCACTGTTAGTAAATAAATAAGACCACAACAATAAAAATTCAATCGGTAGACTCAGAGATATTCCATTTTAAATGTTTTAGTAAAAATAGCACCAAAAGGCATAAAGCACCAACTGTGAACGTCTGGTCGTACTGTATCAGAACAAAGTGCCTTCAATCCTTTTTTCCAGAGCGTTATGAGGATCCAGGCCAAAAGTGCATCGTGTAGCTGAAGCGATGCATCATTTCCGAGATGCAGTGAGGCTGAAATGTGAAGTCTGGCGTTGCTGAGGCTGCGGTCAATGACGGATGCGAGGGCCTGTAGTGAGGGTGCGTCACCCAATGGCAGTTCTGATGTGGCAATGTGCTGAGATGAGATGCAGTCTTTGCAGTGGTCCTGATCCACACAGTAGTAGCATTGTGTCTGTTCTGCTTGGGGTTGTGCTGCATAGCAGTGGAGATGCGTTGGTTCAGCTGGATCCACAGAGGATGGCAGAGCACCTTGGGCCTACTTCCAAGTGTTCAAGACTGGGGTGGTACCACTTGACAGGGTAGACTTAAAGATGGCGGAGTCCAGGTGCAAAGTTGGTACTGAGGAATTAGATCAAGAGGCAGCCAGCCAACCCTTAGAGTCACTCTGGGTTCAAGAAATGCAGGTCCAGTCCTTCTCGCCCAGGCAAGAGGGCAGCAGGCGGCAGGTCAGCACAGCGGGGCTGTAGTTCCTTCAGAACAGCAGTCCATCAGAGTGGCAGAGTGGCAGTCCTTCAGCAGCACAGCAGTCCTTCTTCCTGACAGAGTAGCCACACGAATCCACAAGTCCAGAAGTGTACTGATGTGTTTGTGTCTGAAGTCTAGTATTTATAAAACAGTGTTCAAAATTAGACATTGGTAAAAAAAACACTACTGTTATTACAACTAAACGTATACTAGACCCACAAAAACCCATAAATTACACTATACATAACCTCTAGACCTCTCCTCCACCATCCCTCCAAAAAACCCTAAATAAAACTTTAGAAAGGAATGACCTATACTGATGAACAGCAGCACATTAAAGCAACCTGTATCCTGGAAAATAGAATAAAAATGACAGAAATAGACTAGGGGTGGCTGATAAATTCTGCCCCGTTGGTGCAGTTCGCTGTGTTTTGCCCACTCCACTTTAAGATTGTAATGTGGAGTTATGGCAAAACTCCGCCAACCGCCACGTGGTGGAGCTTTTTCTTGTGAGCGGCATGCCAACGGTAAGTTGGCGAGCGAGAATTAGCTTCCCCAGTGAGATTTTCTCGACTACTTGAGCAGTAGCAACGAAGCAGCACCATCAGGCGTGCCGACTGGCGCAGCTCGCACTGATTTTACAGAGCAGAACAAGCTGCCAGTGCTAGTAATCCAAGCGAGCAGCTCAAAGTGCAGATTCTGCCCACTCATATAACTCCGTGGCATGTCACATGTAACTCTGCTGTATTCCACACAGTGAAACTCCGCGAGTTCTGCCTACCCCTAAAATAGACTACAAAATAGAAGGTAGCTATAAAAAAAAATGTCCGCCAAAGGAAAGTAAACAAAAAGACCAGCTTCTCATAGATATGAGAATGAAATAATTTAAAAATGTTGAATAAATGTTTTAGAGAATGTAAAAAACTTATAAAACATGCTAAACATGTTAAAGATTTTAAAAATGTTATTTAAAAAAATATATAAATTCAATTATTTAATGCATACTGAAAAAACTCATGTTAAAATGATGTTGAAAATATGTATGTAAAACAAATTAAAAAATGTTTAAAAAAACAGCATAAAACGGAAAAATGTACTATGTCCGATACTATTTGAATATGATATACATTTTAATTTTATAATAAAATTGTTTTAACAATTGTTTTATTTATCTATGTGTTCCATGTCTTTCTTCTATGAAAAAATGTAGTTAATAATATTCATTATTACAAAAATACAACTAACTACTTTTTCATTATATTTCTAAATAACAACAATACTGATTAAACAACATAAACTATTTCTACAACAAACAAAAACAATTTATTAGAAAGGTTTTGCACTAAAATGATTAAATTAAATATCTGCACTCCAACGTATACCACTTTGAAGAAAGTGTTGAAAAGTAAAATGGTGACATTTGTGATTCCCACTCCACTTTAAAACCAATTGGAAAAGGTGTTGAACGCTAATGGGGTGACAATTACTATTCTTACTCTAATCTATACCAACTTGGGGAATGTGTTAGACACTAAAAGTGTGACATTTACCATTTACGATTCCCACTTCAATCTAAACCAATTTGGAGAAAGTGTTGGATCTAAAGGGGTGACATTTACTACGCCCACTCCAATCTAAACCAATTTGGTGAAGGTGTTGGATACTAAAGAGGTTTCATTTACTATTGCCATCTCAATCCAAAATATTTTATGCACGGTGCAACACACGAAAAATTGTGTGCACACAAGCAATACTCCATACTCACACATGTGATGATCTATTAAATAAACTAAAATGTACTTAAATACTACAGTAGCCAAAACTGCATACCTATGTATTCATAATTAAACATTAACATATAAAAGAATAGTTTTATCACTATTAATAATTTTTTCTGTAAAAAGATGTTATTGGTTTCATACATTCTGCATTACATCTTTACAATTATCATAACTGGGTCGGCTCTATAGTTGTTTCATTGCATATGTATAGAATCTAGGCATTGCAATGATACAATCTTAGCATCAATCAGAACCCTCTCACCCCCATGAGTCAGGATTGTATTGCATGTGCAAGCTTAATTTGTGGTAGATGCAATATTTCTTCAGTATACCCAGGTAAGCGTTGAGGCAGTCTTATACAAATCTAACGTCACCATGTTCTTTTCAAGGTCTACATGACAGGTCTAGTGAGTAAGGTAGTGCACTGTCCAGGGGACACTCATGGGGACCTCACAGGTGTGCTCGGGTCGGGATTGAATAAGTCGTCTATCAGGGCTTCCCAAGCTCTAGCCACCTCTACATTCCCTATCCCCCTCCTAGCTTCTCTCAACAATAGCCACCCCTCGCATCCTGCCCACTTCAACAGTTCCCTCCTCCATGAATGCAGCCTGGGACCCCCGGTGCCTTCCAATTCCTCGCTATCTCACGTTTAGCAAAGACAAACGCTAGGTCTTGAAATTTGCTTATGACTTTAGTCTTAGATGTGTGGGGCACCATCCTAATAGGCAGTGGGCCGGGGTATATGGGACCTTTCTCTCGATAGTCTCCTACATTGCATATAAGACCCTTCCCACAACTCATGCAATCCCAGGCAGGCCCAAAACATATGGAGCATGTGCACCCTCTCTTCCCCGCAACGAGAACAGGCCACATTGGCTATCTGAAAGTATGTGCTCTGAGGTCAGTTAGGATCTTTGTAGGACATAATAATTAATGAGCTTGAAGCGCTCATTTCTGGAGACATTGGGTACTCTAGCTAATATGTTGTCCCAGTTCTTTGCTGAAATCGGGGTGTCTAAATCTGCTTCCCACTGAGAGCTCAATTTCTCCAGCGGGCGCTACTGATCTGCATGTAGCGCTCTGTACAGGCAAGACACTGCCTTTACGGTGCCTGAAGAGAGAGTCATAGAACAACATCTCTGCTGCGATGGTGGTTCAGTAGTTCCTGTTTGTCAATGTTTGCATATTGCTGTCTTGAGTGCTCTGTGCAGCAAGAAATGTCAGCGAGGTAGATCAAACTCCCTGCGGAATTCCTCAAAGGGGAGCAACTCTGCATCTCTATAAAGATCTCCCATCCTCGTCGCCCCAGCGCCAACCCAAACATCTAGGTCCCACCAGTTATCCCCATGGGGTAGTGCCCTCAGCAAGTCTAGAGGTAATTTAGGAGAATAGGGAATACTAACTCTGCATTTTTTGTAATCCTCAATGGCAGCACTTAGCCTGTATTTTGAATTCTCCCTGTCGGTCTGCCCACTCCAAGGAACACTTATTGGAGATCAAGTAGCGGTGGTGCGAATGAGCCTGAGGCTCTGTCTCTGTGCCATCCACTTAATCAGCTACTGCAATTGGGCCGCTATATAATAGGACTAAAAGTCAAGAATCGCCAGTCCGCCCGCAGATACCGGTCACTGTATTATTGTCAGCACCACTCTGTGTCATCCCAACCCCCAAATAAATATCCGGATCAGAGAGCCTAATTCCCTGAAGAACGCTTTGGGAATCCAAAGTGGAAGTGTGCCAAAATAATACAAAAGCTGAGGGAGCACCACCATTTTAAGGAGTGTAATCCTACCAGCTACTGAGAGCAGTAGAGTCTGAAGAAGGCAACGGATGTTCTCATCATCCGGAGAGATCCCCCGACATTTCCCTCGAAGAGGTCAGACCAGTCATGATTTATTCGGATCCCTAAATAGGGTAAGCACCTCGGCTACCATTGTAGCTGAACCAAGCCAGTCGGAGGGTGTCCAGTCTGCACCACAGGAAAGAGCCTGGACTTCTGCTAGCTTACTTTCAAGCCACAAAATGAGCCAAACTCCTCTAGCAGAGGGCAGGCTCCTCTCAGAACCCCCTCCCCATCAGTCAAGAAAAGTAGCAAATTGTCCGCATGTAGCGCAATTTGATGAATAGTGTGACCCGCACTTAGGGTCATGTGTACGACCATTGGAAATTGCGAGTCGCAAATTGCGCCAAATTGTGAGTCGAAATTTCCAATGTACAACAGTGCCTGAGACACAGTTTGCCATTCCCAATGGGGTCGCAAGCTGCATGCCTCATGAAGATTAATGAGGCTGTCGCAATTTGCGACCCCATTGGGAATGGCGGGCACTCCCAGAGATGGTAGCCTGCTGGTATCAGCAGACCTCCATGTCTGGAACTGCTTTTAAATAAAGCAGATTTTTTAATTGCAGCCCGTTTTCCTTAAAGGAAAACAGGAAGCATTAAAAAAAAATGTAACTTTTCATTTACATTTTTTAAGGGCAGGCAATGGTTCCTGGGACCACTGCCTGCCCTTAAAAAATGTTTGCGTATGCATTCCCAAAGGGGAAGGGGTTTCCTAAGAACCCCTTCCCGTTTGTGAGTACTTTACCACCTTTCTGAGAAGGGTGGTAAACTGCGAGTGTTTCGCGATCGCAATTGGGGTCGCAAAGTATTCTAACATAGCTGTTGGGTTCGCTTTTAGGAAGGGAACACCCCTTCCTAAAAGAGAGTAGCTAAACACTATTTTGCGGGTTGCAAATTATTTGGCCCACAGGATTTTTGCATGCGCAAACAGGTATAAAACCCATTTGCACATGCAAAAATCTGTTGCACATCTGGCCCTAAGTCCCCTGTTAAATGGTCCAGATCTAGCTGCAACCGCTAGCGACTCCATAACAATAGCAAATAGCAGGGGGGAGAGGAGGCATACCTGTTGGGAACAGCGCTCCACTGGCCATCCCCTCGAAATAGTCCTCCCCGTGCGCACTCTAGCCATAGGTCTAGTATATAATAACTGGGTCCATTCAATAAAGTCCCCATCCAGTCCCTTGCCTACCATAACTTCATACAGATATTCCCACTCCAGGCTATCAAATGCCTTTTCTATGTCCACTGCAAAGTCTGCCACATCCCCGTCAGCCTTTTCTGTCTCCATAATGGTTAATAATTGTCGAATATTCTCTGCCATGCTACGGCCCAGGATAAACTTTGCCTGATCTGCATTTATCAATTTAGTCATGAAGGGTAAAAGTCGGGTGGCCAAGATCTTGCTTAGAATTTTGTAGACTCTGTTGAGCATCGATAACAGGCGGTGTGCCGACCGATCATAGTCAAGTTTATTCGGTTTCAAGATGGGAACTATCCCTGCCTCTCCGGTAGTGTCCGGTAGGAAGCCGGCCTCTTTAGGCGCTGCATAAAGGCCCACCAGTGGAGGCGTCAGCTCTGCAGAATACGTGACATAGAACTCTACTGGGAGCTCGCCTGTGCCTGAGTTTTTATTGCTCACCATATGTTTGATGGCAGAGGCAATCTCCTGAGGGCGTGATGTCTCCTCTGAGGTCCCTCGCTTCCTCCTCTGTGATCTGCAGCAGAAGAAATGTCATCAAATGTGCCTGCTTCTCTTCCAGGCGACACGTGGGGGAGCTAGCATACAATACTGAGTAGTAATCAGCAAATATGTCATTGATCCCTTCCTGCGAGTATACTCTGGCACCCTCCGCATCCTCCAACTCCATAATCATTGAGCAAACTTTATTTGGGTTAGCTAGCCACGCCAATAGGGAACCAGATTTGTCCTGCCCAGCATGCCTTTTGTCTGTGTATTGTTTATAATCAAGACCTCGCAGCCGTTCTACCTGTGCTGCCACAGCTTCCCTGGAGCTCAGGATGGCCATGTCGACGGGTCTCTACATCCCTCAGGAGCCCCTCAGCAGCTTCTACATCGCTCAACAGTGAATTTTTACCTCCTTTGGATTCGGCTATACAATATCTTCTTGTCACTGCCTTAAAGGCATCCCATCCCACTTGTGGGAAAGATGCCGTATCAGCGTTTTCAGCAAAATATTGAATTATTTTAGTCCTAATTGGCTCACAGAAGACCTGATCTTCTAACAATTCAAGTTTAACCACCACGTGGGAATCGACGTCCTGGGGTGAGCCCAACGAAGCGGTAGTAAAACAGGATTATGACAAGATATAGTACGGGAGAGATACTCCACTGTAGAAACTAGACTGAGTATACTAGGGGTAGAAAGAAACAGGTCCAGCCGAACACGTACTTTGTGAAAAACAGGAATAGTCTCGCTCCTGTGGGTAGAGTCATCTCCAGGAGTCAACAAGTCCCCATTGTTGTTCCGAATCTCTGAACGTTTTAGCTGTGTGGACAGTCTGGGAGTCGCGCAATCAACGGTGCGAGCGAGCTAGTAAAGTGTCAGGCACGCAGTTAAAGTCTCCCCCAATTAAAGTCGCATCAGTTAAGAACAGCGCTAATCATCGTGAAAAATTTGCAAATAACCCACTTTGCTCCACAGTCAGGGCATATACATTCACTATAGTCATCTCTCGCCCTCCAGTCGCCCCCGCATTGCTACGAATCTACCTTCACTGTCTATCACCATGTCTACAAGTTGGAAGGGAACTCTAGCTCGAATCCAGATAAGAACTCCTCTGGCATGAGCTGAATATGTAGTGTAATATGGCGTAATGCCTGCCCCTCCATGTCAGTGAGGTGTGTCTCCAACAATAGCACTATTTATATCCCTCTTCTGTGCAGATAAGAAAACCCTTTATATCATTTTGCCATGGAGTTAACACTCCGATTGTTCCATGTTAATCACTTATATAAGCTATTTGACCAGTCATAATAGTCTTGGGGGGAAAAGGAACTCCACTCAGGACCTTCCATGATCTCCTGCCCCGCCCTCCTGGCATGTTCAGAGTAAGCACATAGGTTCGTATTGTATGACTCCTCAAACCCCAATATGAAGAACAAAATCCAAAAACCCCAACTCCCCCACCCCAGGACGAGCTGAGTAACACCACCCATCCAAACAGCAAAAGAAATCAACAACAGTCGTGAAAGTTCATCCACAGCACTCGGTTGTGTGAGGGTGGTGGCTCATGAGTCTCCCAGCTAATCCAAACCCCATCCAGCTAATTTAAGTAGTGGTGAAGAAGCAACTAATAATAAAACTCCCCATATGCGCAGCAGGTGCACCTCAGGATAAACAATACGGCATGTAAAGTTTCAAATACCCCCGCCCGTTACCAGTTCAGCAAGTGTCTCAGATGATGTCATCCGCTGTTCTCGGAGTCACTTTGGGCATCCCCAGGCTCGAGCTCTCTGAAGCATTAGATTTAGGTTCTGACTCAGATTCTTGGGTGAGAGAGCACTGTCCTGGTGCCCCCAGTGCACCTGCTTCCCACTCAGCTGGGCCATGATTTCCATCATCTTCAATAATCCCAGTTGTGCCTCAGCAGGAGGAGAGGATGGCAGAGCTCCGCCGCAACCACTTGCGATGGAAACCAGGCCGATGCTGTCGCCATCGTTCGTCACCCATGTCTGTTTTTGATCTGCTCTGGTCTGCCAGCCAGTCCCACACCTTCTGCGGGGAGTGAAAAAACTGCGCACCTCCTAGGGTCACCATTCGCAGTTTTGCCAGAAACAACATTGCATATTTGAAGTCTAATTGTCATAACTTCCTTTTATCATTATTAATATTATTAATATTTTATACATATTTACTACCATTCCTAAACGTTGAACAAAAAAATAAAATTTTAGTACAGAATTAACAATCATATAATTAAAAAACATATAAAACCAATTTTTAAAATATTTTTTGTAAAAACAAATGAAAATTAATACATTTTAGAAAATATATTTCTAAAAAACAAAACTTATTACAGTACTAAACAGATTAAAAATCTGATTATTTAATTTTTGTTAGTAACTTTTTCATCAACAAACTAATAAATAAATATACTACAAAACATACATTTCTACATCATATATGCATATTATATTTTATATATTATATTTGTAAAATTTACATTCACAATACTTAAAATTAAAAATAACCGAAATATAAAAAATATAAATCTATCAAAAATATTTTTATAATAAAATAATTTTCAACATTAAAAATACCTTAATTTCTTTTTCTAATAAACATCTTTTTATTAACAGTTTGGTTAAACAAAGACAAAGAAAAAGCATTACACCTAGAGCACATCAAGGCAGCAGTATTGCATTACATTGCAACTAACTAAGACCACCAATAATTGTATAAATGTTTCATACATCATTTGTGGCAGTTGGGACACCGAAGGGCGTAAAATAGTCCAGGGAATACCAGCTCAGCTAATTCAGTAAGACAACATTCAAGATAATAGAAGTAAATAAAACAATGACATGCACTAAAAAAAAAATATATATATTGTGCTCTAGGTTGAAAGTTACCATCTATCGCACGCAATTGCCCCAAGAGGACCCAGGGTGAGGAGTCAAGAGATAAAAGGAGGGAACATGGGTTTTGGACTAGATGTAAGAGCTCAATCAAATAGCTGGAGTGCTTTAAGTCTAAGATGTGTGAAACAGGAATGCTCCAGACGCGAGAAGTATTGTATGAGAGGCTGGCAGGTGCGAGTAAATTTCCCCTCCATGCAAGTGATTCTATGAGAGAAAAGTTCCGTGGCTAGGACTTGCGACATGCGTGTATACCATTGCGCTATTTGAGGGGCATTGGGATTTTTCTAATGTAAAGCTATTAGTTGCTTGGCAGCACCCAACATGTGGCTAATTAAACACCATTCAGCATGGGTCATGGCTTGCATGCAGACACCAAAGATTACCGTCGAGTATGAATCCGGGAGCGGGAAGCATATGGTCCCCCTGATATGGCTAAGAATTTCTTTCCAGAAGGATGTGATGCTTGAGCAGGACCACCAAATGTGTCGGAAGTCTCCTAGTGCCAAAGTGCAATGCCAACAACGTGGTGAAGAGGTGGGGAAGATAGTGCGTAATTGTGTCAATGTGAGGTATCAGCAATTCATTACTTTATCTGCCATCTCACATTGTGGCATGCTGTTATGAACCCGAGGGATATCACGTCAAAGATGTAGAGATTTTTTGATTGAGAGTCATCTTCATTGCGTTTAAATGACCCAGCCATGAAACCTGAAGGGGTTTCCAACTGCAAAGTTTTCCAAGATGGATATCCGAGATTCCGGCTAGTTGGCTATTGCCACTATAGATAAAGTTGGTGTGAGACATCGGCCCAGATATTTAATGGAGTGTGGGGCTCATTGGAAGGGTGTGAGGGACTTCAAAGCTGGTAGATCACGGGAGGGATACTTACATGTAACGCTTGGGACTTAGACATGTTGATTTTGAAGCTCGAGACCTTTTCAAATGCACGCAAAGTCTGTGCTAGCGCCGGAAGGGATGTCTTGGGCTGGGCAAGGGTAAATAAGAGGTCATCGGTGAACAAAGCAATTTTATGGGTTCGTCCCCCAAAGGGTATGCCTACAATGTCCTCAGTTTGTCGGATGATAACCGCCAGGGGCTCTACTGCTAGAGAAAATTGAAGGGTCAAGATGGGGCAGGCTTGCCTGGTGATAGTATGAGACAGGCTTCCATCAACGTGGATCCCAGCAGTGGGTATAGCGTAGGAAGACATTATTCTGAAAATCATTGCAGGGCCTAGACTTAGCGAATATTGTCCACCCCCTGCCTGTTATGTATGAAGCCAACTTGAGCTGGGTCTATAAGACCTGGGAGTAGGTCTCCGATTTGCTAGGATTTTAGTATACAGTTTTGTGTCTGTGTTTAAGGCGCAAAGATAAGGGTCTTTGCCTGGTTTTTTGATCAACATGATCTCTGCCTTTGAAATGGTGGGGATGAGTCTCGAGGTGGCTGTAAAGGAGTTGAAAAGAGCCAACAGGTGGTCTTGTAATTGTGGAAGGAACCTACAGTAAAAGGCCACCGGAAGACCATTGGGGCCCACAGTTTTGCCAAGGGGGAGGCTCTTCAGGGCACTTTAAAGCACCTCCATAGAGATAGGGGCCTCAAGCAATTACGAGTGAAGCAGCTCAAGTAAGTTCCATCAACAGCTTGCCAAGTAGTTGTCTATGGCGTCCTGAGGGGCTTCGTCACCACTGTAAAGGGTGTGGTAGGTGTCCTGGAACACATGCTGTTTGGCTACCACCGAAGCAACCCAGGTGCCTGTCACAGTCTGGATCTCAGGGATATGGGTGCAGGCTCGTTGCTACTGAAGTTTTTATGCCAAGAGCATTATTATCTTATTGCCACCCTCATAACATCTTTGTCTGAGTACAAGCAAGGATAGTTCTGCCTTGTTAGTACGATGTGCCCATATCTGACCCCTCAGTAAAGTCAAGCGCTGTTATTGCGCCGGGACGGGTGGAGTAGTCAAGCCGTTCCAGGTCCTTGATTTCAGCTGCCAGACCTGTCTCAACTAGCTTGGCCTCCCGTGTTCAGGCAATAGAAATTGTAGTGATAGCACCTCTAAAAATTCCCATCCCAGAGCGAATGAGCCGAGATATCGGGGTGCGAGTTGGCCTCGAAATAGTTTGCTATCTCTTTCCGGATGTCCTCAACATCTACAGGGTCACATAGGAGCTGCAGGGGAAGGCACTAACGCAAACAGAATTGATTTATCTTCCCAATTCTAGACCAAGGGGCTGAGTACCAGTCTGGTGGTCCACGGACCACCAGACTTGTAGGGGTATGGCGTGGCGGTCTTCCAACCACCCTATTATGACTCGGTCCCTGGTAGTGGCACCGCAGTCTTGAGGCCACAATTTCAGTTTCCTCTCCACCATGGTTTTCATGGTGGTTCCTACTCCATGATAACTGAGGTGGAGAGGAAACAAAGGGGACAATACAGGCCCCCCTGTAGCCTCGGGTCATGTGGTGCAAGCACAGGGACACATGGTATGCCCCCCTGTGTGCATGCAACCTAGTATATGCACGGCATGGACTGCAGCAGTTCTGAAGCTTGTTAGTGACTGGGCTTAAGTCTCTGTGGTGTCTTAAGGTGGTGGGTGCAAGGTCCTAAAATAGCTGGTGGTATGGCCCTTGTATACCTGATATGCCTTCTTCTGGGAGTCTTGCAGGATTGTCCCCATCTAAAAAAAAAAAGCACTTGTGTGAGGATGTCAGGAGGAAAATCTAGGCATCCCGGGGCGCCACCCGATGTGCTCTGTCAAGCATTGGCAGGAAGTCACCTGGATCCCCATTAAAAAATAATTTTAACAAAAATTATACAATTAAAAGTTTTTCATTCCAAAAGAGTAAAATTATTTTACATTGTATAATTGGATTTCTATATAGTTTAATTTTTAACATGTATTTATCATTTAAATATTTATTTTGATATTAACAACACACTACTTTTTTAATGTGATATATTAATATACATTCTAATAAATTATACGTCATTATTTATATTAAAAAAATTAATTTAACAAAATAAATGTAAACATTTACAATATTAATTTGCATATCACTAAAATAGTTAAAATTAAGTTTTCATTAAAATATGCACCTTTTAAAAATCTTACAAACCATTATCCCCTAAAAACGCAATATCTTGCTGCTAAACAAATTATATATTCATTATTTTTAGACATTAATACAACTAAAAACATTTCAACAATTTCATACAAACTAAATTATCTTACTAAAAACACAAAGGAAAAAAATGTAATAAACATCTATTATCAAACACACTGGAATAAATACAAGAAATTACAAATGATATAACATGCAACAATATTTTCTAAATCGATATTTTTACAACTGTATTAAAAAACACTTAGAATGCTATTCTTACATTTGATACTCCTGTTGACGATGTTTTGACATCCTGATATTGTTGACATAATATTTTTGCATCACAATATTTTTTATTCAACATTTTATCCAAACACCATTTGAGTACCTCAGTCTTCCTAGGGAATAACTGGGGACTTGAATCCAGCATTCTCTTGAACCCAAGTTCTGAAGGTGATGCAAAGGATCAGGGAAGCTAGCCTCCTGACGTCCATAGACAGATAAAGGACGTGAAGGGTGTCTTAGAAGATGAAATTGCGGCCAAAGAGACTGAACTTCTGAAACCCTCACTGAAAAGAATTGTTGAGCCTCTCTCCACTGGTATCTGTGCTATGCTGCCCTAGAAGCATTCCACGGAAGTTTGGGAGTTTAGGTGGGATCAGGAGAAAATGTTCTGTTTCTAAAAATGTGGGAACTTTTTAAGGAGGACCTGGATAAGGTGCCGAGGCTGACCAATAAAGGCACACTCTGGACCCGCAAGATTTCCTAGTTTGCATGGCTTGGGACATTTTGCAGGTTCAGCTGGGCCATGGAAATCAGCTCTTGTATTGTATAGAAAATGGGCATGTGTGCCCACTTTTTGCACCTTGTGGTAAATAATTTAATTACCGGGACTTAATTTGATACAGAACATAATAAAAATAGCTCAGTAAATAAGAGGCAGAATCCGTGGTATTAGAGGTTCGGAAAGGGCTTTATTCCAATGGACGATTTCGAAATCGTGGCCTCCAAGTTCCATCACCACGGAGGTTCAGGAAGTGAAGCACATACATTGTTGATAATTATTCACTTTTATACAATAGGCATTACAGTGAGGCCAATGCAAGAGGCGTAACAATTGATAGCAAAGATAACATTTCACATGCGCAGCTGAAGGAGGCGTAATTGGGTGTAACAAGAAAAACGTCATTGGTTATGTTATGTTAATGTTATGTTAAATAAATTTATAGGGGCGCAACTAACACCATTAGGTTTCTTGGCGCCAAAGTAAAGAGAGCAGAAGATAGCGCAAAGGTTATGATGTCACATATGGGTGGACCTATAAAATAATTTCGCAATGTCAGCAGAAATACTTGGCAGAGATGCGCGCGCAGCAGCATGACGTATGGTTGACGTGCGACTAGGGGGTGAAGGGGACTTGACATTTAGCTCTACATGTGGCGACAGAAGTCTGGAGGGTCAAGTCAACCTAATCCCAAATCATATCTAACATCCTATGTTTAAAGAACTATGTTATCCAGAAGAGAGGTCTCTTAGAGTAGAATCTTATTCTATACTGACTATACTGACTGTTAGTGCGTGTACAAGCGTCTAAGTGTCTACACTAGATGCGAGGGCAGGAATCTTCCATAGTAACAGGGCTATGAATTACTTGCATAAAGACAGAGAAACCGGGCCTTTGCTCGGTAGCTGGAAGAATGTTTACTGAAACTACTAGACAGGAATGCATTGGGCAGGGAACGGAGCAGATAATTTCGAAGGTGGAATACAGTTCTTGGCAGGCAGCAAGCTGATGTCAGGCTTCGTGAGCCGCGCAGGGAATGAGACAAAGTTCATGGTCACAGATGCAGGCTCAGGCTGGAGCTTCAGAGGCAGAAAGCAAGAAAAACTTGATGACAGAATCCGGGCCTACTTGCCTGGACTGTAAGATGGCATAAGTGAACCTTATAAAGCCGGTGGCCTTTCATACTTAGGAATGGAATATCCGGCTCATTCATGGCGGATCTGAAAGAGGACATGTTAACGGTGGACGCACATGTATTTGCGTCTTCATAACTGGAACTGGAGGGAACATACATGTACTTGTAACATGCACATAGAACCGTTGGGGTCCAAGATAGGGGACATAACTGACCAGAAAAATCCATATTTCCACATTCCCTCCTTGTCCCCTACTTGCCCGTCAAGAGATATCAATCTTCATTAATCCATTGATCTGTTAATATAGCATCATTTGTTCTTCTTTCTTCTTCCGGGATTTTGAACGAAAATCTTGATGTGGAATACACGATGTGGCACACAGACCACAAATCGCTGGTCCACATTGCAGGCATAGACAGCAACTGAATAGTATGAGAAGGCCAATACCTAGGAAGGATAGAACTCTCCATCCCCAGGCTGATAACACGCTCCGAAACCAACCGGACCAAGTCCAGGTGCCTGGATTCTGGTGTATCTGGCTTACAATCTTATGAAGGCGGGTTATAGCTTTATATACAGATGGCGAATTTTCTGGTATGAAAATGCAACAGCTTGATCCGATGACCCTACAAGCTCCGCCCCTATCGGCCAGGATGACGTCAAGGACAAGACGATTTTGAAGCACAACAATCCGCATAGCAGACTGCTCTTCTGTTAAATTGCCTAAGGCGGAAATAGTTTCGTTCACTACTGCTTCAAGGGTTCTAGTCAATCTACGTATTAGCTTACTATTGGTAACGGTACCTATATAGGGAAAGAGACCTTTATTGAAATCTGTGTATTTTTCCCATGCTGTTTCAGTGTAATCGACAATTGGGAGATCTCTCCTTTCTCTATTGTGTACTAAATGAGTATTTCTGTGATAATCAGGAGGAGCTAGAAAAACAGGTGGCAAAAGGAATCCAATGTAGCAGGTACCATCCCAATCTAGAGGCAAACGTACATAGGCCGTCTGACCACATATGAAATAGGAATGGCGGAAAGCTCTAAATGTAGACTTGCCTTGATCCCTAAATTCTACTACAGTTGTGCATCTACTATGGCCCATATGTATGGAACCATTCTTTCTTACACATAATTCACCTTTTACTGGAAATATTGACATGGCGGGCAAAATTGGAGTAGCTTCGGATTCGACATTTAGGATCATAAGATTAAGCGTAAAATTACCTAATCCATATACTTCATTTTCTAGATCAGTTCCTGTTCTCTTGGGAAGTCCCTCCTTGTTAGGGTAGCAGACTTTAAGTAAAACTAAGTTCAAATTTCCCCATACCCAGTTGTCTTGATAAACTGCAGAATTTGAATCTAGGGAATTAATTAAACTAAACCATGCTCCACAGGAGCCGTTGTGTGTGAATGGGTATGGAAAAAGAGGTAGAATTCCTTTATAGTTCTGATAGGGAGGGAGTCGGCCACATATCCAACAATTTGTAGCATTGCTAACCTGATGGGAATGATGTAACATACTAATAAAAGTGTTATTGCGCAGCGCAAATCTATACGATAATTCATGCGGAGGTAATTCACTAAAAGAATGTTCAGCAGTAACATTATAAACATGTCTAGAAATAGGATAATATATGTGCAACAATATACTTGCAATAATTATAAAAAGACTTAAGGAAAACAAAATTAATAACGTCACTGTACAATGACTACGCAGTGATTTACAGTACGCCTGTCGTTTCAACATTTTTCGGGTGCATTCTCTATTCAGGTCCAAGGGATACATGTCAGAGACAATTCAACCGCTTCACCTCGGAGAGGACTTAAACAATCAAATTGCTTGACTGATTGGACCTGAGTTTTAGTTTATAAAGTTCGGAATTACTCTTTTCAACAAAAGGAAGTTTTGAGTCAATGGGTGAAGACACACAAGGTGTGGTATTCACATCCGCTGGTAGTCCATGAAATTTCTTGATATGACTTGAATGTATCCAGCCTTTTCTGCCCTCGATCTTCACGGCTGTCCTTGTGGTGAGCAAGACCAATTTCGGTGACTTCCACCTAGGATCCAGCTGAGTCTTTCGATCAAAGTTCCTTACTAAAACGAGATCCCCTGGAATTACGTCATGGGGTTTCACCTCAGTGTTGTCAGGAAAGGCTGCAGCTACCTGTGAACGACAAGATTGTAGTGCAGACATCAAGGAAGCCAAATAATCTGTCAGCATATTACAGTCAATATCAGTTATTTTACGTGGTATAGGCGTCCCCCACATATTTGGTGGTCTGCCAAAGATCACCTCATACGGGGATAGCCCTGTTCGTGAGTGTGCTACCATTCTCATGTAAAAGAGTGCAACTGGTAATGCTACTACCCAATCGACACCTTTCTCCCTGCATATTTTGGACAATCTAATTTTCAGGATCTGATTATGTCTTTCTACGAGACCTGCTGCCTCGGGGTGTCGGACACAGTGGAATTTCCACTGATAGCCTAACAAAAGTGAAACGTGTTTCATCAGTTCGGATGAGAACGGCTGGCCGTTATCTGAGTAGACAGCACGTGGTAAACCATATCGTGGGAAGAATTCTCGAACTAACTGTTTGGCAGTAGTCGGGGCAGTGTAATCTGAAACCGGGTATGCCTCTGTCCAACGGGACAGAGCACAGACAACTACGAGAACATATTTGAATCCTCGACATCGTTCCATCTGGATATAATCCATCTGAAGGATTTCAAATGGGTGATCAGGAGGCTGAAATCCACCCTGCTCTACGGGAACGCTTTTTCCTGGGTTAAACTGGCAACAGATCATACAGGTACGAACTTTTTGTTTAGCTGCTGCTCATAAATGTTTATTGAACCAAATGTGTTGGATGCTGTCTAGCATAGCTTTTTCTCCTAGATGTGCTGGACTATGTATAGTGTTAATAATAACTTGGACCATTGAGTCAGGAAGGAACCACACAGATTTTTCCTTCGTCATCCATCCTTGGTCCGTTTGAATCCCTCCTAATTCAGTCCATTTCTTTATTTCCTCTGGTGTAGCATGTGTTTGTATGTCAATTACGTCAAGAGCGGGATCTTTAATTGTCATACAATGTGTTGGCGTCGGGACTACTGTCTTTGTCATGTCGGATGTTTGAGTTTGAGCAGTCTGTTTAGCTGTTCTGTCAGCTAGATCATTGCCTTGAGAATGATATCAGTAATTTTCGTATGAGCTTTACATTTCATAATTGATATTGCAGTGGGTAGATGTATTGCATCTAATAAGGCATGAATGAGGGGTCCGTGCTGAATGTGGGCACCATGAGAAGTTAAATAACCTCTCTCTCGCCACAGCACGCCGAAGTCATGTACAACTCCGAATGCATAACGTGAATCAGTGTATATGTTGACTTTTTTATTTGCGGCTTGAATACAGGCTTGTGTCAGAGCGACGAGCTCTGCTGCTTGGGCGGACAAGGTATTTATACAATTTGTTTCAATGATTTCAGTGTCTGTTGTGACTGCGTAAGCGGCCACTAACTCTCCTGTACCTTTTCTCATACATGAACCATCTACATACAACGTCAGGTCTGGGTCTGACAATGGGACATCGGTTAAGTCTTGTCTGGGTTTCGTCGTGATTGTAATAACTTCAATACAGTCATGGGCTAGTGGGTCTGTTCCGATTACAGGTAAAAGTGTGGCAGGATTCAATGTGTTACAATGTCTGATTTCTATATGTGGCTGAAACAATGTTAGTTCATACCCTGTAAGTCGTGCTATAGTCAAATGTTGTGTTTGCGTTCGATTCACAAGAACCTCCACTGCATGTGGTACTTGAACTGTCAATGGGTGTCCTAACACTATAGCGTCGCTTTGTCTGATTGCTAAAGCGGTTGCTGCCACTGATTTTAGGCATGCAGGCAAAGCCTGAGCTACTGGATCTAATGTACTAGAAAAATAAGCACATGGTTTGTGTGCTCCTGCTTGTTCCTGTGTGAGTACTGACAAGGCAGTACCTTCGCGTTCTGTAACAAAAAGTGTAAACTGTTTATTGTAACATGGTGTTGCTAAAACCGGTGCTTGACATAAAGCTTTCTTTAAGCTTTCAAAAGCTTGTGTATGTTCCTGAGTCCAAGGGAGAACAGTCGATGTGGCTGCCTCCTGTGTTGTCAACTGAATGAGTGGTTTTGCTAGAAATGCATACTGAGGGATCCATTGTCTACAATATGAAGTGAGGCCTATAAAAGCCCGTACCTCCTTTTGTGTCTTGGGTATTGGCATGTTAGCTATTAACTGAATGCGGTCGGGTGTAAGCTGCCTTCCCTCCTTGGACAGCGAGTGTCCAAGATAAACAACTCGCTGGACACAGAATTGCAGCTTAGAAGGGGACACCTTGTGCCCCTTTTCGGCCAGAAATTGTAAAACTGTCAGTGATGCTTTCTCACATTCAGGTTCGCTTCTGGCGGTGATCAGCAGATCATCGACATATTGAAGCAAGGCAGTGTTAACTGGCATGTGGATACTGTCGAGTTCTCGTTTCAGTGCTTGGCTATAGATGCTGTGGCTTTCTGTAAATCCTTGAGGTGCGCGTGAGAATTTGAAGCTACGTCCATTTAAACTAAATCCGAACAAATATTGGCTTTCCGGATCTATTGGGACGCTGAAAAAGGCATTTTTGAGATCAATTACAGTAAAGAATGTTGCTTCGGAATCAATAGCTGTCAGTAATGACGAGATATCTGGGACCACAGGAAATTGTGGCACGATGCATTTGTTCAATTCGCGCAAATCAATAACCAATCGATATACTGGCGGGGCCTTCGGATCTGTTCGTTTAAGAATCGGAATTATCGGTGAATTACATACATTGGAGTCTGTTTCTACAACCACTCCTTGGGCAATGAGCTCGTCAATGATTTGTAGTAAAGCCACTACAGCATCTGGTGGTAACTTGTATTGTCGCATTCGTGGTAGTACCACTCCTGCCTTTAGTGTGACTCGATATGGTGTAATATTCATGCAACCAACGTCAGTAGGGCCTTGTGCCCATAGATGTGTAGGTAAAGTCTGCAGTCGGGGATCCATATCTCGAGACACATAATGACCTTTGAAATCACGTAAAAACAATCTTACTCCTTCCGGAGAACAACATATTATAGCTCCTAGAGCTTTCAGTGTTTTTATACCTAACAAGTTTTCTGGACATGATTTAGTAAGCAATAAATCTGTAGTTCTGGTCAAGGGTCCTATCGTCAGTGGAAGAGGCTGTGATACTTCATTAACAATAGGTTTTCCTGAAAAACCAAGGGAAATATTCTGTGAGCCTGAGAGGGGTGCCCCTGGAACTTCACTACGTTTTATGGTTGTTCGACTTGCCCCTGTATCGAGTAAAAATTTTCTGTCTTGACCTAATAATTCACTATGTACATAAGGTCCTTCTTGGTCTACCGGGATCTCGATAAGGGGTAAGTCAACTTCCCTCTCTAGGCTGGTTCATGCGTATCGTTGATAATCAGGATAGTCGTACTGTGCGGTCTGGTACAGCTGTCGTGTCGTGGTTTGTGTGGCAGCAACAGGCAACGCTGGTGCGGCTGGCACAAACTGTATAGACTGTTGTGGAGCTGGCATGGCCTGTGCATGCTGCGGTGCTCCTTGTTCATTCTGATCCTGTCTAAGTGGCCGTGGTCTTTCTTTTGTAATACCTGTGGCGATATTACGCTTCAGGACTGGACAATCGTGTATATAATGACCTGGTTGTTTACAGTAGTTGCATGTCCCTTTTACAGGTCCTGCTGATTCCCCGGAATGTGTCGTACCCTTTTTATGTCCTTCAGCTGGAACTGTCTGGGAGACTAGCATTTTCATTTTCGTGTCTTTCATGCGTCTTTGTTCATGATCTTGTTCCTCTCTAATTCTATTGTGATGATACTGTAACATTTGTAACATTTGTGATGGGGTGTTCCCTTGCCAGGTACTCTCGAATTTTAATACTCTATTCTTCACTTGGGGCAAAGAATTTTCAACTAATTTTGTCACAAACAGATGTGGGTATGATTCGCTACTTGCTTTTATACCACTATTTATACCAAAACATTTTTCGAATCGGGCATAGAAATCACTAGTGTCTTCATCTTGCTTTTGTTTACAGGCTGAGATTGCACCCCAGTCTTCCTTTTTCGTGGTTAATAAACGTGGCAGTACCTGAACTAGTAAACCTGGTAGTGCTTTAGTTTTGTCCCCAAGCCCCGAACTTGGACCTCGGGCCTTTTCTTCATTTTCTAATGCTGTCCAGTCTATCTTTTGGTCTCCCACCTCCCACTCTTTTTCCTTGAGTTTTTCATAAATGCCAGCAGGCATTAATACCTTTAATATTGTCATAATGTCGGGATAGGTATACTCTCCCATGAGTAACATGTCTTTAATTTCTCGGTGGAAACCCGCTGGGTCTTTGTCATGACTGGGTACCACTTTCTTCATTTCCAACAATTCTATTTTTGATATGGGCGTATATACATATACACGTTTAAACTGATTGTCCTCGCCCTTTATTGGGTGTACTTCTCGTAAAGGATTCTGTCTGTCCATGTAATACATCGGTCTTTCCTTGATGGGCAGTGAGACATGTTCTGGACATACAAAAAGAATGTACTGCTTTCTTGATTCTAGTATTTCTTTAATTAGCTTAGTACCTGAACCTCTCCATCTATTCGTGAGTAATTCAGTCAATATATCAGGTAAGGGACCAGGATCTGAATGTTGGCTTTTATATAGTATAAGAAGTTGTTGAATCATATAAATCCCAGCTAAACGCTGTTCATCTGGGGTGAGATTCAAAAATGTGTGTGCTACTGTATCATCATCATACTTTCCGGGACTGTCAACCCAATGAACGGCTGACCTGGCTAATTCTTGTTCATCCATAGAATCGAGAAAATGATAACCCCTTCGTTCTCGCAGTAATTTGTCAACGGCTTGGAACGAATGCTCGGGGGACCTTATATTTATTATAGGTGTTTGGAAATTCTTGTTATTTTCTAGACATATCGGGCGTATCGGGTCAGTAAGACATCTAGTACTATTACAAGATCTTCCTCTACCTACATAGGCTATGGTTTCTGACTGTCCTGTGGACAGTCCTGATCCTTCCTCCTCGCTTTGTTCGAACTGGTCTACCGCTAATCTCTCTTCGTGTAGGCGTTCTATTTCTTTACGGATCTTTCGGCACATGGCTATTATACAGTTTTGCTTATCATGTCTCCCTTCTGATATATTCTGGCTCCATCTGGTAAGAATTTGCATTGCTTCCGGGTCTACCCCCGGTCGGTCTTGATTTCTGATCACACAATTTATGAGGAAACGTAACAGTTCCCCTTGTATCTCCACTTTCTGGTATTCCATGGCTCTGTTAATACATTCAGAATCTCGCCCTGTTTGGACAAAATGATATATATTATCTAGATGCATAGTCATTCCTGGTAACTTCCCTAAATACACCGCGGCTCGTCTGACACGTAGTGATGCCAGGATCATTTCGTCCTCTTTGCCGGGCACAGGGTCATATCTACAATCTATAAGAAGTTCCTTAAGCGTGCGAGCATTTATGAGTTTGGGGGTGCGTGGATGTGCTGACTCTTGAAAAGTAAGTTTATTTATTCTGGGTGGCGTAGAAAAAATATTGGTAGCACCTCCCGTAGCCCCGTCTGGGGTATCGGGCGTGAAAGGATTCGTTGAACGTGATACAGCAACTATAGGTGTGGACACAGCTATAGAAGTAGCTGTAGGAGCAGATGTGGAAACGGACGTGCTTGCCGGAACTTGTGTCAGTATTTGATGCTGTAAGGATACAGATACAGGATCTTGGCGTTGAACCTCCCCGGCCGACGGTCTGTGTGGGGCGGGGTTAGCATACTCGGGAGCTGCGTCATCTAAATATGAGGAAAGAAAAACATCTTCTGCGGTTCTAGGATGCCCCTTGGGATGTGCCTTTATTGGAAATAATGGGGGTGGTAAATCTTTTGGTATCCCCGCAGTAGCCTTAGGTAATCCCTCGGCCAGAAGGGGATACATACCCTTCATAAGGGCATGTCTTTGTCTGTCTACTTGTTCTGATTTCACTCGTGTACCTTCTTCAATTAATAGATTTTCTCGGACTTCATTTGAATTCTCTTTACTCTTCTCTTCCTGTCTACGTGCTTTTTCTGTACGTCTATACGATTCTTTACGCCATAACTCAATGGCGTCTTTCTGTGATTGTCTAGCTTTCTTTTTCCATAATTCTTCCTCTACTTTCACGATGCACTCTGCATCCCAGGTCCCGGCTGCGGGCCACCTCTGACTTTCTGGTAATTCCTTAGTGTAGTCTACCCATAAATCAAGAAATAATATAGCGTCTAGGCCATGTTTATGATACATGAAGTACCCTGGAGTGTCCCTAGGAGGAATAGGAACAGCTTCTTCGAGTACCCCTTTTCTAGTTGTGATCTGTCTTAATTTCGAAAAGAGCGGCATATTGAGAACTGATCTGATACTTGATTTTGGACAAAACTTAATACAATAAAACACGATAATGAACAGTCATTCATACCACAATATGCAGAACGTATTAACACATTTAACATTTAACATTTAAATGAGCAAACAATGATGATAACGATCTAAGGAAACTTAATCATAAAACATAATTCTCGACATTTAACGGAAATTATTCTGGATTTATATACTTGATATACTAGATATACTGCTAAACAGTACAGATACACTGCTAAACAGTGCAGACCGGATTTGTGTACCCAAACCCGTCTGGACCGGCACAACTTATGTGCACGCCAGAACGCCTCCCCAGTAATGGTACTCACCGGGTAGCTCGGAACGGAAGACCTCGGAACGGAACTGAACTGAACTGGACCGGACTGGACTCGACTCGACTCGAAAACTTCGGACACGTCAGGACATCGGAAACCTGGTGGGCCTCTGTATACCTCGGATCTTGCTCTCTCAGCTAGGCTCTGGTCGGGATACTTCGCACTTCTCACCGCCTCGTCTGGGTGTTGATCGCAGCCTCAGTCGCCCCCGCTTGACCGGAGGGAGATACAGGAAATCCTGCTGGTACGCGTTGTTGTCCGTCCAGCTGTGGCAGGAGACCGGGCCTGCAACGCACCTCCGGCGCGTGAGATGAGAAAGTGTCCCTATTCGGGCGCCATTCATGTGGTAAATAATTTAATTACCGGGACTTAATTTGATACAGAACATAATAAAAATAGCTCAGTAAATAAGAGGCAGAATCCGTGGTATTAGAGGTTCGGAAAGGGCTTTATTCCAATGGACGATTTCGAAATCGTGGCCTCCAAGTTCCATCACCACGGAGGTTCAGGAAGTGAAGCACATACATTGTTGATAATTATTCACTTTTATACAATAGGCATTACAGTGAGGCCAATGCAAGAGGCGTAACAATTGATAGTAAAGATAACATTTCACATGCGTAGCTGAAGGAGGCGTAATTGGGTGTAACAAGAAAAACGTCATTGGTTATGATGTCACATATGGGTGGACCTATAAAATAATTTCGCAATGTCAGCAGAAATACTTGGCAGAGATGCGCGCGCAGCAGCATGACGTATGGTTGACGTGCGACTAGGGGGTGAAGGGGACTTGACATTTAGCTCTACATGTGGCGACAGAAGTCTGGAGGGTCAAGTCAACCTAATCCCAAATCATATCTAACATCCTATGTTTAAAGAACTATGTTATCCAGAAGAGAGGTCTCTTAGAGTAGAATCTTATTCTATACTGACTATACTGACTGTTAGTGCGTGTACAAGCGTCTAAGTGTCTACACTAGATGCGAGGGCAGGAATCTTCCATAGTAACAGGGCTATGAATTACTTGCATAAAGACAGAGAAACCGGGCCTTTGCTCGGTAGCTGGAAGAATGTTTACTGAAACTACTAGACAGGAATGCATTGGGCAGGGAACGGAGCAGATAATTTCGAAGGTGGAATACAGTTCTTGGCAGGCAGCAAGCTGATGTCAGGCTTCGTGAGCCGCGCAGGGAATGAGACAAAGTTCATGGTCACAGATGCAGGCTCAGGCTGGAGCTTCAGAGGCAGAAAGCAAGAAAAACTTGATGACAGAATCCGGGCCTACTTGCCTGGACTGTAAGATGGCATAAGTGAACCTTATAAAGCCGGTGGCCTTTCATACTTAGGAATGGAATATCCGGCTCATTCATGGCGGATCTGAAAGAGGACATGTTAACGGTGGACGCACATGTATTTGCGTCTTCATAACTGGAACTGGAGGGAACATACATGTACTTGTAACATGCACATAGAACCGTTGGGGTCCAAGATAGGGGACATAACTGACCAGAAAAATCCATATTTCCACAACCTCCAAGGGACTTTGGAATTACAAAAGATGCTGCAGATGTTTGTGCAGCCCCTTCTGTAATACTGAAAGCACAGACGCTCTTGTAACGCCAAGGCTATCTCAAGAGGGCATTCCCTCATGTGCATATCTCTTTGCCTCTGCACCCACGCCATATTCTTGACTTGAGCACACAGGCAAAGAAGCCATTAGGAGGTGCACTAACAGTGCGCCCCCTGAGGGCAGTCCTCTGGTGGGACCAATGGAGGTCCAATGGACCCCTGAGACATCTCCCTGCAGTCAGGTGCAGTCACTCACTGCACCTGCCTGCAGGGGGATCTCTATCCCCTCTTAAAGTGTAGGCGGGTGCTGCCTGCACAGTGAAACATGGAGTGGATGATTAAAGCAGCTGGTTTGTACTCCACTGAATGTGCTGCCACAAGGCACCCCTAAGTTTTTTGCTGCCCTGAGAGCAGCATATTGATTGTAATCCGATGGATGCACTGTTCATGTTGGCGCACAGCGCACCTGTTTAAAGGTGCACTGTGGTGTGGTGGAAACATGAACAAAGTGCCTGATACCTAATGTCCAGGTATCCAACTTTGTGAAGTCCTGCTCAGCCGCAGCTCTCGATAATGACTTACTGAAAGATATTGATCTATGAAAAAGTGATGTTTGCACCAATAAAAACCACAAGAACAGCAAAATGACCTCAGCAGTGAAGCAACATTGCCAGCTACTCCTATATGAGTATTTGTAATGGTTGGGATGCAATAAGTTAAAAAAGTGAAATAGTGGGTCTATGCAGTAAGCCCGGACAAACTACATGTGAGGGAGGGCTGCAATATGTGGTGTGGCTCAATTGCACATCATGGAGACATAAATCCCCCCCCCCCCCCCACACGCATGCCTCACAAATGCACAGGCAACATATAGTTAACAATTAGCAAATCCAAATTTGAGGTTGGCACATGTGTGCCACCTGTTTTATGAAACTCAAACATGTCTCTCATATTCTGTGGAGAGAGGGTAGAAGGACCAGAGAGCGGATCTGAGTACAAGCTTGGAAATCTTTGTCATGTCAGTGTAAAACATATCCATCAATCAAATTCTATATTGCAATTTGCCAGGAGATGAAAATCCATATGTCTATGACCAGCATACATCGCTATGACTTACCATCTCCTTCTCCTCACTGAAGTATTTACATCAAATACAATACCTGATAGTAAAAACAAGCATGCTAGAAAAGCATAGATCAGAAGGCACACAAAACAATCCAAACATATTCTTTAATGTCACCAAATGTACACAATGTACTGTTTTAAAAAAATCCTCATTCTGAAATGCAACGTTTGTAAAAATATGCATTTATTTTTAATTTCTTTAATTTTGAATAGACGTTCATCCATCAAGCAAACCCATGTCTTGTTCAGGATTATTGGTTTTGATTCATATCAATTTCCTGTCTTGTGTATACCCCACTAAGACTCCCAGTGACATACATTTCTTATTCCCGGTGGCCCAGTGTGCTTTAACCAGCCATCCACACGGCTGCAACTGACCTCGTAGGACACCATGATTCCTTTAACATATCTTCAAATATGAGCAACACCAGTTATTTATGTACGCCTACCATCAAGTCCATCGCATGTTTTTGCCAAACCTATAAGTTAGTACTCAGATCTAATGTGTGAAAATGAGGTAGATGTCTTAGACTCTTCTTCTTATAGAACAGTTTACTTAAAACAAATGTGGCAAATACCATTGTCCAGTATCCTTAACTGTGCTTATTACTAGGGGCTTTTCCACAAAATCCTTAGCTTGATATAAAACAGTTGCAAATTATCAGGAGGTATATTCTCCTTGGCAGAAATACAGTTTCATATGCCACTAGAATACCCATAACTTTCTAACAAACTTAGAGTCCAGATAATAAAGCTTAAAGCCTAGTAACTGGTAACCACAGAAAGACTCTTAATGTGGTGTTTAAGAGTGGATATTACTACACTGCATTCACCACATCTCCATCTGTATCTACTTTTCTCATTATCTGTGTTGGTAAAGAATGCAGTCTAGGCGTAATACAGAATGATTTGGATAAAATAAAGAAATCTGAGCAACGGGATTACCTTACTCAGTGCCACTCATTGCCACTGCTTGATACTTGGCAGTCACAGCCACTAATCCAGAGAGTGTCCAGTACTGTGTTCATATTGTTCAGTGCCCTTGTGGTGTATATAGGCTCCCAATTACCTGAATGTTGTCTATGACTGTTATAGAAAGAAAGCAGAAAAAGCCATTTCATGGAATTGACTCGGGGAGATTAGGCAGAACATATCCTACTTAATTGTCCAGAGACTTTACTAAACATGCCTCCTCCTAGGCCCAATTTTGGTCACATATGTACAGTAAAAGTGAATTGATATATACCCTGTTACTGTAACACCTCAGTTAACACTATCTCTAGATATCAGACACTTTAGAGGTTCTATTGACAGTCAAATAATAGTAATTTAACTGGACATCTCTTGCGTTTGCCCCTTTTTTCTCTAGTTACATATTAAGTATAAGTGCAAGGTTCAGATCTTCCTACTTCCATAGTCGCAGAGGAAGCAGGGACGCAATAATTCCCCAGATCAACAAACTATCACTGGATGTCATCGGCATAGAGGTGGAATTTGACTTGTGATGTCTAAAGGTGGTCATGAAGTGATTTATTATAAATGTTAAAAAGGACTGAGGACAGATAAAAAAACCTAGGTTACCCCATACAAAATTGTATATTGGGAAGAAAACACACCCCACAGAGCAGCTATCTTGTTTCCAAAAAATGATAACAAATAATATATCTGCTGCCAGACATCCCCACAACCTCCAGAAACAAGATGTTGTGGTTGATGGCTTTGAATGCAGCAGAGAGATTCAATAGTATAAAGAGAGCAGTATCTCTGTTGTCCAAGATGTCCAGTATTGCTCTCTTCATGTCTAGCAGGGCTTTCTCAGTACCTCCAGTGGAACTAACCCCTGACTGCTATGTCCCAAGAATATTTCCTGCTTCAATGGACACAGTGGTATGTTTAATATGAGTAGGCTTTGGGTCTTGTTTTAACCAGGACCAGTTTCTTGAGCAGGAGGGATACCCAGACCTTTTGTTCACTGCTTGGGTACTTTCCCTGTCCTTAATTAACTGTTGACCAGAAAAGTTAAAGGCAGAACATGGACGTTTAGTCAACCCTTTACAATTTTGGGTCCCTGAGGCACACAGTGGTGTTGCGATTATTAGCAATCATTAGCGATTATTGGCAATCAAAACAGTTTTGTTGCTATTGATATCCTTAAAGCTAAAGAGTTTCCTGCCTCTCACTGAGATAAAAGAGACCTAATTAACGGTCATTGAGAGAGCAGTGAGACGTTTTCTTCCTCAGCAGAGACTGTTTAGAATTCTACTAGGGAACTAAGGGCCAGCTGTATCAAGTGTTTTCCCGTTTGCAAACGGGCTGATTCACAGAATCGGCCCGTTAGCGAACGTGAAAAAGCCTTTTGGGATGTATCATTACCTATTTTGCGAAGGCATTTAGAGAATCGCAATTTGTGATTCTCTAAATGCAATGCAGGAAGTGCTTTTTAAATTGCGATCCTGCTTTAAGGAATCGCAATTTACCACCAACTTCAGGTTGATGGTAAATTGCAAATCCTTAAAAAAATGCACAATTTTGTATTTGCCCCTGGGGCATCTATGTGCGCCACATGTGCACAGATGCATATTTCAGGGGTGCATCAGGGTGTCCTGTTGGCCCCCATGCACCCTTGAAATTGCATGCAAAATTTGCGAGTACCTATTGGGTACTCGCAAATTGCACATGCAATTCCTATTCATTCCTATTGGCCTCTAGGCCCATAGAAATTAATGGCAAGCCATTCCTTATTTGTGACTCGCAATTTGCGAGTCGCAAATAAGCAATGTGTAGGAATTGCAAAAAATTTGCTGAAACCTACATACATTGCATTTTGCGAGTCTATAATAGCGAATTGGTAAAATCCGCTATTATAGACTCGCAAAATCCAATTTTTATACATCTGGCCCTAAGCCTGTGACATCTCTCACCACCTTCTGAAGGCTTTGCTTTTGATCATTGGTCATTGGTGGCCTAGGTTTTAATTTTCAGCATCTTAAACAATTCTTTTGGTGTTTTTCTTGCCTGCTGTATAATTTTTATCCTCCAAAATAATTTTTATACAATTTTTGTAGTTTTATTTAACTTACATCGGTTTTAAGCTGATTAACTTTATGCCCTTTTCTTTCATGTTTCTTTATTCAATGCTTTTTTTCGCTTTGGTTATGAACCAATTATTGGATTTCTGAGTTTTTTTTGCTTTGACTAGAGCACACTGCCCACAAATTTCCCAAGCATAGGATTGTAACTGGCGTATATCAGGCCACCCATTAATTCAGTGGAGTGTGCTAATGTGGTCATGTTTTTGTAAATCCTCTATTTATTGTGTTCATTGGGGTGAGTAGTCTGATATGGGGGCAGGAACAGATAGAGAAAAGCAAATCCTCATGATTGGTATAATCCAGGATCAAAGTGCCAACAAACAGAACTAGAGAAGGGTTAGTCAAATATCAGTTCAGGTGGTTGCCTGGCCCCCACTGAACTACCTGATCCATCCGCCTTGTGGCATGTCTTGGTCCTCTGACCAATACGGTCTGGCCCTTTCAGACCTGCCACACTCTGTGACCCCTTCACCCTCTCTAAAACAACCCAACCTCTCTATTGTTTTTTTTCCCTCTTGTCTCTTTATTGTATCTTTTGTCTCTTTTGTCTCTTTTCCTGCTGTTTTTGCACTTTCTGCCTTGCTTGGTGTCAGCTTTCTCTTGCTTTCAAACTTCTTTGCTTCCCTCTTTGCTACCCTTTTTCCCCTTCGCGAATCTCTCCACATGCCACCTCCCTATGGCCCTCAAACTGGCAGCCGCCGCACTGAGGCACTCCAAAGGCATACCCATCTGTGCCCATCTGAGCCATGACCGCATCTAGTGCCATGACCTCTGGCTTGCAGCCATCCACTGTTACCACAGACTTTACTCCTTGGCCAAAGCCCTCAACTCAAGTGTTCACACATCCCTGCATTGCACCCAGGCCTCCCCCAATCAGACAGAAGGCACATTCTCATGCTCCACATCCCACTTTGCATACCCAAACCACCCATCACCACCATCAATAACAAGCATCTCGCCCGAAGCCTCACAAATTGTACTACAAACACCACCTCACACAGCAGACATCCCTCCCTCATTTGTTGCTTCCTCAATGCCTGCTCCTTTATCAAGCACATCATTGAAGTCTGGTACCTCATGCACGATCTCTCTCCATACCTACTATTCCTCACAGATAACTGGGTTAACCCAGCCTTGGCCCCAGGATTGCAGTTATCACCCCACCCGGGTACAAGATCATGAGGTAAGACAGAACAAACAAACCAGGAGGCGGGGTAGACTTCACCAACTGCTAAGAAATCAACTTCATCATCACCTCTGCTGACACCAGCAGTGGGTTGGAATGCCTAGCATTCAAAATCATTAACCCACACGCCCTAACCATAGGGGGAGTTCAACGATAGTGTCACCCTCCAGACTCAGATCTAACTCATCAGCTCATCACTCATCTGGCTCTAGTGTCCAACTCATTCATCCTACTTGGTGACCTCAACTTTCGCCTAGAAGATCAGACTGACTTCAACTTCACAATTCTGTGTGAAGACTTCAGCTTCCTTGGACTCACTCAATGGGTGAACAACACCTTTCTCATGGCTGGACACCACCATGAACCCATCTTTGCCAAGTTCCCTGACATCATGGTAGACAGGCCCATCCCATTTATCTGGAGTGACCTCATCCACCTGCCCAGTCAGCCCAGAACTGCCAAAACCCTGATCACCCTACATCAATGGGGAAATATCCCCAAGGGCAAATGGATCTCTGAGCTCTGAACATATTGCCCCCCATCATTCCAACCTATCATGCACCATCTCTAACTTTAACATATGGATAACATCCAGTGCAGTCTCAAGAGTCCCTCTGAAAACCTCCTTTAAAGCCTGAGGCCAGTTGGTAAACTGAGAACCTATGACTCGCGAAGCATCACTACAAGCAACTGATGTGATGCTAGTGACAATCTCAAAACACCACTGACAAAGCCTCTGAATCTACCATCAGTGCCTCAAAACCACAATGTTTCTAGTACTCTCTGACAGGATACACAACAGCTCCAACTCTTCCAAATAAATCTTCATCATCATCAAAGAATTCACATAACACACGAGCAAGATGGTCGACCCCCCCCCTTCAGGACCTCCTTTCCAACTATATCTCAGAGAAAACCAAAACCATCTACACCAACTTCACCCCACATCCAGACCTCTCCTCCCCTCAACTTCCACCACAATAAGTCCAGCACCACCCTGGAAACCACCACGAGCTATTGGCAGGCAATCACCACAATAGAAGCCACCAATAGCATGCAACCCCCACTAAGACCCATGCCCTCACTACATCTTTTCCAAAGTTCTTGATCCCCATCTGCACACATCCCATCTCATCACTTCCGCACTCAACTGAAGGCTCGCCACCTACCAGGTTCATGGAAACACACCACCCTCCTACTTCTCCTCAAGAAACCCTTGGTAGAGCCCCAGACCATGGCCTACTACAGGCCCATTTCCCTGCTTCCATAACCAGCCAAAATCCTTGAGAAGCTTATTGACTCTTGCCTGGCCAATCACCTTAAGGCAAACCATCTCCTAGACCATTCACAATTAGGCTTCAGACCTAACCACAGCACCAAGACAGCCCTCATCGCAGCCACTGACGGTACCCGCCTCATAATGGACAAAGAAGACACAGCAGTCCTCATTTCTTTAGATCTCTCGGTGGCCTTCAAAACTGTCTCCCACTCCATCCCCTTTCGAAGTCTCCATAAGGCCAGAGTCCACGGCCCAGCTCTGTGATGGCTAAGCTCATTCATCTATGATTGCACCCAACCAGTCAACTTAGCCCCATATCTGTCTAACGCCACAGAGCTCATCTGAGGAGTACCCCTCGTATCCTCCCTGAGCCCCACCTTGTACAATATCCACATGGCCTCTATCCCCAGCATCTTCCATTCCCATAGCTTCAGTATCATCTATGCAGACAACACCCAATTGATACTCTCCTTCTCAGAAGACACATCAACCACCGAAGCCAACTTTGTTACATGTGCACCCAGTAGCAGACTAGATGAGCAGGAACTACCTCAAAACTCAATAGCAACAAAACCAAAGTAGTTCTTTTTGGCAACGACACCTCATGCTGGTCCCCAGCCTGGTGGCCTATCAGCTAGGACCCATTACCCCCACCCCAACGCCACCAGGAGCTTGGACATAATGATTAACAACCAAATCTTTATGGCCAAGTGACTGAACAAGGTTGTATCAACCAGTGTTCAGAACCTCAAACACCCACCAGACTGTGACACAAGCCCTCATCACCAGTAGACTTGACTAAGGCAACTTCCTCTATGTTAGCATCATAGCCCAGCTCACCAAAATTCTTTAAGTGGTTCAGAACATGACCACCAGACTCACACTCAATGCTCCCTCTTCCAGCACCACACACACACACCTAGAAAACTTAGGGTCATTTTACCTCAAAGCCTCATCCATTTCCACACCCCCACTAGACACCTCCACTCAGCCAACCTACTGATCACCCATGTATCCTGCATCCAGTGAGTCAAAGCTGGGGGAAGGTCTTTCTCACACATTGCCCCTAAGCTTGATGCAAGCACCTGTTCCCCATCAAAGCTGCCAGCTCTATCCTTAAATTCTGCTGGAAACTGAAGGCCTGGCTCTTCCGAAAGGCCTTCCCCAGTCTGTCCAGTCAGCTCTTTCTCTGGTGCCAGGATACTTTCTCGGATAATATGCTTGCCCTATAAATAATGATGTGTGTAAGCAATGTGAGGTCTTGGTCGATGCCAAACCTTAGAAGGGTAGTCCTGCACTCCTACTGCTTCCACAAGACCTACTCAGGGTCTTCCACAAAACCTACTCAGGGGTCCATGACTGGTTTACAAAATATAATAACATTAAAGTTAATAAAGTAAGTAGAAATAAAGAAGCAAAACTGAAAATTTGAAATACTTTTCTATTTTTGATTGTGATTGTGAATGTTTCAATATTTGAACATTTGTTTGGTGTATACTTCTATTTATATTTTTGTATATTGTTTGAGGATCAAATCACAGAAACTTCTTAGGTCAGGGATCCCCGGATTCCAGTAATGATTCAGTGGGGTTCACAGCAGTCAAAAGCATAAGAACCACTGCTATAGAGGACACCAATATAATTCCTGCTGAAACAATTGCTTTAATGCAAGATCCTGAATGGTCATCCTTATTGGTGCTACTTTTTGTCTTATACATAATGTCTAGAACCAATAGTTTCAGGTGATTGATATAGCTGGGAAATATCCATGCCCTGGAATGATCCCCACTGGTGATGTGAGTTTCACTGCTACCCTTCAGGGTGTTTTTTAGCAGGTTCCGTGCAGTAGAACACAAAGGAATCAACTGACAGTCTCTGCCCTTGTTGGATGTACATGTTTTACTGAGAATGTCAGACTTCATTCTCACATGACTGAGAAAGATAATGTGAATTTACAGAAAATAAGCTCTCAGTTTAGCTTATAGATCACCTTCCAAACCTCTGTGGGAAAAGCATGAGAAAATATTTTTCTCTCAATCATGATATCCCAGCAGAAGGCTTTTTCACATGGTGAAATCACCTTAGAACATACCACAATTCCTAAAATGAGTATGGTACCATCAACAAATGATTTATAATGTAACTAAAGACTTAAAACCTTCTATTAACTGCAATGCTTTTTAATGAGGTGCTATCATGTATGTTGGTCCCAAGATGGCTGCCAACACTTCTTGGATGAAGTGCTGACAGCCAATCAGATCTCAAGATGAGATGTGTGGTTAGGCTCCGCCCACATATATATATGATTTTACTTTTGATTTTCTCAGGAACTCCTGAACAGATTGACACCAGACCTGCGAAAGGCACTTCCCTGACCTGAGGACTACCTCTCTGCCAAATTTCAAGTAATTCTGTTCAGCCGTTCGGGCTGTACTTTGGACTAAAGGTCCCTATGGAAAATTGCATGGGGAAAACGCGTTTTGGGACCCCCCTTTTTTCTCAGCCCCCGCTTGACGAATCCCGCGGAGACTTTTAGGGTAAGAGCGGAGTGGAGCGCCCCACCTATTTTGAAAATTTCGCGAGGATTCGTCAACCGGCGCCAAAGTAATTCCAAATAGAATGTTGCGGATTTCCTATGGAAACACGGTCCTAACTATAACTATCTACTGGCAACCGCTAGTAGATAATATATATATATACTGATGACGGCAAGAGCCAGAAACGCGTCTGCGGATGTTTTATAGCCGACAGTGCACCGGACCTTGGGAGTACCTTGGGAGTACCATGAACTCCTTATTTTTGCTGTGTAATAAGTGGTCTCCACCACCACTTCCCGGTTGCACCCGCCACGAGTTCGGCTGGCCCCAGGTGGAATACTGTGTTTTGGATTCAATTTGGGCTGCTGAACCGCCGCTTACGGACTCTGTTGACCTATTCAGGTTGTGGCTTATACAAAGCTAGAGTGCTTCACCATATGTGGGACACTCACAGAGTTTTCGTTCTAACAGCGGCAGGCGAGGGGATGTTTTTATTGACGGCTTTTCCGCACTGATGACGGCAAGAGCCAGAAACGCGTCTGCGGATGTTTTATAGCCGACACATACCCCGTGAGTGCACCGGACCTTGGGAGTACCATGAACTCCTTATTTTTACTGTGTAATAAGTGGTCTCCACCACCACTTCCCGGTTGCACCCGCCGCGAGTTCGGCTGGCCCCAGGTGGAATACTGTGTTTTGGATATATATATATATATATATATAATCTACTGGCAATCGCCAGTGGATAGTTAGTTAGGACCAAGTTTCCATAGGAAATCTGAAAATTCTGTTTTGAATAACTTTGGCGCCGGTTGACGAATCCTCGCGAAATTTTCAAAACTAATGGGGCGCTCCGCTCAGCTCCTACCCTGAAAGTCTCGGGGTGATTCGTCAAGCGGGGGCTGAGAAAAAAGGGGGGTCCCAAAACACGTTTTCCCCATGCATTTTCCCATAGGACCTTTAGTCGAAGGTACAGCCCGAACGGCTGAACAGAATTACTTGAAATTTGGCAAAGAGGTAGTCCTGAGGTTAGGCACGTGCCTTTTGCATATATGGTGTCAATCTGTTCAGTAGTTCCTGAGAAACTTGCAGTTAAAAGTACATAAATATCTATAAGCGCGCACCGTGGCGCACCGTGCGGGCACCATAACGTGCTCGAGCGTAATTCTGATTGGTGGTTACATGTCAGTCAACATTCGAATCGGTCGAAATCAGGAAGTGTCGGCCGCCATTTTGTGTGTTTTGTGTGTGACAGTGAAAAAGAAAGGTGGAGAACGTGAAAAGGGGGCAGGGTAGAGAGTTCCTGACCCCCTAGCCTTTGTCAGGGGGTCCCTGAAGGACCCCGAAGGGTGAAAAAAGCCTTTTATTTATTTTTCAAAACATCGCGGGGTGCGCACGGTGAAAAACCTTAAAAAAAAATACATTTTAAACGAGCCATTCCATATTACAGGATACAGTCAATCTATAACTATATACATAGGTAGCTTATTGTAAAATAAATATATAAAAAATATAATAAAACATACATAACTTAGCATTTAAAAAACCTTACAAATTCACTTAAAAAACCATAGGTTTCACACACGTTATAGTTAGGAATTAGCATTTAAAAATCCTTGCAAATTCACTTAAAAAACCATAGGTTTCACACATGTTATAGTTAGCTGGACATTTCACTCGTAAAAAACCATTGAAATTCCCCCGTTATAGTTAGTTCAGATAACTATAACTCGCGCGACCGCCACTCTATCACAAGGATGATGTCATCAGTGATGTCATGAGTGATGCCACTGACCATGTCATGAGTGATGTAATATGTGACGTCATGAGCAGTTGATTGCGCGCGAGTTATAGTTATCTGAACTAACTATAACGGGGGAATTTCAATGGTTTTTTACGAGTGAAATGTCCAGCTAATTATAACATGTGTGAAACCTATGGTTTTTTAAGTGAATATATGTATATATATATCCTACTGGCGGTCGCCAGTAGGGAGTTATAGTTTGAACCTAGTTTCCATAGGAAAAGCATTTTTTGATTTGCCAATAACTTTGTCGCCGTTAGACGAATCTTATATATGGAAGAGGGAGGAAATGCAGGACTGAATAGAGGGACCTCACACCCTTTTCACGAAGAATTCAGTCTCATAAGACAGACATGGCTCCAGGGAGGAAAGGGGAGACCGTCGGAGCAAAGAGCCATAGAACAGCGAGAAGGGGCGGGTGGAAGCGGCACAAGCGACAGTCTGGCCCGTAATACCCTGAACAGAAGAGCAATGAAGTACAAACAATAACAGAAAATCTGACGATTATTAATCTGACGCCTAAAAAACTAACAAAAAGTGAGGAGACAGTTCTAAGATTAGGACTCACATTCTGTCCAACGAGCGAGTTTGAACATACACAAACAAGAATCGATTTATTCAAATTTACAAGAAAACTGAAGCTGAATGAGTATTTTAATTATGAAAGGTCTGGGACATAAGAAAACGTCACATGAGACAAAACAGACAGAAATAGACCTAACAGTCAATGATCTTGACACTTTAGAAATATTGGAAGAATTAGGGAATGAAGAACTCCTGCAAAGGAAGACGAGGTGGGATAACATCGACCGAATAGAGAATTTGGGAATAACAATAGGAACACCGAGCCACTTTAGACTGCCTTCTAAATTTCTTTCACAAACACCTGTGGATACAATAGATATCTTTGCAGAAAGTGTAAATAGCCCTTTGGATGCAAAAGGATACAACGGATCTGAATATAACATATGCACAGAGACAAGCCTTCCAACAAAGTGGAGAATATAGTACTACAAACAAGAGAAATTATTGCAAGGAAGCTTACAAACAACTGAAAGATCGGTAAAACTATGCCCTCACTACTAATATAGAATATATGAAGAGCCTTAAGGAATTCGAGGAGCTGATATCGAAATGGCACAGTAGAGTAATACTTTCAACAGAGGAATACGAATTCCTGGCAACCCCACATCAACAAGTACCTACTTTTTATCACCTACCGAAGGTACATAAAGACAAAATAAACCCTCCGGGACAGCCTATTGTTTCATCCATAGGAAGCCTTACGGAGAATATGTCCACGTATGTGGACCATTTTCTGTTCCCCTTTGTATCCCAAATGACATCATATACTTAAGACACTAAAGAAATTCCCAAGCAGATTGAAGCCATTGTGTGGGAACAAGACTTCCTCATGATAGTACCGGATGTAACGAACTTGTACATGAGCATAGCCCAACAGGATGGACTTAAGGCGGTAAAGTACTTTTTGAAGGACCGTCCATTAAAATTCTTGAAATACTATTGGAGTTTGTAGACTTCTGTTTGAAAAACAATATCTTTATTTTTCAGGATCAACTGTACATACAAATACAGGGCACGGCCATGGGCACCTGCTTCGCCCCCAGCTACGCAAACCTGTTTGTGGGCTGGTGGGAGAAGCGGGTGGCCTGGTGGGATGACTATGATGAGTGGGTTGAAAAAAATTGTAAGTTGGAGGTGATATATATTGAAGATCCATTTATAATTTGGAGAGGGACTGAAGATTCAGCTAGACAATACATCTCATTCTTGAATGACAATATCATGTACCTTAGGTTCACTAGTGAAATCAGCTCCTCCCTGGTCAACTTTCTTGATTTAAAGGCTTTTGTGAGTGATAATAAGATCAACACAGCCATATACAGGAAACCAACAGCAGGTAATTCATTGTAACATGCTAGGAGTAGTCAAACCCCAAGTATGATAAAAAGTATCCCATACGGAGAATTACTTAGAATTAAAAAAACAGCTCAAGGGAGGTGGACATTTAGAAGACAGCGCAAGGAATCATACAGAAATTCAGAGTGAGAGGCTATCAGAAAGGGGTTCTAAATAGAGCTATGAAAAGAGTAGAGAAGAAAAACAGAGCAGATCTGATGAAGGATGATCCAAAAGTCAAGGTCAGAGATGAAAATAGAAATTTCAGAATGATAACAAATTTCTCCAATGTAGCAAGCAAAGTAAGAAAGATAATTCAAGGGAACTGGCGAAAATTGAAATCCGACCATGTTTTAGGGCAAGATCTCCCATCCTATCCTTTATTAACTTCAGGAAATCTAGATTGATTAGGGACCAACTAGTGGAGAGCCATTTACCTCAGGTGAAACCGTTTATGAATTTACAACAGTTACATTGGTTTTTCCCCTGTGGAAAATGCAAGGCCGGTGCTAACAGCAACACAGTAAGTTCTTACTGGATTCCAGGCCTTTTGAATCCTAAGAAAATAACTACATTAATGAACTGCAACACACCCTATACAGTTTATTGCCTAACATGCTCCTGTGGATTGAGATACGTGAGAAGCAATATCCATCCCACAAAAGTATGCATTTTGGAGCACCAAAGGGCAATTAACAACAAAGATTCCTCCTACCCAGTTGAAAGGCATTTTGAAACTAATCACCAAAGCAATAGGAACTTGTTAAAGTTCTTTTGTGTGTACCAGGTACCTCGTGATATTAGCGCTAGGATGCTCGATGGGTTGCAGTGCGCTTTATGAGTATACATTACATTACATTACATTACATTTGAGGTGCTGATGGGGAGTTAACATTATGGCGACTGGAATCAAAATATATAATAGACATTCAGACAAAATCACCATATGGGTTGAATAGTGTAGAAGAGCTAGGAGTACACCTGTAGATAGTAACACATAGAAATTACACATGTGTATCAATCATTAGATCAGAGAAGTAAAACTGATGGGCAGTATTTTAGGATTTTAAGGAATTATAGAACTGCACACAGTGATCTGTGAAGCAACAGATAACTAGAGGTAATGGATTTAGTTATATAACGATTTACGTGATTAGGGAAACGTTGGCCCATTCAGGGTGATAACTAAAAATTGTATATAGTAATACAACAGTAACACATGATCCGTTATGCACGGCACATTGATTCTATACTGTATGGAAAGTTGACAGCACAGGCCCACCCAGGGCAGAATATTTGGGAAATACAAAAGATAATGTAGTGACAATGAGCAAGCTTACTAAATTAATGCCCCTCTTCCGTTCATGAATTATGAAATTAAGTGAACAACACATGAAGGTAATAATGAACTGTTAAAGTAGAGAGTTGAATGGCTTGAAAATTATTATGTACTTTCAATTAGGTAAAAGTTATATTTAAAAGATGGCGCTGAGGTTTCCTGGTGAAAAAGTCAGTTTTTGATGTTAATGTATTGGCAACTAACAGAAAAGAAGTAAAAAAGCGGCCGCTGCCGACATTGAGAAAGGCTATTTGCCAAAACGTGTCTGAGTGTACCAACGCCTCCTGGATAAAGGACTAAACCTCTCCCGTGAGTCCTGGTCAATTAGTTTGAGCGTGGATTCATTCGCGAGTTTTGCCCCCGTGCGACTGAGCACCCACTTATGAGTTTGGAAGCTGTGGCAAAGGACGGAGCAAAGTATAGATCGAGTGAAAGATCTAAGAAAACAGGAATCTTGATTGATCCTGTCAATCAAGATATATAATAGCCATTCAGACAAAATCACCATAAGGGTTGAATAGTGGGGAAGAGCTAGGAGTACACCTGTAGATAGTAAAACATAGAAAGTACACATGTGTATGAATCATTAGATCAGAGAAGTAAAACTGATGGGCAGTATTTTAGGATTTACAGGAATTATAGAACTGCACACAGTGATCTGTGAAGCAACAGATAACTACTAATAATGGATTCAGTTATATAACGATTTATGTGATCAGGGAAACGTTGGCCCATTCAGGGTGATAACTAAAAATTGTATATAGTTGTACAACAGTAACACACGATCCGTTATGCACGGCACATTGAATCTATACTGTGTGGAAAATTGACAGCACAGGCCCACCCAGGGTAGAATATTTGGGAAATACAAAAGATAATGTAGTGACAATGAGCAAGCTTTTTAAATTAATGCTCCTCTGTCCGTTCATGAATTATGAAATTAAGTGAACAACACATGAAGGTAACAATGAACTGTTAAAGTAGAGAGTTGAATGGCTTGAAAATTATTATGTACCTTCAATTAGGTAAAAGCCATATTTAAAAGATGGCGCTGAGGTTTCTTAGTGAAAAAGTCAGTTTTTGATGTTAATGTATTGGCAACTAACAGAAAAGAAGTAAAAAAAACGGCCGCTGTCGACATTGAGATAGGCTGTTTGCCAAAACGCGTCTGAGTGTACTAACCCCTCCTGGATAAAGGACTAAACCTCTCCTGTGAGTCCCGGTCAATGAGTTTGAGAGTGGATTCGTACGCGAGTTTTGCCCTTGTGCGACTGAGCACCTGCTTATGAGTGTGGAAGCTGTGGCAAAGGACGGAGCAAAGTATAGATCGAGTGAAAGAACTAAGGAAACAGGAATCTCGATTGATCCTGTCAATACGTACAGAAATACCTTAGGGACATAATGCTGATGTCGAGTTCTATGTACATCTGTGACTCACAAGTTGAATAGGACAATAGTGCATTGCAGTTTTAAGAGTTGTTATGGAATACTTACTTTGAATTTTAGGATGTGGGATTCCTTAATTTTCGTGGTATATAGTGTGGTAATCATATTATGAGGTAGAGAAGAAATGTACCCAGTAAGATATTGTATGCACTGCAGTGTGAGAGCTTTTGCATTTATTCACTTATATGCACTTTGTGAGGCAGGAGACACTTTTGACTTGCATGTGGTGTCCTGATGTACCTTCCGATATCAGTAGAAATATGTGGTTGCTTTTTAATTTATGCACTTTTAATGCACTAGAAACTTTTAGTTTGCAGGAAATATTGTATTATAATTGGGAACATTAGTAGAAATATATGACAACTTCATAGTTAGAGCCCGTAGGGAGGATGCTGACTGTAAATTGATATGCATTTTTCAGTTGTTTCACTTGTTATAGTTGATAACATTCATTCAGTTTAGGCACAGCCTGTTGTACTACACATCAACAATAATAAGCATTTTTGGACTATTGCGAGGTTGGTTGAAACAAAGAATTTTTAAGAAAAGGAAATTTTGCACTTTATTAGCAAGATGTGCTTTAGATATATTTGAAGGAGTTTTAGTGAATTTAAAGCACCTATGAACTTTATCTTCAGCACCTAACCCAATTTAATCTATTGGGTAGATGGAAATTAATGTGCAATAGACACTGTATCATAGGAAGTATAAAATATATTTCCCAATTGGACTACACCCTTGAAGAATTTCTTTATTAAATAATAATGGGATTTCCCTTCTATTTTTGAATTTTGATAAAATATTGGGAGGTAGATAGGCAAATGAAGGCATGAAATGAAATATGAGTGCATCAGAAAATGTTTCATCATATATATATTATAATTTTTTTTTCAATATGTGTATAAAGGCTTTGAAATCTTGTACCAAAATGCTTTAGATATAATGTGCGAATAAGTGGATTAATGGAGACCTTTCTGTGCCAAGCGAATTTGTGTAAGATTAAAATTTCAGTGTTCCGGGGGTCATAGAAATGGGAAAAGGAATTGTTTAAATATGCTACTTATCGCTGCTGTGACCAGGAGACCCAGTTGAAGGCGGTTGCCGAAACGCGTTGGTCACATTATTTGTTGCATTGTTTTAGACCACTTGTATATAGCACATTCATGACAAAAATTATAAGATTAATCGAAGGAACCATTATGGTCAAATATCCTGAAGAGCTGGGAATCACCCTTCTCCGATTGTGCCGCTGCATGGTGGACTACAATTGTGTTGCTTTTTGATTGAATAGATAGATAGATAGATTTGCTTATTGATTCTTTGTTCTAGGTAAATTTCACATGATTCTGTTTTAAGTGAATAATGTGTTTTTTGGTGAAAAAAATGAACCAAAGGAAGAAGCTGTGTGGGATCTGGTACCTGAATATATTATATGCTTGGTCTTTGAATTATTAGCATGTAGAATGTTTTCTTTGGCATTCTAAGAATGTTGTGTGAGGGAACCTTCTATGGAGGTCAATTGGTGGCTGGTTGGTGTTTGTGGCTGGGACGTTCCCTGTATCCTGGTAATCTTCATTAAGATCTGCACCAATTCTACAACTTCTGCGTGTGCGGTCATCTTCATCACAATTACATTTCATTTAACTGGACTATCTTTGGTACTAAGATGTACTCGAACCAGCTTTTCAGCCATGCCATTTAATAGAGTTTAATGAAGCATAAGGAAAACAAAACATTTTATGGTTGCAGATGCAATTTAAATACAGATATGGTCAACAATGCTAGAATAGTCTGCCTTTTCATCTTAGATGCATGACAACCTTACTGGCCTTTAGGAAGGCCTTGAAAACCTGGCTTTTCACTGTTTAACACATGCCTTATTTCCTCCTCATTAGGTCTCAGTGGGATTTCACATAGCGCCAGGGCACCTTCGGGTAGCAGTTATACTTTATAAATGTCATCAACATAACATAACATAACAAGGTGAACAACACGCATGGATGGTAATCTTTTCCATTTTGAGAAATTTCACAGGTCCACTTCCATCTGGCTTGGATAAAAAAGGAATATAACATCGGCTATACAGTATGCCACTAAACCATGAGAACTCAACTTGTATCAGAAAACACTGGTTCTGGTGATTTAATTAATGGATTTTTTAAGGATTGGTAAATGATATCTGGAAAAAGTATGTAAATATAATTGATGTAAATGTCTCATGCTCCAAGTGAAAAACCTGTGCAATGCATATGAGTAGTGACAGTGGTGATATTTAAAACGTGGGAGCAAAAAAAAAAAACAAACGATAGCTGTAAAATCTAACAATTTCTTAGGTAGAGGACAGGCAATTAGAGCTTCTTGACTAACAGTTTAAGAGTCCATCTGAGGAACCAAGTCAAAATTCAAAATTGTTGAGGTGTTGACCCATGATCACAATTTAAGTGGAGTCTATATCAGGACTAAGCGAGTGCATCTCTATCCTTGTTGGATAGATCTTCATCAATACATGAGGAGCCCCCCAAAACATTGTTTAAGAAAACAATGAACAAATCTAAAAGAGGACAGTTTATTCCCAGATCTAACAACTTTGACAAAGAGCACCAAAAATGATATTTAAATGAGGCTTTTCCTTAGAGAAAAATCACCAACATTTGACCTATGTGTATGCATAGTATCCATGGCTCAGGACTCTTGATTCGCATTATCACTCAGCAATCATTTAGCGATCCCACCATTGTTGAATGAATGTGCGTGGATGGTAAAAAAAGACAGGAAGTAGGCAGCAACCACATCACAAATAACGCATCACCCATTACCTGGGTAGTTTTGGGGATATTTGTAGTTATCCTTGGACTATGTTTTGTCGACCTATCTGAACGACTCAAGAAGCGCAATTTTGGCAGCCTAGTGCCAACACAGGCGCCCTTGTGTTATGTTTAAAGTGTAACTGCATTGCAGGAAGGATTGTTTTTGTGCAGGAAGGGACACCTTCCAGCATAAAAACAATCCTCAGAGACATTTTCCTCTTTCTAAGTGTGCTGCATTCTACACTTCTGGTGGGGAGGCATACAATTATGATGCATTAGCAGGTTGTTAGAAATTGGGTTTCTGGTTGGCTAGGGTATACACCTAAGCCTGTCAGAACCCACCACTCTAGTCAGGGTAAAGGAGTTACAGACCTAAGATAACATCTGCTCACCCTCTTGGTAGCTTGGCCAGAGCAGACAGGCTTATCCCAGAGGCAATGAGTAAAGCATTTGCGCAACACACTCACACCTGTAACACAATAAATGCACCACAAAAGAGACTCCACACAGTAGTATATAAAAATACGTATCTATTGCATATAAACATAGACCAAAACCACATAAACCAATAACCACTTTGCCAACTAGGCAATTGTCACAACATCACAGTTAGTGCAATAAGATAAAGACTTATATGCTGCACGCGTCATGAAAAACACCCTCACTGCGCATACAAGGCTAATCCTAAAATAATGCTCGTTATCCTAACAGTACAAGGCAAAAACAACATAAATCATAAATAATGCAGCAGTTAGGTTACAGGGAAAAAATACATGAATCACCAGGTATCCCCATCAATACTAGTTAACACCATAACCACATCAGCAACAATAACACCATGCAGCCCTGCACTCGTATTAGCGGGGTTACGGTATTAATTCTTGTGAGCTTGGTTGCAAAAGAACAGATGGCTTGTTGATGTAACATGTAGTCCGCAGGAGCACCTGCCTGCCTACTACTAGGGATACGGTAATTTCACTGATTTTCTCACTCCATGAAGTGGGGTGCCTCTGTCAAGCTTTTGCCCCTTATGGTCATCAAAGAAAATGCCCCCAATGTATGAGCCAGCACTAGGGTGGGGCACCTGTACTATCAGCGGGGAGACCTATCTGGGGCTCCACGTGCAGACTACTGTTTGCAGCTGCCCGCGAGCACACAGTGTCAAGGCCAACAAATACCTAGTAGCTCCTCTGAAGCTGTGGAGCCGACGCTGACCACCGTACAGCAGTCCTCAACACCTGGACTGCCCGAGGACGTGTGGGACGTCTCCAGAAGGCAGACAAGGCCGCTTCTTCGATTCCAGCCTTGTGTGACTGGGCACATACTCTTCCCTCTAGGCTGGGCCAGCCGGCAAACCCCACGTTTTAGGCTTGCGGCAGTTGCTAGGCCATGCATCGCAGGGCTGTGCTGAGAGGCGCTGCAGTGGCTCTTACTCCTGGCAGGGAAACATTACTGTACTGGTGTGCGCAGCTTGAGCAGCCTGTGCTGAGGCGTAATGTCGTACTGAGGGTAGAAGACAAGGAACACTCGGGCCCTCTGGAAGTAGGGTGTGCAGGCCTTCTGAGATCAGCCCCGTGCTGATCAGCACACCCGCAGGGAGTGTTCAATCACCTCTCCCATTCGTAGCACTACTGCCATCTCCATGAGAGGTAGGATTCCACAGCTTAGGAATACAAATACAGCACCCCACCTGCACTATACGGGATAACAACACCACAGAATAAAGTGCTCACCACGCACTTCTGGGGGCCAAATCCAATACCAAAATGGAGCACTTATGGGCGCTGGGAAAATGCAAGCAGTCCTCCTGAACCCCTCACAAGAACAGGGCGAGGGAAGACAAACCAAATGCCGCTGGAGAACACCAGGGTCACCAAGGTAGGAATGTAGACAGCGAGCCAACACACAGAGTCCTTGTAAGTAGACAGGCAGTCCTACTTGCAGCCCAGCATGCCACAGGTCAGCACACAAACAAGGGAGTCCTCCTGGCAGCACAACAGTTCCTACTGGCAAGGTGCAGTCTGTAGAGCCAGCAGCGTCTGGTTACAATCATGGGGTCAGAGCCCCTGTACTTATGCTCAAATTTGCTTTGATGGGGACGTAACTTCAAAAGAACTTTTAGAAGTACACCACAAGCCCATTCAATCCCAGCTCTGGCTCCACACATCAGTAGGGGGTAAACAAGCCCTTTGTGTGAGGGCAGGGCCCAGCCTTTACAAATGTAAGTGCGCCTCAACTCCCTCTGTCTTAGCCCACAAAGACCATTCAGTATGCAGATGAATGCAGATGCAACCCTGTTACAACCAACCCTTCCTGTGGGATGGATGTCTGGAAAGTATGAACAAGCCCAGCTGTCCCTCTACTCTAGACATGGATTAGAGTCAGGCTATAAAGCACAAAGAGTCATACACACATAAAAATGGCATTTCTAAAATAGTAATGAAAAATCCACCTTTACCAATAAGCAGAATTTATCACCACTATTCCAAACATACCAAACATGGCAATGCTACTCCTTTCAGATCAGAAATTACCACTGAAAAACATATCAGGGAATTCCCAATGCAAAACTATGAGAAGAGCAGGCCTCACAGCAGTGAGAAACCAAATAGGCTGTTTGTCACTACCAGGACATGCCACACAATGAAGGCACATGTCCTACCTTTTACCGAGACAGTACCCTGCCCATAGGGCTGCTTAGGACCTACCTTCGGGGTGACCTATATGTAGTAAAAGGGAAGTTTAAAGCTTGCCAAGTAACTTTAAATGCCAAGCCACCGTGGCAGTAAACTGTGCACGCTGGCCCTGCAGTGGCAGAGGCCTTAGACTGGTTTCAAAGGCCACTACTGTAGGTGGCACAAGCAGCACTGCAGGCCCACTAGTAGCATTTAATTTACAGGCCCAGGGATATGACTGTACAAGGGATTTACAGGTAAATTAAATATGCCAAACAAGTGTAAGCCAATCATACCAAGTTTAATTGAGAGAGTACACTCACTTTAGCACTGAATATCAGTAGTAAAGAGCCCAGAGCCCCAAAGCCAAAAAAAACCAGGTCAGATAAAATACAGTGGGAAGGCAAAACTTTGGGGATAACCCTGCAAAAAAGGCCAGGTCCAACACACGTCTACCAATGTTGGTAAATCTGTGAATGTGTCAGAATGCATGGGTGGATGAGTGGGAACAGTGCATGCACACTGATGTGACACCCTGTGGGCTAACACAACGTGTGAGGCACAAGGGGGTCCTGCATGGCCCTCTTTCTTTCATCTCTGCTACTGTTTTCATGGAGGAAAGCCCTCCATGAAATCAGTGGCAGAGTCGAAAGTCGTGAAATGCCTGGCGGGACCGCGGTGGTCTCACCAAGCATATAGATGCCTCTTGACCGCGGTGCACCCGCCAGGGAATGGCGGTTCCCTGGTGGAGTCGGCAGTCCAAGGTCGGCACAACCACTAGGGTTGTAATATGGCGGTCGCTAGACCGCCACCGCCCCACCACCACCACAAGTCTGGCGGTCCTCTGCTCGCCAGACTCATAATTAGGCCCTACGTGTAGAATTTGCCACAAACAGCCAATCTGCATTCAAAATAAATAAAATGATAGCACTATGCTATGTCCCTGCCACAGCGGTAGCTAACCTCTACCATGTACTCATAGAAAGTCATTTCTACTTCAAAATGAGGACAAACTAAGCCCCCTAATGGATTATTTCGAAGACACTTGGGTTGGCAGATGGCATCGCTCCGGACACAGGTGCCAAACCAAATTCCCTGGTGGAACGTCTATGGCAGCACCTTGGCACAGGAAGCCAAAACAAACAACACAGTGGAAGAAGGGCACAAATCCTTCCAATCAACACTAGGCAGAACCTAATGTGCACTCTATAAATTTATTGAAGCGTTACAAAGAGAGCCAAGCTAGCAACAACTACAAATGGAGCAATCTGTAACCCAAATTGCACCTACACTTAATAAACTTTACCAAAAGAATGTACGGCATGCTAACATTTAAAGTAAAACTCTTCATAAACAACAAAGGAGTGGATTACTTAGAAATAATAGTTGAAACCATATTATTAAATAAAAAGTAACCTACAAAAGTCCCAAAAAGGACAATAATACAATCTTAACCAATATGACAAATCAATTTGGATATAAATAAAAACATAATATTTTATTACATCAGTAAAAACATTAAATAAAACTTCAACCTTAAATGAGACTGATATAATAAAATAATATCTAAATTATTTACATGAGAAATCTAAACCTTACCAACCAAAAAGCTCAAACAACAAACTAAATCTGTCACATTAAATAGATACAACACATGAACTACATATTTACTAACAATCCCATAATAATTAGACAAATATTAAACATTTCCCACCCAAAATAAATTAAATAAATATGCCTTGCTGTTCTGTAGCTGCAGCGTCTCCTCTGTATCCACGTAGTCAAAAATAATAATCCACTAAAAGTGGGAAAAATACAATGCAAAAAGCCCACCCAAAAAATGCAAAAATAAAACCAATCCAATGGACATCCTTTAAAACAATCCAAAGTATCTAGAAACCATAACAAAAAACTGAAAAGTGTTTAAAAAAAGAAATGTTCCTGAACCCCCCCCCCCAAAAGAGTTACAATCATTTGTTTACTATAAACAAAAGGAGATTACCTTAAAAAACCTTGTAATTCTCATTGCTCATAGGGCACGTTCATAGACACAAACCTGCAAAGTAAAACAGAACACCCTTCCCAAAAACATTACATTCCCCAAAAATACATATGCATTTCACATAATTATCATGAAATAAGTAACATAAAACAATATACCATTACATAACAATACATTACTGTAAGAAATTGGGTTACTGGTTGAGGGGGGTGAAACAGTTCTCAAGCAGCAACAACAATTCTTCTCAGGGTGAAGTCACAAGCAACCCTAAATTTGCCTGTGTTCAACTCTTGGGGAGCTTGGCACAGAGCAGTCAGGCTTGACTCAGATGCAATGTGTAAAGTATTTGGACAAGACTTCAAACAGTAACACTGTGAAAATACACAACAAAATGAGCCCACAGCAGATCTACAATAATAGAGCACTGTTAGGAAATAAATAAGACCACAACAATAAAAATTCAATCGGTAGACTCAGAGATATTCCATTTTAAATGTTTTAGTAAAAATAGCACCAAAAGGCATAAAGCACCAACTGTGAACGTCTGGTCGTACTGTATCAGAACAAAGTGCCTTCAATCCTTTTTTCCAGAGCGTTATAAGGATCCAGGCCAAAAGTGCATCGTGTAGCTGAAGCGATGCATCATTTCCGAGATGCAGTGAGGCTGCAATGTGAAGTCTGGCGTTGCTGAGGCTGCGGTCAATGACGGATGCGAGGGCCTGTGGTGAGGGTGCGTCACCCAATGGCAGTTCTGATGTGGCAATGTGCTGAGATGAGATGCAGTCTTTGCAGTGGTCCTGATCCACACACTAGTAGCATTGTGTCTGTTCTGCTTGGGGTTGTGCCGCATAGCAGTGGAGATGCGTTGGTTCAGCTGGATCCACAGAGGATGGCAGAGCACCTTAGGCCTACTTCCAAATGTTCAAGACTGGGGTGGTACCACTTGACAGGGTAGACTTAAAGATGGCGGAGTCCAGGTGCAAAGTTGGTACTGAGGAATTAGATCAAGAGGCAGCCAGCCAACCCTTAGAGTCACTCTGGGTTCTGGGTTCAAGAAATGCAGGTCCAGTCCTTCTCGCCCAGGCAAGAGGGCAGCAGGCGGCAGGTCAGCACAGCAGGGCTGTAGTTCCTTCAGAACAGCAGTCCATCAGAGTGGCAGAGTGGCAGTCCTTCAGCAGCACAGCAGTCCTTCTTCCTGACAGAGTAGCCACACGAATCCACAAGTCCAGAAGTGTACTGATGTGTTTGTGTCTGAAGTCTAGTATTTATAAAACAGTGTTCAAAATTAGACATTGGTAAAAAAAACACTACTGTTAATACAACTAAACGTATACTAGACCCACAAAAACCCATAAATTACACTATACATAACCTCTAGACCTCTCCTCCACCATCCCTCCAAAAAACCCTAAATAAAACTTTAGAAAGGAATTACCTATACTGATGAACAGCAGCACATTAAAGCAACCTCTATCCTGGAAAATAGAATAAAAATGATAGAAATAGACTAGGGGTGGCTGATAAATTCTGCCCCGTTGGTGCAGTTCGCTGTGTTTTGCCCACTCCACTTTAAGATTGTAATGTGGAGTTATGGCAAAACTCCGCCAACCACCACGTGGTGGAGCTTTTTCTTGTGAGCGGCATGCCAACGGTAAGTTGGCGAGCGAGAATTAGCTTCCCCAGTGAGATTTTCTCGACTACTTGAGCAGTAGCAACGAAGCAGCACCATCAAGCGTGCCGACTGGTGCAGCTCGCACTGATTTTACAGAGCAGAACAAGCTGCCAGTGCTAGTAATCCAAGCGAGCAGCTCAAAGTGCAGATTCTGCCCACTCACATAACTCCGTGGCATGTCACATGTAACTCTGCTGTATTCCACACAGTGAAACTCCGCGAGTTCTGCCTACCCCTAAAATAGACTACAAAATAGAAGGTAGCTATAAAAAAAAATGTCCGCCAAAGGAAAGTAAACAAAAAGACCAGCTTCTCATAGATATGAGAATGAAATAATTTAAAAATGTTGAATAAATGTTTTAGAGAATGTAAAAAACTTATAAAACATGCTAAACATGTTAAAGATTTTAAAAATGTTATTTAAAAAAATATATATATTCAATTATTTAATACATACTGAAAAAACTTATGTTAAAATGATGTTGAAAATATGTATGTAAAACAAATTAAAAAATGTTTAAAAAAACAGCATAAAAGGGAAAAATGTACTATGTCCGATACTATTTGAATATGATATACATTTTAATTTTATAATAAAATTGTTTTAACAATTGTTTTATTTATCTATGTGTTCCATGTCTTTATTCTATGAAAAAATGTAGTTAATAATATTCATTATTACAAAAATACAACTAACTACTTTTTTATTATATTTCTAAATAACAACAATACTGATTAACCCCTTGTGTGCCCTTGACGGAACCACGCCGTCATGAGCCACGGGCACCGTGTGCTCATGACGGCGTGGTTCCGTCATGGAGCGGCCGCTCCTCCCACGCGGCTCAAATTCCCCGCCTGTGCGGGCGAATTAGAGAGTGGGCGGAGTCGTGACGGAACCACGCCGTCATGAGCACAGCTCGCCCATGACTCATGATGGCGCGGTTCCGTCATGAGCACCGCGCCACCGTGCTGCCCCCAAACCTCCCCAGCGCTGCGGCGGAATTCGCGCCGCAGCGAAGGGGTTAAACAACATAAACTATTTCTACAACAAACAAAAACAATTTATTAGAAAGGTTTTGCACTAAAATGATTAAATTGAATATCTGCACTCCAACGTATACCACTTTGAAGAAAGTGTTGAAAAGTAAAATGGTGACATTTGTGATTCCCACTCCACTTTAAAACCAATTGGAAAAGGTGTTGAACGCTAATGGGGTGACAATTACTATTCTTACTCTAATCTATACCAACTTGGGGAATGTGTTGGACACTAAAAGTGTGACATTTACCATTTACGATTCCCACTTCAATCTAAACCAATTTGGAGAAAGTGTTGGATCTAAAGGGGTGACATTTACTACGCCCACTCCAATCTAAACCAATTTGGTGAAGATGTTGGATGCTAAAGAGGTTTCATTTACTATTGCCAACTCAATCCAAAATATTTTATGCACGGTGCAACACACGAAAAATTGTATGCACACAAGCAATACTCCATACTCACACATGTGATGATCTATTAAATAAACTAAAATGTACTTAAATACTACAGTAGCCAAAACTGCATACCTATGGATTCATAATTAAACATTAACATATAAAAGAATAGTTTTATCACTATTAATCATTTTTTCTGTAAAAAGATGTTATTGGTTTCATACATTCTGCATTACATCTTTACAATTATCATAACTGGGTCGGCTCTATAGTTGTTTCACTGCATATGTATAGAATCTAGGCATTGCAATGATACAATCTTAGCATCAATCAGAACCCTCTCACCCCCATGAGTCAGGATTGTATTGCATGTGCAAGCTTAATTTGTGGTAGATGCAATATTTCTTCAGTATACCCAGGTAAGCGTTGAGGCAGTCTTATACAAATCTAACGTCACCATGTTCTTTTCAAGGTCTGCATGACAGGTCTAGTGAGTAAGGTAGTGCACTGTCCAGGGGACACTCATGGGGACCTCACAGGTGTGCTCGGGTCGGGATTGAATAAGTCGTCTATCAGGGCTTCCCAAGCTCTAGCCACCTCTACATTCCCTATCCCCCTCCTAGCTTCTCTCAACAATAGCCACCCCTCGCATCCTGCCCACTTCAACAGTTCCCTCCTCCATGAATGCAGCCTGGGACCCCCGGTGCCTTCCAATTCCTCGCTATCTCACGTTTAGCAAAGACAAACGCTAGGTCTTGAAATTTGCTTATGACTTTAGTCTTAGATGTGTGGGGGCACCATCCTAATAGGCAGTGGGCCGGGGTATATGGGACCTTTCTCTCGATAGTCTCCTACATTGCATATAAGACCCTTCCCACAACGCATGCAATCCCAGGCAGGCCCAAAACATATGGAGCATGTGCACCCTCTCTTCTCCGCAATGAGAACAGGCCACATTGGCTATCTGAAAGTATGTGCTCTGAGGTCAGTTAGGATCTTTGTAGGACATAATAATTAATGAGCTTGAAGCGCTCATTTCTGGAGACATTGGGTACTCTAGCTAATATGTTGTCCCAGTTCTTTGCTGAAATCGGGGTGTCTAAATCTGCTTCCCACTGAGAGCTCAATTTCTCCAGCGGGCGCTACTGATCTGCATGTAGCGCTCTGTACAGGCAAGACACTGCCTTTACGGTGCCTGCAGAGAGAGTCATAGAACAACATCTCTGCTGCGATGGTGGTTCAGTAGTTCCTGTTTGTCAATGTTTGCATATTGCTGTCTTGAGTGCTCTGTGCAGCAAGAAATGTCAGCGAGGTAGATCAAACTCCCTGCGGAATTCCTCAAAGGGGAGCAACTCTGCATCTCTATAAAGATCTCCCATCCTCGTCGCCCCAGCGCCAACCCAAACATCTAGGTCCCACCAGTTATCCCCATGGGGTAGTGCCCTCAGCAAGTCTAGAGGTAATTTAGGAGAATAGGGAATACTAACTCTGCATTTTTTGTAATCCTCAATGGCAGCACTTAGCCTGTATTTTGAATTCTCCCTGTCGGTCTGCCCACTCCAAGGAACACTTCTTGGAGATCAAGTAGCGGTGGTGCGAATGAGCCTGAGGCTCTGTCTCTGTGCCATCCACTTAATCAGCTACTGCAATTGGGCCGCTATATAATAGGACTAAAAGTCAAGAATCGCCAGTCCGCCCGCAGATACCGGTCGCTGTATTATTGTCAGCACCACTCTGTGTCGTCCCAACCCCCAAATATATATCCGGATCAGAGAGCCTAATTCCCTAAAGAACGCTTTGGGAATCCAAAGTGGAAGTGTGCCAAAATAATACAAAAGCTGAGGGAGCACCACCATTTTAAGGAGTGTAATCCTACCAGCTACTGAGAGCAGTAGAGTCTGAAGAAGGCAACGGATGTTCTCATCATCCGGAGAGATCCCCCGACATTTCCCTCGAAGAGGTCAGACCAGTCATGATTTATTCGGATCCCTAAATAGGGTAAGCACCTCGGCTACCATTGTAGCTGAACCAAGCCAGTCGGAGGGTGTCCAGTCTGCACCACAGGAAACAGCCTGGACTTCTGCCAGCTTACTTTCAAGCCACAAAATGAGCCAAACTCCTCTAGCAGAGAGCAGGCTCCTCTCAGAACCCCCTCCCCATCAGTCAAGAAAAGTAGCAGATTGTCCGCATGTAGCGCAATTTGATGAATAGTGTGACCCGCACTTAGGGTCATGTTTACGACCATTGGAAATTGCGAGTTGCAAATTGCGCCAAATTGTGAGTCGAAATTTCCAATGTACAACAGTGCCTGAGACACAGTTTGCCATTCCCAATGGGGTCGCAAGCTGCATGCCTCATGAAGATTAATGAGGCTGTCGCAATTTGCGGCCCCATTGGGAATGGCGGGCACTCCCAGGGATGGTAGCCTGCTGGTATCAGCAGACCTCCATGTCTGGAACTGCTTTTAAATAAAGCAGATTTTTTTATTGCAGCCCGTTTTCCTTAAAGGAAAACAGGAAGCATTAAAAAAAATGTAACTTTTCATTTACATTTTTTAAGGGCAGGCAATGGTTCCTGGGACCACTGCCTGCCCTTAAAAAATGTTTGCGTATGCATTCCCAAAGGGGAAGGGGTTTCCTAAGAACCCCTTCCCGTTTGTGAGTACTTTACCACCTTTCTGAGAAGGGTGGTAAACTGCGAGTGTTTTGCGATCGCAATTGGGGTCGCAAAGCATTCTAACATAGCTGTTGGGTTCGCTTTTAGGAAGGGAACACCCCTTCCTAACAGAGAGTAGCTAAACACTATTTTGCGGGTTGCAAATTATTTGCCACTCGCAAAATAGGTTTAGTACATGGCCCACAGGATTTTTGCATGCGCAAACAGGTATAAAACCCATTTGCACATGCAAAAATCTGTTGCACATCTGGCCCTAAGTCCCCTGTTAAATGGTCCAGATCTAGCTGCAACCGCTAGCGACTCCATAACAATAGCAAATAGCAGGGGGGAGAGGAGGCATACCTGTTGGGAACAGAGCTCCACTGGCCATCCCCTCGAAATAGTCCTCCCCGTGCGCACTCTAGCCATAGGTCTAGTATATAATAACTGGGTCCATTCAATAAAGTCCCCATCCAGTCCCTTGCCTACCATAACTTCATACAGATATTCCCACTCCAGGCTATCAAATGCCTTTTCTATGTCCACTGCAAAGTCTGCCACATCCCCGTCAGCCTTTTCTGTCTCCGTAATGGTTAATAATTGTCGAATATTCTCTGCCATGCTACGGCCCAGGATAAACTTTGCCTGATCTGCATGTATCAATTTAGTCATGAAGGGTAAAAGTCGGGTGGCCAAGATCTTGCTTAGAATTTTGTAGACTCTGTTGAGCATCCATAACAGGCGGTGTGCCGACCGGTCATAGTCAAGTTTATTCGGTTTCAAGATGGGAACTATCCCTGCCTCTCTGGTAGTGTCCGGTAGGAAGCCGGCCTCTTTAGGCGCTGCATAAAGGCCCACCAGTGGAGGCGTCAGCTCTGCAGAATACGTGACATAGAACTCTACTGGGAGCTCGCCTGTGCCTGAGTTTTTATTGCTCACCATATGTTTGATGGCAGAGGCAATCTCCTGAGGGCGTGATGTCTCCTCTGAGGTCCCTCGCTTCCTCCTCTGTGATCTGCTGCAGAAGAAATGTCATCAAGTGTGCCTGCTTCTCTTCCAGGCCACACGTGGGGGAGCTAGCATACAATACTGAGTAGTAATCAGCAAATATGTCATTGATCCCTTCCTGCGAGTATACTCTGGCACCCTCCGCATCCTCCAACTCCATAATCATTGAGCAAACTTTATTTGGGTTAGCTAGCCACGCCAATAGGGAACCAGATTTGTCCTGCCCAGCATGCCTTTTGTCTGTGTATTGTTTATAATCAAGACCTCGCAGCCGTTCTACCTGTGCTGCCACAGCTTCCCTGGCTGCCAAGAGGTGGGGTTGGAGCTCAGGATGGCCATGTCAACGGGTCTCTACATCCCTCAGGAGCCCCTCAGCAGCTTCTACATCGCTCAACAGTGAATTTTTACCTCCTTTGGATTCGGCTATACAATATCTTCTTGTCACTGCCTTAAAGGCATCCCATCCCACTTGTGGGAAAGATGCCGTATCAGCGTTTTCAGCAAAATTTTGAATTATTTTAGTCCTAATTGGCTCACAGAAGACCTGATCTTCTAACAATTCTGGTTTAACCACCACGTGGGAATCGACGTCCTGGGGTGAGCCCAACGAAGCGGTAGTAAAACAGGGTTATGACAAGATATAGTACGGGAGAGATACTCCACTGTAGAAACTAGACTGAGTATACTAGGGGTAGAAAGAAACAGGTCCAGCCGAACATGTACTTTGTGAAAAACAGGAATAGTCTCGCTCCTGTGGGTGGAGTCATCTCCAGGAGTCAACAAGTCCCCATTATTGTTCCGAATCTCTGAACGTTTTAGCTGTGTGGACAGTCTGGGAGTCGCAGAATCAACGGTGCGAACGAGCTAGTAAAGTGTCAGGCACGCAGTTAAAGTCTCCCCCAATTAAAGTCGCATCAGTTAAGAACAGCGCTAATCATCGTGAAAAATTTGCAAATAACCCACTTTGCTCCACAGTCAGGGCATATACATTCACTATAGTCATCTCTCGCCCTCCAGTCGCCCCCGCATTGCTACGAATCTACCTTCACTGTCTATCACCATGTCTACAAGCTGGAAGGGAACTCTAGCTCGAATCCAGATAAGAACTCCTCTGGCATAAGCTGAATATGTAGTGTAATATGGCGTAATGCCAGCCCCTCCATGTCAGTGAGGTGTGTCTCCAACAATAGCACTATTTATATCCCTCTTCTGTGCAGATAAGAAAACCCTTTATATCATTTTGCCATGGAGTTAACACTCCGATTGTTCCATGTTAATCACTTATATAAGATATTTGACCAGTCATAATAGTCTTGGGGGGAAAAGGAACACCACTCAGGACCTTCCATGATCTCCTGCCCCGCCCTCCTGGTATGTTCAGAGTAAGCACATAGGCTCGTATTGTATGACTCATCAAACCCCAATATGAAGAACAAAATCCAAAAACCCCAACTCCCCCACCCCAGGACGAGCTGAGTAACACCACCCATCCAAACAGCAAAAGAAATCAACAACAGTCGTGAAAGTTCATCCACAGCACTCGGTTGTGTGAGGGTGGTGGCTCATGAGTCTCCCAGCTAATCCAAACCCCATCCAGCTAATTTAAGTAGTGGTGAAGAAGCAACTAATAATAAAACTCCCCATATGCGCAGCAGGTGCACCTCAGGATAACCAATACGGCATGTAAAGTTTCAAATACCCCCGCCCGTTACCAGTTCAGCAAGTGTCTCAGATGATGTCATCCGCTGTTCTCGGAGTCACTTTGGGCATCCCCAGGTTCGAGCTCTCTGAAGCATTAGATTTAGGTTCTGACTCAGATTCTTGGGTGAGAGAGCTCTGTCCTGGTGCCCCCAGTGCACCTGCTTCCCACTCAGCTGGGCCATGATTTCCATCATCTTCAATAATCCCAGTTGTGCCTCAGCAGGAGGAGAGGATGGCAGAGCTCCGCCGCAACCACTTGCGATGGAAACCAGGCCGATGCTGTCGCCATCGTTCGTCACCCATGTCTGTTTTTGATCTGCTCTGGTCTGCCAGCTAGTCCCACACCTTCTGCGGGGAGTGAAAAAACTGCGCACCTCCTAGGGTCACCATTCGCAGTTTTGCCAGAAACAACATTGCATATTTGAAGTCTAATTGTCATAACTTCCTTTTATCATTATTAATATTTTATACATATTTACTACCATTCCTAAACGTTGAACAAAAAAATAAAATTTTAGTACAGAATTAACAATCATATAATTAAAAAATATATAAAACCAATTTTTAAAATATTTTTTGTAAAAACAAATGAAAATTAATACATTTTAGAAAATATATTTCTAAAAAACAAAACTTATTACAGTACTAAACAGATTAAAAATCTGATTATTTAATTTTTGTTAGTAACTTTTTCATCAACAAACTAATAAATAAATATACTACAAAACATAAATTTCTACATCATATATGCATATTATATTTTATATATTATATTTGTAAAATTTACATTCACAATACTTAAAATTAAAAATAACCGAAATATAAAAAATATAAATCTATCAAAAATATTTTTATAATAAAATAATTTTCAACATTAAAAATACCTTAATTTCTTTTTCTAATAAACATCTTTTTATTAACAGTTTGGTTAAACAAAGACAAAGAAAAGGCATTACACCTAGAGCACATCAAGGCAGCAGTATTGCATTACATTGCAACTAACTAAGACCACCAATAATTGTATAAATGTTTCATACATCATTTGTGGCAGTTGGGACATCGAAGGGCGTAAAATAGTCCAGGGAATACCAGTTCAGCTAATTCAGTAAGACAACATTCAAGATAATAGAAGTAAATAAAACAATGACATGCACTAAAAAAAAATATATATATTGTGCTCTAGGTTGAAAGTTACCATCTATCGCACGCAATTGCCCCAGGAGGACCCAGGGTGAGGAGTCAAGAGATAAAAGGAGGCAACATGGGTTTTGGACTAGATGTAAGAGCTCAATCAAATAGCTGGAGTGCTTTAAGTCTAAGATGTGTGAAACAGGAATGCTCCAGACGCGAGAAGTATTGTATGAGAGGCTGTCAGGTGCGAGTAAATTTCCCCTCCATGCAAGTGATTCTATGAGAGAAAAGTTCCGTGGCTAGGACTTGCGACATGCGTGTATACCATTGCGCTATTTGAGGGGCATTGGGATTTTTCTAATGTAAAGCTATTAGTTGCTTGGCAGCACCCAACATGTGGCTAATTAAACACCATTCAGCATGGGTCATGGCTTGCATGCAGACACCAAAGATTACCGTCGAGTATGAATCCGGGAGCGGGAAGCATATCGTCCCCCTGATATGGCTAAGAATTTCTTTCCAGAAGGATGTGATGCTTGAGCAGGACCACCAAATGTGTCGGAAGTCTCCTAGTGCCAAAGTGCAATGCCAACAACGTGGTGAAGATAGTGCGTAATTGTGTCAATGTGAGGTATCAGCAATTCATTACTTTATCTGCCATCTCACATTGTGGCATGCTGTTATGAACCCGAGGGATATCACGTCAAAGATGTAGAGATTTTTTGATTGAGAGTCATCTTCATTGCGTTTAAATGACCCAGCCATAAAACCTGAAGGGGTTTCCAACTGCAAAGTTTTCCAAGATGGATTTCCGAGATTCCGGCTAGTTGGCTATTGCCACTATAGATAAAGTTGGTGTGAGACATCAGCCCAGATATTTAATGGAGTGTGGGGCTCATTGGAAGGGTGTGAGGGACTTCAAAGCTGGTAGATCACGGGAGGGATACTTACATGTAACGCTTGGGACTTAGACATGTTGATTTTGAAGCTCGAGACCTTTTCAAATGCACGCAAAGTCTGTGCTAGCGCCGGAAGGGATGTCTTGGGCTGGGCAAGGGTAAATAAGAGGTCATCGGTGAACAAAGCAATTTTATGGGTTCGTCCCCCAAAGGGTATGCCTACAATGTCCTCAGTTTGTCGGATGATAACCGCCAGGGGCTCTACTGCTAGAGAAAATTGAAGGGTCAAGATGGGGCAGGCTTGCCTGGTGATAGTATGAGACAGGCTTCCATCAACGTGGATCCCAGCAGTAGGTATAGCGTAGGAAGACATTATTCTGAAAATCATTGCAGGGCCTAGACTTAGCGAATATTGTCCACCCCCTGCCTGGTATGTATGAAGCCAACTTGAGCTGGGTCTATAAGACCTGGGAGTAGGTCTCTGATTTGCTAGGATTTTAGTATACAGTTTTGTGTCTGTGTTTAAGGCGCAAAGATAAGGGCCTTTGCCTGGTTTTTTAATCAACATGATCTCTGCCTTTGACATGGTGGGGATGAGTCCCGAGGTGGCTGTAAAGGAGTTGAAAAGAGCCAACAGGTGGTCTTGTAATTGTGGAAGGAACCTACAGTAAAAGGCCACCGGAAGACCATTGGGGCCCACAGTTTTGCCAAGGGGGAGGCTCTTCAGGGCACTTTAAAGCACCTCCATAGAGATAGGGGCCTCAAGCAATTACGAGTGAAGCAGCTCAAGTAAGTTCCATCAACAGCTTGCCAAGTAGTTGTCTATGGCATCCTGAGGGGCTTCGTCACCACTGTAAAGGGTGTGGTAGGTGTCCTGGAACACATGCTGTTTGGCTACCTCCGAAGCAGCCCAGCTGCCTGTCACAGTCTGGATCTCAGGGATATGGGTGCAGGCTCGTTGCTACTGAAGTTTTTATGCCAAGAACATTATTATCTTATTGCCACCCTCATAACATCTTTGTCTGAGTACAAGCAAGGATAGTTCTGCCTTGTTAGTACGATGTGCCCATATCTGACCCCTCAGTAAAGTCAAGCGCTGTTATTGCGCCGGGACGGGTGGAGTAGTCAAGCCGTTCCAGGTCCTTGATGTCAGCTGCCAGACCTGTCTCAACTAGCTTGGCCTCCCGTGTCCAGGCAATAGAAATTGTAGTGATAGCACCTCTAAAAATTCCCATCCCAGAGCGAATGAGCCGAGATATCGGGGTGCGAGTTGGCCTCGAAATAGTTTGCTATCTCTTTCCGGATGTCCTCAACATCTACAGGGTCACATAGGAGCTGCAGGGGAAGGCACTAACGCAAACAGAATTGATTTATCTTCCCAATTCTAGACCAAGGGGCTGAGTACCAGTCTGGTGGTCCACGGACCACCAGACTTGTAGGAGTATGGCGTGGCGGTCTTCCAACCACCCTATTATGACTCGGTCCCTGGTAGTGGCACCGCAGTCTTGAGGCCACAATTTCAGTTTCCTCTCCACCATGGTTTTCATGGTGGTTCCTACTCCATGATAACTGAGGTGGAGAGGAAACAAAGGGGACAATACAGCCCCCCCTGTAGCCTCGGGTCATGTGGTGCAAGCACAGGGACACATGGTATGCCCCCCTGTGTGCATGCAACCTAGTATCTGCACGGCATGGACTGCAGCAGTTCTGAAGCTTGTTAGTGACTGGGCTTAAGTCTCTGTGGTGTCTTAAGGTGGTGGGTGCAAGGTCCTAAAATAGCTGGTGGTATGGCCCTTGTATACCTGATATGCCTTCTTCTGGGAGTCTTGCAGGATTGTCCCCATCTAAAAAAAAAAAGCACTTGTGTGAGGATGTCAGGAGGAAAATCTAGGCATCCCGGGGCGCCACCCGATGTGCTCTGTCAAGCATTGGCGGGAAGTCACCTGGATCCCCATTAAAAAATAATTTTAACAAAAATTATAAAATTAAAAGTTTTTCATTCCAAAAGAGTAAAATTATTTTACATTGTATAATTGGATTTCCAAATAGTTTAATTTTTCACATGTATTTATCATTTAAATATTTATTTTGATATTAACAACACACTACTTTTTTAATGTGATATATTAATATACATTCTAATAAATTATACGTCATTATTTATATTAAAAAAATTAATGTAACTAAATGTAAGCATTTACAATATTAATTTGCATATCACTAAAATAGTTAAAATTACGTTTTCATTAAAATATGCACCTTTTAAAAATCTTACAAACCATTATCCCCTAAAAACGCAATATCTTGCTGCTAAACAAATTATATATTCATTATTTTTAGACATTAATACAACTAAAAACATTTCAACAATTTCATACAAACTAAATTAACTTACTAAAAACACAAAGGAAAAAAATGTAATAAACATCTATTATCAAACACACTGGAATAAATACAAGAAATTACAAATGATATAACATGCAACAATATTTTCTAAATCGATATTTTTACAACTGTATTAAAATACACTTAGAATGCTATTCTTACATTTGATACTCCTGTTGACGATGTTTTGACATCCTGATATTGTTGACATAATATTTTTGCATCACAATATTTTTTATTCAACATTTTGTCCAAACACCATTTGAGTACCTCAGTCTTCCTAGGGAATAACTGGGGACTTGAATCCAGCATTCTCTTGAACCCAAGTTCTGAAGGTGATTCAAAGGATCAGGGAAGCTAGCCTCCTGACGTCCATAGACAGATAAAGGACGTGAAGGGTGTCTTGGAAGATGAAATTGCGGCCAAAGAGACTGAACTTCTGAAACCCTCACTGAAAAGAATTGTTGAGCCTCTCTCCACTGGTATCTGTGCTATGCTGCCCTAGAAGCATTCCACGGAAGTTTGGGAGTTTAGGTGGGATCAGGAGAAAATGTTCTGTTTCTGAAAATGTGGGAACTTTTTAAGGAGGACCTGGATAAGGTGCCGAGGCTGACCAATAAAGGCACACTCTGGACCCGCAAGATTTCCTAGTTTGCATGGCTTGGGACATTTTGTAGAAACATTTCAGGTTCAGCTGGGCCATGGAAATCAGCTCTTGTATTGTATAGAAAATGGGCATGTGTGCCCACTTTGTGCACCTCCAAGGGACTTTGGAATTACAAAAGATGCTGCAGATGTTTGTGCAGCCCCTTCTGTAATACTGAAAGCACAGACGCTCTTGTAACGCCAAGGCTATCTCAAGAGGGCATTCCCTCATGTGCATATCTCTTTGCCTCTGCACCCACGCCATATTCTTGACTTGAGCACACAGGCAAAGAAGCCATTAGGAGGTGCACTAACAGTGCGCCCCCTGAGGGCAGTCCACTGGTGGGACCAATGGAGGTCCAATGGACCCCTGAGACATCTCCCTGCAGTCAGGTGCAGTCACTCACTGCACCTGCCTGCAGGGGGATCTCTATCCCCTCTTAAAGTGTAGGCGGGTGCTGCCTGCACAGTGAAACATGGAGTGGATGATTAAAGCAGCTGGTTTGTACTCCACTGAATGTGCTGCCACAAGGCACCCCTAAGTTTTTTGCTGCCCTGAGAGCAGCATATTGATTGTAATCCGATGGATGCACTGTTCATGTTGGCACACAGCGCACCTGTTTAAAGGTGCACTGTGGTGTGGTGGAAACATGAACAGAGTGCCTGATACCTAATGTCCAGGTATCCAACTTTGTGAAGTCCTGCTCAGCCGCAGCTCTCGATAATGACTTACTGAAAGATATTGATCTATGAAAAAGTGATGTTTGCACCAATAAAAACCACAAGAACATGAAAAGCCAGCAAAATGACCTCAGCAGTGAAGCAACATTGCCAGCTACTCCTATATGAGTATGTGTAATGGTTGAGATGCAATAAGTTAAAAAAGTGAAAAAGTGGGTCTATGCAGTAAGCCCGGACAAACTACATGTGAGGGAGGGCTGCAATATGTGGTGTGGCTCAATTGCACATCATGGAGACATAAATCCCCCCCCCCCCCCACACGCATGCCTCACAAATGCACAGGCAACATATAGTTAACAATTAGCAAATCCAAATTTGAGGTTGGCACATGTGTGCCACCTGTTTTATGAAACTCAAACATGTCTCTCATATTCTGTGGAGAGAGGGTAGAAGGACCAGAGAGCGGATCTGAGTACAAGCTTGGAAATCTTTGTCATGTCAGTGTAAAACATATCCATCAATCAAATTCTATATTGCAATTTGCCAGGAGATGAAAATCCATATGTCTATGACCAGCATACATCGCTATGACTTACCATCTCCTTCTCCTCACTGAAGTATTTACATCAAATACAATACCTGATAGTAAAAACAAGAATGCTAGAAAAGCATAGATCAGAAGGCACACAAAACAATCCAAACATATTCTTTAATGTCACCAAATGTACACAATGTACTGTTTTAAAAAAATCCTCATTCTGAAATGCAACGTTTGTAAAAATATGCATTTATTTTTAATTTCTTTAATTTTGAATAGACGTTCATCCATCCAGCAAGCCCATGTCTTGTTCAGGATTATTGGTTTTGATTCATATCAATTTCCTGTCTTGTGTATACCCCACTAAGACTCCCAGTGACATACATTTCTTATTCCCGGTGGCCCAGTGTGCTTTAACCAGCCATCCACACGGCTGCAACTGACCTCGTAGTAGGACACCATGATTCCTTTAAAATATCTTCAAATATGAGCAACACCAGTTATTTCTGTACGCCTACCATCAAGTCCATCGCATGTTTTTGCCAAACCTATAAGTTAGTACTCAGATCTAATGTGTGAAAATGAGGTAGATGTCTTAGACTCTTCTTCTTATAGAACAGTTTACTTAAAACAAATAAATACCATTGTCCAGTATCCTTAACTGTGCTTATTACTAGGGGCTTTTCCACAAAATCCTTAGCTTGATATAAAACAGTTGCATATTATCAGGAGGTATATTCTGCTTGGCAGAAATACAGTTTCATATGCCACTAGAATACCCATAACTTTCTAACAAACTTAGAGTCCAGATAATAAAGCTTAAAGCCTAGTAACTGGTAACCACAGAAAGACTCTTAATGTGGTGTTTAAGAGTGGATATTACTACACTGCATTCACCACATCTCCATCTGTATCTACTTTTCTCATTGTCTGTGTTGGTAAAGAATGCAGTCTAGGCGTAATACAGAATCATTTGGATAAAATAAAGAAATCTGAGCAACGGGATTACCTTACTCAGTGCCACTCATTGCCACTGCTTGACACTTGGCAGTCACAGCCACTAATCCAGAGAGTGTCCAGAACTGTGTTCATATTGTTTAGTGCCCGTGTGGTGTATATAGGCTCCCAATTACCTGAATGTTGTCTATGACTGTTATAGAAAGAAAGCAGAAAAAGCCATTTCATGGAATTGACTCGGGGAGATTAGGCAGAACATGTCCTACTTAATTGTCCAGAGACTTTACTAAACATGCCTCCTCCTAGGCCCAATTTTGGTCACATATGTACAGTAAAAGTGAATTGATATATACCCTGTTACTGTAACACCTCAGTTAACACTATTTCTAGATATCAGACACTTTAGAGGTTCTATTGACAGTCAAATAATAGTAATTTAACTGGACATCTTTTGCGTTTGCCCCTTTTTTCTCTAGTTACATATTAAGTATAAGTGCAAGGTTCAGATCTTCCTACTTCCATAGTCGCAGAGGAAGCAGGGACGCAATAATTCCCCAGATCAACAAACTATCACTGGATGTCATCGGCATAGAGGTGGAATTTGACTTGTGATGTCTAAAGGTGGTCATGAAGTGATTTATTATAAATGTTAAAAAGGACTGAGGACAGATAAAAAAACCTAGGTTACCCCATACAAAATTGTATATTGGGAAGAAAACACACCCCACAGAGCAGCTATCTTGTTTCCCAAAAATGATAACAAATAATATATCTGCTGCCAGACAACCCCCACAACCTCCAGAAACAAGATGTTGTGGTTGATGGCTTTGAATGCAGCAGAGAGATTCAATAGTATGAAGAGAGCAGTATCTCTGTTGTCCAAGATGTCCAGTATTGCTCTCTTCATGTCTAGCAGGGCTTTCTCAGTACCTCCAGTGGAACTAACCCCTGACTGCTATGTCCCAAGAAGATTTCCTGCTTCAATGGACACAGTGCTATGTTTAATATGAGTAGGCTTTGGGTCTTGTTTTAACCAGGACCAGTTTCTTGAGCAGGAGGGATACCCAGACCTTTTGTTCACTCCTTGGTTACTTTCCCTGTCCTTAATTAACTGTTGACCAGAAAAGTTAAAGGCAGAACATGGACATTTAGTCAACCCTTTACAATTTTGGGTCCCTGAGGCACACAGTGGTGTTGCGATTATTAGCAATCATTAGCGATTATTGGCAATCAAAACAGTTTTTTTGCTATTGATATCCTTAAAGCTAAAGAGTTTCCTGCCTCTCACTGAGATAAAAGAGACCTAATTAAAGGTCATTGAGAGAGCAGTGAGACGTTTTCTTCCTCAGCAGAGACTGTTTAGAATTCTACTAGGGAACTAAGGGCCAGCTGTATCAAGTGTTTTCCCGTTTGCAAACGGGCTGATTCACAGAATCGGCCCGTTAGCGAACGTGAAAAAGCCTTTTGGGATGTATCATTACCTATTTTGCGAATGCATTTAGAGAATCGCAATTTGTGATTCTCTAAATGCAATGCAGGAAGCGCTTTTTAAATTGCGATCCTGCTTTAAGGAATCGCAATTTACCACCAACTTCAGGTTGATGGTAAATTGCAAATCCTTAAAAAAATGCACAATTTTGTATTTGCCCCTGGGGCATCTATGTGCGCCACATGTGCACAGATGCATATTTCAGGGGTGCATCAGGGTGTCCTGTTGGCCCCCATGCACCCTTGAAATTGCATGCAAAATTTGCGAGTACCTATTGGGTACTCGCAAATTGCACATGCAATTCCTATTCATTCCTATTGGCCTCTAGGCCCATAGAAATTAATGGCAATTTGCGAGTCGCAAATAAGCAATGTGTAGGAATTGCAAAAAATTTGCTGAAACCTACATACATTGCATTTTGCGAGTCTATAATAGAGAATTGGTAAAATCCGCTATTATAGACTCGCAAAATCCAATTTTTATACATCTGGCCCTAAGCCTGTGACATCTCTCACCACCTTCTGAAGGCTTTGCTTTTGATCATTGGTCATTGGTGGCCTAGGTTTTAATTTTCAGCATCTTGAACAATTCTTTTGGTGTTTTTCTTACCTGCTGTATAATTTTTCTTCTCCAAAATAATTTTTATACAATTTTTGTAGTTTTATTTAACTTACATCGGTTTTAAGCTGATTGACGTTATGCCCTTTTCTTTCATGTTTCTTTAGTCAATGCTTTTTTCGCTTTGGTTATGAACCAATTATTGGATTTCTGAGGTTTTTTTGCTTTGACTAGGTAAACAGAGAGCACACTGCCCACAAATTTCCCAAGCATAGGATTGTAACTGGCGTATATCAGGTCACCCATTAATTCAGTGGAGTGTGCTAATGTGGTCATGTTTTTGTAAATCCTCTATTTATTGTGTTCATTGGGGTGAGTAGTCTGATATGGGGGCAGGAACAGATAGAGAAAAGCAAATCCTCATGATTGGTATAATCCAGGATCAAAGTGCCAACAAACAGAACTAGAGAAGGGTTAGTCAAATATCAGTTCAGGTGGTTGCCTGGCCCCCACTGAACTACCTGATCCATCCGCCTTGTGGCATGTCTTGGTCCTCTGACCAATACGGTCTGGCCCTTTCAGACCTGCCACACTCTGTGACCCCTTCACCCTCTCTAAAACAACCCAACCTCTCTATTGTTTTTTTTCCCTCTTGTCTCTTTATTGTATCTTTTGTCTCTTTCTGTCTCTTTTCCTGCTGTTTTTGCACTTTCTGCCTTGCTTGGTGTCAGCTTTCTCTTGCTTTCAAACTTCTTTGCTTCCCTCTTTGCTACCCTTTTTCCCCTTCGCGAATCTCTCCACATGCCACCTCCCTATGGCCCTCAAACTGGCAGCCGCCGCACTGAGGCACTCCAAAGGCATACCCATCTGTGCCCATCTGAGCCATGACCGCATCTAGTGCCATGACCTCTGGCTTGCAGCCATCCACTGTTACCACAGACTTTACTCCTTGGCCAAAGCCCTCAACTCAAGTGTTCACACATCCCTGCATTGCACCCAGGCCTCCCCCAATCAGACAGAAGGCACATTCTCATGCTCCACATCCCACTTTGCATACCCAAACCACCCATCACCACTATCAATAACAAGCATCTCGCCCGAAGCCTCACAAATTGTACTACAAACACCACCTCACACAGCAGACATCCCTCCCTCATTTGTTGCTTCCTCAATGCCTGCTCCTTTATCAATCACATCATTGAAGTCTGGTACCTCATGCACGATCTCTCTCCATACCTACTATTCCTCACAGATAACTGGGTTAACCCAGCCTTGGCCCCAGGATTGCAGTTATCACCCCACCCGGGTACAAGATCATGAGGTAAGACAGAACAAACAAACCAGGAGGCGGGGTAGACTTCACCAACTGCTAAGAAATCAACTTCATCATCACCTCTGCTGACACCAGCAGTGGGTTGGAAGCCTAGCATTCAAAATCATTACCCCACACGCCCTAACCATAGGGGGAGTTCAACGATAGTGTCACCCTCCAGACTCAGATCTAACTCATCAGCTCATCACTCATCTGGCTCTAGTGTCCAACTCATTCATCCTACTTGGTGACCTCAACTTTCGCCTAGAAGATCAGACTGACTTCAACTTCACAATTCTGTGTGAAGACTTCAGCTTCCTTGGACTCACTCAATGGGTGAACAACACCTTTCTCATGGCTGGACACCACCATGAACCCATCTTTGCCAAGTTCCCTGACATCATGGTAGACAGGCCCATCCCATTTATCTGGAGTGACCACATCCACCTGCCCAGTCAGCCCAGAACTGCCAAAACCCTGATCACCCTACATCAATGGGGAAATATCCCCAAGGGCAAATGGATCTCTGAGCTCTGAACATATTGCCCCCCATCATTCCAACCTATCATGCACCATCTCTAACTTTAACATATGGATAACATCCAGTGCAGTCTCAAGAGTCCCTCTGAAAACCTCCTTTAAAGCCTGAGGCCAGTTGGTAAACTGAGAACCTATGACTCGCGAAGCATCACTACAAGCAACTGATGTGATGCTAGTGACAATCTCAAAACAACACTGACAAAGCCTCTGAATCTACCATCAGTGCCTCAAAACCACAATGTTTCTAGTACTCTCCGACAGGATACACAACAGCTCCAACTCTTCCAAATAAATCTTCATCATCATCAAAGAATTCACATAACACACGAGCAAGATGGTCAACCCCCCCCCCCTTCAGGACCTCCTTTCCAACTATATCTCAGAGAAAACCAAAACCATCTACACCAACTTCACCCCACATCCATTCCAGACCACTCCTCCCCTCAACTTCCACCACAATAAGTCCAGCACCACCCTGGAAACCACCACGAGCTGTTGGCAGGCAATCACCACAATAGAAGCCACCAATAGCATGCAACCCCCACTAAGACCCATGCCCTCACTACATCTTTTCCAAAGTTCTTGATCCCCATCTGCACACATCCCATCTCATCACTTCCGCACTCAACTGAAGGCTCGCCACCTACCAGGTTCATGGAAACACACCACCCTCCTACTTCTCCTCAAGAAACCCTTGGTAGAGCCCCAGACCATGGCCTACTACAGGCCCATTTCCCTGCTTCCATAACCAGCCAAAATCCTTGAGAAGCTTATTGACTCTTGCCTGGCCAATCACCTTAAGGCAAACCATCTCCTAGACCATTCACAATTAGGCTTCAGACTTAACCACAGCACCAAGACAGCCCTCATCGCAGCCACTGACGGTACCCGCCTCATAATGGACAAAGAAGACACAGCAGTCCTCATTTCTTTAGATCTCTCGATGGCCTTCAAAACTGTCTCCCACTCCATCCCCTTTCAAAGTCTCCATAAGGCCAGAGTCCACGGCCCAGCTCTGTGATGGCTAAGCTCATTCATCTATGATTGCACCCAACCAGTCAACTTAGCCCCATATCTGTCTAACGCCACAGAGCTCATCTGAGGAGTACCCCTCGTATCCTCCCTGAGCCCCACCTTGTACAATATCCACATGGCCTCTATCCCCAGCATCTTCCATTCCCATAGCTTCAGTATCATCTATGCAGACAACACCCAATTGATACTCTCCTTCTCAGAAGACACATCAACCACCGAAGCCAACTTTGTTACATGTGCACCCAGTAGCAGACTAGATGAGCAGGAACTACCTCAAAACTCAATAGCAACAAAACCAAAGTAGTTCTTTTTGGCAACGACACCTCATGCTGGTCCCCAGCCTGGTGGCCTACCAGCTAGGACCCATTACCCCCACCCCAACGCCACCAGGAGCTTGGACATAATGATTGACAACCAAATCTTTATGGCCAAGTGACTGAACAAGGTTGTATCAACCAGTGTTCAGAACCTCAAACACCCACCAGACCGTGACACAAGCCCTCATCACCAGTAGACTTGACTAAGGCAACTTCCTCTATGTTAGCATCATAGCCCAGCTCACCAAAATTCTTTAAGTGGTTCAGAACACGACCATCAGACTCACACTCAATGCTCCCTCTTCCAGCACCACACACACACACACCTAGAAAACGTAGGGTCATTTTACCTCAAAGCCTCATCCATTTCCACACCCCCACTAGACACCTCCACTCAGCCAACCTACTGATCACCCATGTATCCTGCATCCAGTGAGTCAAAGCTGGGGGAAGGTCTATCTCACACATTGCCCCTAAGCTTGATGCAAGCACCTGTTCCCCATCAAAGCTGCCAGCTCTATCCTTAAATTCTGCAGGAAACTGAAGGCCTGGCTCTTCCGAAAGGCCTTCCCCAGTCTGTCCAGTCAGCTCTTTCTCTGGTGCCAGGATACTTTCTCGGGTAATATGCTTGCCCTATAAATAATGATGTGTGTAAGAAATTTGAGGTCTTGGTCGATGCCAAACCTTAGAAGGGTAGTCCTGCACTCCTACTGCTTCCACAAGACCTACTCAGGGTCTTCCACAAAACCTACTCAGGGGTCCATGACTGGTTTACAAAATATAATAACATTAAAGTTAATAAAGTAAGTAGAAATAAAGAAGCAAAACTGAAAATTTGAAATGCTTTTCTATTTTTGATTGTGATTGTGAATGTTTCAATATTTGAACATTTGTTTGGTGTATACTTCTATTTATATTTTTGTATATTGTTTGAGGATCAAATCACAGAAACTTCTTAGGTCAGGGATCCCCGGATTCCAGTAATGATTCAGTGGGGTTCACAGCAGTCAAAAGCATAAGAACCACTGCTATAGAGGACACCAATATAATTCCTGCTGAAACAATTGCTTTAATGCAAGATCCTGAATGGTCATCCTTATTGGTGCTACTTTTTGTCTTATACATAATGTCTAGAACCAATAGTTTCAGGTGATTGATATATCTGGGAAATATCCATGCCCTGGAATGATCCCCACTGGTGATGTGAGTTTCACTGCTACCCTTCAGGGTGTTTTCTAGCAGGTTCCGTGAATTCTGAACCCATTTAATGAAGGTTGTCGTATCGTGATGATTTTGGTATCAGCGAACCGCGACTGAGAAGTGCGGTATGCGTAAGCGTTTTCTTCATGCTACACCGATGGATTCACTGTGTATTTGACGATCTAGTCTGCACCCGTGGGTTCCATTTTGTGCATAACCACCATTTTGTGGTTGCCCTCACATAGGCTAATGACTACAGGATGACTGTGGCCAAGCGAGCCTCTAGGGACGCATACACCTTAGTTTGAGCTCGTGTTGACTTCAGTTTGACCTGAGTCAACTGACCCTGTTGCCCGAGGCTAAACTTGTTGAGCCAGTACCTTGTTAAGCAGCTGGTCAGATAGAGATCAAAGAGCAGGACATTATTGATTCTATGGCACACGCACACACCCCTCTATCTTTCTCCTCATCTGTTTCTGCTCCTTACTTTTATGGCCTTATGGCCTAATTATTGATTTGGGTTGAGGTCTTTTATGGTGGGCCCGTCCGGCCTGTTCGAACAAGAATGCTGGATTTTTACCTTGTCATTGGCGATGGGTTGGATAACTGAAAGTGGGTTTGTCGTTATGTGATGCCTCTGTAAATATCATCCTCTGATTGGTCAAATTTGTGAGTAATTGATGCTAGCCAGGAACGTGGTTTTTGGCATAAAAGACGATGCTCCGCTCTATTATGTTGAGCAGTCTCCTGAGAACATACACCGTGTTGTACTTCTAGGACCTCTGTCACTGGCTGCAGCTAATAAAATTGATCTTTGATGTCAACAGAAGAATCCCGTGTCTCTGTACTCTAAGACAGGTGAACCCGAAGACTTCGGGCGTGTCCCCTGCGCCGCTGGGTTTAAATCCCGGTTCTTCAGGAAGTGATCTCCAAAGACCTGTGTGGAATCCAAAATCTATTTGTCAGACACAATTGGATGCATTATCCAAATACCCTTTGTGTGTCTTCTGTTTAACTTGTGTTACATTAAGTGCTTTTCTGAGCTGCATAGGTGATTCTAGATTTTAAAAGATGTATTGTATTGGTAGTATTTTACTGGCACATGCATCAACAATGCCATTTGCGATTACTTATTAGCGAAAAATAAGGATTCGCTAATAAGGAATAGCAAAAAGCTATGCATGTAGAAATCGCTTAGATTACCTCTCCAGTCATTCCTATAGGCCTAAAGGCCCATAGGAATGAATGGGAAGACATTCTCAATTTGTGATTCTCAATTAGAGGATCGCAAATTGAGAATGCAATTTCAAGGGTGCCAGGGTGTCAAAAGGACACCCTTTTGCACCCCTAAAATCTGCATATGAGTACTTCTTGCACGCACACATGCCCCAAGGGCATGTGTGTGTGTAAAATGGAACTTTGAAAAATGCACTTTAGTGCATTTTACAAAGTTTTTGCAAATTACCATGAAGTTCAACTTCATGGCAATTTGCTCCCCCTATTAGCGAAATCGCTAGTTCTTTTACTTTAATGCATTGCATTTAAGGAATCTCAATTTGCGATTCCTTAAATGCAATGGCAATTTAAGTAATCGAAATTTAGAGATTACTTAAATTGCGATTTTTGCATTTGGGATGATACATACCGGTCGCAAAGGGGTAGATTCTGAGAATTTTCCCCTTTGCGACCGGTTTTTGATTTGATGCATGTGGGCTTTTGTTTGATTATTTGTCATTAGCATTATTTTTTGTTTGATTTATAACATTTATTATTATTGCACCTTAAAACTCAATTGTATCTGACAATGCTGCACGCTATCAAATTAAATACATACAAATTGGAACGGTGCATTAAACATGCAGTACTTTAAGGAACTTCAGGCCTGATGTACAAACTTATTTTGTGTTTGCAAACTCTGCGGTTCTCTAACCAGGTGCGTTTGCAGAATTTGGGCCTGATTACGAGTTCGGCAGTAAGGGAACCGCTGTCGTAGCGGCATCGGATTCCCCACTGCACAGTTGCCTGTCTGTCCGCCAAATTACGATGTTGGCAGTCTGTTGAAGAAAAGACTTCCAGAGTCCCGCTGCCACCAGTCATTCGCAGACCGCCATGATAGCGGTAGGGGGAAAACATCTGTCAGAAGCCAGTGCAGACAAGCTGACTGCCATCGGAATTATGAGTTGGTTTTCCGTTGAGCTGACAGTAGCGGGAAGAGAGCCTGCTTTGATTCAGCAGAATTGAAGGAATTGGGGTGCATATACACCCATTTCCTTTTCATCCCTTCAATATCCCACGTGGAATCCTTCCTCCAGGGCCCTCCTTCACAGCAGCATCTTGACCCTAAAGAAAATTACCCTGTTGGTGCAGAAATCCAGGTGAGTCCATTTTGCACTATTTACCCATTGACTGGGCTGGGCACATATGGTCCGGACTCCAAGAATGGGAAAGTACTCGTACTAGGTATTTTTTCATGTGTTATGCATATGTGTACATTTATCACTTGTGCAGTCAAAATATACATACCTGCATCAACACACATGAAGAAATATTTCCCGCTGTCAGAAACACCGCTGCCGGCCTAGCAGTGACATCGTAATACGGTGGGTAGGAGACCGCTGCGACGGCGGTATGGCAGTACGACCACTAAACGCGTAATCATGCCTTACGTTTTAACTATGCACTAGGAGTCAGCAATCTTTTACTGACCCCTAAAATCGGTTTGTGCATGGATGCAAATTTACAATTTGGAAGAGGAGTGTTGTAGGGTTCCCATTCAAATTCCAAAACGGTATGCAATGTATCAATGATTTGGGACTGAAATCCAGATGCATAAAATTGAAATATTACTGAATCCCAATTTGAGGTGGTAATACATACAGTCTCTAAAAAGAAACGATCTCCATGGCTGGGCAGGAGGCAGTGGCACACAAAAAAAATCAAGGCAATTTTCAAACAATTTCTTTTTTTTAAAGTAAGCTTTTTGAAATGTGGCACCATTTCCTTTAAGGAAAACGAGCTGCATTAAACAATGTTTATTTAAATGCAGTCACAAACATGATTGTCTGCTGACCCCAGCGGGCCACCATTCCTGTGATCGTTCCAATCAGAGTATGTTACAATTTGTGACCAAGCACATTAATATTCATGACTCTTCAACTGAGCCTTTCATTTCCTGAACTATCAAGTCTTCTAAGTCATTTGGTTCCACATTCCACGTTCTTCCAGAATAACCATCAGTAGGTCGCCCATGATGAACTCCCTTAATCCGCTTTCTGGTGTCTTGTCCTCTTCTCAATCTATAGATTGGCTTCTACTGGGCTTTCTGTACTTCTTAGCAACAGTGCTTCTTGGTCTTATTAGCATTATGTCCTCTCCAAGCATTCATTAGTATGTGATGAATCATCATACAACAGTGGTCTCTTGCCCTCTGTGAACTTTTCATGGGCCTAGAACATGAGCATGTACTTCACCTCAGTGTACTGTAGTTTCTTTTTGTCCTCTTCAGATAACTTCTAATACTTCTCTAATAGTTCGAGTTGATATGTGAAGTTTAGAATTCTGGTACCTAACAGGTTTGAGACTTGGTTTCTAGGTGCATGTAATATGGCATATATGCCTCTGTAGTTTAAATCTTTTGCTTACAGGGCTTGGGGTTAGGGGCGGGTATTCCATGCTACCTACTTGGTGATCTTGTTTTCAATAAGGAGGGTTAAACTAAGCCCTTATTACTCTCCTCATAAGGTAGAGTAGACACTTACCTTTCAGAGCTCACAGATGTTCCCTCTATATTGACAACGCCATCTGCCACCTTTCAGAGATCACATTTTATTCTTCTACTTTGTACTTGATGGGCACTGCTTTGCACTAAATCACTTTATTACAGATGAGTAATTTCACCCTATCCCTGTACTGCCTTATAACTATGACCTTTATAGGCTGTGAGCCCAGCTTTCAAGGATTCTATGTTGGCCTGCAGACAATGCTCACTGAAACAAGATTGCATACATTTTGATGAAAAGTCATCCCACAACCTGGCTGTGTGTCTTCTGACAGTGCAAATGGAGTGATGTTGCTAATGTATCCCTTGGGCGTATAGTCCTGAGGAGCTATAGCTGTTGGATTGCTATCATTGTATGGACTTTTGACAGTAGGGTTGTCCAACCACTCTCTGGTCCTGTTACTGTTCCTGTACCTGCTTAATCTGCATTTCTTTGACTTGACAGAAAATGTACAGTTACTTCTATTGCTGTAGGCACGGTGCACTTCAGAGTACCTAGCTCAATAAAATCAACAATATTTTAATATTTTGTTATAGCTTACTTTTTACACCAGGGACCTCATGAAGCACAGCTGGCTCCTGCTGTCATGACCCAAAGGGACATTTGGAAATGTTTTCCTCACCACCACTCCAACTTTCAGCAGGATCAACTGAGCTTCTTCCACTGCAGAATGTATTTGTTTATTGGCAGTTCGTAAGTTTTGTAATGAGTGGCAAGATTTTTTTATAAATATACTTTATAATTATTTATAAATAGTTTATTTATTTTATAAGTTTTTGTTGGTTAATTTGATTATTTTTAAAATTATGTTATTTATGATTTATTTTTTAGATAATTCTAAGACCTTGATAGTTGTTTTGTGAGAGTTGGTTAGATTATTGATTAGAATTATGTAAACTAATTAATTGCTTTAAAGAATTGTTTTATTAATTAAATGTATAACATTTTAGTATTTTTGTATAGTAGTTAACTTTCTAGTGTTATTCTTTTGTTATTATATATTATCATTTTTTTCTTTTCTTTCTATTTGTTGTTGTGGACGTTGGGTTTTTAGCGCCAGAGGTTGGGAAGTGTTTTTAATATATAGATATTTAATTGGTAAATGTTTTAATATTATTTTATTTATCTTCTTTATTTTTAATGTAATTTTATTTGTTATTTATCTATAAAAAAAAGTTTGTACTTAATCTATTTTTTTATTATTTATAATATGTATATAATTTTAAAAATAGTATAAATGTTGAATGTATTTGTTGATATATATTTTTAGGCCTGGCCATGAAATTTTGCTCCGCTTGCCGAGTTTGTTGAGTTTTTCCCACTCCGCACTCCACATAGTGTGCAAAGTTCTGAAAAACTCAGCATAGCGGAGTTTTTTCCTCGCTCTCGCTTGCCTTTGTAAGTTGATGAGCTAGAGCAAGGAAAATCTCCACCAATCTACCACCACCCACTTTCAATCACTTTAACCCAGCATTATCTTGTGTCTGTTTCAAGCCCCCAAGTAAAATGGATTTAGAAATGATTAGCAATTTAAGTCATGTGAATTCCAGGTAGCACATAATTGTGTACTAATGGGCTGAAGCTGAAAACAGCATATCTGTGTTACACGTCATCTGCACTAAAGCCACCTGACGGGTTGTTTTCAAAAGCCTGTTTTATTAATATTAACACCACCACCACCAATACCACCACCACCACCACCAATACCACCACCACCATCAACAACACCACCACCTCCACCACCAATACCACCAATACTACCACCACCAATACAACCACCACCAATACCAATACCACTACCAACAATACCACCACTAATACCACAACCACCAATACCACCACCACCACCACCAATACCACCACTACCAATATCACCACCACCCCTAATACTACCACCACCACCAATACCACCACCACCACCAATACCATAACCACCACCACCAATACCAATACCACCACAATACCACCAATACCATTATCAATATCACCACCACCAATACCACCAGAAATAGTACCACCACCAATACCACCACTACCTCTACCACCAATACCACCACCACCACCAATGCCACCACCACAAATACCACCACCACCAATAATATTACCTCCACCACCAATACCACCACCACAAATACCACCACCACCAATACCACCACCACCACCATCACCACCACCACCAATAATAATACCTCCACCACCAATGCCACCACCACCAATGCCACCACCACCATTACCACCACCAAGACCACCACCTATACCAGCACCAATACCACCACTAATACCACCAGTACCACCACCACCAATACCACCACCAATACCACCACCACCAATACCACCACCACCAATACCACTACCAGCATCAATACCACCACCAATACTACCACCAATACTACCACCACCAACAATACCACCACCACCACCAATACCACCACCACCAATACCAATGCCACAACCACCAATACCACCACCACCAATAGCAATACTACCACCACCACCAATACCAATACCACCACCACCACCAATACCACCAATACGCCGAACAACAATACCACCACCACCAATACCAATACCAATACGAGTAGCACCACCAGCAATACCACCAATACCAATACCACCACCAATACCACCACCACCAATAACAATACCAATACTGCCACCAATGCCACCACAACTAATATCACTAATGCTACCATCCCCAATAACACCACCACGAATACCACCACCACCGATACCACCACCAATACCACCACTAATGCCAATACCACCAAGACCACCAATACCACCACCACCAAAAATACCAATACCACCACCACCAATACTACCACCAACAACCCAATACCACCACCACCAATGCCACCATCACCACCACCACTACCAATACCACCACCATCAACACAACAACCACCACCAATACCACCAATACCACCACCACCAATACCACCACCACCACCAATACCACCACCAATACTACCAATAATACCTCCACCACCAATACCAATACCACCACCACCACGAATACCACCACCACCAATACCACCACCAATACCACCACCACCACCAATACCATCACCACCAATACCAATACCACCACCACCAATACCAATACAACCACAAATATCAACTTCACCACCACCAATACCACCACCACCACCACCAAAACCACCACTGCCAATACCACCAAATCCAATACCATCACCAATACCACCAAAAATACCAATATCATTACCAATACCACCAGTACAACCACAACCAATACCACCACCACCAATACCATCACCACCAATACTACCACCAACACCAATGCCACCACCAATACTACTACCACCACCACCACTAATACCGTCACCGCTACCAATACCACCTCCACAAATACCACCACCACCAATACCACCAATACCAATACCACCACCACCAATAGCAATACTATCACCACCATCAATACCACCACCAATACCAATACCGCCACCAATACCACCACCACCAATACACCCACAACCAATACCACCACCACCAATACCACCACCACCACCACCACCAATACCAGTACCACCACCACCAATACCAAACACACAAATACCAATATCACCACCAATACCACCACCAATGCCACCACCACCAATTTCACCAATGCTACCACCACCAATACCACCACCACCACCACCACCAATACCAGTACCATCACCACCAATACCAAACACACAAATACCAATATCACCACCAATACCACCACCAATGCCACCACCACCAATTTCACCAATGCTACCACCACCAATACCACCACCACCAATACCACCAACACCACCAATACCACAACCACTACCACCACCAACAATACCACCACCAGTACCAATACCACCAGCAATACCACCACCTCCACCAATACCACCACCAATACCACCACCAATAACAATACCATCACCAATACCACCAGTACCACCACCACCAATACCACCACCAATACCACCACCAATACCACCACCACAATACCACCACCAACACCAATACCACCACCAATACTACCACCACCAATACCACCACCAATACCACCACCACCAATACCACCACCACAAATACCACCACCACCAATACCACCACCAACATCACCACCACCACCAATACCCCCACCACCAATGCCACCACCACCAATACCACCACCAATACCACCACCAATACCCCCACCAATGCCACTACCACAATACCACCACCACCAATACCACCACTAGCATCAATACCACCACCAATACTACCACCACCAACAATAACACCACCACCACCAATACTACCACCACCACCAATACCACCACCACCAATACCACAACCACCAATACCACCACCACCAATAGCAATACTACCACCACCACCAATACCAATACCACCACCAATACCACCAATACGCCCAACAAAAATACCACCACCACCAATACCAATACGAGTAGCACCACCACCAATACCACCAATACCACCACCAATACCACCACCACTAACAATACCAATACTGCCACCAATGCCACCACAACTAATATCACCAATGCTACCATCCCCAATAACACCACCACGAATACCACCACCACCGATACCACCACCAATACCACCACTAATGCCAATACCACCAAGACCACCAATACCACCACCACCAAAAATACCAATACCACCACCACCAATACTACCACCAACAACCCAATACCACCACCACCAATACCACCACCATCAACACCACAACCACCACCAATACCACCAATACCACCACCACCAATACCACCACCACCACCAATACCACCACCAATACTACCAATAATACCTCAACCACCAATACCAATACCACCACCACCACCAATACCACCACCACCAATACCACCACCACTACCACCACCAATACTACCACCACCACCAATACCATCACCACCAATACCAATACCACCACCACCAATACCAATACAACCACAAATATCAACTTCACCACCACCAATACCACCACCAGCACCACCACCACCAAAACCACCCCTGCCAATACCACCAAATCCAATACCATCACCAATACCACCAAAAATACCAATATCATTACCAATACCACCAGTACAACCACAACCAATACCGCCACCACCAATGCCATCACCACCAATACTACCACCAAAACCAATGCCACCACCAATACTACTACCACCACCACCACTAATACCGTCACCAATACCACCTCCACAAATACCACCACCACCAATACCACCAATACCAATACCACCACCACCAATAGCAATACTATCACCACCATCAATACCACCACCAATACCAATACCGCCACCAATACCACCACCACCAATACACCCACAACCAATACCACCACCACCAATACCACCACCACCACCAATACCAGTACCACCACCACCAATACCAAACACACAAATACCAATATCACCACCAATACCACCACCAATGCCACCACCACCAATTTCACCAATGCTACCACCACCAATACCACCACCACCAATACCACCAACACCACAACCACTACCACCACCACCAATACCACCACCAGTACCAATACCACCACCAATACCACCACCTCCACCAATACCACCACCAATACCACCACCAATACCACCACCAATAACAATACCATCACCAATACCACCAGTACCACCACCACCAATACCACCACCAATACCACCACCACAATACCACCACCAACACCAATACCACCACCAATACCACCACCACCACCACCAATACCACCACCAATACCACCACCGCCAATACCACCACCAATACCACCACCAATACCCCCACCAATGCCACTACCACAATACCACCAATACCACCACTAGCATCAATACCACCACCAATACTACCACCACCAACAATAACACCACCACCACCAATTCCACCCCCACCACCAATACCACCACCACCACCAATACCAATACCACAACCACCAATACCACCACCACCAATAGCAATACTACCACCACCACCAATACCAATACCACCACCAATACCACCAATACGCCCAACAAAAATACCACCACCACCAATACCAATACGAGTAGCACCACCACCAATACCACCAATACCACCACCAATACCACCACCACTAACAATACCAATACTGCCACCAATGCCACCACAACTAATATCACCAATGCTACCATCCCCAATAACACCACCACGAATACCAACACCACCACCACCGATACCACCACCACCACCAATACCATCACCACCAATACCACCACCAATACCACCAACACCACCAATACAACCACCACCAAAAATACCAATACCACCACCAATACTACCACCAACAACCCAATACCACCACCACCAATGCCACCATCACCACCAAAACCAATACCACCACCGTGAATACCACAACCACCACCAATACCACCACCACCAATACCACCACCACCACGAATACCATCACCACCAATACCACCACCACCAATACCAATACAACCACAAATATCAACGCCACCACCACCAATACCACCACCACCAGGACACCACCAAAACCACCACCACCAATACCACCAAAACCAATACCATCACCAATACCACCACCAAAAATACCAATATCATCACCAATACCACCAGTAACACCACGACCAATACCACCACCACCAATACCATCACCACCAATACTACCCCCAACACCAATACCACCACCAATACTACTACCACCACCACCACTAATACTGCCACCACTACCAATACCACCTCCACAAATACCACCACCACCTATACCATCAATACCAATACCACCACCACCAATAGCAATACTCCCACCACCATTAATACCACCACCAATACCAATACCACCACCACCAATACCACCACCACCAATACACCCACCACCAATACCACCACCACCAATATCACCACCACCACCACCACCACCACCAATACCACAAATACCAAAACCACCACAACCAATACCAATACCACCCCCACCAATATCACCAATGCTACCACCACCAATACCACCACCACCAATACCACCAACACCACCAATACCACCACCAATACCACCACCACCAATACCACCACCAGTACCAATACCACCACCAATACCACCACCTCCACCAATACCACCACCAATACCACCACCAATACCAATAACACTACCATCACCAATACCACCAGTACCACCACCACCACCAATACAACCACCACAATACCACCACCAACACCAATACCACCACCAATACTACCACCCCCACCACCAATACCACCACCAATGCCACCACCACCAATACCACCTCTACAGATACCACCACCACCAATACCAATACGACTGCCACCAATACCAATACCACCACCATCAATAGCAATACTACTACCACCACCAATACCACCACCAATACCACCAATACCACCACCACCAATATGCCCACCACCAATACCAACACCACCAATACCAATGCCAGTACCACCACCACCAATACCAATACCACCACCACCAATACCAATACCACCACCAATACCACCACAACCAATACCAATACCACCACCAATGCCACCACCACCAATAACATCACCACGAATACCACCACCAATACCACCACCAATATCAATACCACCAACACCACCAATACCACCACCAATACCACCACCAATACCACCACCACCACCAATACCACCACCAATACCATCACCAATACCACCACCACCACCAATACCACCATCAATACCACCACCAATACCAATACCACCACCAATAATACCACCACCACCACCACCAATGCCACCACTCACCAATACCGATACCACCACCACCAATACCACCACCACCACCAATACCAATACCATCACCACCAATACCACCACCAACACCACCACCATCACCAATACCACCCCCACCTCCACCACCAATACCACCACCAATACCACCATCAATACCAGTACCACCACCATCACTAATACCAATACCACCAATACCAATACCACCACCACCAATACCACCACCACCAATACCAATACTGCCACAATACCACCACCAATACCACCACCACCAATACCACCAACAATAACACCAATACCACTACCACCAGCAGCAATACCACCAATACCAGTACCACCATCACCAATACCACCACCACTAATATCACCACTAATACCAATACTGTCACCAATACCACTACCACCATTACCACCAATGTCACCACCACCAATACCACCACCACCAATATCAACACCACCACCGATACCACCACCACCACCAATACCACCACCAATACACCAACACCACCAATACCACCACCACCACCAATAACACCACCACCAATACCACCACCAGTACCAATACCACCACCACCAATACCACCACCAATACCATCAATACCACCACCACCAATACCATCAACAATACCATCACTAATACCACCACCAATTCCACCACCACCACCAATACCACCACCAATACCACCACCACCATTACCACCACCACCAATACCACCAATAAAATACCACCACCACCAATACCACAAATACCACCACCACCAATACCACCACCAATACCATCACTAATTCCACCACCAATTCCACCACCATCACCAATACCACAAATACCACCACCACCAATACCACCACCAATACCACCACCAATAATACAACCACCACCACCATTACCACCACCACCACCAATACCACCAATACAATACCACCACCAGCAATACCAATACCACCACCACCAATACCACCACCTCTGCACCTCTCGCTCACTAGTAATAGCAGGGGCACTGTACGAGGCTGTAGCTGCAGCCGAGAACATCCCTCCCTCCCTCCATGACTGCCATGAAGCACAGCCCACCCTGCACCAGGAGGTGAAGCCAGGACCCTACTACAGATGGAGGGTTTTTTATTAGGCCAAAGATATCAATGACATTACGCAGTGCGACACTGCACACTCAAATCACAGAAACGGCAGGCAATAGCCCCCCTTCCTGCTGTTCCTCCTGAGCTGAGACAGTCTAATCACAGAGTGAAAGGTGTTGGAGCACTTTGTTAGTGTTTATAGCTTGGCTCATATGGAACTCTCACTTCAAACTTTGTGTCTGTGTAATTTACAACACTTACACATCTTCTTCACTGCACTATTTATCACTACTTTGAAGACGTCGCAGGCCGATCGCTTCCTCTGATATTTACAATCTAACAAGCGGTCAAGAAGGCCATTTATTGCAATGCAATAGTTCTCTCATTTGTGAGAGTTAAAGCTATTAGTATTGTAAATGACAATGCCTTTTATTTATGTTCTAAAACCCAAAACATAAATAAAAGGCATTGTCACTTACAATGCCAATAGCACAAACTCGCATGAATGCGAGACCTATTGCATTGCAAATACTTGTTAAAGAAGCCTTTTACATATGAAGTTGTGGATTTCTTCTGTGCGTGCATCCTTGAGAAATGTGGTTTCCATGTTCATTAATAATAGAAATACTCCTGTTACCCAAAGGATCATCACTGCCAAGCAAATGAAAATTAGAAAAGAAATCCATCATGAAATTTCCTCCCACCAAACATCCACTGCCGCTGCATCATGTCACAAAATGCATGAAGATCTAAAAAAAAAACAAATCGGTGCCCCTCCCCACTTTCACAGATCCAACCATATCTGCATTAGGTCACCAAATACATAAATGAGACCCAGAAATCAAGCAAAAATATGGAGGTCTTCCCTCCTGCCAGACCCTGTGCCCCTTGCATGATGTCACCAAAGGCATAAATCCACTCCCTAAAAGCAAACACAAATATTATGGGCCCTTGTAGATAGTCAAGTGAGTGGAGGGCCACTTTCATGAAAGCCATTTCAGCAAGCCTGTCCCTTCACGGAATGACCATCAGAAAAACGTTAACATATTAAAAAATGGGACTCACCCACACACAAACATAATGTGCAACTACACCATAGCAAATGCCAATTAACCCAGTATTACGTCAACAAATGCAGAAATAAGTTCCAAATAATCAAACAAAAATATTGGGGACAGCAACCCGGCGAAGCCCTGCTGCCCACATCACATCACCAATTGTATAAATGACATCCCAGAAAATTAAATAATGTTTTTGGGAGCCCACACATCAGATATTTCCAAGTCCTCACAGAATTGTCAAATTATTCAAGTGAAGCTAGCGTTCCCCCACACACACTCTCCCTCCTTGTGTCTCTACACTCTTTCGTCCCCGCCTTCCTACTATAAACACATTATCCGAACACTTGCTGCCCCTGTATAACTGTATCAAATGTGCAATACACCCGAAGAACTGTTTTGACAACGCAGCTGTACTTTCCTAGGCCTCCACAGGGATGGGCCTATCTGCATGGAGCTCTTCCATGCTTCATCTGCCCAAAATACCTATTCCTTATCTCAGAACCCGAGTTTGTGGTTGCTGGGAGAGGGAGGTACTGTTGTCATGTAGGGAAAATATCTTCACCTGCATCAAAAGTGTGAAAATGCTCCCTTTTCTACCATTTGTTGCAGGGGAGAAAACAGCAGGAAAGAGGGCTCCCTCCACAGTGATGCAAAACATATCAAGGCCACCCGAGGCACAAACTATGCTCCCATCGCCCCCTCTCTGCAGCTGGCCTAGGTATACCATATGCCCTTCCCACTATATCCTGTCAGATGCCTGACACACAGATGCTCCACTATATGCCCTCAATTCACTCCCTCCGGCCGTTGGAGGTTTATGGTCTGCCCAAGGCACTCTTGTTCAATCAGCCTCCACCCAGGCCCCTCGAGGCACAACTGTCTGCTTCCTCCTCCAGGCTTCCAGAGGCACTCCTCTCCTGTAGGGAATGAGTTTTAAAAACAAATTTCGACTTGCAGACTGTATTAGAATTTCACCCTAGAATGCGTTTAAACCTTTGCAGAAATGTTTTCGCATAGAACATGACAAGTAGGAAAAATGTGACTGCTTTATAACATGTAAGAATCTCTTTAGAATGCATTTTAATGTTGCAAAAGAATACATAAAAAACAGCTTGTAGGGAAAATGGGCTTGCTTTAAATGTAAATGAAAATAATATGAAGAAATATTTTGTACAAGGCTATCATTTTTAAATGTGCCTCTTTAGTTAAGCTCAAAAGCCTTTTTCTTTCGACTCTTGCTTATTGCTCAATAGACATATATTTATAACATTTTGCCTACCACCAGCATCTTGCTAAAGAATGTGCTCACTTCAAGCTTATGTTTCCTTAGCCACATCATACCACATACGTTAATTTCATATTAAACAATAAACATTGCTCTGAATTCATAATGAATAGACTGTTAGAATAAAAAATGATTTAGATATAGTTCATGCATGCCTCACCAGAACATTATTGATAGTTTTGTTCCAATGCATCTGACTAGCTTTGTATTCACAATGGGTATAGAATGCAGCTCTTAGCCTAGGTAAGAAGGTTCTCATAAGAACTTTCCTCCATGTTTCTAACACTTGCAACTTGTTTACTGTGAGAATCAGGAGGAGAAGCAACGGATGTTGCAGACACCATCAGATGAGCACTTTCCATTGGCCGAGAGATTCGGGCACCTAATAACTTACGTGATTTTATAATAATGAGTGTTTCTAGTGAGTTAGTAGGAGATACTGCATTCTGACCTCTGAGATTTACTTGGAAGAGACCCGTTATGACTCTGCTACAGGAGAGTCACTCTATTGCATCCTTGCTCTTTGTTAACAACAGCTATTGCTAAAGCTGACTTTATTCTTTTTCCCCTATCCTCATTTTCTCTGATCACATGCTACTGCAATGATCATTCCTCTATCACTGATATTCTGATGGTTGCTACTGCAGCTGTGGGGAACTCGGCTGAGTTTCCACAAGGTCTCTTTATGAGTAGATTCAAAACACTAGCAAAGGTGCACCACAAATCAAACGTTCAGGAAAAGCAATGATATAATCATTTCCCACATCAAGGTTATTCAAAAAATAATTCATTTTTATTCAAGGTTTATAATCATTATCATTTCTTTTTAAAACACAGAATTGTGAATACAATTTGGTCTTGACAGCACAGCCGACGCGTTTCGTCCTAGAAGCGGACTTCTTCAGGGCTGTTTAAACAAAGACACATAAATATACATAAACATACACGTTAAAAATATATAAATAACCCAAAACATTACATACTACAAGTTCCATAGATACAAATGTTTATACTTTTCGTACATCAATGTCATCATATTTCAGGCTAAATAGCATTTCTATGACGAGGTAAGTATGGTAATTCAATATAACTTTCCATATCTACATCCAACATATACAGCGCTATATTGTTGCTCTTGAAAGCCATTGATATCTGTATACCAAGATTTAGGAATAAATTACAGAGATCATGCATGGTCAGAGTACAGGAATGGAGAAAGAAACATATTCAACATAATCCCAAATGGCTACCTTAATGGATTCTTAGAAAAGTCAAACTAAATAGTGAAAAACAAACACCGAAAGCAAAATATTGCCAAATACTAGCAATCATGAAGAAAAGAACAAAAAAACTAAAAAACTCAAACGGGCTTAGAGGTCACGGGCATCTCTGTTTCGGCGCCATATTAAACCAGTAACTCCAAAGTTGCACAGTGACACTAGGAGTGACAGATTCATGAGCTCTCACATTTTATTAGTTCAAAAGCTCCATAGGAGTTAAATAATACCCACCATGTGAGGGATGCAACAATCAATCCCATTCAGCATGAGTGAATACAGAGCCAGAGCCGTAGAGTCTGTGAATGTTTCCCTTTGTTTTATAAATCGGTTGAGATTATCTATAAATCAGAAAATAATAACAGAAATAGTCAACGTTTAAAATCACTATTCAAGGAAGCTACACTGTAATATTTAACAGTGAGTACCAGCCTTTAGGTTAGGTACTTACATTGGAGCGTGAAATTCTATAAGATCACCATAATTTTCCAAAGGCTGACCAAGTCACGTCATTTAAGATTTTTTCTTGTTTTGTAAGACCGAAAGATAACAGTCTTCACAATCTACAACAAGAGATAATAGAATTATAACAAAAAAATGTTCTCGTAAAATTATTATAAATACGATATTGAAAACGTCCCTTAACGATATTCTTACATAATATAACTTGAATAAATAATAATTCCAAGCGATCATCATACACTCGCCCTATACATAAGGGCACCTCATCCTTGCTTAGTGCCCGATAGGCAAGACTCCCAAATGTAGTGAAAATAAATCTAATTGAGAAGCCAATAGGGTACCTGGCTATAGTTAAACAACATTTATCACTATCATGTATTTTGGCTCTCGTAACGAGTATACCCCTAATCTCTTATGAGGAATAAAGAATAGGGGACTATACTGGTCTTTTGCAATGATTTCTATCAATATTGTGGTTCTCTTTATTGTTCCATCTCTGTATACCTTTGTCTTTCCTTCCCCCTTAATGTTTTGACCCTTTGGCTACACCTTTGGGCGTTCTTCACAACTGCATACTGGTAAGCTCTATCTTGGGACTGCTGTTAACATAGGAATTGAATTAGACTTTATAAGTGGGGTAAAGGGAGGCATGGGATTTGCTCACTTTACCGGCCACCTTGTTTGTATCTCACGGGACACGTGTAATCACGAGTTTTTAATCTGATGCTGGCAGCAAGGATAAGTATGGCATTAGATACTAACCCGCTATTGTATGTTTTTTTTAGGGATTTTTACTAAAAGGAGTATATAATACTACCGGTCATGGGAAAAGGGAATCATACCAGTATAGTCCCCTATTCTTTATTCCTCATAAGAGATTAGGGGTATACTCGTTACGAGAGCCAAAATACATGATAGTGATAAATGTTGTTTAACTATAGCCAGGTACCCTATTGGCTTCTCAATTAGATTTATTTTCACTACATTTGGGAGTCCTGCCTATCGGGCACTAAGCAAGGATGAGGTGCCCTTATGTATAGGGCGAGTATATGATGATCGCTTGGAATTATTATTTATTCAAGTTATATTATATAAGAATATCGTTAAGGGACGTTTTCAATATCGTATTTATAATAATTTTACGAGACCATTTTTTTGTTATAATTCTATTATCTCTTGTTGTAGATTGTGAAGACTGTTATCGTTCGGTCTTAGAAAACAAGAAAAAATCTTAAATGACGTGACTTGGTCAGCCTTTGGAAAATTATGGTGATCTTATAGAATTTCACGCTCCAATGTAAGTACCTAACCTAAAGGCTGGTACTCACTGTTAAATATTACAGTGTAGCTTCCTTGAATAGTGATTTTAAACGTTGACTATTTCTGTTATTATTTTCTGATTTATAGATAATCTCAACCGACTTATAAAACAAAGGGAAACATTCACAGACTCTACGGCTTCGGCTCTGTATTCACTCATGCTGAATGGGATTGATTGTTGCATCCCTCACATGGTGGGTATTATTTAACTCCTATGGAGCTTTTGAACTAATAAAATGTGAGAGCTCATGAATCTGTCACTCCTAGTGTCACTGTGCAACTTTGGAGTTACTGGTTTAATATGGCGCCGAAACAGAGAGGCCCGTGACCTCTAAGCCCGTTTGAGTTTTTTAGTTTTTTTGTTCTTTTCTTCATGATTGCTAGTATTTGGCTTATGATTCTGTTAATTCTCCTGCTTTCACTCTTTTTGCTTTCGGTGTTTGTTTTTCACTATTTAGTTTGACTTTTCTAAGAATCCATTAAGGTAGCCATTTGGGATTATGTTGAATATGTTTCTTTCTCCATTCCTGTACTCTGACCATGCATGATCTCTGTAATTTATTCCTAAATCTTGGGATACAGATATCAATGGCTTTCAAGAGCAACAATATATCGCTGTATATGTTGGATGTAGATAAGGAAAGTTATATTGAATTACCATACTTACCTCGTCATAGAAATGCTATTTAGCCTGAAATAAGATGACATTGATGTACGAAAAGTATAAACATTTGTATCTCTGGAACTTGTAGTATGTAATGTTTTGGGTTATTTATATATTTTTAACGTGTATGTTTATGTATATTTATGTGTCTTTGTTTAAACAGCCCTGAAGAAGTCCGCTTCTAGGACGAAACGCGTCGGCTGTGCTGTCAAGACCAAATTGTATTTACAATTCTGTGTTTTAAAAAGAAATGATAATGATTATAAACCTTGAATAAAAATGAATTATTTTTTGAATAACCTTGATGTGGGAAATGATTATATCATTGCTTTTCCTGAACGTTTGATTTGTGGTGCACCTTTGCTAGTGTTTTGAAACTGTTAGGTCCCCTTAGGGGATTTGCATTGTTACAGTGGGTGCGATTCAGTGTGCACACATACCCCTAGCAACCACAGGGGAATACAAGGGATAGCAGATTAGGTGCTGGCTTTTAGAGGGCTCCACTGTTGGGTGTGTTTCATGCCATTTTGTTTGCATATTCTCTTTATGAGTAGTTCTATCTATGCTCCGAAATCTTGGGTTTCTCTGCGTAGGATAGATTAGGCTCTTTCATTAGTTTAGTGGCAATCTCCTTTACGGAACACACTGTATTTATTTAAGCTGTCACTAATCAACCCTTTATTCAGTATTTCTGTAAACTGGAATCATCTGATTAAAGATGACAAACCCATACTAATCCTTTAAAATAAGTAAATGTTTTGAAAATGTCATCAACCTCTCATTTGTACCACGGTGGCATAGGCCCATCTGACCTGTCAATGCCATCAGGAATTCTAAAAGAAGAAATCTGTTAGACGGGGTGTTTAGTTTTAAATACTATTTGACCAATCCTTTAGGCACTAACAGTTTCTGGTAACAGAGGATGTGGTTCACAGCCCGAATGGAGCATTAAAAATAGTACCCAAGTTACATTGGGAAAATTCCAGATTCCAGTTTCCAGTGTCAGATCCAGATGGTATGGCGAAGAAGAATTCAAGGGTGATTGTGGTATTGGTGGTTGAGGTTTTGAAGGTGTGAGTATTAATAGGGTGAACATTTCCTCATTGTGAGTGTTACGGTTATGAGTGTCTTTCTTTCAGGTTGAATGAGTGAGTAATAGCGACATTGAGAAATGCTTGAAAACAATAAGTTGAGTTTCAGACTCCTTGAAGTCAAAAGATAACGGGATAACAAAAGTTTTAAACTTGTTTGCAGGAGATTTAGATGTGGAGTCTGTGGTACCGTTGCTTCCATCAGTAACAATAGGGACAAGCTGTTGTGTTTGATTAATCTTGGTTAGGGTTAGTGGAACCTTATTGCGCGAACAGGTGAAACTACATTAACTTGTGTGATTTTTCGCAGGTTGTGAAGTCACTTGCAGAATACTCTTGAATGGTTGTGATACTCAATTTCCTTTAGAAGAGCAAACAAGAAGTTGTTCAAAGAAGGTATCTGAAAGTTGTGTGTGCAAAGAAAATTGTAAAGGAGGGTGACTGCTGCGAGGAGCGCGGTATACGTCATAGTGTTTTGTACTGGGATTGGACAGTTGGTGTGCTTTTGCGCTGCAATTGGCGAGTGGATTTTCAGTGTTTTGCCGTGATTGGATATTGTCAATTGAAGTGCGATCTTTGGATTTGGAAGGAATCATGTGAAATTAAAAGCTGTCATTTGATTGGGGAACTAAAATTGACGTGTACGGAGCAGAATCAAAACATTTGGTTTTACATGAAAATGTTAAATTAAATTGTCAAGGATTTTAAGAAATTGGTAAGAGGGATGTCACTATTCCTGTATGCAAAGGTGATAAGGCACCTCCTGAGGGTACTAAGGCATACAATATGATGACCAAACATGATTTAAACTCATGTTTGTGGCTTTGACAAAGGAGTAACATTATGGAAAATTAGGCTGCTTTTAGTTTTCCGAGGTATGGGACATTCAATACCAGAATCCTAGATCATTTGAAGGCAAAATTGTATGAGATTAAGCTACCACCTTGACCCATGCAGTATGAGGTTTTTAATGCTTGGGAAAAGGTTGTGAGAGAGAAGGAGAAAGAGAAATGTCAGAGAAGGACAAGAGGAACAATGCAGAATTATGGAAATGTTCGATAGGATGAAGAACAGCACAGATGGAGATAGGGTATATTTGAATAAGCCAGATTATATCTGGTTCTTACATCAGGGGGGCGCGAAAAAGTGTAAGGATACTGTTAGCCAAGAAGTAGATGAGTCAGATACAGATTCGGGAGATAAGATATTAGAACAGATGTTATCTTCCTGACCACCATTTCCACCAACTAGTTTTTCTGACCCAGGAGAGTTAAGTTCTGGTGCTAGTCATACCATAGCTACAGCTCCAGTGGATCCAGATCCACTTCCTATTGAACGACCTTTACAGCTTTCACAAATTGCTCCACCAGTTTTGAGACGACCACCAGCTGCGTTCCCCGCTGAGAATATTCCTGTTGCACCTCTAGTACCTGCAAGTGCACCACTCCAGCTTAAGAGAAGACCAGAAGTCTTAACAACATCAGTTGTTTGAAATTCACAGACAACCCAGAATACACAGTTAGTTCTGTGGAGACCCCCATAAAATTTGCAGGATTTAGTAGACAGAGGAGAGACTCTAGTGTCCACCACTCCCTTAGCATCTAGGGTAGAGTAGAGGTCACAGCGCACCCAAAAGAATTAGAGACAAGAAAAGACAGATCACTAGATATTCCAAAATTAAAAATAGAATTAGGAGAGATAATCAAGGGGTGCCTGGAGTTTTGTCATCTGGATCAAGACCAGAGAAATTAGTTAACCTACCTCTGTAGGGAGATGACTCCGAGGGCTGCTGTGAACCATGACAAGCTTGCAGGGATAGCAAAGAAGTATGATGTGGATCTTACTAAAACATGAGTTTGCATCGTAGCTATAGAATTGAATTGGATGATCAGGCGATAGAAACCATGAGGCTTACAGGAATGCGTTTGCACATTATTGAACTGGCCAAATGCATTTGTAGATGGATGGATGTGGAAAAGTTGGAACTTAGATGGGCAAAGAAACAAGAAAAGAAAAAGAGGGAAGCAGAGGGAAAACAGGATGAGTTGAAAGGGGATGAGGCAGCATCATATCCATTGAGAGAAATAGCTGGAACTTATGTACATGTGCCATGGAAAAGAAGTGATTTGATAGCATTTATTAATAATTTTCCAAAATTGAGAGACAAGCCGGTGCAGTGTTATTCACATGTGGAACGGTTCATAAAGATTTAAAAGGTATTGTGGAGAGACTTGGGTATGTTCCTTGAAATTGTGGTGCCAGATGACCTGTGGGCTGAATCTAAGGTAGCAGTGCAATGGCTGAAAGGAGAATCACCTAAAGAGGAAGGGACCGGTGCACCATCACCATTGGAAATATTAAGCGGTTATCATCTTTTTGAAAGAGAAAACACCTCCTAGGGATACTGTTTGGTGAAAGATTAAAAGAACCACACAAGAGCCAAAGGAGACAGTTCATGAGTACTATGAGAGGCTACAGCAGGCATTCAAATAGCATAGTGGATGTGAGCATCCTGAAGAAAAGATTATGGGGATTTTTGTGTCTCAATTCATATTAGGATTGAAACCTGAAATCAGTTCCCACATTTCGCTAAGAGTGATTTGCTGGGAGACCAAGTCGTTAGATGAAATCCTGTGTTATGCTAAATACTGCAGTGATGAATTGGACACGAAGCAGAGGAAAATAACCCCGTCTTTTGCAGGAAATCAAGGAAGGATGCAAGGAGTTGCACCACAGGCTAGATCTTTAGGAATTAAAGGTGGAATTAATATGTCCCACGGCAGAGGTAGAGGTGTTCCCCTGGGTATGGGATCTGGAATGGACATTTCTGCAATGAAAAAGATTACTGCTTGTCATGTCTGTTATAGGGTGGGGCATTGGAAATGAGAATGTCGATTTAATCCTGAAAATGCTGGAGAATTAATGTAGAATTCACATGGTACACCAGTTCCAAGAACGCCTATGCAAAAAATGCAAACTCACCCGCAGAATCAAGCCTGAATGATGCCCCCTGCTCCAGCACAAATGGGAAATCCCAGATTTAGTCTAAATCAAATGCCAACGTTTAATGCAAATCAGATTCAGAATACCATGTCACAAATCCAGAATCAGAACCAAGATGTCTTAGGCCAATTTCCCCAATTTGAGACTGATAAATTTGCTTCTGATAATTCCCAGTGAATGTGCAGGAGGAAGAAGAATGTGTACTTGGCGCAGTATTGGAGGTAGACTAGAGTATCTCATATGTAGATACAAATGTTTAGGGTCATGATTTGTCATTTCTGATTGACACAGGAAAATAGTGGAAGAAACAGACTTGCCTCTCTTGAGGAAAACCATCCAAGTAGTTGGGGTTACAAATGAAAATAGGAACCTTTAAAGAGGAACAATAATTTGTGGTCTGTGATAGAAGCCCAGTAAATCTGTTGGGAAGAGATCTGTTGTGTAAGTTCATTTGTGCAATAGATGTGGCATTCCAGACTCAAGATTCATGATGAGGATGTAGACTTTGAAATGATTAAACATAATGCTGAGGTAGGAATGTTCCCTTAATTGATAATTTCTGAATTACCTGAAGTTTTAAGAGACACCGTACATGCAGAAGTTAGGGATTTCACAAAGAAAGACATTGGACTTACAAAAGGTTTAGAGCCAGTCCAAATCATATTAATATCAAAAGCTATTTACCCCAGAATTCCATCCTATCACTTGTCTCCAGAGACTAATGCAGGAATAAAACCAGTGATCAAAGACATGCTTCAGAAAGGCATACTGAGGGATGGATTGGAAGCCCATGTAATTCACCCATCATTGGTTTACAGAAGCCTAATGACAAATATAGAATTGCCCAGGATTTACGACAAATTAATGAAATAGTAGTGGCCTATTGTTCCGTGGTACCGAATCCAGCCACTATATTTTTCCAGATTCCTTGTACTGCAGAATGCTTCACTGTCATTGATTTATGTTAGGCTTTCTTTTCAGTGCCCTTGCACGAAGGTAGCCAATATCTATTTGCATTTACTTTCCAGCAGAAGACAATCACATGGTGTTGTGTCCCTCAAGGCTATACAGAGAGTCCATCAACATTTAATCAGATTCTAAAAAGAAATCTTGAGTCATTGCAAATGCCCTGTGATTCTACCCTTGTCCAATACATAGATGATATATTGGTAGCATTTGATACAACCGATGCTTGTAAGAATGACACCATTGCCCTTTTGAATCATTGGAAGAGAACGGACTCAAAGTGTCTCCAGGTAAACTGCAGTACTGTCAAAAAGAAGTTCAATATCTGGGACAAATTATCATGAAATCAGTCAGAAAGATGTTATCAAAGAGAGTGAAGGCCATCTTACAGATGAATCCACCACGAACACAATATGAAATCAGGATATTTTTGGGAATACTTGGCTACTGTAGACAATGGGTCCCAAAATGTTCCTTTATGGCAAAGCTCCTACTTAGACTGACACATCGAGATATGTCTGATCCGCTTCCTAGAGACAACAAATGTATAAAAGCGTTCCTAGGTCTGAAAGAGAAACTGTGTTGAGACCCAACTCTGGTAATGCCTGATTACACAAAAGAGTTTACTCTGTTTTGCAGTGAGATTGATGGGTGCACACTCTCAGTTTTGACACAGATTCATGGAGGGGTCCGAAAGCATGTGGCCTATTTTTATACCACACTGGAGCCTGTTGCGGCAGGATTCCCTGGCTACCTAAAGGCGGTTGCTGACATGAGTGCTTGTTTGGATAAGAGCGAGAACATTGTGATGGAACATCCTTTAATTGTCATGGTCCCACGCCTTGTGGAGCTATTGTTGACCACAACAAAAACACAGCACCTCACACACAGTAGGCTGACAAGATACAAACAGAATCTGTTTGCCTCAGAGAATGTTGCGATAAAACACTGCAATGTAATTAATGTATCTACCTTATTGCCTATAACTGAACAAAGTGAAATTGTGAAGAGTTCGATCAAGATCGCCTAAATGCCACTGAACTATGCACAAAACCCAGACCTGATATTAAGGATGAACCACTAAATTAGCCTGAGCATGTCCTATTTGTGGATGGTTCATGCCCGAGAGGAAATGAAGACACACTAAGAGCAGAATACGCCATGTGCACTATAAATTATGTGATCGAGACTTCGTGGCTTCAATCTGTTTTCTCCACACACGTCGCTGAGTTAATTGCCCTCCCCAGAGCTTGCAGGTTAACTGCACAAATGAGAGTCACCATATTTACTGACAGTCAGTATGGTTTTCACGTAGTTCATGATTTTTGGGCAATTATGGCCGCAACGCAGTTTCCTTACCTCCACAGGTACCACCATTCAGAATGGGTAGCATGTTAAAAACTTTCTTGACTCACTCCAAATGCCTAGTGAAATTACTGTTGTAAAATGTCCAGGTCATCAAACAGGCAGCGGGTGCAATGCCATGGGCAACAGATGCCCTGACTTCGTAGCCAGGTATTGTGCACTCCTTGCATACACATTTAATGGAGGATTCACATGCAAATCTGAAGAAGAAAGTGCTTTTGCAATGAAAATGGAAATAACTGGCACTTGGGAGGAATTGAAAAGATTACAGGAAAATGTGTCTGAGGCAGAGCAGAATGGGTGGATCAGGTCAGACTGTCTAAAGAATGCCAATGACATATGGATGTCAGCCGGTCGAAAGCTAGTTTTGCCTGATAGCTTGTTGTTTCCAATGACACGCTATTACCATGGATACACACATTTAGGAAGAGATGCCAAAGTTGCTACAACCTCAGGTTTCGAATAATTGCTGGAGAAAATTTCAGAAGGTGTATTATGTGTCACATTTGAACGTAGGAAAGAAAACACACGTTGGAAGCACACACATATGGTAATCAAATGGCCCTTTTAACAGACTACAGATGTATTTTATCAAGATGCCTGTGCACAACGGGTTGAGATATATCCTAGTGAATATCTATGTCTTCTCAAGATGGTGGAAGCCTACCCAACGAGGAGAAACAACGGTCTCACTGTAGCTAAACTGTTATTGCGCAAACTCATTACGAGATTCGGGCTGTCAGTCCTTCTTGAGTCAAATAGAGGAACACACTTCAACAATGAAGTGATGAACATGCTATGTGCTGCTCTACAGATTGAACGAAAGCTACATTGTAGTTACAGACCAGAAGCATCAGACATGGTCGAACATATGAATGGAACAATCAAATCTAGGTTGTCAAAGGTTTGTGCTTCGACGTCACTGAAATGGCTATTTGCTTTACCATTGGTGCTCATGAGCGTTCGAAGTATACCAGACAGGAAGACAGATTTATCCCCCCATGAAAAACTGATGGGAAAGGCTATGAGACTGCCTGCTGTGTTTGCCAATGCCCTTGATCATATCACAGATGATATGATATTCGACTACTGCAATATACTGGCTGATGTGGTTCGTTTTGTCTCTCATCAGGTATCAGCTGTCTCTCGAGACCCTCACCAAGAAAAGTGCCACAACCTCAATCCTGGTCACTGGTTCGTGATCAAGAAGCATGTTCGGAAGATGGTCGTTAAGATTCGGAGAACTGCTTCAGATAGTAGTGGCAGATGGACTATAGCACATATTGTCATTAATAGGCAGACATATACCATTTGTGTGCTGTACGGCCCTAATTTGGATGATACTGCAGTTTTTGATTTTTCAAATTTGGAATTGTTAGATTGGCCGGGAGATATGATCTTAACGAGGGATTTTAATTGTGTAGTGGACTATCGTATTAATACCACTAATCAAAAAGCAAGCATTAGGATGGCTAAAACATGTGAATCTATTATGGAAATAATGAGATTGCACACTCTAGTTGACGTATGGAGAACTCTCTTTCCTCTGGTACCAGGTTATACTTATTATTATTCTCCTCACAGACAGTATTATCGAATAGATTTGATACTGGTACAAGGACAGTTGTTGGAAGGGGCATCTATCTAGATTTGTCGAAAGATTACCTCAGATCACAACCCCTTAATGTTTAATAGGTAGCTGAAGTCAGTAGAGGAAGGGGTGGTCGACGACCATTTTCATTTCCTTGATACCTGCTTGCTAATATGGAACATAGGGGATATATGAAGCGCCTATTTTTCGAATATATCTGAAACAATAAAGGTACAGCTTCAGTCGCAGATGTCTAGGGTTGCATGAAAGCATATAATACGGGGGTGGAGCTTCAGTTTATTCTGACTCAGAACAGATGTAAACAGCACGAAGAGGCTCAAGTTCGGCAGGAGTGTTTGGATTTAGAGAAAAACCATACTCAGGCGATCCTTTCAAAGGATCCACAGGAGCAGTTGCTATATTTAAAGCTAATTGAGAAGCGACAAATGCTTAATAGGGGGCTAATGGAGAAGGTGACTGGCAGCTATCAGAAAAACAGTACGCGTATGAGGAAAAAGTGGGGCGTCTGCTTGCTTATGAAATCTCTGATAGAAGTGCGAACAATACTATACGCCGGAATATTGGGGAAAGTGGTGTAGTATACACAAATCCTCAATCAGTCATGGAGCAATTTGCGATGTTTCATCAAAGGGTATATTATAGGCCTGATAGTAATAATTATCAGGCTGCAGGCAAGTACTTAAAGTGGTATGTCCTAACTCGATCCCCAACAGCTAAGTGTTCTAGAGGAAAAGATTAGTGTAAGGGCGGTTGAGGTAGCTTCAGGGAAGGCATTCGGGAGGATTCAATACCTTTGGAATTCTATAAAGTATTTATAGATATTCTTGCACCAGAGTTTTTTGATTTGGTAACTGCTAGTAATAGAGACACTGCTCCACTATCATGGGGACTGACCAATATTATGTTTTTTCTTAAAAAAGGTAAACCATCTGAAGAATGGAGTTCTTATCGACCAATCTCCCTGAGTCGCCAAGGTCTTCTCTAAAATGTTAGCTCTGCATCTTGCTCCAGTGATGCATAATTTGGTTTCAGAACAGCAGCATGGTTTTATCCCTGGTAGAGATACTACGGGACATATCAATACTGTAATTGCGGCGTTTGACGTGGCTGGTAAAACTAAGGACAACATAGGTATGATTATGCTGGATACAGAGAAGGCCTTCGACCTGGTTATTTGGGAAGCGCTCTGGCTGATTATGGATATATGTGGGTCAGGTAGTCATTTTATTACACTAGTGCAGACGCTTTATAAGAACCCGGTCGCTAAGGTTCTGATGGGCGGCCACTCCTCTTTTTCTTTTTCAATAGGTAGGTGCACACGTCAGGGGTGTCCACTTTCTCCTCTGTTGTTCGCCCTTATATTGAACCTTATTTAAGAAACCTTAATTTGAACAAGGGTATACAGCCTGTTTGGTTTAATGGTACTGATCTTAAAGTAATGGAGTATGCTGACGATGTTGCAGTTTTTGCCAGCAATCTAAGGGACGCTGTTAACATTATATCCAACGAGGCTGAACAATTTGGTGCCCTCTCTGGGCATAAGTTAAATCTCTCTAAGACGCAGGTTATTTTAAATGTTAAATTACCTACTTTTACAATAGGCGTGGTATATTCTGCAATATATCTTGGCATACGTTTGTCTAGTCGTGTGGAGAACATCATTGCTCCCTTTGAGTATCTTAGGTAGATTTAATATTGTCAAAATGAACATATTGCCAAAGTTTCTCTATTTATTTCGTTCAATAGTGCTACGAGTTCCTGATTCTTGTTTTAAACGTCTGGAAGGAGCAGTGAGTAGTTTTGTATGGGGCTATAGGAGACCTAGGCGTGCTATCCATTTTTTAAAGTTATGCAGGGCGGATTCAAATTACCGGATTTTAAATTATTCTTTTGGGCATCATTCACTGGAAGAATTTGAATTTTATTGGTTGAAAGTAAAGCTGGGCCAATTGCATTTGGGTATCAATAAGCACTAGGCTCAGGCTTTAGATTTTACATAGGTTGATGGACTCCAATTACTTTAAGAGGGTGTGGTTTAAGGTAATTAGAGATATAGTCCGTATTTGGCGTGAAATATGCACAAAACTCTCCTTACCATTTGTTCATTCGCTCATTCCACTTTGGGGCAATCCATTATTCCCCGACATATTTCATGATAATGTTGGGCAGCTTTGGGGTCAGCTGGGCATAGTTAACTTGGGACAGCTGTGTGATAGTCAGGGGTTCCAGACATTTGCTACATTACAGGATGCATATGGGCTCCTGCACCTTTATGTTTTTTAAATACCTGTAGGTGAGAGATTATATTGTAAGAAAACTTGATTATGGCAATGATGAAGACATTTCTGGCCTTCTTACTTGATATTACCAATCTGGGCAGGAAACTAGGATGGCCAGCATAAGTATGATATATCAGAAATACATGGCTTATGCTTTGGATAATAGTATCCAACTTGCCTTAAAATGGAGCCAGCGTCTGGCAAACGTGGTTTTGGCTGCTGAGATAGAGGATGCTTTAGTAATACAAGATCAGTCAATCAACTAGGTTAGTCTTAAACTACAGCAATTTAAGACAATTTGCATGCTATATTACACACCAGATCGTATTTCGAAATGGGCGGGGGCTAGGACTTCAGAGCGTTCACAGTGCCCCAAGTGCAGACTTCATTCTGCAGATATAGTACTCATGTTCGTTGACTGGCCTAAGATTAAAGGATATTGTGATAGTCTATTTGAATTGATTTTAGTACATGTGGGGATTAAAATGTATCTGAACTATAAGGAAATTATGTTGGGTTATAAACCTGGATTGGCTCCCGGTCTTAGTGCATTAATAATGATCATAGTAGTTTGCGCTTGATTATGTGTTGCCAGGGTTGGATAGATCCCACTCCGCCCAAGGTGTCTGAATTCTGGGCATTGTTACAGCAAATTTATGAATGTGAAACTGCAGTGACAAAATCTAGGGGTTCTTGATCAGTTAAAAAAGTGGAAAAATTATGGTCACACTGGCATTGGTCGAAGCCGATTATCTCATTTACTGTATGATTGTTGTCTCTTTTTTGGATATCTCAACTTGATTACAGTCCCCTTTCTCCGTCTTCTTTGCCTCATTGTTTTGCTTTGTTATATTCTGTTTATGTAAGTGACTGTATTGACTGTTCTGACTCTTGGTAAAATCAAATAAAATTTAATATAGAAAAAAAAAAACATTTTGGGAAAGGATTGAGCGCCATCGGAAATTGGTTTCTGACAGCTGGGAAGGGTATACTGAGATCAATACAAATTCCAATAGTGATAATAGGACTTTGCCTAATATTTCTCTACGTCCTATTTCTGACCTGTAAATACTTTAAACGCAAAAGAAAGGAAACTTTTCAAAGAAAAATGAATGAGAGGAAATGGGATTATGCGGAATTATGAACGATGACTTCATGAAGTCACTAAGAAGTAAAAGGAGAATCATAAGTAAAAGGCGAGACCGATCTGAAGCTGAAAGTGCTTTCTAGGCTTGAACTGGCATGGTAAAAAAGTTTATATGATGATTTAAAAATCATCAGACGGGAGGAATTGTAAGGAATGGATTTTTAAAAACTAATTTTGACTTGCAGACCATATTAGAATTTCAATTTAGAATGCGTTTAAAATGTTGCAGAAATGTTTTCACTTAGAAAATGACACGTAGGAAAAATGTGCCTGCTTTATAATGTGTAAGAATGCATTTAAACGCTGCAAAATAATACATTTAAAAAAACATGTAGGGAAATGTGCTTGCTTTAAATGTAAATGAAAATAATGTGTAGAAAATGATTTGTACTAGGCTATCATTCTTAAATATGCCCATTTAGTTAGGCACAAAAGCCTTTTTTCTTTCGACTCTTACTTATAGCGAAATAGATGTTTATTGAGAACATTTTGCCTAGCACCAGCATCTTGCTAAAAAATGTGCTGACTTCAAGTCTATGTTTCCTTAGCCACATCGTACCACATTAGATCATTTCATATTGAACACTGAACCTTGCTGTCAATTCATAATGAATGGAATATTAAAATAAATAATCATTTGGATATTTTTTATGTATGCCTCACCAGAACATTATTGATAGTTTTGTTTCAATGCATCTGACTAGCTTAGTATTCACAATGGACATAGAATGCAGCTCTTAGCTTAGGTAAGAAGGTTCTCACGAGAACTTTCCTCCATGTTTCTAACACTAGCAGAAGTGTTTTACTATGTACCGGTGTGAATGTTTACCATGGGAATCAGGAGGAGAAGGAACGGCTATTGACGACACCATCGGGTGACCGGTTTCCATTGGTCAAGAGATTCTGACACCTACTACATTTCTTTATATTATTATGTGATTTTATATTAATAAGTGTTCCTAGTGAGTTAGAAGGAGATCCTGCATTCTGAACTCTGAGATTTACTTGGAGAAAACCTTTTATGACTCTGCTACGGGAGTCACTCTAATGCATCCTTTCCCTTTGTTACTGACAGCTAGTGGTAAAGGTGACCTTATTCTCTTTCCCTTATCGTAATTGTCTCTGATCAAATGCTACTGCAATGATCATTCCTCTATCACTGATATTCTGACGGTTGCTACTGCAGCTGTGGGGAACTTGGCTGAGTTTCCCGGACAACTCTTTATGGGTAGCTCTATCAATGTCCCAAAATCTTTTCTGAAAAGGAACTCTTCATGGGTTTCTCTACATCGGGTAGGTTAGGCTTTTCAGTTTAGTGGCAATCTCCTTTATGGAACACTCTGTTTTGATGTACGCTGTCACTAATCAACGTTTTATTCGATGTTTCTGTAAACTGGAACAATCTGAATTAAGATGACAAAACCATACTGATCCTTTAAGATAAATAAAGGTTTTGAAAATGTAATCACCTTTTCATCATTGACTGAACAATAAGGATCTGGTAGTTGATGATATATGCATGATTTTTGTTTTCTAGCTCCATTTGTACCACGGTTGCAAAGGTCCATCTGACCCGTCAAAAGCCATCAGGATTTACAAAGGAGGAAATCTGGAAGTCGGGGTGTTTAGTCTTAAATACCATTTGGCCAATATTTTAGCCACTAACACTCCCACTCACACCCTCTTCCCAAGGTAATCTGGTGGGCCACCTCCTCCAAGTTCACTGAAAGAAAACCTATGCACCTTCCTGCTAAGAAGCTCTCCCATCCACCATACTACCAGAGGATCTCCCACTGAGCCCAGCCACCTTCTATAGGCATTGCTCTAGAACCGTGCCCTCAGCAATCCAGAGAGGAGAGGCAGTCCAGAACATGAGTTGGCACACAAGCAGGTGTCAAAGTGGCAGCAAAAAGAAATGCATGCATTTCTCTGTGTGTGTGTCCATGTGCATGTTGAAATAAGTGTGTGTGTTTGTAACGATTATGGGCCTTATTTCCAAGAAAGTAACGCATCGCGGTTCTGTAAGACATTTGGCTGCGTCGTGCTGCATTACTTTCAAATCACAGGGATGCACCATATTTACAACAACATGACGGATCCCTATGCGTCATATTTACAACAAAAGTGCTCTCCCTTGCACTGACTCACAATTGGTTGCAATGCGCCAACACAGGCACCATTGCACCATGGTACAAGGGTGCCTAAGTTGCAGGGTTGATTGTTTTGTGCAGGATGGAATACCTTCCTGCATCAAACCAATCACAAGAGTTTTTATCCTCTTTCTATGTGTGTTGCAGAATGCAGCACGCACAGCTAGAGGAAAAAACAAGGCGAAATAAAGGTATTTCTCCTCGTTGCGCCTCCATACGCCTCTCCTGGGGAGGTGTAGTATTCTGATGCATTCCCAGGTTTGCGAACCGTAAATATAGGAATACGGCAGAATCCATGAGTGTTGCGTGGGAACACCCACAGCAACACCCATGGCACGCCCCATTCATGCAAAGTGCTGCGTGAAAAGGGATCGTATTTACAAGGCCACAAAAAGCCACACAGGGTGGCTGTACGTGGTCTTGTAAATTATGGAGCAACAAACCTCGCCAACAGTGTGTCAAAAAAAGTGGCGCACAGGTGAAGCAAGAGGCTTGTTAATATGCCCCTATTTTGTATGCGCTTGCAAGCACAACTGTATGAGAGTATTGTAGCCATTGCCCACCTTCGTAAAATGCTGGCACATTAGTGGTAGTTCTTCACAACTTGTGGTCTTCTCTGACATTACACCTATTGCCCAACCCCTAGTAAAATGCGGGCACTCGCATTGATTACTTGATGTTCACCGCTACTAAAATAGCAGCCCTTGTACAGTTGTGACAGTTCTTGCAACCTTCTAGAAAACTATTGTGTTAGGCTCACCCCTGGTGAAATGATAGCCCTTGCATAATAGTGTTTTGTTGACAAATTGTGTGCTGGTGAATCCTGGCATATTATGGCCATCCATAATATAACAGTGTCAGTTTACGGCACAACACTGGTCCTGATAGTGTCATTTTTTGACATAATGTAGCACATTGGTGGTAATTTCTGGCACATTGTAGGAATACAAGACAGAGCGGTTGTTACCCTGCTGAACCAACTGATAGAGAGCGTTTCAGCAATTTATATTGTATGGGTGCACTATATTCATGGTTAAGACGCACTCACATGTAGCTTATCATTTGCAGTGTATTATGATCATTAAGATGTATTGAGTTGAATCATTTAAACATTTATCGTAGTGAATACATTCAAGTAGAACAGTATATGTGTTGAAATTCCTGAATGTATAAGATACAGGATAATATTATATTCATATAGTGTAACTGTGATTAGTTTAAGTTGCCTGAGTCTAGACCCAAAATCGCAGATTGTTTTTAGTTTTGCATCTCCTTGGTCTCTCAAGAAATAAATAATTAAATACATGTTGTGTTCGGAAAACAGAGTGTTCTCATCCTACTGCAGGTGCAGGAATGCAAACTCGTTATTTTCAGATTGAAGAAGATACTCGGAATGTCTTTGAAGATGGCTGGAAGGCGAGAAGGGAGGACACCTTTCATGTCTGGTTCATCTGGAAACCAAGGCCATTCGAACAAAGAAGATTTAATTAAAAGGCTCATTGGAAATTCACCACACAGACAAAGTTGCAATGGAAAGTTTATGATGACGTATTGCCAATTGAATCCCATGTTTTTGTATGATGTGCAGGGACAGTGAAACCAGACTTCTGCTAGCTTTCGGAGGAGAAGGAGCATCTTAGAGCGAGCTCCAAAGCCTTCAGCTTATCAACCCATTTGACGTGAGTACTTCTTAGGAAGTCAACACATGCTGACACCTTTGGGAAATGATGGAAGGGAATTAGGTAGGACCTCCATTTAGAGCAGTGTAGGGAAAGCTATCTTATTTCGTCCTAATGAAAAGGGACCTAGACTCTGCATCTATTCTTTGTTGCATTCTGATTTTGGAGTTTACCATTTTATGCCTTTTGTGCTGAATAACCTATATTCGTAGACTCGGCTCCGTATTGATCTTTTTGTATCTATATACTTTGATTCTTCACTGTGTCTACATCCAATTGTTTTTGGCCTTATAATAAATAGAACAAACTAAAGTTTGGAGTCTGTAGTCCTTTAAGGCATGTCTATATTAAAAGTATAATCCTGAATTGTTTTGCTCCCCTCCACCACTTTTAGTAGGTAAATAAAAGACCATCTGCGCCAAATGTGGAGAGGAAAATACAGGGTGCAGTTTGGCGTAATCAAATGGTAGCAGAGGAAGGTTTGCCTCTAAAGGTGAGGGGAGAATGGATAAACTAGGTGTAGAGTAGGAAGAATAGTGGCTTCTAATGCGGAGTGAACAACGGCAAAGATTGGCGGAGACCGGCGGACGTTGATGGTGCAGCGGAAACAGTGGTAGCGTGAGTATGAGAGGAACTGTGTTGTGTGTTAGATTGCGGTGATGAATTAATCGTGTGATGTCTTGCGGAGTTGGAATGTATGTTGAGTGATTGTGGTTATTGGTACTGGTCCGAACACGTGCGGATCAGGAAGTTTGGTGAACGGACTCAAGAGAAGTCCAAGATCGCGGGATAGTTTTGTATTGTAATTGTCTGATCAGAATTGTGAGATTCGTGAAGCGCTATTGACGATTCACTTGTGACAGGGAACTTTGTGTGAGTGTGGGAATACGTCGCTGTAGGAAGCCCCAGGTATCGGGGGTGGACTAAGGTGATTGAGTGACCAACACAGGCCGGGGGTTACAGCGGATGAACGTTCTTGTATGTATGCTCTATCGATCTTTTAGCGGACAGACAATTCCTTGTTTTATGTAACTGTAAGATATTGCGACTGTGTTAGGAACAGTTACTTGGTTTAATAACTTTTGGATATACAGTTACTTGTAGTCCGAATGTGTGAGCGAGTGTACGAAGTGAAATTGTAAAGGCAGGTGAGCTGCTGCAAAGAGTGAGTAGTGACGTCAGTGTGCGCCGCGCTGGGATAGGTCGGTTGGCATGCGCTGGTATTGCTCGAAGTTCGTCTGAAGCTGAATATTGGATTGTGGGTTGCGAATTGATCGATTCTCATAATGCGATGCTTTAAGGTGTTGCGAGATTTATGTATAGGTGATAGAGGGGTGGTGACTCGGGTTGGAGAAGAAGCTCCGCCAGAGGACACACCGGCACATTATATGGCAACGAATGTAGGACTCCATACCATAGTGTGACTTCAGAATTGACATAAACTCACAGAGAAAGCAGGTGAATTGGCCTGCCCTCGTTATGGATCATTTCGTATGGAGGTGCTGTACCAACTGAGGGGGGTAATGTCTGCCTTTAAACCTCCACCTAGACCCACCCAATTTGAAGCATTAGATGCTTGGTTGAGAGCAGCATTAGCAAAGAGAAGAGAGACTTCACAGGGAAGAATGAGGAAAGCGATGAAGTCATATCAGGATGCTAGATCGGATGCACAGTTGAAGAGATGGAGAGTAGACACCATAGAACGATTGTATCCATTCAGGCTGTTAGAAGGTGGATTGGAAGGGAGGAGTAAGACAGAAGAGGATAGATATACCGATGACAGTTTTCTTGATAGAGTGTTAGCAGTACGTCCTCCACCCTATGACTCTAGGTCTGAGGCAGAGAGGTCGCAACAAACAGAAGAAACTCTTGGAGTGAGACAAGAGGGTTCAGAGGAGCAGCCAAGCACAGTAAGAGGGAGGATTTCAGTGGGAAGACGAATCTCAGGAGGGTCTGGAGGAATAGGTTATCCACATTCTAAGCCAACTGAATCTACAGGAAATATGCAGTTACCTGATTCTCTGTTGGTATTAGTTACTATTGGACCTGTGCTTTCAATATATAACCCTATAGAGCTTGTGATAGTCAACAGCATACAGGAGAAGGGGAAGAGACTATATCCGTTGGGAGTCTTGCAATGAGTGGGCCAGGCATAGTGAAGGTGCCAGTGGAATCTAGTACTCCACTGCCAGCTACGGCTGATCCATCAAGGATGGACAGCGAGTCAGAACGATGACGGACAGGAGCTTTGGCAAATTCTAGATCAGACATCAGAATATGGGTTCCACTGGTGAGGGGGTCATTGATACAGACTGAAGAAAGAGAGATGAGATGAGAAGCACCTAGAGTAGCACCATTGGGGCCACATTTTGTGTGTCCAGGGAATCATTAGAGAAGGCGAAGCTGGGAGAGAGAAAGTCGCTCAATTGTGAGAATGAAAGAAAGTGGGAGTCCAAGAAGAAAAACACAAAGTTGTGACAGGGAGGAATTGGGAAGTGAAAGAGACCAGAAGATGATACAGGGTGCATTGAAGGTGCCGTTGTTAAATGTGGTGAGATTAAAAGCAGAAATCGATGAGGTAATTGAAGGGAATCTGCCATTAGAAAGAACTGGTACTTACGACCTAAGCAAATTGCTATTCATAGCTAAGGACATCACCTGAAAGGCGAAAAGAGCTCATGATGCCTTGTCATAATTGGCCCAAAGGTATGAGGTGGATTTGACAAAGATTAAAATGATGCAAGGAACCTGCCAATTGGATTACACAGATCAGGAATTGGAAGAGAAGCGAATGATAGGACTAAAAGCACACATCAGGGAACTGGTGATAGGGATGCAAGGTTGGAAAGAACAAGATAGATGGGAAGAGAGATGGGCTACAAAGAAAAGTGCCAAGAATGGGACAGGAAATACTCCGCCTCCGGGTGGAGGGACGGGAGCCGCAGGAAATTATCCTCTGAGAGAAGTACAGAATGGAGGGTGTGTACATGTGCCATGGAGCAGGGGTGATTTGGCAGCATTCACTAATGATTTTCCTCGGCTGAGGGAAAAACCCGCTGACTGGTACAAACAATTAGATCGGTTTGTCAAGATTTCAAAGGTGTTATGGATTGATTTGAACACCTTGTTTGATATAGTGATTCCTGGTGACTTGTGGGCTGCATGTAAAATTGCCATTTAGTGGCCAGCTGCAGAACCAGCTAGAGACCCGGTGAATAATGGTCCTTCACTTGAGGTAATGAAAAATATGAGCAGGTGATTACCTGGTTACAATCGAAGGTATCTCCCCAAACTGTTGATTGGCTTAAGATTGATCGCACCACTCAAGATCCGAAAGAATCGGTACATGACTATTATGAGCGATTGTTAGTGGCTTTTAAACAGCATAGTGGTCTAGACACTATTGAGCAGAAAGATATCGGACAGTTTGTCTCAAAGTTTGTGCTGGGATTAAGATCTGATATTAGCTTGATAATACAGGCATATTGATATGTTCATTACAAAAATGAGGTTACCCAATCATGGTTATGGACGTGGGTTCAATATGATATGAAATACAATGGTCCTGGACCTCTATTTATAGTACTGATATATATCAATTTCACAGTCACGAGTATAAACACGATTTCAAGAGCCTCAATGCGTAAGCTCACAGTAATCAATAATATACAAAATTTTGTTTTGAGGGAGAAGAAAAAGTGCAACAACCACAATGCTTATGTCTCACACCTGGTATTTATTATATATATATCACAGGGTGCACAGTTAAATATTCACTGTATCTTGTTTGATGCAATTTTGGAAAGGATAGGTTGCTCCAAAAGGAACGTGCAAAGAGGGTAAGCGGAGGGTGCTTAAGAAGTGAAATTAGAATCACAGAAGGGTGAAGAAAAGAACTTAAAAACATTTACTATTGGACTGGTCATGCGTCCCAGTCTACTAAAACCTGGTCACATCAAAACGTAATCAACACTTATTTACAATACAGTTTGTAGACACAAAAATGTATTATTCAAGTGGCACATTTTTGGAGTAGAAATAGTGATGCAGGCCACTTGGTAGGGGCGTCGACGTTTCGGCCCGGCTTGGGGCTAAAAAGGGGGTGGGGGGGTTTGTGGCCTCAGCCTTGTGGGTCTTCTTCAGGACTAGATTGGCAACCTAGAGGGGTGTGCGGGATGAGTCCTACACCAACAGTGTAAATGCGAGACGCGCAGTCATCATATGGAACAAATCACAATGGGGTAGGTCCTCCCGTGAGTGAAGGATGCGCTATACTGTAAAGGTAAACCGGTATCCAACCTTAATCGTGGATTGTTTAGTTAGGCGACTCCTTCCGTGAGTCCCAGTATTTCAAAGGGCCAAGGTAATGAATGCAGTTAGGCTTAAGAGCGATCCGCGCTCGGTGACCGTCTTCCGCTCAGGTTAGCTGGAGACTGCCACATTTGATATGTTGGCAAAATAAAACGGTGGACGAAATTCAGCATTATGCAAAATACTGTAGTGATCAGGTGGAATCGACACAAAAGAAATTGAAAGCCAAGTTGATGTTGGTGCAGTTGAGGAATGCCAAAAGGCCCGATCAGATGCAAGGAGGAATGGGTCGAGGCAGAGGAGGTGGTAGAGGAATGGGTCAACAGATGGTGACCCATCCTGATCAGGAAAGAGCAAGAGGCATAGACAAGAGTACAAGCGAGTAGGTGGCACAACAAAAGAAAGTCACTGCATGCTATTATTGTCACAAAACCAGACATTAGAAGCGCGAGTGTCGATTGAATCCAGCAAATCAATTACAGAATGAGGGAGAGGGGCAAATATCCAAAACTTTGAATACTGTGACTAGACCTAGGTCCATGTATGCAGGGTATGAGCCGCAAGTACAAATACCTCTGCCTCCAAGAATACCTATGTATAATCGGACATATCATCAGATGCCTTACTTTGAAATACAAGACAGATTTGATCAGAATCAGGATTCTCAGGAGTTCCGGAGGGGCGTGCAGGAAGGTTGCACTTTGGGCGCAATTCTGGAAGTAGATCAGAGTGGACCGTTTGTAGATGCAGAAGTGAATGGATATCCTGTCACCTTCTTGTTAAACACTGGAGCGGCACGTTCTACAGTAAGAACAGAAGTGGTCCCAAATGTATCCCTTTCAGGAAAATCGATTCAAGTAGTGAGAGTCAGTAACCAGAAAATGACAAATCCATTGACAAATAAGTTACCTGTGAGAATAGGACCGTTTCAGGATAAACACCAATTCGTAGTGTGCAACACAAGTCCAGTCTGCCTATTAGGACGAGACCTTCTATGTAAACTAAACTGTACCATATCGTGCACTCCAAGAGGTGTGGAGTTGCAGACCTGTGATGATGATGATGCAGATTTTAAAATGGCTAATATGAGCATGTGTGCAGAACTGTTTGTGGTCCTCACCATAGAGGAATTACCGCATGACTTGAGAGACTCTGTTTCCCCAAAAGTGTGGGATTTCACAGATGAAGAGATAGGTCTGATCCAAGGGGTTGATCCTGTTAAGATACAGGTCAAATCAAATGCCGAATTTCCACGAATGCCGCAATATAAATTGACTCCCGAAACTGTGGCCGGAATAAGACCTGTCATTGAGACCATGATTGCACAAGGCATTCTCAAGGAGATACGAGGAAGTCCATGTAACTCACCTATCATGGGACTGCAGAAGCCAGTGGCAAGTACAGAATAGTGCAAGACCTACACAGGGTTAATTAAATTGTCATCCCATGTTGTCCTGTGGTACAGAATCCAGCTGTTATTCTATTCCAGATACCATGTGAAGCAGAATGGTTTACAGTCATAGATTTATGTCAGGGGTTTTTCTTCATACCATTGCACATAGAGAGCCAGTATTTATTCATTTAGGATGGGCGACCGTGTCTTAACATGGTGTAGGATCCCTCAAGGGTATACAGAAAAACCCTCCATCTTTAGCCAGTGTTTGAAAAAGCATCTTGAAGGGCTAGTGATGCCTCAGAAGTCAGTCCTGGTCCAATACATTGACGACCTCCTGGTCGCTTCTGAGACCGAAGACGCTTGCAGGATTGACACTGTGGCTTTGTTGAACCATTTGGCAGAAAATGGACATTAAGTGTCCCCAAACAAACTTCAGTATTGTTTGCCTGAAGTAGAGTATAGAGGGCATTGGATTGAGAAAGGAAAACGAAGGGTGTCACTGGATTGCATAGAGACGATTCTGCAAATGGGAACTCCGAAACACAAAAAGAAGTCTGCATGTTTTTGGGAATGGTCGGTTATTGTCGACAGTGGATCCCAAACTTTTCGTTGCAAGCAAAGCCACTGTTGAGACTGACTTGAAAAGACATTAGTGATCCGGTATCATGGGATGAAGAGTGCTTGAGAGCCTTCCGTGAGCTGAGAGAAAGCATATGTCGTGCCCCAGCTCTTGGAATGCCAGACTATAACAAAGCGTTTTTGCTCTTCTGCTGCAAGAAGGAGGGATGTGCGTTAGCGGTCCTTGTACAGACACATGGGGGTGCCCGTGGACCAGTGGCTTACTTTTCAGCTACATTAGAAACAGTAGCTTCTGCGTTGCCCGGATGTCTCAAATCCGTAGCTGCAACAGGTGTCAGCATTGAGAGATGTGAAAGCATAGTGATGGGTCATCCACTTATTGTTCATGTGCCACATTCTATAGAACTGTTGATGACAAGAACGAAGACACAGTATCTAACAAACAATAGACTGACTAAGCAGGTTATTTTGGCTTCTGAAAACGTCACTTTGGAACATTGTACCACCTTGAACCCTGCTACATTGCTGCCCATTCCACAAGAGGAAGATGATAAGGATTGTGAAGAGCACGACTGCCTCGATGTTACTGTACTATCTACCAAACCCAGACCTGACATTGTGGATGAACCTTTGCTCGAATCTGATTTGATCTTTTTGTTGATGGTTCATGTCTCAGAGACAATGAAGGGCATTTGAGAGAAGCTTTTGCTGTGTGTACTATCATGGGAGTGGTAGAAGCTGCCTGTTTGAATAGAGTATACTCTGCTCAGGTAGCCGAGATTATTGCTCTGATACGTGCCTGTATCATCTCGGAGTCCGAGTGACGATCTATACGGACAGTCAATATGGGTTTGGAGTAGTTCATGACTTTGGTCAGTTATGGTCACAGAGGGGGTTTCTAACATCCTCAGGGTCCCCAATCTATAATGGAGACTATGTGCGCCAATTATTTGACACCTTGCAGAAACCCAGAGATTGCTGTGGTGAAATGTGCTGCTCATGGGAGGGGGGAGGACTTTGTTACATAGGGAAACAATTACGCAGATGAAGTAGCTTGTTTTGTGCTATACATGCTTGTGTTTTCAGTGGAGAATATATCGGAGAGAGCACAGAGGAAACTGAGCTCAGCATGATGTTAGCTATAGCTGATACTTGGGATGAGGTGAAGCGGTGGCAGTATGAGGTCTCAGAGGAAGAAGCTGCTTCATGGGTTAGAGCAGGCTGTGAAAAGAGAGAGGATGGCATTCGGGTGTCACCTGATGACAGAGCAGTATTACCCAATTGTCTATTGAGCCCGATGGCAAGGCAGGTTCTCGGAGCAGTTCATCTGGGAAGAGATGCCATGATGCGAGTGTTCAGGCAAACGTGGTTTAACCCACGATTTTGTGTGAATGCTGAAGAAGTGTGTCACAGGTGTGTTACGTGTCAGCAAATGAATGTTGGAAAGAAAACTGTGGTTGCAATGAGTCACATTGGGAGATCAGGAGGCCCTTTCAATAGAATACAATTGGACTTTATTGAAATGCCCATATGTAACAGGCTGAGAAATGTTTTGGTGGTGGTGTGTATCTTTTCGCGTTGGGTGGAGGCCTATCCAACTAGATGATGTGATAGTCTCACAGTGGCAAAGCTGCTATTAAGGGAACTGATACCAAGGTATGGATTTCCGACCTCTGTGGAGACAGATAGAGAAACACATTTCCATAGCGAAGTCATGAAATTGTTGTGTGCCGCCTTGAATATTGATCAGAGGTTGCATTGTAGCTACAGCCTTGAAGCATCTGGTCTTGTGGAGCAGGTAAATGGCACAATCAAGATGAGAGTGGCTAAGGTTTTTTCGTCGACTGCATTGAAATGGCCAGATACGTTGCCACTAGTCTTGATGATTCTGCGTAGCACTCCTGACAGGAGGACAGGGCTCTCCCCCATGAGATATTAATTGGAAGAGCTATGCGATTGCCTATGGTGCCAGCTACGGCAATGATAAACATCACAGATGATATGGTGTTGGATTATTGTAGGGGACTGGTGGATAATTCTGTAGCTCACCAGGTCGAGGCTGTGACTGCATCCACATCGAGGGACCTGCTGCATGATCTTAACCCTGCTGACTGGTGCTGGTTCGAAAGCACGTGAGGAAGAGCTGCCTTGATGCTCGTTGGAGAGGACCATATCAGGTGATATTGGTCATGAGTACAGCTGTGAAGTGTGCGGGATTACCGAACTGGATCCACGCTTCCCTCACTCGCTGAGTTCCAGAGCCTGTGGAAGAAACTACTTCCCTTGCTCCAAGAAGAATAACTGAAAATGCAACACAGATTGAAGGAGCAGATCAATTTATAAATAGTTCTAAAGAGGCTGAACAGTCAACCGAGCAGGAAAAAAGAGAGCAAACTGCCTCAGAGTTAAGTACAGAACCTGAGATCGACAAGATTGCAGATGTGCACTATGAACCGGACCCGAGTGAACGGCTTGGCGCAGAAGGATCAGACCAAGAGGAAGAGAGGAGAGCAGATGCTAAAGCAGAGAAGTGGCCAGCTAAAAAAGAAAGGCTGAACATAAGGCTTGCATCTGAGAAAAATCTTGCTCCAATTCCTGAAACGTCTGAATCTCATCAAAGTGAAACAGAAGAAGGACTAGATGGTCTGAGACGATCCAGAAGAAAGAGGATACCGTCTCAAAAGTATGCATCTCCTGAGTGGACGTATCTGGTTGCAGATGGAGAGACCGAAGAATTCTGGGAAATTGGGGACTGGAACAGTGAGCTACGGAGGAGACACCCTCTCGATTGACATTCAGTTACTTGTCCCCGGAGTAGAAGCCTTTGAACCCCTAATGCTGACAGTCCCTAATCCACCAAGACTGAGTAGTTCATGATTTTTGATCCTCAACCAGGTTGTTTTTGCTTCATTTGGTCGACAGCTTACTGCAGCAGAATTGGGAGACATCCGTGAAGAAATTCTGCAACTTGTCCTTACCATACTTGGCTCAAATATTATTACAGATGAAGATTGAACTTTGAATAAAGAACGCATTAGGTCTTAGAAAGAAGATAACCTAGATCCAAGAGGAAGAAGATTTAAATTTAGGGACTTTCAAATAGCAGACGAATTGAGGGTTAGGGCTGACCACATCTCTTCCATAGGTTTAGTATTAATGGACTGAATACTGCAATAATCAAATGGAAAAATCAGATTAAAAGAGACATTGTGAATAGCAGAATAAAGTAAAGAAAACAGAAAACAAAAAAGAGACTTTATAACTTTTCTTTGCACTTCACAACCAAACAGTGAAACATGGCTTCCAAGAGGTGATTGTTACCTCTTTGGTTGGGTCTCATGATGCTGAAAAGAATGGGGAACAGAATACATTTACCACACCCGTCTCAGATTTAGAAGAGGGTCCTTCCATAAAAGCTAGAGAGATGATCAAGGAAACTAGTCAAAAATTACATGTAGATCTGTCAAAAGGTGATTTCACGTTGAATGCATATGCTCGTTTATTATATGAGTATGTGGACACCATGGAAGCGAAAGATTGTTATGTGTGTATACAACTACCCGACTCAGTAGAAGAAGGTATTCCATACCATCATTTGCCTTTGACCTATGGCATTACATGTAGTGTGTTGTTGAGCATGTTTTATAGTAAGGCACACTTTGAGTACTATTTCTCAAATTATGATGTGGTACTCTCCGAAGTCCCAGTTCTTAAGCACATGAACAAATATGATTATTGTAAAAATATACAGCGAATGTCTACATATTTTGTGCCTACTATTACTTTAGATACATCTTACGCCCACAGACATAATTTGACCTGCATGTTAACAGACATTGAAAAGAAGTTTGCAGATCAGATAGAAGATTGGCATAGGCAGACTTTATTTAGACCAGATCCTAAGCATAAAGTTATTCCATGGACCAGAGAAGAATTAGATCACAATGCAAAGGGGAGTTCTGGATCAATAGCTTTAGACTTCCAACAGAAGGGGAAGCTGTGCATTAGACACCCATCAACATATTATGACAAGATTTCGTGGGTGAGAGTGATTGTGAACACATTTTCCTGATTGAAGAATCCATTAGAAAAGCGCTATTGGATAAGTTAACCATAGTGCCCAATGTGTATTTTGTGTGTTGAAAGAATGCCTATGTGAAGTTGCCTAAGAATTGGTATGGTACGTGTTATTTGGCTGTAGTATTTCCCAAAATCTTCCATGTGGATGATTTATGGCCCTTAGAAGGAAAAGGACCCCATAGAGGAAAACGTGGTGCAAGTGCCGGATAAATCATTGGTGATGTGTTTGGAGCTATGATACCCAGTATGGGTGTGATTTTGAATGATGTGAAAATCAGAAAGTTGGCAACGTTAATAGATAAATTCTCTGTGAGTACGGCCCAAATTCTTTCATTAGTTGATGGAGAGATGGTCTCGATAAAGGCTATGGTTCTTCAAAATCGCATTGCTTTAGATGTGTTACTAGCAAAAACCGGAGGAGTCTGCAAATTACTGAGAGTCCAACAGTGCTGCACTTATATACCTGACAATAGTCGGTATATAAGGAAACACATTAATAATATCTCAGATATACATCAAGAGTTACGTAATCTGGCTGCTGAAGGACTCTTGGACCAAATTGGTAAGGGATTTGGAAAGATTGGGAGCTGGTTTGGAAGTTTGTGGCAAGGAATAATGGGATACATCTTGAAACCCATCATAATAGCTGTCATTTGTTTAATTGTCCTACTGGGAGCCATAAAGGCGTACAAATGGCAAAAGGCCAGCCATCAGGAATATGTCCTGGAAAAGTGGTAACAGCAAATGGAACGACTGCAGGACAGTCATTACCAGCACCTTAAGGGGTTAGAAAGATTTAGACAGGGACGGCAAGCTACAGCTTCTGTTTAGGTTGGTCTTTTCTTCAAGGAGAAAACTGTCAGAAAATATAATGTTGGTGTTATGACACTTGTCATAAGAGGGGGGAACTGATAGAGCACTTTTAGCAATCTATATTGTATGGGTGCACTATATTCATGGTTAAGACGCACTCACATGTAGCTTATCGTTTGCAGTGTTTTATGATCATTAAGATGTATTCAGTTGAATCATTTAAACATTAATCGTGGTGATTACATTCAAGTAGAACTGTATATGTATTGAAATTCCTGAATGTATAGGATACAGGATGATATTATATTCATATAGTGTAACTGTGATTAGTTTAAGTTGCCTGAGTCTAGGCCCAAAATCGCAGATTGTTTTTAGTTTCACATCTCCTTGGTCTCTAAAGAAATAAATAATTAACTGCATGTGGTGTTCGAAAAACAGAGTGCTCTCAGGAATGCAAACTCGTTATTTTCAGATTGAAGAAGATACTCGGAATGTCTTTGAAGATGGCTGGAAAGCAAGAAGGGAGGACGCCTTTCGTGTCTGGCCTATCTGGGAACCAAGGCCATTAGAACAAAGAAGATTTAATTAAAAGGCTCCAGGAAATTTACCACACAGACAAAGTTGCAATGGAAAGTTTATGATGACGTATTGTTAATTGAATCCCATGTTTTTGTATGATGTGCAGGGACAGTGAAACCAGACTTCTGCTGGCTTTCGGAGGAGAAGGAGCATCTTAGAGCGAGCTCCAAAGCCTTCAGCTTATCAACCCATTTGACGTGAGTACTTCTTAGGAAGTCAACATGTGCTGACACCTTTGGGAAATGATGGAAGGGAATTAGGTAGGACCTCCGTTTAGAGCAGTGTAGGGAAAGATATCTTATTTCTTCCTAATGAAAAGGGACCTAGACTCTGCATCTATTATTTGCTGCATTCTGATTTTGGAGTTTACCATTTTATGCCTTTTTTGCCGAATAACCTATATTCGTAGACTCGGCTCTGTATTGATCTTTTTGTATCTATATACTTTGGGTCTTCGCTGTGTCTACATCCAATTGTTTTTGGCCTTATAATAAATCGACAAAACTAAAGTTCGGAGTCTGTAGTCCTTTAAGGCATGTCCATATTGAAAGTATAATCCTGAATTGGTTTGCTCCCCTCCACCACTTTTAGTAGGTAAATAAAAGACCATCTGTGCCAAATGTGGAGGGGAAAATAAGGGGTGCAATTTGGCGTAATCACAATCAATGTTTAAGAAGAAAATTGTAACTGTGCAATATCATCATGAATAAACAGACACTTCCAATGTGTGGAACGGTGCTACAAGTGATGGAGCAGTGAGAGTGCAAAATCAGTGGACAATGTGCAAATAACAAACAAACATAGCGCATATGATTACAAAACTTTCTTAACCATCGGAACAGCAATATAACATAAAAGCCCATAAAAATATATTATGTAGATCTTTTCAATGCGAACGTGGTTAAGACTTAACGGGGTTTTCCTCAGGACAGATTCGTAGCAACCTCGACTCATAAGGGAGTAAACATCAATGTATTATCAAGAGAATAAATGGGCAGCCTTTGCCCCACAAATGGACATTAATCAGCGACAGTGCATAATTTAAACCAGCAGCTCCTCTATCCCAGACCAGAACTGCGCGTGGATGCCTTTGGTAGAGCGCCATGTTGTTCTGAAAATTGTAGCGGTGCACCATATTCACTGTTAGTCCACACCCACATATTATGGGACCCATATTAACGTGTGACTTAGAAATGTATTACTAAAATCTGCTTATAATAGTGTGATTAGAAATGTAACTGTGCCATTTAGGAAGAGCAATGTCGTAGTTAACTGCAAATGTATTTTAGTCAACTCATAATGATTGGTTTTCGTGTAATGTGATGCATTAGGTTTACACGTGCACCATATTAAAATCTGCACCTGTAGTTGCATATTCATACATGAAGTGTAATGAAATTAATGGTTATAGTGTGATTTTAGAAGAGTGTGTTTAAAATTGTGTGAAGGCCTGATCGCATATACGTTGAGAGAAAGGCCTGTTGGTTTCTTATGTTAGTTAAATATTGTAGGCCGAAAATGATTTCCCTTGGTAAGGCTTTGGGTTTCAGGACGTTAGAAAATCTCAGAGAAGTGGAAAGTTTCTCGTTCCCATGTTTCTGTTGCAGGTGCAAGGACACCTAGCTCGTTAGAGAAACTAACTCTTTGTTTCAGGAGTCAGGATGGCCTGAGAAGCCAATATGGGAGTATACTGGAATGTAGGGATGATACTTTCGGCGAAGAAGGTGCCTCGGACCCAAGGACGAGTAAACCGTCGTTGGAAGGGAGGCAAGTTTCACTGGAAAATCACTGGGAGAAGACCTGGCTGAAGAGGTGTGCCGGAGGGCGTGTTCTACGTTTTTGGGATTTTGAATTAGGGACAGTGCCCCATGGGTTGAGCAGTTGAGGTTTAGGTTAATGACTTCTAATGTAGAGATTGGAGTGATTATCGCTTGCCTGATGTTACTAGAGCTGACTATTCTTCTTATTCTGAGTCGGATGAGACTCCTGCGTAGGATATTTTTTGTATTAGTGCCCATTTAGTTTCTTAACCTAGTGCTGAGGTGCTTGTATGTGCAGTCATTTTTGGCTTTGTAATAAACCCCTTTCAATTTGAGATTCTGAGTCAGTTGTCCTTTTAGAGTTTAAATTCGATTTGATTGATTATGTGTTGAAATTTGATTTCCTCCCCTCTACACTATTTAGCAGATAAAAAGATACTGGCGACCTGAGAGGATTCTTGGTGATGGTAAGACAGATAAGAATCGGGCTTCATCAGTTGGTAGCAGAGTAGGATGGTTATCTCTGATAGTGAGGGGAGATCTAGATCAGGATAAGAGATTCTAGAGGACCATAGAATTCGAGTGATGGTGACCCACTGGATGGTGAGCGCCAGAAAACGGCAGCTGATGGAGACGGACGGAGAGTAGCGGTGCGACGGAAAGCAGCAGTTCGCGAAGGAGTGAGTATGAATAGGGTGATGTGTTTTGTAGATTGCGGTGTTGAATTGATTGTGTGATGTCTTGCGGAGTTGGAATGAGAGTTGAGTGATTGTGAGATCAGGCTGTGAGCGTGCGCAGACCGGGGATTCTTAGACTCGACGAGTAGTCTGAGAAGTTGTGGTGTAGAAGACACCCAAGGTAGATTTTGTTGACCATTGAAAGGGAATCGTGAGAAGTCATCGATTACCCAGACTGAGATAGGGGGAGCGAATGTGTGAGTGCGTGAGTAACCGACGTTGGTCGTGGGTTGTTGTATGTGGAACATTGAGAGGTTGAAACCTATCAGTTGAGGCGATTGTCCGGTCGTTTCGCGGACAGACAGTTGCCAGGTTTGAGGTCAACAATTTCGAGAGACTGTCGTAGGCAGTCAGAGAAGTGATTGTCCGGTCGTTTCATGGACGGATAATTACTTCAGAGTGTGAATGGGACGAATGCAAGAGTAAGAAGTGAATTGTGAAGGAGGGGAACTACTGCCAGCGGAGGTAGTGTGACAACAGAAGGTGTTGCGCTGCGATAGGTCGGTTGGTGTGAGTCACGCTGCTATTGGTGGATTGACATCAGGAAGTGAACGAAAACATTGTGCGCAATAAAAATATTGTTCATCATGAAATGTTTTAAGGTTTTCCGAGAATTGTGTAGAGGTGACAAACATGTGGTTACTCGAGGGGGAGACTCATGGTGAGGGAGAACTGATTTTCCCACGATATGGTACTTTCAGGTTGGATGTGTTGTATCAGTTAAAATCTGTGATGTCTTCTTTGCGACCTCTGCCTAGACCAACCCAGTTTGAGGCATTACATGCATGGATCAGAGCAGGGTATGATAGGAAAAGAAACAGAAATCAAGAAAGAGTGAAGAAGTCGATCAGGGCATTCCAAGATGCGAGGTGGGATGCACTAGAGAAGAGGTGGAGAGTGGAAATGATTGAGGGGGATAGATTGTACCCACTACTAGAGAATACAGACAGTGCGAAGGCAAAGAGCATAGATGAGGATGATAGTGATACAGATGACAGCTTAGTAGAGAGGTTGTTGTCGGAAAGACCGCCTTTGTTCAATCCAGATACCTACGAAGGAAAGTCGGCTCCAGAGGAAGGGACTAGTGGACTACAGACTCATTCAGATGTGAGAGTAGTAGGGAAAATCTCAACAGGAACGGAGGACATGAGAATTCAGTCTGTAGCGAGTGCAGAAGCTGCGAGAGGTGTGAGGTTACCAGATGCTTTAAAAGTACCGGTTACCATTTGACCCATTGTTTCAGTTTACAACCCAGACCAAGAGAGTGTTGGTAGTCTAGCACAGTCAGCTGCTGGATCAAGGAGTGTCGTAGAGTGAAATGGGACAGTGAGCGAGATGGAACAGGCTCCGAGACCTATAGAATGGAGTACGCCATTGCCAGTCACCGCAGATTCCTCCAAGGGACAGGTGGATGTGAGACCGATAAGACCAAGGTCTTTGGCCGAGTCAAGATCAGATCTGAGAATGTGGGTACCGCCTGCGAGAAATCAGAGTGAGAGAACCACACTGATTGATGAGCAAGATAATTCAGGAATAAGACAGTCTTCAGGAACTTGACAGAAGAGAGTAGATCTCGAGATCAGAGCTGCGAGTACGACGAGCGGAATGGTGCAGCTTGTCGAGAAATATTGAAGGGCGCCATGAAAGCAAGGATGTTAGATGTAGTGAGATTGAAAGCAGAAGTAGATGAAATAATAAATGGAAATTTGCCCCTTGAAAGGATAGACATTTATGAACAAGATAAGTTACTTTTTGTAGCGAAGGATGTGACTGGCAAGGCAAGAACTGCACATGAGAAACTGACAGAATTGGCCAAGAGGTGGATTTGCCTAAAATGAAGGCATTGCAGGGAACCATAGGTTGCAGTATGGAGACCAAGAACTGGAAGAGAAAAGGGTCATAGGGCTGAGAAAACACATCAGAGATTTGATTATAGCAATGCGTGCATGGATCATGCTTGATAAATGGGAGGAAAGATGGTCCAAGAAGATGAGTTCCAAAAAGACAGTAGGAGAGACGCCGCCTCCAGGTGGAGGGACGCTAGGAATAGGAAATTTCCCTTTACGAGAGGTACAGAATGGAGGGTACGTGCATGTGCCTTGGAGTAGGGGTGATTTGGCTACATTTATGAACGATTTCCCTCGGCTGAGGGAGAAGCCTGTAGAATGGCACAAGCAGGTTGATCGCTTTGTCAAGATCTCAAAAGTGTTGTGGATTGATTTGAACACGTTGTTTGACATCGTGGTTCCAGGGGACTTATGGTGTGCATGTAAGATCGCTGTTGAATGGCCGACTTCAGAGCCAGAAAGAGATGCTGTCACGAATGGTCCGTCACCCATAGTTCTGAAAAAGTTTGAGCAAGTGATCACATGGTTAAAATCGAAAATCTCACCACAGGCTATTGATTGGGTTAAGATAGATTGGACAGTCCAGGAATCAAGGGAGACGGTGCATGAGTACTATGAACGCCTGTTGCAGGCTTTCAAACAGTACAGTGGATTAGATGCCTTAGATTCGAAGGACATGGGACAGTTTGTTTCAAAATTTGTGTTGGGTTTGAGGCCAGAGGTTAGTCTCATGATACAGCAACATTTGATCTGTTGGCAGAACAAGCCGGTAGATGAAATCTTGATACTGCAGAGATGAGGTAGACTCGAAACACAGGAAGTTGAAAGATAAATTGATGCTTGTCCAAATGCAAACGGCTCAAACTCAGCCTAGCGGAGGGACGTTAGGAAGGAGACAGGGAAATAACCAAGGAGGAAACCAGAATGTTCAAGGTCAGGGAAGACCAAAGTCAGTTGATCTAAAGACAGTAGTGGATGTGGCGACATTGAAGAAGACCACTGCGTGTCATCTTTGTCACCAGATTGGACATTCGAAGCGCGAGTGCCCCTTGAATCCAATTAACCAAGTGCAACAGGAAGTAGAGATAGTTCAGGTACCTGTACCTGAAGCGGTCCCTACAGTGACTAGACCAAGGTCGATGAAAGGGGGGATGTTCAGTCCACAGGTACAAGTTCCCCAGCCACCTAGGTTTAAACAGGTTCAGCAGGGAACTCGGACTTACCAACAGATACCTTTGTTCGAAGGGTATGATGAGTTCAGCCCAGAACTGTTGGCATGACGTTGCCTGAGAGGGGAGGAAGACTGCACACTTGGAGCAGTCTTGGAGGTACACCAGAGGGGACCATTTGTGGAAGCAGATGTTGATGGTCACCCTACCACCTTTTTGGTTGACACTGGTGCTACCCGTTCTACTGTAAAATCAGCAGTAGTTCCTAACCTACCCCTCTCGGGACAATCGATCCAAGTTGTTGGAGTAGCAAACAAGAAAATAACAGAGACGATTCCTGTGAGAATAGGAACTTTCTGAGATCGACACCAGTTTGTGGTGTGTGACTCGAGTCCAGTTTGCCTGTTGGAAGAGATCTGTTGTGCAAATTAAATTGCACCATCTATTGCACACCAAAAGGAGTTGAAGTACAGACGAGGGATGATGATGCGACCTTTAAAGTTGCAAATCAGCACTTGTGCATAGAAATGTACCCAGCACTGACAGTGGAGGAACTTCCACTTGATTTGAGAGATTCTGTGTCACATGAGGTGTGGGACTTCACTGGAGAAGAGATTGGGTTGAACAGAGGTGTAGAGCCAGTAAAGATTCAGGTCAAGCAGAACGTGGAATTTCCTAGGACGCCCCAGTACAATTTGTCACCCGAGACTATTGTAGGGATCAAACGTGTAATCGAGTTTATGATCAAGCAGGGAATTCTGAAGGAGATCATGTGTAGCCCATGTAATTCACCTATCATGGGATTACAGAAACCGAGTGGGAAATTCAGGATTATGCAGGACCTGCGAAAGGTCAACACGATAGTTGTTCCATGCTGTCCAGTGGTACCGAATCCATCTGTGATTCTGTTTCAGATTCCATGTGAAGCTGAGTGGTTTACAGTGATTGATCTGTGTCAAGCATTCTTCTCGATTCCACTCCATGAGGAAAGCCAATTTATTTTTGCTTTCTGGCTGGAAATTTGTGTGTTAACGTGGTGTCGTATCATTCAGGGGTACACAGAGAGTCCATCGATCTTTAATCAGATCCTGAAGAAGAATCTTGAGAGTCTTGTGTTGCCACAGAACTCTGTTCTGGTGCAATACATCGATGACTTGCTCATTGCCTCAGAAACAGAAGACGCTTGCAGGATTGATACCATTGCTTTACTGAACCATTTGGCAGAGAATGGACACAAGGTGTCTCCAAACAAATTGCAATACTGTTTGAGTGAAATGCAGTATCTGGGTCACAGAATTGAGAAGGGCAAGAGGAAGGTGTCACCAGATCGCATTGAGGCAATTATGAACATGCCTGTACCTACCACACAGAGAGAGGTTAGAATGTTATTGGGGATGGTTGGCTACTGTCGCCAATGGATTCCCAACTTCTCGTTTGAGGCGAAGCCTTTACAGCGACTGACACACAAGGATGTGAATGATCCGGTACCATGGGACAACGACTGCCTAATGTCGTTTTTAAAGCTGAGAGAGGCTATGTGTCGCGCTCCAGCTTTGGGAATGCCTGATTATAACAAGGCTTTCTCGTTGTTCTGTTGCGAGAGAGAAGGTGTGGATTTGGGGGTCTTTGAGGGACCACCCAAAGGTGCAGGGTCCACCCTTCGTCCACGGGTCTGGGATACAAACTGAGACCAACACTGGAGCACCGAGAGAAAGGATATTTATTACAATCTCATGAGATTTCTGAGGTATCCATGCAGTATCAACAATGGTATTGGTAGTGGTGACGGCATAGGCAGCAGATGTGGTACCGTTTGATAGTTTAATACAAGACCCATCCCGTCCAACCACAATTGCCCATCCTGTTCCATGAGAGTGGTGTCTTTTAAGTCTACCCGTCCTTTAGTCTGTTCTTCTGTTCGAAAGAGGCAGTCATGTGGAATGTCTGGGATGTCAGGATCTGGTGTGGGCAGGAGTGTGGCAGGATTCAAGGTCGCACATCTCTTTAGCGTGATATGGGGTGCTAACAGCATAAGTTCGTATCCTGTTAGTCGTGCACTAGTGAGGTGTTGTGTCTTTGTCTGATTCAGTAATATGTTGACTGCGTGTGGAACTAATACCGTCAATCTAGATCTCAACACAATCCCTTCCCTTTGTCGGATAGAGACGGCCGCTGCTGCAACCGCTCTAAGGCAAGAGGGCAGACCTCGGGCCACAGGGTCAGGGTGGCCGAAAAGAAAGCGCATGGGCGTTGTTTGGTGCCGTGAATTTGAGTTAGGACTGAGAGAGCACATCCTGAGCGCTCATGGGTGTAGAGGCAGAAGGGTTTAGAGTAATCAGGTGTGCCCAATACTGGTGCAGAGCAAAGAGCGTGGTGTAAGTCTTGAAAGGCTTGGTCGTGTTCATGTGTCCAAGGAAGAGGTGTGGGTGAATCTTTTGTAAGCAAAGCAAGGAGTGGCTTAACTATGAGGGAAAAATTCGGTATCCATTGGTGACAAAAGGAAGTGAGACCAATTAGTGCACGAACATCTCTTTGGGTGGTGGGAGAGGAAAGGTGTAGTATTGTTTGGATGCGGTCAGGTGTGAGAGTACGTCCCTCCTTAGACAGCAGATGGCCGAGGTAGGTCACCTGCTGTCTACAATACTGTAGCTTATTCTTGGATACCTTATGGCCCTGTGATGCCAAAAAGCGCAGTGTACTAAGAGAGGCAGTGCGAGCCAGGGCCGGAGTGTCTTCAGCCAACAGAATGTCATCGACATATTGGATGAGAACAGCGCCGGGTGGTAACTGTATCTGGTCGAGCTGTTGTTTAAGGGCCTGGCTGTAGATGCTAGGGCTTTCGGTATACCCTTGAGGAGCCCGACAGAATCTGTACGATCTGTTTTTTATGGTGAAACCAAAAAGATAGCGTGACTCAGGATGTATTGGTATGGAGAAAAAGGCATTTTTGAGATCTATTACTGTGAAAGTGGTAGCAGTTGAGGGGATCATTGTCAATATAGTTGTTATGTCAGAGACCACAGGATATTGTGGGACCAATATTTTGTTAATTGCGCGGAGGTCAATGACAAAACGGTATGATTTCTCAGAAGTGGATGTACGTTTCAAAACTGGAAGGATGAGGCTATTGCAAATGTTAGACTGAACTTCCTCAACTACCCCAGCTGCAATCATATCCTGTACTATAGTCATGAGAGCCTTTTCGCCGTCTGCAGAAATGTTATACTGAGGGAGGCGAGGAAGAGGTGCATTCTGTTTTACTGTTATGTGGACAGGATCCATCACCATCTCCTCCACGTAGGTGTCCGTGATGGCCCACAGGGTGTCCGGTAACTGGGACAAATCCTGCTGTTCGGAATCAGTGGGACAATAAAGGCGGGATTCATAACCAAGGGGGCAATCATTATCAAACAGTATGACTCTGACATTCTGAGGAGAACAGCGAATGGTGGCTCTGAAATGCTTTAAGAGGTCAATGCCCATCAAATTGTCTGGGCAGTGCGGGGAGAGCAGAAAAGAGGCCATCACTTCTTTCCCCTGTATGTCCAGGGGCACCTCAGTAGAAAGGGGGTTGGTGGAGGGCGTGCCGTCCAATCCTACAGATGTGACCGATAAGCCAGACAGGGGCACCCTAGGAATCATCTTATGTGAGAGGGCACTTTTAGAGGCCCCTGTGTCGACCAAGAATTTGCCCTGAGTTCCAACCACTGAAGCTGTGACATAGGGCCCTGATTGATCAACTGGAAGTTCCTCTGGTTCCTTTCCCTGTCCCTGGCTGTCTAATGCAAATTCATTGTCGGGAAGTGGTCACCAGAAAAATCGTGTGCAAAAGCCTGTCTCTTGTTATCGAAGACATTGGGGCGTTGTCCGTTGGAGGGTGGGACTCTTCCTCTACGTCTACTCAGTCCCCTTCCCCGACCCATTGTATTTTGCTGTAAAAGAGGACAATCTGCGTGCCAGTGGCCTGTTTCCTTACAATATGCGCATTGGTCCTGGGACAGTTGACGTGGGGGTGGGGGTGTTTCAGCAGTTGTGGGCATATAATTATACTGTGGACCTCTACCGTTTCCTCCCCCTCTGATGTTTATTTGGGAAAGCATTACTTTTTCTTTGAGTTCTTTTTTTCCTCCTCTATCTTATTCTGCAGATGTTCATAATATTGGGCCATAGTCAAGATCTGTGTGGGTGTTGCAGCAGGCCACGTGCTTTCGCAACTCTGTAACTTTGTGGAGATGGGTGGCGACAATCCTTTAACAAAAGTCTGAACTAGTTAAGTGTCGACCTGTCTCAGTCGTCGAGTCCTGTCCACTATAGTCAATGAACACCTGGCTGAGGCGGGAGAAGTAGTCAGATGTAGTTTCCTCAGATTTTTGTTTACAAGCAGTGATGACTGTCTAATCTACTTTCCTAGCTGGAATTGTGGCCTTCCATTTTTTTTACTATGTTACCTGGCAGCTCTAAAATAGCTTCTGCAGGGCTTTCACCTGGTTTTCTGTCCCTATCCAATGTCGTCAAATCCTCCCACTTATGTTTGAATAAGGCCTCATCGTCAACTTTCCTTATGGCTCTCCAAATATCTGGGGGCAGAATTAACCCAAAGAACTGATCTATGTCAGTCAGTGTCATCGTATAAGAGGTAATAACCGTGTCCAGCCCTTCGTAGAATCCCGTAGGATTCTTCCGGGGGTCAGGCCAGTCCTTTTTGAAAGCTAAGATGTCAGCTCGAAGCCACGGAGTGTACACCCAATTATATAACGTCCTACTTTTGGCATCTGGACTATCCAGTCCCTCAACAGTACCTGCCCCTCGAGCGGTGACAAAGACTGGAGCTGCTTCCCTTATTGGTGCCATACGACCTCCAGTCGCACCCTTCATTACTAGTGGGCTTTTCCTCTTCCTCCTGGTCTCTCCTTAGACCCTCCATCATTTATAGCGTGAGTGTTAACAAACTGTTGCTTTCCTCAGCACTTCCTCCCACCTCTGTCAACTTACGATACAATCCTCTAACATGGTCTGCTGGTGTCACTTCGTGGCATTTCTCATCAAGAGAGAATACTTCATAAACAAATTGTTGTAGGAAGTAGCCCTTTTGAGGCGGTTCATAGGCCTCATAGATAGCACGGATCTGGCTAGAGGTGAAAAGATCCTCCAGGCAGGTGCAAACTAGACCATCCAAGGCCTGTTTCTGTGCGGATGTAATGTGGGGTGTGTGGGATCGAGCAGAAGATGTGGTCTGGGGGTCAGATTGAGCGGGAGGGGCAGTGGGATCGGGAGGCAGGGGTTGGGCATTTTCAGACGGGTACATTTCCATCGGCCGGCCGTGTGATAGGATGGGGAGGGACATGGTATGGAGGTGGCAATGGATGGAGGGTTTCCTCTCGCTAGTGGTGTATGACGCACAGGATACTGACCAGACACGTTCAACCTGTGTTTTCTGTCTGTGCGCGCAAGGTTGGATGCAACTTTTTCCTGCTTTAATTCTATTAATGTCTGTTTATTGCTCTTTCGAGCATCTTTTTGTAGCCTCGCCTAAGCCCTTCTCTCTCTTTCAGCTCCCTCCTTTTTCCATTGGCCTAGGGCATCAAACATAGCTTGTCGCGACCTTCGTCTAAAGAGCTGTATTTCTACAGCCTCAATTTTGTGAGATTCAAAAGAGCCATATTTGGCCACTGAGTCTCTTTATCCTTGGACGTGTATTTATGCCATAATGAATTATACATTATTGGAAAAATACTGTATTTTATGTACATATCCTTACTTGAGGTACCTTCCGGGGGAGCCGGTTGACTATCTGCCAACACCCCCGATCGAGATATACAACAACCAAACCATTGTGCAAATTTACTAAACGCAGGCATGTTTTTCTATCTTAAAAACGTCTCTACAAATTTCTAGTTCGGACAAAAAGTCCATATTACCCACCAAGTATCACTCTTTGCAAAGAGTGACTTCTTACCGAAGAAAACCAGCTAACCAAACAAATAACAAAATGGTGTCGCAAACCAGCGACCCTACCAGAATCCTTTGTCTCGTTCTCCAGGCGGTCTCTTTACTGCAAAGATCGTCCAAGTCTATCGGGGGCCCGAGTCAGGACCGGAGCCACTTGCGGGGGTCTTTTTGGATGTAGTGAAGGTTGGGTGGTGGCTACGAGTACGAGGGTCTTTTTTGCATAGGCATGCCCCACCACCGTCCGTTCAACTTCCTCGTCGGGACACCTCGACCGGGCAGCCGCGTCGCTGATCGGGCCTCACATTTGGGCGCTAATTGTGGATTTGGGGTTCTTTTGGGGGACCACCCAAAGGTGCAGGGTCCACCCTTCGTCCACGGGTCCGGTATACAAACTGAGACCAACACTGGAGCGCCGAGAGAAAGGATATTTATGACAATCTCATGAGATGGAGACAGAGCATCGGCAACAGACACCCGCAGCTTGTCTGAGGAGGCAATCTGCTGAGTGCTTTGCTTCTGCACCTTATATACCCTTCATCCCCACCCTGTGCGTGCTAGGTGAACAATAACAAACACCAATAATTTGCAGACAAGCAATGGTCAGTTATGATACAATCAGCAGGTGGTGGCTGTTTGGCCCCTGCAGGGCATAGGTGAAAAAGGCATGATTATATGCCAAACAAAGGTTAATCTGATAAGTCCACAGATGGTAGAGGTGAGGCCCCTGCAGGGTGTAGGCAAAAAGCATGTTTATACAACAAGTAAAGTTCGATCGGATAAGTCCGCAGATGGTAGTTGCTGGACCCCTGCAGGGCATAGTGTGCAGGGTGAGGACGATAAACATCTGGGAAACTCCCTGTCCGACTGGTTGAGCATGGGCTGGTCAGTTTGTGGCAGGTCAAAACACGAACAGGGTGTGAGCGTCCGTGCAGGAATGTGGGAGGTCAAAAGTGGAGCTCCAGAGTGATCGTGAAAGAGAGAGAAGGTCAGTCATGAAGGGTATAGCACAAAATGGCAGAGTGAATGGCAAGATAACAGACCTCCTTTTCCACAAAGGTTGCACATTGTCAGTTTTGACTCAGAATCATGGAGATGTCCGTAGACCAGTTGCCTACTTTTCAGCTACTTTAAATGCAGTAGCTTCTGCTTTGCCCGGATGTCTGAAATCTGTTGCTGCAACAGGTGTCAGTATTGAAAGGTGTGAGAGTATTATCATGGGACATCCACTTACAGTTTATGTGCCACACTCTGTTGAACTGTTGATGACGAGGACCAAAACACAGCACCTCACAAATAACAGATTAACACACTATGAGCAAGTTATACTTGCCGCAGAAAATGTGACTTTGCGGAGGTGTTCTGTTTTGAATCCCGCGCCATTGAGGCCCATTCCAAATGCAGATGATGAAGATTGTGAGGACCATGACTGTCTCGATGTGACTGAGCTGTGCACCAAACCAAGATCAGACATTGTTGATGAACCACTCCCTGATCCTGATGAAATTTTCTTTGTGGATGGTTCATGCTTAAGGGACAATGGTGGTTGATTAAGAGCAGCATTTGCTGTATATACTATCGGTGAAGTGGTTGAAGCTGCTTGTTTAGTGGGAGTACACTCCGCACAGGCAGCTGAAATCATCGCTTTGACCCGTGCCTGTTTGGCTGCTGATCAGATTTGGATAACGATCTACACTGACAGTCAGTACGGGTTTGGTGTGGTTCATGACTTCGAGCAGTTATGGTCACAGAGAGGTTTCATGACATCTTCAGGTTCGCCCATCTGAAATGGGGACTATGTGAGACAATTGTTGGAAGCATTACAGTGTCCCAAGGAAATTGCGGTTGTCAAATGTTCTGCTCATGGGAGAGGGACTGATTTTCATTGGGTAATAACTATGCAGATGAGGTTGCCCGTTTCTGTGCAGAACAAGGATGTATATTTACAGGAGGTTGCACTGGAGAAAGCCAAGAAAGAACCAAGCTCAGCATGATATTAGCCATGGCAGACACTTGGGAGGAACTAAAGCGATTGCAGGATGAGGTTACTGACCAAGAACGAGATGGTTTGATAAGGTCAGGATGTGAGAAAGGAGAAGTGGGTGTGTGGACTCGAGTGATGGTCGAGCTGTGTTGCCGGAAAGTTTGTTGAGCCCAATGACAAGGTTGATACATGGTGCAGTACATCTTGGCAGGGATGCAATGGTGCAAGTGTTTAGACAAACATGGTACAATCCGAAGTTTCGTGCGGTTGCTGAAGCTGTATGCCAGAGGTGTGTTACGTGTCAACAGATTAATGCAGGAAATAAAACTGCTGTAACTTTGAGTCACATTGGGAGGTCAGGAGGGCCTTTCAATAGAATACAGTTGGATTTTATTGAGATGCCAAAGTGTAATGGATTGAGGTACATTTTAGTTGTGGTATGTGTTTTCTCAAGGTGGGTGGAGGCTTACCCAACACGTAGATGTGACACACTCACTGTAGCTGAGCTGTTGTTGAGGGAGCTTATCCCGAGGTTCGGTTTTCCGACCTCTTTGGAATCGGATAGAGGGACACATTTCCACAGTGAGATCATGAAATTGCTCTGTGCTGCATTGAATGTGGATCAGAGACTACATTGCAGTTACAGACCAGAGGCTTCTGGGATTGTGGAGCAGGTTAATGGAACTTTGAAAGCACGGATGGCAAAAGTGTGCACTTCGACATCTCTGAAATGGCCAGATGCATTGCCCGTGTTCCTCATGAGCCTTCGCAGTGTTCCAGACAGGAGAACTGGGTTATCACCTCACGAGATCCTGATGGGGAGGGCAATGGGACTGCCAGCAATACCTGCTACCGCTCTGATTAGCATCACTGATGACTTGATCCTTGATTACTGCAAAGGACTGGCTGATGTGGTCCACTCTATGTCTCACCAGGTGCAAGCACCAACTTTTCCAGCCTCAAGTTACCTGTGCCACGACCTGTGTCCGGGAGATTGGGTGCTTGTTCGCAAACATGTGAGGAAGAGTTGCCTGGATGTTCGTTGGCGTGGCCCGTACCAGGTAATACTGGTCACGAACACAGCGGTAAAGTGTGGAGGGTTGCCGAACTGGGTGCATGCCTCCCATACCTGTAGAGTCCCAGCACCCTTGGAAGAAGCAGCCCCTCTTGTGAATGAAAATCCAGCTGAGGTGGCAGGGCCATCTGAGAGGGCAAGTCAAGCTGTGAGGGTTGCTGACGCAGTTGGTTGTACACTGGATCGAGCTGAAAGGGGTTGTGTCAATCAAAGCCCCAAATTTGACTCGGACGGAGAAAGTATTGCTGTGGGTGAAGTAGAGTCAAATTCAGCCGAAGAAGGAAGTAGTGCACAGGGTACCCAGAGGGAGAGCAGAAGTGCCACGAGAGCAGAAGAGTTTTGGCCCGCGAGTCAGAGGTGGCTGAACTTGAGGTTGGCACCTGAAAGAGATCTTGCCCCAGTTTCTGAAACGTCTGAATCTGAACAGAGTGATGAAGAACAAGCTCGAGGAGGTCTGAGAAGATCCAGGAGAGCAAGAGTGCCGTGTCAGAGATACGCCACCCCGGAGTGGACGTACGTTGTGACTAATGCCAGAAGTTCTGAGTTCGGGGAGGTTGAGGTTCGTGACTGTGGTCAGCAAGACACCGAATGTGAAAATAGACATGGGATTGGTGGTCCCAGGTCTCGAAATTGAAGGAGTGCTGACCCTGACTGTTCCGAATCCCCCACTTCTGAGTAAAGTCCGTGAACTGATACTGCAAAGATTGGTCTTTCCAACGTTTGGATTTGAGGCACCGACCTATGAGGTGATCACTCTTTGTCTTGAACTTTTGCAGCATCCTAGGAGCTGATCTTATTTTGGACTAAGAGTGAACTTTGTTGTAAATAAAAGTCTACCAAGAAGATAATCTAGACCCGAGTGGAAGAAGAATAAACTTAGGGACTTTCCGGAGAGAAGACGAAAGAAAGCTAGGGAAGTCCTTTTGTGGACTGTGTAAATAAGGAACTGAAATAGCAAGGGGATTTCCAGCCTCTCGAAGTATTGTTCAACTGGTTAGCAAGCGACATCTGGAGGGGAAAAGAGACTCTTAATTGTTTGCTGCTGAAACCAAGAACTTTTGAGAACTTTGCGAGATCATGGATGCTGGAAATACTCATCGTAGGTCCAAATTAGTAGTAGGTACACTTGTAGGTGGTGTGATAGTCTCTATAATCATTGTGTTGTAGCTTCGTATATTGTTTCACATGAGCAGGAAGCGGAGGTACAGGGAACACCTACACCTACCACTTCTAGCCAAAAGGAGGTCACCATAGGAGCTGAAAGAGCCTTACTAATCGAAGAGAGTTGTAGATTTCACATAGATTTGTCAAAAGGTGATTTTAAGCTTAAGGCGTATGCAAGGCTGCTGTACGAGTACGTGGATGCAATGGATGCAAAAGTCTGCTATGTGTGCATGCAGTTACCTGCCTCAGTGGACGAGGGTATTAGATATCACCATCTTCCACTGACGTATGGAATCTCATGTAGTTTATTGCTTAGTATCTTTTACGAGAGAGGTCAGTTTGAGTATTTATTTTCCAATTACGATGCAGTGCTTCCTGAGGTTCCAGCTTACAAGCATTTGAATAAGTACGACTATTATAAGTCAGAGGACAGACTTCGGAAGTATTTCATACCGTCTTTGGAACTGGATATGGCTTATGCTCATCAGCATAACTTGACCTGTTCATTGTCAGATGTAGAGAAGAAATTTGTACATCAGGTAGAAGATAGATATAGAAAACTAACACAGACACAAAATACTGGAGAGAATTTGGTAGATTGGACTGAAGAGGAAAGATCTCATAGAGCTAGAGGAAGCTATGGTCCTATAGCATTGGACAAGGAGCAGAAAGGGAAGTTGTGTGTGAGACGTTATCAGACCTACTATGAAAAGGTTCCGGTGGGTCAGAGTGTGTGTGATCATCTTTTCACCATGGAAGATTCTGCTAAGAACTTTCTGCAAGGTTCTGTGCAAGTGATTCCAACTGTTTATTATGTGTGTGGAAAGAATGCCTATGTTAGGTTGCCTGCAAATTGGTATGGTACGTGCTATTTGGGAATCATTTTTCCGAAGATTTACCATGCAGAAGATTTGGAGCTTTTGGAGGATGGACAGCATTTGAGAGTGAAGAGAGCTGCGAGTGCAGGAGCAGTGATTGGAGATATCTTTGGAGCGATGATACCGAGTTTGGGTGTGGTGTTGAATGATGTGAAGATCAGACGATTGGCAACTGTAGTTGATGAGTTGTCGATGAACACAGCGAAGTCACTGATACTTGTGGATGGAGAGATGTTATCGATAAGGACAATGGTTTTTCAGAACCGCCTTGCTTTAGATGTATTGTTAGCAAAAGAGGGCGGAGTCTGTAAATTAGTGAAAGTTCAGGAATGTTGTACATATATTCCAGATAACCACAAGGATCTGGAGAAATATATAAGCAACATTACCACGATCCATCATGAGATAGAGGATTTGACCGAAGAGAGTGTGTGGGAAAAGATTGGTAAAGGATTTGGTCGTGTGGGAAGTTGGTTTTATTAAAACCACTCATCATTGTTGTGGTTTGTGTGGTTTGCTTGTGGGATTTATCAGAGCATATAAGTGGTATAAAGGAAACAGAGTTGAGAGGGCTCTCAGAGCAAGTGAAATGCGAATGGCCAGACTGCAGGACAGTCAATATCAGAACCTTAAGAATATGGAGAGACTCCGACGGGGGAGGATGGCAACAAGTACTGTTTAGGTCGGTTCTTTCTCCAAGGGAATTGTGAAATGGTGTGATGATACTAGTCGTCGAAGGGGGGAACTGATAGAGCGCCATGTTGTTCTGAAAATTGTAGGGGTGCACCATAATCACTGTTAGTCCGCACCCACATATTAAAGGACCCATATTAACATGTGACTTAGAAATGTATTACTAAAATCTGCTTATAATAGTGTGATTAGAAATGTAACTATGCCATTTATGAAGAGCAATGTCGTAGTTAACTGCAAATGTATTTTAGTCAATGCATAATGATTGGTTTTCGTGTAATGTGATGCATTAGGTTCAAACGTGCACCATATTAAAGTCTGCACGTGTAGTTGCATATTCATGCATGAAGTGTAATGAAATTAATGCTTATAGTGTGATTTTAGAAGAGTGTGTTTAAAATTGTGTAAAGGTCTGATCGCATATACGTTGAGAGAAAGGCCTGTTCGTTTCTTATGTTAGTTAAATATTGTAGGCCGAAAATGATTTCCCTTGGTAAGGCTTTGGGTTTCAGGACGTTAGAAAATCTCAGAGAAGTGGAAAGTTTCTCGTTCCCATGTTTCTGTTGCAGGTGCAAGGACACCTAGCGCGTTAGAGAAACTAACTCTTTGTTTCAGGGGGCAGGATGGCCTGAGAAGCCAATATAGGAGTATACTGGAATGTAGGGATGAGACTTTCGGCGAAGAAGGTGCCTGGGACCCAAGGACGAGTAAACCGTCGTTGGAAGGGAGACAAGTTTCACTGGAAAATCACTGGGAGAAGACCTGGCTGAAGAGGTGTGCCGGACGGCGTGTTCTACGTTTTTGGGATTTTGAATTAGGGACAGTGCCCCGTGGGTTGAGCAGTTGAGGTTTAGATGGGGAGCTAGAAGGAGCATCTTAGAACGAGCTCTGACTAAGTGAGTGTACTTCTAAGGAAGTCTTCACTCCTGACACCTTTTTACTCTCTTGCCTGGGAGGGAAAATGCTAAGTAGGGATGTCACCTTAGAGATAGAGTAGGGATAGACTAACTGATTTTCCTTTTAGGTTAATGACTTCTAATGTAGAGATTGGAGTGATTATCGCTTGCCTGATGTTACTAGAGCTGACTATTCTTCTTATTCTGAGTCGGATGAGACTCATGCGTAGGATATTTTTTGTATTAGCGCCCATTTATTTTCTTAATCTTGTGCTGAGGTGCTTGTATGTGCAGTTATTTTTGTCTTAGTAATAAACCCCTTTCAATTTGAGATTCGGAGTCAGTGGTCCTTTTAGAGTTTAAATTCGATTTGATTGATAAGGTGTTGAAATTTGATTTCTTCCCCTCTACACTATTTAGCAGATAAAAAGATCCTGGCGACCTGAGAGGATCCTTGGTGATGGTAAGAAGGATAAGGATCCGGTTTCATCACCTTTCACACATTGGAATTGTTTGTTTATTCATGATGATATTGAACAATTATAATTAAGTGTCTTCTTAAACATTGACCATGTCAGAAGGGTGATTGTATAATTCCTGCAAAGGTTTTAATTTCTCTTGACTCTTTACCCTCATTGCTGTACATGTGGCCTTCAATACCCTAGTTCTATGGGAATACAAGGGGTCCCTTTACTTTTTTGACAGTGGTGGTTCCGGCAGCGTGCCATGCCACGGCATCCATTGGATGTGGTATTTCTGGACTTTTTATGGGCATTCATGATACAATAGTGCCAGCCATAACACAGGATGTGCATCATATTGGTAACTTATGATATGTTGTGACCATGCAGGGTATTATTGATGCCCACTCTCGCATAATGCTGTCCTCGGTTTAACTGTACCTGGTATATTGTGGGCAGCCATGGTAAGATAGTACTAAGGCATGACAGTATGTAATTTCAAATACAAAAAAAACCTCTCCTGCGTCCTCTTCCCTGGAGAAACAGGAAGGAGGAAGCACCAGGGCTGCCACGCTCCCTGCAGCCAATCACAACGCTGCAATGCAGCATTGTGATTGGTCTGAGCACCGTGACATGGCGCAAAGCCAGGGGCTGGAGGGGTGGGCATGTTTCCCATGCAGGCTGTAATGCAGGCTGCATGGAGAATACTGAAAGTGCGCATGACTGGTTTGGGTGGCCCGAGAGGGCCGAACAACAGTCATTGTGCACTTAGGAGGGTTGTACCCTCCTCCCCTACTCTAATAACCCCTAATAACATTACGTTACTATCCATTTGTTTTTTCCTTTCTGTTGCTGCTTTATGGCAGTGGGGCGATGCTCCTCCGCCTTATCGAGGAGCCGCCGCTCTACGTAACATATGCTCTAGTGTAAATACTAAGCCAAGCCTCTCTCCACAGCGCAGTACAGAAAGGTCTTTGCTGATGTCCAGCTTTTGAAGAGAGGTTCAGGCATGGAGAGAACCTATTATATTTGAAAATGCTGATATTTTTATCCTTGGCAACTCTCCTGTTTCATTCGGGACAAGTGCCTGCCACTTAAATAAGCCTTGAGTTAGCTCCTATTTCTGGTCTGAACAGCTAAATCATCAGCTTGTGAGTTCATCACAATCCTGGATATTAGCATACAAATGAACTGACAAAACAGCCAGCACTGCATCCAATACTGTGTGTCCTGAACTGCCACAACCACTATAATAGCTTTTGTAAATGCCATTGGAAATTGATTTATCCATCGCGGGTCTTGACCTTGTACAAGAGGCAGATATTAAACTCAGAAGGCCTCTCAGACTTGTCTCCCGTGCTTGTTTTGCATTTTTAAACCTAATATTATCACGTGCGAAGGCCAAAGGCCACAGCTCTAATAGATCTTGTTAGACAGCTCATCTGGCATTCATAGAAAGGGGGGCCGGCGACGGTGCAGCCTCTTGCAGCAGAAGCCTTCAGAAACAATTTTAAATCTTTAATGCAAGCTTGAGAGGATCAGAGGGATGGACATTAATATAGGTTGTTGGGAGACCAGACAGATGTGTGTATGTTAAATAGAAATGCAACCATTTATAATTCTAATTTGCCTGGCAGACAGAAAAATGCACTGAGTAAAGAATTCGATCACAAATCGCAAGTTCTGAAATGGAGGGCAGGATTTTTAAAGATGGTTATCTGACCAGCAAGGCAGAGCATCTTTTCGTTCAAACTTATATTTCTCTGGGCCACAGTGAGATGTGGGGAGAAAAGGCACTTTACTGCTAGAAACGCAAAAAATAAAAATGTCGATGGATTGGAACTATCATTCACTATTGGAGCAACCAAGCTGCAGAACCCAATCCACAGGAAATTAAGTACCAAACATTTTGGCCATCAGGCAAATATTGAAAATATATATTTTGTGCCTGTCTGAACTTTTTTGAGCGGTACAATCCTTCCCTTCTGTCTCCTAAACCTGTCTTGCCCTCATGTCTCTAAAATGTTCAGGAATAATGCCCAGACCACCCAATGCCCCAGGCTCTACATGCAATCAGTAATTATTTTAAATTGCCACAATGCATCTCAGTGTAGCCGTGCTACAGAAAAACATGAAATAAAAGCTGTTATAATTTCAGGTAACAGGAGCACAGGTACAGGTCGAAGCAAGAACGAGAACCTGGGTTCTGAGGTGCCAAATCCGTCAGCTTAGCCCACGTAGTGGGTCAAGATAAACATACTTTATATACAGCCCGCAACGAGCGTAGGGAGGCAGAGAGGGCAACACGCCGGCATGTCTCTTTTCAATGGAGTCCCGGGACACCTATTTGCTCTATACACACACGATCAGGAAATATTCTCAGCACAGAAAAAGGCAGTGATACCTCCTTGGCTGAGTACTATGGGATGCTGTGGAAAGATACCTGAAACAGGACACCTAGGTGCCATTGAAAGGTCCAGGCCCATCCAGTACAGAAGCAGCTTCTCGTGGCTCCAAAGAAAGTTGACAAATTGACTTTGGAATCGATCCGATTGCAAGGGCGGGGGGGGGGGGGGGGGCGGGCAATGGGAGTTAGACGGGCTGCAGATGAAGTTGTATGCCAGGTACAAATCCCTCCTGTATCCCAGTCTACTGAAGGCATGTAGGGACGCTAAATAAAAGGGAGGCTTACCCCAGTCCTTGAGAGCGGTGAAAATGCAACCCCCATTCCTTCCTAAATTTTGTGATCACAATTTTAGGGAAGTTGTTGACCAATAGGTTGTTGCCTTGTGTGCCAAGGGTGATACACCTGGACCACAACTGTTTCATACCAGGACGAAACACATTCCTTAACCTAAGGAGGTTATTTTATTTCATGGACAGACTCGCCAAGGCAGGCCACACCCCAGCATGACCTCCTCGTACATAGAAAAGGCAATCAATACGTCGGATTGCCCCTATCTCATTGCAAGACTCAGGAGGTTGGGCACAGCCACAGGGTATCACTTTTGTACATGGACCCCTAAGCTAGAGTGCAAATAGGTTTTTTATACATAATGGGCTATACCTGACGAAGAACCAGGCAGGGATCACCTCTCACCTAAACTGTTCGCATGGCCACATCAACTTCTCTAGCCATCTATGGCTGCACATTCGCCATCAGCACCCGTTGTTATTTCATGCCACGGCACCTGGCCGAAATATCAACAATGCCTCTGTATAACAAATGTGTTTGGTACAAAAAACATGGGCACATTTCCAGGAGGTTATTTTTTGGGTCAAACTGTTTTTATTACGTTTGAAGGGTATCCCTAGATAACATTACAATGTCAATGATTCATCAAGCCGCCCGCTGCAGTGTGCTAATGACAATTTCAGATTGGCTCAATATGAACAAAGCATATATAGCAAGTAAGATCATATAGCATCTTTGCAGCATTGTTGGTTTGAACTTAGAAGGTACCCCTTCTATGAGGAAAAGAAAACCTCATAATATTTGCAAACACATTTGGAAGCAATTTAGTAAATAAAAACGTAGACAAAACATGCATGGCAGGGTACATCACACAAATTGAAAATCTCAGGAGACGAGAATAGTCATCCAGTGGGGGTGACAAACGTGGAGGGATCTTACCTTTCTCCATAAGAAGGAAGGAGGCTGGGACCGAGTTAAGTCTGAAAGAGGTGAAGTGCTCTTTTTCGGGATTGACAGGAGAAGCCCCCTCGAGAGGAAACTGCACCAACAGGCCCCAAATATAATCAAATTCCGTTCCGTTTCAGCCATTATGTCTGCCATGCGTTCCATAGCTTGCCAGAGACGGGGGCGCCGATGGGAAATAGATGGGACATCAGGTTTCTTCCATGCTGCGGCAATGGCCATTATGGCTGACCCCAGACAGAGCCAAAAAGTAGAGTGATCTCCCAGGGTCTGGCATTTCAGTGAGGGATCTCGAAGACCCAAGAGGACGCACTCTAGACTGCCAGGGATCGGATAACCCAATATCTCCCTTATCTGCGACAGAATCTCTTTCCAATAAGGTTGGATGGAGGGGCAGTCCCACCAGACATGCTGAAAGTCTCCCAATATCCCACATCCCCTCCTGCATGCATCTGACCTATTGGGAAATATCTTGTGTAGTTTTTCAGGATAAAGATACCAGTCATGAAGGATCTTATAAAGTGCATCCCTTAGTCCCATGGATCGATTATACTTGTAAATATCTCTGTAGAGCGTGCACCATTGTTTATCCTCCATGCTAATTCCAAAAGTAGTTTCCCAAAAGGATACATGACGGGGGCAGGAAGGTGCTTGGTAGAGTGAAATAGCGCTAAGAGGAAGAAAATACACCCTCTGGTCGCTCCCGCGCCTTGATATGGGGGAGCCCCCTGGGGGCAGCAAGTCTCATGTGGGGTTTGTATTACCCAGTGCTTCAACTGCTGGTAGTGAAACCTCTCAGAGGGAGACAAGTTGAAGTTGCGGCAACTATTCTCAAATGTAAAAATATCCCAACCATGAAATAAGTCTGCAATGGTGATGGATCCTCCCTCCCACCAACTATCCAAGGACCCTAAAGAAAGAGCTGGAGGGAAAGCTGCGTGAAAATGGATAGGCGTTTGTGGTGATGGGAAGGTTGGTAATTCCTGAAATTTAACCACAATGTCCCACACTTTAAGGGTAGTGGCAGTGGACGTACTGACATAAGCATTTAGTGATCGGTCTTGTTTAGGCTTCCATAGGATGTCCCAAAACCTTGGTTCTGTCCATATGAAGCCAGTGATTGTTTGAGGCTCTGAGGGACCATTCAGATATGACTAAGTTGAGCCGCTGTATAGTAGACTACCAAATCAGGCAAAGCTAGCCCTCCCATATCCTTCGATCCTGTCAAAACCCTGTAGGATATTCTGGCCCCGCCAAATGTATTAAGTGATTATCGTGCGAAGTTCAGAGAAAAACTCTTCAGGTATCTCAATTTGTATTCCCTGGAATAGATACAGAATACGGGGAAGGACTATCATTTTAATCGCATTGGTACGCCCTATCCCGATAAGATACATTGTGACCCATCATTTGAAGTTCAATTTTATCTGTTGCAGTAAGGAGGGGAAGTTTACTCTATATAGATCTTCTGTATTGGGTGTAATCCTGATCCCTACATATGTGATTTCCTTTTCAACCCACTGAAATGGAGAGGTGGACACTATTGTCCTCAAAAAGTGAGATTTTATGTTCATCTGCACCAAAGTGGATTCCCTGAATTTTGCTGTCATTTCTTATCCGTATCGCCAAGGGTTATATACAGAGGGCAAAAAGAATTGGGGATAAGGGGCACCCCTATCTCATGCCCCTGGTCAACTCTGAAGCTGTGCCATTTATACGTACCCGAGACCAAGGGCTCCGGTAATTAGCCTTTACCATATTTATAAATCGGTCTCCAAAGCTGAAATTCCGGAGTGTATTCACTGAAAATGACCAATCCACGCGTTCAGAGGCCTTCTCGGCATCCAGTGGCAAAAAGGCCAATGGGACATGTTTCTTATTAACTTTTTCTATCAAGTGGATAACCTGTCGTAGATTATCATGAGTTTGGCGGCCACTAATAAACCCAGACTGATCGGGGTGGACTAGTTCAGGCAAAATTTCCTCCATCCTATTAGCCACTACTTTGGTATATAATTTGGCGTCAATGTTGAGTAGGGTTATTGGCCTATAAGAGGCACATAGTTGAGGGTTTTTCCCTGACCTCAGGATAACTGTGATTAACGCTTTACTCATCGAAGGGGACACTGCTTGTGCATCAGCCATAGTGCTGAATAGGTCTGTTAGGTATGGGGTAAAATCAGAGCTAAATGTTCTATAGAATTGAGCAGTAAATCCATCTGGGCCTGGGGCTTTGTAGAGTTTGAGGGTATCGATGGTGAGTTTTACTCTTTCTCTCTCAATAGGTCGATTTAACAAATCCATGATTTCTGGGGCTATTCGTAGTAGGTTTAGCAAACCTGGATACATTGATTGAGCTCTTGGGCCTGATGCATCCGCTGTATAAAGTTTTTTTTATAGACGGAACACTCGAGCTTTCCCTTCCTCACAATGGTGAAGTAGACACCCATCATCCCTAACCTGCCCAATATATTCCTTTTCTTGTTTAACTCTCAATTTTTTTACAAGGAGGGTGCAAATTTAGTTACTGGGGGCCCGATTCACAGAACTAACTTAAGACAAAATCCTAAACTTACTACCATTTTGGTATTCACAGAAGGCACTTACTCATTTTGGTATTCACAGAAGGCACTTACTCATTTCGGTATTCACAGAAGTTAGGAGTCCTAACTTTAGGACTCCTAAATGCCTTCTGTGAATACCGAAAGTCTTAAAATTAGGATTTTTTCTCAGTTTAGTAGTAGTATAGTTAGGACTCCTAACTTTAGGACTCCTAAATGCCTTCTGTGAATACCGAAAGTCTTAAAATTAGGATTTTTCTCAATTTAGTAGTCCTAAATCTAAATTTAGGACTACTAAATTGAGAAAAATCCTAATTTTAAGACTTTCGGTATTCACAGAAGGCATTTAGGAGTCCTAAACTTAGGAGTCCTAAATTTAGGACTACTAAATTGAGAAAAATCCTAATTTTAAGACTTTCGGTATTCACAGAAGGCATTTAGGAGTCCTAAAGTTAGGAGTCCTAACTATACTACTACTAAACTGAGAAAAATCCTAATTTTAAGACTTTCGGTATTCACAGAAGGCATTTAGGAGTCCTAAAGTTAGGACTCCTAACTTCTGTGAATACCGAAATGAGTAAGTGCCTTCTGTGAATACCAAAATGAGTAAGTGCCTTCTGTGAATACCAAAATGGTAGTAAGTTTAGGATTTTGTCTTAAGTTAGTTCTGTGAATCGGGCCCTGGGTTCCTAACCAATTGTTTTCAGATGTAAGAGAGTATGCTCGGCCATAGTAGTATAGATCGCGTAACGTTTTCCTTTCAGGGAGATAACTTACCGCTGTAAGCTGAGAGAGGGGTTAGCCTTATGGGCTTTCTCAGTCAGGAGAAGCTTGTGTTCCAGCACCCAGCCTCTCTTTAGCTTTCTGTTGTTGGAGTGTGGAGATCAGTGAGATTTGAACGCATCCCATGTAGTAGAGTAGGAAGTCTCTTTGCGATAGTTTATTTGAAAGAACTCCCTTATCGTTTTCTGGTAATGATCCCGGAGGAGCCTGTAGAATGTGAGCGTATTAGGGAAATACCACATACAAAATCCCTGATGCTTTTGGGAACAATCAAGGACAATCTCTCATAGGGCATGATATAATATAATGATAGGGTAAGTCTTTGCTGTCTGGGCCGTGTGACTCAACTATTGACTTATGAATATATGGTCTATTCTAGAATAAGTCCTATGGAAATGAGAGAAGAAGGTATAATTCCTAGTGGTACGATTAAGAACCCTCCGTATGTTTACCACCCTGATCTTCTGGACAGCCGATTTCACTGCTTTAGAGAAAACACCAGTGTGGGACCTGTAAGAGTGTTTAGTATAAAAGTTGGAGTCCCAGATCAAGTTAAAATCCCCCATTAATATTATATCTCCCTCTGCAAAGCCACCTAGCAAAGAAAGGAAGGAGAGGAGAAATTCCGACTGGCCAGTGTTAGGTGAATACATTTTAGCAATAGTACAAGAACAACTTTTAATAGTCCCCTTGACCATCAAGATCTGTCCTTCCCTATCTGTTTTGCTATCCTGTATTTGAAATTAGACTGGGGAACGAAACAATAAAGCTACTCCATTTGTTTGGTGTTAGATGATGATCTAAAAGGGGATAGAACTTGAGTCGAAGTCCTAGATCGTCTCCTAAAGGGCCACAACATCAACATAGTGATCCCCCAAATTTTTCCAGAGTTGTTGCCTTTTTATTGAGGGAATTTAAGCCCTTAATATTCTATGTCAAATATGCAAGTTTCATAACGTACAATAAGAAGGCCCCTCCAGAGGCCCGAATCTTCGGATTGCCCAGCAGAGAAATTAGGGATGCTCTCAGTGTTATATCCCCCAAAACCCCCCCATGTCCTCCACGTCCCCCATCTACAATACATGCTTCTCCAAACCTTGCAAAGAGAAAATAAATTCCATCAGCAAACCATTGAGTCTAGAAATGTATGATTCTCCACGTACTGTTGAGTCATTTACTTTATGAACTGCGGGGAATGGACACTAGCCCACCTTCCCACCCCGCTTGATGCGTACAGATGGCTAATGGTTGCAGCAAAAAATACTGTATGTGACAGGATAAAAACAGATTAAACACACTAAACACCCAGTGCAATCTTGGCAACCCAATAGTCTCTGTAGAAACCCTCCTCTTTTATGGGAGGCAATAAGATATTGCTGATGCGATTGGTGAATTCGGGAATTGAGAAAATCACATAGGGATGAAAGCAGGTCTTCCTTAGACAGAGTCATATTTTCTCCCAAAGGAGATGCAGTACTCTCTGCCCTAGTCTCCGTCGGGGCAAAATAGCTAGAGACTCAGTTCGTCTGCACCTTCTAACGTGACATATAACCTGCGGAGCACTCCAGTTCAGGGGAGTGGAAAGTATAGAACATCCCACACTGCGTCAAGTGCAGCTTTAAAGGAGGCTTGGAAAGCAGGGGCATGCTCTTCCTCATTCTGGAGCCATCCATCATCTGGGAGCCCGAGGGTACCCCAGAGCGACCCCCCCCATGCACCACCTCTCCGGCTGAATCAGGGCGGGCCCCCGGTTAGCACTCCCCAACATACTTCAATCTGCAGGTCACACTGCCGTAGGAAGCAGCATGGGAGATAGAGTCCTCAGGCCTGCAAAGCCCATGTGTGGGCCCTGAACATGTCCTGGGGGAGACTGGGTAATCACAGTTGTGAGGTGGTAAGACTAGCCCGCAGGGTCCTCTAGACAGCACAGCCCAGCCAGCCGCCTAAAAAATGACACCATTTATGACCCTCTCACTGGTATATGTGTGCCACCTTAAAGACAGGCAGTGCGCTCCAGGCTCAGTCGGTAAGGTAGACTCCCCGATGGAAAGCCAGAGTCCTCTTCCCCAGCGAGACCGGCCAGTGACGACTGCTCAGCCGTCCAGCTTCTCAGTGCGCTGCATATCCCAGGAGCTCACAGAGAAGCACATGCTCCTCACCCCACTAACGCTCCCAAGAGACACCTTATCCTTAGGCGCACACAGGACTGGAGGACACCCCCAGTAAGGGCCAAAGTGCAATCCAGGATCGCAGGGGCAACGGCACTCTGCTGCTATAGTTGTGGGGAGGGGGCCGGTCCCATGCTCCTAGGCCGGATCAGTGCAGTCATCACGGCTTCCATTTTCCACCCGGCTGCATCCACCAGTGGGCTATGTTATATAGCTCATTGCGATAGTTGCTAACTGGGCGTGCCCATTATTGTTGAGCACATGTGGGGGTCAGCGCCTGGCTCCCCCGCTGACGTGCCTTGTTTGGTTTGTCCTATGTAGCGCAGGGCAAGGTTAATAAATAGCGATATGCGTGCATGCGGTGTTAGAGCTGACACCTGCGAGCAATGCAAAGCACCGATACCCCGTGTCCTTTGTTTCATTTAGCGGCCCTGATCACTACAGCGTACCACACCCTCCAATTGATATGCACGGTCGTAACGCTCGTTGACACGTGCTCCGCCACAACATTTTCTGGCAACAAGGGTGGTCCCTCGTGTTCCCAGGCGACGGCCACACATGACGACATTGTGTGCGCGGTGATTGTGCTGCTGGGGACTCTAGTCCCAGGCGACCACGTACAGTCTGCAGCTCGGAGAAGGAAATCTGCTGGGGTGGTTGCTGGCCCCTCCCTGCTGCCCACGTTTGTGAACTCAATTCTAGAGGCTGTGTTGCTGGCCTGCACAGGGGCTGTGGAAGGCTGTGTGTGCCCCAAGGAGGAACTGTGAGTACCTTGCTGGCTGAGGGCACTGCAGGGTCTTGGCGCGAGTCTGCGCACGAGAGTGAACAAGACTGTGGTTGGTGGAAGGGGCAGTTGAGACTCCTCCGTCATGGCTCATATTCCTGCTATAGAGCCGTTTGTAATTGAGGGGGCCCCATCTGCTCAGGCCCCAAGGTGGAGAGAATGGGTTGAGCGAGTACTGCTCTTCTTCGAAGCTACCAAAGTAGACGATGAGCAAAAGAGGGAAATGCTGCTACATCTTGGAGGGAAGGAGGTGTATAAAATAGCCAAGACGGCGGCAGAGGCAGTGTCACAAACTCATCTCACGCTTATAGCAGCCCTCAATGCTCACTTCGAGCCCATGGCGATTCGTGACTATGAGTGTTTTGTGTTCAGGCAAGCCAGGCAACAGCCCGAAGAGACGCTAGACACCTTTCATGCCAGGTTAAAAGAGCTAGCTAGCACATGCGGGTTTCCGGCTGAGACGGAGGATATTCGAGGCCAAGTCATTCAGGGGTGCGCTTCAGCGAAGCTGAGACAAAGAATCCTGGAAGAATCAGGAAAGTCGTTGGCAGAGATACTAACTATGGGGAGGACTAAGGAACTGTCAAAGGCAAGGGCGGCCCACATGGAGGCAGCCTTACAGGCTCCTGTGAAGACTGAACCGGTGAATGCAGTGGCACCAGCCCCAGTGACTACACCAGGCAATCCAGGAGGTCCGAGAACACGCACATGTGGCTACTGTGGAGGACCGTCACATAGACCGTAGGAGTGCCCTGCGAAAGGGAAGAAGTGTTCGACATGTGGTAAAATGAACCACTTTATAAAAGTCTGTCGGTCGAGTCGAGGGAGAGCAATGAGATCCTGGGTGAATGTGATCCCCGAGGCTCAAGAGTCAGGAAGTGACATGGATGATAATGGCCGGGAAGAACACACGGTACACTCGGTTTTCACGGTGGAGTCAGCCTCGGGTACTCAGAATCGTTTGCCCCAGTGCCAAGTCCTGGTAGGGGGACACCCCTCAACAGCGATTGTAGATACGGGAGCAAAAATAAACATCATGTCCCGTGAAGCTCATCAAGGGATGACACCTCCTCCCATACTAAGGCCAGCAAAATCACCATGTTTGCCTATGGACAGTACAAACTGTTGACAATCAAAGGAAAGTTCAGAACGACACTGGCTTCTGACGCACAAGAGGTGGATGCTGTAGTCTATGTCACGGAAGATGGACACGGTATGTTGTTGGGGTGCAAGTCGGCAGAGGCGTTGGGCCTTGTCAAGTTTGCCTTCGGCATACACTGAGAAAGTGTGAGTCAGATATTAGAGGACTTCCCCAAGGTGTTCAATGGAATCGGATGTCTAAAGGACAAACAGATACATCTTCACATTGATCCCTCGGTGCAACCTGTAGCCTTGCACCACCAACAGGTCTCATTTCATCTGAGACCTCTTGTGGAAAGGGAGCTGCGCTAACAGGAAGATGCCGGGAAAATAGAAAAAGTGAAAGGCCCGACGCCATGGGTGTCACCCATTGTGCTCACAAGGAAGCCCAACCAGCCGGGCGAGGTGAGAATCTGTGTGGATATGAGAGCTCTCAATGCTGCAATCAAGAGAGAACGCGATCTGACGCCGACAATTGATGACCTGATTGGAGAGCTAAGCGAAGCCTGTTGGTTCTCGAACCTTGCTCTACGAGCTGTTTATCATCAACTGGTCCTTGATGAGCCGTCAAGGTATATCACAACATTCTCCATGCATGTGGGATAGAGGCGATATAAGAGAATGAGTTTCGGTATCTCTAGCGCAGCAGAGGTATTCCAAAATACCATTAAAGAACTCTTAGCTGATCTCCCTGGGGTGATGATTGTAAGTGACGACATTTTGGTGCATGCCAAATCAATACAGAACATAATGATAGGTTGCGGCAAGTTCTCCAAAGAATACCAAACTTGGGACTTATGCTGCATCGAGAAAAATGTGAGTTCCTCAAACAAAAGCTGCAATTCTTTGGATATACCTTTTCAGCTGAAGTTGTTGCTCCCGACGTTGAGAAGGTCAAGGACATTAAGGAGGCCCCGGCCCCCATGAATGTAACAGAAGTGTGCAGCTTCCTGGGAATAGTCAACTACAGTGGCTGTTTTATCAAGGATCTAACTACCCTCACCACACCTCTCAGGGAGCTAACCAAAGCGTCAGCCACGTGGGTAGGGGTCCGGAACAAGAGGCTGCGTTTAACGCAACTAAGGAAGCATTGTTGACCAACACAACGTTAAGGTTCTTCAATCCTAAGCATCAGACTCAAGTTGTGGTAAATGCTGGGCCAAAGGGGCTATGAGCGGTCTTGTTACAGCGGAAAACTGATGAAGATGAATGGGCTCCGGTGGCGTTTGCCAGTAGGTCATTGACTGCTACTGAGCAAAGATATTCCCAGATTGCAAAAGAAGGCATAGCAGTGCACTAGGGATGCAGGCACTTCCATCTGTATGTATATGGGAAACCGTTCTTGGTCACCACGGATCAAAAACCTCTCATACCTTTTTTTATGGGAACAGCCTCCAAGCCACTACCTCGCATAGAAAAGTGAATGTTGCAGTTGCAGGAGTGCGATTGCAAGATTGAATATCACCCTGGAGCTACTAATTTGGCTGATTATCTCGCCATCCTCGTGAGGCTACCAGTGTGGAGGTGAACAAAGCCGAAGAGACAGAGGAATGCCTATGTCCCTAGGGGAATTATGACGAGCAACAGCTGAAGACGGATGTTTGCAGAAAGTGATGGAAGCAGTGAGGACGAACAAATGGCATTACCTCAGAAGTCAACTGTCCACATTCACTCCCATGGTGAAAAAAATAATTGAAAGTTTAGACCATGTGAAACATGAACTGAGTGTGGATCCTCATGGATGCTTACTACGAGGTCACCGGCTGGTGGCTCCTTCGACTCTAGTGGATAGAGTCGTGAGTCTGGCACATGCTGGGCACCAGGGGATGGTAAAAACTAAGAACAGATTGCAAACCAAAGTCTGGTTTCCCCTCATGGATGACAAGGTGGAGGAAGTAGTGCGGTCCTGTCAGTGGTGTCAAGCTACTGGTGAACCCAATCCGCCTGCGCCCATCATGACTGAGCGACGACCGGAAGGTCCATGGCTGTGGGCTAGCATGGATTTTGGAATTCTCCCAGACGGGAAACACTCCATGGTGATAATTGACGACTACTCCAAGTACCCAGAGGTAGAGGTGCTGACATCCCTCAGTGCTGGAGATGTCATTCCTAAACTGGAGAAAGTGATGGCCACCCATGGTCTTATCAAAGAGATCCAAACTGACAATGGTCCACCTTTTCAAGGACAAGACTTTGCTTCATATCTTGCCTCTCATGGAATTGTACACAAGAAAATTACCCAGAAGTGGCCACAGGCTAATGGGGAAGCTGAGTGGTTCATGCGAAAATTGAACAAAGTGATAAGGAGCTGTGGTACATGGTGATGCAGTAGAACAATCCATGTATGCTTTCCTCTGTGATTACCGCCAGACTCCTCACCTGACCACGGGATGGGCACCTGATCACCTGTCCATGGGACGAATTGTTCAGGACTCCATCCCTCATCACCCCACTTGGGTTCCTGAGAGCATCAATGACAATGTCGTGGAAATCAGGAGGAAACGCCTCAACGATATGGTCAGCCTGAAAGGTCGAGCGGTAACGTCAAAGCTTCAGATTGGGGACTTGGTTCTTGTTCAGGACAGACATCCTGGCAGTAAGTTTTGCCTTCGTTTTGAAAATGATCCTTGGCGTATTACACAACTTAGAGCACGCAGGTCACAGCCACTCAAGCTGGTTAAGTGCTTACTGGAAATTTATCGGCGTTTAAAAAGTATCATGGTACTCCTGTCTGTCAACTCAACTTGGTGGAGCCAATTGAGTTGTCATTCAGATGTGTGGTCTGACCCTGGTCATGATGTTCAAGGAGCGGAAGGAGTGACTGAGTCTGTCCCTCTGATCAATGTTCAGCTAAATGTTCCTGAGCCCTCTTCGGACGCCCCTGTCTTTGGTGAGTGTCGTGAAACTTGCACCCGATACAGACTTAGGGCCAATACTGCACCTTTGTCATGGCTCAAGAACTTTCACTGTTAGAGCTGTTAGCGGTGTTTGTCACGTGTGCCTCACCGTCTCATTAGGATTGGTGCATACTCTACGTGTAATGACTTTGCCAAGTGTTAATTGTTGTTAATGACACCTTCTTTGTTTTGGGGAGGAATGTTATATCGCTCATCATGATAGTTGCTAACTGGGCGTGCCCATTATTTTTCAGCACATGCGGGGGTCAGCGGCTGGCTCCCCCACTGACGTGCCTTCTTTGGTTTGTCCTGTGTAGCGCAGGACAAGGTTAATAAATAGCAATGCGCATTTGTGCTGCGTCAGAGCCGACGCTCGCGAGCATCGCAAAGCACCGATACCCCGTGTCGTGTGTTTCATTTAGCGGCCCTGATCACTACAGCGCACCACCCCCTCCAATTGATATGAATGGTCGGAGCGCTCGATGACAGGTGCTCCGACACAACAGGCTGCTTGTCATTCACTTACGCTTCCCCTGTGACTAAACATTGCAACAAAGCCACCTTCGTGCACTAGCGTTGCACACTACATATCGATGTTTTCTGGCAGTGGATGGGTGCAGAGGATCATTGATCTGTGGGTTCTGAGCGGAGCCTCTGTGGATCACGTCTACATGGCCATGATGGCTGGCCATGCCCCCTCCAGGAGATTATTTTATGATTAAATTACAGTGTTTATTACTGAAATGCTAAATGGGCCTTCTATTTTTTATTTCTATTGACATTTATTTATTTAGATGTTTTGTATGGCGATGGTTTGCAGCCTTTTGACCTCTTTACAATACTGGGTGTTCTATCCCTCTTGAAGCCTCCCAGTGTCGAAGACACAAGTGTCTTGCCTAAACCTGGGTAGGCAGCTTATCAAGGTACAACACTTGAACCGCAATCAACATTGCAAAGTCAAACCACAAAAGCATTTCTAAGTATGGAAAGCAATACTTCAAGGGTACTCCTTTACCAACTCCTATATGCTTTTGTGAATCGGCACCGAAACATCCAACTACATGTTAGTATAAGTGCAACTAGACTACAGTCCCGGTTATGTTTTGTATGTACTGTATATGGTACGTGTATTCCACAAACATTCTTATTTTCGATGTTATGTAGTCAATACACAAAGGCATGCAACCACATTTAAAAGAGTACTTCAGGAGTACTACTTTACGTACTCCAAAATGTCTTTCTGAATAGGCCTTTCTATGACCACTTGCACCAGTATGGCAGACAGTCACATGCGTCTGCCATGAAAAAAGTCTGCCATGTCTGTGTTAATTGTTGCGTGTGATCAGGACTAGGCCTGGGCGGAGTTCGCGGTACTCCTTGAACTGCTAAAAAAACCTCTGATGCTCTCCACTGAGTTCCGCAAGCATCAAAGTGAGAAAAGTCACACTGCTTGCGCTGATGTTTAGTGTGGGAGTTCTACTTAAGTGGCAGCTTCCTCAAAGTGAGCAACAGGTTTCTCAACGTGAGCGGTCGTGCACTGCTGCGGCCGCCCGTGCTGACAAATCTCACCGGGTAGTGGTCTAGCATACAATTTTCCTCGATCGTGCTTGCCAATAACACATATGTTATGTCCTGTGTCTCCAAGTTCCTTGCTGCTCAGCCTGTGTGGGCAGTTGGAATGTATGGGGCTGAGCAGCAGCATGCTATTCCCAGCGGCGCTGTACCATCTTCCTTGTAACTGAAAAAACCTACATAATCTACACTACAGGCAACTGGACTGATTACCTACAAGGACCTAAATTTGTTTACAAAAACTACTTCGTTCCTCTTCCTCACTCCACTCCTCAGCCCCTGAAGTACATCACCCTTTACAGAGAATTTCCTTTTAAAATATCCCTAGCTCTGACCCTCATCCTTGGTAACAATAACATTATTTCTAACACTAAACCTGGAGTATCCACTGTATGCATATACTGATTTTCTGGCTCTTGGACACTATTCAGAAATTCCCATCCATTCTCAATCCATGCCAGGTTTTGTCGAAGCCAGCCTGCTCTTGCTAAAAGCTCCATTCCCTAGAAATCCCTGCTCACTGCTTCATCTCGACCCCTGCAGGCCAAGGATGGGTGGAGGAATTCAGTACACCTGGGGCATGTGATTACAGTGAACTCTATTAAGCCCCACTCCATGCAGTCCACCGTTTGTCATCGTAGCAGTGTTCCTGTTTGTCTGACCCCTTGTTTCCTGAGATTTTGCTATCCTTGTTTCCAGAGTTTCTGTGCTATTGTTACTCCTTGTTTCCTGTACCTGAGCTGTAGTTAATTCCTTTGTTTCAGTACTAGCACTGCCTGCAGTACTCTTTTGAATTCTGAGCCAGCACATTTAGGGAACTCTTGAACTCTAACTTTCTGTATATACCTTTTTCCCATCTGCTACTCTTTGGCCCATTCGCTACCCACTGTTGTGTTCGGTTTTCTGTCTCCTCTCCTTGTTTCTGCTTGTTTTTCTGCCTCTTCTCTGCTCGCTTCTGACCTTTATTTGACTCTTTCTGCTCATTTCTGACCTTTATTTTACCTCTTCCTGCTGGTTTCTGACCTTTATTTTGCCTCTTTCTGCTTGCTTCTGGTCTTTATTTTCCCTCTTTCTGCTGACATTTTTGTTGCCTATTTCTGCTCGTTTCTGACCTTTACTCTGCCTCTTTCTGCTCGTTTCTGACCTTTATTTTGCCTCTTTTTGCTCGTTGCTGACCTTTGTATTGCCTCTTTCTGCTAATTTTGAACCTTTATGTAGCCTCTATCTGCTCGTTTGTTACCTTTATTTTGCCTCTATCTGCTCATTTCTGACCTTTATTCTGCCACATTCTGCTCATTTATGACATGTATTCTGCCTCTTTCTGCTAGTTTGAGTGTCCAGGGCACCCAGTGATCCCTGCTGGGGATCGTGAGGGGAGATTCAATTTCCTTGTGGTCCCTGACATTGCACTTCTATGCAGGGAGCTGCTGGAAATGCAGCTTTCTGTGTGCAAGAGCAATACTTTCATCTCTATCCCTGCCGCATGTCTGCAAGTAGGGAAAGAGATGAAAACTCAGCTTCCAGCAGGTGAGAGCATTTTGACAGCTCCCGCTTGGTGGAAGTGGACTGTTTGCTTTTGCTTGGCGGGAGCTGTCAAAGCTTCCATCAAGCAAAGCAAACAGCTATCTTCTGAGGGTGGGTACCTTGGAAGATAGCGGGAGCTGGTATTGGGGGGTGGCAGTACCCAGGGCCATACATGTGTGGCCCCTCTCCTTTGTTCTGCATGGAACGACCCTGGGGAGGTGGTGGTATATCGCCAGTAGATAGTTATAGTAAGTACCTAGCTTCCATAGGAAAATCAGTTCTTGAGTGGCCTATAACTTTGGCGCCATTTGAGGAACCTTCACGAAATTTTCCAACAAACTGCCCTGGAGAATCTTGATGTGCATGAAAGTTTCAGGGTGATATGTCAAGTGGGGGCCAAGAAAAAGGAGGGCATAAAAAAAGTATGTTTCCCATGTTATATCCCATAGACACGCCTACAGCCCGAACTGCTGAACGGAACTACACCAAATGTGGCAGAAAACTAGCTTTTGGTTTGCAGATTGTGCTTTTTGTTATTTGGTGTATATCCGTTTAGTAGTTTTGGAGACATTAAAGGAAAAGCAAATTTGCATATCTAGTGGCGCGGACCCTCGGCAAATCTTGCTGATCTTGTGCAGAGATCTGATTGGGTGCCAACACTTCAAACAGAAAGTCTTGCAGCCATCTTGGGATTTGGACTCAGCAGGGTCCCAAACAAAGGAGGAGGAGGCAGGGTTGGAATACCCTGGCCCCCTAAGTCTGGCGGTGAGGTCCCCCAGAGGCCCCGCCAGGACCAAACAGCCTTTTGTAAATTTTCACAGGAAAAATCGTGAAGATTTGCGAATCCCTGTGAATTTTAAAAAAACAAGAGGGGTCTCCTGTGTTTGTTCATTTTAGAGCCCCTGGGTGGGCCATGTCCCAGGGGTTTATTTATATGATTGATAAGGGGTGGTGGGGCAACCACTGCCCCCTCCCCATGGGCAATCTTGGCCCCAGGGACCACTCCCTCCCCTTGGCAGGTCGATTGATAATTTTGCTGAAGTAGGGCAACATTGTCTTTCTTCCTGAGGCTCAGAGACTACCACCTCCAGGGGCCTTTTAAAACAATTGGAAGGGAGCTTGTTCTTAAGATCCTCGGCTACCACCACCTACCTGGGGTCTGAATAAAATTTAAAGGGGGGGCTGCACTGTCCCCCTCCTGAGCCATTTACGGCCCCGGGGATGAACCCCCTCCGCGGGGCGCTTTTACATTTTTACAAAGAGTAGAGCTGCACAGCCCCCCTCTCTGGCCATTCCAGTCCCACAGACGAACCCCTCCATGGGCTGTCCCAAAATAAATAAAGGAGGGCGACTGCACGCCCCCCCCTCCTGGATCCTTTAATGGCCCTGGGGACCTCCAACCCCCAGAGCTGGCTCACTATGTCCCGGGGTGCCCACTCCCAGGAAATATATGTTTGCTATTGCTTGGCAGGAGCTTTGGCAACCAAGCGAGAGCAAACAGTAAGTCTGCTTCTAGCAGGTGGGAGAAGAAAAACTGCTCCCGCTTGCTGGGAGCGGACTTTTCATCTGCTGGAAAAAAGATGAAAGAATTGCACCCACTCTCAGGGAGAAGCATTTTTGGATGCTCCCTGCGTGCCAGAGCAATGCCGGCTCCCACTGGAGGCTGGGAGCCAGCAGGGATCACAGGGCATTGAGGCTCCCACTGTGGTCCTCAATGCTGTAGATAAAGTAGAGTCCATGGTGCTCCCTTTTAATAACCCTGAGTATGCAAATGCCCAAAATCATCAGAAAGCTCTGCTCATTTGGCCCGCCCCATTTTTCTTTAGTAGTTTACAAAGGTCTTCCCACCTTTTCTTATGTTTATGGTCAGTTAACCAAAAGGCCCCTGAGTGCATTTCCTGTCAATTTTGATGACATGTTCTTGATGCAGAGGAATACGAAGACATCTCGAACAAACAAACAAGCACCTACTTTATATAATTAATAAGAAGGACCTCTGTTTGGTGGAGATTCACCTCTTTTTAGTCTCATTGTCTTTTCTTGATGATGATTCATGTTATCACAGATTTGTGGATGAAGACTCTGCAGGAACAATCATGTTGCCAAGATTACACACACACACAGAGTCATTGGAGACATTACCTCATGGTCCTTTACGCAGCTGTAGTGAAGAATATGCATGACACTTTCCCAATGAGGTAGCACTTGCTAATTAACCAGTAGAAAGTACTACAGTTGAGTAGACATTATCAGTAAAACTATGAACTCTTCTTGAAAAAAATGAGGTTCCATTCTGACCCTCATGCGCAATTCACAGAAATTAAATGTCAACGGGAAGCATTTACAAATATGAACACAGCAGGTTCCCCAGTTGGAGCTCCACTTCTGTAAAGCAGAAGTTATCCTAACTTCTTGGGCTTGTCAAAGGCAAGGCAAGTGTGTTTCCTCTTGTATTCCACGTTGAAAAACAATCTGAAATCCTTAAAGGAAGTGAACGCATCATTGACCTATTGGAGCACAATTTGATCTGTAGAGACTATGATAAGTGGCTTCTTTCTTGTCATGAAAGCAGAATCCATGATTGTCCATTTGCCATATGCAAATGTCTAAAATCATCAGCAAGGTCCGCCCGTTTGGCCGTGCCCATTTTCCTTAGTAGTATGCAAAGGTCTTCCTGCCTTTTCCCACATTGATGAACAGCTTACCAA